>NW_027646214.1:0-1225000 GCF_951394435.1 Stenella coeruleoalba
AGCATAGGAAAAGAGGCAGAACGTCCACAGTGATGCACTTGCCCAAAAAGGGCGTATGCGTTTTTTCCTGAATATATTCAGGAAAAAAAGCATACGCAGTTTTTGGCCAACCAAGCAAGCTTGCAAAGAAAATCTGCACTACAATGAAGTCTCACTTCCCCCCGGTCAAAAGGGCCATCTGAAAAAAGTGTAAAATCAAGAAAGGCAGGACAGGCCATGGAGAACTGGGAGCCTTGTTATGCTGATGGGCGGGATGTAAATTGCCAACAACCACTGGGGAGAAATGTATGGTGTTTCCTGAAACATCTAAAAAACAAAGCAACAGAGCCTAGGGCACTTCCACTTATGGTCCTATAGCTTAGGGAAATTAAAATCAAAAAGACACAGCCACCCCAAAGTTTGGAACGGCTCTGTTTACAAGAAACTCGTTTTCAGTACAAGTTCAACATCTCAGAAAGTGAAAAATGGATAAAGAAGTTGCGGTATTTACTTACAAAGCAATATCACTCAGCAATGAAATCTATGTCACCAGGCCCTTAGCAGCACAATGAGTGGATTCAGGTATGATGATTCTAACTGAAATAAGTCACACAGAAAAAGAAACATCATAAGATATCAGTAATACACGGAATGTAATCTTGGCTACACAGGAACTGAATTACAGAACAGAACAGGGACTCAAATTTAGAAAACCAACTTATGCTTGCTTAAGGGTAAAGGTGAGTAGGGGTGCTGCATAAAACCAGAGATTGAAATGAGCACAGATAAAGTTCCTTAAGCCAAATATGGAATAGACAAGAGCTAGTCATTGCTCAACGAAATGGACTCAACACCCCATATTAAACGCCTAAGAATGTACGTGACTAGTAAGTATATTAAAACCTATGGATTGCTATGTCTCCGAAAGAGAATCAAGCGTGTGTACCGGGGCATAAACACAGCAGTGATAGGATTGGAGATTTCGGAGATCAAATGAAGACCCTTTGAAGTCATATTGCATGGTACCCATTCCACGGGTCTCAACTCTCCAGGTTTAAGGTATTCTTCCTTCAGCTAAAACATGCATGTGGAACCTAGAGTATGATCAACTGTGTGATCGGGAGACACGTTCAAATATGTCTCACTTTTTGTCCCCTGGTACTCGGGTGCAACATTCCAGACGCTTAACGAACACTCTCCCCACTTGGAGAGTCAGTGCCTTTAACCTCCTGTTTGGCCCAGTTTGCAATTTCTGCGGAAGATGAACAGGAATAGGGAGAACCAATGAGAGACTAGCTGGAGGTTTCTGGACGGGCAAATTTAACTCTCATTTCCCACCAGGAAGAGGAAATAACCAAAGGCTCAGCGTGCCGTGCCGGAACCAGATTAGGTCCTGAAGCCATCCTGCGGTGTTGCGGTCAGCTCAAAAGAAAGCGAGTTGAAGAAAGGAGCTCAGGGGCACTGTAATTCACAAACCTGTAGAGTTATAAATGACAGCTATCGTCCAAAAATACACTGAAGTAAGGCTGCCAAGAGGACTTGAAAGCGGGGCAGAATTGCAGGAAACTGATTTCAGGAGGTAGACTGGAATTGCACTGAAAGCATAGGAATAGAGGCAGAACGTCCACAGTGATGCACTTGGCCAAAAAGGGCGTATGCGTTTTTTCCTGAATATATTAAGGAAAAAAAGCATACGCACTTTTTGGCCAACCAAGCAAGCATGCAAAGGAAATCTGCACTACAATGAAGTCTCACTTCCCCCCGGTCAAAAGCGCCATCTGAAAAAAGTGTAAAATCCAGAAAGGCAGGACAGGCCATGGAGAACTGGGAGCCTTGTTATGCTGATGGGCGGGATGTAAATTGCCAACAACCACTCCGGAGAAGTGTATGGTGTTTCCTGAAACATCTAAAAAACAAAGCAACAGAGCCTAGGGCACTGCCACTTATGGTCCTAAGGTTTAGGGAATTTAAATACAAAAAGACACATCCACCCCAAAGTTTGGAACGGCTCTGTTTACAAGAACCTCGTTTACAGTACAAGTTCAACATCGCAGAAAGTGAAAAATGGATAAAGAAGTTGTGGTATTTACTTACAAAGCAATATCACTCAGCAATGAAATCTGTGTCATCAGGCCCTTAGCAGCACAATGAGTGGATTCAGGTATGATGATTCTAACTGAAATAAGTCACACAGAAAAAGAAACATCATAAGATATCAGTAATACACGGAATGTAAACTTGGCTACACAGGAACTGAATTACAGAACAGAACAGGGACTCAAATTTAGAAAACCAACTTATGCTTGCTTAAGGGGAAAGGTGAGTAGGGGTGCTGCATAAAACCAGAGATTAAAATGAGCACAGATAAAGTTCTTTAAGCCAAATATGGAATAGATAAGAGCTACTCCTTGCTCAACGAAATGGACTCAACACCCCATATTAAACGCCTAAGAATGTACCTGACTAGTAAGTATCTTAAAACCTATGGATTGCAATGTCTCCGAAAGAGAATCAAGCATGTGTACAGGGGCATAAACGCAGGAGTGATAGGATTGCAGAGGTTCGGTGAGCAAATGAAGACCCTTTAAAGCCATATTGCATGGTACCCATTCCACGGGTTTCAACTACCCAGGTTTAAGGTATTCTTCCTTCAGCTAAAACATGCATGTGGAACCCAGAGTATGATCAACCGTGTGAACGGGAGACATGTTCAAATATGTCTCAGTTTTCGTACCCTGGTACTCGGGTGCAACATTCCAGACGCTTTACTAACACTCTCCCGACTTGGAGAGTCAGTCCCTTTAACCTCCTGTTTGGCCCAGTTTGCAATTTCTGCGGAAGATGAACAGGAATAGCGAGAACAAATGAGAGACTAGCTGGAGGTATCTGGACGGGCAAATTTAACTCTCATTTCCCACCAGGAAGAGGAATTAACCAAAGGCTCAGCGTGCCGTGCCTGAACCAGATTAGGGCCTGAAGCCATCCTGCGGTGTTGCGGCCAGGTCACAAGAAAGCGAGTTGAAGAAAGGAGCTCAGGGGCACTGTAATTCACAAACCTGCAGAGTTATAAATGACAGCTATCGTCCAAAAATAGACTGAAGTAAGGCTGCCAAGAGGACTTGAAAGCGGGGCAGAATTGCAGGAAACCAATTTCAGGAGGTAGACTGGAATTGCATTGAAAGCATAGGTAAAGAGGCAGAACGTCCACAATGATGCACTTGGCCAAAAAGGGCGTATGCGTTTTTTCCTGAATATATTCAGGAAAAAATGCATACGCCCTTTTTGGCCAACCAAGCAAACTTGCAAAGGAAATCTGCACTACAATGAAGTCTCACTTCCCCCTGGTCAAGAGGGCCATCTGAAAAAAGTGTAAAATCCAGAAAGGCAGGACAGGCCATGGAGAACTGGGAGCCTTGTTATGCTGATGGGCGGGATGTAAATTGCCAACAACCACTCGGGAGAAGTGTATGGTGTTTCCTGAAACATCTAAAAAACAAAGCAACAGAGCCTAGGGCACTGCCACTTATGGTCCTAAGGTTTAGGGAATTTAAATACAAAAAGACACAGCCACCCCAAAGTTTGGAACGGCTCTGTTTACAAGAACCTCGTTTACAGTACAAGTTCAACATCGCAGAAAGTGAAAAATGGATAAAGAAGTTGTGGTATTTACTTACAAAGCAATATCACTCAGCAATGAAATCTGTGTCATCAGGCCCTTAGCAGCACAATGAGTGGATTCAGGTATGATGATTCTAACTGAAATAAGTCACACAGAAAAAGAAACATCATAAGATATCAGTAATACACGGAATGTAAACTTGGCTACACAGGAACTGAATTACAGAACAGAACAGGGTCTCAAATTTAGAAAACCAACTTATGCTTGCTTAAGGGGAAAGGTGAGTTGGGGTGCTGCATAAAACCAGAGATTGAAATGAGCACAGATAAAGTTCCTTAAGCCAAATATGGAATAGATAAGAGCTACTCCTTGCTCAACGAAATGGACTCAACACCCCATATTAAACGCCTAAGAATGTACCTGACTAGTAAGTATCTTAAAACCTATGGATTGCTATGTCTCCGAAAGAGAATCAAGCATGTGTACAGGGGCATAAACGCAGCAGTGATAGGATTGCAGAGGTTCGGTGAGCAAATGAAGACCCTTTGAAGTCATATTGCATGGTACCCATTCCAAGGGTTTCAACTACCCAGGTTTAAGGTATTCTTCCTTCAGCTAAAACATGCATGTGGAACCCAGAGTATGATCAACCGTGTGAACGGGAGACGTGTTCAAATATGTCTCAGTTTTCGTACCCTGGTACTCGGGTGCAACATTCCAGACGCTTTACTAACAGTCTCCCTACTTGGAGAGTCAGTCCCTTTAACCTCCTGTTTGGCCCAGTTTGCAATTTCTGTGGAAGATGAACAGGAATAGCGAGAACCAATGAGAGACTAGCTGGAGGTGTCTGGACGGGCAAATTTAACTCTCATTTCCCACCAGGAAGAGGAATTAACCAAAGGCTCAGCGTGCCGTGCCAGAACCAGATTAGGGCCTGAAGCCATCCTGCGGTGTTGCGGCCAGGTCACAAGAAAGCGAGTTGAAGAAAGGAGCTCAGGGGCACTGTAATTCACAAACCTGCAGAGTTATAAATGACAGCTATCGTCCAAAAATAGACTGAAGTAAGGCTGCCAAGAGGACTTGAAAGCGGGGCAGAATTGCAGGAAACCGATTTCAGGAGGTAGACTGGAATTGCATTGAAAGCATAGGAAAAGAGGCAGAACGTCCACAATGATGCACTTGGCCAAAAAGTGCGTATGCGTTTTTTCCTGAATATATTCAGGAAAAAACGCATACGCCCTTTTTGGCCAACCAAGCAAACTTGCAAAGGAAATCTGCACTACAATGAAGTCTCACTTCCCCCCGGTCAAAAGGGCCATCTGAAAAAAGTGTAAAATCCAGAAAGGCAGGACAGGCCATGGAGAATTGGGAGCCTTGTTATGCTGATGGGCGGGATGTAAATTGCCAAAAGACACTCCGGAGAAGTGTATGGTGTTTCCTGAAACATCTAAAAAACAAAGCAACAGAGCCTAGGGCACTTCCACTTATGGTCCTATAGCTTAGGGAAATTAAAATCAAAAAGACACAGCCACCCCAAAGTTTGGGACGCCTCTGTTTACAAGAACATCGTTTACCATACAAGTTCAATATCACAGAAAGTGAAAAATGGATAAAGAACTTGTGGTACTTACGTACAATGCAGTATCACTCAGCAATGAAATCTATGTCATCAGGCCCGTAGCAGCATAATTAGTAGATTCAGGTACGATGATTCTAACTGAAATAAGTCACACAGAAAAAGAAACATCATAAGATATCAGTAATACACGGAATGTAAACTTGGCTACACAGGAACTGAATTACAGAACAGAACAGGGTCTCAAATTTAGAAAACCAACTTATGCTTGCTTAAGGGGAAAGGTGAGTTGGGGTGCTGCATAAAACCAGAGATCGAAATGAGCACAAAGTTCCTTAAGCCAAATATGGAATAGACAAGAGCTACTCCTTGCTCAATGAAATGGACTCAACACCGCATATTAAACGCCTAAGAATGTACCTGACTAGTAAGTATCTTAAAACCTATGGATTGCTATGTCTCCGAAAGAGAATCAAGCATGTGTACAGGGGCATAAACGCAGCAGTGATAGGACTGGAGAGGTTCGGTGAGCAAATGAAGACCCTTTGAAGTCATATTGCATGGTACCCATTCCACGGGTCTCAACTCTCCAGGTTTAAGGTATTCTTCCTTCAGCTAAAACATGCATGTGGAACCCAGAGTATGATCAACCGTGTGATCGGGAGACGTGTTCAAATATGTCTCAGTTTTCCTCCCCTGGTACTCGGGTGCAACATTCCAGACGCTTTACTAACACTCTCCCCACTTGGAGAGTCAGCGCCTTTAACCTCCTGTTTGGCCCAGTTTGCAATTTCTGCAGTAAATGAACAGGAATAGGGAGAACCAATGAGAGAGTAGCTGGAGGTGTCTGGACGGGCAAATTTAACTCTCATTTCCCACCAGGAAGAGGAAATAACCAAAGGCTCAGCATGCCGGGCCGGAACCATATTAGGGCCTGAAGCCATCCTGCGGTGTTGCGGCCAGCTCAAAAGAAAGCGAGTTGAAGAAAGGAGTTCAGGGGCACTGTAATTCACAAACCTGCAGTTATAAATGACAGCTATCGTCCAAAAATATACTGAAGTAAGGCTGCCAAGAGGACTTGAAAGTGGGGCAGAATTGCAGGAAACCGATTTCAGGAGGTAGACTGGAATTGCATTGAAAGCATAGGAAAAGAGGCAGAACGTCCACAATGATGCACTTGGCCAAAAAGGGCGTATGCGTTTTTTCCTGAATATATTCAGGAAAAAACGCATACGCCCTTTTTGGCCAACCAAGCAAGCTTGCAAAGGAAATCTGCACTACAATGAAGTCTCACTTCCCCCGGTCAAAAGGGCCATCTGAAAAAAGTGTAAAATCCAGAAAGGCAGGACAGGACATGGAGAACTGGGAGCCTTTTTATGCTGATGGGCGGGATGTAAATTGCCAACAGACACTCGGGAGAAGTGTATGGTGTTTCCTGAAACATCTAAAAAACAAAGCAACAGAGCCTAGGGCACTTCCACTTATGGTCCTATAGCTTAGGGAAATTAAAATCAAAAAGACACAGCCACCCCAAAGTTTGGAACGGCTCTGTTTACAAGAACCTCGTTTACAGTACAATTCAACATCTCAGAAAGTGAAAAATGGATAAAGAAGATGTGGTATTTACTTACAAAGCAATATCACTCAGCAATGAAATCTATGTCATCAGGCCCTTAGCAGCACAATGAGTGGATTCAGGTATGATGATTCTAACTGAAATAAGTCACACAGAAAAAGAAACATCATAAGATATCAGTAATACACGGAATGTAAACTTGGCTACCCAGGAACTGAATTACAGAACAGAACAGGGACTCAAATTTAGAAAACCAACTTATGCTTGCTTAAGGGTAAAGGTGAGTAGGGGTGCTGCATAAAACCAGAGATTGAAATGAGCACAGATAAAGTTCCTTAAGCCAAATATGGAATAGATAAGAGCTACTCCTTGCTCAACGAAATGGACTCAACACCGCATATTAAACGCCTAAGAATGTACCTGACTAGTAAGTATCTTAAAACCTATGGATTGCTATGTCTCCAAAAGGGAATCAAGCGTGTGTACAGGGGCATAAACGCAGCAGTGATAGGATTGGAGATGTTCGGAGAGCAAATGAAGACCTTTTGAGGTCATATTGCATGGTACCCATTCCACGGGTTTCAACTACCCAGGTTTAAGGTATTCTTCCTTCAGCTAAAACATGCATGTGGAACCTAGAGTATGATCAACCATGTGATCGGGAGACGTGTTCAAATATGTCTCAGTTTTCGTCCCCTGGTACTCGGGTGCAACATTCCAGACGCTTTACTAACGCTCTCCCGACTTGGAGAGTCAGTGCCTTTAACTTCCTGTTTGGCCCAGTTTGCAATTACTGCGGAAGTTGAACAGGAATAGGGAGAACCAATGAGAGACTAGCTGGAGGTGTCTGGATGGGCAAATTTAACTCTTCTTTCCCACCAGGAAGAGGAATTAACCAAAGGCTCAGCGTGCCGTGCCGGAACCAGATTAGGGCCTGAAGCCATCCTACGGTGTTGCGGCCAGGTCACAAGAAAGCGAGTTGAAGAAAGGAGCTCAGGGGCACTGTAATTCACAAACCTGCAGAGTTATAAATGACAGCTATCGTCCAAAAATAGACTGAAGTAAGGCTGCCAAGAGGACTTGAAAGCAGGGCAGAATTGCAGGAAACCGATTTCAGGAGGTAGACTGGAATTGCATTGAAAGCATAGGAAAAGAGGCAGAACGTCCACAATAATGCACTTGGCCAAAAAGGGCGTATGCGTTTTTTCCTGAATATATTCAGGAAAAAACGCATACGCCCTTTTTGGCCAACCAAGCAAGCTTGCAAAGGAAATCTGCACTACAATGAAGTCTCACTTCCCCCCGGCCAAAAGGGCCATCTGAAAAAGGTGTAAAATCCAGAAAGGCAGGACAGGCCATGGAGAACTGGGAGCCTTGTTATGCTGATGGGCGGGATGTAAATTGCCAACAGACACTCTGGAGAACTGTATGGTGTCTCCTGAAACATCTAAAAAACAAAGCAACAGAGCCTAGGGCACTTCCACTTATGGTCCTATAGCTTAGGAAAATTAAAATCAAAAAGACACAGCCACCCCAATGTTTGGGACGCCTCTGTTTACAAGAACCTCGTTTACCGTACAAGTTCAATATCACAGAAAGTGAAAAATGGATAAAGAACTTGTGGTACTTACGTACAATGCAGTATCACTCAGCAATGAAATCTATGTCATCAGGCCCGTAGCAGCATAATGAGTGGATTCAGGTACGATGATTCTAACTGAAATAAGTCACACAGAAAAAGAAACATCATAAGATATCACTAATACACGGAATGTAAACTTGGCTACACAGGAACTGAATTCCAAAACAGAACAGGGTCTCAAATTTAGAAAACCAACTTATGCTTGCTTAAGGGTAAAGGTGAGTTGGGGTGCTGCATAAAACCAGAGATTCAAATGAGCACAGATAACGTTCCTTAAGCCAAATATGGAATAGACAAGAGCTACTCCTTGCTCAACGAAATGGACCCAACACCCCATATTAAACGCCTAAAAATATACGTGACTAGTAAGTATCTTAAAACCTATGGATTGCTATGTCTCCGAAAGAGAATCAAGCGTATGTACCGGGGCATAAACACAGCAGTGATAGGATTGGAGAGGTTCGGTGAGCAAATGAAGACCCTTTGAAGTCATATTGCATGGTACCCATTCCACGGGTCTCAACTACCCAGGTTTAAGGTGTTCTTCCTTCAGCTAAAACATGCATGTGGAACCTAGAGTATGATCAACCATGTGATCGGGAGACGTGTTCAAATATGTCTCAGTTTTCCTCCCCTGGTACTCGGGTGCAACATTCCAGATGCTTTACTAACACTCTCCCCACTTGGAGAGTCAGTCCCTTTAAACTCCTGTTTGGCCCAGTTTGCAATTTCTGCGGAAGATGAACAGGAATAGCGAGAACCAATGAGAGACTAGCTGGAAGTGTCTGGACGGGCAAATTTAACTCTCATTTCCCACCAGGAAGAGGAATTAACCAAAGGCTCAGCATGCCGGGCCGGAACCAGATTAGGGCCTGAAGCCATCCTGCGGTGTTGCGGCCAGGTCACAAGAAAGCGAGTTGAAGAAAGGAGCTCAGGGGCACTGTAATTCACAAACCTGCAGAGTTATAAATGACAGCTATCGTCCAAAAATAGACTGAAGTAAGGCTGCCAAGAGGACTTGAAAGCGGGGCAGAATTGCAGGAAACCGATTTCAGGAGGTAGACTGGAATTGCATTGAAAGCATAGGAAAAGAGGCAGAACGTCCACAATGATGCACTTGGCCAAAAAGGGCGTATGCGTTTTTTCCTGAATATATTCAGGAAAAAACGCATACGCCCTTTTTGGCCAACCAAGCAAGCTTGCAAAGGAAATCTGCACTACAATGAAGTCTCACTTCCCCCCGGTCAAAAGTGCCATCTGAAAAAAGTGTAAAATCCAGAAAGGCAGGACAGGCCATGGAGAACTGGGAGCCTTGTTATGCTGATGGGCGGGATGTAAATTGCCAACAGACACTTGGGAGAAGTGTATGGTGTTTCCTGAAACATCTAAAAAACAAAGCAACAGAGCCTAGGGCACTTCCACTTATGGTCCTATAGCTTAGGGAAATTAAAATCAAAAAGACACAGCCACCCCAAAGTTTGGAACGGCTCTGTTTACAAGAACCTCGTTTACAGTACAAGTTCAACATCGCAGAAAGTGAAAAATGGATAAAGAAGTTGTGGTATTAACTTACAAAGCAATATCACTCAGCAATGAAATCTGTGTCATCAGGTCCTTAGCAGCACAATGAGTGGATTCAGGTATGATGATTCTAACTGAAATAAGTCACCCAGAAAAAGAAACATCATAAGATATCAGTAATACACGGAATGTAAACTTGGCTACACAGGAACTGAATTACAGAACAGAACAGGGTCTCAAATTTAGAAAACCAACTTATGCTTGCTTAAGGGGAAAGGTGAGTTGGGGTGCTGCATAAAACCAGAGATTGAAATGAGCACAGATAAAGTTCCTTAAGCCAAATATGGAATAGACAAGAGCTACTCCTTGCTCAACGAAATGGTCTCAACACCGCATATTAAACACCTAAGAATGTACCTGACTAGTAAGTATCTTAAAACCTATGGATTGCTATGTCTCCGAAAGAGAATCAAGCATGTGTACAGGGGCATAAACGCAGCAGTGATAGGATTGGAGAGGTTCGGTGAGCAAATGAAGACCCTTTGAAGTCATATTGCATGGTACCCATTCCACGGGTTTCAACTACCCAGGTTTAAGGTATTCTTCCTTCAGCTAAAACATGCATGTGGAACCTAGAGTATGATCAACCATGTGATCGGGAGACGTGTTCAAATATGTCTCAGTTTTCGTACCCTGGTACTCGGGTGCAACATTCCAGACGCTTTACTAACACTCTCCCCACTTGGAGAGTCAGTCCCTTTAACCTCCTGTTTGGCCCAGTTTGCAATTTCTGCGGAAGATGAACAGGAATAGCGAGAACCAATGAGAGACTAGCTGGAGGTGTCTGGACGGGCAAATTTAACTCTCATTTCCCACCAGGAAGAGGAATTAACCAAAGGCTCAGCGTGCCGTGCCGGAACCAGATTAGGGCCTGAAGCCATCCTGCGGTGTTGCGGCCAGCTCACAAGAAAGCGAGTTGAAGAAAGGAGCTCAGGGGCACTGTAATTCACAAACCTGCAGAGTTATAAATGACAGCTATCGTCCAAAAATAGACTGAAGTAAGGCTGCCAAGAGGACTTGAAAGCGGGGCAGAATTGCAGGAAACCGATTTCAGGAGGTAGACTGGAATTGCATTGAAAGCATAGGAAAAGAGGCAGAACGTCCACAATGATGCACTTGGCCAAAAAGGGCGTATGCGTCTTTTCCTGAATATATACAGGAAAAGACGCATACGCCCTTTTTGGCCAACCAAGCAAGCTTGCAAAGGAAATCTGCACTACAATGAAGTCTCACTTCCCCCCGGTCAAAAGGGCCATCTGAAAAAGGTGTAAAATCCAGAAAGGCAGGACAGGCCATGGAGAACTGGGAGCCTTGTTATGCTGATGGGCGGGATGTAAATTGCCAACAGACACTCTGGAGAACTGTATGGTGTTTCCTGAAACATCTAAAAAACAAAGCAACAGAGCCTAGGGCACTTCCACTTATGGTCCTATAGCTTAGGGAAATTAAAATCAAAAAGACACAGCCACCCCAAAGTTTGGGACGCCTCTGTTTACAAGAACCTCGTTTACCATACAAGTTCAATATCACAGAAAGTGAAAAATGGATAAAGAACTTTTGGTACTTACGTACAATGCAGTATCACTCAGCAATGAAATCTATGTCATCATGCCCGTAGCAGCATAATGAGTGGATTCAGCTACGATGATTCTAACTGAAATAAGTCACACAGAAAAAGGAACATCATAAGATATCACTAATACACGGAATGTAAACTTGGCTACACAGGAACTGAATTCCAAAACAGAACAGGGTCTCAAATTTAGAAAACCAACTTATGCTTGCTTAAGGGTAAAGGTGAGTTGGGGTGCTGCATAAAACCAGAGATTCAAATGAGCACAGATAACGTTCCTTAAGCCAAATATGGAATAGACAAGAGCTACTCCTTGCTCAACGAAATTGACCCAACACCCCATATTAAACGCCTAAGAATGTACATGACTAGTAAGTATCTTAAAACCTATGGATTGCTATGTCTCCGAAAGAAAATCAAGCGTATGTACCGGGGCATAAACACAGCAGTGATAGGATTGGAGAGGTTTGGTGAGCAAATGAAGACCCTTTGAAGTCATATTGCATGGTACCCATTCCACGGGTCTCAACTCTCCAGGTTTAAGGTATTCTTCCTTCAGCTAAAACATGCATGTGGAACCCAGAGTATGATCAACTGTGTGATCGGGAGACATGTTCAAATATGTCTCACTTTTGGTCCCCTGGTACTCGGGTGCAACATTCCAGACGCTTAACGAACACTCTCCCCACTTGGAGAGTCAGTGCCTTTAACCTCCTGTTTGGCCCAGTTTGCAATTTCTGCGGAAGATGAACAGGAATAGGGAGAACCAATGAGAGACTAGCTGGAGGTTTCTGGACGGGCAAATTTAACTCTCATTTCCCACCAGGAAGAGGAAATAACCAAAGGCTCAGCGTGCCGTGCCAGAACCAGATTAGGGCCTGAAGCCATCCTGCGGTGTTGCGGCCAGCTCAAAAGAAAGCGAGTTGAAGAAAGGAGCTCAGGGGCACTGTAATTCACAAACCTGTAGAGTTATAAATGACAGCTATCGTCCAAAAATACACTGAAGTAAGGCTGCCAAGAGGACTAGAAAGCGGGACAGAATTGCAGGAAACCGATTTCAGGAGGTAGACTGGAAATGCATTGAAAGCATAGGAAAAGAGGCAGAACGTCCACAATGATGCACTTGGCCAAAAAGGGCGTATGCGTTTTTTCCTGAATATATTCAGGAAAAAACGCATACGCCCTTTTTGGCCAACCAAGCAAACTTGCAAAGGAAATCTGCACTACAATGAAGTCTCACATCCCCCTGGTCAAAAGGGCCATCTGAAAAAAGTGTAAAATCCAGAAAGGCAGGACAGGCCATGGAGAACTGGGAGCCTTGTTATGCTGATGGGCGGGATGTAAATTGCCAACAGACACTCAGGAGAAGTGTATGGTGTTTCTTGAAACATCTAAAAAACAAAGCAACAGAGCCTAGGGCACTTCCACTTATGGTCCTATAGCTTAGGAAAATTAAAATCAAAAAGACACAGCCACCCCAATGTTTGGGACGCCTCTGTTTACAAGAACCTCGTTTACCGTACAAGTTCAATATCACAGAAAGTGAAAAATGGATAAAGAACTTGTGGTACTTACGTACAATGCAGTATCACTCAGCAATGAAATCTATGTCATCAGGCCCGTAGCAGCATAATGAGTGGATTCAGGTACGATGATTCTAACTGAAATAAGTCACACAGAAAAAGAAACATCATAAGATATCACTAATACACGGAATGTAAACTTGGCTACACAGGAACTGAATTCCAAAACAGAACAGGGTCTCAAATTTAGAAAACCAACTTATGCTTGCTTAAGGGTAAAGGTGAGTTGGGGTGCTGCATAAAACCAGAGATTCAAATGAGCACAGATAACGTTCCTTAAGCCAAATATGGAATAGACAAGAGCTACTCCTTGCTCAACGAAATGGACCCAACACCCCATATTAAACGCCTAAAAATATACGTGACTAGTAAGTATCTTAAAACCTATGGATTGCTATGTCTCCGAAAGAGAATCAAGCGTATGTACCGGGGCATAAACACAGCAGTGATAGGATTGGAGAGGTTCGGTGAGCAAATGAAGACCCTTTGAAGTCATATTGCATGGTACCCATTCCACGGGTCTCAACTACCCAGGTTTAAGGTGTTCTTCCTTCAGCTAAAACATGCATGTGGAACCTAGAGTATGATCAACCATGTGATCGGGAGACGTGTTCAAATATGTCTCAGTTTTCCTCCCCTGGTACTCGGGTGCAACATTCCAGACGCTTTACTAACACTCTCCCCACTTGGAGAGTCAGTCCCTTTAAACTCCTGTTTGGCCCAGTTTGCAATTTCTGCGGAAGATGAACAGGAATAGCGAGAACCAATGAGAGACTAGCTGGAAGTGTCTGGACGGGCAAATTTAACTCTCATTTCCCACCAGGAAGAGGAATTAACCAAAGGCTCAGCATGCCGGGCCGGAACCAGATTAGGGCCTGAAGCCATCCTGCGGTGTTGCGGCCAGGTCACAAGAAAGCGAGTTGAAGAAAGGAGCTCAGGGGCACTGTAATTCACAAACCTGCAGAGTTATAAATGACAGCTATCGTCCAAAAATAGACTGAAGTAAGGCTGCCAAGAGGACTTGAAAGCGGGGCAGAATTGCAGGAAACCGATTTCAGGAGGTAGACTGGAATTGCATTGAAAGCATAGGAAAAGAGGCAGAACGTCCACAATGATGCACTTGGCCAAAAAGGGCGTATGCGTTTTTTCCTGAATATATTCAGGAAAAAACGCATACGCCCTTTTTGGCCAACCAAGCAAGCTTGCAAAGGAAATCTGCACTACAATGAAGTCTCACTTCCCCCCGGTCAAAAGGGCCATCTGAAAAAAGTGTAAAATCCAGAAAGGCAGGACAGGCCATGGAGAACTGGGAGCCTTGTTATGCTGATGGGCGGGATGTAAATTGCCAACAGACACTTGGGAGAAGTGTATGGTGTTTCCTGAAACATCTAAAAAACAAAGCAACAGAGCCTAGGGCACTTCCACTTATGGTCCTATAGCTTAGGGAAATTAAAATCAAAAAGACACAGCCACCCCAAAGTTTGGAACGGCTCTGTTTACAAGAACCTCGTTTACAGTACAAGTTCAACATCGCAGAAAGTGAAAAATGGATAAAGAAGTTGTGGTATTAACTTACAAAGCAATATCACTCAGCAATGAAATCTGTGTCATCAGGCCCTTAGCAGCACAATGAGTGGATTCAGGTATGATGATTCTAACTGAAATAAGTCACCCAGAAAAAGAAACATCATAAGATATCAGTAATACACGGAATGTAAACTTGGCTACACAGGAACTGAATTACAGAACAGAACAGGGTCTCAAATTTAGAAAACCAACTTATGCTTGCTTAAGGGGAAAGGTGAGTTGGGGTGCTGCATAAAACCAGAGATTGAAATGAGCACAGATAAAGTTCATTAAGCCAAATATGGAATAGACAAGAGCTACTCCTTGCTCAACGAAATGGACTCAACACCGCATATTAAACACCTAAGAATGTACCTGACTAGTAAGTATCTTAAAACCTATGGATTGCTATGTCTCCGAAAGAGAATCAAGCATGTGTACAGGGGCATAAACGCAGCAGTGATAGGATTGGAGAGGTTCGGTGAGCAAATGAAGACCCTTTGAAGTCATATTGCATGGTACCCATTCCACGGGTTTCAACTACCCAGGTATAAGGTATTCTTCCTTCAGCTAAAACATGCATGTGGAACCTAGAGTATGATCAACCATGTGATCGGGAGACGTGTTCAAATATGTCTCAGTTTTCGTACCCTGGTACTCGGGTGCAACATTCCAGACGCTTTACTAACACTCTCCCCACTTGGAGAGTCAGTCCCTTTAACCTCCTGTTTGGCCCAGTTTGCAATTTCTGCGGAAGATGAACAGGAATAGCGAGAACCAATGAGAGATTAGCTGGAGGTGTCTGGACGGGCAAATTTAACTCTCATTTCCCACCAGGAAGAGGAATTAACCAAAGGCTCAGCGTGCCGTGCCGGAACCAGATTAGGGCCTGAAGCCATCCTGCGGTGTTGCGGCCAGCTCACAAGAAAGCGAGTTGAAGAAAGGAGCTCAGGGGCACTGTAATTCACAAACCTGCAGAGTTATAAATGACAGCTATCGTCCAAAAATAGACTGAAGTAAGGCTGCCAAGAGGACTTGAAAGCGGGGCAGAATTGCAGGAAACCGATTTCAGGAGGTAGACTGGAATTGCATTGAAAGCATAGGAAAAGAGGCAGAACGTCCACAATGATGCACTTGGCCAGAAAGGGCATATGCATTTTTTCCTGAATATATTCAGGAAAAAACGCATACGCCCTTTTTGGCCAACCAAGCAAGCTTGCAAAGGAAATCTGCACTACAATGAAGTCTCACTTCCCCCCGGTCAAAAGGGCCATCTGAAAAAAGTGTAAAATCCAGAAAGGCAGGACAGGCCATGTAGAACTGGGAGCCTTGTTATGCTGATGGGCGGGATGTAAATTGCCAACAACCACTCGGGATACGTGTATGGTGTTTCCTGAAACATCTAAAAAACAAAGCAACAGAACCTAGGGCACTTCCACTTATGGTCCTATAGCTTAGGGAAATTAAAATCAAAAAGACACAGCCACCCCAAAGTTTGGGACGCCTCCGTTTACAAGAACCTCGTTTACCGTACAAGTGCAATATCACAGAAAGTGAAAAATGGATAAAGAACTTGTGGTACTTACGTACAATGCAGTATCACTCAGCAATGAAATCTATGTCATCAGGCACGTAGCAGCATAATGAGTGGATTCAGGTACGATGATTCTAACTGAAATAAGTCACACAGAAAAAGAAATATCATAAGATATCACTAATACACGGAATGTAAACTTGGCTACACAGGAACTGAATTACAAAACAGAACAGGGTCTCAAATTTAGAAAACCAACTTATGCTTGCTTAAGGGGAAAGGTGAGTTGGGGTGCTGCATAAAACCAGAGATTGAAATGAGCACAGATAAAGTTCCTTAAGCCAAATATGGAATAGACAAGAGCTACTCCTTGCTCAACGAAATGGATTCAACACCCCATATTAAACGCCTAAGAATGTACCTGACTAGTAAGTATCTTAAAACCTATGGATTGCTATGTCTCCAAAAGAGAATCAAGCGTGTGTACAGGGGCATAAACACAGCAGTGATAGGATTAGAGAGGTTCGGTGAGCAAATGAAGACCCTTTGAATTCATATTGCATGGTACCCATTACACGGGTCTCAACTCTCCAGGTTTAAGGTATTCTTCCTTCAGCTAAAACATGCATGTGGAACCCAGAGTATGATCAACCATGTAAACGGGAGACGTGTTCAAATATGTCTCAGTTTTCCTCCCCTGGTACTCGGGTGCAACATTCCAGATGCTTTACTAACACTCTCCCCACTTGGAGAGTCAGTGCCTTTAACCTCCTGTTTGGCCCAGTTTGCAATTTCTGCGGAAGATGAACAGGAATAGCGAGAACCAATGAGAGGCTAGCTGGAGGTGTCTGAAAGGGCAAATTTAACTCTCATTTCCCACCAGGAAGAGGAATTAACCAAAGGCTCAGCATGCCGGGCCGGAACCAGATTAGGGCCTGAAGCCATCCTGTGGTGTTGCGGCCAGGTCACAAGAAAGCGAGTTGAAGAAAGGAGCTCAGGGGCACTGTAATTCACAAACCTGCAGAGTTATAAATGAGAGCTATCGTCCAAAAATAGACTGAAGTAAGGCTGCCAAGAGGACTTGAAAGCGGGGCAGAATTGCAGGAAACCGATTTCAGGAGGTAGACTGGAATTGCATTGAAAGCATAGGAAAAGAGGCAGAACGTCCACAATGATGCACTTGGCCAAAAAGGGCATATGCGTTTTTTCCTGAATATATTCAGGAAAAAACGCATACGCCCTTTTTGGCCAACCAAGCAAGCTTGCAAAGGAAATCTGCACTACAATGAAGTCTCACTTCCCCCCGGTCAAAAGGGCCATCTGAAAAAAGTGTAAAATCCAGAAAGGCAGGACAGGCCATGGAGAACTGGGAGCCTTGTTATGCTGATGGGCGGGATGTAAATTGCCAACAGACACTTGGGAGAAGTGTATGGTGTTTCCTGAAACATCTAAAAAACAAAGCAACAGAGCCTAGGGCACTTCCACTTATGGTCCTATAGCTTAGGGAAATTAAAATAAAAAAGACACAGCCACCCCAAAGTTTGGAACGGCTCTGTTTACAAGAACCTCGTTTACAGTACAAGTTCAACATCGCAGAAAGTGAAAAATGGATAAAGAAGTTGTGGTATTTACTTACAAAGCAATATCACTCAGCAATGAAATCTGTGTCATCAGGCCCTTAGCAGCACAATGAGTGGATTCAGGTATGATGATTCTAACTGAAATAAGTCACACAGAAAAAGAAACATCATAAGATATCAGTAATACATGGAATGTAAACTTGGCTACACAGGAACTGAATTACAGAACAGAACAGGGTCTCAAATTTAGAAAACCAACTTATGCTTGCTTAAGGGGAAAGGTGAGTTGGGGTGCTGCATAAAACCAGAGATTGAAATGAGCACAGATAAAGTTCCTTAAGCCAAATATGGAATAGACAAGAGCTACTCCTTGCTCAACGAAATGGACTCAACACCGCATATTAAACACCTAAGAATGTACCTGACTAGTAAGTATCTTAAAACCTATGGATTGCTATGTCTCCGAAAGAGAATCAAGCATGTGTACAGGGGCATAAACGCAGCAGTGATAGGATTGGAGAGGTTCGGTGAGCAAATGAAGACCCTTTGAAGTCATATTGCATCGTACCCATTACACGGGTCTCAACTCTCCAGGTTTAAGATATTCTTCCTTCAGCTAAAACATGCATGTGGAACCCAAGTATGATCAACCATGTGAACGGGAGACGTGTTCAAATATGTCTCAGTTTTCCTCCCCTGGTACTCGGGTGCAACATTCCAGACGCTTTACTAACACTCTCCCCACTTGGAGAGTCAGCGTCTTTAACCTCCTGTTTGGCCCAGTTTGCAATTTCTGCAGAAGATGAACAGACATAGCGAGAACCAATGAGAGTCTAGCTGGAGGTGTCTGGACGGGCAAATTTAACTCTCATTTCCCACCAGGAAGAGGAAATAACCAAAGGCTCAGCGTGCCGTGCCGGAACCAGATTAGGGCCTGAAGCCATCCTGCGGTGTTGCGGCCAGCTCAAAAAAAGCGAGTTGAAGAAAGGAGCTCAGGGGCACTGTAATTCACAAACCTGCAGAGTTATAAATGACAGCTATCGTCCAAAAATAGACTGAAGTAAGGCTGCCAAGAGGACTTGAAAGCGGGGCAGAATTGCAGGAAACCGATTTCAGGAGGTAGACTGGAATTGCATTGAAAGCATAGGAAAAGAGGCAGAACGTCCACAATGATGCACTTGGCCAAAAAGGGCGTATGCGTTTTTTCCTGAATATATTCAGGAAAAAACGCATACGCCCTTTTTGGCCAACCAAGCAAGCTTGCAAAGGAAATCTGCACTACAATGAAGTCTCACTTCCCCCCGGTCAAAAGGGACATCTGAAAAAAGTGTAAAATCCAGAAAGGCAGGACAGGCCATGGAGAACTGGGAGCCTTGTTATGCTGATGGGCGGGATGTAAATTGCCAACAACCACTCGGGAGAAGTGTATGGTGTTTCCTGAAACATCTAAAAAACAAAGCAACAGAGCCTAGGGCACTTCCACTTATGGTCCTATAGCTTAGGGAATTTAAAATCAAAAAGACACAGCCACCCCAAAGTTTGCAACGGCTCTGTTTACAAGAACCTCGTTTACAGTACAAGTTCAACATCGCAGAAAGTGAAAAATGGATAAAGAAGTTGTGGTATTTACTTACAAAGCAATATCACTCAGCAATGAAATCTGTGTCATCAGGCCCTTAGCAGCACAATGAGTGGATTCAGGTATGATGATTCTAACTGAAATAAGTCACACAGAAAAAGAAACATCATAAGATATCAGTAATACACAGAATGTAAACTTGGCTACACAGGAACTGAATTACAGAACAGAAGAGGGTCTCAAATTTAGAAAACCAACTTATGCTTGCTTAAGGGGGAAGGTGAGTTGGGGTGCTGCATAAAACCAGAGATTGAAATGAGCACAGATAAAGTTCCTTAAGCCAAATATGGAATAGACAAGAGCTACTCCTTGCTCAACGAAATGGACTCAACACCGCATATTAAACGCCTAAGAATGTACCTGTCTAGTAAGTATCTTAAAACCTATGGATTGCTATGTCTCCAAAAGAGAATCCAGCATGTGTACAGGGGCATAAACGCAGCAGTGATAGGATTGGAGAGGTTCGTGAGCAAATGAAGACCCTTTGAAGTCATATTGCATGGTACCCATTACACGGGTCTCAACTCTCCAGGTTTAAGGTATTCTTCCTTCAGCTAAAACATGCATGTGGAACCAAGAGTATGATCATCCGTGTGAACGGGAGACGTGTTCAACTATGTCTCAGTTTTTGTACCCTGGTACTCGGGTGCAACATTCCAGACGCTTTACTAACACTCTCCCGACTTGGAGAGTCAGCGCCTTTAACCTCCTGTTTGGCCCAGTTTGCAATTTCTGCGGAAGATGAACAGGAATAGCGAGAATCAATGAGAGACTAGCTGGAGGTGTCTGGATGGGCAAATTTAACTCTCATTTCCCACCAGGAAGAGGAATTAACCAAAGGCTCAGCGTGCCGTGCCAGAACCAGATTAGGGCCTGAAGACATCCTGCGGTGTTGCGGCCAGGTCACAAGAAAGCAAGTTGAAGAAAGGAGCTCAGGGGCACTGTAATTCACAAACCTGCAGAGTTATAAATGACAGCTATCGTCCAAAAATAGACTGAAGTAAGGCTGCCAAGAGGACTTGAAAGCGGGGCAGCATTGCAGGAAACCGATTTCAGGAGGTAGACTGGAATTGCATTGAAAGCATAGGAAAAGAGGCAGAACGTCCACAATGATGCACTTGGCCAAAAAGGGCGTATGCGTTTTTTCCTGAATATATTCAGGAAAAAACGCATACGCACTTTTTGGCCAACCAAGCAAGCTTGCAAAGGAAATCTGCACTACAATGAAGTCTCACTTCTCCCCGGTTAAAAGGGCCATCTGAAAAAAGTGTAAAATCCAGAAAGGCAGGACAGGCCATGGAGAACTGGGAGCCTTGTTATGCTGATGGGCGGGATGTAAATTGCCAACAACCACTCGGGAGAAGTGTATGGTGTTTCCTGAAACATCTAAAAAACAAAGCAACAGAGCCTAGGGCACTTCCACTTATGGTCCTATAGCTTAGGGAAATTAAAATCAAAATGACACAGCCACCCCAAAGTTTCGGACACCTCCGTTTACAAGAACCTCGTTTACCGTACAAGTTCAATATCACAGAAAGTGAAAAATGGATAAAGAACTTGAGGTACTTAAGTACAATGCATTATCACTCAGCAATGAAATCTATGTCATCAGGCCCTTAGCAGCATAATGAGTGGATTCAGGTACGATGATTCTAACTGAAATAAGTCACACAGAAAAAGAAACATCATAAGATATCACTAATACACGGAATGTAAACTTGGCTACACAGGAACTGCATTCCAAAACAGAACAGGGTCTCAAATTTAGAAAACCAACTTATGCTTGCTTAAGGGGAAAGGTGAGTTCGGGTGCTGCATAAAACCAGAGACTGAAATGAGCACAGATAAAGTTCCTTAAGCCAAATATGGAATAGACAAGAGCTACTCCTTGCTCAACGAAATGGACTCAACACCCCATATTAAACGCCTAAGAATGTACCTGACTAGTAAGTATCTTAAAACCTATGGATTGCTATGTCTCCAAAAGAGAATCAAGCGTGTGTACAGGGGCATAAACGCAGCAGTGATAGGATTGGAGAGGTTCGGTGAGCAAATGAAGACCCTTTGAAGTCATATTGCATGGTACCCATTACACGGGTCTCAACTCTCCAGGTTTTAGGTATTCTTCCTTCAGCTAAAACATGCATGTGGAACCCAGAGTATGATCAACCATGTGAACGGGAGACGTGTTCAAATATGTCTCAGGTTTCCTCCCCTGGTAGTCGGGTGCAACATTCCAGACGCTTTACTAACACTCTCCCGACTTGGAGAGTCAGTGCCTTTAACCTCCTGTTTGGCCCAGTTTGCAATTTCTGCGGAAGATGAACAGGAATAGCGAGAACCAATGAGAGGCTAGCTGGAGGTGTCTGAACGGGCAAATTTAACTCTCATTTCCCACCAGGAAGAGGAATTAACCAAAGGCTCAGCGTGCCGGGCCAGAACCAGATTAGGGCCTGAAGCCATCCTGCGGTGTTGCGGCCAGCTCACAAGAAAGCGAGTTGAAGAAAGGAGCTCAGGGGCACTGTAATTCACAAACCTGCAGAGTTATAAATGACAGCTATCGTCCAAAAATAGACTGAAGTAAGGCTGCCAAGAGGACTTGAAAGCGGGGCAGAATTGCAGGAAACCGATTTCAGGAGGTAGACTGGAATTGCATTGAAAGCATAGGAAAAGAGGCAGAACGTCCACAATGATGCACTTGGCCAAAAAGGGCGTATGCGTTTTTTCCTGAATATATTCAGGAAAAAACGCATACGCCCTTTTTGGCCAACCAAGCAAGCTTGCAAAGGAAATCTGCACTACAATGAAGTCTCACTTCCCCCCGGTCAAAAGGGCCATCTGAAAAAAGTGGAAAATCCAGAAAGGCAGGACAGGCCATTGAGAACTGGGAGCCTTGTTATGCTGATGGGCGGGATGTAAATTGCCAACAGACACTTGGGAGAAGTGTATGGTGTTTCCTGAAACATCTAAAAAACAAAGCAACAGAGCCTAGGGCACTTCCACTTATGGTCCTATAGCTTAGGGAGATTAAAATCAAAAAGACACAGCCACCCCAAAGTTTGGGACGCCTCTGTTTACAAGAACCTCGTTTACAGTACAAGTTCAACATCGCAGAAAGTGAAAAATGGATAAAGAAGTTGTGGGATTTACTTACAAAGCAATATCACTCAGCAATGAAATCTGTGTCATCAGGCCCTTAACAGCCCAATGAGTGGATTCAGGTATGATGATTCTAACTGAAATAAGTCACACAGAAAAAGAAACATCATAAGATATCAGTAATACACGGAATGTAAACTTGGCTACACAGGAACTGAATTACAGAACAGAACAGGGTCTCAAATTTAGAAAACCAACTTATGCTTGCTTAAGGGGAAAGGTGAGTTGGGGTGCTGCATAAAACCAGAGATTGAAATGAGCACAGATAAAGTTCCTTAAGCCAAATATGGTATAGACAAGAGCTACTCCTTGCTCAACGAAATGGACTCAAAACCCCATATTAAACGCCTAAGAATGTACCTGACTAGTAAGTATGTTAAAACCTATGGATTGCTATGTCTCCGAAAGAGAATCAAGCATGTGTACAGGGGCATAAACGCAGCAGTGATAGGATTGGAGAGGTTCGGTGAGCAAATGAAGACCCTTTGAAGTCATATTGCATGGTACCCATTCCACGGGTTTCAACTACCCAGGTTTAAGGTATTCTTCCTTCAGCTAAAACATGCATGTGGAACCCAGAGTATGATCAACCATGTGATCGGGAGACGTGTTCAAATATGTCTCAGTTTTCGTACCCTGGTACTCGGGTGCAACATTCCAGACGCTTTACTAACACTCTCCCGACTTGGAGAGTCAGTCCCTTTAACCTCCTGTTTGGCCCAGTTTGCAATTTCTGTGGAAGATGAACAGGAATAGCGAGAACCAATGAGAGCCTAGCTGGAGGTGTCTGGACGGGCAAATTTAACTCTCATTTCCCACCAGGAAGAGGAATTAACCAAAGGCTCAGCGTGCCGTGCCAGAACCAGATTAGGGCCTGAAGCCATCCTGCGGTGTTGCGGCCAGGTCACAAGAAAGCGAGTTGAAGAAAGGAGCTCAGGGGCACTGTAATTCACAAACCTGCAGAGTTATAAATGACAGCTATCGTCCAAAAATAGACTGAAGTAAGGCTGCCAAGAGGACTTCAAAGCGGGGCAGCATTGCAGGAAACCGATTTCAGGAGGTAGACTGGAATTACATTGAAAGCATAGGAAAAGAGGCAGAACGTCCACAATGATGCACTTGGCCAAAAAGGGCGTATGCGTTTTTTCCTGAATATATTCAGGCAAAAACTCATACGCCCTTTTCGGCCAACCAAGCAAGCTTGCAAAGGAAATCTGCACTACAATGAAGTCTCACTTCCCCCCGGTCAAAAGGGC
The DNA here is from genome assembly GCF_951394435.1 of Stenella coeruleoalba. Lineage (NCBI taxonomy): Eukaryota > Metazoa > Chordata > Mammalia > Artiodactyla > Delphinidae > Stenella > Stenella coeruleoalba. The sequence goes on from NW_027646214.1 coordinate 23,864, forward strand.
CATCTGAAAAAAGTGTAAAATCCAGAAAGGCAGGACAGGCCATGGAGAACTGGGAGCCTTGTTATGCTGATGGGCGGGATGTAAATTGCCAACAACCACTCGGGAGAAGTGTATGGTGTTTCCTGAAACATCTAAAAAACAAAGCAACAGAGCCTAGGGCACTTCCACTTATGGTCCTATAGCTTAGGGAAATTAAAATCAAAAAGACACAGCCACCCCAAAGTTTGGAACGGCTCTGTTTACAAGAACCTCGTTTACAGTACAAGTTCAACATCGCAGAAAGTGAAAAATGGATAAAGAAGTTGTGGTATTTACTTACAAAGCAATATCACTCAGCAATGAAATCTGTGTCATCAGGCCCTTAGCAGCACAATGAGTGGATTCAGGTATGATGATTCTAACTGAAATAAGTCACACAGAAAAAGAAACATCATAAGATATCAGTAATACACAGAATGTAAACTTGGCTACACAGGAACTGAATTACAGAACAGAACAGGGTCTCAAATTTAGAAAACCAACTTATGCTTGCTTAAGGGGGAAGGTGAGTTGGGGTGCTGCATAAAACCAGAGATTGAAATGAGCACAGATAAAGTTCCTTAAGCCAAATATGGAATAGACAAGAGCTACTCCTTGCTCAACGAAATGGACTCAACACCGCATATTAAACGCCTAAGAATGTACCTGACTAGTAAGTATCTTAAAACCTATGGATTGCTATGTCTCCAAAAGAGAATCCAGCATGTGTACAGGGGCATAAACGCAGCAGTGATAGGATTGGAGAGGTTCGTGAGCAAATGAAGACCCTTTGAAGTCATATTGCATGGTACCCATTACACGGGTCTCAACTCTCCAGGTTTAAGGTATTCTTCCTTCAGCTAAAACATGCATGTGGAACCAAGAGTATGATCATCCGTGTGAACGGGAGACGTGTTCAAATATGTCTCAGTTTTTGTACCCTGGTACTCGGGTGTAACATTCCAGACGCTTTACTAACACTCTCCCGACTTGGAGAGTCAGCGCCTTTAACCTCCTGTTTGGCACAGTTTGCAATTTCTGCGGAAGATGAACAGGAATAGCGAGAACCAATGAGAGACTAGCTGGAGGTGTCTGGACGGGCAAATTTAACTCTCATTTCCCACCAGGAAGAGGAAATAACCAAAGGCTCAGCGTGCCGTGCCGGAACCAGATTAGGGCCTGAAGCCATCCTGCGGTGTTGCGGCCAGCTCACAAGAAAGCGAGTTGAAGAAAGGAGCTCAGGGGCACTGTAATTCACAAACCAGCAGAGTTATAAATGACAGCTATCGTCCAAAAATAGACTGAAGTAAGGCTGCCAAGAGGACTTGAAAGCGGGGCAGAATTGCAGGAAACCGATCTCAGGAGGTAGACTGGAATTGCATTGAAAGCATAGGAAAAGAGGCAGAACGTCCACAATGATGCACTTGGCCAAAAAGGGCGTATGCGTTTTTTCCTGAATATATTCAGGAAAAAACGCATATGCCCTTTTTGGCCAACCAAGCAAACTTGCAAAGGAAATCTGCACTACAATGAAGTCTCACTTCCCCCTGGTCAAAAGGGCCATCTGAAAAAAGTGTAAAATCCAGAAAGGCAGGACAGGCCATGGAGAACTGGGAGCCTTGTTATGCTGATGGGCGGGATGTAAATTGCCAACAGACACTCGGGAGAAGTGTATGGTGTTTCCTGAAACATCTAAAAAACAAAGCAACAGAGCCTAGGGCACTGCCACTTATGGTCCTATAGCTTAGGGAAATTAAAATCAAAATGACACAGCCACCCCAAAGTTTGGGACGCCTCTGTTTACAAGAACCTCGTTTACAGTACAAGTTCAACATCGCAGAAAGTGAAAAATGGATAAAGAAGTTGTGGTATTTACTTACAAAGCAATATCACTGAGCAATGAAATCTGTGTCATCAGGCCCTTAGCAGCACAATGAGTGGATTCAGGTATGATGATTCTAACTGAAATAAGTCACACAGAAAAAGAAACATCATAAGATATCAGTAATACACGGAATGTAAACTTGGCTACACAGGAACTGAATTACAGAACAGAACAGTGTCTCAAATTTAGAAAACCAACTTATGCTTGCTTAAGGGTAAAGGTGAGTTGGGGTGCTGCATAAAACCAGAGATTGAAGTGAGCACAGATAAAGTTCCTTAAGCCAAATATGGAATAGACAAGAGCTACTCCTTGCTCAACGAAATGGACTCAACACCCCATATTAAACGCCTAAGAATGTACCTGACTAGTAAGTATCTTAAAACCTATGGATTGCTATGTCTCCAAAAGAGAATCAAGCGTGTGTACAGGGGCATAAACGCAGCAGTGATACGATTGGAGAGGTTCGGTGAGCAAATGAAGACCCTTTGAAGTCATATTGCATGGTACCCATTCCACGGGTCTCAACTCTCCAGGTTTTAGGTATTCTTCCTTCAGCTAAAACATGCATGTGGAACCCAGAGTATGATCAACCATGTGAACGGGAGACGTGTTCAAATATGTCTCAGTTTTCCTCCCCTGGTAGTCGGGTGCAACATTCCAGACGCTTTACTAACACTCTCCCGACTTGGAGAGTCAGTGCCTTTAACCTCCTGTTTGGCCCAGTTTGCAATTTCTGCGGAAGATGAACAGGAATAGCGAGAACCAATGAGAGGCTAGCTGGAGGTGTCTGAACGGGCAAATTTAACTCTCATTTCCCACCAGGAAGAGGAATTAACCAACGGCTCAGCGTGCGGGGCCGGAACCAGATTAGGGCCTGAAGCCATCCTGCGGTGTTGCGGCCAGGTCACAAGAAAGCGAGTTGAAGAAAGGAGCTCAGGGGCACTGTAATTCACAAACCTGCAGAGTTATAAATGACAGCTATCGTCCAAAAATACACTGAAGTAAGGCTGCCAAGAGGACTTCAAAGCGGGGCAGAATTGAAGGAAACCGATTTCAGGAGGTAGACTGGAATTGCATTGAAAGCATAGGAAAAGAGGCAGAACGTCCACAATGATGCACTTGGCCAAAAAGGGCGTATGCGTTTTTTCCTGAATATATTCAGGAAAAAACGCATACGCCCTTTTTGGCCAACCAAGCAAGCTTGCAAAGGAAATCTGCACTACAATGAAGTCTCACTTCCCCCCGGTCAAAAGGGCCATCTGAAAAAAGTGTAAAATCCAGAAAGGCAGAACAGGCCATGGAGAACTGGGAGCCTTGTTATGCTGATGGGCGGGATGTAAATTGTCAACAGACACTTGGGAGAAGTGTATGGTGTTTCCTGAAACATCTAAAAAACAAAGCAACAGAGCCTAGGGCACTTCCACTTATGGTCCTATAGCTTAGGGAGATTAAAATAAAAAAGACACAGCCACCCCAAAGTTTGGGACGCCTCTGTTTACAAGAACCTCGTTTACAGTACAAGTTCAACATCGCAGAAAGTGAAAAATGGATAAAGAAGTTGTGGTATTCACTTACAAAGCAATATCACTCAGCAATGAAATCTATGTCATCAGGCCCTTAGCAGCACAATGAGTGGATTCAGGTATGATGATTCTAACTGAAATAAGTCACACAGAAAAAGAAACATCATAAGATATCACTAATACATGGAATGGAAACTTGACTACACAGGAACTGAATTACAGAACAGAACAGGGTCTCAAATTTAGAAAACCAACTTATGCTTGCTTAAGGGGAAAGGTGAGTTGTGGTGCTGCATAAAACCAGAGATTGAAATGAGCACAGATAAAGTTCCTTAAGCCAAATATGGAATAGACAAGAGCTACTCCTTGCTCAACGAAATGGACTCAACACCCCATATTAAACGCCTAAGAATGTACCTGACTAGTAAGTATCTTAAAACCTATGGATTGCTATGTCTCCGAAAGAGAATCAAGCATGTGTACAGGGGCATGAACGCAGCAGTGATAGGATTGCAGAGGTTCGGTGAGCAAATGAAGACCCTTTGAAGTCATATTGCATGGTACCCATTACACGGGTCTCAACTCTCCAGGTTTAAGGTATTCTTCCTTCAGCTAAAACATGCATGTGGAACCAAGAGTATGATCATCCATGTGAACGGGAGACGTGTTCAAATATGTCTCAGTTTTTGTACCCTGGTACTCGGGTGTAACATTCCAGACGCTTTACTAACACTCTCCCGACTTGGAGAGTCAGCGCCTTTAACCTCCTGTTTGGCACAGTTTGCAATTTCTGCGGAAGATGAACAGGAATAGCGAGAACCAATGAGAGACTAGCTGGAGGTGTCTGGACGGGCAAATTTAACTCTCATTTCCCACCAGGAAGAGGAAATAACCAAAGGCTCAGCGTGCCGTGCCGGAACAAGATTAGGGCCTGAAGCCATCCTGCGGTGTTGCGGCCAGCTCACAAGAAAGCGAGTTGAAGAAAGGAGCTCAGGGGCACTGTAATTCACAAACCAGCAGAGTTATAAATGACAGCTATCGTCCAAAAATAGACTGAAGTAAGGCTGCCAAGAGGACTTGAAAGCGGGGCAGAATTGCAGGAAACCGATCTCAGGAGGTAGACTGGAATTGCATTGAAAGCATAGGAAAACAGGCAGAACGTCCACAATGATGCACTTGGCCAAAAAGGGCGTATGCGTTTTTTCCTGAATATATTCAGGAAAAAACGCATACGCCCTTTTTGGCCAACCAAGCAAACTTGCAAAGGAAATCTGCACTACAATGAAGTCTCACTTCCCCTGGTCAAAAGGGCCATCTGAAAAAAGTGTAAAATCCAGAAAGGCAGGACAGGCCATGGAGAACTGGCAGCCTTGTTATGCTGATGGGCGGGATGTAAATTGCCAACAGACACTCGGGAGAAGTGTATGGTGTTTCCTGAAACATCTAAAAAACAAAGCAACAGAGCCTAGGGCACTGCCACTTATGGTCCTATAGCTTAGGGAAATTAAAATCAAAATGACACAGCCACCCCAAAGTTTGGGACGCCTCTGTTTACAAGAACCTCGTTTACAGTACAAGTTCAACATCGCAGAAAGTGAAAAATGGATAAAGAAGTTGTGGTATTTACTTACAAAGCAATATCACTGAGCAATGAAATCTGTGTCATCAGGCCCTTAGCAGCACAATGAGTGGATTCAGGTATGATGATTCTAACTGAAATAAGTCACACAGAAAAAGAAACATCATAAGATATCAGTAATACACGGAATGTAAACTTGGCTACACAGGAACTGAATTACAGAACAGAACAGGGTCTCAAATTTAGAAAACCAACTTATGCTTGCTTAAGGGTAAAGGTGAGTTGGGGTGCTGCATAAAACCAGAGATTGAAATGAGCACAGATAAAGTTCCTTAAGCCAAATATGGAATAGACAAGAGCTACTCCTTGCTCAACGAAATGGACTCAACACCCCATATTAAACGCCTAAGAATGTACCTGACTAGTAAGTATCTTAAAACCTATGGATTGCTATGTCTCCAAAAGAGAATCAAGCGTGTGTACAGGGGCATAAACGCAGCAGTGATAGGATTGGAGAGGTTCGGTGAGCAAATGAAGACCCTTTGAAGTCATATTGCATGGTACCCATTCCACGGGTCTCAACTCTCCAGGTTTTAGGTATTCTTCCTTCAGCTAAAACATGCATGTGGAACCCAGAGTATGATCAACCATGTGAACGGGAGACGTGTTCAAATATGTCTCAGTTTTCCTCCCCTGGTAGTCGGGTGCAACATTCCAGACGCTTTACTAACACTCTCCCGACTTGGAGAGTCAGTGCCTTTAACCTCCTGTTTGGCCCAGTTTGCAATTTCTGCGGAAGATGAACAGGAATAGCGAGAACCAATGAGAGGCTAGCTGGAGGTGTCTGAACGGGCAAATTTAACTCTCATTTCCCACCAGGAAGAGGAATTAACCAACGGCTCAGCGTGCGGGGCCGGAACCAGATTAGGGCCTGAAGCCATCCTGCGGTGTTGCGGCCAGGTCACAAGAAAGCGAGTTGAAGAAAGGAGTTCAGGGGCACTGTAATTCACAAACCTGCAGAGTTATAAATGACAGCTATCGTCCAAAAATATACTGAAGTAAGGCTGCCAAGAGGACTTCAAAGCGGGGCAGAATTGCAGGAAACCGATTTCAGGAGGTAGACTGGAATTGCATTGAAAGCATAGGAAAAGAGGCAGAACGTCCACAATGATGCACTTGGCCAAAAAGGGCGTATGCGTTTTTTCCTGAATATATTCAGGAAAAAACGCATACGCCCTTTTTGGCCAACCAAGCAAGCTTGCAAAGGAAATCTGCACTACAATGAAGTCTCACTTCCCCCCGGTCAAAAGGGCCATCTGAAAAAAGTGTAAAATCCAGAAAGGCAGAACAGGCCATGGAGAACTGGGAGCCTTGTTATGCTGATGGGCGGGATGTAAATTGTCAACAGACACTTGGGAGAAGTGTATGGTGTTTCCTGAAACATCTAAAAAACAAAGCAACAGAGCCTAGGGCACTTCCACTTATGGTCCTATAGCTTAGGGAGATTAAAATAAAAAAGACACAGCCACCCCAAAGTTTGGGACGCCTCTGTTTACAAGAACCTCGTTTACAGTACAAGTTCAACATCGCAGAAAGTGAAAAATGGATAAAGAAGTTGTGGTATTCACTTACAAAGCAATATCACTCAGCAATGAAATCTATGTCATCAGGCCCTTAGCAGCACAATGAGTGGATTCAGGTATGATGATTCTAACTGAAATAAGTCACACAGAAAAAGAAACATCATAAGATATCACTAATACATGGAATGGAAACTTGACTACACAGGAACTGAATTACAGAACAGAACAGGGTCTCAAATTTAGAAAACCAACTTATGCTTGCTTAAGGGGAAAGGTGAGTTGGGGTGCAGCATAAAACCAGAGATTGAAATGAGCACAGATAAAGTTCCTTAAGCCAAATATGGAATAGACAAGAGCTACTCCTTGCTCAACGAAATGGACTCAACACCCCATATTAAACGCCTAAGAATGTACCTGACTAGTAAGTATCTTAAAACCTATGGATTGCTATGTCTCCAAAAGAGAATCAAGCATGTGTACAGGGGCATGAACGCAGCAGTGATAGGATTGCAGAGGTTCGGTGAGCAAATGAAGACCCTTTGAAGTCATATTGCATGGTACCCATTACACGGGTCTCAACTCTCCAGGTTTAAGGTATTCTTCCTTCAGCTAAAACATGCATGTGGAACCAAGAGTATGATCATCCATGTGAACGGGAGACGTGTTCAAATATGTCTCAGTTTTTGTACCCTGGTACTCGGGTGTAACATTCCAGACGCTTTACTAACACTCTCCCGACTTGGAGAGTCAGCGCCTTTAACCTCCTGTTTGGCACAGTTTGCAATTTCTGCGGAAGATGAACAGGAATAGCGAGAACCAATGAGAGACTAGCTGGAGGTGTCTGGACGGGCAAATTTAACTCTCATTTCCCACCAGGAAGAGGAAATAACCAAAGGCTCAGCGTGCCGTGCCGGAACCAGATTAGGGCCTGAAGCCATCCTGCGGTGTTGCGGCCAGCTCACAAGAAAGCGAGTTGAAGAAAGGAGCTCAGGGGCACTGTAATTCACAAACCAGCAGAGTTATAAATGACAGCTATCGTCCAAAAATAGACTGAAGTAAGGCTGCCAAGAGGACTTGAAAGCGGGGCAGAATTGCAGGAAACCGATCTCAGGAGGTAGACTGGAATTGCATTGAAAGCATAGGAAAAGAGGCAGAACGTCCACAATGATGCACTTGGCCAAAAAGGGCGTATGCGTTTTTTCCTGAATATATTCAGGAAAAAACGCATACGCACTTTTTGGCCAACCAAGCAAACTTGCAAAGGAAATCTGCACTACAATGAAGTCTCACTTCCCCCTGGTCAAAAGGGCCATCTGAAAAAAGTGTAAAATCCAGAAAGGCAGGACAGGCCATGGAGAACTGGGAGCCTTGTTATGCTGATGGGCGGGATGTAAATTGCCAACAGACACTTGGGAGAAGTGTATGGTGTTTCCTGAAACATCTAAAAAACAAAGCAACAGAGCCTAGGGCACTGCCACTTATGGTCCTATAGCTTAGGGAAATTAAAATCAAAATGACACAGCCACCCCAAAGTTTGGGACGCCTCTGTTTACAAGAACCTCGTTTACAGTACAAGTTCAACATCGCAGAAAGTGAAAAATGGATAAAGAAGTTGTGGTATTTACTTACAAAGCAATATCACTGAGCAATGAAATCTGTGTCATCAGGCCCTTAGCAGCACAATGAGTGGATTCAGGTATGATGATTCTAACTGAAATAAGTCACACAGAAAAAGAAACATCATAAGATATCAGTAATACACGGAATGTAAACTTGGCTACACAGGAACTGAATTACAGAACAGAACAGTGTCTCAAATTTAGAAAACCAACTTATGCTTGCTTAAGGGTAAAGGTGAGTTGGGGTGCTGCATAAAACCAGAGATTGAAATGAGCACAGATAAAGTTCCTTAAGCCAAATATGGAATAGACAAGAGCTACTCCTTGCTCAACGAAATGGACTCAACACCCCATATTAAACGCCTAAGAATGTACCTGACTAGTAAGTATCTTAGAACCTATGGATTGCTATGTCTCCAAAAGAGAATCAAGCGTGTGTACAGGGGCATAAACGCAGCAGTGATAGGATTGGAGAGGTTCGGTGAGCAAATGAAGACCCTTTGAAGTCATATTGCATGGTACCCATTCCACGGGTCTCAACTCTCCAGGTTTTAGGTATTCTTCCTTCAGCTAAAACATGCATGTGGAACCCAGAGTATGATCAACCATGTGAACGGGAGACGTGTTCAAATATGTCTCAGTTTTCCTCCCCTGGTAGTCGGGTGCAACATTCCAGACGCTTTACTAACACTCTCCCGACTTGGAGAGTCAGTGCCTTTAACCTCCTGTTTGGCCCAGTTTGCAATTTCTGCGGAAGATGAACAGGAATAGCGAGAACCAATGAGAGGCTAGCTGGAGGTGTCTGGACGGGCAAATTTAACTCTCATTTCCCACCAGGAAGAGGAATTAACCAACGGCTCAGCGTGCGGGGCCGGAACCAGATTAGGGCCTGAAGCCATCCTGCGGTGTTGCGGCCAGGTCACAAGAAAGCGAGTTGAAGAAAGGAGCTCAGGGGCACTGTAATTCACAAACCTGCAGAGTTATAAATGACAGCTATCGTCCAAAAATAGACTGAAGTAAGGCTGCCAAGAGGACTTGAAAGCGGGGCAGAATTGCAGGAAACCGATCTCAGGAGGTAGACTGGAATTGCATTGAAAGCATAGGAAAAGAGGCAGAACGTCCACAATGATGCACTTGGCCAAAAAGGGCGTATGCGTTTTTTCCTGAATATATTCAGGAAAAAACGCATACGCCCTTTTTGGCCAACCAAGCAAGCTTGCAAAGGAAATCTGCACTACAATGAAGTCTCACTTCCCCCCGGTCAAAAGGGCCATCTGAAAAAAGTGTAAAATCCAGAAAGGCAGAACAGGCCATGGAGAACTGGGAGCCTTGTTATGCTGATGGGCGGGATGTAAATTGTCAACAGACACTTGGGAGAAGTGTATGTTGTTTCCTGAAACATCTAAAAAACAAAGCAACAGAGCCTAGGGCACTTCCACTTATGGTCCTATAGCTTAGGGAGATTAAAATAAAAAAGACACAGCCACCCGAAAGTTTGGGACGCCTCTGTTTACAAGAACCTCGTTTACAGTACAAGTTCAACATCGCAGAAAGTGAAAAATGGATAAAGAAGTTGTGGTATTCACTTACAAAGCAATATCACTCAGCAATGAAATCTATGTCATCAGGCCCTTAGCAGCACAATGAGTGGATTCAGGTATGATGATTCTAACTGAAATAAGTCACACAGAAAAAGAAACATCATAAGATATCACTAATACACGGAATGGAAACTTGGCTACACAGGAACTGAATTACAGAACAGAACAGGGTCTCAAATTTAGAAAACCAACTTATGCTTGCTTAAGGGGAAAGGTGAGTTGGGGTGCTGCATAAAACCAGAGATTGAAATGAGCACAGATAAAGTTCCTTAAGCCAAATATGGAATAGACAAGAGCTACTCCTTGCTCAACGAAATGGACTCAACACCCCATATTAAACGCCTAAGAATGTACCTGACTAGTAAGTATCTTAAAACCTATGGATTGCTATGTCTCCGAAAGAGAATCAAGCATGTGTACAGGGGCATGAACGCAGCAGTGATAGGATTGCAGAGGTTCGGTGAGCAAATGAAGACCCTTTGAAGTCATATTGCATGGTACCCATTACACGGGTCTCAACTCTCCAGGTTTAAGGTATTCTTCCTTCAGCTAAAACATGCATGTGGAACCCCGAGTATGATCATCCGTGTGAACGGGAGACGTGTTCAAATATGTCTCAGTTTTCCTCCCCTGGTACTCGGGTGCAACATTCCAGACCCTTTACTAACACTCTCCTGACTTGGAGAGTCAGCGCCTTTAACCTCCTGTTTGGCCCAGTTTGCAATTTCTGCGGAAGATGAACAGGAATAGGGAGAACCAATGAGAGACTAGCTGGAGGTGTCTGGACGGGCAAATTTAACTCTCATTTCCCACCAGGAAGAGGAAATAACCAAAGGCTCAGCGTGCCGTGCCGGAACCAGATTAGGGCCTGAAGCCATCCTGCGGTGTTGCGGCCAGCTCAAAAGAAAGCGAGTTGAAGAAAGGAGCTCAGGGTCTCTGTAATTCACAAACCTGCAGAGTTATAAATGACAGCTATCGTCCAAAAATATACTGAAGTAAGGCTGCCAAGAGGACTTGAAAGCGGGGCAGAATTGCAGGATACCGATTTCAGGAGGTAGACTGGAATTGCATTGAAAGCATAGGAAAAGAGGCAGAACGTCCACAATGATGCACTTTGCCAAAAGGGCGTATGCGTTTTTTCCTGAATATATTCAGGAAAAAACGCATACGCCCTTTTTGGCCAACCAAGCAAGCTTGCAAAGGAAATCTGCACTACAATGAAGTCTCACTTCCCCCCGGTCAAAAGGGCCATCTGAAAAAAGTGTAAAACCCAGAAAGGCAGGACAGGCCATGGAGAACTGGGAGCCTTGTTATGCTGATGGGCGGGATGTAAATTGCCAACAGACACTCGGGAGATGTGTATGGTGTTTCCTGAAACATCTAAAAAACAAAGCAACAGAGCCTAGGGCACTTCCACTTATGGTCCTATAGCTTAGGGAAATTAATATCAAAAAGACACAGCAACCCCAAAATTTGGGATGGGTCTTTTTACAGAAATCTCTTCTACGGCACAAGTTAAATATCCCAGAGAGCAAATAATGGATAAAGAAGTTGCGGTACTTATGTACAACAGAATACCACTCAGCAATGAAATCTATGTCACCAGGCCCGTACCAGCATAATGAGTGGATTGAGGCACGATGATTCTAAGTGAAATAAGTCACACAGAAAAAGAAACATCATAAGGTATCACTAATACACAGAATGTGATCTTGGCTACACATGAACTGAATTACAAAACAGAACAGGGTCTCAAGTTTAGAAAACCAACTTATGCCTGCTTAAGGGGGAAGGTGAGTTGGGGTACTGCATAAAAGCAGAGTTTGAAATTAGCACAGATACCGTTCCATAAGCCAAATATGTAATAGACAAGAGCTACCCCTTGCTCAACGAAATGGATTCAACAATGAGGTATCACCTCACACCTGGTAGAATAGGCATCATTGAAAATCTACAAACAAAAAATGCTGGAAAGGGTGTGGAGAAAAGGAACCCTCTTCCACTATTGTTGGGAATATAAATTGATACAGTCATTATGGAGAACAATATGGAATTTCTTAAGAAACTAACAATAGAATTACCATATGATACAGCAATCCCAGTACTGGACATATACCCAGACAAAACCATAAATCAAAAAGAGTCATTCACCGCAATGTTCATTGCATCACTATTTACAATATCGAGGTAATGGAAGCAACCTAAATGCCCACAGACAGACGAATGCATAAAGCTGTGGTACATATATAAAATGGAATATTACTAAGCCATGAAAAGGAATGAAATTGGGTCATTTGTAGAGACGTCGATGGATCTAGAGACTGTCATACAGAGTGAAGTAAGTCAGAAAGAGAAAAACAAATCTTGTATATTCATGCATATATGTGGAACCTAGAAAAACTGTACAGATTAACCATTTTGCAAGGCATAAATAGAGCAACAGATGTAGACAACAAACGTATGGACAACAAGGGGGGAAAGCTGTTGGGGGGGTGGTGGTGGGAGGAGTTGAGAGACTGGGATTGGCATGTATACATTTATATGTATAAAATAGATAACCAATAAGAACCTGCTGTATAAAAATATAAAATAAAATTCAAAATTAAAAAGAAGTAAAATTTAAAAAATAAAACAGAAAAAACAATTATTCCCTGCACATACATGTATTTATATGAATAAATTATTTCCATGCTTATATCTGTAAATACAAAAAAGAGGAATAAAATCTACCTTGAACCAAAAACGAAAAAGAGAAAAAAAACACAGAACCCACCAGTTACACAGAGGAAAACCGTATCAGGGCACTTGCTCCAGTTGTAAACAATTCTGAAGTTGGTCAGTGGTGGGGAATCGTCTCCCATTCAGCCAGCAGCCCCCACGCAACAAGCGTCCTCATTGCAAAGCTGGGGCACCGTGCCGAGGCATCTGTGAGTAAACGTGAGCTGAGCCCCAGGCCAGTTGCTGCTGAACTATTCCCACCCGTCCCAGGTAAAACACCTGAATATATACAAGGACTTGAAAGCCTAGAGGAAGGGCCATAGAGCCACACGAGTGACAGCATGCCGGCCGACTTGGTGCCTGCAGGCCAGCCAGGATGGTCCTGGCCCTGGGTGCTCTTCTGGAAGATTTCCATTTCCCTGCCTGAGATACCCGTCCTGTCCCTGCCCCCACTGCTTTTTTCCTTCCTCACCTCTGCCCAGGGAGAAATTCCAGCAGCAGGTATGGGTGACACATCCTCTTCTTTAGCAGGTGGCAGCCTGGCAACTGCTGCAGAAAGTCCAGCAGAGCCCCACTCACACTGGGCCACCCACAAAGCCGTGGCCTCTCACTCCCTCCCACCAGCCCAGCCCCGAGACTGCTGACAGGGCAGAGAAAATGGCGTCAGGCACGGCTGCAGGGGCTCTTGCTGCCTGGAGTGGTATTTATATTGATCTCAACCCAGGCACACCTGGGGAGGGCTGGCCGGCACGGTAAGGCTGCCCAGGTCAGCCAATCATCACCCCTCAGGGGCTCACAGTTGCAGAAAATGGAACTTGCTGAACCGGCCAGGTCCAAGGAACAGGTGTGGGCTCCTGAGAGTCAGGATAGACAAGGGGCTGCAGCTTTGGCTTGTTTTCTAATCATTTTATCTGGCCCATGAGTGGGAGACAACTTCAAGAAAACCCTCTCCTAATGAGAGGAACCCAGGAGTCAGGCAGAGGAGGGGTGGGTGGTGGTTGGAGACAGAGGCCTGGTGCCCCGGGTGCAGTGGAAGTCTCTGGAAGACCAGGTGGAGGGAGGCCTCACGGAGTGATGCCCAGGGTCACAGACCTGTCGCAGCTGCTGTTTGTTAGTTCAAGTCCTGCTCTGAGGTGCTCTGTGTCAGCTCTGAGCGACAGGTGAGCTGGGGGTGCTCTGCAATGAGGGCTATGTGCACGGTTCCTGTGTGCCCAGCCCTGCCACGGTACCTGCAAGGGTAGCTCTGTATCCTGGGAGGGGCCTGACCACGAGAGCCCCATGGGCTGGGGTGGGGGTGGGGTACCTGCCCAGGTGAGCTCCATATTCTGGGATTGGTCTGACCACGAGAGCCCCATGGGCTGCTGGGGACCTGGTAAAGGATGTCAGGACAGTCAGTGAAGCCACCGAGGATATACCTCCAGTTGCTCCTAATTCCTACACCCTGCTGGTCATTCTACCAACCACCAGGACATGGTATTCTGTATTAGTCTTCAATGATGCCTTCTTTTGTATTCCATTAGTCCCAGAGTCACAAGAAATTTTGGCTTGTGAGTGGCAGGACTCAACATACAACTAAAACAATACTTCCGGGCCGTCTGGCCCCAAGGGTGCAAAAATTCCCACACCATCTTTGGGGAAAGCTTAGCTAAAGACCTAAAAGTTCTACCTCTGGAAAAGGAAACCCTCCTTCAATATGCAGACGACATTCTGATCACCAGCCCTACTAAGGAGGCCTCTGAACTACCAAGCCAATAAAGGATAGAAGTTGTCCAAGAAAAAGCTCAAATATCACAGACTGCGGTGACCTGCCTGGGCTTCATTCTCACAGAAGGTCAGAGAAGCCCATCCCAGGAAAGGGAAGAAACCATTTTCAGCCTTACCCCTTTCTAAAACTAGAAGACAGCTTAGGGGTTCCTGGGGAGGCCAGGGTTTGCTGCTTCTGGATCCCTAACTACAGTCTACTAGCTGGGCCTCTATATGAAACACTGAAAGGAAAAGATGATGATCCTTTTGAATAGAATCCAGAAGTGGCCTTTCAAGAATGGAAAGAGCAGTCAATTCAGACCCTTGCCCTGGAACTCCCTAATTTAGCTAAACCCTTTGACCTTTACATTCCCGGTGAAAGGTGAATCGCCATTGGAGAATTAGTGCAAAAACTGGGACCACTTGAAATGGAACAATGCAAGAATGCCATCCAGGTAGGATAAACTACGGTCACTAAGGGGCTTGGCCCACTGCCACATCTGGCCAAGATACTGGCGGTATCTAAAAACCTGGAAATCAGCAGCCCAAAAGGCCACCTCCCTCCTAAGGGAAAAGGACCCCACGTGGTGATCCTAACCACCAACCATGCCCTGAAGTTGCAGGGTTCGCTCCGTGGGCACACCGACCTCGAGTGAGGAGGCCCTCCAACTCCAACATCCAGAGAGATAACCGGGGGCAACAGGGCACCATGACGACTCGTGTGAACATCACTTGACCTGGAGTTTCTCTCATAAAACAACAAGAGTGTGTCCCAAAAGAGTAGACTACTGCTTGCAGGACTTACTGCACCCAGAGGGGAGCTAATAATCTTGGCGGGGGAACAGTATACCACACTGTCACCATAGAAAAGCCTACAGACACCGTGATGATGGTGGCCAATAAGACCGGCTGGACTCCTGTTTACTTCAAAAGGCTGTTGACTCAGTAGCCATCATGGTCCTTGGTCACCACTGACCCTGGACTGTCTGGGAGTTGAGCGGGCAGGGCTCTGACACCTGGTGCTGTTTGTACGTTAATTCAGGGGCCTAATTGAAGAAAGCGCAGACTACTGGTCAGAGCATCTAGGCTGGCAGAGACGGTCAGCCTAAGGTGGCCGAACAAATGTGGGGCGGGGTGAAACCGGCCCCCACAGCGTCTCTGCAC
The DNA here is from genome assembly GCF_951394435.1 of Stenella coeruleoalba. Lineage (NCBI taxonomy): Eukaryota > Metazoa > Chordata > Mammalia > Artiodactyla > Delphinidae > Stenella > Stenella coeruleoalba. Next base: position 39,297 of record NW_027646214.1, read on the forward strand.
ATCTCTTTCCTGGACCCTTAAAGGTCATTAGAATCTATAACACTTCCAATGCTGGTGCTCAGGTGGACGAGCAGGGAGGCAGGGGTCCTGGGGACAATCAACGTCACCGGGAGGCTGCTGGGGAGAAGCTCTGACCCTCGCCCCAGGGTATGAGGGCTCCCAACTCAGCACTCAGCAGTTACAGAAGAAGGGTCTGCACCCTCAGCACTCCAAGAATGAGGAACAGGACAAAAGGCAGAGGAGGGGTTTGTCCCCAGCAAAGCCCATTAAAAATCCCTGGGAGATAAAAATAGAATCTGGGCAATAAAGTCAAGTCTAACCTTTTTTATCCTTTGTGCTTTGTCTAATTTCACGTGCTCCTAGGGTCCCGCATGCAGAGGTTCCACACCCGGCACTTCAGACCAGATTTCCTAGTGCAGAATGGCTGGGTCGACACCTCAGCTCCTGGGGCCCAGTGCAGACTCCACGATATAGAGCCTGAGCTACAGCCAACCCGGCCCTCGAGAGCTCCGCCGCCTCCCTCCCTCCCACTGACTCTGACAGGATCTCTACACAGCAGCCCAGCCCACAGCCCACGGGGTAGTGCATGCTCTCACCTCTCCATTCTCTGATCAAAATATAAAGTTTCCTTTGCTTGTGAACCAAACTCAGTCTCGATCTGTTGGCCCCAATGACACTGGGCAGGGGGACACTTGTTGGGGTCCACTCTGGAGGATCAGTAACAGAAATTGAGACTATTGTAACCTCAATGAACAGATGTGTGAGCCAAACTGTAGTTAACATAGAACAGTGTATAAGGCTCGGGTAAAATAAGATGTTTTTAACACTTCCATTTGATATTTCCATCACTTTTTATAAGCAAGTTCAGTGAAAAGGTTTGTCTTATTTGTCAGGTCAATATTAGAGAAACGAAGTGATTTCTTTCCAAGGATGTACATCTAATAATCTTGGTTAAACCTTCAATCTTGTTTTAAATGCTTTTCCATTGAAAATGATACCTCTCTTTCAGCTCCCCCATTTCTGAGAAGTATAAAATCTTATAATTTATTATTACCAAAGGGGAAAGGTGGGAGGAGGGATAAATTAACAGTTTGGAATGAACACATACACACTGCTATGTATAAAATAGATCATCAACAAGGAACTACTGTATAGCACAGGGAACTACACTCAACATTTTGCAATAACCTATAAGGGGAAATAATCTGAAAAAGAATAGATATTTTTATTGACATCATCTATCAATGACAGTTAAAGTGTAGCCTAAGGGAAGCTGGTGGTGAGTGCTTCTGACCCTGAAGACTTCAATCATCTAAAGTTTGGACTCTGCCTACTTCCCAAGGCCCTTAATGAACATATGTGTAGCCGTAGCTTAAAAACTTCCCCAGTTTGGGTTTCGGGGAGACACTGATTTTGAAAAAGCCCTGGTGTTCTCCTTACATGAATGGGACTCTTCCTACTGCTAAAACATGTCTGTCACACCCAGAGGATGGTATACCGTCTGATCGGGAAGAGTTTGGAAAAGGCATCTCATCTCCTCATCTCCTGGTGCTTGGGTTCACCCCTCCAGCGTCTTTACTAACAGTCTCCCCACTTGGAGATGTCAGCACTGTCAACATCCTGTTGCGTACAGTTTGGAATTTGTCCAGAGGATGAAGCGGAAGGATGAGGAACAATGAGAGACAAGTCCTAGGTGTTCAGACAGGCACATGTCACTCTAATTTCCAATCAGGAAGACGAATTGACCAAAGGCTAGGGTTGCCCATGGAAACAGTATAGGGCTTGAGGAAATCCCGCTGCTTTGTGGCCAGTTCCCATAAACACGAGTTGAACAATGGAACTCAGGGGCAGTAAAATTCACAAAACTGCAGAGTTGAAAATATCCATCACTGAAAAATGTCTTGAGGAAAGTCAGAGAAAAGGACTTGTAAGCAAGGGAGAATGGCAGGAAAGGGATTTGAGGAGGTAGAAAGGACTCGCCATTAAGCACAAGAAAAGGAGCTGAACATTGCCAACATTGCCAACATTGCAGTTGGCCAAAAAGGGTGTATGCGTTCTTTTCTGTATATATTCAAGAAAAGGGCATACACTTTTTTAGCCAACCAAACAGGTGGGCACTGGAAGTCAATACTACAAAAGATATCACTTCGCATCAGTCAGAAGAGCCATCCTCATAAAGCGTAAACAACAGAAATGCAGGACAGGGCAACAAGAAGAGGGAGCCCTGTGAGACTTATAGTGGAAATGTATATTGCCAACGGCCATTCTGGAGAAGTGTATTGTGTTTACTAAAGCATCTAAAAAATGAGCTACAGAGCATAGGGCACTTGCACTCATGGGCGTATATCTTGGGAAAAACAAAAATCGAGAGGACACAGGCACCCCAATGTTTACCCCCTCTCTGTTTAAAAGATCCTCGACTAGGATATAACTTAAATGTCTCTGGAGGGAAAAAATGGATAGAGATGTGGTACTTAGGTAGAGTGGAATATTATTCAGCCTGGAAATCAATGAAATATGGCCAGTTGTAACAACTCCGGAGGAGTTACGTATGATCATTCTAAGTGACAGAATTCAAAAAGAAAAAGACACATATCATAAGATATCACTTAAAGGTGGAATCCAAAATGGCTACACATGAAATAAATTACAAAACAAAAACATAGTCAAATATGTAGAAAACACGCATAAGGCTGCTAAACGGGAAAGGTGGGGAGGGGTGAGGCATCATCCAGGAGGTTGAAATTAGCAAAGATACCATTCCAAATACCAAACTGATAATCAACAAGGCCTACACGGTAGCTAAAAGAACTGCACTCCGCACACTCAAGTCACCGGAAAAGAATATATACGACTGGTAAGAATCTGAAAAAGAATTTATTGATGTCTCTCTGTACGCGAATCAAGTGGATGTACAGCAGCAAGAAACAGAGCTTTGAAAATCAGCTGTAACCAATATAGTAATAAATTGAAAAAAATAAACGACAGAGAGACAGAGAAAACCTCTTACAACTTTTCCTCAGGGACGGTGATGCAACATGGATTGAACACATCTAGACCCACAGCAGGATGAGACATAAGGCTGGAAACTGTTTGCGCTAAGAGAAATGTGAGGTTGGGTGAGGAAATGCACACCCTTTAAAGTAATACTACCTGGTACCCATTCAATGGGTCCCAAATCTGCAGGTTCAAGGGATCTTCCTACAGCTAAAACATGCATGGAAAACCCAGAGGACTGTACACCATGTGATCGGGAGATGTGTCTAAAATGCACCTCATTTATCCTCTCCTGGTGCTCCTGTTCACCATTCCAGCCACGCTACTTAGAATCTCCCCACTTGGAGAATCAGCACATTTAAACTTCTGTTTCACACATTTTGCAAATTGTGAGGAGGATGAACGGGAAGAGGGGGAACCAATGAGAGAAGAGTTGTAGGGGTTTGGACGGGCACATATCACTCTAATTTCCCATTAAGAATAAGAATTAAAGAAAGGCTCAGCCTGCCTCGCCGGAGCCAAAATAGGGCCTGAAGCAATCCTGCGGGTTTGAGGCCAGCTCACAAAAGAGCAACTTAAAAAATGGAGCTCAGGGTCACTGCAATTCACAAACCTGCAGAGTTATAAATGAAAACTAACGTCCAAAAATATGTTGAGGTAAGGCAAAGAAGAGGATCTGAATGCAAGACAGATTGCAAGAAACAGATTTCAAGAGATAGATTGGACTCGTCTTTAACGCACATGAAAAGCGGCAGAATTTCGACAATGATGCAGTTGGCCCAAAAGGGCGTATGCGTTTTTTCCTGATTATATCCAGGAAAAAACGCATACGCACTTTATGGGCAACGAAGCAAGCAAGCAATGCAAATGTGCACAACAAAGAAGTCTCACTGCCCACCGGTCAAAAGGGCCATCCTAAAAAATTGTAAAAACCAGAAATGCAGGACAGGCCATGGAGAACAGGGAGCCTTTATACGCTGATGGGCAGTGTGTGAACTGCCGAGAGCCACTCTGGAGAAGTGTATGGTGGTTCCTAAATCATCTAAAAAACAGAGCTACAGAGCATAGGACACTTCCAATCATGGGAGTATATCTAGGGAAGTCTAAAAATCAACAAGACACAAGCACACCACAGTTTAGGGCTACTCTGTTTACAAGAACCTCAACTTCAGTACACCTTAAATATCCCAGGAAAGAGAACAATGGATAAAGAAGATGTGGTACTTATGTACAATGGAATATCTCTTCACCATGAAATCAATGTAATAAGGCTAGTAGAAGGATAAAGAGTGGATTTAGGTCCGATAATACTACTTGAAATAAGTCAAACAGAAAAAGAAACATATCATAAGATATCACTTATAGAGGGAGGGTAAATATGGCTGCACAAGAAATGAATTACAGAACAGAACAGTGTCTCACATTTAGAAAACACACTTATGTCAGCTTAAGGGGAAAGGAGAGGTGGGGTGATGCATAAAACCAGAGTTTGAAATTAGCACAGATACCGTTCAATAAACCAAATAGGTATTAGACAAGATCTACACCTTCCTCAATGAACTGGCCTCAACACTCCCTATACACCGCAGAGAAATATATCTGAGGAATAAGAATCTTAAAACCCATGTATTGATATATCTCCATAAGGGAATCAAGTGTGTGCAGAGCGGCACAAACACAGCAGTGAAAAGGAGCTAAACCCCATTATAGAAATAAATTTTAAAAACAAAACGCTGAAACAATGAAAGAGAGAAAAATTCTTACAAAATTCGCTCAGGGGCTGTGATACAACCTGGATTGACCACATATAAACCCACAGCTGGATAAGACATAAGGCTGGACACTTGGGGCTGACAGGATTGGTGAGCTTTGGTGAGCAACTGCCGAAAGTTTAATGCAATACTTCATGCTACTCATTCCAAGGGTCCCAACACTCCAGGTTGAAGGGAATCTTCCTACAGCTAAACCATGCTTGGGAAACCCAGCGACTGGTATACCATATGATCGGGAAAGGTTTCTAAAACGCACCTCATTTTTCCTCTCCTGGGGCTCCGGAGCGACATTCCAGCCGCTTTACTAACAACATCCCCACATGGAGTCAATGCCTTTAAGTTCTGGTATCGCACAGTCTGCAGTTAGTGCAGAGGATGAATGGGAATAGGGGGAACCAGTGAGGAACTAGCTGTAGCGGTTTCGATGGGCACATGTCACTCTAATATCACATCAGTAAGAAGAATTAACCAAAGGCACAGCAGGTGCCCCAGAAGAAAAATAGGGCTTCAAGGAATCCTGTGGTTATGGGGCAATACCACAAAAATAAGAGCTAAAAAATGGAGCTAAGGGCCACTGCAATTCAAAAACCTGCAGAGTTATAAAGGCCAACTATTTTTAAAAAATATATTGAGGTAAGGCTATGAAGAGGCATTGAAAGCAAGGCAGAATTGTAGGAAACCGATTTCAGGAGGTAGACTGGAATTGCATTGAAAGCATATGAAGAGAGTCAGAAACTCGACAATGATGCACTTGGCCAAAAAGGGCGTATGCGTTTTTTCCTGAATATATTCAGGAAAAAACGCATACGCACTTTTTGGCCAACCAAGCAAGCTTGCAAAGGAAATCTGCACTACAATGAAGTCTCACTTCCACCTGGTCAAAAGGGCAATCAGAAAAAACTGTAAAATCCATAAAGGCACGACAGGCCATGGAGAACTGGGAGCATTCTTATGCTGATGGGCGGGATGTAAATTGCCAACAGACACTCTGGAGAAGTGTATGGTGTTTCCTGAAACATCTAAAAAACAAAGCAACAGAGCCTAGGGCACTTCCACTTATGGTCCTATAGCTTAGGGAAATTAAAATCAAAAAGACACAGCCACCCCAAAGTTTGGGACGGCTCTGTTTACAAGAACCTCGTTTACAGTACAAGTTCAATATCGCAGAAAGTGAAAAATGGATAAAGAACTTGTGGTACTTACGTACAATGCAATATCACTCAGCAATGAAATCTATGTCATCAGGCCCATAGCAGCATAATGAGTGGATTCAGGTATGATGATTCGAACTGAAATAAGTCACACAGAAAAGAAACATCATAAGGTATCACTAATACACAGAATGTGAACTTGGCTACACATGAACTGAATTACAAAACAGAACAGTGTCTCAAGTTTAGAAAACCAACTTATGCTTGCTTAAGGGGGAAGGTGAGTTGGGGTGCTGCATAAAACCAGAGATTGAAATGAGCACAGATAAAGTTCCTTAAGCCAAATATGGAATAGACAAGAGCTACTCCTTGCTCAACGAAATGGACTCAACACCCCATATTAAACGCCTAAGAATGTACCTGACTAGTAAGTATCTTAAAACCTATGGATTGCTATGTCTCCAAAAGAGAATCAAGGGTGTGTACAGGGGCATAAACGCAGCAGTGATAGGATTGGAGAGGTTCGGTGAGCAAATGAAGATCCTTTGAAGTCATATTGCATGGTACCCATTACACGGGTCTCAACTCTCCAGGTTTAAGGTATTCTTCCTTCAGCTAAAACATGCATGTGGAACCCAGAGTATGATCAACCGTGTGAACGGGAGACGTGTTCAAGTATGTCTCAGTTTTCCTCCCCTGGTACTCGGGTGCAACATTCCAGACGCTTTACTAACACTCTCCCCACTTGGAGAGTCAGCACCTTTAACCTCCTGTTTGGCCCAGTTTGCAATTTCTGCGGAAGATGAACAGGAATAGGGAGAACCAATGAGAGACTAGCTGGAGGTGTCTGGACGGGCAAATTTAACTCTCATTTCCCACCAGAAAGAGGAAATAACCGAAGGCTCAGCATGCCGTGCCGGAACCACATTAGGGCCTGAAGCCATCCAGCGGTGTTGTAGCCAGCTCACAAGAAAACGAGTTGAAGAAAGGAGCTCAGGGGCACTGTAATTCACAAACCTGCAGAGTTATAAATGACAGCTATCGTCCAAAAATAGACTGAAGTAAGGCTGCCAAGAGGACTTGAAAGCTTGGCAGCATTGCAGGAAACGGATTTCAGGAGGTAGACTGGAATTACATTGAAAGCATAGGAAAAGAGGCAGAACGTCCACAATGATGCACGTGGCCAAAAAGGGCGTATGCGTTTTTTCCTGAATATATTCAGGAAAAAACGCATACGCCCTTTTTGGCCAACCAAGCAAGCTTGCAAAGGAAATCTGCACTACAATGAAGTCTCACTTCCCCCCGGTCAAAAGGGCCATCTGAAAAAAGTGTAAAATCCAGAAAGGCAGGACAGGCCATGGAGAACTGGGAGCCTTGTTATGCTGATGGGCGGGATGTAAATTTCCAACAGACACTCGGGAGAAGTGTATGGTGTTTCCTGAAACATCGAAAAAACAAATCAACAGAGCCTAGGGCACTTCCACTTATGGTCCTATAGCTTAGGGAAATTAAAATAAAAAAGACACAGCCACCCCAAAGTTTGGGACGCCTCTGTTTACAAGAACTTCGTTTACAGTACAAGTTCAACATCGCAGAAAATGAAAAATGGATAAAGAATCTGTGGTATTTACTTACAAAGCAATAACACTCAGCAATGAAATCTATGTCATCAGGCCCTTAGCAGCACAATGAGTGGATTCAGGTATGATGATTCTAACTGAAATAAGTCACACAGAAAAAGAAACATCATAAGATATCACTAATACACGGAATGGAAACTTGGCTACACAGGAACTGAATTACAGAACAGAACAGGGTCTCAAATTTAGAAAACCAACTTATGCTTGCTTAAGGGGAAAGGTGAGTTGGGGTGCTGCATAAAACCAGAGATTGAAATGAGCACAGATAAAGTTCCTTAAGCCAAATATGGAATAGACAAGAGCTACTCCTTGCTCAACGAAATGGACTCAACACCGCATATTAAACGCCTAAGAATGTACCTGACTAGTAAGTATCTTAAAACCTATGGATTGCTATGTCTCCGAAAGAGAATCAAGCATGTGTACAGGGGCATAAACGCAGCAGTGATAGGATTGGAGAGGTTCGGTGAGCAAATGAAGACCCTTTGAAGTCATATTGCATGGTGCCCATTCCATGGGTTTCAACTACCCAGGTTTAAGGTATTCTTCCTTCAGCTAAAACATGCATGTGGAACCTAGAGTATGATCAACCATGTGATCGGGAGACGTGTTCAAATATGTCTCAGTTTTCGTACCCTGGTACTCGGGTGCAACATTCCAGACGCTTACTAACACTCTCCCCACTTGGAGAGTCAGTCCCTTTAACCTCCTGTTTGGCCCAGTTTGCAATTTCTGCGGAAGATGAACAGGAATAGCGAGAATCAATGAGAGACTAGCTGGAGGTGTCTGGATGGGCAAATTTAACTCTCATTTCCCACCAGGAAGAGGAATTAACCAAAGGCTCAGAATGCCGTGCCAGAACCAGATTAGGGCCTGAAGACATCCTGCGGTGTTGCGGCCAGGTCACAAGAAAGCGAGTTGAAGAAAGGAGCTCAGGGGCACTGTAATTCACAAACCTGCAGAGTTATAAATGACAGCTATCGTCCAAAAATAGACTGAAGTAAGGCTGCCAAGAGGACTTGAAAGCGGGGCAGAATTGCAGGAAACCGATTTCAGGAGGTAGACTGGAATTGCATTGAAAGCATAGGAAAAGAGGCAGAAGGTCCACAATGATGCACTTGGCCAAAAAGGGCGTATGCGTTTTTTCCTGAATATATTCAGGAAAAAACACATACGCCCTTTTTGGCCAACCAAGCAAGCTTGCAAAGGAAATCTGCACTACAATGAAGTCTCACTTCTCCCCGGTCAAAAGGGCCATCTGAAAAAAGTGTAAAATCCAGAAAGGCAGGACAGGCCATGGAGAACTGGGAGCCTTGTTATGCTGATGGGCGGGATGTAAATTGCCAATAGACACTCGGGAGAAGTGTATGGTGTTTCCTGAAACATCTAAAAAACAAAGCAACAGAGCCTAGGGCACTTCCACTTATGGTCCTATAGCTTAGGGAAATTAAAATCAAAAAGACACAGCCACCCCAAAGTTTGGAACGGCTCTGTTTACAAGAACCTCGTTTACAGTACAAGTTCAACATCGCAGAAAGTGAAAAATGGATAAAGAAGTTGTGGTATTTACTTACAAAGCAATATCATTCAGCAATGAAATCTGTGTCATCAGGCCCTTAGCAGCACAATGAGTGGATTCAGGTATGATGATTCTAACTGAAATAAGTCACACAGAAAAAGAAACATCATAAGATATCAGTAATACACGGAATGGAAACTTGGCTACACAGGAACTGAATTACAGAACAGAACAGGGTCTCAAATTTAGAAAACCAACTTATGCTTGCTTAAGGGTAAAGGTGAGTTGGGGTGCTGCATAAAAACAGAGATTGAAATGAGCACAGATAAAGTTCCTTAAGCCAAATATGGAATAGACAAGAGCTACTCCTTGCTCAACGAAATGGACTCAACACCCCATATTAAACGCCTAAGAATGTACCTGACTAGTAAGTATCTTAAAACCTATGGATTGCTATGTCTCCGAAAGAGAATCAAGCATGTGTACAGGGGCATAAACGCAGCAGTGATAGGATTGGAGAGGTTCGGTGAGCAAATGAAGACCCTTTGAAGTCATATTGCATGGTACCCATTCCAAGGGTTTCAACTATCCAGGTTTAAGGTATTCTTCCTTCAGCTAAAACATGCATGTGGAACCTAGAGTATGATCAACCATGTGATCGAGAGACGTGTTCAAATATGTCTCAGTTTTCCTCCCCTGGTACTCGGGTGCAACATTCCAGACGCTTTACTAACACTCTCCCCACTTGGAGAGTCAGCGCCTTTAACCTCCTGTTTGGCCCAGTTTGCAATTTCTGCGGAAGATGAACAGGAATAGCGAGAACCAATGAGAGGCTAGCTGGAGGTGTCTGGACGGGCAAATTTAACTCTCATTTCCCACCAGGAAGAGGAAATAACCAAAGGCTCAGCGTGCCGTACCAGAACCAGATTAGGGCCTGAAGCCATCCTGTGATGTTGCGGCCAGCTCAAAAGAAAGCGAGTTGAAGAAAGGAGCTCAGGGGCACTGTAATTCACAAACCTGCAGAGTTATAAATGACAGCTATCGTCCAAAAATAGACTGAAGTAAGGCTGCCAAGAGGACTTGAAAGCGGGGCAGAATTGCAGGAAACCGATTTCAGGAGGTAGACTGGAATTGCATTGAAAGCATAGGAAAAGAGGCAGAACGTCCACAATGATGCACTTGGCCAAAAAGGGCGTATGCGTTTTTTCCTGAATATATTCAGGAAAAAACGCATACGCCCTTTTTGGCCAACCAAGCAAGCTTGCAAAGGAAATCTGCACTACAATGAAGTCTCACTTCCCCCCGGCCAAAAGGGCCATCTGAAAAAAGTGTAAAATCCAGAAAGGCAGGAGAGGTCATGGAGAACTGGGAGCCTTGTTATGCTGATGGGCGGGATGTAAATTGCCAACAACCACTCGGGAGAAGTGTATGGTGTTTCCTGAAACATCTAAAAAACAAAGCAACAGAACCTAGGGCACTTCCACTTATGGTCCTATAGCTTAGGGAAATTAAAATCAAAAAGACACAGCAACCCCAAAGTTTGGAACGGCTCTGTTTACAAGAACCTCGTTTACAGTACAAGTTCAACATCGCAGAAAGTGAAAAATGGATAAAGAAGTTGTGGTATTTACTTACAAAGCAATATCACTCAGCAATGAAATCTGTGTCATCAGGCCCTTAGCAGCACAATGAGTGGATTCAGGTATGATGATTCTAACTGAAATAAGTCACACAGAAAAAGAAACATCATAAGATATCAGTAATACACGGAATGTAAACTTGGCTACACAGGAACTGAATTACAGAACAGAACAGGGTCTCAAATTTAGAAAACCAACTTATGCTTGCTTAAGGGTAAAGGAGAGTTGGGTTGCTGCATAAAACCAGAGATTGAAATGAGCACAGATAAAGTTCCTTAAGTCAAATATGGAATAGACTAGAGCTACTCCTTGCTCAACGAAATGGACTCAACACCGCATATTAAACGCCTAAGAATGTACCTGACTAGTAAGTATCGTAAAACCTATGGATTGCTATGTCTCCAAAAGAGAATCAAGCATGTGTCCAGGGGCATAAACGCAGCAGTGATAGGATTGGAGAGGTTCGGTGAGCAAATGAAGACCCTTTGAAGTCATATTGCATGGTACCCATTCCACGGGTCTCAACTCTCCAGGTTTAAGGTATTCTTCCTTCAGCTAAAACATGCATGTGGAACCCAAGTATGATCAACCATGTGATAGGGAGACGTGTTCAAATATGTCTCAGTTTTCCTCCCCTGGTACTCGGGTGCAACATTCCAGACGCTTTACTAACACTCTCCCCACTTGGAGAGTCAGTCCCTTTAACCTCCTGTTTGGCCCAGTTTGCAATTTCTGCGGAAGATGAACAGGAATAGCGAGAACCAATGAGAGGCTAGCTGGAGGTGTCTGGACGGGCAAATTTAACTCTCATTTCCCACCAGGAAGAGGAATTAACCAAAGGCTCAGCATGCCGCGCCGGAACAAGATTAGGGCCTGAAGCCATCCTGCGGTGTTGCGGCCAGGTCACAAGAAAGCGAGTTGAAGAAAGGAGCTCAGGGGCACTGTAATTCACAAACCTGCAGAGTTATAAATGACAGCTATCGTCCAAAAATAGACTGAAGTAAGGCTGCCAAGAGGACTTGAAAGCGGGGCAGAATTGCAGGAAACCGATTTCAGGAGGTAGACTGGAATTGCATTGAAAGCATAGGAAAAGAGGCAGAACGTCCACAATGATGCACTTGGCCAAAAAGGGCGTATGCGTTTTTTCCTGAATATATTCAGGAAAAAACGCATACGCCCTTTTTGGCCAACCAAGCAAGCTTGCAAAGGAAATCTGCCCTACAATGAAGTCTCACATCCCCCCGGCCAAAAGGGCCATCTGAAAAAAGTGTAAAATCCAGAAAGGCAACAGGCCATTGAGAACTGGGAGCCTTGTTATGCTGATGGGCGGGATGTAAATTGCCAACAGACACTTGGGAGAAGTGTATGGTGTTTCCTGAAACATCTAAAAAACAAAGCAACAGAGCCTAGGGCACTTCCACTTATGGTCCTATAGCTTAGGGAAATGAAAATCAAAAAGACACAGCCACCCCAAAGTTTGGAACGGCTCTGTTTACAAGAACCTCGTTTACAGTACAAGTTCAACATCGCAGAAAGTGAAAAATGGATAAAGAAGTTGTGGTATTCACTTACAAAGCAATATCACTCAGCAATGAAATCTGTGTCATCAGGCCCTTAGCAGCACAATGAGTGGATTCAGGTATGATGATTCTAACTGAAATAAGTCACACAGAAAAAGAAACATCATAAGATATCAGTAATACACGGAATGGAAACTTGGCTACACAGGAACTGAATTACAGAACAGAACAGGGTCTCAAATTTAGAAAAACAACTTATGCTTGCTTAAGACTAACGGTGAGTTGGGGTTCTGCATAAAACCAGAGATTGAAATGAGCACAGATAAAGTTCCTTAAGCCAAATATGGAATAGACAAGAGCTACTCCTTGCTCAACGAAATGGACTCAACACCGCATATTAAACGCCTAAGAATGTACCTGACTTGTAAGTATCTTAAAACCTATGGATTGCTATGTCTCCGAAAGAGAATCAAGCATGTTTACAGAGGCATAAACGCAGCAGTGATAGGATTGGCGAGGTGCGGTGAGCAAATGAAGACCCTTTGAAGTCATATTGCATGGTACCCATTCCACGGGTTTCAACTACAGAGGTTTAAGGTATTCTTCCTTCAGCTAAAACATGCATGTGGAACCTAGAGTATGATCAACCATGTGATCGGGAGACGTGTTCAAATATGTCTCAGTTTTCCTCCCCTGGTACTCGGATGCAACATTCCAGACGCTTTACTAACACTCTCCCGACTTGGAGAGTCAGTCCCTTTAACCTCCTGTTTGGCCCAGTTTGCAATTTCTGCGGAAGGTGAACAGGAATAGCGAGAACCAATGAGAGGCTAGCTGGAGGTGTCTGGACGGGAAAATTTAACTCTCATTTCCCACCAGGAAGAGGAATTAACCAAAGGCTCAGCATGCCGGGCCGGAACCAGATTAGGGCCTGAAGCCATCCTGCGGTGTTGCGGCCAGGTCACAAGAAAGCGAGTTGAAGAAAGGAGCTCAGGGGCACTGTAATTCACAAACCTGCAGAGTTATAAATGACAGCTATCGTCCAAAAATAGACTGAAGTAAGGCTGCCAAGAGGACTTGAAAGCGGGGCAGAATTGCAGGAAACCGATTTCAGGAGGTAGACTGGAATTGCATTGAAAGCATAGGAAAAGAGGCAGAACGTCCACAATGATGCACTTGGCCAAAAAGGGCGTATGCGTTTTCTCCTGAATATATTCAGGAAAAAACGCATACGCCCTTTTTGGCCAACCAAGCAAGCTTGCAAAGGAAATCTGCACTACAATGAAGTCTCACTTCCCCCCGGCCAAAAGGGCCATCTGAAAAAAGTGTAAAATCCAAAAAGAAAACAGGCCATTGAGAACTGGGAGCCTTGTTATGCTGATGGGCGAGATGTAAATTGCCAACAGACACTTGGGAGAAGTGTATGGTGTTTCCTGAAACATCTAAAAAACAAAGCAACAGAGCCTAGGGCACTTCCACTTATGGTCCTATAGCTTAGGGAAATTAAAATCAAAAAGACACAGCCACCCCAAAGTTTGGAACGGCTCTGTTTACAAGAACCTCGTTTACAGTACAAGTTCAACATCGCAGAAAGTGAAAAATGGATAAAGAAGTTGTGGTATTTACTTACAAAGCAATATCACTCAGCAATGAAATCTGTGTCATCAGGCCCTTAGCAGCACAATGAGTGGATTCAGGTATGATGATTCTAACTGAAATAAGTCACACAGAAAAAGAAACATCATAAGATATCAGTAATACACGGAATGGAAACTTGGCTACACAGGAACTGAATTACAGAACAGAACAGGGTCTCAAATTTAGAAAACCAACATATGCTTGCTTAAGGGTAAAGGTGAGTTGGGGTACTGCATAATAACAGAGATTGAAATGAGCACAGATAAAGTTCCTTAAGCCAAATATGGAATAGACAAGAGCTACTCCTTGCTCAACGAAATGGACTCAACACCCCATATTAAACGCCTAAGAATGTACCTGACTAGTAAGTATCTTAAAACCTATGGATTGCTATGTCTCCGAAAGAGAATCAAGCATGTGTACAGGGGCATAAACGCAGCAGTGATAGGATTGGAGAGGTTCGGTGAGCCTATGAAGACCCTTTGAAGTCATATTGCATGGTACCCATTCCAAGGGTTTCAACTATCCAGGTTTAAGGTATTCTTCCTTCAGCTAAAACATGCATGTGGAACCTAGAGTATGATCAACCATGTGATCGGGAGACGTGTTCAAATATGTCTCAGTTTTCCTCCCCTGGTACTCGGGTGCAACATTCCAGATGCTTTACTAACACTCTCCCCACTTGGAGAGTCAGCGCCTTTAACCTCCTGTTTGGCCCAGTTTGCAATTTCTGCGGAAGATGAACAGGAATAGCGAGAACCAATGAGAGGCTAGCTGGAGGTGTCTGGACGGGCAAATTTAACTCTCATTTCCCACCAGGAAGAGGAATTAACCAAAGGCTCAGCATGCCGGGCCGGAACCAGATTAGGGCCTGAAGCCATCCTGCGGTGTTGCGGCCAGGTCACAAGAAAGCGAGTTGAAGAAAGGAGCTCAGGGGCACTGTAATTCACAAACCTGCAGAGTTATAAATGACAGCTATCGTCCAAAAATAGACTGAAGTAAGGCTGCCAAGAGGACTTGAAAGCGGGGCAGAATTGCAGGAAACCGATTTCAGGAGGTAGACTGGAATTGCATTGAAAGCATAGGAAAAGAGGCAGAACGTCCACAATGATGCACTTGGCCAAAAAGGGCGTATGCGTTTTTTCCTGAATATATTCAGGAAAAAACGCATACGCCCTTTTTGGCCAACCAAGCAAGCTTGCAAAGGAAATCTGCACTACAATGAAGTCTCACTTCCCCCCGGCCAAAAGGGCCATCTGAAAAAAGTGTAAAATCCAGAAAGGCAACAGGCCATTGAGAACTGGGAGCCTTGTTATGCTGATGGGCGGGATGTAAATTGCCAACAGACACTTGGGAGAAGTGTATGGTGTTTCCTGAAACATCTAAAAAACAAAGCAACAGAGCCTAGGGCACTTCCACTTATGGTCCTATAGCTTAGGGAAATTAAAATCAAAAAGACACAGCCACCCCAAAGTTTGGAACGGCTCTGTTTACAAGAACCTCGTTTACAGTACAATTTCAACATCGCAGAAAGTGATAAATGGATAAAGAAGTTGTGGTATTTACTTACAAAGCAATATCACTCAGCAATGAAATCTGTGTCATCAGGCCCTTAGCAGCACAATGAGTGGATTCAGGTATGATGATTCTAACTGAAGTAAGTCACACAGAAAAAGAAACATCATAAGATATCAGTAATACACGGAATGTAAACTTGGCTACACAGGAACTGAATTACAGAACAGAACAGGGTCTCAAATTTAGAAAACCAACTTATTCTTGCTTAAGGGGAAAGGTGAGTTGGGGTGCTGCATAAAACCAGAGATTGAAATGAGCACAGATAAAGTTCCTTAAGCCAAATATGGAATAGACAAGAGCTACTCCTTGCTCAACGAAATGGACTCAACACCCCATATTAAACGCCTAAGAATGTACCTGACTAGTAAGTATCTTAAAACCTATGGATTGCTATGTCTCCGAAAGAGAATCAAGCATGTGTACAGGGGCATAAACGCAGCAGTGATAGGATTGGAGAGGTTCGGTGAGCAAATGAAGACCCTTTGAAGTCATATTGCATGGTACCCATTCCACGGGTTTCAACTACCCAGGTTTAAGGTATTCTTCCTTCAGCTAAAACATGCCTGTGGAACCTAGAGTATGATCAACCATGTGATAGGGAGACGTGTTCAAATATGTCTCAGTTTTCCTCCCCTGGTACTCGGGTGCAACATTCCAGACGCTTTCCTAACACTCTCCCCACTTGGAGAGTCAGTCCCTTTAACCTCCTGTTTGGCCCAGTTTGCAATTTCTGCGGAAGATGAACAGGAATAGCGAGAACCAATGAGAGGCTAGCTGGAGGTGTCTGGACGGGCAAATTTAACTCTCATTTCCCACCAGGAAGAGGAATTAACCAAAGGCTCAGCATGCCGGGCCGGAACCAGATTAGGGCCTGAAGCCATCCTGCGGTGTTGCGGCCAGGTCACAAGAAAGCGAGTTGAAGAAAGGAGCTCAGGGGCACTGTAATTCACAAACCAGCAGAGTTATAAATGACAGCTATCGTCCAAAAATAGACTGAAGTAAGGCTGCCAAGAGGACTTGAAAGCGGGGCAGAATTGCAGGAAACCGATTTCAGGAGGTAGACTGGAATTGCATTGAAAGCATAGGAAAAGAGGCAGAACGTCCACAATGATGCACTTGGCCAAAAAGGGCGTATGCGTTTTCTCCTGAATATATTCAGGAAAAAATGCATACGCCCTTTTTGGCCAACCAAGCAAGCTTGCAAAGGAAATCTGCACTACAATGAAGTCTCACTTCCCCCCGGCCAAAAGGGCCATCTGAAAAAAGTGTAAAATCCAGAAAGACAACAGGCCATTGAGAACTGGGAGCCTTGTTATGCTGATGGGCGGGATGTAAATTGCCAACAGACACTTGGGAGAAGTGTATGGTGTTTCCTGAAACATTTGAAAAACAAAGCAACAGAGCCTAGGGCACTTCCACTTATGGTCCTATAGCTTAGGGAAATTAAAATCAAAAAGACACAGCCACCCCAAAGTTTGGAACGGCTCTGTTTACAAGAACCTCGTTTACAGTACAAGTTCAACATCGCAGAAAGTGAAAAATGGATAAAGAAGTTGTGGTATTTACTTACAAAGCAATATCACTCAGCAATGAAATCTGTGTCATCAGGCCCTTAGCAGCACAATGAGTGGATTCAGGTATGATGATTCTAACTGAAATAAGTCACACAGAAAAAGAAACATCATAAGATATCAGTAATACACGGAATGGAAACTTGGCTACACAGGAACTGAATTACAGAACAGAACAGGGTCTCAAATTTAGAAAACCAACTTATGCTTGCTTAAGGGTAAAGGTGAGTTGGGGTGCTGCATAAAACCAGAGATTGAAATGAGCACAGATAAAGTTCCTTAAGCCAAATATGGAATAGACAAGAGCTACTCCTTGCTCAACGAAATGGACTCAACACCCCATATTAAACGCCTAAGAATGTACCTGACTAGTAAGTATCTTAAAACCTATGGATTGCTATGTCTCCGAAAGAGAATCAAGCATGTGTACAGGGGCATAAACGCAGCAGTGATAGGATTGGAGAGGTTCGGTGAGCAAATGAAGACCCTTTGAAGTCATATTGCATGGTACCCATTCCAAGGGTTTCAACTATCCAGGTTTAAGGTATTCTTCCTTCAGCTAAAACATGCATGTGGAACCTAGAGTATGATCAACCATGTGATCGAGAGACGTGTTCAAATATGTCTCAGTTTTCCTCCCCTGGTACTCGGGTGCAACATTCCAGACGCTTTACTAACACTCTCCTCACTTGGAGAGTCAGCGCCTTTAACCTCCTGTTTGGCCCAGTTTGCAATTTCTGCGGAAGATGAACAGGAATAGCGAGAACCAATGAGAGGCTAGCTGGAGGTGTCTGGACGGGCAAATTTAACTCTCATTTCCCACCAGGAAGAGGAATTAACCAAAGGCTCAGCATGCCGGGCCGGAACCAGATTAGGGCCTGAAGCCATCCTGCGGTGTTGCGGCCAGGTTACAAGAAAGCGAGTTGAAGAAAGGAGCTCAGGGGCACTGTAATTCACAAACCTGCAGAGTTATAAATGACAGCTATCGTCCAAAAATAGACTGAAGTAAGGCTGCCAAGAGGACTTGAAAGCGGGGCAGAATTGCAGGAAACCGATTTCAGGAGGTAGACTGGAATTGCATTGAAAGCATAGGAAAAGAGGCAGAACGTCCACAATGATGCACTTGGCCAAAAAGGGCGTATGCGTTTTTTCCTGAATATATTCAGGAAAAAACGCATACGCCCTTTTTGGCCAACCAAGCAAGCTTGCAAAGGAAATCTGCACTACAATGAAGTCTCACTTCCCCCCGGCCAAAAGGGCCATCTGAAAAAAGTGTAAAATCCAGAAAGGCAACAGGCCATTGAGAACTGGGAGCCTTGTTATGCTGATGGGCGGGATGTAAATTGCCAACAGACACTTGGGAGAAGTGTATGGTGTTTCCTGAAACATCTAAAAAACAAAGCAACAGAGCCTAGGGCACTTCCACTTATGGTCCTATAGCTTAGGGAAATTAAAATCAAAAAGACACAGCCACCCCAAAGTTTGGAACGGCTCTGTTTACAAGAACCTCGTTTACAGTACAAGTTCAACATCGCAGAAAGTGATAAATGGATAAAGAAGTTGTGGTATTTACTTACAAAGCAATATCACTCAGCAATGAAATCTGTGTCATCAGGCCCTTAGCAGCACAATGAGTGGATTCAGGTATGATGATTCTAACTGAAGTAAGTCACACAGAAAAAGAAACATCATAAGATATCAGTAATACACGGAATGTAAACTTGGCTACACAGGAACTGAATTACAGAACAGAACAGGGTCTCAAATTTAGAAAACCAACTTATTCTTGCTTAAGGGGAAAGGTGAGTTGGGGTGCTGCATAAAACCAGAGATTGAAATGAGCACAGATAAAGTTCCTTAAGCCAAATATGGAATAGACAAGAGCTACTCCTTGCTCAACGAAATGGACTCAACACCCCATATTAAACGCCTAAGAATGTACCTGACTAGTAAGTATCTTAAAACCTATGGATTGCTATGTCTCCGAAAGAGAATCAAGCATGTGTACAGGGGCATAAACGCAGCAGTGATAGGATTGGAGAGGTTCGGTGAGCAAATGAAGACCCTTTGAAGTCATATTGCATGGTACCCATTCCACGGGTTTCAACTACCCAGGTTTAAGGTATTCTTCCTTCAGCTAAAACATGCCTGTGGAACCTAGAGTATGATCAACCATGTGATAGGGAGACGTGTTCAAATATGTCTCAGTTTTCCTCCCCTGGTACTCGGGTGCAACATTCCAGACGCTTTCCTAACACTCTCCCCACTTGGAGAGTCAGTCCCTTTAACCTCCTGTTTGGCCCAGTTTGCAATTTCTGCGGAAGATGAACAGGAATAGCGAGAACCAATGAGAGGCTAGCTGGAGGTGTCTGGACGGGCAAATTTAACTCTCATTTCCCACCAGGAAGAGGAATTAACCAAAGGCTCAGCATGCCGGGCCGGAACCAGATTAGGGCCTGAAGCCATCCTGCGGTGTTGCGGCCAGGTCACAAGAAAGCGAGTTGAAGAAAGGAGCTCAGGGGCACTGTAATTCACAAACCAGCAGAGTTATAAATGACAGCTATCGTCCAAAAATAGACTGAAGTAAGGCTGCCAAGAGGACTTGAAAGCGGGGCAGAATTGCAGGAAACCGATTTCAGGAGGTAGACTGGAATTGCATTGAAAGCATAGGAAAAGAGGCAGAACGTCCACAATGATGCACTTGGCCAAAAAGGGCGTATGCGTTTTCTCCTGAATATATTCAGGAAAAAATGCATACGCCCTTTTTGGCCAACCAAGCAAGCTTGCAAAGGAAATCTGCACTACAATGAAGTCTCACTTCCCCCCGGCCAAAAGGGCCATCTGAAAAAAGTGTAAAATCCAGAAAGACAACAGGCCATTGAGAACTGGGAGCCTTGTTATGCTGATGGGCGGGATGTAAATTGCCAACAGACACTTGGGAGAAGTGTATGGTGTTTCCTGAAACATTTGAAAAACAAAGCAACAGAGCCTAGGGCACTTCCACTTATGGTCCTATAGCTTAGGGAAATTAAAATCAAAAAGACACAGCCACCCCAAAGTTTGGAACGGCTCTGTTTACAAGAACCTCGTTTACAGTACAAGTTCAACATCGCAGAAAGTGAAAAATGGATAAAGAAGTTGTGGTATTTACTTACAAAGCAATATCACTCAGCAATGAAATCTGTGTCATCAGGCCCTTAGCAGCACAATGAGTGGATTCAGGTATGATGATTCTAACTGAAATAAGTCACACAGAAAAAGAAACATCATAAGATATCAGTAATACACGGAATGGAAACTTGGCTACACAGGAACTGAATTACAGAACAGAACAGGGTCTCAAATTTAGAAAACCAACTTATGCTTGCTTAAGGGTAAAGGTGAGTTGGGGTGCTGCATAAAACCAGAGATTGAAATGAGCACAGATAAAGTTCCTTAAGCCAAATATGGAATAGACAAGAGCTACTCCTTGCTCAACGAAATGGACTCAACACCCCATATTAAACGCCTAAGAATGTACCTGACTAGTAAGTATCTTAAAACCTATGGATTGCTATGTCTCCGAAAGAGAATCAAGCATGTGTACAGGGGCATAAACGCAGCAGTGATAGGATTGGAGAGGTTCGGTGAGCAAATGAAGACCCTTTGAAGTCATATTGCATGGTACCCATTCCAAGGGTTTCAACTATCCAGGTTTAAGGTATTCTTCCTTCAGCTAAAACATGCATGTGGAACCTAGAGTATGATCAACCATGTGATCGAGAGACGTGTTCAAATATGTCTCAGTTTTCCTCCCCTGGTACTCGGGTGCAACATTCCAGACGCTTTACTAACACTCTCCCCACTTGGAGAGTCAGCGCCTTTAACCTCCTGTTTGGCCCAGTTTGCAATTTCTGCGGAAGATGAACAGGAATAGCGAGAACCAATGAGAGGCTAGCTGGAGGTGTCTGGACGGGCAAATTTAACTCTCATTTCCCACCAGGAAGAGGAAATAACCAAAGGCTCAGCGTGCCGTACCGGAACCAGATTAGGGCCTGAAGCCATCCTGCGATGTTGCGGCCAGCTCAAAAGAAAGCGAGTTGAAGAAAGGAGCTCAGGGGCACTGTAATTCACAAACCTGCAGAGTTATAAATGACAGCTATCGTCCAAAAATAGACTGAAGTAAGGCTGCCAAGAGGACTTGAAAGCGGGGCAGAATTGCAGGAAACCGATTTCAGGAGGTAGACTGGAATTGCATTGAAAGCATAGGAAAAGAGGCAGAACGTCCACAATGATGCACTTGGCCAAAAAGGGCGTATGCGTTTTCTCCTGAATATATTCAGGAAAAAACGCATACGCCCTTTTTGGCCAACCAAGCAAGCTTGCAAAGGAAATCTGCACTACAATGAAGTCTCACTTCCCCCCGGCCAAAAGGGCCATCTGAAAAAAGTGTAAAATCCAAAAAGAAAACAGGCCATTGAGAACTGGGAGCCTTGTTATGCTGATGGGCGGGATGTAAATTGCCAACAACCACTCGGGAGAAGTGTATGGTGTTTCCTGAAACATCTAAAAAACAAAGCAACAGAACCTAGGGCACTTCCACTTATGGTCCTATAGCTTAGGGAAATTAAAATAAAAAAGACACAGCCACCCCAAAGTTTGGAACGGCTCTGTTTACAAGAACCTCGTTTACAGTACAAGTTCAACATCGCAGAAAGTGAAAAATGGATAAAGAAGTTGTGGTATTTACTTACAAAGCAATATCACTCAGCAATGAAATCTGTGTCATCAGGCCCTTAGCAGCACAATGAGTGGATTCAGGTATGATGATTCTAACTGAAATAAGTCACACAGAAAAAGAAACATCATAAGATATCAGTAATACATGGAATGGAAACTTGGCTACACAGGAACTGAATTACAGAACAGAACAGGGTCTCAAATTTAGAAAACCAACTTATGCTTGCTTAAGGGTAAAGGTGAGTTGGGGTGCTGCATAAAACCAGAGATTGAAATGAGCACAGATAAAGTTCCTTAAGCCAAATATGGAATAGACAAGAGCTACTCCTTGCTCAATGAAATGGACTCAACACCCCATATTAAACGCCTAAGAATGTTCCTGACTAGTAAGTATCTTAAAACCTATGGATTGCTATGTCTCCGAAAGAGAATCAAGCATGTGTACAGGGGCATAAACGCAGCAGTGATAGGATTGGAGAGGTTCGGTGAGCAAATGAAGACCCTTTGAAGTCATATTGCATGGTACCCATTCCAAGGGTTTCAACTATCCAGGTTTAAGGTATTCTTCCTTCAGCTAAAACATGCATGTGGAACCTAGAGTATGATCAACCATGTGATCGGGAGACGTGTTCAAATATGTCAGTTTTCGTACCCTGGTACTCGGGTGCAACATTCCAGACGCTTTACTAACACTCTCCCCACTTGGAGAGTCAGCGCCTTTAACCTCCTGTTTGGCCCAGTTTGCAATTTCTGCGGAAGATGAACAGGAATAGCGAGAACCAATGAGAGGCTAGCTGGAGGTGTCTGGACGGGCAAATTTAACTCTCATTTCCCACCAGGAAGAGGAAATAACCAAAGGCTCAGCATGCCGTACCGGAACCAGATTAGGGCCTGAAGCCATCCTGCGATGTTGCGGCCAGCTCAAAAGAAAGCGAGTTGAAGAAAGGAGCTCAGGGGCACTGTAATTCACAAACCTGCAGAGTTATAAATGACAGCTATCGTCCAAAAATAGACTGAAGTAAGGCTGCCAAGAGGACTTGAAAGCGGGGCAGAATTGCAGGAAACCGATTTCAGGAGGTAGACTGGAATTGCATTGAAAGCATAGGAAAAGAGGCAGAACGTCCACAATGATGCACTTGGCCAAAAAGGGCGTATGCGTTTTTTCCTGAATATATTCAGGAAAAAACGCATACGCCCTTTTTGGCCAACCAAGCAAGCTTGCAAAGGAAATCTGCACTACAATGAAGTCTCACTTCCCCCCGGCCAAAAGGGTCATCTGAAAAAAGTGTAAAATCCAGAAAGGCAGGACAGGTCATGGAGAACTGGGAGCCTTGTTATGCTGATGGGCGGGATGTAAATTGCCAACAACCACTCGGGAGAAGTGTATGGTGTTTCCTGAAACATCTAAAAAACAAAGCAACAGAACCTAGGGCACTTCCACTTATGGTCCTATAGCTTAGGGAAATTAAAATAAAAAAGACACAGCCACCCCAAAATTTGGAACGGCTCTGTTTACAAGAAGCTCGTTTACAGTACAAGTTCAACATCGCAGAAAGTGAAAAATGGATAAAGAAGTTGTGGTATTTACTTACAAAGCAATATCACTCAGCAATGAAATCTGTGTCATCAGGCCCTTAGCAGCACAATGAGTGGATTCAGGTATGATGATTCTAACTGAAATAAGTCACACAGAAAAAGAAACATCATAAGATATCAGTAATACACGGAATGTAAACTTGGCTACACAGGAACTGAATTACAGAACAGAACAGGGTCTCAAATTTAGAAAACCAACTTATGCTTGCTTAAGGGTAAAGGAGAGTTGGGGTGCTGCATAAAACCAGAGATTGAAATGAGCACAGATAAAGTTCCTTAAGTCAAATATGGAATAGACAAGAGCTACTCCTTGCTCAACGAAATGGACTCAACACCGCATATTAAACGCCTAAGAATGTACCTGACTAGTAAGTATCGTAAAACCTATGGATTGCTATGTCTCCAAAAGAGAATCAAGCATGTGTACAGGGGCATAAACGCAGCAGTGATAGGATTGGAGAGGTTCGGTGAGCAAATGAAGACCCTTTGAAGTCATATTGCATGGTACCCATTACACGGGTCTCAACTCTCCAGGTTTAAGGTATTCTTCCTTCAGCTAAAACATGCATGTGGAACCCAAGTATGATCAACCATGTGAACGGGAGATGTGTTCAAATATGTCTCAGTTTTCCTCCCCTGGTACTCGGGTGCAACATTCCAGATGCTTTACTAACACTCTCCCCACTTGGAGAGTCAGCGCCTTTAACCTCCTGTTTGGCCCAGTTTGCAATTTCTGCGGAAGATGAACAGGAATAGCGAGAACCAATGAGAGGCTAGCTGGAGGTGTCTGGACGGGCAAATTTAACTCTCATTTCCCACCAGGAAGAGGAAATAACCAAAGGCTCAGCGTGCCGTACCGGAACCAGATTAGGGCCTGAAGCCATCCTGCGGTGTTGCGGCCAGCTCAAAAGAAAGCGAGTTGAAGAAAGGAGCTCAGGGGCACTGTAATTCACAAACCTGCAGAGTTATAAATGACAGCTATCGTCCAAAAATAGACTGAAGTAAGGCTGCCAAGAGGACTTGAAAGCGGGGCAGAATTGCAGGAAACCGATTTCAGGAGGTAGACTGGAATTGCATTGAAAGCATAGGAAAAGAGGCAGAACGTCCACAATGATGCACTTGGCCAAAAAGGGCGTATGCGTTTTTTCCTGAATATATTCAGGAAAAAACGCATACGCCCTTTTTGGCCAACCAAGCAAGCTTGCAAAGGAAATCTGCACTACAATGAAGTCTCACTTCCCCCCGGTCAAAAGGGCCATCTGAAAAAAGTGTAAAATCCAGAAAGGCAGGACAGGCCATGGAGAACTGGGAGCCTTGTTATGCTGATGGGCGGGATGTAAATTGCCAACAGACACTCGGGAGAAGTGTATGGTGTTTCCTGAAACATCTAAAAAACAAAGCAACAGAACCTAGGGCACTTCCACTTATGGTCCTATAGCTTAGGGAAAATAAAATCAAAAAGACACAGCCACCCCAAAGTTTGGAACGGCTCTGTTTACAAGAACCTCGTTTACAGTACAAGTTCAACATCGCAGAAAGTGAAAAATGGATAAAGAAGTTGTGGTATTTACTTACAAAGCAATATCACTCAGCAATGAAATCTGTGTCATCACGCCCTTAGCAGCACAATGAGTGGATTCAGGTATGATGATTCTAACTGAAGTAAGTCACACAGAAAATGAAACATCATAAGATATCAGTAATACACGGAATGTAAACTTGGCTACACAGGAACTGAATTACAGAACAGAACAGGGTCTCAAATTTAGAAAACCAACTTATGCTTGCTTAAGGGTAAAGGTGAGTTGGGGTGCTGCATAAAACCAGGGATTGAAATGAGCACAGATAAAGTTCCTTAAGTCAAATATGGAATAGACAAGAGCTACTCCTTGCTCAACGAAATGGACTCAACACCGCATATTAAACGCCTAAGAATGTACCTGACTAGTAAGTATCTTAAAACCTATGGATTGCTATGTCTCCGAAAGAGAATCAAGCATGTGTACAGGGGCATAAACGCAGCAGTGATAGGATTGGAGAGGTTCGGTGAGCAAATGAAGACCCTTTGAAGTCATATTGCATGGTACCCATTACACGGGTCTTAACTCTCCAGGTTTAAGGTATTCTTCCTTCAGCTAAAACATGCATGTGGAACCCAAGTATGATCAACCATGTGAACGGGAGACGTGTTCAAATATGTCTCAGTTTTCCTCCCCTGGTACTCGGGTGCAACATTCCAGACGCTTTACTAACACTCTCCCCACTTGGAGAGTCAGCGCCTTTAACCTCCTGTTTGGCCCAGTTTGCAATTTCTGCGGAAGATGAACAGGAATAGCGAGAACCAATGAGAGGCTAGCTGGATGTGTCTGGACGGGCAAATTTAACTCTCATTTCCCACCAGGAAGAGGAATTAACCAAAGGCTCAGCATGCCGGTCCGGAACCAGATTAGGGCCTGAAGCCATCCTGCGGTGTTGCGGCCAGGTCACAAGAAAGCGAGTTGAAGAAAGGAGCTCAGGGGCACTGTAATTCACAAACCTGCAGAGTTATAAATGACAGGTATCGTCCAAAAATAGACTGAAGTAAGGCTGCCAAGAGGACTTGAAAGCGGGGCAGAATTGCAGGAAACCGATTTCAGGAGGTAGACTGGAATTGCATTGAAAGCATAGGAAAAGAGGCAGAACGTCCACAATGATGCACTTGGCCAAAAAGGGCGTATGCGTTTTTTCCTGAATATATTCAGGAAAAAACGCATACGCCCTTTTTGGCCAACCAAGCAAGCTTGCAAAGGAAATCTGCACTACAATGAAGTCTCACTTCCCCCCGGCCAAAAGGGCCATCTGAAAAAAGTGTAAAATCCAGAAAGGCAACAGGCCATTGAGAACTGGGAGCCTTGTTATGCTGATGGGCGGGATGTAAATTGCCAACAGACACTTGGGAGAAGTGTATGGTGTTTCCTGAAACATCTAAAAAACAAAGCAACAGAGCCTAGGGCACTTCCACTTATGGTCCTATAGCTTAGGGAAATTAAAATCAAAAAGACACAGCCACCCCAAAGTTTGGAACGGCTCTGTTTACAAGAACCTCGTTTACAGTACAAGTTCAACATCGCAGAAAGTGAAAAATGGATAAAGAAGTTGTGGTATTTACTTACAAAGCAATATCACTCAGCAATGAAATCTGTGTCATCAGGCCCTTAGCAGCACAATGAGTGGATTCAGGTATGATGATTCTAACTGAAATAAGTCACACAGAAAAAGAAACATCATAAGATATCAGTAATACACGGAATGTAAACTTGGCTACACAGGAACTGAATTACAGAACAGAACAGGGTCTCAAATTTAGAAAACCAACTTATGCTTGCTTAAGTGTAAAGGTGAGTTGGGGTGCTGCATAAAACCAGAGATTGAAATGAGCACAGATAAAGTTCCTTAAGTCAAATATGGAATAGACAAGAGCTACTCCTTGCTCAACGAAATGGACTCAACACCGCATATTAAACGCCTAAGAATGTACCTGACTAGTAAGTATCTTAAAACCTATGGATTGCTATGTCTCCGAAAGAGAATCAAGCATGTGTACAGGGGCATAAACGCAGCAGTGATAGGATTGGAGAGGTTCGGTGAGCAAATGAAGACCCTTTGAAGTCATATTGCATGGTACCCATTACACGGGTCTTAACTCTCCAGGTTTAAGGTATTCTTCCTTCAGCTAAAACATGCATGTGGAACCCAAGTATGATCAACCATGTGAACGGGAGACGTGTTCAAATATGTCTCAGTTTTCCTCCCCTGGTACTCGGGTGCAACATTCCAGACGCTTTACTAACACTCTCCCCACTTGGAGAGTCAGCGCCTTTAACCTCCTGTTTGGCCCAGTTTGCAATTTCTGCGGAAGATGAACAGGAATAGCGAGAACCAATGAGAGGCTAGCTGGATGTGTCTGGACGGGCAAATTTAACTCTCATTTCCCACCAGGAAGAGGAATTAACCAAAGGCTCAGCATGCCGGGCCGGAACCAGATTAGGGCCTGAAGCCATCCTGCGGTGTTGCGGCCAGGTCACAAGAAAGCGAGTTGAAGAAAGGAGCTCAGGGGCACTGTAATTCACAAACCTGCAGAGTTATAAATGACAGGTATCGTCCAAAAATAGACTGAAGTAAGGCTGCCAAGAGGACTTGAAAGCGGGGCAGAATTGCAGGAAACCGATTTCAGGAGGTAGACTGGAATTGCATTGAAAGCATAGGAAAAGAGGCAGAACGTCCACAATGATGCACTTGGCCAAAAAGGGCGTATGCGTTTTTTCCTGAATATATTCAGGAAAAAACGCATACGCCCTTTTTGGCCAACCAAGCAAGCTTGCAAAGGAAATCTGCACTACAATGAAGTCTCACTTCCCCCTGGCCAAAAGGGCCATCTGAAAAAAGTGTAAAATCCAGAAAGTCAACAGGCCATTGAGAACTGGGAACCTTGTTATGCTGATGGGCGGGATGTAAATTGCCAACAGACACTTGGGAGAAGTGTATGGTGTTTCCTGAAACATCTAAAAAACAAAGCAACAGAGCCTAGGGCACTTCCACTTATGGTCCTATAGCTTAGGGAAATTAAAATCAAAAAGACACAGCCACCCCAAAGTTTGGAACGTCTCTGTTTACAAGAACCTCATTTACAGTACAAGTTCAACATCGCAGAAAGTGAAAAATGGATAAAGAAGTTGTGGTATTTACTTACAAAGCAATATCACTCAGCAATGAAATCTGTGTCATCACGCCCTTAGCAGCACAATGAGTGGATTCAGGTATGATGATTCTAACTGAAATAAGTCACACAGAAAAAGAAACATCATAAGATATCAGTAATACACGGAATGTAAACTTGGCTACACAAGAACTGAATTACAGAACAGAACAGGGTCTCAAATTTAGAAAACCAACTTATGCTTGCTTAAGGGTAAAGGTGAGTTGGGGTGCTGCATAAAACCAGAGATTGAAATGAGCACAGATAAAGTTCCTTAAGTCAAATATGGAATAGACAAGAGCTACTCCTTGCTCAACGAAATGGACTCAACACCGCATATTAAACGCCTAAGAATGTACCTGACTAGTAAGTATCTTAAAACCTATGGATTGCTATGTCTCCGAAAGAGAATCAAGCATGTGTACAGGGGCATAAACGCAGCAGTGATAGGATTGGAGAGGTTCGGTGAGCAAATGAAGACCCTTTGAAGTCATATTGCATGGTACCCATTACACGGGTCTTAACTCTCCAGGTTTAAGGTATTCTTCCTTCAGCTAAAACATGCATGTGGAACCCAAGTATGATCAACCATGTGAACGGGAGACGTGTTCAAATATGTCTCAGTTTTCCTCCCCTGGTACTCGGGTGCAACATTCCAGACGCTTTACTAACACTCTCCCCACTTGGAGAGTCAGCGCCTTTAACCTCCTGTTTGGCCCAGTTTGCAATTTCTGCGGAAGATGAACAGGAATAGCGAGAACCAATGAGAGGCTAGCTGGATGTGTCTGGACGGGCAAATTTAACTCTCATTTCCCACCAGGAAGAGGAATTAACCAAAGGCTCAGCATGCCGGGCCGGAACCAGATTAGGGCCTGAAGCCATCCTGCGGTGTTGCGGCCAGGTCACAAGAAAGCGAGTTGAAGAAAGGAACTCAGGGGCACTGTAATTCACAAACCTGCAGAGTTATAAATGACAGGTATCGTCCAAAAATAGACTGAAGTAAGGCTGCCAAGAGGACTTGAAAGCGGGGCAGAATTGCAGGAAACCGATTTCAGGAGGTAGACTGGAATTGCATTGAAAGCATAGGAAAAGAGGCAGAACGTCCACAATGATGCACTTGGCCAAAAAGGGCGTATGCGTTTTTTCCTGAATATATTCAGGAAAAAACGCATACGCCCTTTTTGGCCAACCAAGCAAGCTTGCAAAGGAAATCTGCACTACAATGAAGTCTCACTTCCCCCCGGCCAAAAGGGCCATCTGAAAAAAGTGTAAAATCCAGAAAGGCAACAGGCCATTGAGAACTGGGAGCCTTGTTATGCTGATGGGCGGGATGTAAATTGCCAACAGACACTTGGGAGAAGTGTATGGTGTTTCCTGAAACATCTAAAAAACAAAGCAACAGAGCCTAGGGCACTTCCACATATGGTCCTATAGCTTAGGGAAATTAAAATCAAAAAGACACAGCCACCCCAAAGTTTGGAACGGCTCTGTTTACAAGAACCTCCTTTACAGTACAAGTTCAACATCGCAGAAAGTGAAAAATGGATAAAGAAGTTGTGGTATTTACTTACAAAGCAATATCACTCAGCAATGAAATCTGTGTCATCACGCCCTTAGCAGCACAATGAGTGGATTCAGGTATGATGATTCTAACTGAAGTAAGTCACACAGAAAAAGAAACATCAGAAGATATCAGTAATACACGGAATGTAAACTTGGCTACACAGGAACTGAATTACAGAACAGAACAGGGTCTCAAATTTAGAAAACCAACTTATGCTTGCTTAAGGGTAAAGGAAAGTTGGGGTGCTGCATAAAACCAGAGATTGAAATGAGCACAGATAAAGTTCCTTAAGCCAAATATGGAATAGACAAGAGCTACTCCTTGCTCAACGAAATGGACTCAACACCCCATATTAAACGCCTAAGAATGTACCTGACTAGTAAGTATCGTAAAACCTATGGATTGCTATGTCTCCAAAAGAGAATCAAGCATGTGTACAGGGGCATAAACGCAGCAGTGATAGGATTGGAGAGGTTCGGTGAGCAAATGAAGACCCTTTGAAGTCATATTGCATGGTACCCATTACACGGGTCTCAACTCTCCAGGTTTAAGGTATTCTTCCTTCAGCTAAAACATGCATGTGGAACCCAAGTATGATCAACCATGTGAACGGGAGATGTGTTCAAATATGTCTCAGTTTTCCTCCCCTGGTACTCGGGTGCAACATTCCAGACGCTTTACTAACACTCTCCCCACTTGGAGAGTCAGCGCCTTTAACCTCCTGTTTGGCCCAGTTTGCAATTTCTGCGGAAGATGAACAGGAATAGCGAGAACCAATGAGAGGCTAGCTGGAGGTGTCTGGACGGGCAAATTTAACTCTCATTTCCCACCAGGAAGAGGAAATAACCAAAGGCTCAGCGTGCCGTACCGGAACCAGATTAGGGCCTGAAGCCATCCTGCGGTGTTGCGGCCAGCTCAAAAGAAAGCGAGTTGAAGAAAGGAGCTCAGGGGCACTGTAATTCACAAACCTGCAGAGTTATAAATGACAGCTATCGTCCAAAAATAGACTGAAGTAAGGCTGCCAAGAGGACTTGAATGCGGGGCAGAATTGCAGGAAACCGATTTCAGGAGGTAGACTGGAATTGCATTGAAAGCATAGGAAAAGAGGCAGAACGTCCACAATGATGCACTTGGCCAAAAAGGGCGTATGCGTTTTTTCCTGAATATATTCAGGAAAAAACGCATACGCCCTTTTTGGCCAACCAAGCAAGCTTGCAAAGGAAATCTGCACTACAATGAAGTCTCACTTCCCCCCGGTCAAAAGGGCCATCTGAAAAAAGTGTAAAATCCAGAAAGGCAGGACAGGCCGTGGAGAACTGGGAGCCTTGTTATGCTGATGGGCGGGATGTAAATTGCCAACAACCACTCGGGAGAAGTGTATGGTGTTTCCTGAAACATCTAAAAAACAAAGCAACAGAACCTAGGGCACTTCCACTTATGGTCCTATAGCTTAGGGAAATTAAAATCAAAAAGACACAGCCACCCCAAAGTTTGGAACGGCTCTGTTTACAAGAACCTCGTTTACAGTACAAGTTCAACATCGCAGAAAGTGAAAAATGGATAAAGAAGTTGTGGTATTTACTTACAAAGCAATATCACTCAGCAATGAAATCTGTGTCATCACGCCCTTAGCAGCACAATGAGTGGATTCAGGTATGATGATTCTAACTGAAATAAGTCACACAGAAAAAGAAACATCATAAGATATCAGTAATACACGGAATGTAAACTTGGCTACACAGGAACTGAATTAAAGAGCAGAACAGGGTCTCAAATTTAGAAAACCAACTTATGCTTGCTTAAGGGTAAAGGTGAGCTGGGGTGCTGCATAAAACCAGAGATTGAAATGAGCACAGATAAAGTTCCTTAAGTCAAATATGGAATAGACAAGAGCTACTCCTTGCTCAACGAAATGGACTCAACACCGCATATTAAACGCCTAAGAATGTACCTGACTAGTAAGTATCTTAAAACCTATGGATTGCTATGTCTCCGAAAGAGAATCAAGCATGTGTACAGGGGCATAAACGCAGCAGTGATAGGATTGGAGAGGTTCGGTGAGCAAATGAAGACCCTTTGAAGTCATATTGCATGGTACCCATTACACGGGTCTTAACTCTCCAGGTTTAAGGTATTCTTCCTTCAGCTAAAACATGCATGTGGAACCCAAGTATGATCAACCATGTGAACGGGAGACGTGTTCAAATATGTCTCAGTTTTCCTCCCCTGGTACTCGGGTGCAACATTCCAGACGCTTTACTAACACTCTCCCGACTTGGAGAGTCAGCGCCTTTAACCTCCTGTTTGGCCCAGTTTGCAATTTCTGCGGAAGATGAACAGGAATAGCGAGAACCAATGAGAGGCTAGCTGGAGGTGTCTGGACGGGCAAATTTAACTCTCATTTCCCACCAGGAAGAGGAATTAACCAAAGGCTCAGCGTGCCGTGCCGGAACCAGATTAGGGCCTGAAGCCATCCTGTGGTGTTGCAGCCAGGTCACAAGAAAGCGAGTTGAAGAAAGGAGCTCAGGGCCATTGTAATTCACAAACCTGCAGAGTTATAAATGACAGCTATCGTCCAAAAATAGACTGAAGTAAGGCTGCCAAGAGGACTTGAAAGCGGGGCAGAATTGCAGGAAACCGATTTCAGGAGGTAGACTGCAATTGCATTGAAAGCATAGGAAAAGAGGCAGAACGTCCACAATGATGCACTTGGCCAAAAAGGGCGTATGCGTTTTTTCCTGAATATATTCAGGAAAAAACGCATACGCCCTTTTTGGCCAACCAAGCAAGCTTGCAAAGGAAATCTGCACTACAATGAAGTCTCACTTCCCCCCGGTCAAAAGGGCCATCTGAAAAAAGTGTAAAATCCAGAAAGGCAACAGGCCATTAAGAACTGGGAGCCTTGTTATGCTGATGGGCGGGATGTAAATTGCCAACAGACGCTTGGGAGAAGTGTATGGTGTTTCCTGAAACATCTAAAAAACAAAGCAACAGAGCCTAGGGCACTTCCACTTATGGTCCTATAGCTTAGGGAAATGAAAATCAAAAAGACACAGCCACCCCAAAGTTTGGAACGGCTCTGTTTACAAGAACCTCGTTTACAGTACAAGTTCAACATCGCAGAAAGTGAAAAATGGATAAAGAAGTTGTGGTATTCACTTACAAAGCAATATCACTTAGCAATGAAATCTATGTCATCAGGCCCGTAGCAGCACAATGAGTGGATTCAGGTATGATGATTCTAACTGAAATAAGTCACACAGAAAAAGAAACATCATAAGATATCAGTAATACACGGAATGGAAACTTGGCTACACAGGAACTGAATTACAGAACAGAACAGGGTCTCAAATTTAGAAAACCAACTTATGCTTGCTTAAGGGTAAAGGTGAGTTGGGGTGCTGCATAAAACCAGAGATTGAAATGAGCACAGATAAAGTTCCTTAAGCCAAATATGGAATAGACAAGAGCTACTCCTTGCTCAACGAAATGGACTCAACACCGCATATTAAACGCCTAAGAATGTACCTGACTTGTAAGTATCTTAAAACCTATGGATTACTATGTCTCCGAAAGAGAATCAAGCATGTGTACAGGGGCATAAACGCAGCAGTGATAGGATTGGAGAGGTGCGGTGAGCAAATGAAGACCCTTTGAAGTCATATTGCATGGTACCCATTCCACGGGTTTCAACTACCCAGGTTTAAGGTATTCTTCCTTCAGCTAAAACATGCATGTAGAACCTAGAGTATGATCAACCATGTGATCGGGAGACGTGTTCAAATATGTCTCAGTTTTCCTCCCCTGGTACTCGGGTGCAACATTCCAGACGCTTTACTAACACTCTCCCCACTTGGAGAGTCAGTCCCTTTAACCTCCTGTTTGGCCCAGTTTGCAATTTCTGCGGAAGATGAACAGGAATAGCGAGAACCAATGAGAGGCTAGCTGGAGGTGTCTGGACGGGCAAATTTAACTCTCATTTCCCACCAGGAAGAGGAATTAACCAAAGGCTCAGCATGCCGGGCCGGAACCAGATTTGGGCCTGAAGCCATCCTGTGGTGTTGCGGCCAGGTCACAAGAAAGCGAGTTGAAGAAAGGAGCTCAGGGGCACTGTAATTCACAAACCTGCAGAGTTATAAATGACAGCTATCGTCCAAAAATAGACTGAAGTAAGGCTGCCAAGAGGACTTGAAAGCGGGGCAGAATTGCAGGAAACCGATTTCAGGAGGTAGACTGCAATTGCATTGAAAGCATAGGAAAAGAGGCAGAACGTCCACAATGATGCACTTGGCCAAAAAGGGCGTATGCGTCTTTTCCTGAATATATTCAGGAAAAGACGCATACGCCCTTTTTGGCCAACCAAGCAAGCTTGCAAAGGAAATCTGCACTACAATGAAGTCTCACTTCCCCCTGGTCTAAAGGGCCATCTGAAAAAAGTGTAAAATCCAGAAAGGCAACAGGCCATTAAGAACTGGGAGCCTTGTTATGCTGATGGGCGGGATGTAAATTGCCAACAGACACTTGGGAGAAGTGTATGGTGTTTCCTGAAACATCTAAAAAACAAAGCAACAGAGCCTAGGGCACTTCCACTTATGGTCCTATAGCTTAGGGAAATGAAAATCAAAAAGACACAGCCACCCCAAAGTTTGGAACGGCTCTGTTTACAAGAACCTCGTTTACAGTACAAGTTCAACATCGCAGAAAGTGAAAAATGGATAAAGAAGTTGTGGTATTCACTTACAAAGCAATATCACTTAGCAATGAAATCTATGTCATCAGGCCCGTAGCAGCATAATGAGTGGATTCAGGTATGATGATTCTAACTGAAATAAGTCACACAGAAATAGAAACATCATAAGATATCAGTAATACACGGAATGGAAACTTGGCTACACAGGAACTGAATTACAGAACAGAACAGGGTCTCAAATTTAGAAAACCAACTTATGCTTGCTTAAGGGTAAAGGTGAGTTGGGGTGCTGCATAAAACCAGAGATTGAAATGAGCACAGATAAAGTTCCTTAAGCCAAATATGGAATAGACAAGAGCTACTCCTTGCTCAACGAAATGGACTCAACACCGCATATTAATCGCCTAAGAATGTACCTGACTTGTAAGTATATTAAAACCTATGGATTACTATGTCTCCGAAAGAGAATCAAGCATGTGTACAGGGGCATAAACGCAGCAGTGATAGGATTGGAGAGGTGTGGTGAGCAAATGAAGACCCTTTGAAGTCATATTGCATGGTACCCATTCCACGGGTTTCAACTACCCAGGTTTAAGGTATTCTTCCTTCAGCTAAAACATGCATGTGGAACCTAGAGTATGATCAACCATGTGAACGGGAGACGTGTTCAAATATGTCTCAGTTTTCCTCCCCTGGTACTCGGGTGCAACATTCCAGACGCTTTACTAACACTCTCCCCACTTGGAGAGTCAGTCCCTTTAACCTCCTGTTTGGCCCAGTTTGCAATTTCTGCGGAAGATGAACAGGAATAGCGAAAACCAATGAGAGGCTAACTGGAGGTGTCTGGACGGGCAAATTTAACTCTCATTTCCCACCAGGAAGAGGAATTAACCAAAGGCTCAGCATGCCGGGCCGGAAACAGATTAGGGCCTGAAGCCATCCTGCGGTGTTGCGGCCAGGTCACAAGAAAGCGAGTTGAAGAAAGGAGCTCAGGGGCACTGTAATTCACAAACCTGCAGAGTTATAAATGACAGCTATCGTCCAAAAATAGACTGAAGTAAGGCTGCCAAGAGGACTTGAAAGCGGGGCAGAATTGCAGGAAACCGATTTCAGGAGGTAGACTGGAATTGCATTGAAAGCATAGGAAAAGAGGCAGAACGTCCACAATGATGCACTTGGCCAAAAAGGGCGTATGCGTTTTTTCCTGAATATATTCAGGAAAAAACGCATACACCCTGTTTGGCCAACCAAGCAAGCTTGCAAAGGAAATCTGCACTACAATGAAGTCTCACTTCCCCCCGGTCAAAAGGGCCATCTGAAAAAAGTGTAAAATCCAGAAAGGCAACAGGCCATGGAGAACTGGGAGCCTTGTTATGCTGATGGGCGGGATGTAAATTGCCAACAGACACTTGGGAGAAGTGTATGGTGTTTCCTGAAACATCTAAAAAACAAAGCAACAGAGCCTAGGGCACTGCCACTTATGGTCCTATAGCTTAGGGAAATTAAAATCAAAAAGACACAGCCACCCCAAAGTTTGGAACGGCTCTGTTTACAAGAACCTCGTTTACAGTACAAGTTCAACATCGCAGAAAGTGAAAAATGGATAAAGAAGTTGTGGTATTCACTTACAAAGCAATATCACTCAGCAATGAAATCTATGTCATCAGGCCCTTAGCAGCACAATGAGTGGATTCAAGTATGATGATTCTAACTGAAATAAGTCACACAGAAAAAGAAACATCATAAGATATCAGTAATACACGGAATGGAAACTTGGCTACACAGGAACTGAATTACAGAACAGAACAGGGTCTCAAATTTAGAAAACCAACTTATGCTTGCTTAAGGGTAAAGGTGAGTTGGGGTGCTGCATAAAACCAGAGATTGAAATGAGCACAGATAAAGTTCCTTAAGTCAAATATGGAATAGACAAGAGCTACTCCTTGCTCAACGAAATGGACTCAACACCGCATATTAAACGCCTAAGAATGTACCTGACTAGTAAGTATCGCAAAACCTATGGATTGCTATGTCTCCAAAAGAGAATCAAGCATGTGTACAGGGGCATAAACGCAGCAGTGATAGGATTGGAGAGGTTCGGTGAGCAAATGAAGACCCTTTGAAGTCATATTGCATGGTACCCATTACACGGGTCTCAACTCTCCAGGTTTAAGGTATTCTTCCTTCAGCTAAAACATGCATGTGGAACCCAAGTATGATCAACCATGTGAACGGGAGATGTGTTCAAATATGTCTCAGTTTTCCTCCCCTGGTACTCGGGTGCAACATTCCAGACGCTTTACTAACACTCTCCCCACTTGGAGAGTCAGCGCCTTTAACCTCCTGTTTGGCCCAGTTTGCAATTTCTGCGGAAGATGAACAGGAATAGCGAGAACCAATGAGAGGCTAGCTGGAGGTGTCTGGACGGGCAAATTTAACTCTCATTTCCCACCAGGAAGAGGAAATAACCAAAGGCTCAGCGTGCCATACCGGAACCAGATTAGGGCCTGAAGCCATCCTGCGGTGTTGCGGCCAGGTCACAAGAAAGCGAGTTGAAGAAAGGAGCTCAGGGGCACTGTAATTCACAAACCTGCAGAGTTATAAATGACAGCTATCGTCCAAAAATAGACTGAAGTAAGGCTGCCAAGAGGACTTGAAAGCGGGGCAGAATTGCAGGAAACCGATTTCAGGAGGTAGACTGGAATTGCATTGAAAGCATAGGAAAAGAGGCAGAACGTCCACAATGATGCACTTGGCCAAAAAGGGCGTATGCGTTTTTTCCTGAATATATTCAGGAAAAAACGCATACGCCCTTTTTGGCCAACCAAGCAAGCTTGTAAAGGAAATCTGCACTACAATGAAGTCTCACTTCCCCCCGGTCAAAAGGGCCATCTGAAAAAAGTGTAAAATCCAGAAAGGCAGGACAGGCCATGGAGAACTGGGAGCCTTGTTATGCTGATGGGCGGGATGTAAATTGCCAACAGACACTCGGGAGAAGTGTATGGTGTTTCCTGAAACATCTAAAAAACAAAGCAACAGAACCTAGGGCACTTCCACTTATGGTCCTATAGCTTAGGGAAATTAAAATCAAAAAGACACAGCCACCCCAAAGTTTGGAACGGCTCCGTTTACAAGAACCTCGTTTACAGTACAAGTTCAACATCGCAGAAAGTGAAAAATGGATAAAGAAGTTGTGGTATTTACTTACAAAGCAATATCACTCAGCAATGAAATCTGTGTCATCAGGGCTCGAAGGGAAGATGGCGGAAGAGTAAGACGCGGAGATCACCTTCCTCTCCACAGATACACCAGAAATACATCTACACGTGGAACAACTCCTGCAGAACACCTACTGAAGGCTGGCAGAAGACCTCAGACCTCCCAAAAGGCAAGAAACTCCCCACGTACCTGGGTAGGGCAAAAGGAAAAAAGAATAAACAGAGACAAAAGAATAGGGACGGCACCTGCACCAGTGGGAGGGAGCTGTGAAGGAGGAAAAGTTTCCACACACTAGGAAGCCCCTTCGCGGGCGGAGACTGCGGGAGGCGGAGGGGGGAGCTTCGAAGCCGCGGAGGAGTGCACATCAACGGGTGCGGAGGGCAAAGCGGGGAGATTCCCGCACAGAGGATCGGTGCCGACCGGCACTCACCAGCCCGAGAGGCTTGTCTGCTCACCCGCCGGGACGGGCGGGGCTGCGAGCTGAGGCTCTGAGGCTAGGGTTTCGGTTTCGGACGGAGCGCAGGGAGAGGACTGGGGTTGGCGGCTTGAACATAGCCTAAAGGGATTAGTACACCACAGCTAGCCGGGAGGGAGTCCGGGGAAAAGCCTGCACCTGCCGAAGAGGCAAGAGACTTTTTCTTCCCTCTTTGTTTCCTGGTGTGTGAGGAGAGGGGTTTAAGAACGCTGCTTAAAGGAACTCCAGAGACGGGCGCGAGCCGCGGCTGAGGGCGCGGACCCCAGAGACGGGCGCGAGCCGCGGCTGAGGGCGCTGACTCCAGAGACGGGCGCAAGCCGCGGCTGGAGGCGCGGACCCCAAGGCGGGCGGGAGACGTTGGGGCTGCTGCTGCCGCCACCAAGGGGCCTGTGTGCGAGCGCAGGTCGCTCTCCACTCCCCTCTTCCGCGGAGCCTGTGCAGCCCGCCACTGCCGGGTTCCCGGGATCCGGAGACGACTTCCCCGGGAAAGCACACGGCGGGCCTCGGGCTGGTGCAGAGTCACGCCGGACTTTGCCGCCGCAGGCCCGCCCCGCATTCCGTGCCCCTCCCTCCCCACCGCCGGCCTCCGTACGCCAGAACCCCCGAATCAGCGGCTCCTTTAACCCCGTCCTGTCTGAGCAAAAAACAGACGCCCTCCAGCG
The DNA here is from genome assembly GCF_951394435.1 of Stenella coeruleoalba. Taxonomy (NCBI): domain Eukaryota; kingdom Metazoa; phylum Chordata; class Mammalia; order Artiodactyla; family Delphinidae; genus Stenella; species Stenella coeruleoalba. The sequence goes on from NW_027646214.1 coordinate 77,983, forward strand.
ACCTACACGCAGTGGCAGGGCCAAATCCAAAGCTGAGCCCCTGGGAGCTGTGAGAACAAAGAAGAGAAAGGGAAATCTCTCCCAGCAGCCTCAGAAGCAGCGGATTAAAGCTCCACAATCAACTTGATGTACCCTGCATCTGTGGAATACCTGAATAGACAGCCAATCATCCCAAATTAAGGAGGTGGACTTTGGGAGCAAGATCTATGATTTTTCTCCCTATTCCTCTTTTTGTGAATGTGTATGTGTATGCTTCGGTATGAGATCTTGTCTGTATAGTCTTGCTTCCACCATTTGTCCTAGGTTCTATCCGTCCATGGTTTTTTCTTAAAATTTTTTTTTCTTAACAATCAATTTTAATTTTAAGAATGTTATTATACTTTACCTTCGTCCTTTCTTTCTTTCTTTCTTTCCTTCCTTCCTTCCCTCCTTTAGACAACGAATCATCCCAAATTGAGGAGGTGGTCTCTGACAGCAAGATTTATGATTTTTCCCCCTTTACCTCTTTTTGTGAGGGTGTATGTATACGCTTCTGTGTAAGACTTTGTCTGTATAGCTTTGCTTCCAACATTTGTCCTAAGGTTCTATCCGTCCCTTTTTTTTTTCTAATTAAGAATTTTTTAATTCAATAACTTTATTATACTCTATTTTATTTTTACTGTATCTTCTTTCTGTTTTCCCTTCTTTCCCTCCTTCCTTCCTTCCTCCCTCCCTCCTTTCGTTCCTTCTTGCCTTCTTTCCTTCCTTGCTTCTTTCTTTCTTCCTTCCTTCCTTCCTTCCTTCCCTCCTTCCTTCCCTCCTTTAGACAACGAATCATCCCAAATTGAGGAGGTGGTCTCTGACAGCAAGATTTATGATTTTTCCCCCTTTACCTCTTTTTGTGAGGGTGTATGTGTACGCTTCTGTGTAAGACTTTGTCTGTACAGCTTTGCTTCCAACATTTGTCCTAAGGTTCTATCCGTCCTTTTTTTTTTTTTTTTTTTTCTAATTAAGAATTTTTTAATTCAATAACTTTATTATACTTTATTTTATTTTTACTGTATCTTCTTTCTTTTTGTTTTTCCTTCTTTCCCTCCTTCCTTCCTCCTTCCCTCCCTCCCTCCTTTCGTTCCTTCTTGCCTTCTTTCCTTCTTTGCTTCTTTCTTTCTTTCTTCCTTCCTTCCTTCCTTCCTTCCCTCCTTCCTTCCCTCCTTTCCTTCTTTCTTTCCTCATACGTCTACTAATTCCCTCTACTTTTTCTCCCTTTTATTCTGACCCGTGTGGATGAAAGGCTCTTGGTGCTCCAGCCAGGAGGCAGGGCTCTCCCTCTGAGGTAGGAGAGCCAACTTCAAGACACTGGTTCACAAGAGACCTCCCAGCTCCAGATAATATCAAACGGCGAAAATCTGCCAGAGACCTCCATCTTAACACCAGCACCCAGCTTCACTCAACGACCAGCAAGCCACAGTGCTGGACAACCTGTGCCAAACAACTAGCAAAACAGGAACACAACCCCACCCATTAGCAGAGAGGCTGCCTAAAATCATAATAAGGCCACAGACACCCCAAAACACACCACCAGACGTGAACCTGCCCACTAGAGAGACAAGATCCAGCCTCTTCCACCACAACACAGGCACTAGTCCCCTCCACCAGGAAGCCTACACAACCCACTGAACCAACCTTAGCCACTGTAGACAGACATCAAAAACAGGAGGAACTACGAACCTGCAGCCTGCAAAAAGGAGACCCCAAACACAGTAAGATAAGCAAAATGAGAAAACAGAAAAACACACAGCAGATAAAGGAGCAAGATAAAAATGCACCAGACCTAACAAATGAAGAGGAAATAGGCAGTCTATCTGAAAAAGAATTCAGAATAATGATAGTAAGGTTGATCCGAAATCTTGGAGATAGAATGGACAATAGAATGGACAAAATGCAAGAATCAGTTAACAAGGACCTAGAAGAACTAAAGATGAAACAAGCAACGATGAACAACACAATAAATGAAATTAAAAATACTCTAGATGGGATCAATAGCAGAATAACTGAGGCAGAAGAACGGATAAGTGACCTGGAAGATAAAATAGTGGAAATAACTACTGCAGAGCAGAATAAAGAAAAAAGAATGAAAAGAACTGAGGACAGTCTCAGAGACCTCTGGGACAACATTAAACGCACCAACATTCGAATTATAGGGGTTCCAGAAGAAGAAGAGAAAAAGAAAGGGACTGAGAAAATATTTGAAGAGATTATAGTTGAAAACTTCCCTAATATGGGAAAGGAAATAGTTAATCAAGTCCAGGAAGCACAGAGAGTCCCATACAGGATAAATACAAGGAGAAATACGCCAAGACACATATTAATCAAACTGTCAAAAATTAAATACAAAGAAAGCATATTAAAAGCAGCAAGGGAAAAACAACAAATAACACATAAGGGAATCCCCATAAGGTTAACAGCTGATCTTTCAGCAGAAACCCTACAAGCCAGAAGGGAGTGGCAGGACATACTGAAAGTGATGAAGGAGAAAAACCTGCAACCAAGACTACTCTACCCAGCAAGGATCTCATTCAGATTTGATGGAGAAATAAAAACCTTTACAGACAAGCAAAAGCTGAGAGAGTTCAGCACCACCAAACCAGCTTTACAACAAATGCTAAAGGATCTTCTCTAGGCAAGAAACACAAGAGAAGGAAAAGACCTATAATAACGAACCCAAAACAATATAGAAAATGGGAATAGGAACATACATATCGATAATTACCTTAAATGTAAATGGACTAAATGCTCCCACCAAAAGACACAGATTAGCTGAATGGATACAAAAACAAGACCCTTACATATGCTGTCTACAAGAGACCCACTTCAGACCTAGAGACACATACAGACTAAAAGTAAGGGGATGGAAAAAGATATTCCATGCAAATGGAAACCAAAAGAAAGCTGGAGTAGCAATTCTCATATCAGACAAAATAGACTTTAAAATAAGGACTATTAAAAGAGACAAAGAAGGACACTACATAATGATCAAGGGATCGATCCAAGAAGAAGATATAACAATTGTAAATATTTATGCACCCAACATAGGAGCACCTCAATACATAAGGCAAATACTAACAGCCATAAAAGGGGAAATCGACAGTAACACATTCATAGTAGGGGACTTAAACACCCCACTTTCACCCATGGACAGATCATCCAAAATGAAAATAAATAAGGAAACACAAGCTTTAAATGATACATTAAACAAGATGGACTTAATTGATATTTATAGGACACTCCATCCAAAAACAACAGAATACACATTTTTCTCAAGTGCTCACGGAACATTCTCCAGGATAGATCATATCTTGGGTCACAAATCAAGCCTTGGCAAATTTAAGAAAATTGAAATTGTATCAAGTATCTTTTCTGACCACAACGCCATGAGACTAGATATCAATTACAGGAAAAGATCTGTAAAAAATACAAACACATGGAGGCTAAACAATACACTACTTAATAATGAAGTGATCACTGAAGAAATCAAAGAGGAAATCAAAAAATACCTAGAAACAAATGACAATGGAGACACAACGACCCAAAACCTGTGGGATGCAGCAAAAGCAGTTCTAAGGGGGAAGTTTATAGCAATACAAGCCCACCTTAAGAAGCAGGAAACATCTAGAATAAACAACCTAACCTTGCACCTCAAGCAATTAGAGAAAGAAGAACAAAAAAACCCCAAAGCTAGCAGAAGGAAAGAAATCATAAAAATCAGATCAGAAATAAATGAAAAAGAAATGAAGGAAACAATAGCAAAGATCAATGAAACTAAAAGCTGGTTCTTTGAGAAGATAAACAAAATAGATAAACCACTAGCCAGACTTATCAAGAAAAAAAGGGAGAAGACTCAAATCAATAGAATTAGAAATGAAAAAGGAGAGGTAACAACTGACACTGCAGAAATAAAAGAGATCATGAGAGATTACTACAAGCAACTCTATGCCAATAAAATGGACAATCTGGAAGAAATGGACAAATTCTTAGAAATGCACAACCTGCCAAGACTGAATCAGGAAGAAATAGAAAATATGAACAGACCAATCACAAGCACTGAAATTGAAACTGTGATTAAAAATCTTCCAACAAAGAAAAGCCCAGGACCAGATGGCTTCACAGGCGAATTCTATCAAACATTTAGAGAAGAGCTAACACCTATCCTTCTCAAACTCTTCCAAAATATAGCAGAGGGAGGAACACTCCCAAACTCATTCTACGAGGCCACCATCACCTTGATACCAAAACCAGGCAAGGATGTCACAAAGAAAGAAAACTACAGACCAATATCACTGATGAACATAGATGCAAAAATCCTCAACAAAATACTAGCAAACAGAATCCAACAGCACATTAAAAGGATCATACACCATGATCAGGTGGGGTTTGTTCCAGGAATGCAAGGATTCTTCAATATACGCAAATCTATCAATGTGATAAACCATATTAACAAACTGAAGGAGAAAAACCATATGATCATCTCAATAGATGCAGAGAAAGCTTTTGACAAAATTCAACACCCATTTATCATAAAAACCCTGCAGAAAGTAGGCATAGAGGGAACTTTCCTCAACATAATAAAGGCCATATACGACAAGCCCACAGCAAACATCATCCTCAATGGTGAAAAACTGAAAGCATTTCCACTAAGATCAGGAACAAGACAAGGGTGCCCACTCTCACCACTCTTATTCAACATAGTTTTGGAAGTTTTAGCCACAGCAATCAGAGAAGAGAAGGAAATAAAAGGAATCCAAATCGGAAAAGAAGAAGTAAAGCTGTCACTGTTTGCAGATGACATGATCCTATACATAGAGAATCCTAAAGATGCTACCAGAAAACTACTAGAGCTAATCAATGAATTTGGTAAAGTAGCAGGATACAAAATTAATGCACAGAAATCTCTGGCATTCCTATATACTAATGATGAAAAATCTGAAAGTGAAATCAAGAAAACACTCCCATTTACCATTGCAACAAAAAGAATAAAATATCTAGGAATAAACCTACCTAAGGAGACAAAAGACCTGTATGCAGAAAACTATAAGACACTGATGAAAGAAATTAAAGATGATACAAATAGATGGAGACATATACCATGTTCTTGGATTGGAAGAATCAACATTGTGAAAATGACTCTACTACCCAAAGCAATCTATAGATTCAATGCAATCCCTATCAAACTACCACTGGCATTTTTCACAGAACTAGAACAAAAAATTTCGCAATTTGTATGGAAACACAAAAGACCCCGAATAGCCAAAGCAATCTTGAGAACAAAAAAAGGAACTGGAGGAATCAGGCTCCCTGACTTCAGACTATACTACAAAGCTACAGTTATCAAGACAGTATGGTACTGGCACAAAAACAGAAAGATAGATCAATGGAACAGGATAGAAAGCCCAGAGATAAACCCATGCACATATGGACACCTTATCTTTGATAAAGGTGGCAGGAATGTACAGTGGAAAAAGGACAGCCTCTTCAATAAATGGTGCTGGGAAAACTGGACAGGTACATGTAAAAGAATGAAAATAGAACACTCCCTAACACCATACACAAAAATAAGCTCAAAATGGATTAAAGACCTAAATATAAGGCCTGAAACTATCAAACTATTAGAGGAAAACATAGGCAGAACACTCTATGACATAAATCACAGCAAGATTCTTTCTGACCCACCCCCTAGAGTAATGGAAATAAAAACAAAAATAAACAAATGGGACCTAATGAAACTTCAAAGCTTTTGCACAGCAAAGGAAACCATAAACAAGACCAAAAGACAACCCTCAGAATGGGAGAAAATATTTGCAAATGAAGCAACTGACAAAGGATTAATCTCCAAAATTTACAAGCAGCTCATGCAGCTCAACAACAAAAAAACAAACAACCCAATCCAAAAATGGGCAGAAGACCTAAATAGACATTTCTCCAAAGAAGATATACAGACTGCCAACAAACACATGAAAGAATGCTCAACATCATTAATCATTAGAGAAATGCAAATCAAAACTACAATGAGATATCATCTCACACCAGTCAGAATGGCCATCATCAATAAATCTAGAAACAATAAATGCTGGAGAGGGTGTGGAGAAAAGGGAACCCTCTTGCACTGCTGGTGGGAATGTGAATTGGTTCAGCCACTATGGAGAACAGTATGGAGGTTCCTTAAAAAACTACAAATAGAACTACCATATGACCCAGCAATCCCACTACTGGGCATATACCCTGAGAAAACCGAAATTCAAAAAGAGTCATGTACCAAAATGTTCATCGCAGCTCTATTTACAATAGCCCGGAGATGGAAACAACCTAAGTGCCCATCATCGGATGAATGGATAAAGAAGATGTGGCACATATATACAATGGAATATTACTCAGCCATAAAAAGAAACAAAATTGAGCTATTTGTAATGAGGTGGATAGACCTAGAGTCTGTCATACACAGTGAAGTAAGTCAGAAAGAAAAAGACAAATACAGTATGCTAACACATATATATGGAATTTAAGAAAAAAAAAATGTCATGAAGAACCTAGGGGTAAGGCAGGAATAAAGACGCAGACCTCCTAGAGAACGGACTTGAGGTTATGGGGAGGGGGAAGGGTGAGCTGTGACGGGGCGAGAGAGAGTCATGGACATATACACACTAACAAACGTAGTAAGGTAGATAGCTAGTGGGAAGCAGCCGCATGGCACGGGGATATTGGCTCGGTGCTCTGTGACAGCCTGGAGGGGTGGGATAGGGAGGGTGGGAGGGAGGGAGACGCAAGAGGGAAGAGATATGGGAACATATGTATATGTATAACTGATTCACTTTGTTATAAAGCAGAAACTAACACACCATTGTAAAGTAATTATACCCCAATAAAGATGTTAAAAAAAAAAAAAAATCTGTGTCATCAGACCCTTAGCAGCACAATGAGTGGATTCAGGTATGATGATTCTAACTGAAGTAAGTCACACAGAAAAAGAAACATCATAAGATATCAGTAATACACGGAATGGAAACTTGGCTACACAGGAACTGAATTACAGAACAGAACAGGGTCTCAAATTTAGAAAACCAACTTATGCTTGCTTAAGGGTAAAGGTGAGTTGGGGTGCTGCATAAAACCAGAGATTGAAATGAGCACAGATAAAGTTCCTTAAGTCAAATATGGAATAGACAAGAGCTACTCCTTGCTCAACGAAATGGACTCAACACCCCATATTAAACGCCTAAGAATGTACCTGACTAGTAATTATCGTAAAACCTATGGATTGCTATGTCTCTGAAAGAGAATCAAGCATGTGTACAGGGGCATAAACGCAGCAGTGATAGGATTGGAGAGGTTCGGTGAGCAAATGAAGACCCTTTGAAGTCATATTGCATGGTACCCATTACACGGGTCTCAACTCTCCAGGTTTAAGGTATTCTTCCTTCAGCTAAAACATGCATGTGGAACCCAAGGATGATCAACCATGTGAACGGGAGACGTGTTCAAATATGTCTCAGTTTTCCTCCCCTGGTACTCGGGTGCAACATTCCAGACGCTTTACTAACACTCTCCCCACTTGGAGAGTCAGCGCCTTTAACTTCCTGTTTGGCCCAGTTTGCAATTTCTGCGGAAGATGAACAGGAATAGCGAGAACCAATGAGAGGCTAGCTGGAGGTGTCTGGACGGGCAAATTTAACTCTCATTTCCCACCAGGAAGAGGAAATAACCAAAGGCTCAGCGTGCCGTACCAGAACCAGATTAGGGCCTGAAGCCATCCTGCGGTGTTGCGGCCAGCTGAAAAGAAAGCGAGTTGAAGAAAGGAGCTCAGGGGCACTGTAATTCACAAACCTGCAGAGTTATAAATGACAGCTATCGTCCAAAAATAGACTGAAGTAAGGCTGCCAAGAGGACTTGAAAGCGGGGCAGAATTGCAGGAAACCGATTTCAGGAGGTAGACTGGAATTGCATTGAAAGCATAGGAAAAGAGGCAGAACGTCCACAATGATGCACTTGGCCAAAAAGGGCGTATGCGTTTTTTCCTGAATATATTCAGGAAAAAACGCATACGCCCTTTTTGGCCAACCAAGCAAGCTTGCAAAGGAAATCTGCACTACAATGAAGTCTCACTTCCCCCCGGTCAAAAGGGCCATCAGAAAAAAGTGTAAAATCCAGAAAGGCAGGACAGGCCATGGAGAACTGGGAGCCTTGTTATGCTGATGGGCGGGATGTAAATTGCCAACAGACACTCGGGAGAAGTGTATGGTGTTTCCTGAAACATCTAAAAAACAAAGCAACAGAACCTAGGGCACTTCAACTTATGGTCCTATAGCTTAGGGAAATTAAAATCAAAAAGACACAGCCACCCCAAAGTTTGGAACGGCTCTGTTTACAAGAACCTCGTTTACAGTACAAGTTCAACATCGCAGAAAGTGAAAAATGGATAAAGAAGTTGTGGTATTTACTTACAAAGCAATATCACTCAGCAATGAAATCTGTGTCATCAGGCCCTTAGCAGCACAATGAGTGGATTCAGGTATGATGATTCTAACTGAAGTAAGTCACACAGAAAAAGAAACATCATAAGATATCAGTAATACACGGAATGTAAACTTGGCTACACAGGAACTGAATTACAGAACAGAACAGGGTCTCAAATTTAGAAAACCAACTTATGCTTGCTTAAGGGTAAAGGTGAGTTGGGGTGCTGCATAAAACCAGAGATTGAAATGAGCACAGATAAATTTCCTTAAGCCAAATATGGAATAGACAAGAGCTACTCCTTGCTCAACGAAATGGACTCAACACCGCATATTAAACGCCTAAGAATGTACCTGACTTGTAAGTATCTTAAAACCTATGGATTGCTATATCTCCGAAAGAGAATCAAGCATGTGTACAGGGGCATAAACGCAGCAGTGATAGGATTGGAGAGGTTCGGTGAGCAAATGCAGACCCTTTGAAGTCATATTGCATGGTACCCATTACACGGGTCTTAACTCTCCAGGTTTAAGGTATTCTTCCTTCAGCTAACACATGCATGTGGAACCCAAGTATGATCAACCATGTGAACGGGAGACGTGTTCAAATATGTCTCAGTTTTCCTCCCCTGGCACTCGGGTGCAACATTCCAGACGCTTTACTAACACTCTCCCCACTTGGAGAGTCAGTCCCTTTAACCTCCTGTTTGGCCCAGTTTGCAATTTCTGTGGAAGATGAACAGGAATAGCGAGAACCAATGAGAGGCTAGCTGGAGGTGTCTGGACGGGCAAATTTAACTCTCATTTCCCACCAGGAAGAGGAATTAACCAAAGGCTCAGCATGCCGGGCCGGAACCAGATTAGGGCCTGAAGCCATCCTGCGGTGTTGCAGCCAGGTCACAAGAAAGCGAGTTGAAGAAAGGAGCTCAGGGGCACTGTAATTCACAAACCTGCAGAGTTATAAATGACAGCTATCGTCCAAAAATAGACTGAAGTAAGGCTGCCAAGAGGACTTGAAAGCGGGGCAGAATTGCAGGAAACCGATTTCAGGAGGTAGATTGGAATTGCATTGAAAGCATAGGAAAAGAGGCAGAACGTCCACAATGATGCACTTGGCCAAAAAGGGCGTATGCGTTTTTTCCTGAATATATTCAGGAAAAAACGCATACGCCCTTTTTGGCCAACCAAGCAAGCTTGCAAAGGAAATCTGCACTACAATGAAGTCTCACTTCCCCCCGGTCAAAAGGGCCATCTGAAAAAAGTGTAAAATCCAGAAAGGCAGGACAGGCCATGGACAACTGGGAGCCTTGTTATGCTGATGGGCGGGATGTAAATTGCCAACAACCACTCGGGAGAAGTGTATTGTGTTTCCTGAAACATCTAAAAAACAAAGCAACAGAACCTAGGGCACTTCCACTTATGGTCCTATAGCTTAGGGAAATTAAAATCAAAAAGACACAGCCACCCCAAAGTTTGGAACGGCTCTGTTTACAAGAACCTCGTTTACAGTACAAGTTCAACATCGCAGAAAGTGAAAAATGGAGAAAGAAGTTGTGGTATTTACTTACAAAGCAATATCACTCAGCAATGAAATCTGTGTCATCAGGCCCTTAGCAGCACAATGAGTGGATTCAGGTATGATGATTCTAACTGAAATAAGTCACACAGAAAAAGAAACATCATAAGATATCAGTAATACACGGAATGGAAACTTGGCTACACAGGAACTGAATTACAGAACAGAACAGGGTCTCAAATTTAGAAAACCAACTTATGCTTGCTTAAGGGTAAAGGTGAGTTGGGGTGCTGCATAAAACCAGAGATTGAAATGAGCACAGATAAAGTTCCTTAAGCCAAATATGGAATAGACAAGAGCTACTCCTTGCTCAACGAAATGGACTCAACACCGCATATTAAACGCCTAAGAATGTACCTGACTAGTAATTATCGTAAAACCTATGGATTGCTATGTCTCTGAAAGAGAATCAAGCATGTGTACAGGGGCATAAACGCAGCAGTGATAGGATTGGAGAGGTTCGGTGAGCAAATGCAGACCCTTTGAAGTCATATTGCATGGTACCCATTACACGGGTCTTAACTCTCCAGGTTTAAGGTATTCTTCCTTCAGCTAACACATGCATGTGGAACCCAAGTATGATCAACCATGTGAACGGGAGACGTGTTCAAATATGTCTCAGTTTTCCTCCCCTGGCACTCGGGTGCAACATTCCAGACGCTTTACTAACACTCTCCCCACTTGGAGAGTCAGTCCCTTTAACCTCCTGTTTGGCCCAGTTTGCAATTTCTGTGGAAGATGAACAGGAATAGCGAGAACCAATGAGAGGCTAGCTGGAGGTGTCTGGACGGGCAAATTTAACTCTCATTTCCCACCAGGAAGAGGAATTAACCAAAGGCTCAGCATGCCGGGCCGGAACCAGATTAGGGCCTGAAGCCATCCTGCGGTGTTGCAGCCAGGTCACAAGAAAGCGAGTTGAAGAAAGGAGCTCAGGGGCACTGTAATTCACAAACCTGCAGAGTTATAAATGACAGCTATCGTCCAAAAATAGACTGAAGTAAGGCTGCCAAGAGGACTTGAAAGCGGGGCAGAATTGCAGGAAACCGATTTCAGGAGGTAGACTGGAATTGCATTGAAAGCATAGGAAAAGAGGCAGAACGTCCACAATGATGCACTTGGCCAAAAAGGGCGTATGCGTTTTTTCCTGAATATATTCAGGAAAAAACGCATACGCCCTTTTTGGCCAACCAAGCAAGCTTGCAAAGGAAATCTGCACTACAATGAAGTCTCACTTCCCCCCGGTCAAAAGGGCCATCTGAAAAAAGTGTAAAATCCAGAAAGGCAGGACAGGCCATGGACAACTGGGAGCCTTGTTATGCTGATGGGCGGGATGTAAATTGCCATCAACCACTCAGGAGAAGTGTATTGTGTTTCCTGAAACATCTAAAAAACAAAGCAACAGAACCTAGGGCACTTCCACTTATGGTCCTATAGCTTAGGGAAATTAAAATCAAAAAGACACAGCCACCCCAAAGTTTGGAACGGCTCTGTTTACAAGAACCTCGTTTACAGTACAAGTTCAACATCGCAGAAAGTGAAAAATGGAGAAAGAAGTTGTGGTATTTACTTACAAAGCAATATCACTCAGCAATGAAATCTGTGTCATCAGGCCCTTAGCAGCACAATGAGTGGATTCAGGTATGATGATTCTAACTGAAATAAGTCACACAGAAAAAGAAACATCATAAGATATCAGTAATACACGGAATGGAAACTTGGCTACACAGGAACTGAATTACAGAACAGAACAGGGTCTCAAATTTAGAAAACCAACTTATGCTTGCTTAAGGGTAAAGGTGAGTTGGGGTGCTGCATAAAACCAGAGATTGAAATGAGCACAGATAAAGTTCCTTAAGCCAAATATGGAATAGACAAGAGCTACTCCTTGCTCAACGAAATGGACTCAACACCGCATATTAAACGCCTAAGAATGTACCTGACTTGTAAGTATCTTAAAACCTATGGATTGCTATGTCTCCGAAAGAGAATCAAGCATGTGTACAGGGGCATAAACGCAGCAGTGATAGGATTGGAGAGGTTCGGTGAGCAAATGAAGACCCTTTGAAGTCATATTGCATGGTACCCATTCCACGGGTTTCAACTACCCAGGTTTAAGGTATTCTTCCTTCAGCTAAAACATGCATATGGAACCTAGAGTATGATCAACCATGTGATCGGGAGACGTGTTCAAATATGTCTCAGTTTTACTCCCCTGGTACTCGGGTGCAACATTCCAGATGCTTTACTAACACTCTCCCCACTTGGAGAGTCAGTCCCTTTAACCTCCTGTTTGGCCCAGTTTGCAATTTCTGCGGAAGATGAACAGGAATAGCGAGAACCAATGAGAGGCTAGCTGGAGGTGTCTGGACGGGCAAATTTAACTCTCATTTCCCACCAGGAAGAGGAATTAACCAAAGGCTCAGCGTGCCGTGCCGGAACCAGATTAGGGCCTGAAGCCATCCTGCGGTGTTGCGGCCAGCTGAAAAGAAAGCGAGTTGAAGAAAGGAGCTCAGGGGCACTGTAATTCACAAACCGGCAGAGTTATAAATGACAGCTATTGTCCAAAAATAGGCTGAAGTAAGGCTGCCAAGAGGACTTGAAAGCGGGGCAGAATTGCAGGAAACCGATTTCAGGAGGTAGACTGGAATTGCATTGCAAGCATAGGAAAAGAGGCAGAACGTCCACAATGATGCACTTGGCCAAAAAGGGCGTATGCGTTTTTTCCTGAATATATTCAGGAAAAAACGCATACGCCCTTTTTGGCCAACCAAGCAAGCTTGCAAATGAAATCTGCACTACAATGAAGTCTCACTTCCTCCCGGTCAAAAGGGCCATCTGAAAAAAGTGTAAAATCCAGAAAGGCAGGACAGGCCATGGACAACTGGGAGCCTTGTTATGCTGATGGGCGGGATGTAAATTGCCAACAGACACTCGGGAGAAGTGTATGGTGTTTCCTGAAACATCTAAAAAACAAAGCAACAGAGCCTAGGGCACTGCCACTTATGGTCCTATAGCTTAGGGAAATTAAAATCAAAAAGACACAGCCACCCCAAAGTTTGGGACGCATCTGTTTACAAGAACCTCGTTTACAGTACAAGTTCAACATCGCAGAAAGTGAAAAATGGATAAAGAAGTTGTGGTATTTACTTACAAAGCAATATCACTCAGCAATGAAATCTATGTCATCAGGCCCTTAGCATCACAATGAGTGGATTCAGGTATGATGATTCTAACTGAAATAAGTCACACAGAAAAAGAAACAGCATAAGATATCAGTAATACACGGAATGTAAACTTGGCTACACAGGAACTGAATTACAGAACAGAACAGGGTCTCAAATTTAGAAAACCAACTTATGCTTGCTTAAGGGTAAAGGTGAGTAGTGGTGCTGCATAAAACCAGAGATTGAAATGAGCACAGATAAAGTTCCTTAAGTCAAATATGGAATAGACAAGAGCTACTCCTTGCTCAACGAAATGGACTCAACACCGCATATTAAACGCCTAAGAATGTACCTGACTAGTAAGTATCGTAAAACCTATGGATTGCTATGTCTCCGAAAGAGAATCAAGCATGTGTACAGGGGCATAAACGCAGCAGTGATAGGATTGGAGAGGTTCGGTGAGCAAATGAAGACCCTTTGAAGTCATACTGCATGGTACCCATTACACGGGTCTCAACTCTCTAGGTTTAAGGTATTCTTCCTTCAGCTAAAACATGCATGTGGAACCCAAGTATGATCAACCATGTGAACGGGAGACGTGTTCAAATATGTCTCAGTTTTCCTCCCCTGGTACTCGGGTGCAACATTCCAGACGCTTTACTAACACTCTCCCCACTTGGAGAGTCAGCGCCTTTAACCTCCTGTTTGGCCCAGTTTGCAATTTCTGCGGAAGATGAACAGGAATAGCGAGAACCAATGAGAGGCTAGCTGGAGGTGTCTGGACCGGCAAATTTAACTCTCATTTCCCACCAGGAAGAGGAATTAACCAAAGGCTCAGCGTGCCGGGCCGGAACCAGATTAGGGCCTGAAGCCATCCTGCGGTGTTGCGGCCAGGTCACAAGAAAGCGAGTTGAAGAAAGGAGCTCAGGGGCACTGTAATTCACAAACCTGCAGAGTTATAAGTGACAGCTATCGTCCAAAAATAGACTGAAGTAAGGCTGCCAAGACGACTTGAAAGCGGGGCAGAATTGCAGGAAACCGATTTCAGGAGGTAGACTGGAATTGCATTGAAAGCATAGGAAAAGAGGCAGAACGTCCACAATGATGCACTTGGCCAAAAAGGGCGTATGCGTTTTTTCCTGAATATATTCAGGAAAAAACGCATACGCCCTTTTTGGCCAACCAAGCAAGCTTGCAAAGGAAATCTGCACTACAATGAAGTCTCACTTCCCCCCGGTCAAAAGGGACATCTGAAAAAAGTGTAAAATCCAGAAAGGCAGGACAGGCCATGGAGAACTGGGAGCCTTGTTATGCTGATGGGCGGGATGTAAATTGCCAACAGACACTCAGGAGAAGTGTATGGTGTTTCCTGAAACATCTAAAAAACAAAGCAACAGAGCCTAGGGCACTGCCACTTATGGTCCTATAGCTTAGGGAAATTAAAATCAAAAAGACACAGCCACCCCAAAGTTTGGAACGGCTCTGTTTACAAGAACCTCGTTTACAGTACAAGTTCAACATCGCAGAAAGTGAAAAATGGATAAAGAAGTTGTGGTATTTACTTACAAAGCAATATCACTCAGCAATGAAATCTATGTCATCAGGCCCTTAGCATCACAATGAGTGGATTCAGGTATGATGATTCTAACTGAAATAAGTCACACAGAAAAAGAAACATCATAAGATATCAGTAATACACGGAATGTAAACTTGGCTACACAGGAACTGAATTACAGAACAGAACAGGGTCTCAAATTTAGAAAACCAACTTATGCTTGCTTAAGGGTAAAGGTGAGTTGGGGTGCTGCATAAAACCAGAGATTGAAATGAGCACAGATAAAGTTCCTTAAGCCAAATATGGAATAGACAAGAGCTACTCCTTGCTCAACGAAATGGACTCAACACCGCATATTAAACGCCTAAGAATGTACCTGACTTGTAAGTATCTTAAAACCTATGGATTGCTATGTCTCCGAAAGAGAATCAAGCATGTGTACAGGGGCATAAATGCAGCAGTGATAGGATTGGAGAGGTTCGGTGAGCAAATGAAGACCCTTTGAAGTCATATTGCATGGTACCCATTCCACGGGTTTCAACTACCCAGGTTTAAGGTATTCTTCCTTCAGCTAAAACATCCATATGGAACCTAGAGTATGATCAACCATGTGATCGGGAGACGTGTTCAAATATGTCTCAGTTTTCCTCCCCTGGTACTCGGGTGCAACATTCCAGATGCTTTCCTAACACTCTCCCCACTTGGAGAGTCAGTCCCTTTAATCTCCTGTTTGGCCCAGTTTGCAATTTCTGCGGAAGATGAACAGGAATAGCGAGAACCAATGAGAGGCTAGCTGGAGGTGTCTGGACGGGCAAATTTAACTCTCATTTCCCACCAGGAAGAGGAATTAACCAAAGGTTCAGCGTGCCGTGCCGGAACCAGATTAGGGCCTGAAGCCATCCTGCGGTGTTGCGGCCAGCTGAAAAGAAAGCGAGTTGAAGAAAGGAGCTCAGGGGCACTGTAATTCACAAACCTGCAGAGTTATAAATGACAGCTATCGTCCAAAAATAGACTGAAGTAAGGCTGCCAAGAGGACTTGAAAGCGGGGCAGAATTGCAGGAAACCGATTTCAGGAGGACGACTGGAATTGCATTGAAAGCATAGGAAAAGAGGCAGAACGTCCACAATGATGCACTTGGCCAAAAAGGGCGTATGCGTTTTTTCCTGAATATATTCAGGAAAAAACGCATACGCCCTTTTTGGCCAACCAAGCAAGCTTGCAAAGGAAATCTGCACTACAATGAAGTCTCACTTCCCCCCGGTCAAAAGGGCCATCTGAAAAAAGTGTAAAATCCAGAAAGGCAACAGGCAATTGAGAACTGGGAGCCTTGTTATGCTGATGCGCGGGATGTAAATTGCCAACAACCACTCGGGAGAAGTGTATGGTGTTTCGTGAAACATGTAAAAAACAAAGCAACAGAACCTACGGCACTTCCACTTATGGTCCTATAGCTTAGGGAAATTAAAATCAAAAAGACACAGCCACCCCAAAGTTTGGAACGGCTCTGTTTACAAGAACCTCGTTTACAGTACAAGTTCAACATCGCAGAAAGTGAAAAATGGATAAAGAAGTTGTGGTATTTACTTACAAAGCAATATCACTCAGCAATGAAATCTGTGTCATCAGGCCCTTAGCAGCACAATGAGTGGATTCAGGTATGATGATTCTAACTGAAGTAAGTCACACAGAAAAAGAAACATCATAAGATATCAGTAATACACGGAATGTAAACTTGGCTACACAGGAACTGAATTACAGAACAGAACAGGGTCTCAAATTTAGAAAACCAACTTATGCTTGCTTAAGGGTAAAGGTGAGTTGGGGTGCTGCATAAAACCAGAGATTGAAATGAGCACAGATAAAGTTCCTTAAGTCAAATATGGAATAGACAAGAGCTACTCCTTGCTCAACGAAATGGACTCAACACCACATATTAAACGCCTAAGAATGTACCTGACTAGTAAGTATCTTAAAACCTATGGATTGCTAAGTCTCCGAAAGAGAATCAAGCATGTGTACAGGGGCATAAACGCAGCAGTGATAGGATTGGAGAGGTTCGGTGAGCAAATGAAGACCCTTTGAAGTCATATTGCATGGTACCCATTACACGGGTCTTAACTCTCCAGGTTTAAGGTCTTCTTCCTTCAGCTAAAACATGCATGTGGAACCCAAGTATGATCAACCATGTGAACGGGAGACGTGTTCAAATATGTCTCAGTTTTCCTCCCCTGGTACTCGGGTGCAACATTCCAGACGCTTTACTAACACTCTCCCCACTTGGAGAGTCAGCGCCTTTAACATCCTGTTTGGCCCAGTTTGCAATTTCTGCGGAAGATGAACAGGAATAGCGAGAACCAATGAGAGACTAGCTGGAGGTGTCTGGACGGGCAAATTTAACTCTCATTTCCCACCAGGAAGAGGAAATAACCAAAGGCTCAGCGTGCCGTGCCGGAAACAGATTAGGGCCTGAAGCCATCCTGCGGTGTTGCGGCCAGGTCACAAGAAAGCGAGTTGAAGAAAGGAGCTCAGGGGCACTGTAATTCACAAACCTGCAGAGTTATAAATGACAGCTATCGTCCAAAAATAGACTGAAGTAAGGCTGCCAAGAGGACTTGAAAGCGGGGCAGAATTGCAGGAAACCGATTTCAGGAGGTAGACTGGAATTGCATTGAAAGCATA
Source organism: Stenella coeruleoalba (assembly GCF_951394435.1). Taxonomy (NCBI): domain Eukaryota; kingdom Metazoa; phylum Chordata; class Mammalia; order Artiodactyla; family Delphinidae; genus Stenella; species Stenella coeruleoalba. The sequence continues at coordinate 95,441 of NW_027646214.1, forward strand.
GGAAAAGAGGCAGAACGTCCACAATGATGCACTTGGCCAAAAAGGGCGTATGCGTTTTTTCCTGAATATATTCAGGAAAAAACGCATACGCCCTTTTTGGCCAACCAAGCAAGCTTGCAAAGGAAATCTGCACTACAATGAAGTCTCACTTCCCCCCGGTCAAAAGGGCCATCTGAAAAAAGTGTAAAATCCAGAAAGGCAGGACAGGCCATGGAGAACTGGGAGCCTTGTTATGCTGATGGGCGGGATGTAAATTGCCAACAACCACTCGGGAGAAGTGTATGGTGTTTCCTGAAACATCTAAAAAACAAAGCAACAGAGCCTAGGGCACTTCCACTTATGGTCCTATAGCTTAGGGAAATTAAAATCAAAAAGACACAGCCACCCCAAAGTTTGGGACGCCTCTGTTTACAAGAACCTCGTTTACAGTACAAGTTCAACATCGCAGAAAGTGAAAAATGGATAAAGAAGTTGTGGTATTCACTTACAAAGCAATATCACTCAGCAATGAAATCTGTGTCATCAGGCCCTTAGCAGCACAATGAGTGGATTCAGGTATGATGATTCTAACTGAAATAAGTCACACAGAAAAAGAAACATCATAAGATATCAGTAATACACGGAATGTAAACTTGGCTACACAGGAACTGAATTACAGAACAGAACAGGGTCTCAAATTTAGAAAACCAACTTATGCTTGCTTAAGGGTAAAGGTGAGTTGGGGTGCTGCATAAAACCAGAGATTGAAATGAGCACAGATAAAGTTCCTTAAGCCAAATATGGAATAGACAAGAGCTACTCCTTGCTCAACGAAATGGACTCAACACCGCATATTAAACGCCTAAGAATGTATCTGACTTGTAAGTATCTTAAAACCTATGGATTGCTATGTCTCCGAAAGAGAATCAAGCATGTGTACAGGGGCATAAACGCAGCAGTGATAGGATTGGAGAGGTTCGGTGAGCAAATGAAGACCCTTTGAAGTCATATTGCATGGTACCCATTCCACGGGTTTCAACTACCCAGGTTTAAGGTATTCTTCCTTCAGCTAAAACATGCATATGGAACCTAGAGTATGATCAACCATTTGATCGGGAGACGTGTTCAAATATGTCTCAGTTTTCCTCCACTGGTACTCGGGTGCAACATTCCAGACGCTTTACTAACACTCTCCCCACTTGGACAGTCAGTCCCTTTAACCTCCTGTTTGGCCCAGTTTGCAATTTCTGCGGAAGATGAACAGGAATAGCGAGAACCAATGAGAGGCTAGCTGGAGGTGTCTGGACGGGCAAATTTAACTCTCATTTCCCACCAGGAAGAGGAAATAACGAAAGGCTGAGCGTACCGTACCGGAACCAGATTAGGGCCTGAAGCCATCCTGCGGTGTTGCGGCCAGGTCACAAGAAAGCGAGTTGAAGAAAGGAGCTCAGGGGCACTGTAATTCACAAACCTGCAGAGTTATAAATGACAGCTATCGTCCAAAAATAGACTGAAGTAAGGCTGCCAAGAGGACTTGAAAGCGGGGCAGAATTGCAGGAAACCGATTTCAGGAGGTAGACTGGTATTGCATTGCAAGCATAGGAAAAGAGGCAGAACGTCCACAATGATGCACTTGGCCAAAAAGGGCGTATGCGTTTTTTCCTGAATATATTCAGGAAAAAACGCATACGCCCTTTTTGGCCAACCAAGCAAGCTTGCAAAGGAAATCTGCACTACAATGAAGTCTCACTTCCCCCCGGTCAAAAGGGCCATCTGAAAAAAGTGTAAAATCCAGAAAGGCAGGACAGGCCATGGAGAACTGGGAGCCTTGTTATGCTGATGGGCGGGATGTAAATTGCCAACAGACACTCGGGAGAAGTGTATGGTGTTTCCTGAAACATCTAAAAAACAAAGCAACAGAGCCTAGGGCACTGCCACTTATGGTCCTATAGCTTAGGGAAATTAAAATCAAAAAGACACAGCCACCCCAAAGTTTGGGACGCCTCTGTTTACGAGAACCTCGTTTACAGTACAAGTTCAACATCGCAGAAAGTGAAAAATGGATAAAGAAGTTGTGGTATTTACTTACAAAGCAATATCACTCAGCAATGAAATCTATGTCATCAGGCCCTTAGCATCACAATGAGTGGATTCAGGTATGATGATTCTAACTGAAATAAGTCACACAGAAAAAGAAACATCATAAGATATCAGTAATACACAGAATGTAAACTTGGCTACACAGGAACTGAATTACAGAATAGAACAGGGTCTCAAATTTAGAAAACCAACTTATGCTTCCTTAAGGGGAAAGGTGAGTTGGGGTGCTGCATAAAACCAGAGATTGAAATGAGCACAGATAAAGTTCCTTAAGTCAAATATGGAATAGACAAGAGCTACTCCTTGCTCAACGAAATGGACTCAACACCGCATATTAAACGCCTAAGAATGTACCTGACTAGTAAGTATCGTAAAACCTATGGATTGATATGTCTCTGAAAGAGAATCAAGCATGTGTACAGGGGCATAATCGCAGCAGTGATAGGATTGGAGAGGTTCGGTGAGCAAATGAAGACCCTTTGAAGTCATATTGCATGGTACCCATTACACGGGTCTCAACTCTCCAGGTTTAAGGTATTCTTCCTTCAGCTAAAACATGCATGTGGAACCCAAGTATGATCAACCATATGAACGGGAGACGTGTTCAAATATGTCTCAGTTTTCCTCCCCTGGTACTCGGGTGCAACATTCCAGACGCTTTACTAACACTCTCCCCACTTGGAGAGTCAGCGCCTTTAACCTCCTGTTTGGCCCAGTTTGCAATTTCTGCGGAAGATGAACAGGAATAGTGAGAACCAATGAGAGGCTAGCTGGAGGTGTCTGGACGGGCAAATTTAACTCTCATTTCCCACCAGGAAGAGTAATTAACCAAAGGCTCAGCGTGCCGGGCCGGAACCAGATTAGGGCCTGAAGCCATCCTGCGGTGTTGCGGCCAGGTCACAAGAAAGCGAGTTGAAGAAAGGAGCTCAGGGGCACTGTAATTCACAAACCTGCAGAGTTATAAATGACAGCTATCGTCCAAAAATAGACTGAAGTAAGGCTGCCAAGAGGACTTGAAAGCGGGGCAGAATTGCAGGAAACCGATTTCAGGAGGTAGACTGGAATTGCATTGAAAGCATAGGAAAAGAGGCAGAACGTCCACAATGATGCACTTGGCCAAAAAGGGCGTATGCGTTTTTTCCTGAATATATTCAGGAAAAAACGCATACGCCCTTTCTGGCCAACCAAGCAAGCTTGCAAAGGAAATCTGCACTACAATGAAGTCTCACTTCCCCCCGGTCAAAAGGGCCATCTGAAAAAAGTGTAAAATCCAGAAAGGCAGGACAGGCCATGGACAACTGGGAGCCTTGTTATGCTGATGGGCGGGATGTAAATTGCCAACAACCACTCGGGAGAAGTGTATGGTGTTTCCTGAAACATCTAAAAAACAAAGCAACAGAACCTAGGGCACTTCCACTTATGGTCCTATAGCTTAGGGAAATTAAAATCAAAAAGACACAGCCACCCCAAAGTTTGGAATGGCTCTGTTTACAAGAACCTCGTTTACAGTACAAGTTCAACATCGCAGAAAGTGAAAAATGGATAAAGAAGTTGTGGTATTTACTTACAAAGCAATATCACTCAGCAATGAAATCTGTGTCATCAGGCCCTTAGCAGCACAATGAGTGGATTCAGGTATGATGATTCTAACTGAAGTAAGTCACACAGAAAAAGAAACATCATAAGATATCAGTAATACACGGAATGTAAACTTGGCTACACAGGAACTGAATTACAGAACAGAACAGGGTCTCAAATTTAGAAAACCAACTTATGCTTGCTTAAGGGTAAAGGTGAGTTGGGGTGCTGCATAAAACCAGAGATTGAAATGAGCACAGATAAAGTTCCTTAAGCCAAATATGGAATAGACAAGAGCTACTCCTTGCTCAACGAAATGGACTCAACACCCCATATTAAACGCCTAAGAATGTACCTGACTAGTAAGTATCTTAAAACCTATGGATTGCTATGTCTCCGAAAGAGAATCAAGCATGTGTACAGGGGCATAAACGCAGCAGTGATAGGATTGGAGAGGTTCGGTGAGCAAATGAAGACCCTTTGAAGTCATATTGCATGGTACCCATTCCACGGGTTTCAACTACCCAGGTTTAAAGTATTCTTCCTTCAGCTAAAACATGCATGTGGAACCTAGAGTATGATCAACCATGTGATCGGGAGACGTCTTCAAATATGTCTCAGTTTTACTCCCCTGGTACTCGGGTGCAACATTCCAGATGCTTTACTAACACTCTCCCCACTTGGAGAGTCAGTCCCTTTAATATCCTGTTTGGCCCAGTTTGCAATTTCTGCGGAAGATGAACAGGAATAGCGAGAACCAATGAGAGGCTAGCTGGAGGTGTCTGGACGGGCAAATTTAACTCTCATTTCCCACCAGGAAGAGGAATTAACCAAAGGCTCAGCGTGCCGTGCCGGAACCAGATTAGGGCCTGAAGCCATCCTGCGGTGTTGCGGCCAGCTGAAAAGAAAGCGAGTTGAAGAAAGGAGCTCAGGGGCACTGTAATTCACAAACCTGCAGAGTTATAAATGACAGCTATCGTCCAAAAATAGGCTGAAGTAAGGCTGCCAAGAGGACTTGAAAGCGGGGCAGAATTGCAGGAAACCGATTTCAGGAGGTAGACTGGAATTGCATTGCAAGCATAGGAAAAGAGGCAGAACGTCCACAATGATGCACTTGGCCAAAAAGGGCGTATGCGTTTTTTCCTGAATATATTCAGGAAAAAACGCATACGCCCTTTTTGGCCAACCAAGCAAGCTTGCAAAGGAAATCTGCACTACAATGAAGTCTCACTTCCCCCCGGTCAAAAGGGCCATCTGAAAAAAGTGTAAAATCCAGAAAGGCAGGACAGGCCATGGACAACTGGGAGCCTTGTTATGCTGATGGGCGGGATGTAAATTGCCAACAGACACTCGGGAGAAGTGTATGGTGTTTCCTGAAACATCTAAAAAACAAAGCAACAGAGCCTAGGGCACTGCCACTTATGGTCCTATAGCTTAGGGAAATTAAAATCAAAAAGACACAGCCACCCCAAAGTTTGGGACGCCTCTGTTTACAAGAACCTCGTTTACAGTACAAGTTCAACATCGCAGAAAGTGAAAAATGGATAAAGAAGTTGTGGTATTTACTTACAAAGCAATATCACTCAGCAATGAAATCTATGTCATCAGGCCCTTAGCATCACAATGAGTGGATTCAGGTATGATGATTCTAACTGAAATAAGTCAAACAGAAAAAGAAACATCATAAGATATCAGTAATACACGGAATGTAAACTTGGCTACACAGGAACTGAATTACAGAACAGAACAGGGTCTCAAATTTAGAAAACCAACTTATGCTTGCTTAAGGGTAAAGGTGAGTTGGGGTGCTGCATAAAACCAGAGATTGAAATGAGCACAGATAAAGTTCCTTAAGTCAAATATGGAATAGACAAGAGCTACTCCTTGCTCAATGAAATGGACTCAACACCGCATATTAAACGCCTAAGAATGTACCTGACTAGTAAGTATCGTAAAACCTATGGATTGCTATGTCTCCGAAAGAGAATCAAGCATGTGTACAGGGGCATAAACGCAGCAGTGATAGGATTGGAGAGGTTCGGTGAGCAAATGAAGACCCTTTGAAGTCATATTGCATGGTACCCATTACACGGGTCTCAACTCTCTAGGTTTAAGGTATTCTTCCTTCATCTAAAACATGCATGTGGAACCCAAGTATGATCAACCATGTGAACGGGAGACGTGTTCAAATATGTCTCAGTTTTCCTCCCCTGGTACTCGGGTGCAACATTCCAGACGCTTTACTAACACTCTCCCCACTTGGAGAGTCAGCGCCTTTAACCTCCTGTTTGGCCCAGTTTGCAATTTCTGCGGAAGATGAACAGGAATAGCGAGAACCAATGAGAGGCTAGCTGGAGGTGTCTGGACGGGCAAATTTAACTCTCATTTCCCACCAGAAAGAGGAATTAACCAAAGGCTCAGCGTGCCGGGCCGGAACCAGATTAGGGCCTGAAGCCATCCTGCCGTGTTGCGGCCAGGTCACAAGAAAGCGAGTTGAAGAAAGGAGCTCAGGGGCACTGTAATTCACAAACCTGCAGAGTTATAAGTGACAGCTATCGTCCAAAAATAGACTGAAGTAAGGCTGCCAAGACGACTTGAAAGCGGGGCAGAATTGCAGGAAACCGATTTCAGGAGGTAGACTGGAATTGCATTGAAAGCATAGGAAAAGAGGCAGAACGTCCACAATGATGCACTTGGCCAAAAAGGGCGTATGCGTTTTTTCCTGAATATATTCAGGAAAAAACGCATACGCCCTTTTTGGCCAACCAAGCAAGCTTGCAAAGGAAATCTGCACTACAATGAAGTCTCACTTCCCCCCGGTCAAAAGGGCCATCTGAAAAAAGTGTAAAATCCAGAAAGGCAGGACAGGCCATGGAGAACTGGGAGCCTTGTTATGCTGATGGGTGGGATGTAAATTGCCAACAGACACTCAGGAGAAGTGTATGGTGTTTCCTGAAACATCTAAAAAACAAAGCAACAGAGCCTAGGGCACTGCCACTTATGGTCCTATAGCTTAGGGAAATTAAAATCAAAAAGACACAGCCACCCCAAAGTTTGGGACGCCTTTGTTTACAAGAACCTCGTTTACAGTACAAGTTCAACATCGCAGAAAGTGAAAAATGGATAAAGAAGTTGTGGTATTTACTTACAAAGCAATATCACTCAGCAATGAAATCTATGTCATCAGGCCCTTAGCATCACAATGAGTGGATTCAGGTATGATGATTCTAACTGAAATAAGTCACACAGAAAAAGAAACATCATAAGATATCAGTAATACACGGAATGGAAACTTGGCTACACAGGAACTGAATTACAGAACAGAACAGGGTCTCAAATTTAGAAAACCAACTTATGCTTGCTTAAGGGTAAAGGTGAGTTGGGGTGCTGCATAAAACCAGAGATTGAAATGAGCACAGATAAAGTTCCTTAAGTCAAATATGGAATAGACAAGAGCTACTCCTTGCTCAACGAAATGGACTCAACACCGCATATTAAACGCCTAAGAATGTACCTGACTAGTAAGTATCTTAAAAACCTATGGATTGCTATGTCTCCGAAAGAGAATCAAGCATGTGTACAGGGGCATAAACGCAGCAGTGATAGGATTGGAGAGGTTCGGTGAGCAAATGAAGACCCTTTGAAGTCATATTGCATGGTACCCATTACACGGGTCTCAACTCTCCAGGTTTAAGGTATTCTTCCTTCAGCTAAAACATGCATGTGGAACCCAAGTATGATCAACCATGTGAACGGGAGACGTGTTCAAATATGTCTCAGTTTTCCTCCCCTGGTACTCGGGTGCAACATTCCAGACGCTTTACTAACACTCTCCCCACTTGGAGAGTCAGCGCCTTTAACCTCCTGTTTGGCCCAGTTTGCAATTTCTGCGGAAGATGAACAGGAATAGCGAGAACCAATGAGAGGCTAGCTGGAGGTGTCTGGACGGGCAAATTTAACTCTCATTTCCCACCAGGAAGAGGAAATAACCAAAGGCTGAGCGTACCGTACCGGAACCAGATTAGTGCCTGAAGCCATTCTGCGGTGTTGCGGCCAGGTCACAAGAAAGCGAGTTGAAGAAAGGAGCTCAGGGGCACTGTAATTCACAAACCTACAGAGTTATAAATGACAGCTATCGTCCAAAAATAGACTGAAGTAAGGCTGCCAAGAGGACTTGAAAGCGGGGCAGAATTGCAGGAAACCGATTTCAGGAGGTAGACTGGAATTGCATTGCAAGCATAGGAAAAGAGGCAGAACGTCCACAATGATGCACTTGGCCAAAAAGGGCGTATGCGTTTTTTCCTGAATATATTCAGGAAAAAACGCATACGCCCTTTTTGGCCAACCAAGCAAGCTTGCAAAGGAAATCTGCACTACAATGAAGTCTCACTTCCCCCCGGTCAAAAGGGCCATCTGAAAAAAGTGTAAAATCCAGAAAGGCAACAGGCAATTGAGAACTGGGAGCCTTGTTATGCTGATGCGTGGGATGTAAATTGCCAACAACCACTCGGGAGAAGTGTATGGTGTTTCGTGAAACATGTAAAAAACAAAGCAACAGAACCTACGGCACTTCCATTTATGGTCCTATAGCTTAGGGAAATTAAAATCAAAAAGACACAGCCACCCCAAAGTTTGTAACGGCTCTGTTTACAAGAACCTCGTTTACAGTACAAGTTCAACATCGCAGAAAGTGAAAAATGGATAAAGAAGTTGTGGTATTTACTTACAAAGCAATATCACTCAGCAATGAAATCTGTGTCATCAGGCCCTTAGCAGCACAATGAGTGGATTCAGGTATGATGATTCTAACTGAAGTAAGTCACACAGAAAAAGAAACATCATAAGATATCAGTAATACACGGAATGTAAACTTGGCTACACAGGAACTGAATTACAGAACAGAACAGGGTCTCAAATTTAGAAAACCAACTTATGCTTGCTTAAGGGGAAAGGTGAGTTGGGGTGCTGCATAAAACCAGAGATTGAAATGAGCACAGATAAAGTTCCTTAAGTCAAATATGGAATAGACAAGAGCTACTCCTTGCTCAACGAAATGGACTCAACACCGCATATTAAACGCCTAAGAATGTACCTGACTAGTAAGTATCTTAAAACCTATGGATTGCTATGTCTCCGAAAGAGAATCAAGCATGTGTACAGGGGCATAAACGCAGCAGTGATAGGATTGGAGAGGTTCGGTGAGCAAATGAAGACCCTTTGAAGTCATATTGCATGGTACCCATTACACGGGTCTTAACTCTCCAGGTTTAAGGTATTCTTCCTTCAGCTAAAACATGCATGTGGAACCCAAGTATGATCAACCATGTGAACGGGAGACGTGTTCAAATATGTCTCAGTTTTCCTCCCCTGGTACTCGGGTGCAACATTCCAGACGCTTTACTAACACTCTCCCCACTTGGAGAGTCAGCGCCTTTAACCTCCTGTTTGGCCCAGTTTGCAATTTCTGCGGAAGATGAACAGGAATAGCGAGAACCAATGAGAGACTAGCTGGAGGTGTCTGGACGGGCAAATTTAACTCTCATTTCCCACCAGGAAGAGGAAATAACCAAAGGCTCAGCGTGCCGTGCCGGAACCAGATTAGGGCCTGAAGCCATCTTGCGGTGTTGCGGCCAGGTCACAAGAAAGCGAGTTGAAGAAAGGAGCTCAGGGGCACTGTAATTCACAAACCTGCAGAGTTATAAATGACAGCTATCGTCCAAAAATAGACTGAAGTAAGGCTGCCAAGAGGACTTGAAAGCGGGGCAGAATTGCAGGAAACCGATTTCAGGAGGTAGACTGGAATTGCATTGAAAGCATAGGAAAAGAGGCAGAACGTCCACAATGATGCACTTGGCCAAAAAGGGCGTATGCGTTTTTTCCTGAATATATTCAGGAAAAAACGCATACGCCCTTTTTGGCCAACCAAGCAAGCTTGCAAAGGAAATCTGCACTACAATGAAGTCTCACTTCCCCCCGGTCAAAAGGGCCATCTGAAAAAAGTGTAAAATCCAGAAAGGCAACAGGCAATTGAGAACTGGGAGCCTTGTTATGCTGATGGGCGGGATGTAAATTGCCAACAGACACTTGGGAGAAGTGTATGGTGTTTCCTGAAACATCTAAAAAACAAAGCAACAGAGCCTAGGGCACTTCCACTTATGGTCCTATAGCTTAGGGAAATTAAAATCAAAAAGACACAGCCACCCCAAAGTTTGGGACGCCTCTGTTTACAAGAACCTCGTTTACAGTACAAGTTCAACATCGCAGAAAGTGAAAAATGGATAAAGAAGTTGTGGTATTCACTTACAAAGCAATATCACTCAGCAATGAAATCTATGTCATCAGGCCCTTAGCAGCACAATGAGTGGATTCAGGTATGATGATTCTAACTGAAATAAGTCACACAGAAAAAGAAACATCATAAGATATCAGTAATACACGGAATGTAAACTTGGCTACACAGGAACTGAATTACAGAACAGAACAGGGTCTCAAATTTAGAAAACCAACTTATGCTTGCTTAAGGGTAAAGGTGAGTTGGGGTGCTGCATAAAACCAGAGATTGAAATGAGCACAGATAAAGTTCCTTAAGCCAAATATGGAATAGACAAGAGCTACTCCTTGCTCAACGAAATGGACTCAACACCGCATATTAAACACCTAAGAATGTACCTGACTAGTAAGTATCGTAAAACCTATGGATTGCTATGTCTCCGAAAGAGGATCAAGCATGTGTACAGGGGCATAAACGCAGCAGTGATAGGATTGGAGAGGTTCGGTGAGCAAATGAAGACCCTTTGAAGTCATATTGCATGGTACCCATTACACGGGTCTCAACTCTCCAGGTTTAAGGTATTCTTCCTTCAGCAAAAACATGCATGTGGAACCCAAGTATGATCAACCATGTGAACGGGAGACGTGTTCAAATATGTCTCAGTTTTCCTCCCCTGGTACTCGGGTGCAACATTCCAGACGCTTTACTAACACTCTCCCCACTTGGAGAGTCAGCGCCTTTAACCTCCTGTTTGGCCCAGTTTGCAATTTCTGCGGAAGATGAACAGGAATAGCGAGAACCAATGAGAGGCTAGCTGGAGGTGTCTGGACGGGCAAATTTAACTCTCATTTCCCACCAGGAAGAGGAAATAACCAAAGGCTGAGCGTACCGTACCGGAACCAGATTAGGGCCTGAAGCCATCCTGCGGTGTTGCGGCCAGGTCACAAGAAAGCGAGTTGAAGAAAGGAGCTCAGGGGCACTGTAATTCACAAACCTACAGAGTTATAAATGACAGCTATCGTCCAAAAATAGACTGAAGTAAGGCTGCCAAGAGGACTTGAAAGCGGGGCAGAATTGCAGGAAACCGATTTCAGGAGGTAGACTGGAATTGCATTGCAAGCATAGGAAAAGAGGCAGAACGTCCACAATGATGCACTTGGCCAAAAAGGGCGTATGCGTTTTTTCCTGAATATATTCAGGAAAAAACGCATACGCCCTTTTTGGCCAACCAAGCAAGCTTGCAAAGGAAATCTGCACTACAATGAAGTCTCACTTCCCCCCGGTCAAAAGGGCCATCTGAAAAAAGTGTAAAATCCAGAAAGGCAACAGGCAATTGAGAACTGGGAGCCTTGTTATGCTGATGCGCGGGATGTAAATTGCCAACAACCACTCGGGAGAAGTGTATGGTGTTTCGTGAAACATGTAAAAAACAAAGCAACAGAACCTACGGCACTTCCATTTATGGTCCTATAGCTTAGGGAAATTAAAATCAAAAAGACACAGCCACCCCAAAGTTTGGGACGCCTCTGTTTACAAGAACCTCGTTTACAGTACAAGTTCAACATCGCAGAAAGTGAAAAATGGATAAAGAAGTTGTGGTATTTACTTACAAAGCAATATCACTCAGCAATGAAATCTGTGTCATCAGGCCCTTAGCATCACAATGAGTGGATTCAGGTATGATGATTCTAACTGAAATAAGTCACACAGAAAAAGAAACATCATAAGATATCAGTAATACACGGAATGTAAACTTGGCTACACAGGAACTGAATTACAGAACAGAACAGGGTCTCAAATTTAGAAAACCAACTTATGCTTGCTTAAGGGGAAAGGTGAGTTGGGGTGCTGCATAAAACCAGAGATTGAAATGAGCACAGATAAAGTTCCTTAAGTCAAATATGGAATAGACAAGAGCTACTCCTTGCTCAACGAAATGGACTCAACACCGCATATTAAACGCCTAAGAATGTACCTGACTAGTAAGTATCTTAAAACCTATGGATTGCTATGTCTCCGAAAGAGAATCAAGCATGTGTACAGGGGCATAAACGCAGCAGTGATAGGATTGGAGAGGTTCGGTGAGCAAATGAAGACCCTTTGAAGTCATATTGCATGGTACCCATTACACGGGTCTTAACTCTCCAGGTTTAAGGTATTCTTCCTTCAGCTAAAACATGCATGTGGAACCCAAGTATGATCAACCATGTGAACGGGAGACGTGTTCAAATATGTCTCAGTTTTCCTCCCCTGGTACTCGGGTGCAACATTCCAGACGCTTTACTAACACTCTCCCCACTTGGAGAGTCAGCGCCTTTAACCTCCTGTTTGGCCCAGTTTGCAATTTCTGCGGAAGATGAACAGGAATAGCGAGAACCAATGAGAGACTAGCTGGAGGTGTCTGGACGGGCAAATTTAACTCTCATTTCCCACCAGGAAGAGGAAATAACCAAAGGCTCAGCGTGCCGTGCCGGAACCAGATTAGGGCCTGAAGCCATCCTGCGGTGTTGCGGCCAGGTCACAAGAAAGCGAGTTGAAGAAAGGAGCTCAGGGGCACTGTAATTCACAAACCTGCAGAGTTATAAATGACAGCTATCGTCCAAAAATAGACTGAAGTAAGGCTGCCAAGAGGACTTGAAAGCGGGGCAGAATTGCAGGAAACCGATTTCAGGAGGTAGACTGGAATTGCATTGAAAGCATAGGAAAAGAGGCAGAACGTCCACAATGATGCACTTGGCCAAAAAGGGCGTATGCGTTTTTTCCTGAATATATTCAGGAAAAAACGCATACGCCCTTTTTGGCCAACCAAGCAAGCTTGCAAAGGAAATCTGCACTACAATGAAGTCTCACTTCCCCCCGGTCAAAAGGGCCATCTGAAAAAAGTGTAAAATCCAGAAAGGCAACAGGCAATTGAGAACTGGGAGCCTTGTTATGCTGATGGGCGGGATGTAAATTGCCAACAGACACTTGGGAGAAGTGTATGGTGTTTCCTGAAACATCTAAAAAACAAAGCAACAGAGCCTAGGGCACTTCCACTTATGGTCCTATAGCTTAGGGAAATTAAAATCAAAAAGACACAGCCACCCCAAAGTTTGGGACGCCTCTGTTTACAAGAACCTCGTTTACAGTACAAGTTCAACATCACAGAAAGTGAAAAATGGATAAAGAAGTTGTGGTATTCACTTACAAAGCAATATCACTCAGCAATGAAATCTATGTCATCAGGCCCTTAGCAGCACAATGAGTGGATTCAGGTATGATGATTCTAACTGAAATAAGTCACACAGAAAAAGAAACATCATAAGATATCAGTAATACACGGAATGGAAACTTGCCTACACAGGAACTGAATTACAGAACAGAACAGGGTCTCAAATTTAGAAAACCAACTTATGCTTGCTTAAGGGTAAAGGTGAGTTGCGGTGCTGCATAAAACCAGAGATTGAAATGAGCACAGATAAAGTTCCTTAAGCCAAATATGGAATAGACAAGAGCTACTCCTTGCTCAACGAAATGGACTCAACACCGCATATTAAACGCCTAAGAATGTATCTGACTTGTAAGTATCCTAAAACCTATGGATTGCTATGTCTCCGAAAGAGAATCAAGCATGTGTACAGGGGCATAAACGCAGCAGTGATAGGATTGGAGAGGTTCGGTGAGCAAATGAAGACCCTTTGAAGTCATATTGCATGGTACCCATTCCACGGGTTTCAACTACCCAGGTTTAAGGTATTCTTCCTTCAGCTAAAACATGCATATGGAACCTAGAGTATGATCAACCATTTGATCGGGAGACGTGTTCAAATATGTCTCAGTTTTCCTCCCCTGGTACTCGGGTGCAACATTCCAGACGCTTTACTAACACTCTCCCCACTTGGAGAGTCAGTCCCTTTAACCTCCTGTTTGGCCCAGTTTGCAATTTCTGCGGAAGATGAACAGGAATAGCGAGAACCAATGAGAGGCTAGCTGGAGGTGTCTGGACGGGCAAATTTAACTCTCATTTCCCACCAGGAAGAGGAATTAACCAAAGGCTCAGCGTGCCGGGCCGGAACCAGATTAGGGCCTGAAGCCATCCTGCGGTGTTGCGGCCAGGTCACAAGAAAGCGAGTTGAAGTAAGGAGCTCAGGGGCACTGTAACTCACAAACCTGCAGAGTTATAAATGACAGCTATCGTCCAAAAATAGACTGAAGTAAGGCTGCCAAGAGGACTTGAAAGCGGGGCAGAATTGCAGGAAACCGATTTCAGGACGTAGACTGGAATTGCATTGAAAGCATAGGAAAAGAGGCAGAACGTCCACAATGATGCACTTGGCCAAAAAGGGCGTATGCGTTTTTTCCTGAATATATTCAGGAAAAAACGCATACGCCCTTTTTGGCCAACCAAGCAAGCTTGCAAAGGAAATCTGCACTACAATGAAGTCTCACTTCCCCCCGGTCAAAAGGGCCATCTGAAAAAAGTGTAAAATCCAGAAAGGCAGGACAGGCCATGGAGAACTGGGAGCCTTGTTATGCTGATGGGCGGGATGTAAATTGCCAACAACCACTCGGGAGAAGTGTATGGTGTTTCCTGAAACATCTAAAAAACAAAGCAACAGAACCTAGGGCACTTCCACTTATGGTCCTATAGCTTAGGGAAATTAAAATCAAAAAGACACAGCCACCCCAAAGTTTGGAACGGCTCTGTTTACAAGAACCTCGTTTACAGTACAAGTTCAACATCGCAGAAAGTGAAAAATGGATAAAGAAGTTGTGGTATTTACTTACAAAGCAATATCACTCAGCAATGAAATCTGTGTCATCAGGCCCTTAGCAGCACAATGAGTGGATTCAGGTATGATGATTCTAACTGAAATAAGTCACACAGAAAAAGAAACATCATAAGATATCACTAATACACGGAATGTAAACTTGGCTACACAGGAACTGAATTACAGAACAGAACAGGGTCTCAAATTTAGAAAACCAACTTATGCTTGCTTAAGGGGAAAGGTGAGTTGGGGTGCTGCATAAAACCAGAGATTGAAATGAGCACAGATAAAGTTCCTTAAGTCAAATATGGAATAGACAAGAGCTACTCATTGCTCAACGAAATGGACTCAACACTGCATATTAAACGCCTAAGAATGTACCTGACTAGTAAGTATCTTAAAACCTATGGATTGCTATGTCTACAAAAGAGAATCAAGCATGTGTACAGGGGCATAAACGCAGCAGTGATAGGATTGGAGAGGTTCGGTGAGCAAATGAAGACCCGTTGAAGTCATATTGCATGGTACCCATTACACGGGTCTTAACTCTCCAGGTTTAAGGTATTCTTCCTTCAGCTAAAACATGCATGTGGAACCCAAGTATGATCAACCATGTGAACGGGAGACGTGTTCAAATATGTCTCAGTTTTCCTCCCCTGGTACTCGGGTGCAACATTCCAGACGCTTTACTAACACTCTCCCCACTTGGAGAGTCAGCGCCTTTAACCTCCTGTTTGGCCCAGTTTGCAATTTCTGCGGAAGATGAACAGGAATAGCGAGAACCAATGAGAGACTAGCTGGAGGTGTCTGGACGGGCAAATTTAACTCTCATTTCCCACCAGGAAGAGGAAATAACCAAAGGCTCAGCGTGCCGTGCCGGAACCAGATTAGGGCCTGAAGCCATCCTGCGGTGTTGCGGCCAGGTCACAAGAAAGCGAGTTGAAGAAAGGAGCTCAGGGGCACTGTAATTCACAAACCTGCAGAGTTATAAATGACAGCTATCGTCCAAAAATAGACTGAAGTAAGGCTGCCAAGAGGACTTGAAAGCGGGGCAGAATTGCAGGAAACCGATTTCAGGAGGTAGACTGGAATTGCATTGAAAGCATAGGAAAAGAGGCAGAACGTCCACAATGATGCACTTGGCCAAAAAGGGCGTATGCGTTTTTTCCTGAATATATTCAGGAAAAAACGCATACGCCCTTTTTGGCCAACCAAGCAAGCTTGCAAAGGAAATCTGCACTACAATGAAGTCTCACTTCCCCCCCGTCAAAAGGGCCATCTGAAAAAAGTGTAAAATCCAGAAAGGCAGGACAGGCCATGGAGAACTGGGAGCCTTGTTATGCTGATGGGCGGGATGTAAATTGCCAACAGACACTCGGGAGAAGTGTATGGTGTTTCCTGAAACATCTAAAACAGAAAGCAACAGAGCCTAGGGCACTGCCACTTATGGTCCTATAGCTTAGGGAAATTAAAATCAAAAAGACACAGCCACCCCAAAGTTTGGGACGCCTCTGTTTACAAGAACCTCGTTTACAGTACAAGTTCAACATCGCAGAAAGTGAAAAATGGATAAAGAAGTTGTGGTATTTACTTACAAAGCAATATCACTCAGCAATGAAATCTATGTCATCAGGCCCTTAGCATCACAATGAGTGGATTCAGGTATGATGATTCTAACTGAAATAAGTCACACAGAAAAAGAAACATCATAAGATATCAGTAATACACGGAATGTAAACTTGGCTACACAGGAACTGAATTACAGAACAGAACAGGGTCTCAAATTTAGAAAACCAACTTATGCTTGCTTAAGGGTAAAGGTGAGTTGGGGTGCTGCATAAAACCAGAGATTGAAATGAGCACAGTAAAGTTCCTTAAGTCAAATATGGAATAGACAAGAGCTACTCCTTGCTCAACGAAATGGACTCAACACCGCATATTAACCGCCTAAGAATGTACCTGACTAGTAAGTATCGTAAAACCTATGGATTGCTATGTCTCCAAAAGAGAATCAAGCATGTGTACAGGGGCATAAACGCAGCAGTGATAGGATTGGAGAGGTTCGGTGAGCAAATGAAGACCCTTTGAAGTCATATTGCATGGTACCCATTACACGGGTCTCAACTCTCCAGGTTTAAGGTATTCTTCCTTCAGCTAAAACATGCATGTGGAACCCAAGTATGATCAACCATGTGAACGGGAGACGTGTTCAAATATGTCTCAGTTTTCCTCCCCTGGTACTCGGGTGCAACATTCCAGACGCTTTACTAACACTCTCCCCACTTGGAGAGTCAGCGCCTTTAACCTCCTGTTTGGCTCAGTTTGCAATTTCTGCGGAAGATGAACAGGAATAGCGAGAACCAATGAGAGGCTAGCTTGAGGTGTCTGGACGGGCAAATTTAACTCTCATTTCCCACCAGGAAGAGGAATTAACCAAAGGCTCAGCATGCCGTGCCGGAACCAGATTAGGGCCTGAAGCCATCCTGCGGTGTTGCGGCCAGGTCACAAGAAAGCGAGTTGAAGAAAGGAGCTCAGGGGCACTGTAATTCACAAACCTGCAGAGTTATAAATGACAGCTATCGTCCAAAAATAGACTGAAGTAAGGCTGCCAAGAGGACTTGAAAGCGGGGCAGAATTGCAGGAAACCGATTTCAGGAGGTAGACTGGAATTGCATTGCAAGCATAGGAAAAGAGGCAGAACGTCCACAATGATGCACTTGGCCAAAAAGGGCGTATGCGTTTTTTCCTGAATATATTCATGAAAAAACGCATACGCTCTTTTTGGCCAACCAAGCAAGCTTGCAAAGGAAATCTGCACTACAATGAAGTCTCACTTCCCCCCGGTCAAAAGGGCCATCTGAAAAAAGTGTAAAATCCAGAAAGGCAGGACAGGCCATGGAGAACTGGGAGCCTTGTATGCTGATGGGCGGGATGTAAATTGCCAACAACCACTCGGGAGAAGTGTATGGTGTTTCCTGAAACATCTAAAAAACAAAGCAACAGAGCCTAGGGCACTTCCACTTATGGTCCTATAGCTTAGGGAAATTAAAATCAAAAAGACACAGCCACCCCAAAGTTTGGGACGCCTCCGTTTACAAGAACCTCGTTTACTATACAAGTTCAATATCACAGAAACTGAAAAATGGATAAAGAACTTGTGGTACTTACGTACAATGCAGTATCACTCAGCAATGAAATCTGTGTCATCAGGCCCATAGCAGCATAATGAGTGGATTCAGGTACGATGATTCTAACTGAAATAAGTCACACAGAAAAAGAAACATCATAAGATATCAGTAATACACGGAATGTAAACTTGGCTACACAGGAACTGAATTACAGAACAGAACAGGGTCTCAAATTTAGAAAACCAACTTATGCTTGCTTAAGGGGAAAGGTGAGTTGGGGTGCTGCATAAAACCAGAGATTGAAATGAGCACAGATAAAGTTCCTTAAGCCAAATATGGAATAGACAAGAGCTACTCCTTGCTCAACGAAATGGTCTCAACACCCCATATTAAACGCCTAAGAATGTACCTGACTAGTAAGTATCTTAAAACCTATGGATTGCTATGTCTCCAAAAGAGAATCAAGCATGTGTACAGGGGCATAAACGCAGCAGTGATAGGATTGGAGAGGTTCGGTGAGCAAATGAAGACCCTTTGAAGTCATATTGCATGGTACCCATTCCACGGGTCTCAACTCTCCAGGTTTAAGGTATTCTTCCTTCAGCTAAAACATGCATGTGGAACCCAGAGTATGATCAACCATGTGAACGGGACACGTGTTCAAATATGTCTCAGTTTTCCTCCCCTGGTACTCGGGTGCAACATTCCAGACGCTTTACTAACACTCTTCCGACTTGGAGAGTCAGTCCCTTTAACCTCCTGTTTGGCACAGTTTGTAATTTCTGCGGAAGATGAACAGGAATAGCGAGAACCAATGAGAGACTAGCTGGAGGTGTCTGGACGGGCAAATTTAACTCTCATTTCCCACCAGGAAGAGGAATTAACCAAAGGCTCAGCATGCCGTGCCGAAACCAGATTAGGGCCTGAAGCCATCCTGCGGTGTTGCGGCCAGGTCACAAGAAAGCGAGTTGAAGAAAGGAGCTCAGGGGCACTGTAATTCACAAACCTGCAGAGTTATAAATGACAGCTATCGTCCAAAAATAGACTGAAGTAAGGCTGCCAAGAGGACTTGAAAGCGGGGCAGAATTGCAGGAAACCGATTTCAGGAGGTAGACTGGAATTGCATTGCAAGCATAGGAAAAGAGGCAGAACGTCCACAATGATGCACTTGGCCAAAAAGGGCGTATGCGTTTTTTCCTGAATATATTCAGGAAAAAACGCATACGCCCTTTTTGGCCAACCAAGCAAGCTTGTAAAGGAAATCTGCACTACAATGAAGTCTCACTTCCCCCCGGTCAAAAGGGCCATCTGAAAAAAGTGTAAAATCCAGAAAGGCAGGACAGGCCATGGAGAACTGGGAGCCTTGTTATGCTGATGGGCGGGATGTAAATTGCCAACAACCACTCGGGAGAAGTGTATGGTGTTTCCTGAAACATCTAAAAAACAAAGCAACAGAACCTAGGGCACTTCCACTTATGGTCCTATAGCTTAGGGAAATTAAAATCAAAAAGACACAGCCACCCCAAAGTTTGGAACGGCTCTGTTTACAAGAACCTCGTTTACAGTACAAGTTCAACATCGCAGAAAGTGAAAAATGGATAAAGAAGTTGTGGTATTTACTTACAAAGCAATATCACTCAGCAATGAAATCTGTGTCATCAGGCCCTTAGCAGCACAATGAGTGGATTCAGGTATGATGATTCTAACTGAAATAAGTCACACAGAAAAAGAAACATCATAAGATATCAGTAATACACGGAATGTAAACTTGGCTACACAGGAACTGAATTACAGAACAGAACAGGGTCTCAAATTTAGAAAACCAACTTATGCTTGCTTAAGGGGAAAGGTGAGTTGGGGTGCTGCATAAAACCAGAGATTGAAATGAGCACAGATAAAGTTCCTTAAGTCAAATATGGAATAGACAAGAGCTACTCCTTGCTCAACGAAATGGACTCAACACCGCATATTAAACGCCTAAGAATGTACCTGACTAGTAAGTATCGTAAAACTTATGGATTGCTATGTCTCCAAAAGAGAATCAAGCATGTGTACAGGGGCATAAACGCAGCAGTGATAGGATTGGAGAGGTTCGGTGAGCAAATGAAGACCCTTTGAAGTCATATTGCATGGTACCCATTACACGGGTCTCAACTCTCCAGGTTTAAGGTATTCTTCCTTCAGCTAAAACATGCATGTGGAACCCAAGTATGATCAACCATGTGAACGGGAGACGTGTTCAAATATGTCTCAGTTTTCGTACCCTGGTACTCGGGTGCAACATTCCAGACGCTTTACTAACACTCTCCCGACTTGGAGAGTCAGTCCCTTTAACCTCCTGTTTGGCACAGTTTGCAATTTCTGCTTAAGATGAACAGAAATAGCGAGAACCAATGAGAGGCTAGCTGGAGGTGTCTGGACGGGCAAATTTAACTCTCATTTCCCACCAGGAAGAGGAAATAACCAAAGGCTCAGCGTGCCGTGCCGGAACCAGATTAGGGCCTGAAGCCATCCTGCGGTGTTGCGGCCAGGTCACAAGAAAGCGAGTTGAAGAAAGGAGCTCAGGGGCACTGTAATTCACAAACCTGCAGAGTTATAAATGACAGCTATCGTCCAAAAATAGACTGAAGTAAGGCTGCCAAGAGGACTTGAAAACAGGGCAGAATTGGAGGAAACCGATTTCAGGAGGTAGACTGGAATTGCATTGAAAGCATAGGAAAAGAGGCAGAACGTCCACAATGATGCACTTGGCCAAAAAGGGCGTATGCGTTTTTTCCTGAATATATTCAGGAAAAAACGCATACGCCCTTTTTGGCTAAACAAGCAAGCTTGCAAAGGAAATCTGCACTACAATGAAGTCTCACTTCCCCCCGGGCAAAAGGGCCATCTGAAAAAAGTGTAAAATCCAGAAAGGCAGGACAGGCCATGGAGAACTGGGAGCCTTGTTATGCTGATTGGCGGGATGTAAATTGCCAACAACCACTCGGGAGAAGTGTATGGTGTTTCCTGAAACATCTAAAAAACAAAGCAACAGAGCCTAGGGCACTTCCACTTATGGTCCTATAGCTTAGGGAAATTAAAATCAAAAAGACACAGCCACCCCAAAGTTTGGGACGCCTCCGTTTACAAGAACCTCGTTTACCATACAAGTTCAATATCACAGAAAGTGAAAAATGGATAAAGAACTTGTGGTACTTATGTACAATGCAGTATCACTCAGCAATGAAATCTATGTCATCAGGCCCATAGCAGCATAATGAGTGGATTCAGGTACGATGATTCTAACTGAAATAAGTCACACAGAAAAAGAAACATCATAAGATATCAGTAATACACGGAATGTAAACTTGGCTACACAGGAACTGAATTACAGAACAGAACAGGGTCTCAAATTTAGAAAACCAACTTATGCTTGCTTAAGGGGAAAGGTGAGTTGGGGTGCTGCATAAAACCAGAGATTGAAATGAGCACAGATAAAGTTCCTTAAGCCAAATATGGAATAGACAAGAGCTACTCCTTGCTCAACGAAATGGACTCAACACCGCATATTAAACGCCTAAGAATGTACCTGACTTGTAAGTATCTTAAAACCTATGGATTGCTATGTCTCCGAAAGAGAATCAAGCATGTGTACAGGGGCATAAACGCAGCAGTGATAGGATTGGAGAGGTTCGGTGAGCAAATGAAGACCCTTTGAAGTCATATTGCATGGTACCCATTACACGGGTCTCAACTCTCCAGGTTTAAGGTATTCTTCCTTCAGCTAAAACATGCATGTGGAACCCAGAGTATGATCAACCATGTGAACGGGAGACGTGTTCAAATATGTCTCAGTTTTCCTCCCCTGGTACTCGGGTGCAACATTCCAGACGCTTTACTAACACTCTTCCGACTTGGAGAGTCAGTCCCTTTAACCTCCTGTTTGGCACAGTTTGCAATTTCTGCGGAAGATGAACAGGAATAGCGAGAACCAATGAGAGACTAGCTGGAGGTGTCTGGACGGGCAAATTTAACTCTCATTTCCCACCAGGAAGAGGAATTAACCAAAGGCTCAGCATGCCATGCCGGAACCAGATTAGGGCCTGAAGCCATCCTGCGGTGTTGCGGCGAGGTCACAAGAAAGCGAGTTGAAGAAAGGAGCTCAGGGGCACTGTAATTCACAAACCTGCAGAGTTATAAATGACAGCTATCGTCCAAAAATAGACTGAAGTAAGGCTGCCAAGAGGACTTGAAAGCGGGGCAGAATTGCAGGAAACCGATTTCAGGAGGTAGACTGGAATTGCATTGCAAGCATAGGAAAAGAGGCAGAACGTCCACAATGATGCACTTGGACAAAAAGGGCGTATGCGTTTTTTCCTGAATATATTCAGGAAAAAACGCATACGCCCTTTTTGGCCAACCAAGCAAGCTTGCAAAGGAAATCTGCACTACAATGAAGTCTCACTTCCCCCCGGTCAAAAGGGCCATCTGAAAAAAGTGTAAAATCCAGAAAGGCAGGACAGGCCATGGAGAACTGGGAGCCTTGTTATGCTGATGGGCGGGATGTAAATTGCCAACAACCACTCGGGAGAAGTGTATGGTGTTTCCTGAAACATCTAAAAAACAAAGCAACAGAGCCTAGGGCACTTCCACTTATGGTCCTATAGCTTAGGGAAATTAAAATCAAAAAGACACAGCCACCCCAAAGTTTGGGACGCCTCCGTTTACAAGAACCTCGTTTACCATACAAGTTCAATATCACAGAAAGTGAAAAATGGATAAAGAACTTGTGGTACTTACGTACAATGCAGTATCACTCAGCAATGAAATCTATGTCATCAGGCCCATAGCAGCATAATGAGTGGATTCAGGTACGATGATTCTAACTGAAATAAGTCACACAGAAAAAGAAACATCATAAGATATCAGTAATACACGGAATGTAAACTTGGCTACACAGGAACTGAATTACAGAACAGAACAGGGTCTCAAATTTAGAAAACCAACTTATGCTTGCTTAAGGGGAAAGGTGAGTTGGGGTGCTGCATAAAACCAGAGATTGAAATGAGCACAGATAAAGTTCCTTAAGCCAAATATGGAATAGACAAGAGCTACTCCTTGCTCAACGAAATGGACTCAACACCGCATATTAAACGCCTAAGAATGTACCTGACTTGTAAGTATCTTAAAACCTATGGATTGCTATGTCTCCGAAAGAGAATCAAGCATGTGTACAGGGGCATAAACGCAGCAGTGATAGGATTGGAGAGGTTCGGTGAGCAAATGAAGACCCTTTGAAGTCATATTGCATGGTACCCATTACACGGGTCTCAACTCTCCAGGTTTAAGGTATTCTTCCTTCAGCTAAAACATGCATGTGGAACCCAGAGTATGATCAACCATGTGAACGGGAGACGTGTTCAAATATGTCTCAGTTTTCCTCCCCTGGTACTCGGGTGCAACATTCCAGACGCTTTACTAACACTCTTCCGACTTGGAGAGTCAGTCCCTTTAACCTCCTGTTTGGCACAGTTTGCAATTTCTGCGGAAGATGAACAGGAATAGCGAGAACCAATGAGAGACTAGCTGGAGGTGTCTGGACGGGCAAATTTAACTCTCATTTCCCACCAGGAAGAGGAATTAACCAAAGGCGCAGCATGCCGTGCCGGAACCAGATTAGGGCCTGAAGCCATCCTGCAGTGTTGCGGCCAGGTCACAAGAAAGCGAGTTGAAGAAAGGAGCTCAGGGGCACTATAATTCACAAACCTGCAGAGTTATAAATGACAGCTATCGTCCAAAAATAGACTGAAGTAAGGCTGCCAAGAGGACTTGAAAGCGGGGCAGAATTGCAGGAAACCGATTTCAGGAGGTAGACTGGAATTGCATTGCAAGCATAGGAAAAGAGGCAGAACGTCCACAATGATGCACTTGGCCAAAAAGGGCGTATGCGTTTTTTCCTGAATATATTCAGGAAAAAACGCATACGCCCTTTTTGGCCAACCAAGCAAGCTTGCAAAGGAAATCTGCACTACAATGAAGTCTCACTTCCCCCCGGTCAAAAGGGCCATCTGAAAAAAGTGTAAAATCCAGAAAGGCAGGACAGGCCATGGAGAACTGGGAGCCTTGTTATGCTGATGGGCGGGATGTAAATTGCCAACAACCACTCGGGAGAAGTGTATGGTGTTTCCTGAAACATCTAAAAAACAAAGCAACAGAACCTAGGGCACTTCCACTTATGGTCCTATAGCTTAGGGAAATTAAAATCAAAAAGACACAGCCACCCCAAAGTTTGGGACGCCTCCGTTTACAAGAACCTCGTTTACCATACAAGTTCAATATCACAGAAAGTGAAAAATGGATAAAGAACTTGTGGTACTTACGTACAATGCAGTATCACTCAGCAATGAAATCTATGTCATCAGGCCCATAGCAGCATAATGAGTGGATTCAGGTACGATGATTCTAACTGAAATAAGTCACACAGAAAAAGAAACATCATAAGATATCAGTAATACACGGAATGTAAACTTGGCTACACAGGAACTGAATTACAGAACAGAACAGGGTCTCAAATTTAGAAAACCAACTTATGCTTGCTTAAGGGGAAAGGTGAGTTGGGGTGCTGCATAAAACCAGAGATTGAAATGAGCACAGATAAAGTTCCTTAAGCCAAATATGGAATAGACAAGAGCTACTCCTTGCTCAACGAAATGGACTCAACACCGCATATTAAACGCCTAAGAATGTACCTGACTAGTAAGTATCTTAAAACCTATGGATTGCTATGTCTCCAAAAGAGAATCAAGCGTGTGTACAGGGGCATAAACTCAGCAGTGATAGGATTGGAGAGGTTCGGTGAGCAAATGAAGACCCTTTGAAGTCATATTGCATGGTACCCATTCCACGGGTCTCAACTCTCCAGGTTTAAGGTATTCTTCCTTCAGCTAAAACATGCATGTGGAACCCAAGTATGATCAACCATGTGAACGGGAGACGTGTTCAAATATGTCTCAGTTTTCCTCCCCTGGTACTCGGGTGCAACATTCCAGACGCTTTACTAACACTCTCCCCACTTGGAGAGTCAGCGCCTTTAACCTCCTGTTTGGCCCAGTTTGCAATTTCTGCGGAAGATGAACAGGAATAGCGAGAACCAATGAGAGGCTAGCTGGAGGTGTCTGGACGGGCAAATTTAACTCTCATTTCCCACCAGGAAGAGGAAATAACCAAAGGCTCAGCGTGCCGTACCAGAACCAGATTAGGGCCTGAAGCCATCCTGCGGTGTTGCGGTCAGCTCAAAAGAAAGCGAGTTGAAGAAAGGAGCTCAGGGGCACTGTAATTCACAAACCTGCAGAGTTATAAATGACAGCTATCGTCCAAAAATAGACTGAAGTAAGGCTGCCAAGAGGACTTGAAAGAGGGGCAGAATTGCAGGAAACCGATTTCAGGAGGTAGACTGGAATTGCATTGAAAGCATAGGAAAAGAGGCAGAACGTCCACAATGATGCACTTGGCCAAAAAGTGCGTATGCGTTTTTTCCTGAATATATTCAGGAAAAAACGCATACGCCCTTTTTGGCCAACCAAGCAAGCTTGCAAAGGAAATCTGCACTACAATGAAGTCTCACTTCCCCCCGGTCAAAAGGGCCATCTGAAAAAAGTGCAAAATCCAGAAAGGCAGGACAGGACATGGAGAACTGGGAGCCTTGTTATGCTGATGGGCGGGATGTAAATTGCCAACAACCACTCGGGAGAAGTGTATGGTGTTTCCTGAAACATCTAAAAAACAAAGCAACAGAACCTAGGGCACTTCCACTTATGGTCCTATAGATTAGGGAAATTAAAACCCAAAAGACACAGCCACCCCAAAGTTTGGAACGGCTCTGTTTACAAGAACCTCGTTTACAGTACAAGTTCAACATCGCAGAAAGTGAAAAATGGATAAAGAAGTTGTGGTATTTACTTACAAAGCAATATCACTCAGCAATGAAATCTGTGTCATCAGGCCCGTAGCAGCACAATGAGTGGATTCAGGTATGATGATTCTAACTGAAATAAGTCACACAGAAAAAGAAACATCATAAGATATCAGTAATACACGGAATGTAAACTTGGCTACACAGGAACTGAATTACAGAACAGAACAGGGACTCAAATTTAGAAAACCAACTTATGCTTGCTTAAGGGTAAAGGTGAGTTTGGGTGCTGCATAAGACCAGAGATTGAAATGAGCACAGATAAAGTTCCTTAAGTCAAATATGGAATAGACAAGAGCTACTCCTTGCTCAACGAAATGGACTCAACACCGCATATTAAACGCCTAAGAATGTACCTGACTAGTAAGTATCTTAAAACCTATGGATTGCTATGTCTCCGAAAGAGAATCAAGCATGTGTACAGGGGCATAAACGCAGCAGTGATAGGATTGGAGAGGTTCGGTGAGCAAATGAAGACCCTTTGAAGTCATATTGCATGGTACCCATTCCACAGGTTTCAACTACCCAGGTTTAAGGTATTCTTCCTTCAGCTAAAACATGCATGTGGAACCTAGAGTATGATGAACCATGTGATCGGGAGACGTGTTCAAATATGTCAGTTTTCGTACCCTGGTACTCGGGTGCAACATTCCAGACGCTTTACTAACACTCTCCCGACTTGGAGAGTCAGTCCCTTTAACCTCCTGTTTGGCCCAGTTTGCAATTTCTGCGGAAGATGAACAGGAATAGCGAGAACCAATGAGAGGCTAGCTGGAGGTGTCTGGACGGGCAAATTTAACTCTCATTTCCCACCAGGAAGAGGAAATAACCAAAGGCTCAGCGTGCCGTACCGGAACCAGATTAGGGCCTGAAGCCATCCTGCGGTGTTGCGGCCAGCTCAAAAGAAAGCGAGTTGAAGAAAGGAGCTCAGGGGCACTGTAATTCACAAACCTGCAGAGTTATAAATGACAGCTATCGTCCAAAAATTGACTGAAGTAAGGCTGCCAAGAGGACTTGAAAGCGGGGCAGAATTGCAGGAAACCGATTTCAGGAGGTAGACTGGAATTGCATTGAAAGCATAGGAAAAGAGGCAGAACGTCCACAATGATGCACTTGGCCAAAAAGGGCGTATGCGTTTTTTCCTGAATATATTCAGGAAAAAACGCATACGCCCTTTTTGGCCAACCAAGCAAGCTTGCAAAGGAAATCTGCACTACAATGAAGTCTCACTTCCCCCCGGTCAAAAGGGCCATCTGAAAAAAGCGTAAAATCCAGAAAGACAAGACAGGCCATGGAGAACTGGGAGCCTTGTTATGCTGATGGGCGGGATGTAAATTGCCAACAACCACTCGGGAGAAGTGTATGGTGTTTCCTGAAACATCTAAAAAACAAAGCAACAGAACCTAGGGCACTTCCACTTATGGTCCTATAGCTTAGGGAAATTAAACTCAAAAATACACAGCCACCCCAAAGTTTGGAACGGCTCTGTTTACAAGAACCTCGTTTACAGTACAAGTTCAACATCGCAGAAAGTGAAAAATGGATAAAGAAGTTGTGGTATTTACTTACAAAGCAATATCACTCAGCAATGAAATCTGTGTCATCAGGCCCTTAGCAGCACAATGAGTGGATTCAGGTATGATGATTCTAACTGAAGTAAGTCACACAGAAAAAGAAACATCATAAGATATCAGTAATACACGGAATGTAAACTTGGCTACACAGGAACTGAATTACAGAACAGAACAGGGACTCAAATTTAGAAAACCAACTTATGCTTGCTTAAGGGTAAAGGTGAGTTGGGGTGCTGCATAAAACCAGAGATTGAAATGAGCACAGATAAAGTTCCTTAAGCCAAATATGGAATAGACAACAGCTACTCCTTGCTCAACGAAATGGACTCAACACCGCATATTAAACGCCTAAGAATGTACCTGACTAGTAAATATCTTAAAACCTATGGATTGCTATGTCTCCGAAAGAGAATCAAGCATGTGTACAGGGGCATAAACGCAGCAGTGATAGGATTGGAGAGGTTCGGTGAGCAAATGAAGACCCTTTGAAGTCATATTGCATGGTACCCATTCCACGGGTTTCAACTACCCAGGTTTAAGGTATTCTTCCTTCAGCTAAAACATGCATGTGGAACCTAGAGTATGATCAACCATGTGATCGGGAGACGTGTTCAAATATGTCTCAGTTTTCCTCCCCTGGTACTCGGGTGCAACATTCCAGACGCTTTACTAACACTCTCCCGACTTGGAGAGTCAGTCCCTTTAACCTCCTGTTTGGCCCAGTTTGCAATTTCTGCGGAAGATGAACAGGAATAGCGAGAACCAATGAGAGGCTAGCTGGAGGTGTCTGGACGGGCAAATTTAACTCTCATTTCCCACCAGGAAGAGGAAATAACCAAAGGCTCAGCGTGCCGTGCCGGAACCAGATTAGGGCCTGAAGCCATCCTGCGGTGTTGCGGCCAGCTCAAAAGAAAGCGAGTTGAAGAAAGGAGCTCAGGGGCACTGTAATTCACAAACCTGCAGAGTTATAAATGACAGCTATCGTCCAAAAATAGACTGAAGTTAGGCTGCCAAGAGGACTTGAAAGCAGGGCAGAATTGGAGGAAACCGATTTCAGGAGGTAGACTGGAATTGCATTGAAAGCATAGGAAAAGAGGCAGAACGTCCACAATGATGCACTTGGCCAAAAAGAGCGTATGCGTTTTTTCCTGAATATATTCAGGAAAAAACGCATACGCCCTTTTTGGCCAACCAAGCAAGCTTGCAAAGGAAATCTGCACTACAATGAAGTCTCACTTCCCCCCGGTCAAAAGGGCCATCTGAAAAAAGTGTAAAATCCAGAAAGGCAGGACAGGCCATGGAGAACTGGGAGCCTTGTTATGCTGATGG
This sequence comes from Stenella coeruleoalba, assembly GCF_951394435.1. NCBI lineage: Eukaryota > Metazoa > Chordata > Mammalia > Artiodactyla > Delphinidae > Stenella > Stenella coeruleoalba. The sequence continues at coordinate 124,102 of NW_027646214.1, forward strand.
GCGGGATGTAAATTGCCAACAACCACTCGGGAGAAGTGTATGGTGTTTCCTGAAACATCTAAAAAACAAAGCAACAGAGCCTAGGGCACTTCCACTTATGGTCCTATAGCTTAGGGAAATTAAAATCAAAAAGACACAGCCACCCCAAAGTTTGGAACGGCTCTGTTTACAAGAACTTCGTTTACAGTACAAGTTCAACATCGCAGAAATTGAAAAATGGATAAAGAAGTTGTGGTATTTACTTACAAAGCAATATCACTCAGCAATGAAATCTGTGTCATCAGGCCCTTAGCAGCACAATGAGTGGATTCAGGTATGATGATTCTAACTGAAGTAAGTCACACAGAAAAAGAAACATCATAAGATATCAGTAATACACGGAATGTAAACTTGGCTACACAGGAACTGAATTACAGAACAGAACAGGGTCTCAAATTTAGAAAACCAACTTATGCTTGCTTAAGGGGAAAGGTGAGTTGGGGTGCTGCATAAAACCAGAGATTGAAATGAGCACAGATAAAGTTCCTCAAGTCAAATATGGAATAGACAAGAGCTACTCCTTGCTCAACGAAATGGACTCAACACCGCATATTAAACGCCTAAGAATGTACCTGACTAGTAAGTATCTTAAAACCTATGGATTGCTATGTCTCCGAAAGAGAATCAAGCGTGTGTACAGGGGCATAAAAGCAGCAGTGATAGGATTGGAGAGGTTCGGTGAGCAAATGAAGACCCTTTGAAGTCATATTGCATGGTACCCATTACACGGGTCTTAACTCTCCTGGTTTAAGGTATTCTTCCTTCAGCTAAAACATGCATGTGGAACCCAAGTATGATCAACCATGTGAACGGGAGACGTGTTCAAATATGTCTCAGTTTTCGTACCCTGGTACTCGGGTGCAACATTCCAGACGCTTTACTAACGCTCTCCCGACTTGGAGAGTCAGTCCCTTTAACCTCCTGTTTGGCCCAGTTTGCAATTTCTGCGGAAGATGAACAGGAATAGCGAGAACCAATGAGAGACTAGCTGGAGGTGTCTGGACGGGCAAATTTAACTCTCATTTCCCACCAGGAAGAGGAAATAACCAAAGGCTCAGCGTGCCGTGCCGGAACCAGATTAGGGCCTAAAGCCATCCTGCGGTGTTGCGGCCAGCTCAAAAGAAAGCGGGTTGAAGAAAGGAGCTCAGGGGCACTGTAATTCACAAACCTGCAGAGTTATAAATGACAGCTATCGTCCAAAAATAGACTGAAGTAAGGCTGCCAAGAGGACTTGAAAGCGGGGCAGAATTGCAGGAAACCGATTTCAGGAGGTAGACTGGAATGGCATTGAAAGCATAGGAAAAGAGGCAGAACGTCCACAATGATGCACTTGGCCAAAAAGGGCGTATGCGTTTTTTCCTGAATATATTCAGGAAAAAACGCATACGCCCTTTTTGGCCAACCAAGCAAGCTTGCAAAGGAAATCTGCACTACAATGAAGTCTCACTTCCCCCCGGTCAAAAGGGTCATCTGAAAAAAGTGTAAAATCCAGAAAAGCAGGACAGGCCATGGAGAACTGGGAGCCTTGTTATGCTGATGGGCGGGATGTAAATTGCCAACAACCACTCGGGAGAAGTGTATGGTGTTTCCTGAAACATCTAAAAAACAAAGCAACAGAACCTAGGGCACTTCCACTTATGGTCCTATAGCTTAGGGAAATTAAAATCAAAAAGACACAGCCACCCCAAAGTTTGGAACGGCTCTGTTTACAAGAACCTCGTTTACAGTACAAGTTCAACATCGCAGAAAGTGAAAAATGGATAAAGAAGTTGTGGTATTTACTTACAAAACAATATCACTCAGCAATGAAATCTGTGTCATCAGGCCCTTAGCAGCACAATGAGTGGATTCAGGTATGATGATTCTAACTGAAATAAGTCACACAGAAAAAGAAACATCATAAGATATCAGTAATACACGGAATGTAAACTTGGCTACACAGGAACTGAATTACAGAACAGAACAGGGTCTCAAATTTAGAAAACCAACTTATGCTTGCTTAAGGGGAAAGGTGAGTTGGGGTGCTGCATAAAACCAGAGATTGAAATGAGCACAGATAAAGTTCCTTAAGCCAAATATGGAATAGACAAGAGCTACTCCTTGCTCAACGAAATGGACTCAACACCCCATATTAAACGCCTAAGAATGTACCTGACTAGTAAGTAGCTTAAAACCTATGGATTTCTATGTCTCCAAAAGAGAATCAAGCGTGTGTACAGGGGCATAAACGCAGCAGTGATAGGATTGGAGAGGTTCAGTGAGCAAATGAAGACCCTTTGAAGTCATATTGCATGGTACCCATTACACGGGTATCAACTCTCCAGGTTTAAGGTATTCTTCCTTCAGCTAAAACATGCATGTGGAACCCGAGTATGATCAACCATATGAACGGGAGACATGTTCAAATATGTCTCAGTTTTACTCCCCTGGTACTCGGGTGCAACATTCCAGACGCTTTACTAACACTCTCCCCACTTGGAGAGTCAGCGCCTTTAACCTCCTGTTTGGCCCAGTTTGCAATTTCTGCGGAAGATGAACAGGAATAGCGAGAACCAATGAGAGGCTAGCTGGAGGTGTCTGGACGGGCAAATTTAACTCTCATTTCCCACCAGGAAGAGGAATTAACCAAAGGCTCAGCATGCCGGGCCGGAACCAGATTAGGGCCTGAAGCCATCCTGCGGTGTTGCGGCCAGGTCACAAGAAAGCGAGTTGAAGAAAGGAGCTCAGGGGCACTGTAATTCACAAACCTGCAGAGTTATAAATGACAGCTATCGTCCAAAAATATACTGAAGTAAGGCTGCCAAGAGGACTTGAAAGCGGGGCAGAATTGCAGGAAACCGATTTCAGGAGGTAGACTGGAATTGCATTGAAAGCATAGGAAAAGAGGCAGAACGTCCACAATGATGCACTTGGCCAAAAAGGGCGTATGCGTTTTTTCCTGAATATATTCAGGAAAAAACGCATACGCCCTTTTTGGCCAACCAAGCAAGCTTGCAAAGGAAATCTGCACTACAATGAAGACTCACTTCCCCCCGGTCAAAAGGGCCATCTGAAAAAAGTGTAAAATCCAGAAAGGCAGGACAGGCCATGGAGAACTGGGAGCCTTGTTATGCTGATGGGCGGGATGTAAATTGCCAACAACCACTCGGGAGAAGTGTATGGTGTTTCCTGAAACATCTAAAAAACAAAGCAACAGAGCCTAGGGCACTGCCACTTATGGTCCTATAGCTTAGGGAAATTAAAATCAAAAAGACACAGCCACCCCAAAGTTTGGAACGGCTCTGTTTACAAGAACCTCGTTTACAGTACAAGTTCAACATCGCAGAAAGTGAAAAATGGATAAAGAAGTTGTGGTATTTACTTACAAAGCAATATCACTCAGCAATGAAATCTGTGTCATCAGGCCTGTAGCAGCACAATGAGTGGATTCAGGTATGATGATTCTAACTGAAATAAGTCACACAGAAAAGAAACATCATAAGATATCAGTAATACACGGAATGTAAACTTGGCTACACAGGAACTGAATTACAGAACAGAACAGGGTCCCAAATTTAGAAAACCAACTTATGCTTGCTTAAGGGTAAAGGTGAGTTGGGGTGCTGCATAAAACCAGAGATTGAAATGAGCACAGATAAAGTTCCTTAAGTCAAATATGGAATAGACAAGAGCTACTCCTTGCTCAACGAAATGGACTCAACACCGCATATTAAACGCCTAAGAATGTACCTGACTAGTAAGTATCGGAAATCCTATGGATTGCTATGTCTCCAAAAGAGAATCAAGCATGTGTACAGGGGCATAAACGCAGCAGTGATAGGATTGGAGAGGTTTGGTGAGCAAATGAAGACCCTTTGAAGTCATATTGCATGGTACGCATTACACGGGTCTCAACTCTCCAGGTTTAAGGTATTCTTCCTTCAGCTAAAACATGCATGTGGAACCTAGAGTATGATCAACCATGTGATCGGGAGACGTGTTCAAATATGTCTCAGTTTTCCTCCCCTGGTACTCGGGTGCAACATTCCAGACGCTTTACTAACACTCTCCTGACTTGGAGAGTCAGTCCCTTTAACCTCCTGTTTGGCCCAGTTTGCAATTTCTGCGGAAGATGAACAGGAATAGCGAGAACCAATGAGAGACTAGCTGGAGGTGTCTGGACGGGCAAATTTAACTCTCATTTCCCACCAGGAAGAGGAATTAACCAAAGGCTCAGCATGCCGGGCCGGAACCAGATTAGGGCCTGAAGCCATCCTGCGGTGTTGCAGCCAGCTCAAAAGAAAGCGAGTTGAAGAAAGGAGCTCAGGGGCACTGTAATTCACAAACCTGCAGAGTTATAAATGACAGCTATCGTCCAAAAATAGACTGAAGTAAGGCTGCCAAGAGGACTTGAAAGCGGGGCAGAATTGCAGGAAACCGATTTCAGGAGGTAGACTGGAATTGCATTGAAAGCATAGGAAAAGAGGCAGAACGTCCACAATGATGCACTTGGCCAAAAAGGGCGTATGCGTTTTTTCCTGAATATATTCAGGAAAAAACGCATACGCCCTTTTTGGCCAACCAAGCAAGCTTGCAAAGGAAATCTGCACTACAATGAAGTCTCACTTCCCCCCGTTCAAAAGGGCCATCTGAAAAAAGTGTAAAATCCAGAAAGGCAGGACAGGCCATGGAGAACTGGGAGCCTTGTTATGCTGATGGGCGGGATGTAAATTGCCAACAACCACTCGGGAGAAGTGTATGGTGTTTCGTGAAACATGTAAAAAACAAAGCAACAGAACCTAGGGCACTTCCACTTATGGTCCTATAGCTTAGGGAAATTAAAATCAAAAAGACACAGCCACCCCAAAGTTTGGAACGGATCTGTTTACAAGAACCTCGTTTACAGTACAAGGTCAACATCGCAGAAAATGAAAAATGGATAAAGAAGTTGTGGTATTTACTTACAAAGCAATATCACTCAGCAATGAAATCTGTGTCATCAGGCCCTTAGCAGCACAATGAGTGGATTCAGGTACGATGATTCTAACTGAAATAAGTCACACAGAAAAAGAAACATCATAAGATATCAGTAATACACGGAATGTAAACTTGGCTACACAGGAACTGAATTCCAAAACAGAACAGGGTCTCAAATTTAGAAAACCAACTTATGCTTGCTTAAGAGTAAAGGTGAGTTGGGGTGCTGCATAAAACCAGAGATTGAAATGAGCACAGATAAAGTTCCTTAAGCCAAATATGGAATAGACAAGAGCTACTCCTTGCTCAACGAAATGGACTCAACACCCCATATTAAACGCCTAAGAATGTACCTGACTAGTAAGTATCTTAAAACCTATGGATTGCTATGTCTCCAAAAGAGAATCAAGCGTGTGTACAGGGGCATAAACGCAGCAGTGATAGGATTGGAGAGGTTCGGTGAGCAAATGAAGACCCTTTGAAGTCATATTGCATGGTACCCATTACACGGGTCTCAACTCTCCAGGTTTAAGGTATTCTTCCTTCAGCTAAAACATGCATGTGGAACCTAGAGTATGATCAACCATGTGATCGGGAGACGTGTTCAAATATGTCTCAGTTTTCCTCCCCTGGTACTCGGGTGCAACATTCCAGACGCTTTACTAACACTCTCCCGACTTGGAGAGTCAGTCCCTTTAACCTCCTGTTTGGCCCAGTTTGCAATTTCTGCGGAAGATGAACAGGAATAGCGAGAACCAATGAGAGACTAGCTGGAGGTGTCTGGACGGGCAAATTTAACTCTCATTTCCCACCAGGAAGAGGAATTAACCAAAGGCTCAGCGTGCCATGCCAGAACCAGATTAGGGCCTGAAGCCATCCTGCGGTGTTGCGGCCAGGTCACAAGAAAGCGAGTTGAAGAAAGGAGCTCAGGGGCACTGTAATTCACAAACCTGCAGACTTATAAATGACAGCTATCGTCCAAAAATAGACTGAAGTAAGGCTGCCAAGAGGACTTGAAAGTGGGGCAGAATTGCAGGAAACCGATTTCAGGAGGAAGACTGGAATTGCATTGAAAGCGTAGGAAAAGAGGCAGAACGTCCACAATGATGCACTTGGCCAAAAAGGGCGTATGCGTTTTTTCCTGAATATATTCAGGAAAAAACGCATACGCCCTTTTTGGCCAACCAAGCAAGCTTGCAAAGGAAATCTGCACTACAATGAAGTCTCACTTCCCCCCGGTCAAAAGGGCCATCTGAAAAAAGTGTAAAATCCAGAAAGGCAGGACAGGCCATGGAGAACTGGGAGCCTTGTTATGCTGATGGGCGGGATGTAAATTGCCAACAACCACTCGGGAGAAGTGTATGGTGTTTCGTGAAACATGTAAAAAACAAAGCAACAGAACCTAGGGCACTTCCACTTATGGTCCTATAGCTTAGGGAAATTAAAATCAAAAAGACACAGCCACCCCAAAGTTTGGAACGGATCTGTTTACAAGAACCTCGTTTACAGTACAAGGTCAACATCGCAGAAAGTGAAAAATGGATAAAGAAGTTGTGGTATTTACTTACAAAGCAATATCACTCAGCAATGAAATCTGTGTCATCAGGCCCTTAGCAGCACAATGAGTGGATTCAGGTACGATGATTCTAACTGAAATAAGTCACACAGAAAAAGAAACATCATAAGATATCAGTAATACACGGAATGTAAACTTGGCTACACAGGAACTGAATTCCAAAACAGAACAGGGTCTCAAATTTAGAAAACCAACTTATGCTTGCTTAAGAGTAAAGGTGAGTTGGGGTGCTGCATAAAACCAGAGATTGAAATGAGCACAGATAAAGTTCCTTAAGCCAAATATGGAATAGACAAGAGCTACTCCTTGCTCAACGAAATGGACTCAACACCCCATATTAAACGCCTAAGAATGTACCTGACTAGTAAGTATCTTAAAACCTATGGATTGCTATGTCTCCAAAAGAGAATCAAGCGTGTGTACAGGGGCATAAACGCAGCAGTGATAGGATTGGAGAGGTTCGGTGAGCAAATGAAGACCCTTTGAAGTCATATTGCATGGTACCCATTACACGGGTCTCAACTCTCCAGGTTTAAGGTATTCTTCCTTCAGCTAAAACATGCATGTGGAACCTAGTGTATGATCAACCATGTGATCGGGAGACGTGTTCAAATATGTCTCAGTTTTCCTCCCCTGGTACTCGGGTGCAACATTCCAGACGCTTTACTAACACTCTCCCGACTTGGAGAGTCAGTCCCTTTAACCTCCTGTTTGGCCCAGTTTGCAATTTCTGCGGAAGATGAACAGGAATAGCGAGAACCAATGAGAGACTAGCTGGAGGTGTCTGGACGGGCAAATTTAACTCTCATTTCCCACCAGGAAGAGGAATTAACCAAAGGCTCAGCGTGCCATGCCAGAACCAGATTAGGGCCTGAAGCCATCCTGCGGTGTTGCGGCCAGGTCACAAGAAAGCGAGTTGAAGAAAGGAGCTCAGGGGCACTGTAATTCACAAACCTGCAGACTTATAAATGACAGCTATCGTCCAAAAATAGACTGAAGTAAGGCTGCCAAGAGGACTTGAAAGCGGGGCAGAATTGCAGGAAACCAATTTCAGGAGGTAGACTGGAATTGCATTGAAAGCGTAGGAAAAGAGGCAGAACGTCCACAATGATGCACTTGGCCAAAAAGGGCGTATGCGTTTTTTCCTGAATATATTCAGGAAAAAACGCATACGCCCTTTTTGGCCAACCAAGCAAGCTTGCAAAGGAAATCTGCACTACAATGAAGTCTCACTTCCCCCCGGTCAAAAGGGCCATCTGAAAAAAGTGTAAAATCCAGAAAGACAAGACAGGCCATGGAGAACTGGGAGCCTTGTTATGCTGATGGGCGGGATGTAAATTGCCAACAACCACTCGGGAGAAGTGTATGGTGTTTCCTGAAACATCTAAAAAACAAAGCAACAGAACCTAGGGCACTTCCACTTATGGTCCTATAGCTTAGGGAAATTAAAATCAAAAAGACACAGCCACCCCAAAGTTTGGAACGGCTCTGTTTACAAGAACCTCGTTTACAGTACAAGTTCAACATCGCAGAAAGTGAAAAATGGATAAAGAAGTTGTGGTATTTACTTACAAAGCAATATCACTCAGCAATGAAATCTGTGTCATCAGGCCCTTAGCAGCACAATGAGTGGATTCAGGTATGATGATTCTAACTGAAGTAAGTCACACAGAAAAAGAAACATCATAAGATATCAGTAATACACGGAATGTAAACTTGGCTACACAGGAACTGAATTACAGAACAGAACAGGGTCTCAAATTTAGAAAACCAACTTATGCTTGCTTAAGGGGAAAGGTGAGTTGGGGTGCTGCATAAAACCAGAGATTGAAATGAGCACAGATAAAGTTCCTTAAGTCAAATATGGAATAGACAAGAGCTACTCCTTGCTCAACGAAATGGACTCAACACCGCATATTAAACGCCTAAGAATGTACCTGACTAGTAAGTATCTTAAAACCTATGGATTGCTATGTCTCTGAAAGAGAATCAAGCATGTGTACAGGGGCATAAACGCAGCAGTGATAGGATTGGAGAGGTTCGGTGAGCAAATGAAGACCCTTTGAAGTCATATTGCATGGTACCCATTCCACGGGTTTCAACTACCCAGGTTTAAGGTATTCTTCCTTCAGCTAAAACATGCATGTGGAACCTAGAGTATGATCAACCATGTGATCGGGAGACGTGTTCAAATATGTCTCAGTTTTCCTCCCCTGGTACTCGGGTGCAACATTCCAGACGCTTTACTAACACTCTCCCCACTTGGAGAGTCAGTCCCTTTAACCTCCTGTTTGGCCCAGTTTGCAATTTCTGCGGAAGATGAACAGGAATAGCGAGAACCAATGAGAGGCTAGCTGGAGGTGTCTGGACGGGCAAATTTAACTCTCATTTCCCACCAGGAAGAGGAATTAACCAAAGGCTCAGCGTGCCGTGCCGGAACTAGATTAGGGCCTGAAGCCATCCTGCGGTGTTGCGGCCAGCTCAAAAGAAAGCGAGTTGAAGAAAGGAGCTCAGGGGCACTGTAATTCACAAACATGCAGAGTTATAAATGACAGCTATCGTCCAAAAATAGACTGAAGTAAGGCTGCCAAGAGGACTTGAAAGCGGGGCAGAATTGCAGGAAACCGATTTCAGGAGGTAGACTGGAATTGCATTGAAAGCATAGGAAAAGAGGCAGAACGTCCACAATGATGCACTTGGCCAAAAAGGGCGTATGCGTTTTTTCCTGAATATATTCAGGAAAAAACGCATACGCCCTTTTTGGCCAACCAAGCAAGCTTGCAAAGGAAATCTGCACTACAATGAAGTCTCACTTCCCCCCGGTCAAAACGGCCATCTGAAAAAAGTGTAAAATCCAGAAAGGCAGGACAGGCCATGGAGAACTGGGAGCCTTGTTATGCTGATGGGCGGGATGTAAATTGCCAACAACCACTCGGGAGAAGTATATGGTGTTTCCTGAAACATCTAAAAAACAAAGCAACAGAACCTAGGGCACTTCCACTTATGGTCCTATAGCTTAGGGAAATTAAAATCAAAAAGACACAGCCACCCCAAAGTTTGGAACGGCTCTGTTTACAAGAACCTCGTTTACAGTACAAGTTCAACATCGCAGAAAGTGAAAAATGGATAAAGAACTTGTGGTATTTACTTACAAAGCAATATCACTCAGCAATGAAATCTATGTCATCAGGCCCTTAGCAGCACAATGAGTGGATTCAGGTATGATGATTCTAACTGAAATAAGTCACACAGAAAAAGAAACATCATAAGATATCAGTAATACACGGAATGTAAACTTGGCTACACAGGAACTGAATTACAGAACAGAACAGTGTCTCAAATTTAGAAAACCAACTTATGCTTGCTTAAGGGTAAAGGTGAGTTGGGGTGCTGCATAAAACCAGAGATTGAAATGAGCACAGATAAAGTTCCTTAAGTCAAATATGGAATAGACAAGAGCTACTCCTTGCTCAACGAAATGGACTCAACACCCCATATTAAACGCCTAAGAATGTACCTGACTAGTAAGTATCGGAAAACCTATGGATTGCTATGTCTCCAAAAGAGAATCAAGCATGTGTACAGGGGCATAAACGCAGCAGTGATAGGATTGGAGAGGTTCGGTGAGCAAATGAAGACCCTTTGAAGTCATATTGCATGGTACGCATTACACGGGTCTCAACTCTCCAGGTTTAAGGTATTCTTCCTTCAGCTAAAACATGCATGTGGAACCTAGAGTATGATCAACCATGTGATCGGGAGACGTGTTCAAATATGTCTCAGTTTTCCTCCCCTGGTACTCGGGTGCAACATTCCAGACGCTTTACTAACACTCTCCCCACTTGGAGAGTCAGCGCCTTTAACCTCCTGTTTGTCCCAGTTTGCAATTTCTGCGGAAGATGAACAGGAATAGCGAGAACCAATGAGAGGCTAGCTGGAGGTGTCTGGACGGGCAAATTTAACTCTCATTTCCCACCAGGAAGAGGAAATAACCAAAGGCTCAGCGTGCCGTACCGGAACCAGATTAGGGCCTGAAGCCATCCTGCGGTGTTGCGGCCAGCTCAAAAGAAAGCGAGTTGAAGAAAGGAGCTCAGGGGCACTGTAATTCACAAACCTGCAGAGTTATAAATGACAGCTATCGTCCAAAAATAGACTGAAGTAAGGCTGCCAAGAGGACTTGAAAGCGGGGCAGAATTGCAGGAAACCGATTTCAGGAGGTAGACTGGAATTGCATTGAAAGCATAGGAAAAGAGGCAGAACGTCCACAATGATGCACTTGGCCAAAAAGGGCGTATGCGTTTTTTCCTGAATATATTCAGGAAAAAACGCATACGCCCTTTTTGGCCAACCAAGCAAGCTTGCAAAGGAAATCTGCACTACAATGAAGTCTCACTTCCCCCCGGTCAAAAGGGCCATCTGAAAAAAGTGTAAAATCCAGAAAGGCAGGACAGGCCATGCACAACTGGGAGCCTTGTTATGCTGATGGGCGGGATGTAAATTGCCAACAACCACTCGGGAGAAGTGTATGGTGTTTCCTGAAACATCTAAAAAACAAAGCAACAGAACCTAGGGCACTTCCACTTATGGTCCTATAGCTTAGGGAAATTAAAATCAAAAAGACACAGCCACCCCAAAGTTTGGAATGGCTCTGTTTACAAGAACCTCGTTTACAGTACAAGTTCAACATCGCAGAAAGTGAAAAATGGATAAAGAAGTTGTGGTATTTACTTACAAAGCAATATCACTCAGCAATGAAATCTGTGTCATCAGGCCCTTAGCAGCACAATGAGTGGATTCAGGTATGATGATTCTAACTGAAGTAAGTCACACAGAAAAAGAAACATCATAAGATATCAGTAATACACGGAATGTAAACTTGGTTACACAGGAACTGAATTACAGAACAGAACAGGGACTCAAATTTAGAAAACCAACTTACGCTTGCTTAAGGGGAAAGGTGAGTTGGGGTGCTGCATAAAACCAGAGATTGAAATGAGCACAGATAAAGTTCCTTAAGTCAAATATGGAATAGACAAGAGCTACTCCTTGCTCAACGAAATGGACTCAACACCACATATTAAACGCCTAAGAATGTACCTGACTAGTAAGTATCTTAAAACCTATGGATTGCTATGTCTCCGAAAGAGAATCAAGCATGTGTACAGGGGCATAAACGCAGCAGTGATAGGATTGGAGAGGTTCGGTGAGCAAATGAAGACCCTTTGAAGTCATATTGCATGGTACCCATTCCACGGGTTTCAACTACCCAGGTTTAAGGTATTCTTCCTTCAGCTAAAACATGCATGTGGAACCTAGAGTATGATCAACCATGTGATCGGGAGACGTGTTCAAATATGTCAGTTTTCGTACCCTGGTACTCGGGTGCAACATTCCAGACGCTTTACTAACACTCTCCCGACTTGGAGAGTCATTCCCTTTCACCTCCTGTTTGGCCCAGTTTGCAATTTCTGCGGAAGATGAACAGGAATAGCAAGAACCAATGAGAGGCTAGCTGGAGGTGTCTGGACGGGCAAATTTAACTCTCATTTCCCACCAGGAAAAGGAAATAACCAAAGGCTCAGCGTGCCGTACCGGAACCAGATTAGGGCCTGAAGCCATCCTGCGGTGTTGCGGCCAGCTCAAAAGAAAGCGAGTTGAAGAAAGGAGCTCAGGGGCACTGTAATTCACAAACCTGCAGAGTTATAAATGACAGCTATCGTCCAAAAATAGACTGAAGTAAGGCTGCCAAGAGGACTTGAAAGCGGGGCAGAATTGCAGGAAACTGATTTCAGGAGGTAGACTGGAATTGCATTGAAAGCATAGGAAAAGAGGCAGAACGTCCACAATGATGCACTTGGCCAAAAAGGGCGTATGCGTTTTTTCCTGAATATATTCAGGAAAAAACGCATACGCCCTTTTTGGCCAACCAAGCAAGCTTGCAAAGGAAATCTGCACTACAATGAAGTCTCACTTCCCCCCGGTCAAAAGGGCCATCTGAAAAAAGTGTAAAATCCAGAAAGGCAGGACAGGCCATGGAGAACTGGGAGCCTTGTTATGCTGATGGGCGGGATGTAAATTGCCAACAGACACTCGGGAGAAGTGTATGGTGTTTCCTGAAACATTTAAAAAACAAAGCAACAGAGCCTAGGGCACTGCCACTTATGGTCCTATAGCTTAGGGAAATTAAAATCAAAAAGACACAGCCACCCCAAAGTTTGGGACGCCTCTGTTTACAAGAACCTCGTTTACAGTACAAGTTCAACATCGCAGAACGTGAAAAATGGATAAAGAACTTATGGTACTTACGTACAATGCAGTATCACTCAGCAATGAAATCTATGTCATCAGGCCTGTAGCAGCATAATGAGTGGATTCAGGTACGATGATTCTAACTGAAATAAGACACACAGAAAAAGAAACATCATAAGATAGCACTAATACACGGAATGTAAACTTGGCTACACAGGAACTGCATTCCAGAACAGAACAGGGTCTCAAATTTAGAAAACCAACTTATGCTTGCTTAAGGGGAAAGGTGAGTTGGGGTGCTGCATAAAACCAGAGATTGAAATGAGCACAGATAAAGTTCCTTAAGTCAAATATGGAATAGACAAGAGCTACTCCTTGCTCAACGAAATGGACTCAACACCGCATATTAAACGCCTAAGAATGTACCTGACTAGTAAGTATCTTAAAACCTATGGATTGCTATGTCTCCGAAAGAGAATCAAGCATGTGTACAGGGGCATAAACGCAGCAGTGATAGGATTGGAGAGGTTCGGTGAGCAAATGAAGACCCTTTGAAGTCATATTGCATGGTACCCATTACACGGGTCTCAACTCTCCAGGTTTAAGGTATTCTTCCTTCAGCTAAAACATGCATGTGGAACCCAGAGTATGAACAACCATGTGAACGGGAGATGTGTTCAAATATTTCTCAGTTTTCCTCCCCTGGTACTCGCGTGCAACATTCCAGACGCTTTATAACACTCTCCCGACTTGGAGAGTCAGTCCCTTTAACCTCCTGTTTGGCCCAGTTTGCAATTACTGCGGAAGATGAACAGGAATAGGAGAACCAATGAGAGGCTAGCTGGAGGTGTCTGGACGGGCAAATTTAACTCTCATTTCCCACCAGGAAGAGGAAATAACCAAAGGCTCAGCGTGCCGTACCGGAACCAGATTAGGGCCTGAAGCCATCCTGCGGTGTTGCGGCCAGCTCAAAAGAAAGCGAGTTGAAGAAAGGAGCCCAGTGGCACTGTAATTCACAAACCTGCAGAGTTATAAATGACAGCTATCGTCCAAAAATACACTGAAGTAAGGCTGCCAAGAGGACTTGAAAGCGGGGCAGAATTGCAGGAAACCGATTTCAGGAGGTAGACTGGAATTGCATTGAAAGCATAGGAAAAGAGGCAGAACGTCCACAATGATGCACTTGGCCAAAAAGGGTGTATGCGTTTTTTCCTGAATATATTCAGAAAAAACGCATACGCCCTTTTTGGCCAACCAAGCAAGCTTGCAAAGGAAATCTGCACTACAATGAAGTCTCACTTCCCCCCGGTCAAAAGGGCCATCTGAAAAAAGTGTAAAATCCAGAAAGGCAGGACAGGCCATGGAGAACTGGGAGCCTTGTTATGCTGATGGGCGGGATGTAAATTGCCAACAACCACTCGGGAGAAGTGTATGGTGTTTCCTGAAACATCTAAAAAACAAAGCAACAGAACCTAGGGCACTTCCACTTATGGTCCTATAGCTTAGGGAAATTAAAATCAAAAAGACACAGCCACCCCAAAGTTTGGAACGGCTCTGTTTACAAGAACCTCGTTTACAGTACAAGTTCAACATCGCAGAAAGTGAAAAATGGATAAAGAAGTTGTGGTATTTACTTACAAAGCAATATCACTCAGCAATGAAATCTGTGTCATCAGGCACTTAGCAGCACAATGAGTGGATTCAGGTATGATGATTCTAACTGAAGTAAGTCACACAGAAAAAGAAACATCATAAGATATCAGTAATACACGGAATGTAAACTTGGCTACACAGGAACTGAATTACAGAACAGAACAGGGTCTCAAATTTAGAAAACCAACTTATGCTTGCTTAAGGGTAAAGGTGAGTTGGGGTGCTGCATAAAACCAGAGATTGAAATGAGCGCAGATAAAGTTCCTTAAGTCAAATATGGAATAGACAAGAGCTACTCCTTGCTCAACGAAATGGACTCAACACCGCATATTAAACGCCTAAGAATGTACCTGACCAGTAAGTATCGGAAAACCTATGGATTGCTATGTCTCCAAAAGAGAATCAAGCATGTGTACAGGGGCATAAACGCAGCAGTGATAGGATTTGGAGAGGTTCGGTGAGCAAATGAAGACCCTTTGAAGTCATATTGCATGGTACCCATTACACGGGTCTCAACTCTCCAGGTTTAAGGTATTCTTCCTTCAGCTAAAACATGCATGTGGAACCTAGAGTATGATCAACCATGTGATCGGGAGACGTGTTCAAATATGTCTCAGTTTTCCTCCCCTGGTACTCGGGTGCAACATTCCAGACGCTTTACTAACACTCTCCCGACTTGGAGAGTCGGTCCCTTTAACCTCCTGTTTGGCCCAGTTTGCAATTTCTGCGGAAGATGAACAGGAATAGCGAGAACCAATGAGAGACTAGCTGCAGGTGTCTGGACGGGCAAATTTAACTCTCATTTCCAACCAGGAAGAGGAATTAACCAAAGGCTCAGCGTGTCGTGCCAGAACCAGATTAGGGCCTGAAGCCATCCTGCGGTGTTGCGGCCAGCTCAAAAGAAAGCGAGTTGAAAAAAGGAGCTCAGGGGCACTGTAATTCACAAACCTGTAGACTTATAAATGACAGCTATCGTCCAAAAATAGACTGAAGTAAGGATGCCAAGAGGACTTGAAAGCGGGGCAGAAGTGCAGGAAACCGATTTCAGGAGGTAGACTGGAATTGCATTGAAAGCATAGGAAAAGAGGCAGAACGTCCACAATGATGCACTTGGCCAAAAAGGGCGTATGCGTTTTTTCCTGAATATATTCAGGAAAAAACGCATACGCCCTTTTTGGCCAACCAAGCAAGCTTGCAAAGGAAATCTGCACTACAATGAAGTCTCACTTCCCCCTGGTCAAAAGGGCCATCTGAAAAAAGTGTAAAATCCAGAAAGACAAGACAGGCCATGGAGAACTGGGAGCCTTGTTATGCTGATGGGCGGGATGTAAATTGCCAACAACCACTCGGGAGAAGTATATGGTGTTTCCTGAAACATCTAAAAAACAAAGCAACAGAACCTAGGGCACTTCCACTTATGGTCCTATAGCTTAGGGAAATTAAAATCAAAAAGACACAGCCACCCCACAGTTTGGAACGGCTCTGTTTACAAGAACCTCGTTTACAGTACAAGTTCAACATCGCAGAAAGTGAAAAATGGATAAAGAACTTGTGGTATTTACTTACAAAGCAATATCACTCAGCAATGAAATCTATGTCATCAGGCCCTTAGCATCACAATGAGTGGATTCAGGTATGATGATTCTAACTGAAATAAGTCACACAGAAAAAGAAACATCATAAGATATCAGTAATACACGGAATGTAAACTTGGCTACACAGGAACTGAATTACAGAACAGAACAGGGTCTCAAATTTAGAAAACCAACTTATGCTTGCTTAAGGGTAAAGGTGAGTTGGGGTGCTGCATAAAACCAGAGATTGAAATGAGCACAGATAAAGTTCCTTAAGTCAAATATGGAATAGACAAGAGCTACTCCTTGCTCAACGAAATGGACTCAACACCGCATATTAAACGCCTAAGAATGTACCTGACTAGTAAGTATCGTAAAACCTATGGATTGCTATGTCTCCAAAAGAGAATCAAGCATGTGTACAGGGGCATAAACGCAGCAGTGATAGGATTGGAGAGGTTCGGTGAGCAAATGAAGACCCTTTGAAGTCATATTGCATGGTACCCATTACACGGGTCTCAACTCTCCAGGTTTAAGGTATTCTTCCTTCAGCTAAAACATGCATGTGGAACCCAAGTATGATCAACCATGTGAACGGGAGACGTGTTCAAATATGTCTCAGTTTTCCTCCCCTGGTACTCGGGTGCAACATTCCAGACGCTTTACTAACACTCTCCCCACTTGGAGAGTCAGCGCCTTTAACCTCCTGTTTGGCCCAGTTTGCAATTTCTGCGGAAGATGAACAGGAATAGCGAGAACCAATGAGAGACTAGCTGGAGGTGTCTGGACGGGCAAATTTAACTCTCATTTCCCACCAGGAAGAGGAAATAACCAAAGGCTCAGCGTGCCGTGCCGGAACCAGATTAGGGCCTGAAGCCATCCTGCGGTGTTGCGGCCAGGTCACAAGAAAGCGAGTTGAAGAAAGGAGCTCAGGGGCACTGTAATTCACAAACCTGCAGAGTTATAAATGACAGCTATCGTCCAAAAATAGACTGAAGTAAGGCTGCCAAGAGGACTTGAAAGCGGGGCAGAATTGCAGGAAACCGATTTCAGGAGGTAGACTGGAATTGCATTGAAAGCATAGGAAAAGAGGCAGAACGTCCACAATGATGCACTTGGCCAAAAAGGGTGTATGCGTTTTTTCCTGAATATATTCAGAAAAAACGCATACGCCCTTTTTGGCCAACCAAGCAAGCTTGCAAAGGAAATCTGCACTACAATGAAGTCTCACTTCCCCCCGGTCAAAAGGGCCATCTGAAAAAAGTGTAAAATCCAGAAAGGCAGGACAGGCCCTGGAGAACTGGGAGCCTTGTTATGCTGATGGGCGGGATGTAAATTGCCAACAACCACTCGGGAGAAGTGTATGGTGTTTCCTGAAACATCTAAAAAACAAAGCAACAGAACCTAGGGCACTTCCACTTATGGTCCTATAGCTTAGGGAAATTAAAATCAAAAAGACACAGCCACCCCAAAGTTTGGAACGGCTCTGTTTACAAGAACCTCGTTTACAGTACAAGTTCAACATCGCAGAAAGTGAAAAATGGATAAAGAAGTTGTGGTATTTACTTACAAAGCAATATCACTCAGCAATGAAATCTGTGTCATCAGGCCCTTAGCAGCACAATGAGTGGATTCAGGTATGATGATTCTAACTGAAGTAAGTCACACAGAAAAAGAAACATCATAAGATATCAGTAATACACGGAATGTAAACTTGGCTACACAGGAACTGAATTACAGAACAGAACAGGGTCTCAAATTTAGAAAACCAACTTATGCTTGCTTAAGGGTAAAGGTGAGTTGGGGTGCTGCATAAAACCAGAGATTGAAATGAGCACAGATAAAGTTCCTTAAGTCAAATATGGAATAGACAAGAGCTACTCCTTGCTCAACGAAATGGACTCAACACCGCATATTAAACGCCTAAGAATGTACCTGACTAGTAAGTATCGGAAAACCTATGGATTGCTATGTCTCCAAAAGAGAATCAAGCATGTGTACAGGGGCATAAACGCAGCAGTGATAGGATTGGAGAGGTTCGGTGAGCAAATGAAGACCCTTTGAAGTCATATTGCATGGTACGCATTACACGGGTCTCAACTCTCCAGGTTTAAGGTATTCTTCCTTCAGCTAAAACATGCATGTGGAACCTAGAGTATGATCAACCATGTGATCGGGAGACGTGTTCAAATATGTCTCAGTTTTCCTCCCCTGGTACTCGGGTGCAACATTCCAGACGCTTTACTAACACTCTCCCGACTTGGAGAGTCAGTCCCTTTAACCTCCTGTTTGGCCCAGTTTGCAATTTCTGCGGAAGATGAACAGGAATAGCGAGAACCAATGAGAGACTAGCTGCAGGTGTCTGGACGGGCAAATTTAACTCTCATTTCCAACCAGGAAGAGGAATTAACCAAAGGCTCAGCGTGTCGTGCCAGAACCAGATTAGGGCCTGAAGCCATCCTGCGGTGTTGCGGCCAGCTCAAAAGAAAGCGAGTTGAAGAAAGGAGCTCAGGGGCACTGTAATTCACAAACCTGTAGACTTATAAATGACAGCTATCGTCCAAAAATAGACTGAAGTAAGGCTGCCAAGAGGACTTGAAAGCGGGGCAGAATTGCAGGAAACCGATTTCAGGAGGTAGACTGGAATTGCATTGAAAGCATAGGAAAAGAGGCAGAACGTCCACAATGATGCACTTGGCCAAAAAGGGCGTATGCGTTTTTTCCTGAATATATTCAGGAAAAAACGCATACGCCCTTTTTGGCCAACCAAGCAAGCTTGCAAAGGAAATCTGCACTACAATGAAGTCTCACTTCCCCCTGGTCAAAAGGGCCATCTGAAAAAAGTGTAAAATCCAGAAAGACAAGACAGGCCATGGAGAACTGGGAGCCTTGTTATGCTGATGGGCGGGATGTAAATTGCCAACAACCACTCGGGAGAAGTATATGGTGTTTCCTGAAACATCTAAAAAACAAAGCAACAGAACCTAGGGCACTTCCACTTATGGTCCTATAGCTTAGGGAAATTAAAATCAAAAAGACACAGCCATCCCACAGTTTGGAACGGCTCTGTTTACAAGAACCTCGTTTACAGTACAAGTTCAACATCGCAGAAAGTGAAAAATGGATAAAGAACTTGTGGTATTTACTTACAAAGCAATATCACTCAGCAATGAAATCTATGTCATCAGGCCCTTAGCATCACAATGAGTGGATTCAGGTATGATGATTCTAACTGAAATAAGTCACACAGAAAAAGAAACATCATAAGATATCAGTAATACACGGAATGTAAACTTGGCTACACAGGAACTGAATTACAGAACAGAACAGGGTCTCAAATTTAGAAAACCAACTTATGCTTGCTTAAGGGTAAAGGTGAGTTGGGGTGCTGCATAAAACCAGAGATTGAAATGAGCACAGATAAAGTTCCTTAAGTCAAATATGGAATAGACAAGAGCTACTCCTTGCTCAACGAAATGGACTCAACACCGCATATTAAACGCCTAAGAATGTACCTGACTAGTAAGTATCGTAAAACCTATGGATTGCTATGTCTCCAAAAGAGAATCAAGCATGTGTACAGGGGCATAAACGCAGCAGTGATAGGATTGGAGAGGTTCGGTGAGCAAATGAAGACCCTTTGAAGTCATATTGCATGGTACCCATTACACGGGTCTCAACTCTCCAGGTTTAAGGTATTCTTCCTTCAGCTAAAACATGCATGTGGAACCCAAGTATGATCAACCATGTGAACGGGAGACGTGTTCAAATATGTCTCAGTTTTCCTCCCCTGGTACTCGGGTGCAACATTCCAGACGCTTTACTAACACTCTCCCCACTTGGAGAGTCAGCGCCTTTAACCTCCTGTTTGGCCCAGTTTGCAATTTCTGCGGAAGATGAACAGGAATAGCGAGAACCAATGAGAGACTAGCTGGAGGTGTCTGGACGGGCAAATTTAACTCTCATTTCCCACCAGGAAGAGGAAATAACCAAAGGCTCAGCGTGCCGTGCCGGAACCAGATTAGGGCCTGAAGCCATCCTGCGGTGTTGCGGCCAGGTCACAAGAAAGCGAGTTGAAGAAAGGAGATCAGGGGCACTGTAATTCACAAACCTGCAGAGTTATAAATGACAGCTATCGTCCAAAAATAGACTGAAGTAAGGCTGCCAAGAGGACTTGAAAGCGGGGCAGAATTGCAGGAAACCGATTTCAGGAGGTAGACTGGAATTGCATTGAAAGCATAGGAAAAGAGGCAGAACGTCCACAATGATGCACTTGGCCAAAAAGGGCGTATGCGTTTTTTCCTGAATATATTCAGGAAAAAACGCATACGCCCTTTTTGGCCAACCAAGCAAGCTTGCAAAGGAAATCTGCACTACAATGAAGTCTCACTTCCCCCCAGTCAAAAGGGCCATCTGAAAAAAGTGTAAAATCCAGAAAGACAAGACAGGCCATGGAGAACTGGGAGCCTTGTTATGCTGAAGGGCGGGATGTAAATTGCCAACAACCACTCGGGAGAAGTGTATGGTGTTTCCTGAAACATGTAAAAAACAAAGCAACAGAACCTAGGGCACTTCCACTTATGGTCCTATAGCTTAGGGAAATTAAAATCAAAAAGACACAGCCACCCCAAAGTTTGGAACGGCTCTGTTTACAAGAACCTCGTTTACAGTACAAGTTCAACATCGCAGAAAGTGAAAAATGGATAAAGAAGTTGTGGTATTTACTTACAAAGCAATATCACTCAGCAATGATATCTGTGTCATCAGGCCCTTAGCAGCACAATGAGTGGATTCAGGTATGATGATTCTAACTGAAATAAGTCACACAGAAAAGAAACATCATAAGATATCACTAATACATGGAATGTAAACTTGGCTACACAGGAACTGAATTCCAAAAGAGAACAGTGTCTCAAATTTAGAAAACCAACTTATGCTTGCTTAAGGGTAAAGGTGATTTGGGGTGCTGCATAAAACCAGAGATTGAAATGAGCACAGATAAAGTTCCTTAAGCCAAATATGGAATAGACAAGAGCTACTCCTTGCTCAACGAAATGGACTCAACACCCCATATTAAACGCCTAAGAATGTACCTGACTAGTAAGTATCTTAAAACCTATGGATTGCTATGTCTCCAAAAGAGAATCAAGCGTGTGTACAGGGGCATAAACGCAGCAGTGATAGGATTGGAGAGGTTCGGTGAGCAAATGAAGACCCTTTGAAGTCATATTGCATGGTACCCATTACACGGGTCTCAACTCTCCAGGTTTAAGGTATTCTTCCTTCAGCTGAAACATTCATGTGGAACCCAAGTATGATCAACCATGTGAATGGGAGACGTGTTCAAATATGTCTCAGTTTTCCTCCCCTGGTACTCGGGTGCAACATTCCAGACGCTTTACTAACACTCTCCCCACTTGGAGAGTCAGCGCCTTTAACCTCCTGTTTGGCCCAGTTTGCAATTTCTGCGGAAGATGAACAGGAATAGCGAGAACCAATGAGAGGCTAGCTGGAGGTGTCTGGACGGGCAAATTTAACTCTCATTTCCCACCAGGAAGAGGAAATAACCAAAGGCTCAGCGTGCCGTACCGGAACCAGATTAGGGCCTGAAGCCATCCTGCGGTGTTGCGGCCAGCTCAAAAGAAAGCGAGTTGAAGAAAGGAGCTCAGGGGCACTGTAATTCACAAACCTGCAGAGTTATAAATGACAGCTATCGTCCAAAAATAGACTGAAGTAAGGCTGCCAAGAGGACTTGAAAGCGGGGCAGAATTGCAGGAAACCGATTTCAGGAGGTAGACTGGAATTGCATTGAAAGCATAGGAAAAGAGGCAGAACGTCCACAATGATGCACTTGGCCAAAAAGGGCGTATGCGTTTTTTCCTGAATATATTCAGGAAAAAACGCATACGCCCTTTTTGGCCAACCAAGCAAGCTTGCAAAGGAAATCTGCACTACAATGAAGTCTCACTTCCCCCCGGTCAAAAGGGCCATCTGAAAAAAGTGTAAAATCCAGAAAGGCAGGACAGGCCATGGACAACTGGGAGCCTTGTTATGCTGATGGGCGGGATGTAAATTGCCAACAACCACTCGGGAGAAGTGTATGGTGTTTCCTGAAACATCTAAAAAACAAAGCAACAGAACCTAGGGCACTTCCACTTATGGTCCTATAGCTTAGGGAAATTAAAATCAAAAAGACACAGCCACCCCAAAGTTTGGAACGGCTCTGTTTACAAGAACCTCGTTTACAGTACAAGTTCAACATCGCAGAAAGTGAAAAATGGATAAAGAAGTTGTGGTATTTACTTACAAAGCAATATCACTCAGCAATGAAATCTGTGTCATCAGGCCCTTAGCAGCACAATGAGTGGATTCAGGTATGATGATTCTAACTGAAGTAAGTCACACAGAAAAAGAAACATCATAAGATATCAGTAATACACGGAATGTAAACTTGGCTACACAGGAACTGAATTACAGAACAGAACAGGGTCTCAAATTTAGAAAACCAACTTATGCTTGCTTAAGGGTAAAGGTGAGTTGGGGTGCTGCATAAAACCAGAGATTGAAATGAGCACAGATAAAGTTCCTTAAGTCAAATATGGAATAGACAAGAGCTACTCCTTGCTCAACGAAATGGACTCAACACTGCATATTAAACGCCTAAGAATGTACCTGACTAGTAAGTATCGGAAAACCTATGGATTGCTATATCTCCAAAAGAGAATCAAGCATGTGTACAGGGGCATAAACGCAGCAGTGATAGGATTGGAGAGGTTCGGTGAGCAAATGAAGACCCTTTGAAGTCATATTGCATGGTACGCATTACACGGGTCTCAACTCTCCAGGTTTAAGGTATTCTTCCTTCAGCTAAAACATGCATGTGGAACCTAGAGTATGATCAACCATGTGATCGGGAGACGTGTTCAAATATGTCTCAGTTTTCCTCCCCTGGTACTCGGGTGCAACATTCCAGACGCTTTACTAACACTCTCCCGACTTGGAGAGTCAGTCCCTTTAACCTCCTGTTTGGCCCAGTTTGCAATTTCTGCGGAAGATGAACAGGAATAGCGAGAACCAATGAGAGACTAGCTGTAGGTGTCTGGACGGGCAAATTTAACTCTCATTTCCCACCAGGAAGAGGAATTAACCAAAGGTAAAGCGTGTCGTGCCAGAACCAGATTAGGGCCTGAAGCCATCCTGCGGTGTTGTGGCCAGGTCACAAGAAAGCGAGTTGAAGAAAGGAACTCAGGGGCACTGTAATTCACAAACCTGTAGACTTATAAATGACAGCTATCGTCCAAAAATAGACTGAAGTAAGGCTGCCAAGAGGACTTGAAAGCGGGGCAGAATTGCAGGAAACCGATTTCAGGAGGTAGACTGGAATTGCATTGAAAGCATAGGAAAAGAGGCAGAACGTCCACAATGATGCACTTGGCCAAAAAGGGCGTATGCGTTTTTTCCTGAATATATTCAGGAAAAAACGCATACGCACTTTTTGGCCAACCAAGCAAGCTTGCAAAGGAAATCTGCACTACAATGAAGTCTCACTTCCCCCCAGTCAAAAGGGCCATCTGAAAAAAGTGTAAAATCCAGAAAGACAAGACAGGCCATGGAGAACTGGGAGCCTTGTTATGCTGAAGGGCGGGATGTAAATTGCCAACAACCACTCGGGAGAAGTGTATGGTGTTTCCTGAAACATGTAAAAAACAAAGCAACAGAACCTAGGGCACTTCCACTTATGGTCCTATAGCTTAGGGAAATTAAAATCAAAAAGACACAGCCACCCCAAAGTTTGGAACGGCTCTGTTTACAAGAACCTCGTTTACAGTACAAGTTCAACATCGCAGAAAGTGAAAAATGGATAAAGAAGTTGTGGTATTTACTTACAAAGCAATATCACTCAGCAATGATATCTGTGTCATCAGGCCCTTAGCAGCACAATGAGTGGATTCAGGTATGATGATTCTAACTGAAATAAGTCACACAGAAAAAGAAACATCATAAGATATCACTAATACATGGAATGTAAACTTGGCTACACAGGAACTGAATTCCAAAAGAGAACAGTGTCTCACATTTAGAAAACCAACTTATGCTTGCTTAAGGGTAAAGGTGATTTGGGGTGCTGCATAAAACCAGAGATTGAAATGAGCACAGATAAAGTTCCTTAAGCCAAATATGGAATAGACAAGAGCTACTCCTTGCTCAACGAAATGGACTCAACACCCCATATTAAACGCCTAAGAATGTACCTGACTAGTAAGTATCTTAAAACCTATGGATTGCTATGTCTCCAAAAGAGAATCAAGCGTGTGTACAGGGGCATAAACGCAGCAGTGATAGGATTGGAGAGGTTCGGTGAGCAAATGAAGACCCTTTGAAGTCATATTGCATGGTACCCATTACACGGGTCTCAACTCTCCAGGTTTAAGGTATTCTTCCTTCAGCTAAAACATTCATGTGGAACCCAAGTATGATCAACCATGTGAATGGGAGACGTGTTCAAATATGTCTCAGTTTTCCTCCCCTGGTACTCGGGTGCAACATTCCAGACGCTTTACTAACACTCTCCCCACTTGGAGAGTCAGCGCCTTTAACCTCCTGTTTGGCCCAGTTTGCAATTTCTGCGGAAGATGAACAGGAATAGCGAGAACCAATGAGAGGCTAGCTGGAGGTGTCTGGACGGGCAAATTTAACTCTCATTTCCCACCAGGAAGAGGAAATAACCAAAGGCTCAGCGTGCCGTACCGGAACCAGATTAGGGCCTGAAGCCATCCTGCGGTGTTGCGGCCAGCTCAAAAGAAAGCGAGTTGAAGAAAGGAGCTCAGGGGCACTGTAATTCACAAACCTGCAGAGTTATAAATGACAGCTATCGTCCAAAAATAGACTGAAGTAAGGCTGCCAAGAGGACTTGAAAGCGGGGCAGAATTGCAGGAAACCGATTTCAGGAGGTAGACTGGAATTGCATTGAAAGCATAGGAAAAGAGGCAGAACGTCCACAATGATGCACTTGGCCAAAAAGGGCGTATGCGTTTTTTCCTGAATATATTCAGGAAAAAACGCATACGCCCTTTTTGGCCAACCAAGCAAGCTTGCAAAGGAAATCTGCACTACAATGAAGTCTCACTTCCCCCCGGTCAAAAGGGCCATCTGAAAAAAGTGTAAAATCCAGAAAGGCAGGACAGGCCATGGACAACTGGGAGCCTTGTTATGCTGATGGGCGGGATGTAAATTGCCAACAACCACTCGGGAGAAGTGTATGGTGTTTCCTGAAACATCTAAAAAACAAAGCAACAGAACCTAGGGCACTTCCACTTATGGTCCTATAGCTTAGGGAAATTAAAATCAAAAAGACACAGCCACCCCAAAGTTTGGAACGGCTCTGTTTACAAGAACCTCGTTTACAGTACAAGTTCAACATCGCAGAAAGTGAAAAATGGATAAAGAAGTTGTGGTATTTACTTACAAAGCAATATCACTCAGCAATGAAATCTGTGTCATCAGGCCCTTAGCAGCACAATGAGTGGATTCAGGTATGATGATTCTAACTGAAGTAAGTCACACAGAAAAAGAAACATCATAAGATATCAGTAATACACGGAATGTAAACTTGGCTACACAGGAACTGAATTACAGAACAGAACAGGGACTCAAATTTAGAAAACCAACTTATGCTTGCTTAAGGGGAAAGGTGAGTTGGGGTGCTGCATAAAACCAGAGATTGAAATGAGCACAGATAAAGTTCCTTAAGTCAAATATGGAATAGACAAGAGCTACTCCTTGCTCAACGAAATGGACTCAACACCGCATATTAAACGCCTAAGAATGTACCTGACTAGTAAGTATCTTAAAACCTATGGATTGCTATGTCTCCGAAAGAGAATCAAGCATGTGTACAGGGGCATAAACGCAGCAGTGATAGGATTGGAGAGGTTCGGTGAGCAAATGAAGACCCTTTGAAGTCATATTGCATGGTACCCATTCCACGGGTTTCAACTACCCAGGTTTAAGGTATTCTTCCTTCAGCTAAAACATGCATGTGGAACCTAGAGTATGATCAACCATGTGATCGGGAGACGTGTTCAAATATGTCAGTTTTCGTACCCTGGTACTCGGGTGCAACATTCCAGACGCTTTACTAACACTCTCCTGACTTGGAGAGTCATTCCCTTTAACCTCCTGTTTGGCCCAGTTTGCAATTTCTGCGGAAGATGAACAGGAATAGCAAGAACCAATGTGAGGCTAGCTGGAGGTGTCTGGACGGGCAAATTTAACTCTCATTTCCCACCAGGAAAAGGAAATAACCAAAGGCTCAGCGTGCCGTACCGGAACCAGAATAGGGCCTGAAGCCATCCTGTGGTGCTGCGGCCAGCTCAAAAGAAAGCGAGTTGAAGAAAGGAGCTCAGGGGCACTGTAATTCACAAACCTGCAGAGTTATAAATGACAGCTATCGTCCAAAAATAGACTGAAGTAAGGCTGCCAAGAGGACTTGAAAGCGGGGCAGAATTGCAGGAAACTGATTTCAGGAGGTAGACTGGAATTGCATTGAAAGCATAGGAAAAGAGGAAGAACGTCCACAATGATGCACTTGGCCAAAAAGGGCGTATGCGTTTTTTCCTGAATATATTCAGGAAAAAACGCATATGCCCTTTTTGGCCAACCAAGCAAGCTTGCAAAGGAAATCTGCACTACAATGAAGTCTCACTTCCCCCCGGTCAAAAGGGCCATCTGAAAAAAGTGTAAAATCCAGAAAGGCAGGACAGGCCATGGAGAACTGGGAGCCTTGTTATGCTGATGGGCGGGATGTAAATTGCCAACAGACACTCGGGAGAAGTGTATGGTGTTTCCTGAAACATTTAAAAAACAAAGCAACAGAGCCTAGGGCACTGCCACTTATGGTCCTATAGCTTAGGGAAATTAAAATCAAAAAGACACAGCCACCCCAAAGTTTGGGACGCCTCTGTTTACAAGAACCTCGTTTACAGTACAAGTTCAACATCGCAGAACGTGAAAAATGGATAAAGAACTTATGGTACTTACGTACAATGCAGTATCACTCAGCAATGAAATCTATGTCATCAGGCCTGTAGCAGCATAATGAGTGGATTCAGGTACGATGATTCTAACTGAAATAAGTCACACAGAAAAAGAAACATCATAAGATATCACTAATACACGGAATGTAAACTTGGCTACACAGGAACTGCATTCCAGAACAGAACAGGGACTCAAATTTAGAAAACCAACTTATGCTTGCTTAAGGGGAAAGGTGAGTTGGGGTGCTGCATAAAACCAGAGATTGAAATGAGCACAGATAAAGTTCCTTAAGTCAAATATGGAATAGACAAGAGCTACTCCTTGCTCAACGAAATGGACTCAACACCGCATATTAAACGCCTAAGAATGTACCTGACTAGTAAGTATCTTAAAACCTATGGATTGCTATGTCTCCGAAAGAGAATCAAGCATGTGTACAGGGGCATAAACGCAGCAGTGATAGGATTGGAGAGGTTCGGTGAGCAAATGAAGACCCTTTGAAGTCATATTGCATGGTACCCATTCCACGGGTTTCAACTACCCAGGTTTAAGGTATTCTTCCTTCAGCTAAAACATGCATGTGGAACCTAGAGTATGATCAACCATGTGATCGGGAGACGTGTTCAAATATGTCAGTTTTCGTACCCTGGTACTCGGGTGCAACATTCCAGACGCTTTACTAACACTCTCCCGACTTGGAGAGTCATTCCCTTTCACCTCCTGTTTGGCCCAGTTTGCAATTTCTGCGGAAGATGAACAGGAATAGCAAGAACCAATGAGAGGCTAGCTGGAGGTGTCTGGACGGGCAAATTTAACTCTCATTTCCCACCAGGAAAAGGAAATAACCAAAGGCTCAGCGTGCCGTACCGGAACCAGATTAGGGCCTGAAGCCATCCTGCGGTGTTGCGGCCAGCTCAAAAGAAAGCGAGTTGAAGAAAGGAGCTCAGGGGCACTGTAATTCACAAACCTGCAGAGTTATAAATGACAGCTATCGTCCAAAAATAGACTGAAGTAAGGCTGCCAAGAGGACTTGAAAGCGGGGCAGAATTGCAGGAAACTGATTTCAGGAGGTAGACTGGAATTGCATTGAAAGCATAGGAAAAGAGGCAGAACGTCCACAATGATGCACTTGGCCAAAAAGGGCGTATGCGTTTTTTCCTGAATATATTCAGGAAAAAACGCATACGCCCTTTTTGGCCAACCAAGCAAGCTTGCAAAGGAAATCTGCACTACAATGAAGTCTCACTTCCCCCCGGTCAAAAGGGCCATCTGAAAAAAGTGTAAAATCCAGAAAGGCAGGACAGGCCATGGAGAACTGGGAGCCTTGTTATGCTGATGGGCGGGATGTAAATTGCCAACAGACACTCGGGAGAAGTGTATGGTGTTTCCTGAAACATTTAAAAAACAAAGCAACAGAGCCTAGGGCACTGCCACTTATGGTCCTATAGCTTAGGGAAATTAAAATCAAAAAGACACAGCCACCCCAATGTTTGGGACGCCTCTGTTTACAAGAACCTCGTTTACAGTACAAGTTCAACATCGCAGAACGTGAAAAATGGATAAAGAACTTATGGTACCTACGTACAATGCAGTATCACTCAGCAATGAAATCTATGTCATCAGGCCTGTAGCAGCATAATGAGTGGATTCAGGTACGATGATTCTAACTGAAATAAGTCACACAGAAAAAGAAACATCATAAGATATCACTAATACACGGAATGTAAACTTGGCTACACAGGAACTGCATTCCAGAACAGAACAGGGACTCAAATTTAGAAAACCAACTTATGCTTGCTTAAGGGGAAAGGTGAGTTGGGGTGCTGCATAAAACCAGAGATTGAAATGAGCACAGATAAAGTTCCTTAAGTCAAATATGGAATAGACAAGAGCTACTCCTTGCTCAACGAAATGGACTCAACACCGCATATTAAACGCCTAAGAATGTACCTGACTAGTAAGTGTCTTAAAAACCAATGATTGCTATGTCTCCGAAAGAGAATCAAGCATGTGTACAGGGGCATAAACGCAGCAGTGATAGGATTGGACAGGTTCGGTGAGCAAATGAAGACCCTTTCAAGTCATATTGCATGGTACCCATTCCACGGGTTTCAACTACCCAGGTTTAAGGTATTCTTCCTTCAGCTAAAACATGCATGTGGAACCTAGAGTATGATCAACCATGTGATCGGGAGACGTGTTCAAATATGTCTCAGTTTTCCTCCCCTGGTACTCGGGTGCAACATTCCAGACGCTTTACTAACACTCTCCCCACTTGGAGAGTCAGCGCCTTTAACCTCCTGTTTGGCCCAGTTTGCAATTTCTGCGGAAGATGAACAGGAATAGCGAGAACCAATGAGAGACTAGCTGGAGGTGTCTGGACGGGCAAATTTAACTCTCATTTCCCACCAGGAAGAGGAATTAACCAAAGGCTCAGCGTGCCGTGCCGGAACCAGATTAGGGCCTGAAGCCATCCTGCGGTGTTGCGGCCAGGTCACAAGAAAGCGAGTTGAAGAAAGGAGCTCAGGGGCACTGTAATTCACAAACCTGCAGAGTTATAAATGACAACTATCGTCCAAAAATAGACTGAAGTAAGGCTGCCAAGAGGACTTGAAAGCGGGGCAGAATTGCAGGAAACCGATTTCAGGAGGTAGACTGGAATTGCATTGAAAGCATAGGAAAAGAGGCAGAACGTCCACAATGATGCACTTGGCCAAAAAGGGCGTATGCGTTTTTTCCTGAATATATTCAGGAAAAAACGCATACGCCCTTTTTGGCCAACCAAGCAAGCTTGCAAAGGAAATCTGCACTACAATGAAGTCTCACTTCCCCCCGGTCAAAAGGGCCATCTGAAAAAAGTGTAAAATCCAGAAAGGCAGGACAGGCCATGGAGAACTGGGAGCCTTGTTATGCTGATGGGCGGGATGTAAATTGCCAACAGACACTCGGGAGAAGTGTATGGTGTTTCCTGAAACATCTAAAAAACAAAGCAACAGAGCATAGGGCACTGCCACTTATGGTCCTATAGCTTAGGGAAATTAAAATCAAAAAGACACAGCCACCCCAAAGTTTGGATCGGCACTGTTTATAAGAACCTCGTTTACAGTACAAGTTCAACATCGCAGAAAGTGAAAAATGGATAAAGAAGTTGTGGTATTTACTTACAAAGCAATATCACTCAGCAATGAAATCTGTGTCATCAGGCCCGTAGCAGCACAATGAGTGGATTAAGGTATGATGATTCTAACTGAAATAAGTCACACAGAAAAGAAACATCATAAGATATCAGTAATACACGGAATGTAAACTTGGCTACACAGGAACTGAATTACAGAACAGAACAGGGTCTCAAATTTAGAAAACCAACTTATGCTTGCTTAAGGGTAAAGGTGAGTTGGGGTGCTGCATAAAACCAGAGATTGAAATGAGCACAGATAAAGTTCCTTAAGCCAAATATGGAATAGACAAGAGCTACTCCTTGCTCAACGAAATGGACTCAACACCGCATATTAAACGCCTAAGAATGTACCTGACTAGTAAGTATCTTAAAACCTATGGATTGCTATGTCTCCAAAAGAGAATCAAGCGTGTGTACAGGGGCATAAACGCAGCAGTGATAGGATTGGAGAGGTTCGGTGAGCAAATGAAGACCCTTTGAAGTCATATTGCATGGTACCCATTACACGGGTCTCAACTCTCCAGATTTAAGGTATTCTTCCTTCAGCTAAAACATGCATGTGGAACCCAAGTATGATCAACCATGTGAACGGGAGTCGTGTTCAAATATGTCTCAGTTTTCGTACCCTGGTACTCGGGTGCAACATTCCAGACGCTTTACTAACACTCTCCCGACTTGGAGAGTCAGTCCCTTTAACCTCCTGTTTGGCCCAGTTTGCAATTTCTGCGGAAGATGAACAGGAATAGCGAGAACCAATGAGAGACTAGCTGGAGGTGTCTAGACTGGCAAATTTAACTCTCATTTCCCACCAGGAAGAGGAAATAACGAAAGGCTCAGCGTGCCGTGCCGGAACTAGATTAGGGCCTGAAGCCATCCTGCGGTGTTGCGGCCAGGTCACAAGAAAGCGAGTTGAAGAAAGGAGCTCAGGGGCACTGTAATTAACAAACCTGCAGAGTTATAAATGACAGCTATCGTCCAAAAATAGACTGAAGTAAGGCTGCCAAGAGGACTTGAAAGCGGGGCAGAATTGCAGGAAACCGATTTCAGGAGGTAGACTGGAATTGCATTGAAAGCATAGGAAAAGAGGCAGAACGTCCACAATGATGCACTTGGCCAAAAAGGGCGTATGCGTTTTTTCCTGAATATATTCAGGAAAAAACGCATACGCCCTTTTTGGCCAACCAAGCAAGCTTGCAAAGGAAATCTGCACTACAATGAAGTCTCACTTCCCCCCGGTCAAAAGGGCCATCTGAAAAAAGTGTAAAATCCAGAAAGGCAACAGGCCATGGAGAACTGGGAGCCTTGTTATGCTGATGGGCGGGATGTAAATTGCCAACAGACACTCGGGAGAAGTGTATGGTGTTTCCTGAAACATCTAAAAAACAAAGCAACAGAGCCTAGGGCACTGCCACTTATGGTCCTATAGCTTAGGGAAATTAAAATCAAAAAGACACAGCCACCCCAAAGTTTGGAACGGCTCTGTTTACAAGAACCTCGTTTACAGTACAAGTTCAACATCGCAGAAAGTGAAAAATGGATAAAGAACTTGTGGTATTTACTTACAAAGCAATATCACTCAGCAATGAAATCTATATCATCAGGCCCTTAGCATCACAATGAGTGGATCCAGGTATGATGATTATAACTGAAATAAGTCACACAGAAAAAAAACATCATAAGATATCAGTAATACACGGAATGGAAACTTGGATACACAGGAACTGAATTACAGAACAGAACAGGGTCTCAAATTTAGAAAACCAACTTATGCTTGCTTAAGGGGAAAGGTGAGTTGGGGTGCTGCATAAAACCAGAGATTGAAATGAGCACAGATAAAGTTCCTTAAGTCAAATATGGAATAGACAAGAGCTACTCCTTGCTCAACGAAATGGACTCAACACCGCATATTAAACGCCTAAGAATGTACCTGACTAGTAAGTATCGTAAAACCTATGGATTGCTATGTCTCCAAAAGAGAATCAAGCATGTGTACAGGGGCATAAACGCAGCAGTGATAGGATTGGAGAGGTTCGGTGAGCAAATGAAGACCCTTTGAAGTCATATTGCATGGTACCCATTACACGGGTCTCAACTCTCCAGGTTTAAGGTATTCTTCCTTCAGCTAAAACATGCATGTGGAACCCAAGTATGATCAACCATGTGAACGGGAGACGTGTTCAAATATGTCTCAGTTTTCCTCCCCTGGTACTCGGGTGCAACATTCCAGACGCTTTACTAACACTCTCCCCACTTGGAGAGTCAGCGCCTTTAACCTCCTGTTTGGCCCAGTTTGCAATTTCTGCGGAAGATGAACAGGAATAGCGAGAACCAATGAGAGACTAGCTGGAGGTGTCTGGACGGGCAAATTTAACTCTCATTTCCCACCAGGAAAAGGAAATAATGAAAGGCTCAGCGGGCCGTGCCGGAACCAGATTAGGGCCTGAAGCCATCCTGCGGTGTTGCGGCCAGGTCACAAGAAAGCAAGTTGAAGAAAGGAGCTCAGGGGCACTGTAATTCACAAACCTGCAGAGTTATAAATGACAGCTATCGTCCAAAAATAGACTGAAGTAAGGCTGCCAAGAGGACTTGAAAGCGGGGCAGAATTGCAGGAAACCGATTTCAGGAGGTAGACTGGAATTGCATTGAAAGCATAGGAAAACAGGCAGAACGTCCACAATGATGCACTTGGCCAAAAAGGGCGTATGCGTTTTTTCCTGAATATATTCAGGAAAAAACGCATACGCCCTTTTTGGCCAACCAAGCAAGCTTGCAAAGGAAATCTGCACTACAATGAAGTCTCACTTCCCCCCGGTCAAAAGGGCCATCTGAAAAAAGTGTAAAATCCAGAAAAGCAGGACAGACCATGGAGAACTGGGAGCCTTGTTATGCTGATGGGCGGGATGTAAATTGCCAACAACCACTCGGGAGAAGTGTATGGTGTTTCCTGAAACATCTAAAAAACAAAGCAACAGAACCTAGGGCACTTCCACTTATGGTCCTATAGCTTAGGGAAATTAAAATCAAAACGACACAGCCACCCCAAAGTTTGGAACGGCTCTGTTTACAAGAACCTCGTTTACAGTACAAGTTCAACATCGCAGAAAGTGAAAAATGGATAAAGAAGTTGTGGTATTTACTTACAAAGCAATATCACTCAGCAATGAAATCTGTGTCATCAGGCCCTTAGCAGCACAATGAGTGGATTCAGGTATGATGATTCTAACTGAAATAAGTCACACAGAAAAAGAAACATCATAAGATATCAGTAATACACGGAATGTAAACTTGACTACACAGGAACTGAATTACAGAACAGAACAGGGTCTCAAATTTAGAAAACCAACTTATGCTTGCTTAAGGGTAAAGGTGAGTTGGGGTGCTGCATAAAACCAGAGATTGAAATGAGCACAGATAAAGTTCCTTAAGCCAAATATGGAATAGACAAGAGCTACTCCTTGCTCAACGAAATGGACTCAACACCCCACATTAAACGCCTAAGAATGTACCTGACTAGTAAGTATCTTAAAACCTATGGATTGCTATGTCTCCGAAAGAGAATCAAGCATGTGTACAGGGGCATAAACGCAGCAGTGATAGGATTGGAGAGGTTCGGTGAGCAAATGAAGACCCTTTGAAGTCATATTGCATGGTACCCATTCCACGGGTTTCAACTACCCAGGTTTAAGGTAGTCTTCCTTCAGCTAAAACATGCATGTGGAACCTAGAGTATGATCAACCATGTGATCGGGAGACGTGTTCAAATATGTCTCAGTTTTCCTCCCCTGGTACTCGGGTGCAACATTCCAGACGCTTTACTAACACTCTCCCCACTTGGAGAGTCAGTCCCTTTAACCTCCTGTTTGGCCCAGTTTGCAATTTCTGCGGAAGATGAACAGCAATAGCGAGAACCAATGAGAGGCTAGCTGGAGGTGTCTGGACGGGCAAATTTAACTCTCATTTCCCACCAGGAAGAGGAATTAACCAAAGGCTCACCATGCCGGGCCGGAACCAGATTAGGGCCTGAAGCCATCCTGCGGTGTTGCGGCCAGGTCACAAGAAAGCGAGTTGAAGAAAGGAGCTCAGGGGCACTGTAATTCACAAACCTGCAGAGTTATAAATGACAGCTATCGTCCAAAAATAGACTGAAGTAAGGCTGCCAAGAGGACTTGAAAGCGGGGCAGAATTGCAGGAAACCGATTTCAGGAGGTAGACTGGAATTGCATTGAAAGCATAGGAAAAGAGGCAGAACGTCCACAATGATGCACTTGGCCAAAAAGGGCGTATGCGTTTTTTCCTGAATATATTCAGGAAAAAACGCATACGCCCTTTTTGGCCAACCAAGCAAGCTTGCAAAGGAAATCTGCACTACAATGAAGTCTCACTTCCCCCCGGTCAAAAGGGCCATCTGAAAAAAGTGTAAAATCCAGAAAGGCAACAGGCCATTGAGAACTGGGAACCTTGTTATGCTGATGGGCGGGATGTAAATTGCCAACAGACACTTGGGAGAAGTGTATGGTGTTTCCTGAAACATCTAAAAAACAAAGCAACAGAGCCTAGGGCACTTCCACTTATGGTCCTATAGCTTAGGGAAATTAAAATCAAAAAGACATAGCCACCCCAAAGTTTGGAACGGCTCTGTTTACAAGAACCTCGTTTACAGTACAAGTTCAACATCGCAGAAAGTGAAAAATGGATAAAGAAGTTGTGGTATTCACTTACAAAGCAATATCACTCAGCAATGAAATCTATGTCATCAGGCCCTTTGCAGCACAATGAGTCGATTCAGGTATGATGATTCTAACTGAAATAAGTCACACAGAAAAAGAAACATCATAAGATATCAGTAATACACGGAATGGAAACTTGGCTACACAGGAACTGAATTACAGAACAGAACAGGGTCTCAAATTTAGAAAACCAACTTATGCTTGCTTAAGGGTAAAGGTGAGTTGGGGTGCTGCATAAAACCAGAGATTGAAATGAGCACAGATAAAGTTCCTTAAGCCAAATATGGAATAGACAACAGCTACTCCTTGCTCAACGAAATGGACTCAACACCGCATATTAAATGCCTCAGAATGTACCTGACTTGTAAGTATCTTAAAACCTATGGATTGCTATGTCTCCAAAAGAGAATCAAGCATGTGTACAGGGGCATAAACGCAGCAGTGATAGGATTGGAGAGGTTCGGTGAGCAAATGAAGACCCTTTCAAGTCATATTGCATGGTACCCATTCCACGGGTTTCAACTACCCAGGTTTAAGGTATTCTTCCTTCAGCTAAAACATGCATGTGGAACCTAGAGTATGATCAACCATGTGATCGGGAGACGTGTTCAAATATGTCTCAGTTTTCCTCCCCTGGTACTCGGGTGCAACATTGCAGACGCTTTACTAACACTCTCTCGACTTGGAGAGTCAGTCCCTTTAACCTCCTGTTTGGCCCAGTTTGCAATTTCTGCGGAAGATGAACAGGAATAGCGAGAACCAATGAGAGGCTAGCTGGAGGTGTCTGGACGGGCAAATTTAACTCTCATTTCCCACCAGGAAGAGGAATTAACCAAAGGCTCACCATGCCGGGCCGGAACCAGATTAGGGCCTGAAGCCATCCTGCGGTGTTGCGGCCAGGTCACAAGAAAGCGAGTTGAAGAAAGGAGCTCAGGGGCACTGTAATTCACAAACCTGCAGAGTTATAAATGACAGCTATCGTCCAAAAATAGACTGAAGTAAGGCTGCCAAGAGGACTTGAAAGCGGGGCAGAATTGCAGGAAACCGATTTCAGGAGGTAGACTGGAATTGCATTGAAAGCATAGGAAAAGAGGCAGAACGTCCAGAATGATGCACTTGGCCAAAAAGGGCGTATGCGTTTTTTCCTGAATATATTCAGGAAAAAACGCATACGCCCTTTTTGGCCAACCAAGCAAGCTTGCAAAGGAAATCTGCACTACAATGAAGTCTCACTTCCCCCCGGTCAAAAGGGCCATCTGAAAAAAGTGTAAAATCCGGAAAGGCAGGACAGGCCATGGAGAACTGGGAGCCTTGTTATGCTGATGGGCGGGATGTAAATTGCCAACAGACACTCGGGAGAAGTGTATGGTGTTTCCTGAAACATCTAAAAAACAAAGCAACAGAGCCTAGGGCACTTCCACTTATGGTCCTATAGCTTAGGGAAATTAAAATCAAAAAGACACAGCCACCCCAAAGTTTGGAACGGCTCTGTTTACAAGAACCTCGTTTACAGTACAAGTTCAACATCGCAGAAAGTGAAAAATGGATAAAAAAGTTGTGGTATTTACTTACAAAGCAATATCACTCAGCAATGAAATCTGTGTCATCAGGCCCTTAGCAGCACAATGAGTGGATTCAGGTATGATGATTCTAACTGAAGTAAGTCACACAGAAAAAGAAACATCATAAGATATCAGTAATACACGGAATGGAAACTTGGCTACACAGGAACTGAATTACAGAACAGAACAGGGTCTCAAATTCAGAAAACCAACTTATGCTTGCTTAAGGGAAAGGTGAGTTGGGGTGCTGCATAAAACCAGAGATTGAAATGAGCACAGATAAAGTTCCTTAAGTCAAATATGGAATAGACAAGAGCTACTCCTTGCTCAACGAAATGGACTCAACACCGCATATTAAACGCCTAAGAATGTACCTGACTAGTAAGTATCTTAAAACCTATGGATTGCTATGTCTCCGAAAGAGAATCAAGCGTGTGTACAGGGGCATAAACGCAGCAGTGATAGGATTGGAGAGGTTCGGTGAGCAAATGAAGACCCTTTGAAGTCATATTGCATTGCACCCATTACACGGGTCTTAACTCTCCAGGTTTAAGGTATTCTTCCTTCAGCTAAAACATGCATGTGGAACCCAAGTATGATCAACCATGTGAACGGGAGACGTGTTCAAATATGTCTCAGTTTTCCTCCCCTGGTACTCGGGTGCAACATTCCAGACGCTTTACTAACACTCTCCCCACTTGGAGAGTCAGCGCCTTTAACCTCCTGTTTGGCCCAGTTTGCAATTTCTGCGGAAGATGAACAGGAATAGCGAGAACCAATGAGAGACTAGCTGGAGGTGTCTGGACGGGCAAATTTAACTCTCATTTCCCACCAGGAAGAGGAAATAACGAAAGGCTCAGCGTGCCGTGCCGGAACCAGATTAGGGCATGAAGCCATCCTGCGGTGTTGCGGCCAGGTCACAAGAAAGCGAGTTGAAGAAAGGAGCTCAGGGGCACTGTAATTCACAAACCTGCAGAGTTATAAATGACAGCTATCGTCCAAAAATAGACTGAAGTAAGGCTGCCAAGAGGACTTGAAAGCGGGGCAGAATTGCAGGAAACCGATTTCAGGAGGTAGACTGGAATTGCATTGAAAGCATAGGAAAAGAGGCAGAACGTCCACAATGATGCACTTGGCCAAAAAGGGCGTATGCGTTTTTTCCTGAATATATTCAGGAAAAAACGCATATGCCCTTTTTGGCCAACCAAGCAAGCTTGCAAAGGAAATCTGCACTACAATGAAGTCTCACTTCCCCCCGGTCAAAAGGGCCATCTGTAAAAAGTGTAAAATCCAGAAAGGCAGGACAGGCCATGGAGAACTGGGAGCCTTGTTATGCTGATGGGCGGGATGTAAATTGCCAACAACCACTCGGGAGAAGTGTATGGTGTTTCCTGAAACATCTAAAAAACAAAGCAACAGAACCTAGGGCACTTCCACTTATGGTCCTATAGCTTAGGGAAATTAAAATCAAAAAGACACAGCCACCCCAAAGTTTGGGACGCCTCTGTTTACAAGAACCTCGTTTACAGTACAAGTTCAACATCGCAGAAAGTGAAAAATGGATAAAGAAGTTGTGGTATTTACTTACAAAGCAATATCACTCAGCAATGAAATCTGTGTCATCAGGCCCTTAGCAGCACAATTAGTGGATTCAGGTATGATGATTCTAACTGAAGTAAGTCACACAGAAAAAGAAACATCATAAGATATCAGTAATACACGGAATGTAAACTTGGCTACACAGGAACTGAATTACAGAACAGAACAGTGTCTCAAATTTAGAAAACCAACTTATGCTTGCTTAAGGGTAAAGGTGAGTTGGGGTGCTGCATAAAACCAGAGATTGAAATGAGCGCAGATAAAGTTCCTTAAGTCAAATATGGAATAGACAAGAGCTACTCCTTGCTCAACGAAATGGACTCAACACCGCATATTAAACGCCTAAGAATGTACCTGACTAGTAAGTATCGGAAAACCTATGGATTGCTATGTCTCCAAAAGAGAATCAAGCATGTGTACAGGGGCATAAACGCAGCAGTGATAGGATTTGGAGAGGTTCGGTGAGCAAATGAAGACCCTTTGAAGTCATATTGCATGGTACCCATTACACGGGTCTCAACTCTCCAGGTTTAAGGTATTCTTCCTTCAGCTAAAACATGCATGTGGAACCTAGAGTATGATCAACCCTGTGATCGGGAGACGTGTTCAAATATGTCTCAGTTTTCCTCCCCTGGTACTCGGGTGCAACATTCCAGACGCTTTACTAACACTCTCCCGACTTGGAGAGTCGGTCCCTTTAACCTCCTGTTTGGCCCAGTTTGCAATTTCTGCGGAAGATGAACAGGAATAGCGAGAACCAATGAGAGACTAGCTGCAGGTGTCTGGACGGGCAAATTTAACTCTCATTTCCAACCAGGAAGAGGAATTAACCAAAGGCTCAGCGTGTCGTGCCAGAACCAGATTAGGGCCTGAAGCCATCCTGCGGTGTTGCGGCCAGCTCAAAAGAAAGCGAGTTGAAGAAAGGAGCTCAGGGGCACTGTAATTCACAAACCTGTAGACTTATAAATGACAGCTATCGTCCAAAAATAGACTGAAGTAAGGCTGCCAAGAGGACTTGAAAGCGGGGCAGAATTGCAGGAAACCGATTTCAGGAGGTAGACTGGAATTGCATTGAAAGCATAGGAAAAGAGGCAGAACGTCCACAATGATGCACTTGGCCAAAAAGGGCGTATGCGTTTTTTCCTGAATATATTCAGGAAAAAACGCATACGCCCTTTTTGGCCAACCAAGCAAGCTTGCAAAGGAAATCTGCACTACAATGAAGTCTCACTTCCCCCTGGTCAAAAGGGCCATCTGAAAAAAGTGTAAAATCCAGAAAGACAAGACAGGCCATGGAGAACTGGGAGCCTTGTTATGCTGATGGGCGGGATGTAAATTGCCAACAACCACTCGGGAGAAGTATATGGTGTTTCCTGAAACATCTAAAAAACAAAGCAACAGAACCTAGGGCACTTCCACTTATGGTCCTATAGCTTAGGGAAATTAAAATCAAAAAGACACAGCCACCCCACAGTTTGGAACGGCTCTGTTTACAAGAACCTCGTTTACAGTACAAGTTCAACATCGCAGAAAGTGAAAAATGGATAAAGAACTTGTGGTATTTACTTACAAAGCAATATCACTCAGCAATGAAATCTATGTCATCAGGCCCTTAGCATCACAATGAGTGGATTCAGGTATGATGATTCTAACTGAAATAAGTCACACAGAAAAAGAAACATCATAAGATATCAGTAATACACGGAATGTAAACTTGGCTACACAGGAACTGAATTACAGAACAGAACAGGGTCTCAAATTTAGAAAACCAACTTATGCTTGCTTAAGGGTAAAGGTGAGTTGGGGTGCTGCATAAAACCAGAGATTGAAATGAGCACAGATAAAGTTCCTTAAGTCAAATATGGAATAGACAAGAGCTACTCCTTGCTCAACGAAATGGACTCAACACCGCATATTAAACGCCTAAGAATGTACCTGACTAGTAAGTATCGTAAAACCTATGGATTGCTATGTCTCCAAAAGAGAATCAAGCATGTGTACAGGGGCATAAACGCAGCAGTGATAGGATTGGAGAGGTTCGGTGAGCAAATGAAGACCCTTTGAAGTCATATTGCATGGTACCCATTACACGGGTCTCAACTCTCCAGGTTTAAGGTATTCTTCCTTCAGCTAAAACATGCATGTGGAACCCAAGTATGATCAACCATGTGAACGGGAGACGTGTTCAAATATGTCTCAGTTTTCCTCCCCTGGTACTCGGGTGCAACATTCCAGACGCTTTACTAACACTCTCCCCACTTGGAGAGTCAGCGCCTTTAACCTCCTGTTTGGCCCAGTTTGCAATTTCTGCGGAAGATGAACAGGAATAGCGAGAACCAATGAGAGACTAGCTGGAGGTGTCTGGACGGGCAAATTTAACTCTCATTTCCCACCAGGAAGAGGAAATAACCAAAGGCTCAGCGTGCCGTGCCGGAACCAGATTAGGGCCTGAAGCCATCCTGCGGTGTTGCGGCCAGGTCACAAGAAAGCGAGTTGAAGAAAGGAGCTCAGGGGCACTGTAATTCACAAACCTGCAGAGTTATAAATGACAGCTATCGTCCAAAAATAGACTGAAGTAAGGCTGCCAAGAGGACTTGAAAGCGGGGCAGAATTGCAGGAAACCGATTTCAGGAGGTAGACTGGAATTGCATTGAAAGCATAGGAAAAGAGGCAGAACGTCCACAATGATGCACTTGGCCAAAAAGGGTGTATGCGTTTTTTCCTGAATATATTCAGAAAAAACGCATACGCCCTTTTTGGCCAACCAAGCAAGCTTGCAAAGGAAATCTGCACTACAATGAAGTCTCACTTCCCCCCGGTCAAAAGGGCCATCTGAAAAAAGTGTAAAATCCAGAAAGGCAGGACAGGCCCTGGAGAACTGGGAGCCTTGTTATGCTGATGGGCGGGATGTAAATTGCCAACAACCACTCGGGAGAAGTGTATGGTGTTTCCTGAAACATCTAAAAAACAAAGCAACAGAACCTAGGGCACTTCCACTTATGGTCCTATAGCTTAGGGAAATTAAAATCAAA
Source organism: Stenella coeruleoalba (assembly GCF_951394435.1). Classification (NCBI taxonomy): domain Eukaryota; kingdom Metazoa; phylum Chordata; class Mammalia; order Artiodactyla; family Delphinidae; genus Stenella; species Stenella coeruleoalba. Next base: position 165,284 of record NW_027646214.1, read on the forward strand.
AAGACACAGCCACCCCAAAGTTTGGAACGGCTCTGTTTACAAGAACCTCGTTTACAGTACAAGTTCAACATCGCAGAAAGTGAAAAATGGATAAAGAAGTTGTGGTATTTACTTACAAAGCAATATCACTCAGCAATGAAATCTGTGTCATCAGGCCCTTAGCAGCACAATGAGTGGATTCAGGTATGATGATTCTAACTGAAGTAAGTCACACAGAAAAAGAAACATCATAAGATATCAGTAATACACGGAATGTAAACTTGGCTACACAGGAACTGAATTACAGAACAGAACAGGGTCTCAAATTTAGAAAACCAACTTATGCTTGCTTAAGGGTAAAGGTGAGTTGGGGTGTTGCATAAAACCAGAGATTGAAATGAGCACAGATAAAGTTCCTTAAGTCAAATATGGAATAGACAAGAGCTACTCCTTGCTCAACGAAATGGACTCAACACCGCATATTAAACGCCTAAGAATGTACCTGACTAGTAAGTATCGGAAAACCTATGGATTGCTATGTCTCCAAAAGAGAATCAAGCATGTGTACAGGGGCATAAACGCAGCAGTGATAGGATTGGAGAGGTTCGGTGAGCAAATGAAGACCCTTTGAAGTCATATTGCATGGTACCCATTACACGGGTCTCAACTCTCCAGGTTTAAGGTATTCTTCCTTCAGCTAAAACATGCATGTGGAACCTAGAGTATGATCAACCATGTGATCGGGAGACGTGTTCAAATATGTCTCAGTTTTCCTCCCCTGGTACTCGGGTGCAACATTCCAGACGCTTTACTAACACTCTCCCGACTTGGAGAGTCAGTCCCTTTAACCTCCTGTTTGGCCCAGTTTGCAATTTCTGCGGAAGATGAACAGGAATAGCGAGAACCAATGAGAGACTAGCTGCAGGTGTCTGGACGGGCAAATTTAACTCTCATTTCCAACCAGGAAGAGGAATTAACCAAAGGCTCAGCGTGTCGTGCCAGAACCAGATTAGGGCCTGAAGCCATCCTGTGGTGTTGCGGCCAGCTCAAAAGAAAGCGAGTTGAAGAAAGGAGCTCAGGGGCACTGTAATTCACAAACCTGTAGACTTATAAATGACAGCTATCGTCCAAAAATAGACTGAAGTAAGGCTGCCAAGAGGACTTGAAAGCGGGGCAGAATTGCAGGAAACCGATTTCAGGAGGTAGACTGGAATTGCATTGAAAGCATAGGAAAAGAGGCAGAACGTCCACAATGATGCACTTGGCCAAAAAGGGCGTATGCGTTTTTTCCTGAATATATTCAGGAAAAAACGCATACGCCCTTTTTGGCCAACCAAGCAAGCTTGCAAAGGAAATCTGCACTACAATGAAGTCTCACTTCCCCCTGGTCAAAAGGGCCATCTGAAAAAAGTGTAAAATCCAGAAAGACAAGACAGGCCATGGAGAACTGGGAGCCTTGTTATGCTGATGGGCGGGATGTAAATTGCCAACAACCACTCGGGAGAAGTATATGGTGTTTCCTGAAACATCTAAAAAACAAAGCAACAGAACCTAGGGCACTTCCACTTATGGTCCTATAGCTTAGGGAAATTAAAATCAAAAAGACACAGCCATCCCACAGTTTGGAACGGCTCTGTTTACAAGAACCTCGTTTACAGTACAAGTTCAACATCGCAGAAAGTGAAAAATGGATAAAGAACTTGTGGTATTTACTTACAAAGCAATATCACTCAGCAATGAAATCTATGTCATCAGGCCCTTAGCATCACAATGAGTGGATTCAGGTATGATGATTCTAACTGAAATAAGTCACACAGAAAAAGAAACATCATAAGATATCAGTAATACACGGAATGTAAACTTGGCTACACAGGAACTGAATTACAGAACAGAACAGGGTCTCAAATTTAGAAAACCAACTTATGCTTGCTTAAGGGGAAAGGTGAGTTGGGGTGCTGCATAAAACCAGAGATTGAAATGAGCACAGATAAAGTTCCTTAAGTCAAATATGGAATAGACAAGAGCTACTCCTTGCTCAACGAAATGGACTCAACACCGCATATTAAACGCCTAAGAATGTACCTGACTAGTAAATATCGTAAAACCTATGGATTGCTATGTCTCCAAAAGAGAATCAAGCATGTGTACAGGGGCATAAACGCAGCAGTGATAGGATTGGAGAGGTTCGGTGAGCAAATGAAGACCCTTTGAAGTCATATTGCATGGTACCCATTACACGGGTCTCAACTCTCCAGGTTTAAGGTATTCTTCCTTCAGCTAAAACATGCATGTGGAACCCAAGTATGATCAACCATGTGAACGGGAGACGTGTTCAAATATGTCTCAGTTTTCCTCCCCTGGTACTCGGGTGCAACATTCCAGACGCTTTACTAACACTCTCCCCACTTGGAGAGTCAGCGCCTTTAACCTCCTGTTTGGCCCAGTTTGCAATTTCTGCGGAAGATGAACAGGAATAGCGAGAACCAATGAGAGACTAGCTGGAGGTGTCTGGACGGGCAAATTTAACTCTCATTTCCCACCAGGAAGAGGAAATAACCAAAGGCTCAGCGTGCCGTGCCGGAACCAGATTAGGGCCTGAAGCCATCCTGCGGTGTTGCGGCCAGGTCACAAGAAAGCGAGTTGAAGAAAGGAGCTCAGGGGCACTGTAATTCACAAACCTGCAGAGTTATAAATGACAGCTATCGTCCAAAAATAGACTGAAGTAAGGCTGCCAAGAGGACTTGAAAGCGGGGCAGAATTGCAGGAAACCGATTTCAGGAGGTAGACTGGAATTGCATTGAAAGCATAGGAAAAGAGGCAGAACGTCCACAATGATGCACTTGGCCAAAAAGGGCGTATGCGTTTTTTCCTGAATATATTCAGGAAAAAACGCATACGCCCTTTTTGGCCAACCAAGCAAGCTTGCAAAGGAAATCTGCACTACAATGAAGTCTCACTTCCCCCCGGTAAAAAGGGCCATCTGAAAAAAGTGTAAAATCCAGAAAGGCAGGACAGGCCATGGAGAACTGGGAGCCTTGTTATGCTGATGGGTGGGATGTAAATTGCCAACAACCACTCGGGAGAAGTATATGGTGTTTCCTGAAACATCTAAAAAACAAAGCAACAGAACCTAGGGCACTTCCACTTATGGTCCTATAGCTTAGGGAAATTAAAATCAAAAAGACACAGCCACCCCAAAGTTTGGAACGGCTCTGTTTACAAGAACCTCGTTTACAGTACAAGTTCAACATCGCAGAAAGTGGAAAATGGATAAAGAAGTTGTGGTATTTACTTACAAAGCAATATCACTCAGCAATGAAATCTGTGTCATCAGGCCCGTAGCAGCACAATGAGTGGATTCAGGTATGATGATTCTAACTGAAATAAGTCACACAGAAAAGAAACATCATAAGATATCAGTAATACACGGAATGTAAACTTGGCTACACAGGAACTGAATTACAGAACAGAACAGGGTCTCAAATTTAGAAAACCAACTTATGCTTGCTTAAGGGTAAAGGTGAGTTGGGGTGCTGCATAAAACCAGAGATTGAAATGAGCACAGATAAAGTTCCTTAAGTCAAATATGGAATAGACAAGAGCTACTCCTTGCTCAACGAAATGGACTCAACACCGCATATTAAACGCCTAAGAATGTACCTGACTAGTAAGTATCGGAAAACCTATGGATTGCTGTATCTCCAAAAGAGAATCAAGCATGTGTACAGGGGCATAAACGCAGCAGTGATAGGATTGGAGAGGTTCGGTGAGCAAATGAAGACCCTTTGAAGTCATATTGCATGGTACGCATTACACGGGTCTCAACTCTCCAGGTTTAAGGTATTCTTCCTTCAGCTAAAACATGCATGTGGAACCTAGAGTATGATCAACCATGTGATCGGGAGACGTGTTCAAATATGTCTCAGTTTTCCTCCCCTGGTACTCGGGTGCAACATTCCAGACGCTTTACTAACACTCTCCCGACTTGGAGAGTCAGTCCCTTTAACCTCCTGTTTGGCCCAGTTTGCAATTTCTGCGGAAGATGAACAGGAATAGCGAGAACCAATGAGAGACTAGCTGTAGGTGTCTGGACGGGCAAATTTAACTCTCATTTCCCACCAAGAAGAGGAATTAACCAAAGGCAAAGCGTGTCGTGCCAGAACCAGATTAGGGCCTGAAGCCATCCTGCGGTGTTGCGGCCAGGTCACAAGAAAGCGAGTTGAAGAAAGGAACTCAGGGGCACTGTAATTCACAAACCTGTAGACTTATAAATGACAGCTATCGTCCAAAAATAGACTGAAGTAAGGCTGCCAAGAGGACTTGAAAGCGGGGCAGAATTGCAGGAAACCGATTTCAGGAGGTAGACTGGAATTGCATTGAAAGCATAGGAAAAGAGGCAGAACGTCCACAATGATGCACTTGGCCAAAAAGGGCGTATGCGTTTTTTCCTGAATATATTCAGGAAAAAACGCATACGCCCTTTTTGGCCAACCAAGCAAGCTTGCAAAGGAAATCTGCACTACAATGAAGTCTCACTTCCCCCCAGTCAAAAGGGCCATCTGAAAAAAGTGTAAAATCCAGAAAGACAAGACAGGCCATGGAGAACTGGGAGCCTTGTTATGCTGAAGGGCGGGATGTAAATTGCCAACAACCACTCGGGAGAAGTGTATGGTGTTTCCTGAAACATGTAAAAAACAAAGCAACAGAACCTAGGGCACTTCCACTTATGGTCCTATAGCTTAGGGAAATTAAAATCAAAAAGACACAGCCACCCCAAAGTTTGGAACGGCTCTGTTTACAAGAACCTCGTTTACAGTACAAGTTCAACATCGCAGAAAGTGAAAAATGGATAAAGAAGTTGTGGTATTTACTTACAAAGCAATATCACTCAGCAATGATATCTGTGTCATCAGGCCCTTAGCAGCACAATGAGTGGATTCAGGTATGATGATTCTAACTGAAATAAGTCACACAGAAAAAGAAACATCATAAGATATCACTAATACATGGAATGTAAACTTGGCTACACAGGAACTGAATTCCAAAAGAGAACAGTGTCTCAAATTTAGAAAACCAACTTATGCTTGCTTAAGGGTAAAGGTGATTTGGGGTGCTGCATAAAACCAGAGATTGAAATGAGCACAGATAAAGTTCCTTAAGCCAAATATGGAATAGACAAGAGCTACTCCTTGCTCAACGAAATGGACTCAACACCCCATATTAAACGCCTAAGAATGTACCTGACTAGTAAGTATCTTAAAACCTATGGATTGCTATGTCTCCAAAAGAGAATCAAGCGTGTGTACAGGGGCATAAACGCAGCAGTGATAGGATTGGAGAGGTTCGGTGAGCAAATGAAGACCCTTTGAAGTCATATTGCATGGTACCCATTACACGGGTCTCAACTCTCCAGGTTTAAGGTATTCTTCCTTCAGCTAAAACATTCATGTGGAACCCAAGTATGATCAACCATGTGAATGGGAGACGTGTTCAAATATGTCTCAGTTTTCCTCCCCTGGTACTCGGGTGCAACATTCCAGACGCTTTACTAACACTCTCCCCACTTGGAGAGTCAGCGCCTTTAACCTCCTGTTTGGCCCAGTTTGCAATTTCTGCGGAAGATGAACAGGAATAGCGAGAACCAATGAGAGGCTAGCTGGAGGTGTCTGGACGGGCAAATTTAACTCTCATTTCCCACCAGGAAGAGGAAATAACCAAAGGCTCAGCGTGCCGTACCGGAACCAGATTAGGGCCTGAAGCCATCCTGCGGTGTTGCGGCCAGCTCAAAAGAAAGCGAGTTGAAGAAAGGAGCTCAGGGGCACTGTAATTCACAAACCTGCAGAGTTATAAATGACAGCTATCGTCCAAAAATAGACTGAAGTAAGGCTGCCAAGAGGACTTGAAAGCGGGGCAGAATTGCAGGAAACCGATTTCAGGAGGTAGACTGGAATTGCATTGAAAGCATAGGAAAAGAGGCAGAACGTCCACAATGATGCACTTGGCCAAAAAGGGCGTATGCGTTTTTTCCTGAATATATTCAGGAAAAAACGCATACGCCCTTTTTGGCCAACCAAGCAAGCTTGCAAAGGAAATCTGCACTACAATGAAGTCTCACTTCCCCCCGGTCAAAAGGGCCATCTGAAAAAAGTGTAAAATCCAGAAAGGCAGGACAGGCCATGGACAACTGGGAGCCTTGTTATGCTGATGGGCGGGATGTAAATTGCCAACAACCACTCGGGAGAAGTGTATGGTGTTTCCTGAAACATCTAAAAAACAAAGCAACAGAACCTAGGGCACTTCCACTTATGGTCCTATAGCTTAGGGAAATTAAAATCAAAAAGACACAGCCACCCCAAAGTTTGGAACGGCTCTGTTTACAAGAACCTCGTTTACAGTACAAGTTCAACATCGCAGAAAGTGAAAAATGGATAAAGAAGTTGTGGTATTTACTTACAAAGCAATATCACTCAGCAATGAAATCTATGTCATCAGGCCCTTAGCAGCACAATGAGTGGATTCAGGTATGATGATTCTAACTGAAGTAAGTCACACAGAAAAAGAAACATCATAAGATATCAGTAATACACGGAATGTAAACTTGGCTACACAGGAACTGAATTACAGAACAGAACAGGGTCTCAAATTTAGAAAACCAACTTATGCTTGCTTAAGGGTAAAGGTGAGTTGGGGTGCTGCATAAAACCAGAGATTGAAATGAGCACAGATAAAGTTCCTTAAGTCAAATATGGAATAGACAAGAGCTACTCCTTGCTCAACGAAATGGACTCAACACCGCATATTAAACGCCTAAGAATGTACCTGACTAGTAAGTATCGGAAAACCTATGGATTGCTATATCTCCAAAAGAGAATCAAGCATGTGTACAGGGGCATAAACGCAGCAGTGATAGGATTGGAGAGGTTCGGTGAGCAAATGAAGACCCTTTGAAGTCATATTGCATGGTACGCATTACACGGGTCTCAACTCTCCAGGTTTAAGGTATTCTTCCTTCAGCTAAAACATGCATGTGGAACCTAGAGTATGATCAACCATGTGATCGGGAGACGTGTTCAAATATGTCTCAGTTTTCCTCCCCTGGTACTCGGGTGCAACATTCCAGACGCTTTACTAACACTCTCCCGACTTGGAGAGTCAGTCCCTTTAACCTCCTGTTTGGCCCAGTTTGCAATTTCTGCGGAAGATGAACAGGAATAGCGAGAACCAATGAGAGACTAGCTGTAGGTGTCTGGACGGGCAAATTTAACTCTCATTTCCCACCAGGAAGAGGAATTAACCAAAGGCAAAGCGTGTCGTGCCAGAACCAGATTAGGGCCTGAAGCCATCCTGCGGTGTTGCGGCCAGGTCACAAGAAAGCGAGTTGAAGAAAGGAACTCAGGGGCACTGTAATTCACAAACCTGTAGACTTATAAATGACAGCTATCGTCCAAAAATAGACTGAAGTAAGGCTGCCAAGAGGACTTGAAAGCGGGGCAGAATTGCAGGAAACCGATTTCAGGAGGTAGACTGGAATTGCATTGAAAGCATAGGAAAAGAGGCAGAACGTCCACAATGATGCACTTGGCCAAAAAGGGCGTATGCGTTTTTTCCTGAATATATTCAGGAAAAAACGCATACGCCCTTTTTGGCCAACCAAGCAAGCTTGCAAAGGAAATCTGCACTACAATGAAGTCTCACTTCCCCCCAGTCAAAAGGGCCATCTGAAAAAAGTGTAAAATCCAGAAAGACAAGACAGGCCATGGAGAACTGGGAGCCTTGTTATGCTGAAGGGCGGGATGTAAATTGCCAACAACCACTCGGGAGAAGTGTATGGTGTTTCCTGAAACATGTAAAAAACAAAGCAACAGAACCTAGGGCACTTCCACTTATGGTCCTATAGCTTAGGGAAATTAAAATCAAAAAGACACAGCCACCCCAAAGTTTGGAACGGCTCTGTTTACAAGAACCTCGTTTACAGTACAAGTTCAACATCGCAGAAAGTGAAAAATGGATAAAGAAGTTGTGGTATTTACTTACAAAGCAATATCACTCAGCAATGATATCTGTGTCATCAGGCCCTTAGCAGCACAATGAGTGGATTCAGGTATGATGATTCTAACTGAAATAAGTCACACAGAAAAAGAAACATCATAAGATATCACTAATACATGGAATGTAAACTTGGCTACACAGGAACTGAATTCCAAAAGAGAACAGTGTCTCAAATTTAGAAAACCAACTTATGCTTGCTTAAGGGTAAAGGTGATTTGGGGTGCTGCATAAAACCAGAGATTGAAATGAGCACAGATAAAGTTCCTTAAGCCAAATATGGAATAGACAAGAGCTACTCCTTGCTCAACGAAATGGACTCAACACCGCATATTAAACGCCTAAGAATGTACCTGACTAGTAAGTAACTTAAAACCTATGGATTGCTATGTCTCCAAAAGAGAATCAAGCATGTGTACAGGGGCATAAACGCAGCAGTGATAGGATTGGAGAGGTTCGGTGAGCAAATGAAGACCCTTTGAAGTCATATTGCATGGTACCCATTACACGGGTCTCAACTCTCCAGGTTTAAGGTATTCTTCCTTCAGCTAAAACATTCATGTGGAACCCAAGTATGATCAACCATGTGAATGGGAGACGTGTTCAAATATGTCTCAGTTTTCCTCCCCTGGTACTCGGGTGCAACATTCCAGACGCTTTACTAACACTCTCCCCACTTGGAGAGTCAGCGCCTTTAACCTCCTGTTTGGCCCAGTTTGCAATTTCTGCGGAAGATGAACAGGAATAGCGAGAACCAATGAGAGGCTAGCTGGAGGTGTCTGGACGGGCAAATTTAACTCTCATTTCCCACCAGGAAGAGGAAATAACCAAAGGCTCAGCGTGCCGTACCGGAACCAGATTAGGGCCTGAAGCCATCCTGCGGTGTTGCGGCCAGCTCAAAAGAAAGCGAGTTGAAGAAAGGAGCTCAGGGGCACTGTAATTCACAAACCTGCAGAGTTATAAATGACAGCTATCGTCCAAAAATAGACTGAAGTAAGGCTGCCAAGAGGACTTGAAAGCGGGGCAGAATTGCAGGAAACCGATTTCAGGAGGTAGACTGGAATTGCATTGAAAGCATAGGAAAAGAGGCAGAACGTCCAGAATGATGCACTTGGCCAAAAAGGGCGTATGCGTTTTTTCCTGAATATATTCAGGAAAAAACGCATACGCCCTTTTTGGCCAACCAAGCAAGCTTGCAAAGGAAATCTGCACTACAATGAAGTCTCACTTCCCCCCGGTCAAAAGGGCCATCTGAAAAAAGTGTAAAATCCAGAAAGGCAGGACAGGCCATGGACAACTGGGAGCCTTGTTATGCTGATGGGCGGGATGTAAATTGCCAACAACCACTCGGGAGAAGTGTATGGTGTTTCCTGAAACATCTAAAAAACAAAGCAACAGAACCTAGGGCACTTCCACTTATGGTCCTATAGCTTAGGGAAATTAAAATCAAAAAGACACAGCCACCCCACAGTTTGGAACGGCTCTGTTTACAAGAACCTCGTTTACAGTACAAGTTCAACATCGCAGAAAGTGAAAAATGGATAAAGAAGTTGTGGTATTTACTTACAAAGCAATATCACTCAGCAATGAAATCTGTGTCATCAGGCCCTTAGCAGCACAATGAGTGGATTCAGGTATGATGATTCTAACTGAAGTAAGTCACACAGAAAAAGAAACATCATAAGATATCAGTAATACACGGAATGTAAACTTGGCTACACAGGAACTGAATTACAGAACAGAACAGGGACTCAAATTTAGAAAACCAACTTATGCTTGCTTAAGGGGAAAGGTGAGTTGGGGTGCTGCATAAAACCAGAGATTGAAATGAGCACAGATAAAGTTCCTTAAGTCAAATATGGAATAGACAAGAGCTACTCCTTGCTCAACGAAATGGACTCAACACCGCATATTAAACGCCTAAGAATGTACCTGACTAGTAAGTATCTTAAAACCTATGGATTGCTATGTCTCCGAAAGAGAATCAAGCATGTGTACAGGGGCATAAACGCAGCAGTGATAGGATTGGAGAGGTTCGGTGAGCAAATGAAGACCCTTTGAAGTCATATTGCATGGTACCCATTCCACGGGTTTCAACTACCCAGGTTTAAGGTATTCTTCCTTCAGCTAAAACATGCATGTGGAACCTAGAGTATGATCAACCATGTGATCGGGAGACGTGTTCAAATATGTCAGTTTTCGTACCCTGGTACTCGGGTGCAACATTCCAGACGCTTTACTAACACTCTCCTGACTTGGAGAGTCATTCCCTTTAACCTCCTGTTTGGCCCAGTTTGCAATTTCTGCGGAAGATGAACAGGAATAGCAAGAACCAATGTGAGGCTAGCTGGAGGTGTCTGGACGGGCAAATTTAACTCTCATTTCCCACCAGGAAAAGGAAATAACCAAAGGCTCAGCGTGCCGTACCGGAACCAGAATAGGGCCTGAAGCCATCCTGCGGTGCTGCGGCCAGCTCAAAAGAAAGCGAGTTGAAGAAAGGAGCTCAGGGGCACTGTAATTCACAAACCTGCAGAGTTATAAATGACAGCTATCGTCCAAAAATAGACTGAAGTAAGGCTGCCAAGAGGACTTGAAAGCGGGGCAGAATTGCAGGAAACTGATTTCAGGAGGTAGACTGGAATTGCATTGAAAGCATAGGAAAAGAGGAAGAACGTCCACAATGATACACTTGGCCAAAAAGGGCGTATGCGTTTTTTCCTGAATATATTCAGGAAAAAACGCATATGCCCTTTTTGGCCAACCAAGCAAGCTTGCAAAGGAAATCTGCACTACAATGAAGTCTCACTTCCCCCCGGTCAAAAGGGCCATCTGAAAAAAGTGTAAAATCCAGAAAGGCAGGACAGGCCATGGAGAACTGGGAGCCTTGTTATGCTGATGGGCGGGATGTAAATTGCCAACAGACACTCGGGAGAAGTGTATGGTGTTTCCTGAAACATTTAAAAAACAAAGCAACAGAGCCTAGGGCACTGCCACTTATGGTCCTATAGCTTAGGGAAATTAAAATCAAAAAGACACAGCCACCCCAAAGTTTGGGACGCCTCTGTTTACAAGAACCTCGTTTACAGTACAAGTTCAACATCGCAGAACGTGAAAAATGGATAAAGAACTTATGGTACTTACGTACAATGCAGTATCACTCAGCAATGAAATCTATGTCATCAGGCCTGTAGCAGCATAATGAGTGGATTCAGGTACGATGATTCTAACTGAAATAAGTCACACAGAAAAAGAAACATCATAAGATATCACTAATACACGGAATGTAAACTTGGCTACACAGGAACTGCATTCCAGAACAGAACAGGGACTCAAATTTAGAAAACCAACTTATGCTTGCTTAAGGGGAAAGGTGAGTTGGGGTGCTGCATAAAACCAGAGATTGAAATGAGCACAGATAAAGTTCCTTAAGTCAAATATGGAATAGACAAGAGCTACTCCTTGCTCAACGAAATGGACTCAACACCGCATATTAAACGCCTAAGAATGTACCTGACTAGTAAGTATCTTAAAACCTATGGATTGCTATGTCTCCGAAAGAGAATCAAGCATGTGTACAGGGGCATAAACGCAGCAGTGATAGGATTGGAGAGGTTCGGTGAGCAAATGAAGACCCTTTGAAGTCATATTGCATGGTACCCATTCCACGGGTTTCAACTACCCAGGTTTAAGGTATTCTTCCTTCAGCTAAAACATGCATGTGGAACCTAGAGTATGATCAACCATGTGATCGGGAGACGTGTTCAAATATGTCAGTTTTCGTACCCTGGTACTCGGGTGCAACATTCCAGACGCTTTACTAACACTCTCCCGACTTGGAGAGTCATTCCCTTTCACCTCCTGTTTGGCCCAGTTTGCAGTTTCTGCGGAAGATGAACAGGAATAGCAAGAACCAATGAGAGGCTAGCTGGAGGTGTCTGGACGGGCAAATTTAACTCTCATTTCCCACTAGGAAAAGGAAATAACCAAAGGCTCAGCGTGCCGTACCGGAACCAGATTAGGGCCTGAAGCCATCCTGCGGTGTTGCGGCCAGCTCAAAAGAAAGCGAGTTGAAGAAAGGAGCTCAGGGGCACTGTAATTCACAAACCTGCAGAGTTATAAATGACAGCTATCGTCCAAAAATAGACTGAAGTAAGGCTGCCAAGAGGACTTGAAAGCGGGGCAGAATTGCAGGAAACTGATTTCAGGAGGTAGACTGGAATTGCATTGAAAGCATAGGAAAAGAGGCAGAACGTCCACAATGATGCACTTGGCCAAAAAGGGCGTATGCGTTTTTTCCTGAATATATTCAGGAAAAAACGCATACGCCCTTTTTGGCCAACCAAGCAAGCTTGCAAAGGAAATCTGCACTACAATGAAGTCTCACTTCCCCCCGGTCAAAAGGGCCATCTGAAAAAAGTGTAAAATCCAGAAAGGCAGGACAGGCCATGGAGAACTGGGAGCCTTGTTATGCTGATGGGCGGGATGTAAATTGCCAACAGACACTCGGGAGAAGTGTATGGTGTTTCCTGAAACATTTAAAAAACAAAGCAACAGAGCCTAGGGCACTGCCACTTATGGTCCTATAGCTTAGGGAAATTAAAATCAAAAAGACACAGCCACCCCAAAGTTTGGATCGGCACTGTTTATAAGAACCTCGTTTACAGTACAAGTTCAACATCGCAGAAAGTGAAAAATGGATAAAGAAGTTGTGGTATTTACTTACAAAGCAATATCACTCAGCAATGAAATCTGTGTCATCAGGCCCGTAGCAGCACAATGAGTGGATTAAGGTATGATGATTCTAACTGAAATAAGTCACACAGAAAAGAAACATCATAAGATATCAGTAATACACGGAATGTAAACTTGGCTACACAGGAACTGAATTACAGAACAGAACAGGGTCTCAAATTTAGAAAACCAACTTATGCTTGCTTAAGGGTAAAGGTGAGTTGGGGTGCTGCATAAAACCAGAGATTGAAATGAGCACAGATAAAGTTCCTTAAGCCAAATATGGAATAGACAAGAGCTACTCCTTGCTCAACGAAATGGACTCAACACCGCATATTAAACGCCTAAGAATGTACCTGACTAGTAAGTATCTTAAAACCTATGGATTGCTATGTCTCCAAAAGAGAATCAAGCGTGTGTACAGGGGCATAAACGCAGCAGTGATAGGATTGGAGAGGTTCGGTGAGCAAATGAAGACCCTTTGAAGTCATATTGCATGGTACCCATTACACGGGTCTCAACTCTCCAGATTTAAGGTATTCTTCCTTCAGCTAAAACATGCATGTGGAACCCAAGTATGATCAACCATGTGAACGGGAGACGTGTTCAAATATGTCTCAGTTTTCGTACCCTGGTACTCGGGTGCAACATTCCAGACGCTTTACTAACACTCTCCCGACTTGGAGAGTCAGTCCCTTTAACCTCCTGTTTGGCCCAGTTTGCAATTTCTGCGGAAGATGAACAGGAATAGCGAGAACCAATGAGAGACTAGCTGGAGGTGTCTAGACTGGCAAATTTAACTCTCATTTCCCACCAGGAAGAGGAAATAACGAAAGGCTCAGCGTGCCGTGCCGGAACTAGATTAGGGCCTGAAGCCATCCTGCGGTGTTGCGGCCAGGTCACAAGAAAGCGAGTTGAAGAAAGGAGCTCAGGGGCACTGTAATTAACAAACCTGCAGAGTTATAAATGACAGCTATCGTCCAAAAATAGACTGAAGTAAGGCTGCCAAGAGGACTTGAAAGCGGGGCAGAATTGCAGGAAACCGATTTCAGGAGGTAGACTGGAATTGCATTGAAAGCATAGGAAAAGAGGCAGAACGTCCACAATGATGCACTTGGCCAAAAAGGGCGTATGCGTTTTTTCCTGAATATATTCAGGAAAAAACGCATACGCCCTTTTTGGCCAACCAAGCAAGCTTGCAAAGGAAATCTGCACTACAATGAAGTCTCACTTCCCCCCGGTCAAAAGGGCCATCTGAAAAAAGTGTAAAATCCAGAAAGGCAACAGGCCATGGAGAACTGGGAGCCTTGTTATGCTGATGGGCGGGATGTAAATTGCCAACAGACACTCGGGAGAAGTGTATGGTGTTTCCTGAAACATCTAAAAAACAAAGCAACAGAGCCTAGGGCACTGCCACTTATGGTCCTATAGCTTAGGGAAATTAAAATCAAAAAGACACAGCCACCCCAAAGTTTGGAACGGCTCTGTTTACAAGAACCTCGTTTACAGTACAAGTTCAACATCGCAGAAAGTGAAAAATGGATAAAGAACTTGTGGTATTTACTTACAAAGCAATATCACTCAGCAATGAAATCTATATCATCAGGCCCTTAGCATCACAATGAGTGGATCCAGGTATGATGATTATAACTGAAATAAGTCACACAGAAAAAAAACATCATAAGATATCAGTAATACACGGAATGGAAACTTGGATACACAGGAACTGAATTACAGAACAGAACAGGGTCTCAAATTTAGAAAACCAACTTATGCTTGCTTAAGGGGAAAGGTGAGTTGGGGTGCTGCATAAAACCAGAGATTGAAATGAGCACAGATAAAGTTCCTTAAGTCAAATATGGAATAGACAAGAGCTACTCCTTGCTCAACGAAATGGACTCAACACCGCATATTAAACGCCTAAGAATGTACCTGACTAGTAAGTATCGTAAAACCTATGGATTGCTATGTCTCCAAAAGAGAATCAAGCATGTGTACAGGGGCATAAACGCAGCAGTGATAGGATTGGAGAGGTTCGGTGAGCAAATGAAGACCCTTTGAAGTCATATTGCATGGTACCCATTACACGGGTCTCAACTCTCCAGGTTTAAGGTATTCTTCCTTCAGCTAAAACATGCATGTGGAACCCAAGTATGATCAACCATGTGAACGGGAGACGTGTTCAAATATGTCTCAGTTTTCCTCCCCTGGTACTCGGGTGCAACATTCCAGACGCTTTACTAACACTCTCCCCACTTGGAGAGTCAGCGCCTTTAACCTCCTGTTTGGCCCAGTTTGCAATTTCTGCGGAAGATGAACAGGAATAGCGAGAACCAATGAGAGACTAGCTGGAGGTGTCTGGACGGGCAAATTTAACTCTCATTTCCCACCAGGAAAAGGAAATAATGAAAGGCTCAGCGTGCCGTGCCGGAACCAGATTAGGGCCTGAAGCCATCCTGCGGTGTTGCGGCCAGGTCACAAGAAAGCAAGTTGAAGAAAGGAGCTCAGGGGCACTGTAATTCACAAACCTGCAGAGTTATAAATGACAGCTATCGTCCAAAAATAGACTGAAGTAAGGCTGCCAAGAGGACTTGAAAGCGGGGCAGAATTGCAGGAAACCGATTTCAGGAGGTAGACTGGAATTGCATTGAAAGCATAGGAAAACAGGCAGAACGTCCACAATGATGCACTTGGCCAAAAAGGGCGTATGCGTTTTTTCCTGAATATATTCAGGAAAAAACGCATACGCCCTTTTTGGCCAACCTAGCAAGCTTGCAAAGGAAATCTGCACTACAATGAAGTCTCACTTCCCCCCGGTCAAAAGGGCCATCTGAAAAAAGTGTAAAATCCAGAAAAGCAGGACAGACCATGGAGAACTGGGAGCCTTGTTATGCTGATGGGCGGGATGTAAATTGCCAACAACCACTCGGGAGAAGTGTATGGTGTTTCCTGAAACATCTAAAAAACAAAGCAACAGAACCTAGGGCACTTCCACTTATGGTCCTATAGCTTAGGGAAATTAAAATCAAAACGACACAGCCACCCCAAAGTTTGGAACGGCTCTGTTTACAAGAACCTCGTTTACAGTACAAGTTCAACATCGCAGAAAGTGAAAAATGGATAAAGAAGTTGTGGTATTTACTTACAAAGCAATATCACTCAGCAATGAAATCTGTGTCATCAGGCCCTTAGCAGCACAATGAGTGGATTCAGGTATGATGATTCTAACTGAAATAAGTCACACAGAAAAAGAAACATCATAAGATATCAGTAATACACGGAATGTAAACTTGACTACACAGGAACTGAATTACAGAACAGAACAGGGTCTCAAATTTAGAAAACCAACTTATGCTTGCTTAAGGGTAAAGGTGAGTTGGGGTGCTGCATAAAACCAGAGATTGAAATGAGCACAGATAAAGTTCCTTAAGCCAAATATGGAATAGACAAGAGCTACTCCTTGCTCAACGAAATGGACTCAACACCCCACATTAAACGCCTAAGAATGTACCTGACTAGTAAGTATCTTAAAACCTATGGATTGCTATGTCTCCGAAAGAGAATCAAGCATGTGTACAGGGGCATAAACGCAGCAGTGATAGGATTGGAGAGGTTCGGTGAGCAAATGAAGACCCTTTGAAGTCATATTGCATGGTACCCATTCCACGGGTTTCAACTACCCAGGTTTAAGGTAGTCTTCCTTCAGCTAAAACATGCATGTGGAACCTAGAGTATGATCAACCATGTGATCGGGAGACGTGTTCAAATATGTCTCAGTTTTCCTCCCCTGGTACTCGGGTGCAACATTCCAGACGCTTTACTAACACTCTCCCCACTTGGAGAGTCAGTCCCTTTAACCTCCTGTTTGGCCCAGTTTGCAATTTCTGCGGAAGATGAACAGCAATAGCGAGAACCAATGAGAGGCTAGCTGGAGGTGTCTGGACGGGCAAATTTAACTCTCATTTCCCACCAGGAAGAGGAATTAACCAAAGGCTCACCATGCCGGGCCGGAACCAGATTAGGGCCTGAAGCCATCCTGCGGTGTTGCGGCCAGGTCACAAGAAAGCGAGTTGAAGAAAGGAGCTCAGGGGCACTGTAATTCACAAACCTGCAGAGTTATAAATGACAGCTATCGTCCAAAAATAGACTGAAGTAAGGCTGCCAAGAGGACTTGAAAGCGGGGCAGAATTGCAGGAAACCGATTTCAGGAGGTAGACTGGAATTGCATTGAAAGCATAGGAAAAGAGGCAGAACGTCCACAATGATGCACTTGGCCAAAAAGGGCGTATGCGTTTTTTCCTGAATATATTCAGGAAAAAACGCATACGCCCTTTTTGGCCAACCAAGCAAGCTTGCAAAGGAAATCTGCACTACAATGAAGTCTCACTTCCCCCCGGTCAAAAGGGCCATCTGAAAAAAGTGTAAAATCCAGAAAGGCAACAGGCCATTGAGAACTGGGAACCTTGTTATGCTGATGGGCGGGATGTAAATTGCCAACAGACACTTGGGAGAAGTGTATGGTGTTTCCTGAAACATCTAAAAAACAAAGCAACAGAGCCTAGGGCACTTCCACTTATGGTCCTATAGCTTAGGGAAATTAAAATCAAAAAGACATAGCCACCCCAAAGTTTGGAACGGCTCTGTTTACAAGAACCTCGTTTACAGTACAAGTTCAACATCGCAGAAAGTGAAAAATGGATAAAGAAGTTGTGGTATTCACTTACAAAGCAATATCACTCAGCAATGAAATCTATGTCATCAGGCCCTTAGCAGCACAATGAGTCGATTCAGGTATGATGATTCTAACTGAAATAAGTCACACAGAAAAAGAAACATCATAAGATATCAGTAATACACGGAATGGAAACTTGGCTACACAGGAACTGAATTACAGAACAGAACAGGGTCTCAAATTTAGAAAACCAACTTATGCTTGCTTAAGGGTAAAGGTGAGTTGGGGTGCTGCATAAAACCAGAGATTGAAATGAGCACAGATAAAGTTCCTTAAGCCAAATATGGAATAGACAACAGCTACTCCTTGCTCAACGAAATGGACTCAACACCGCATATTAAATGCCTCAGAATGTACCTGACTTGTAAGTATCTTAAAACCTATGGATTGCTATGTCTCCAAAAGAGAATCAAGCATGTGTACAGGGGCATAAACGCAGCAGTGATAGGATTGGAGAGGTTCGGTGAGCAAATGAAGACCCTTTCAAGTCATATTGCATGGTACCCATTCCACGGGTTTCAACTACCCAGGTTTAAGGTATTCTTCCTTCAGCTAAAACATGCATGTGGAACCTAGAGTATGATCAACCATGTGATCGGGAGACGTGTTCAAATATGTCTCAGTTTTCCTCCCCTGGTACTCGGGTGCAACATTCCAGACGCTTTACTAACACTCTCTCGACTTGGAGAGTCAGTCCCTTTAACCTCCTGTTTGGCCCAGTTTGCAATTTCTGCGGAAGATGAACAGGAATAGCGAGAACCAATGAGAGGCTAGCTGGAGGTGTCTGGACGGGCAAATTTAACTCTCATTTCCCACCAGGAAGAGGAATTAACCAAAGGCTCAGCATGCCGGGCCGGAACCAGATTAGGGCCTGAAGCCATCCTGCGGTGTTGCGGCCAGGTCACAAGAAAGCGAGTTGAAGAAAGGAGCTCAGGGGCACTGTAATTCACAAACCTGCAGAGTTATAAATGACAGCTATCGTCCAAAAATAGACTGAAGTAAGGCTGCCAAGAGGACTTGAAAGCGGGGCAGAATTGCAGGAAACCGATTTCAGGAGGTAGACTGGAATTGCATTGAAAGCATAGGAAAAGAGGCAGAACGTCCAGAATGATGCACTTGGCCAAAAAGGGCGTATGCGTTTTTTCCTGAATATATTCAGGAAAAAACGCATACGCCCTTTTTGGCCAACCAAGCAAGCTTGCAAAGGAAATCTGCACTACAATGAAGTCTCACTTCCCCCGGTCAAAAGGGCCATCTGAAAAAAGTGTAAAATCCAGAAAGGCAGGACAGGCCATGGAGAACTGGGAGCCTTGTTATGCTGATGGGCGGGATGTAAATTGCCAACAGACACTCGGGAGAAGTGTATGGTGTTTCCTGAAACATCTAAAAAACAAAGCAACAGAGCCTAGGGCACTTCCACTTATGGTCCTATAGCTTAGGGAAATTAAAATCAAAAAGACACAGCCACCCCAAAGTTTGGAACGGCTCTGTTTACAAGAACCTCGTTTACAGTACAAGTTCAACATCGCAGAAAGTGAAAAATGGATAAAAATGTTGTGGTATTTACTTACAAAGCAATATCACTCAGCAATGAAATCTGTGTCATCAGGCCCTTAGCAGCACAATGAGTGGATTCAGGTATGATGATTCTAACTGAAGTAAGTCACACAGAAAAAGAAACATCATAAGATATCAGTAATACACGGAATGGAAACTTGGCTACACAGGAACTGAATTACAGAACAGAACAGGGTCTCAAATTCAGAAAACCAACTTATGCTTGCTTAAGGGAAAGGTGAGTTGGGGTGCTGCATAAAACCAGAGATTGAAATGAGCACAGATAAAGTTCCTTAAGTCAAATATGGAATAGACAAGAGCTACTCCTTGCTCAACGAAATGGACTCAACACCGCATATTAAACGCCTAAGAATGTACCTGACTAGTAAGTATCTTAAAACCTATGGATTGCTATGTCTCCGAAAGAGAATCAAGCATGTGTACAGGGGCATAAACGCAGCAGTGATAGGATTGGAGAGGTTCGGTGAGCAAATGAAGACCCTTTGAAGTCATATTGCATGGTACCCATTACACGGGTCTTAACTCTCCAGGTTTAAGGTATTCTTCCTTCAGCTAAAACATGCATGTGGAACCCAAGTATGATCAACCATGTGAACGGGAGACGTGTTCAAATATGTCTCAGTTTTCCTCCCCTGGTACTCGGGTGCAACATTCCAGACGCTTTACTAACACTCTCCCCACTTGGAGAGTCAGCGCCTTTAACCTCCTGTTTGGCCCAGTTTGCAATTTCTGCGGAAGATGAACAGGAATAGCGAGAACCAATGAGAGACTAGCTGGAGGTGTCTGGACGGGCAAATTTAACTCTCATTTCCCACCAGGAAGAGGAAATAACGAAAGGCTCAGCGTGCCGTGCCGGAACCAGATTAGGGCCTGAAGCCATCCTGCGGTGTTGCGGCCAGCTCACAAGAAAGCGAGTTGAAGAAAGGAGCTCAGGGGCACTGTAATTCACAAACCTGCAGAGTTATAAATGACAGCTATCGTCCAAAAATAGACTGAAGTAAGGCTGCCAAGAGGACTTGAAAGCGGGGCAGAATTGCAGGAAACCGATTTCAGGAGGTAGACTGGAATTGCATTGAAAGCATAGGAAAAGAGGCAGAACGTCCACAATGATGCACTTGGCCAAAAAGGGCGTATGCGTTTTTTCCTGAATATATTCAGGAAAAAACGCATACGCCCTTTTTGGCCAACCAAGCAAGCTTGCAAAGGAAATCTGCACTACAATGAAGTCTCACTTCCCCCCGGTCAAAAGGGCCATCTGTAAAAAGTGTAAAATCCAGAAAGGCAGGACAGGCCATGGAGAACTGGGAGCCTTGTTATGCTGATGGGCGGGATGTAAATTGCCAACAACCACTCGGGAGAAGTGTATGGTGTTTCCTGAAACATCTAAAAAACAAAGCAACAGAACCTAGGGCACTTCCACTTATGGTCCTATAGCTTAGGGAAATTAAAATCAAAAAGACACAGCCACCCCAAAGTTTGGGACGCCTCTGTTTACAAGAACCTCGTTTACAGTACAAGTTCAACATCGCAGAAAGTGAAAAATGGATAAAGAAGTTGTGGTATTTACTTACAAAGCAATATCACTCAGCAATGAAATCTGTGTCATCAGGCCCTTAGCAGCACAATGAGTGGATTCAGGTATGATGATTCTAACTGAAGTAAGTCACACAGAAAAAGAAACATCATAAGATATCAGTAATACACGGAATGTAAACTTGGCTACACAGGAACTGAATTACAGAACAGAACAGGGTCTCAAATTTAGAAAAACAACTTATGCTTGCTTAAGGGGAAAGGTGAGTTGGGGTGCTGCATAAAACCAGAGATTGAAATGAGCACAGATAAAGTTCCTTAAGCCAAATATGGAATAGACAAGAGCTACTCCTTGCTCAACGAAATGGACTCAACACCGCATATTAAACGCCTAAGAATGTACCTGACTAGTAAGTATCTTAAAACCTATGGATTGCTATGTCTCCAAAAGAGAATCAAGCGTGTGTACAGGGGCATAAACGCAGCAGTGATAGGATTGGAGAGGTTCGGTGAGCAAATGAAGACCCTTTGAAGTCATATTGCATGGTACCCATTCCACGGGTCTCAACTCTCCAGGTTTAAGGTATTCTTCCTTCAGCTAAAACATGCATGTGGAACCCAGAGTATGATCAACCATGTGAACGGTAGACGTGTTCAAATATGTCTCAGTTTTCCTCCCCTGGTACTCGGGTGCAACATTCCAGACGCTTTACTAACACTCTCCCGACTTGGAGAGTCAGTCCCTTTAACCTCCTGTTTGGCCCAGTTTGCAATTTCTGCGGAAGATGAACAGGAATAGCGAGAACCAATGAGAGACTAGCTGGAGGTGTCTGAACGGGCAAATTTAACTCTCAATTCCCACCAGGAAGAGGAATTAACCAAAGGCTCAGCATGCCGGGCCGGAACCAGATTAGGGCCTGAAGCCATCCTGCGGTGTTGCGGCCAGGTCACAAGAAAGCGAGTTGAAGAAAGGAGCTCAGGGGCACTGTAATTCACAAACCTGCAGAGTTATAAATGACAGCTATCGTCCAAAAATAGACTGAAGTAAGGCTGCCAAGAGGACTTGAAAGCGGGGCAGAATTGCAGGAAACCGATTTCAGGAGGTAGACTGGAATTGCATTGAAAGCATAGGAAAAGAGGCAGAACGTCCACAATGATGCACTTGGCCAAAAAGGGCGTATGCGTTTTTTCCTGAATATATTCAGGAAAAAACGCATACGCCCTTTTTGGCCAACCAAGCAAGCTTGCAAAGGAAATCTGCACTACAATGAAGTCTCACTTCCCCCGGGTCAAAGGGGCCATCTGAAAAAAGTGTAAAATCCAGAAAGGCAGGACAGGCCATGGAGAACTGGGAGCCTTGTTATGCTGATGGGCGGGATATAAATTGCCAACAGACACTCGGGAGAAGTGTATGGTGTTTCCTGAAACATCTAAAAAACAAAGCAACAGAGCCTAGGGCACTGCCACTTATGGTCCTATAGCTTAGGGAAATTAAAATCAAAAAGACACAGCCACCCCAAAATTTGGGACGCCTCTGTTTACAAGAACCTCGTTTACAGTACAAGTTCAACATCGCAGAAAGTGAAAAATGGATAAAGAAGTTGTGGTATTTACTTACAAAGCAATATCACTCAGCAATGAAATCTATGTCATCAGGCCCTTAGCATCACAATGAGTGGATTCAGGTATGATGATTCTAACTGAAATAAGTCACACAGAAAAAGAAACATCATAAGATATCAGTAATACACGGAATGGAAACTTGGCTACACAGGAACTGAATTACAGAACAGAACAGGGTCTCAAATTTAGAAAACCAACTTATGCTTGCTTAAGGGTAAAGGTGAGTTGGGGTGCTGCATAAAACCAGAGATTGAAATGAGCACAGATAAAGTTCCTTAAGCCAAATATGGAATAGACAAGAGCTACTCCTTGCTCAACGAAATGGACTCAACACCGCATATTAAACGCCTAAGAATGTACCTGACTAGTAAGTATTGTAAAACCTATGGATTGCTATGTCTCCAAAAGAGAATCAAGCATGTGTACAGGGGCATAAACGCAGCAGTGATAGGATTGGAGAGGTTCGGTGAGCAAATGAAGACCCTTTGAAGTCGTATTGCATGGTACCCATTCCACGGGTCTCAACTCTCCAGGTTTAAGGTATTCTTCCTTCAGCTAAAACATGCATGTGGAACCCAAGAATGATCAACCATGTGAACGGGAGACGTGTTCAAATATGTCTCAGTTTTCCTCCCCTGGTACTCGGGTGCAACATTCCAGACGCTTTACTAACACTCTCCCCACTTGGAGAGTCAGCGCCTTTAACCTCCTGTTTGGCCCAGTTTGCAATTTCTGCAGAAGATGAACAGGAATACCGAGAACCAATGAGAGGCTAGCTGGAGGTGTCTGGACGGGCAAATTTAACTCTCATTTCCCACCAGGAAGAGGAAATAACCAAAGGCTCAGCGTGCCGTACCGGAACCAGATTAGGGCCTGAAGCCATCCTGCGGTGTTGCGGCCAGCTCAAAAGAAAGCGAGTTGAAGAAAGGAGCTCAGGGGCACTGTAATTCACAAACCTGCAGAGTTATAAACGACAGCTATCGTCCAAAAATAGACTGAAGTAAGGCTGCCAAGAGGACTTGAAAGCGGGGCAGAATTGCAGGAAACCGATTTCAGGAGGTAGACTGGAATTGCATTGAAAGCATAGGAAAAGAGGCAGAACGTCCACAATGATGCACTTGGCCAAAAAGGGCGTATGCGTTTTTTCCTGAATATATTCAGGAAAAAACGCATACGCCCTTTTTGGCCAACCAAGCAAGCTTGCAAAGGAAATCTGCACTACAATGAAGTCTCACTTCCCCCCGGTCAAAAGGGCCATCTGAAAAAAGTGTAAAATCCAGAAAGGCAGGACAGGCCATGGAGAACTGGGAGCCTTGTTATGCTGATGGGCGGGATGTAAATTGCCAACAACCACTCGGGAGAAGTGTATGGTGTTTCCTGAAACATCTAAAAAACAAAGCAACAGAACCTAGGGCACTTCCACTTATGGTCCTATAGCTTAGGGAAATTAAAATCAAAAAGACACAGCCACCCCAAAGTTTGGAACGGCTCTGTTTACAAGAACCTCGTTTACAGTACAAGTTCAACATCGCAGAAAGTGAAAAATGGATAAAGAAGTTGTGGTATTCACTTACAAAGCAATATCACTCAGCAATGAAATCTATGTCATCAGGCCCTTAGCAGCACAATGAGTGGATTCAGGTATGATGATTCTAACTGAAATAAGTCACACAGAAAAAGAAACATCATAAGATATCAGTAATAAACGGAATGGAAACTTGGCTACACAGGAACTGAATTACAGAACAGAACAGGGTCTCAAATTTAGAAAAACAACTTATGCTTGCTTAAGGGTAAAGGTGAGTTGGGGTGCTGCATAAAACCAGAGATTGAAATGAGCACAGATAAAGTTCCTTAAGCCAAATATGGAATAGACAAGAGCTACTCCTTGCTCAACGAAATGGACTCAACACCGCATATTAAACGCCTAAGAATGTACCTGACTTGTAAGTATCTTAAAACCTATGGATTGCTATGTCTCCGAAAGAGAATCAAGCATGTGTACAGGGGCATAAACGCAGCAGTGATAGGATTGGAGAGGTTCGGTGAGCAAATGAAGACCCTTTCAAGTCATATTGCATGGTACCCATTCCACGGGTTTCAACTACCCAGGTTTAAGGTATTCTTCCTTCAGCTAAAACATGCATGTGGAACCTAGAGTATGATCAACCATGTGATCGGGAGACGTGTTCAAATATGTCTCAGTTTTCCTCCCCTGGTACTCGGGTGCAACATTCCAGACGCTTTACTAACACTCTCCCCACTTGGAGAGTCAGTCCCTTTAACCTCCTGTTTGGCCCAGTTTGCAATTTCTGCGGAAGATGAACAGCAATAGCGAGAACCAATGAGAGGCTAGCTGGAGGTGTCTGGACGGGCAAATTTAACTCTCATTTCCCACCAGGAAGAGGAATTAACCAAAGGCTCAGCGTGCCGGGCCGGAACCAGATTAGGGCCTGAAGCCATCCTGCGGTGTTGCGGCCAGGTCACAAGAAAGCGAGTTGAAGAAAGGAGCTCAGGGGCACTGTAATTCACAAACCTGCAGAGTTATAAATGACAGCTATCGTCCAAAAATAGACTGAAGTAAGGCTGCCAAGAGGACTTGAAAGCGGGGCAGAATTGCAGGAAACCGATTTCAGGAGGTAGACTGGAATTGCATTGAAAGCATAGGAAAAGAGGCAGAACGTCCACAATGATGCACTTGGCCAAAAAGGGCGTATGCGTTTTTTCCTGAATATATTCAGGAAAAAACGCATACGCCCTTTTTGGCCAACCAAGCAAGCTTGCAAAGGAAATCTGCACTACAATGAAGTCTCACTTCCCCCCGGTCAAAAGGGCCATCTGAAAAAAGTGTAAAATCCAGAAAGGCAACAGGCCATTGAGAACTGGGAACCTTGTTATGCTGATGGGCGGGATGTAAATTGCCAACAGACACTTGGGAGAAGTGTATGGTGTTTCCTGAAACATCTAAAAAACAAAGCAACAGAGCCTAGGGCACTTCCACTTATGGTCCTATAGCTTAGGGAAATTAAAATCAAAAAGACATAGCCACCCCAAAGTTTGGAACGGCTCTGTTTACAAGAACCTCGTTTACAGTACAAGTTCAACATCGCAGAAAGTGAAAAATGGATAAAGAAGTTGTGGTATTCACTTACAAAGCAATATCACTCAGCAATGAAATCTATGTCATCAGGCCCTTAGCAGCACAATGAGTCGATTCAGGTATGATGATTCTAACTGAAATAAGTCACACAGAAAAAGAAACATCATAAGATATCAGTAATACACGGAATGGAAACTTGGCTACACAGGAACTGAATTACAGAACAGAACAGGGTCTCAAATTTAGAAAACCAACTTATGCTTGCTTAAGGGTAAAGGTGAGTTGGGGTGCTGCATAAAACCAGAGATTGAAATGAGCACAGATAAAGTTCCTTAAGCCAAATATGGAATAGACAAGAGCTACTCCTTGCTCAACGAAATGGACTCAACACCGCATATTAAATGCCTCAGAATGTACCTGACTTGTAAGTATCTTAAAACCTATGGATTGCTATGTCTCCAAAAGAGAATCAAGCATGTGTACAGGGGCATAAACGCAGCAGTGATAGGATTGGAGAGGTTCGGTGAGCAAATGAAGACCCTTTCAAGTCATATTGCATGGTACCCATTCCACGGGTTTCAACTACCCAGGTTTAAGGTATTCTTCCTTCAGCTAAAACATGCATGTGGAACCTAGAGTATGATCAACCATGTGATCGGGAGACGTGTTCAAATATGTCTCAGTTTTCCTCCCCTGGTACTCGGGTGCAACATTCCAGACGCTTTACTAACACTCTCCCCACTTGGAGAGTCAGCGCCTTTAACCTCCTGTTTGGCCCAGTTTGCAATTTCTGCGGAAGATGAACAGGAATAGCGAGAACCAATGAGAGGCTAGCTGGAGGTGTCTGGACGGGCAAATTTAACTCTCATTTCCCACCAGGAAGAGGAATTAACCAAAGGCTCAGCATGCCGGGCCGGAACCAGATTAGGGCCTGAAGCCATCCTGCGGTGTTGCGGCCAGGTCACAAGAAAGCGAGTTGAAGAAAGGAGCTCAGGGGCACTGTAATTCACAAACCTGCAGAGTTATAAATGACAGCTATCGTCCAAAAATAGACTGAAGTAAGGCTGCCAAGAGGACTTGAAAGCGGGGCAGAATTGCAGGAAACCGATTTCAGGAGGTAGACTGGAATTGCATTGAAAGCATAGGAAAAGAGGCAGAACGTCCAGAATGATGCACTTGGCCAAAAAGGGCGTATGCGTTTTTTCCTGAATATATTCAGGAAAAAACGCATACGTCCTTTTTGGCCAACCAAGCAAGCTTGCAAAGGAAATCTGCACTACAATGAAGTCTCACTTCCCCCCGGTCAAAAGGGCCATCTGAAAAAAGTGTAAAATCCAGAAAGGCAGGACAGGCCATGGAGAACTGGGAGCCTTGTTATGCTGATGGGCGGGATGTAAATTGCCAACAGACACTCTGGAGAAGTGTATGGTGTTTCCTGAAACATCTAAAAAACAAAGCAACAGAGCCTAGGGCACTTCCACTTATGGTCCTATAGCTTAGGGAAATTAAAATCAAAAAGACACAGCCACCCCAAAGTTTGGAACGGCTCTGTTTACAAGAACCTCGTTTACAGTACAAGTTCAACATCGCAGAAAGTGAAAAATGGATAAAAAAGTTGTGGTATTTACTTACAAAGCAATATCACTCAGCAATGAAATCTGTGTCATCAGGCCCTTAGCAGCACAATGAGTGGATTCAGGTATGATGATTCTAACTGAAGTAAGTCACACAGAAAAAGAAACATCATAAAATATCAGTAATACACGGAATGTAAACTTGGCTACACAGGAACTGAATTACAGAACAGAACAGGGTCTCAAATTCAGAAAACCAACTTATGCTTGCTTAAGGGAAAGGTGAGTTGGGGTGCTGCATAAAACCAGAGATTGAAATGAGCACAGATAAAGTTCCTTAAGTCAAATATGGAATAGACAAGAGCTACTCCTTGCTCAACGAAATGGACTCAACACCGCATATTAAACGCCTAAGAATGTACCTGACTAGTAAGTATCTTAAAACCTATGGATTGCTATGTCTCCGAAAGAGAATCAAGCATGTGTACAGGGGCATAAACGCAGCAGTGATAGGATTGGAGAGGTTCGGTGAGCAAATGAAGACCCTTTGAAGTCATATTGCATGGTATCCATTACACGGGTCTTAACTCTCCAGGTTTAAGGTATTCTTCCTTCAGCTAAAACATGCATGTGGAACCCAAGTATGATCAACCATGTGAACGGGAGACGTGTTCAAATATGTCTCAGTTTTCCTCCCCTGGTACTCGGGTGCAACATTCCAGACGCTTTACTAACACTCTCCCCACTTGGAGAGTCAGCGCCTTTAACCTCCTGTTTGGCCCAGTTTGCAATTTCTGCGGAAGATGAACAGGAATAGCGAGAACCAATGAGAGACTAGCTGGAGGTGTCTGGACGGGCAAATTTAACTCTCATTTCCCACCAGGAAGAGGAAATAACGAAAGGCTCAGCGTGCCGTGCCGGAACCAGATTAGGGCCTGAAGCCATCCTGCGGTGTTGCGGCCAGGTCACAAGAAAGCGAGTTGAAGAAAGGAGCTCAGGGGCACTGTAATTCACAAACCTGCAGAGTTATAAATGACAGCTATCGTCCAAAAATAGACTGAAGTAAGGCTGCCAAGAGGACTTGAAAGCGGGGCAGAATTGCAGGAAACCGATTTCAGGAGGTAGACTGGAATTGCATTGAAAGCATAGGAAAAGAGGCAGAACGTCCACAATGATGCACTTGGCCAAAAAGGGCGTATGCGTTTTTTCCTGAATATATTCAGGAAAAAACGCATACGCCCTTTTTGGCCAACCAAGCAAGCTTGCAAAGGAAATCTGCACTACAATGAAGTCTCACTTCCCCCGGGTCAAAAGGGCCATCTGTAAAAAGTGTAAAATCCAGAAAGGCAGGACAGGCCATGGAGAACTGGGAGCCTTGTTATGCTGATGGGCGGGATGTAAATTGCCAACAACCACTCGGGAGAAGTGTATGGTGTTTCCTGAAACATCTAAAAAACAAAGCAACAGAACCTAGGGCACTTCCACTTATGGTCCTATAGCTTAGGGAAATTAAAATCAAAAAGACACAGCCACCCCAAAGTTTGGGACGCCTCTGTTTACAAGAACCTCGTTTACAGTACAAGTTCAACATCGCAGAAAGTGAAAAATGGATAAAGAAGTTGTGGTATTTACTTACAAAGCAATATCACTCAGCAATGAAATCTGTGTCATCAGGCCCTTAGCAGCACAATGAGTGGATTCAGGTATGATGATTCTAACTGAAGTAAGTCACACAGAAAAAGAAACATCATAAGATATCAGTAATACACGGAATGTAAACTTGGCTACACAGGAACTGAATTACAGAACAGAACAGGGTCTCAAATTTAGAAAAACAACTTATGCTTGCTTAAGGGGAAAGGTGAGTTGGGGTGCTGCATAAAACCAGAGATTGAAATGAGCACAGATAAAGTTCCTTAAGCCAAATATGGAATAGACAAGAGCTACTCCTTGCTCAACGAAATGGACTCAACACCGCATATTAAACGCCTAAGAATGTACCTGACTAGTAAGTATCTTAAAACCTATGGATTGCTATGTCTCCAAAAGAGAATCAAGCGTGTGTACAGGGGCATAAACGCAGCAGTGATAGGATTGGAGAGGTTCGGTGAGCAAATGAAGACCCTTTGAAGTCATATTGCATGGTACCCATTCCACGGGTCTCAACTCTCCAGGTTTAAGGTATTCTTCCTTCAGCTAAAACATGCATGTGGAACCCAGAGTATGATCAACCATGTGAACGGTAGACGTGTTCAAATATGTCTCAGTTTTCCTCCCCTGGTACTCGGGTGCAACATTCCAGACGCTTTACTAACACTCTCCCGACTTGGAGAGTCAGTCCCTTTAACCTCCTGTTTGGCCCAGTTTGCAATTTCTGCGGAAGATGAACAGGAATAGCGAGAACCAATGAGAGACTAGCTGGAGGTGTCTGAACGGGCAAATTTAACTCTCAATTCCCACCAGGAAGAGGAATTAACCAAAGGCTCAGCATGCCGGGCCGGAACCAGATTAGGGCCTGAAGCCATCCTGCGGTGTTGCGGCCAGGTCACAAGAAAGCGAGTTGAAGAAAGGAGCTCAGGGGCACTGTAATTCACAAACCTGCAGAGTTATAAATGACAGCTATCGTCCAAAAATAGACTGAAGTAAGGCTGCCAAGAGGACTTGAAAGCGGGGCAGAATTGCAGGAAACCGATTTCAGGAGGTAGACTGGAATTGCATTGAAAGCATAGGAAAAGAGGCAGAACGTCCACAATGATGCACTTGGCCAAAAAGGGCGTATGCGTTTTTTCCTGAATATATTCAGGAAAAAACGCATACGCCCTTTTTGGCCAACCAAGCAAGCTTGCAAAGGAAATCTGCACTACAATGAAGTCCCACTTCCCCACGGTCAAAAGGGCCATCTGAAAAAAGTGTAAAATCCAGAAAGGCAGGACAGGCCATGGAGAACTGGGAGCCTTGTTATGCTGATGGGCGGGATGTAAATTGCCAACAGACACTCGGGAGAAGTGTATGGTGTTTCCTGAAACATCTAAAAAACAAAGCAACAGAGCCTAGGGCACTGCCACTTATGGTCCTATAGCTTAGGGAAATTAAAATCAAAAAGACACAGCCACCCCAAAATTTGGGACGCCTCTGTTTACAAGAACCTCGTTTACAGTACAAGTTCAACATCGCAGAAAGTGAAAAATGGATAAAGAAGTTGTGGTATTTACTTACAAAGCAATATCACTCAGCAATGAAATCTATGTCATCAGGCCCTTAGCATCACAATGAGTGGATTCAGGTATGATGATTCTAACTGAAATAAGTCACACAGAAAAAGAAACATCATAAGATATCAGTAATACACGGAATGGAAACTTGGCTACACAGGAACTGAATTACAGAACAGAACAGGGTCTCAAATTTAGAAAACCAACTTATGCTTGCTTAAGGGTAAAGGTGAGTTGGGGTGCTGCATAAAACCAGAGATTGAAATGAGCACAGATAAAGTTCCTTAAGCCAAATATGGAATAGACAAGAGCTACTCCTTGCTCAACGAAATGGACTCAACACCGCATATTAAACGCCTAAGAATGTACCTGACTAGTAAGTATTGTAAAACCTATGGATTGCTATGTCTCCAAAAGAGAATCAAGCATGTGTACAGGGGCATAAACGCAGCAGTGATAGGATTGGAGAGGTTCGGTGAGCAAATGAAGACCCTTTGAAGTCATATTGCATGGTACCCATTCCACGGGTCTCAACTCTCCAGGTTTAAGGTATTCTTCCTTCAGCTAAAACATGCATGTGGAACCCAAGAATGATCAACCATGTGAACGGGAGACGTGTTCAAATATGTCTCAGTTTTCCTCCCCTGGTACTCGGGTGCAACATTCCAGACGCTTTACTAACACTCTCCCCACTTGGAGAGTCAGCGCCTTTAACCTCCTGTTTGGCCCAGTTTGCAATTTCTGCAGAAGATGAACAGGAATACCGAGAACCAATGAGAGGCTAGCTGGAGGTGTCTGGACGGGCAAATTTAACTCTCATTTCCCACCAGGAAGAGGAAATAACCAAAGGCTCAGCGTGCCGTACCGGAACCAGATTAGGGCCTGAAGCCATCCTGCGGTGTTGCGGCCAGCTCAAAAGAAAGCGAGTTGAAGAAAGGAGCTCAGGGGCACTGTAATTCACAAACCTGCAGAGTTATAAACGACAGCTATCGTCCAAAAATAGACTGAAGTAAGGCTGCCAAGAGGACTTGAAAGCGGGGCAGAATTGCAGGAAACCGATTTCAGGAGGTAGACTGGAATTGCATTGAAAGCATAGGAAAAGAGGCAGAACGTCCACAATGATGCACTTGGCCAAAAAGGGCGTATGCGTTTTTTCCTGAATATATTCAGGAAAAAACGCATACGCCCTTTTTGGCCAACCAAGCAAGCTTGCAAAGGAAATCTGCACTACAATGAAGTCTCACTTCCCCCCGGTCAAAAGGGCCATCTGAAAAAAGTGTAAAATCCAGAAAGGCAGGACAGGCCATGGAGAACTGGGAGCCTTGTTATGCTGATGGGCGGGATGTAAATTGCCAACAACCACTCGGGAGAAGTGTATGGTGTTTCCTGAAACATCTAAAAAACAAAGCAACAGAACCTAGGGCACTTCCACTTATGGTCCTATAGCTTAGGGAAATTAAAATCAAAAAGACACAGCCACCCCAAAATTTGGGACGCCTCTGTTTACAAGAACCTCGTTTACAGTACAAGTTCAACATCGCAGAAAGTGAAAAATGGATAAAGAAGTTGTGGTATTTACTTACAAAGCAATATCACTCAGCAATGAAATCTATGTCATCAGGCCCTTAGCATCACAATGAGTGGATTCAGGTATGATGATTCTAACTGAAATAAGTCACACAGAAAAAGAAACATCATAAGATATCAGTAATACACGGAATGGAAACTTGGCTACACAGGAACTGAATTACAGAACAGAACAGGGTCTCAAATTTAGAAAACCAACTTATGCTTGCTTAAGGGTAAAGGTGAGTTGGGGTGCTGCATAAAACCAGAGATTGAAATGAGCACAGATAAAGTTCCTTAAGCCAAATATGGAATAGACAAGAGCTACTCCTTGCTCAACGAAATGGACTCAACACCGCATATTAAACGCCTAAGAATGTACCTGACTAGTAAGTATTGTAAAACCTATGGATTGCTATGTCTCCAAAAGAGAATCAAGCATGTGTACAGGGGCATAAACGCAGCAGTGATAGGATTGGAGAGGTTCGGTGAGCAAATGAAGACCCTTTGAAGTCATATTGCATGGTACCCATTCCACGGGTCTCAACTCTCCAGGTTTAAGGTATTCTTCCTTCAGCTAAAACATGCATGTGGAACCCAAGAATGATCAACCATGTGAACGGGAGACGTGTTCAAATATGTCTCAGTTTTCCTCCCCTGGTACTCGGGTGCAACATTCCAGACGCTTTACTAACACTCTCCCCACTTGGAGAGTCAGCGCCTTTAACCTCCTGTTTGGCCCAGTTTGCAATTTCTGCAGAAGATGAACAGGAATACCGAGAACCAATGAGAGGCTAGCTGGAGGTGTCTGGACGGGCAAATTTAACTCTCATTTCCCACCAGGAAGAGGAAATAACCAAAGGCTCAGCGTGCCGTACCGGAACCAGATTAGGGCCTGAAGCCATCCTGCGGTGTTGCGGCCAGCTCAAAAGAAAGCGAGTTGAAGAAAGGAGCTCAGGGGCACTGTAATTCACAAACCTGCAGAGTTATAAACGACAGCTATCGTCCAAAAATAGACTGAAGTAAGGCTGCCAAGAGGACTTGAAAGCGGGGCAGAATTGCAGGAAACCGATTTCAGGAGGTAGACTGGAATTGCATTGAAAGCATAGGAAAAGAGGCAGAACGTCCACAATGATGCACTTGGCCAAAAAGGGCGTATGCGTTTTTTCCTGAATATATTCAGGAAAAAACGCATACGCCCTTTTTGGCCAACCAAGCAAGCTTGCAAAGGAAATCTGCACTACAATGAAGTCTCACTTCCCCCCGGTCAAAAGGGCCATCTGAAAAAAGTGTAAAATCCAGAAAGGCAGGACAGGCCATGGAGAACTGGGAGCCTTGTTATGCTGATGGGCGGGATGTAAATTGCCAACAACCACTCGGGAGAAGTGTATGGTGTTTCCTGAAACATCTAAAAAACAAAGCAACAGAACCTAGGGCACTTCCACTTATGGTCCTATAGCTTAGGGAAATTAAAATCAAAAAGACACAGCCACCCCAAAGTTTGGAACGGCTCTGTTTACAAGAACCTCGTTTACAGTACAAGTTCAACATCGCAGAAAGTGAAAAATGGATAAAGAAGTTGTGGTATTTACTTACAAAGCAATATCACTCAGCAATGAAATCTGTGTCATCAGGCCCTTAGCAGCACAATTAGTGGATTCAGGTATGATAATTCTAACTGAAGTAAGTCACACAGAAAAAGAAACATCATAAGATATCAGTAATACACGGAATGTAAACTTGGCTACACAGGAACTGAATTACAGAACAGAACAGGGTCTCAAATTTAGAAAACCAACTTATGCTTGCTTAAGGGGAAAGGTGAGTTGGGGTGCTGCATAAAACCAGAGATTGAAATGAGCACAGATAAAGTTCCTTAAGTCAAATATGGAATAGACAAGAGCTACTCCTTGCTCAACGAAATGGACTCAACACCGCATATTAAACGCCTAAGAATGTACCTGACTAGTAAGTATCTTAAAACCTATGGATTGCTATGTCTCCAAAAGAGAATCAAGCATGTGTACAGGGGCATAAACGCAGCAGTGATAGGATTGGAGAGGTTCGGTGAGCAAATGAAGACCCTTTGAAGTCATATTGCATGGTACCCATTACACGGGTCTTAACTCTCCAGGTTTAAGGTATTCTTCCTTCAGCTAAAACATGCATGTGGAACCCAAGTATGATCAACCATGTGAACGGGAGACGTGTTCAAATATGTCTCAGTTTTCCTCCCCTGGTACTCGGGTGCAACATTCCAGACGCTTTACTAACACTCTCCCCACTTGGAGAGTCAGCGCCTTTAACCTCCTGTTTGGCCCAGTTTGCAATTTCTGCGGAAGATGAACAGGAATAGCGAGAACCAATGAGAGACTAGCTGGAGGTGTCTGGACGGGCAAATTTAACTCTCATTTCCCACCAGGAAGAGGAAATAACCAAAGGCTCAGCGTGCCGTACCGGAACCAGATTAGGGCCTGAAGCCATCCTGCGGTGTTGCGGCCAGGTCACAAGAAAGCGAGTTGAAGAAAGGAGCTCAGGGGCACTGTAATTCACTAACCTGCAGAGTTATAAATGACAGCTATCGTCCAAAAATAGACTGAAGTAAGGCTGCCAAGAGGACTTGAAAGCGGGGCAGAATTGCAGGAAACCGATTTCAGGAGGTAGACTGGAATTGCATTGAAAGCATAGGAAAAGAGGCAGAACGTCCACAATGATGCACTTGGCCAAAAAGGGCGTATGCGTTTTTTCCTGAATATATTCAGGAAAAAACGCATACGCCCTTTTTGGCCAACCAAGCAAGCTTGCAAAGGAAATCTGCACTACAATGAAGTCTCACTTCCCCCGGTCAAAAGGGCCATCTGAAAAAAGTGTAAAATCCAGAAAGGCAACAGGCCATTGAGAACTGGGAGCCTTGTTATGCTGATGGGCGGGATGTAAATTGCCAACAGACACTCGGGAGAAGTGTATGGTGTTTCCTGAAACATCTAAAAAACAAAGCAACAGAGCCTAGGGCACTTCCACTTATGGTCCTATAGCTTAGGGAAATTAAAATCAAAAAGACACAGCCACCCCAAAATTTGGGACGCCTCTGTTTACAAGAACCTCGTTTACAGTACAAGTTCAACATCGCAGAAAGTGAAAAATGGATAAAGAACTTGTGGTACTTACGTACAATGCAGTATCACTCAGCAATGAAATCTATGTCATCAGGCCCTTAGCAGCATAATGAGTAGATTCAGGTACGATGATTCTAACTGAAATAAGTCACACAGAAAAAGAAACATCATAAGATATCAGTAATACACGGAATGGAAACTTGGCTACACAGGAACTGAATTACAGAACAGAACAGGGTCTCAAATTTAGAAAACCAACTTATGCTTGCTTAAGGGGAAAGGTGAGTTGGGGTGCTGCATAAAACCAGAGATTGAAATGAGCACAGATAAAGTTCCTTAAGTCAAATATGGAATAGACAAGAGCTACTCCTTGCTCAACGAAATGGACTCAACACCGCATATTAAACGCCTAAGAATGTACCTGACTAGTAAGTATCGGAAAACCTATGGAATGCTATGTCTCCAAAAGAGAAACAAGCATGTGTACAGGGGCATAAACACAGCAGTGATAGGATTGGAGAGGTTCGGTGAGCAAATGAAGACCCTTTGAAGTCATATTGCATGGTACCCATTACACGGGTCTTAACTCTCCAGGTTTAAGGTATTCTTCCTTCAGCTAAAACATGCATGTGGAACCCAATTATGATCAACCATGTGAACGGGAGACGTGTTCAAATATGTCTCAGTTTTCCTCCCCTGGTACTCGGGTGCAACATTCCAGACGCTTTACTAACACTCTCCCCACTTGGAGAGTCAGCGCCTTTAACCTCCTGTTTGGCCCAGTTTGCAATTTCTGCGGAAGATGAACAGGAATAGCGAGAACCAATGAGAGACTAGCTGGAGGTGTCTGGACGGGCAAATTTAACTCTCATTTCCCACCAGGAAGAGGAAATAATGAAAGGCTCAGCGTGCCGTGCCGGAACCAGATTAGGGCCTGAAGCCATCCTGCGGTGTTGCGGCCAGGTCACAAGAAAGCGAGTTGAAGAAAGGAGCTCAGGGGCACTGTAATTCACAAACCTGCAGAGTTATAAATGACAGCTATCGTCCAAAAATAGACTGAAGTAAGGCTGCCAAGAGGACTTGAAAGCAGGGCAGAATTGCAGGAAACCGATTTCAGGAGGTAGACTGGAATTGCATTGAAAGCATAGGAAAAGAGGCAGAACGTCCACAATGATGCACTTGGCCAAAAAGGGCGTATGCGTTTTTTCCTGAATATATTCAGGAAAAAACGCATACGCCCTTTTTGGCCAACCAAGCAAGCTTGCAAAGGAAATCTGCACTACAATGAAGTCTCACTTCCCCCCGGTCAAAAGGGCCATCTGAAAAAAGTGTAAAATCCAGAAAGGCAGGACAGGCCATGGAGAACTGGGAGCCTTGTTATGCTGATGGGCGGGATGTAAATTGCCAACAGACACTCAGGAGAAGTGTATGGTGTTTCCTGAAACATCTAAAAAACAAAGCAACAGAGCCTAGGGCACTGCCACTTATGGTCCTATAGCTTAGGGAAATTAAAATCAAAAAGACACACCACCCCAAAGTTTGGGACGCCTCTGTTTACAAGAACCTCGTTTACAGTACAAGTTCAACATCGCAGAAAGTGAAAAATGGATAAAGAACTTGTGGTACTTACGTACAATGCAGTATCACTCAGCAATGAAATCTATGTCATCAGGCCCTTAGCAGCATAATGAGTAGATTCAGGTACGATGATTCTAACTGAAATAAGTCACACAGAAAAAGAAACATCATAAGATAACAGTAATACACGGAATGTAAACTTGGCTACACAGGAACTGAATTCCAAAACAGAAAAGGTTCTCAAATTTAGAAAACCAACTTATGCTTGCTTAAGGGGAAAGGTGAGTTGGGGTGCTGCATAAAGCCAGAGATTGAAATGAGCACAGATAAAGTTCCTTAAGCCAAATATGGAATAGACAAGAGCTACTCCTTGCTCAACGAAATGGACTCAACACCGCATATTAAACGCCTAAGAATGTACCTGACTAGTAAGTATCTTAAAACCTATGGATCGCTATGTCTCCGAAAGAGAATCAAGCATGTGTACAGGGGCATAAACGCAGCAGTGATAGGATTGGAGAGGTTCGGTGAGCAAATGAAGACCCTTTGAAGTCATATTGCATGGTACCCATTCCACGGGTTTCAACTACCCAGGTTTTAGGTATTCTTCCTTCAGCTAAAACATGCATGTGGAACCCAGAGTATGATCAACCATGTGATCGGGAGACGTGTTCAAATATGTCTCAGTTTTCCTCCCCTGGTACTCGGGTGCAACATTGCAGACGCTTTACTAACACTCTCCCCACTTGGAGAGTCAGCGCCTTTAACCTCCTGTTTGGCCCAGTTTGCAATTTCTGCGGAAGATGAACAGGAATAGCGAGAACCAATGAGAGGCTAGCTGGAGGTGTCTGGACGGGCAAATTTAACTCTCATTTCGCAACAGGAAGAGGAAATAACCAAAGGCTCAGCGTTCCATACCGAAACCAGATTAGGGCCTGAAGCCATCCTGCGGTGTTGCGGCCAGCTCAAAAGAAACCGAGTTGAAGAAAGGAGCTCAGGGGCACTGTAATTCACAAACCTGCAGTTATAAATGACAGCTATCGTCCAAAAATAGACTGAAGTAAGGCTGCCAAGAGGACTTGAAAGCGGGGCAGAATTGCAGGAAACCGATTTCAGGAGGTAGACTGGAATTGCATTGAAAGCATAGGAAAAGAGGCAGAACGTCCAGAATGATGCACTTGGCCAAAAAGGGCGTATGCGTTTTTTCCTGAATATATTCAGGAAAAAACGCATACGCCCTTTTTGGCCAACCAAGCAAGCTTGCAAAGGAAATCTGCACTACAATGAAGTCTCACTTCCCCCCGGTCAAAAGGGCCATCTGAAAAAAGTGTAAAATCCAGAAAGGCAGGACAGGCCATGGAGAACTGGGAGCCTTGTTATGCTGATGGGTGGGATGTAAATTGCCAACAACCACTCGGGAGAAGTGTATGGTGTTTCCTGAAACATCTAAAAAACAAAGCAACAGAACCTAGGGCACTTCCACTTATGGTCCTATAGCTTAGGGAAATTAAAATCAAAAAGACACAGCCACCCCAAACTTTCGAACGGCTCTGTTTACAAGAACCTCGTTTACAGTACAAGTTCAACATCGCAGAAAGTGAAAAATGGATAAAGAAGTTGTGGTATTTACTTACAAAGCAATATCACTCAGCAATGAAATCTGTGTCATCAGGCCCTTAGCAGCACAATGAGTGGATTCAGGTATGATGATTCTAACTGAAGTAAGTCACACAGAAAAAGAAACATCATAAGATATCAGTAATACACGGAATGTAAACTTGGCTACACAGGAACTGAATTACAGAACAGAACAGGGTCTCAAATTTAGAAAACCAACTTATGCTTGCTTAAGGGGAAAGGTGAGTTG
This sequence comes from Stenella coeruleoalba, assembly GCF_951394435.1. Lineage (NCBI taxonomy): Eukaryota > Metazoa > Chordata > Mammalia > Artiodactyla > Delphinidae > Stenella > Stenella coeruleoalba. Next base: position 203,519 of record NW_027646214.1, read on the forward strand.
GGGTGCTGCATAAAACCAGAGATTGAAATGAGCACAGATAAAGTTCCTTAAGCCAAATATGGAATAGACAAGAGCTACTCCTTGCTCAACGAAATGGACTCAACACCGCATATTAAACGCCTAAGAATGTACCTGACTAGTAAGTATTGTAAAACCTATGGATTGCTATGTCTCCAAAAGAGAATCAAGCATGTGTACAGGGGCATAAACGCAGCAGTGATAGGATTGGAGAGGTTCGGTGAGCAAATGAAGACCCTTTGAAGTCATATTGCATGGTACCCATTCCACGGGTCTCAACTCTCCAGGTTTAAGGTATTCTTCCTTCAGCTAAAACATGCATGTGGAACCCAAGAATGATCAACCATGTGAACGGGAGACGTGTTCAAATATGTCTCAGTTTTCCTCCCCTGGTACTCGGGTGCAACATTCCAGACGCTTTACTAACACTCTCCCCACTTGGAGAGTCAGCGCCTTTAACCTCCTGTTTGGCCCAGTTTGCAATTTCTGCAGAAGATGAACAGGAATACCGAGAACCAATGAGAGGCTAGCTGGAGGTGTCTGGACGGGCAAATTTAACTCTCATTTCCCACCAGGAAGAGGAAATAACCAAAGGCTCAGCGTGCCGTACCGGAACCAGATTAGGGCCTGAAGCCATCCTGCGGTGTTGCGGCCAGCTCAAAAGAAAGCGAGTTGAAGAAAGGAGCTCAGGGGCACTGTAATTCACAAACCTGCAGAGTTATAAATGACAGCTATCGTCCAAAAATAGACTGAAGTAAGGCTGCCAAGAGGACTTGAAAGCGGGGCAGAATTGCAGGAAACCGATTTCAGGAGGTAGACTGGAATTGCATTGAAAGCATAGGAAAAGAGGCAGAACGTCCACAATGATGCACTTGGCCAAAAAGGGCGTATGCGTTTTTTCCTGAATATATTCAGGAAAAAACGCATACGCCCTTTTTGGCCAACCAAGCAAGCTTGCAAAGGAAATCTGCACTACAATGAAGTCTCACTTCCCCCGGTCAAAAGGGCCATCTGAAAAAAGTGTAAAATCCAGAAAGGCAACAGGCCATTGAGAACTGGGAGCCTTGTTATGCTGATGGGCGGGATGTAAATTGCCAACAGACACTCGGGAGAAGTGTATGGTGTTTCCTGAAACATCTAAAAAACAAAGCAACAGAGCCTAGGGCACTTCCACTTATGGTCCTATAGCTTAGGGAAATTAAAATAAAAAAGACACAGCCACCCCAAAGTTTGGGACGCCTCTGTTTACAAGAACCTCGTTTACAGTACAAGTTCAACATCGCAGAAAGTGAAAAATGGATAAAGAACTTGTGGTACTTACGTACAATGCAGTATCACTCAGCAATGAAATCTATGTCATCAGGCCCTTAGCAGCATAATGAGTAGATTCAGGTACGATGATTCTAACTGAAATAAGTCACACAGAAAAAGAAACATCATAAGATATCAGTAATACACGGAATGTAAACTTGGCTACACAGGAACTGAATTCCAAAACAGAAAAGGTTCTCAAATTTAGAAAACCAACTTATGCTTGCTTAAGGGGAAAGGTGAGTTGGGTTGCTGCATAAAACCAGAGATTGAAATGAGCACAGATAAAGTTCCTTAAGCCAAATATGGAATAGACAAGAGCTACTCCTTGCTCAACGAAATGGACTCAACACCGCATATTAAACGCCTAAGAATGTACCTGACTAGTAAGTATCTTAAAACCTATGGATCGCTATGTCTCCGAAAGAGAATCAAGCATGTGTACAGGGGCATAAACGCAGCAGTGATAGGATTGGAGAGGTTCGGTGAGCAAATGAAGACCCTTTGAAGTCATATTGCATGGTACCCATCCCACGGGTTTCAACTACCCAGGTTTTAGGTATTCTTCCTTCAGCTAAAACATGCATGTGGAACCCAGAGTATGATCAACCATGTGATCGGGAGACGTGTTCAAATATGTCTCAGTTTTCCTCCCCTGGTACTCGGGTGCAACATTGCAGACGCTTTACTAACACTCTCCCCACTTGGAGAGTCAGCGCCTTTAACCTCCTGTTTGGCCCAGTTTGCAATTTCTGCGGAAGATGAACAGGAATAGCGAGAACCAATGAGAGGCTAGCTGGAGGTGTCTGGACGGGCAAATTTAACTCTCATTTCGCAACAGGAAGAGGAAATAACCAAAGGCTCAGCGTTCCATACCGAAACCAGATTAGGGCCTGAAGCCATCCTGCGGTGTTGCGGCCAGCTCAAAAGAAACCGAGTTGAAGAAAGGAGCTCAGGGGCACTGTAATTCACAAACCTGCAGTTATAAATGACAGCTATCGTCCAAAAATAGACTGAAGTAAGGCTGCCAAGAGGACTTGAAAGCGGGGCAGAATTGCAGGAAACCGATTTCAGGAGGTAGACTGGAATTGCATTGAAAGCATAGGAAAAGAGGCAGAACGTCCACAATGATGCACTTGGCCAAAAAGGGCGTATGCGTTTTTTCCTGAATATATTCAGGAAAAAACGCATACGCCCTTTTTGGCCAACCAAGCAAGCTTGCAAAGGAAATCTGCACTACAATGAAGTCTCACTTCCCCCCGGTCAAAAGGGCCATCTGAAAAAAGTGTAAAATCCAGAAAGGCAGGACAGGCCATGCACAACTGGGAGCCTTGTTATGCTGATGGGCGGGATGTAAATTGCCAACAACCACTCGGGAGAAGTGTATGGTGTTTCCTGAAACATCTAAAAAACAAAGCAACAGAACCTAGGGCACTTCCACTTATGGTCCTATAGCTTAGGGAAATTAAAATCAAAAAGACACAGCCACCCCAAAGTTTGGAACGGCTCTGTTTACAAGAACCTCGTTTACAGTACAAGTTCAACATCGCAGAAAGTGAAAAATGGATAAAGAAGTTGTGGTATTTACTTACAAAGCAATATCACTCAGCAATGAAATCTGTGTCATCAGGCCCTTAGCAGCACAATGAGTGGATTCAGGTATGATGATTCTAACTGAAGTAAGTCACACAGAAAAAGAAACATCATAAGATATCAGTAATACACGGAATGTAAACTTGGCTACACAGGAACTGAATTACAGAACAGAACAGGGTCTCAAATTTAGAAAACCAACTTATGCTTGCTTAAGGGGAAAGGTGAGTTGGGGTGCTGCATAAAACCAGAGATTGAAATGAGCACAGATAAAGTTCCTTAAGCCAAATATGGAATAGACAAGAGCTACTCCTTGCTCAACGAAATGGACTCAACACCGCATATTAAACGCCTAAGAATGTACCTGACTAGTAAGTATCGGAAAACCTATGGATTGCTATGTCTCCAAAAGAGAATCAAGCATGTGTACAGGGGCATAAACGCAGCAGTGATAGGATTGGAGAGGTTCGGTGAGCAAATGAAGACCCTTTGAAGTCATATTGCATGGTACCCATTACACGGGTCTCAACTCTCCAGGTTTAAGGTATTCTTCCTTCAGCTAAAACATGCATGTGGAACCCAAGAATGATCAACCATGTGAACGGGAGACGTGTTCAAATATGTCTCAGTTTTCCTCCCCTGGTACTCGGGTGCAACATTCCAGACGCTTTACTAACACTCTCCCCACTTGGAGAGTCAGCGCCTTTAACCTCCTGTTTGGCCCAGTTTGCAATTTCTGCGGAAGATGAACAGGAATAGCGAGAACCAATGAGAGACTAGCTGGAGGTGTCTGGACGGGCAAATTTAACTCTCATTTCCCACCAGGAAGAGGAAATAACGAAAGGCTCAGCGTGCCGTACCGGAACCAGATTAGGGCCTGAAGCCATCCTGCGGTGTTGCGGCCAGGTCACAAGAAAGCGAGTTGAAGAAAGGAGCTCAGGGGCACTGTAATTCACAAACCTGCAGAGTTATAAATGACAGCTATCGTCCAAAAATAGACTGAAGTAAGGCTGCCAAGAGGACTTGAAAGCGGGGCAGAATTGCAGGAAACCGATTTCAGGAGGTAGACTGGAATTGCATTGAAAGCATAGGAAAAGAGGCAGAACGTCCACAATGATGCACTTGGCCAAAAAGGGCGTATGCGTTTTTTCCTGAATATATTCAGGAAAAAACGCATACGCCCTTTTTGGCCAACCAAGCAAGCTTGCAAAGGAAATCTGCACTACAATGAAGTCTCACTTCCCCCGGTCAAAAGGGCCATCTGAAAAAAGTGTAAAATCCAGAAAGGCAGGACAGGCCATTGAGAACTGGGAGCCTTGTTATGCTGATGGGCGGGATGTAAATTGCCAACAGACACTCGGGAGAAGTGTATGGTGTTTCCTGAAACATCTAAAAAACAAAGCAACAGAGCCTAGGGCACTTCCACTTATGGTCCTATAGCTTAGGGAAATTAAAATCAAAAAGACACAGCCACCCCAAAGTTTGGGACGCCTCTGTTTACAAGAACCTCGTTTACAGTACAAGTTCAACATCGCAGAAAGTGAAAAATGGATAAAGAACTTGTGGTACTTACGTACAATGCAGTATCACTCAGCAATGAAATCTATGTCATCAGGCCCTTAGCAGCATAATGAGTAGATTCAGGTACGATGATTCTAACTGAAATAAGTCACACAGAAAAAGAAACATCATAAGATATCAGTAATACACGGAATGTAAACTTGGCTACACAGGAACTGAATTACAGAACAGAACAGGGTCTCAAATTTAGAAAACCAACTTATGCTTGCTTAAGGGGAAAGGTGAGTTGGGTTGCTGCATAAAGCCAGAGATTGAAATGAGCACAGATAAAGTTCCTTAAGCCAAATATGGAATAGACAAGAGCTACTCCTTGCTCAACGAAATGGACTCAACACCGCATATTAAACGCCTAAGAATGTACCTGACTAGTAAGTATCTTAAAACCTATGGATCGCTATGTCTCCGAAAGAGAATCAAGCATGTGTACAGGGGCATAAACGCAGCAGTGATAGGATTGGAGAGGTTCGGTGAGCAAATGAAGACCCTTTGAAGTCATATTGCATGGTACCCATCCCACGGGTTTCAACTACCCAGGTTTTAGGTATTCTTCCTTCAGCTAAAACATGCATGTGGAACCCAGAGTATGATCAACCATGTGATCGGGAGACGTGTTCAAATATGTCTCAGTTTTCCTCCCCTGGTACTCGGGTGCAACATTGCAGACGCTTTACTAACACTCTCCCCACTTGGAGAGTCAGCGCCTTTAACCTCCTGTTTGGCCCAGTTTGCAATTTCTGCGGAAGATGAACAGGAATAGCGAGAACCAATGAGAGGCTAGCTGGAGGTGTCTGGACGGGCAAATTTAACTCTCATTTCGCAACAGGAAGAGGAAATAACCAAAGGCTCAGCGTTCCATACCGAAACCAGATTAGGGCCTGAAGCCATCCTGCGGTGTTGCGGCCAGCTCAAAAGAAACCGAGTTGAAGAAAGGAGCTCAGGGGCACTGTAATTCACAAACCTGCAGTTATAAATGACAGCTATCGTCCAAAAATAGACTGAAGTAAGGCTGCCAAGAGGACTTGAAAGCGGGGCAGAATTGCAGGAAACCGATTTCAGGAGGTAGACTGGAATTGCATTGAAAGCATAGGAAAAGAGGCAGAACGTCCACAATGATGCACTTGGCCAAAAAGGGCGTATGCGTTTTTTCCTGAATATATTCAGGAAAAAACGCATACGCCCTTTTTGGCCAACCAAGCAAGCTTGCAAAGGAAATCTGCACTACAATGAAGTCTCACTTCCCCCCGGTCAAAAGGGCCATCTGAAAAAAGTGTAAAATCCAGAAAGGCAGGACAGGCCATGGAGAACTGGGAGCCTTGTTATGCTGATGGGCGGGATGTAAATTGCCAACAACCACTCGGGAGAAGTGTATGGTGTTTCCTGAAACATCTAAAAAACAAAGCAACAGAACCTAGGGCACTTCCACTTATGGTCCTATAGCTTAGGGAAATTAAAATCAAAAAGACACAGCCACCCCAAAGTTTGGAACGGCTCTGTTTACAAGAACCTCGTTTACAGTACAAGTTCAACATCGCAGAAAGTGAAAAATGGATAAAGAAGTTGTGGTATTTACTTACAAAGCAATATCACTCAGCAATGAAATCTGTGTCATCAGGCCCTTAGCAGCACAATGAGTGGATTCAGGTATGATGATTCTAACTGAAGTAAGTCACACAGAAAAAGAAACATCATAAGATATCAGTAATACACGGAATGTAAACTTGGCTACACAGGAACTGAATTACAGAACAGAACAGGGTCTCAAATTTAGAAAACCAACTTATGCTTGCTTAAGGGTAAAGGTGAGTTGGGGTGCTGCATAAAACCAGAGATTGAAATGAGCACAGATAAAGTTCCTTAAGCCAAATATGGAATAGACAAGAGCTACTCCTTGCTCAACGAAATGGACTCAACACCGCATATTAAACGCCTAAGAATGTACCTGACTAGTAAGTATCGGAAAACCTATGGATTGCTATGTCTCCAAAAGAGAATCAAGCATGTGTACAGGGGCATAAACGCAGCAGTGATAGGATTGGAGAGGTTCGGTGAGCAAATGAAGACCCTTTGAAGTCATATTGCATGGTACCCATTCCACGGGTCTCAACTCTCCAGGTTTAAGGTATTCTTCCTTCAGCTAAAACATGCATGTGGAACCCAAGTATGATCAACCATGTGAACGGGAGACGTGTTCAAATATGTCTCAGTTTTCCTCCCCTGGTACTCGGGTGCAACATTCCAGAAGCTTTACTAACACTCTCCCCACTTGGAGAGTCAGCGCCTTTAACCTCCTGTTTGGCCCAGTTTGCAATTTCTGCGGAAGATGAACAGGAATAGCGAGAACCAATGAGAGACTAGCTGGAGGTGTCTGGACGGGCAAATTTAACTCTCATTTCCCACCAGGAAGAGGAAATAACGAAAGGCTCAGCGTGCCGTACCGGAACCAGATTAGGGCCTGAAGCCATCCTGCGGTGTTGCGGCCAGGTCACAAGAAAGCGAGTTGAAGAAAGGAGCTCAGGGGCACTGTAATTCACAAACCTGCAGAGTTATAAATGACAGCTATCGTCCAAAAATAGACTGAAGTAAGGCTGCCAAGAGGACTTGAAAGCGGGGCAGAATTGCAGGAAACCGATTTCAGGAGGTAGACTGGAATTGCATTGAAAGCATAGGAAAAGAGGCAGAACGTCCACAATGATGCACTTGGCCAAAAAGGGCGTATGCGTTTTTTCCTGAATATATTCAGGAAAAAACGCATACGCCCTTTTTGGCCAACCAAGCAAGCTTGCAAAGGAAATCTGCACTACAATGAAGTCTCACTTCCCCCGGTCAAAAGGGCCATCTGAAAAAAGTGTAAAATCCAGAAAGGCAGGACAGGCCATTGAGAACTGGGAGCCTTGTTATGCTGATGGGCGGGATGTAAATTGCCAACAGACACTCGGGAGAAGTGTATGGTGTTTCCTGAAACATCTAAAAAACAAAGCAACAGAGCCTAGGGCACTTCCACTTATGGTCCTATAGATTAGGGAAATTAAAATCAAAAAGACACAGCCACCCCAAAGTTTGGGACGCCTCTGTTTACAAGAACCTCGTTTACAGTACAAGTTCAACATCGCAGAAAGTGAAAAATGGATAAAGAACTTGTGGTACTTACGTACAATGCAGTATCACTCAGCAATGAAATCTATGTCATCAGGCCCTTAGCAGCATAATGAGTAGATTCAGGTACGATGATTCTAACTGAAATAAGTCACACAGAAAAAGAAACATCATAAGATATCAGTAATACACGGAATGTAAACTTGGCTACACAGGAACTGAATTCCAAAACAGAAAAGGTTCTCAAATTTAGTAAACCAACTTATGCTTGCTTAAGGGGAAAGGTGAGTTGGGTTGCTGCATAAAGCCAGAGATTGAAATGAGCACAGATAAAGTTCCTTAAGCCAAATATGGAATAGACAAGAGCTACTCCTTGCTCAACAAAATGGACTCAACACCGCATATTAAACGCCTAAGAATGTACCTGACTAGTAAGTATCTTAAAACCTATGGATCGCTATGTCTCCGAAAGAGAATCAAGCATGTGTACAGGGGCATAAACGCAGCAGTGATAGGATTGGAGAGGTTCGGTGAGCAAATGAAGACCCTTTGAAGTCATATTGCATGGTACCCATCCCACGGGTTTCAACTACCCAGGTTTTAGGTATTCTTCCTTCAGCTAAAACATGCATGTGGAACCCAGAGTATGATCAACCATGTGATCGGGAGACGTGTTCAAATATGTCTCAGTTTTCCTCCCCTGGTACTCGGGTGCAACATTGCAGACGCTTTACTAACACTCTCCCCACTTGGAGAGTCAGCGCCTTTAACCTCCTGTTTGGCCCAGTTTGCAATTTCTGCGGAAGATGAACAGGAATAGCGAGAACCAATGAGAGGCTAGCTGGAGGTGTCTGGACGGGCAAATTTAACTCTCATTTCGCAACAGGAAGAGGAAATAACCAAAGGCTCAGCGTTCCATACCGAAACCAGATTAGGGCCTGAAGCCATCCTGCGGTGTTGCGGCCAGCTCAAAAGAAACCGAGTTGAAGAAAGGAGCTCAGGGGCACTGTAATTCACAAACCTGCAGTTATAAATGACAGCTATCGTCCAAAAATAGACTGAAGTAAGGCTGCCAAGAGGACTTGAAAGCGGGGCAGAATTGCAGGAAACCGATTTCAGGAGGTAGACTGGAATTGCATTGAAAGCATAGGAAAAGAGGCAGAACGTCCACAATGATGCACTTGGCCAAAAAGGGCGTATGCGTTTTTTCCTGAATATATTCAGGAAAAAACGCATACGCCCTTTTTGGCCAACCAAGCAAGCTTGCAAAGGAAATCTGCACTACAATGAAGTCTCACTTCCCCCCGGTCAAAAGGGCCATCTGAAAAAAGTGTAAAATCCAGAAAGGCAGGACAGGCCATGGAGAACTGGGAGCCTTGTTATGCTGATGGGCGGGATGTAAATTGCCAACAACCACTCGGGAGAAGTGTATGGTGTTTCCTGAAACATCTAAAAAACAAAGCAACAGAACCTAGGGCACTTCCACTTATGGTCCTATAGCTTAGGGAAATTAAAATCAAAAAGACACAGCCACCCCAAAGTTTGGAACGGCTCTGTTTACAAGAACCTCGTTTACAGTACAAGTTCAACATCGCAGAAAGTGAAAAATGGATAAAGAAGTTGTGGTATTTACTTACAAAGCAATATCACTCAGCAATGAAATCTGTGTCATCAGGCCCTTAGCAGCACAATGAGTGGATTCAGGTATGATGATTCTAACTGAAGTAAGTCACACAGAAAAAGAAACATCATAAGATATCAGTAATACACGGAATGTAAACTTGGCTACACAGGAACTGAATTACAGAACAGAACAGGGTCTCAAATTTAGAAAACCAACTTATGCTTGCTTAAGGGTAAAGGTGAGTTGGGGTGCTGCATAAAACCAGAGATTGAAATGAGCACAGATAAAGTTCCTTAAGCCAAATATGGAATAGACAAGAGCTACTCCTTGCTCAACGAAATGGACTCAACACCGCATATTAAACGCCTAAGAATGTACCTGACTAGTAAGTATCGGAAAACCTATGGATTGCTATGTCTCCAAAAGAGAATCAAGCATGTGTACAGGGGCATAAACGCAGCAGTGATAGGATTGGAGAGGTTCGGTGAGCAAATGAAGACCCTTTGAAGTCATATTGCATGGTACCCATTCCACGGGTCTTAACTCTCCAGGTTTAAGGTATTCTTCCTTCAGCTAAAACATGCATGTGGAACCCAAGTATGATCAACCATGTGAACGGGAGACGTGTTCAAATATGTCTCAGTTTTCCTCCCCTGGTACTCGGGTGCAACATTCCAGACGCTTTACTAACACTCTCCCCACTTGGAGAGTCAGCGCCTTTAACCTCCTGTTTGGCCCAGTTTGCAATTTCTGCGGAAGATGAACAGGAATAGCGAGAACCAATGAGAGACTAGCTGGAGGTGTCTGGACGGGCAAATTTAACTCTCATTTCCCACCAGGAAGAGGAAATAACGAAAGGCTCAGCGTGCCGTGCCGGAACCAGATTAGGGCCTGAAGCCATCCTGCGGTGTTGCGGCCAGGTCACAAGAAAGCGAGTTGAAGAAAGGAGCTCAGGGGCACTGTAATTCACAAACCTGCAGAGTTATAAGTGACAGCTATCGTCCAAAAATAGACTGAAGTAAGGCTGCCAAGAGGACTTGAAAGCAGGGCAGAATTGCAGGAAACCGATTTCAGGAGGTAGACTGGAATTGCATTGAAAGCATAGGAAAAGAGGCAGAACGTCCACAATGATGCACTTGGCCAAAAAGGGCGTATGCGTTTTTTCCTGAATATATTCAGGAAAAAACGCATACGCCCTTTTTGGCCAACCAAGCAAGCTTGCAAAGGAAATCTGCACTACAATGAAGTCTCACTTCCCCGCGGTAAAAAGGGCCATCTGAAAAAAGTGTAAAATCCAGAAAGGCAGGACAGGCCATGGAGAACTGGGAGCCTTGTTATGCTGATGGGCGGGATGTAAATTGCCAACAACCACTCGGGAGAAGTGTATGGTGTTTCCTGAAACATCTAAAAAACAAAGCAACAGAACCTAGGGCACTTCCACTTATGGTCCTATAGCTTAGGGAAATTAAAATCAAAAAGACACAGCCACCCCAAAGTTTGGAACGGCTCTGTTTACAAGAACCTCGTTTACAGTACAAGTTCAACATCGCAGAAAGTGAAAAATGGATAAAGATGTTGTGGTATTTACTTACAAAGCAATATCACTCAGCAATGAAATCTGTGTCATCAGGCCCTTAGCAGCACAATGAGTGGATTCAGGTATGATGATTCTAACTGAAATAAGTCACACAGAAAAGAAACATCATAAGATATCAGTAATACATGGAATGTAAACTTGGCTACACAGGAACTGAATTACAGAACAGAACAGGGTCTCAAATTTAGAAAAACAACTTATGCTTGCTTAAGGGTAAAGGTGAGTTGGGGTGCTGCATAAAACCAGAGATTGAAATGAGCACAGATAAAGTTCCTTAAGCCAAATATGGAATAGACAAGAGCTACTCCTTGCTCAACGAAATGGACTCAACACCCCATATTAAACGCCTAAGAATGTACCTGACTAGTAAGTATCTTAAAACCTATGGATTGCTATGTCTCCAAAAGAGAATCAAGCGTGTGTACAGGGGCATAAACGCAGCAGTGATAGGATTGGAGAGGTTCGGTGAGCAAATGAAGACCCTTTGAAGTCATATTGCATGGTACCCATTCCACGGGTCTCAACTCTCCAGGTTTAAGGTATTCTTCCTTCAGCTAAAACATGCATGTGGAACCCAGAGTATGATCAACCATGTGAACGGTAGACGTGTTCAAATATGTCTCAGTTTTCCTCCCCTGGTACTCGGGTGCAACATTCCAGACGCTTTACTAACACTCTCCCGACTTGGAGAGTCAGTCCCTTTAACCTCCTGTTTGGCCCAGTTTGCAATTTCTGCGGAAGATGAACAGGAATAGCGAGAACCAATGAGAGACTAGCTGGAGGTGTCTGAACGGGCAAATTTAACTCTCAATTCCCACCAGGAAGAGGAATTAACCAAAGGCTCAGCATGCCGGTCCGGAACCAGATTAGGGCCTGAAGCCATCCTGCGGTGTTGCGGCCAGGTCACAAGAAAGCGAGTTGAAGAAAGGAGCTCAGGGGCACTGTAATTCACAAACCTGCAGAGTTATAAATGACAGCTATCGTCCAAAAATAGACTGAAGTAAGGCTGCCAAGAGGACTTGAAAGCGGGGCAGAATTGCAGGAAACCGATTTCAGGAGGTAGACTGGAATTGCATTGAAAGCATAGGAAAAGAGGCAGAACGTCCACAATGATGCACTTGGCCAAAAAGGGCGTATGCGTTTTTTCCTGAATATATTCAGGAAAAAACGCATACGCCCTTTTTGGCCAACCAAGCAAGCTTGCAAAGGAAATCTGCACTACAATGAAGTCTCACTTCCCCCCGGTCAAAAGGGCCATCTGAAAAAAGTGTAAAATCCAGAAAGGCAACAGGCCATGGAGAACTGGGAGCCTTGTTATGCTGATGGGCGGGATGTAAATTGCCAACAGACACTTGGGAGAAGTGTATGGTGTTTCCTGAAACATCTAAAAAACAAAGCAACAGAGCCTAGGGCACTTCCACTTATGGTCCTATAGCTTAGGGAAATTAAAATCAAAAAGACACAGCCACCCCAAAGTTTGGAACGGCTCTGTTTACAAGAACCTCGTTTACAGTACAAGTTCAACATCGCAGAAAGTGAAAAATAGATAAAGAAGTTGTGGTATTCACTTACAAAGCAATATCACTCAGCAATGAAATCTATGTCATCAGGCCCTTAGCAGCACAATGAGTGGATTCAGGTATGATGATTCTAACTGAAATAAGTCACACAGAAAAAGAAACATCATAAGATATCAGTAATACACGGAATGGAAACTTGGCTACACAGGAACTGAATTACAGAACAGAACAGGGTCTCAAATTTAGAAAAACAACTTATGCTTGCTTAAGGGTAAAGGTGAGTTGGGGTGCTGCATAAAACCAGAGATTGAAATGAGCACAGATAAAGTTCCTTAAGCCAAATATGGAATAGACAAGAGCTACTCCTTGCTCAACGAAATGGACTCAACACCGCATATTAAACGCCTAAGAATGTACCTGACTTGTAAGTATCTTAAAACCTATGGATTGCTATGTCTCCAAAAGAGAATCAAGCATGTGTACAGGGGCATAAACGCAGCAGTGATAGGATTGGAGAGGTTCGGTGAGCAAATGAAGACCCTTTCAAGTCATATTGCATGGTACCCATTCCACGGGTTTCAACTACCCAGGTTTAAGGTATTCTTCCTTCAGCTAAAACATGCATGTGGAACCTAGAGTATGATCAACCATGTGATCGGGAGACGTGTTCAAATATGTCTCAGTTTTCCTCCCCTGGTACTCGGGTACAACATTCCAGACGCTTTACTAACACTCTCCCCACTTGGAGAGTCAGTCCCTTTAACCTCCTGTTTGGCCCAGTTTGCAATTTCTGCGGAAGATGAACAGGAATAGCGAGAACCAATGAGAGACTAGCTGGAGGTGTCTGGACGGGCAAATTTAACTCTCATTTCCCACCAGGAAGAGGAATTAACCAAAGGCTCAGCATGCCGGGCCGGAACCAGATTAGGGCCTGAAGCCATCCTGCGGTGTTGCGGCCAGGTCACAAGAAAGCGAGTTGAAGAAAGGAGCTCAGGGGCACTGTAATTCACAAACCTGCAGAGTTATAAATGACAGCTATCGTCCAAAAATAGACTGAAGTAAGGCTGCCAAGAGGACTTGAAAGCGGGGCAGAATTGCAGGAAACCGATTTCAGGAGGTAGACTGGAATTGCATTGAAAGCATAGGAAAAGAGGCAGAACGTCCACAATGATGCACTTGGCCAAAAAGGGCGTATGCGTTTTTTCCTGAATATATTCAGGAAAAAACGCATACGCCCTTTTTGGCCAACCAAGCAAGCTTGCAAAGGAAATCTGCACTACAATGAAGTCTCACTTCCCCCCGGTCAAAAGGGCCATCTGAAAAAAGTGTAAAATCCAGAAAGGCAGGACAGGCCATGGAGAACTGGGAGCCTTGTTATGCTGATGGGCGGGATTTAAATTGCCAAGAACCACTTGGGAGAAGTGTATGGTGTTTCCTGAAACATCTAAAAAACAAAGCAACAGAGCCTAGGGCACTGCCACTTATGGTCCTATAGTTTAGGGAAATTAAAATCAAAAAGACACAGCCACCCCAAAGTTTGGGACGCCTCTGTTTACAAGAACCTCGTTTACAGTACAAGTTCAACATCGCAGAAAGTGAAAAATGGATAAAGAAGTTGTGGTATTTACTTACAAAGCAATATCACTCAGCAATGAAATCTATGTCATCAGGCCCTTAGCATCACAATGAGTGGATTCAAGTATGATGATTCTAACTGAAATCAGTCACACAGAAAAAGAAGCATCATAAGATATCAGTAATACACGGAATGGAAACTTGGCTACACAGGAACTGAATTACAGAACAGAACAGGGTCTCAAATTTAGAAAACCAACTTATGCTTGCTTAAGGGTAAAGGTGAGTTGGGGTGCTGCATAAAACCAGAGATTGAAATGAGCACAGATAAAGTTCCTTAAGTCAAATATGGAATAGACAAGAGCTACTCCTTGCTCAACGAAATGGACTCAACACCGCATATTAAACGCCTAAGAATGTACCTGACTAGTAAGTATTGTAAAACCTATGGATTGCTATGTCTCCAAAAGAGAATCAAGCATGTGTACAGGGGCATAAACGCAGCAGTGATAGGATTGGAGAGGTTCGGTGAGCAAATGAAGACCCTTTGAAGTCATATTGCATGGTACCCATTCCACGGGTCTCAACTCTCAAGGTTTAAGGTATTCTTCCTTCAGCTAAAACATGCATGTGGAACCCAAGAATGATCAACCATGTGAACGGGAGACGTGTTCAAATATGTCTCAATTTTCCTCCCCTGATACTCGGGTGCAACATTCCAGACGCTTTACTAACACTCTCCCCACTTGGAGAGTCAGCGCCTTTAACCTCCTGTTTGGCCCAGTTTGCAATTTCTGCAGAAGATGAACAGGAATACCGAGAACCAATGAGAGGCTAGCTGGAGGTGTCTGGACGGGCAAATTTAACTCTCATTTCCCACCAGGAAGAGGAAATAACCAAAGGCTCAGCGTGCCGTACCGGAACCAGATTAGGGCCTGAAGCCATCCTGCGGTGTTGCGGCCAGCTCAAAAGAAAGCGAGTTGAAGAAAGGAGCTCAGGGGCACTGTAATTCACAAACCTGCAGAGTTATAAATGACAGCTATCGTCCAAAAATAGACTGAAGTAAGGCTGCCAAGAGGACTTGAAAGCGGGGCAGAATTGCAGGAAACCGATTTCAGGAGGTAGACTGGAATTGCATTGAAAGCATAGGAAAAGAGGCAGAACGTCCACAATGATGCACTTGGCCAAAAAGGGCGTATGCATTTTTTCCTGAATATATTCAGGAAAAAACGCATACGCCCTTTTTGGCCAACCAAGCAAGCTTGCAAAGGAAATCTGCACTACAATGAAGTCTCACTTCCCCCCGGTCAAAAGGGCCATCTGAAAAAAGTGTAAAATCCAGAAAGGCAGGACAGGCCATGGAGAACTGGGAGCCTTGTTATGCTGATGGGCGGGATGTAAATTGCCAACAGACACTCGGGAGAAGTGTATGGTGTTTCCTGAAACATCTAAAAAACAAAGCAACAGAGCCTAGGGCACTGCCACTTATGGTCCTATAGCTTAGGGAAATTAAAATCAAAAAGACACAGCCACCCCAAAGTTTGGGACGCCTCTGTTTACAAGAACCTCGTTTACAGTACAAGTTCAACATCGCAGAAAGTGAAAAATGGATAAAGAACTTGTGGTACTTACGTACAATGCAGTATCACTCAGCAATGAAATCTATGTCATCAGGCCCTTAGCAGCATAATGAGTGGATTCAGGTACGATGATTCTAACTGAAATAAGACACACAGAAAAAGAAACATCATAAGATAGCACTAATACACGGAATGTAAACTTGGCTACACAGGAACTGCATTCCAGAACAGAACAGGGTCTCAAATTTAGAAAACCAACTTATGCTTGCTTAAGGGGAAAGGTGAGTTGGGGTGCTGCATAAAACCAGAGATTGAAATGAGCACAGATAAAGTTCCTTAAGTCAAATATGGAATAGACAAGAGCTACTCCTTGCTCAACGAAATGGACTCAACACCGCATATTAAACGCCTAAGAATGTACCTGACTAGTAAGTATCTTAAAACCTATGGATCGCTATGTCTCCGAAAGAGAATCAAGCATGTGTACAGGGGCATAAACGCAGCAGTGATAGGATTGGAGAGGTTCGGTGAGCAAATGAAGACCCTTTGAAGTCATATTGCATGGTACCCATTCCACGGGTTTCAACTACCCAGGTTTTAGGTATTCTTCCTTCAGCTAAAACATGCATGTGGAACCCAGAGTATGATCAACCATGTGATCGGGAGACGTGTTCAAATATGTCTCAGTTTTCCTCCCCTGGTACTCGGGTGCAACATTGCAGACGCTTTACTAACACTCTCCCCACTTGGAGAGTCAGCGCCTTTAACCTCCTGTTTGGCACAGTTTGCAATTTCTGCGGAAGATGAACAGGAATAGCGAGAACCAATGAGAGGCTAGCTGGAGGTGTCTGGACGGGCAAATTTAACTCTCATTTTACAACAGGAAGAGGAAATAACCAAAGGCTCAGCGTTCCATACCGAAACCAGATTAGGGCCTGAAGCCATCCTGCGGTGTTGCGGCCAGCTCAAAAGAAACCGAGTTGAAGAAAGGAGCTCAGGGGCACTGTAATTCACAAACCTGCAGTTATAAATGACAGCTATCGTCCAAAAATAGACTGAAGTAAGGCTGCCAAGAGGACTTGAAAGCGGGGCAGAATTGCAGGAAACCGATTTCAGGAGGTAGACTGGAATTGCATTGAAAGCATAGGAAAAGAGGCAGAACGTCCACAATGATGCACTTGGCCAAAAAGGGCGTATGCGTTTTTTCCTGAATATATTCAGGAAAAAACGCATACGCCCTTTTTGGCCAACCAAGCAAGCTTGCAAAGGAAATCTGCACTACAATGAAGTCTCACTTCCCCCCGGTCAAAAGGGCCATCTGAAAAAAGTGTAAAATCCAGAAAGGCAGGACAGGCCATGGAGAACTGGGAGCCTTGTTATGCTGATGGGCGGGATGTAAATTGCCAACAGACACTCGGGAGAAGTGTATGGTGTTTCCTGAAACATCTAAAAAACAAAGCAACAGAGCCTAGGGCACTGCCACTTATGGTCCTATAGCTTAGGGAAATTAAAATCAAAAAGACACAGCCACCCCAAAGTTTGGGACGCCTCTGTTTACAAGAACCTCGTTTACAGTACAAGTTCAACATCGCAGAAAGTGAAAAATGGATAAAGAAGTTGTGGTATTTACTTACAAAGCAATATCACTCAGCAATGAAATCTATGTCATCAGGCCCTTAGCATCACAATGAGTGGATTCAGGTATGATGATTCTACCTGAAATAAGTCACACAGAAAAAGAAACATCATAAGATATCAGTAATACACGGAATGTAAACTTGGCTACACAGGAACTGAATTACAGAACAGAACAGGGTCTCAAATTTAGAAAACCAACTTATGCTTGCTTAAGGGGAAAGGTGAGTTGGGGTGCTGCATAAAACCAGAGATTGAAATGAGCACAGATAAAGTTCCTCAAGTCAAATATGGAATAAACAAGAGCTACTCCTTGCTCAACGAAATGGACTCAACACCGCATATTAAACGCCTAAGAATGTACCTGACTAGTAAGTATCGTAAAACCTATGGATTGCTATGTCTACAAAAGAGAATCAAGCATGTGTACAGGGGCATAAACGCAGCAGTGATAGGATTGGAGAGGTTCGGTGAGCAAATGAAGACCCTTTGAAGTCATATTGCATGGTACCCATTACACGGGTCTCAACTCTCCAGGTTTAAGGTATTCTTCCTTCAGCTAAAACATGCATGTGGAACCCAAGTATGATCAACCATGTGAACGGGAGACGTGTTCAAATATGTCTCAGTTTTCCTCCCCTGGTACTCGGGTGAAACATTGCAGACGCTTTACTAACACTCTCCCCACTTGGAGAGTCAGCGCCTTTAACCTCCTGTTTGGCCCAGTTTGCAATTTCTGCGGAAGATGAACAGGAATAGCGAGAACCAATGAGAGGCTAGCTGGAGGTGTCTGGACGGGCAAATTTAACTCTCATTTCCCACCAGGAAGAGGAAATAACCAAAGGCTCAGCGTGCCGCACCGGAACCAGATTAGGGCCTGAAATCTTCCTGCGGTGTTGCGGCCAGCTCAAAAGAAAGCGAGTTGAAGAAAGGAGCTCAGGGGCACTGTAATTCACAAACCTGCAGAGTTATAAATGACAGCTATCGTCCAAAAATAGACTGAAGTAAGGCTGCCAAGAGGACTTGAAAGCGGGGCAGAATTGCAGGAAACCGATTTCAGGAGGTAGACTGGAATTGCATTGAAAGCATAGGAAAAGAGGCAGAACGTCCACAATGATGCACTTGGCCAAAAAGGGCGTATGCGTTTTTTCCTGAATATATTCAGGAAAAAACGCATACGTCCTTTTTGGCCAACCAAGCAAGCTTGCAAAGGAAATCTGCACTACAATGAAGTCTCACTTCCCCCCGGTCAAAAGGGCCATCTGAAAAAAGTGTAAAATCCAGAAAGGCAGGACAGGCCATGGAGAACTGGGAGCCTTGTTATGCTGATGGGCGGGATGTAAATTGCCAACAACCACTCGGGAGAAGTGTATGGTGTTTCCTGAAACATCTAAAAAACAAAGCAACAGAACCTAGGGCACTTCCACTTATGGTCCTATAGCTTAGGGAAATTAAAATCAAAAAGACACAGCCACCCCAAAGTTTGGAACAGCTCTGTTTACAAGAACTTCGTTTACAGTACAAGTTCAACATCGCAGAAATTGAAAAATGGATAAAGAAGTTGTGGTATTTACTTACAAAGCAATATCACTCAGCAATGAAATCTGTGTCATCAGGCCCTTAGCAGCACAATGAGTGGATTCAGGTATGATGATTCTAACTGAAGTAAGTCACACAGAAAAAGAAACATCATAAGATATCAGTAATACACGGAATGTAAACTTGGCTACACAGGAACTGAATTACAGAACAGAACAGGGTCTCAAATTTAGAAAACCAACTTATGCTTGCTTAAGGGGAAAGGTGAGTTGGGGTGCTGCATAAAACCAGAGATTGAAATGAGCACAGATAAAGTTCCTCAAGTCAAATATGGAATAGACAAGAGCTACTCCTTGCTCAACGAAATGGACTCAACACCGCATATTAAACGCCTAAGAATGTACCTGACTAGTAAGTATCTTAAAACCTATGGATTGCTATGTCTCCGAAAGAGAATCAAGCGTGTGTACAGGGGCATAAATGCAGCAGTGATAGGATTGGAGATGTTCGGTGAGCAAATGAAGACCCTTTGAAGTCATATTGCATGGTACCCATTCCACGGGTTTCAGATACCCAGGTTTAAGGTATTCTTCCTTCAGCTAAAACATGCATGTGGAACCTAGAGTATGATCAACCATGTGATCGGGAGACGTGTTCAAATATGTCTCAGTTTTCCTCCCCTGGTACTCGGGTGCAACATTCCAGACGCTTTACTAACACTCTCCCGACTTGGAGAGTCAGTCCCTTTAACCTCCTGTTTGGCCCAGTTTGCAATTTCTGCGGAAGATGAACAGGAATAGCGAGAACCAATGAGAGGCTAGCTGGAGGTGTCTGGACGGGCAAATTTAACTCTCATTTCCCACCAGGAAGAGGAATTAACCAAAGGCTCAGCGTGCCGGGCCAGAACCAGATTAGGGCCTGAAGCCATCCAGCGGTGTTGCGGCCAGGTCACAGGAAAGCGAGTTGAAGAAAGGAGCTCAGGGGCACTGTAATTCACAAACCTGCAGACTTATAAATGACAGCTATCGTCCAAAAATAGACTGAAGTAAGGCTGCCAAGAGGACTTGAAAGTGGGGCAGAATTGCAGGAAACCGATTTCAGGAGGTAGACTGGAATTGCATTGAAAGCATAGGAAAAGAGGCAGAACGTCCACAATGATGCACTTGGCCAAAAAGGGCGTATGCGTTTTATCCTGAATATATTCAGGAAAAAACGCATACGCCCTTTTTGGCCAACCAAGCAAGCTTGCAAAGGAAATCTGCACTACAATGAAGTCTCACTTCCCCCCGGTCAAAAGGGCCATCTGAAAAAAGTGTAAAATCCAGAAAGGCAAGACAGGCCATGGAGAACTGGGAGCCTTGTTATGCTGATGGGCGGGATGTAAATTGCCAACAACCACTCAGGAGAAGTGTATGGTGTTTCCTGAAACATCTAAAAAACAAAGCAACAGAACCTAGGGCACTTCCACTTATGGTCCTATAGCTTAGGGAAATTAAAATCAAAAAGACACAGCCACCCCAAAGTTTGGAATGGCTCTGTTTACAAGAACCTCGTTTACAGTACAAGTTCAACATCGCAGAAAGTGAAAAATGGATAAAGAAGTTGTGGTATTTACTTACAAAGCAATATCACTCAGCAATGAAATCTGTGTCATCAGGCCCTTAGCAGCACAATGAGTGGATTCAGGTACGATGATTCTAACTGAAATAAGTCACACAGAAAAAGAAACATCATAAGGTATCACTAATACACAGAATGTAAACTTGGCTACACAGGAACTGAATTCCAAAACAGAACAGTGTCTCAAATTTAGAAAACCAACTTATGCTTGCTTAAGGGGAAAGGTGAGTTGGGGTGCTGCATAAAACCAGAGATTGAAATGAGCACAGATAAAGTTCCTTAAGCCAAATATGGAATAGACAAGAGCTACTCCTTGCTCAACGAAATGGACTCAACACCCCATATTAAACGCCTAAGAATGTACCTGACTAGTAAGTAGCTTAAAACCTATGGATTTCTATGTCTCCAAAAGAGAATCAAGCGTGTGTACAGGGGCATAAACGCAGCAGTGATAGGATTGGAGAGGTTCAGTGAGCAAATGAAGACCCTTTGAAGTCATATTGCATGGTACCCATTCCACGGGTCTCAACTCTCCAGGTTTAAGGTATTCTTCCTTCAGCTAAAACATGCATGTGGAACCCGAGTATGATCAACCATGTGAACGGGAGACGTGTTCAAATATGTCTCAGTTTTCCTCCCCTGGTACTCGGGTGCAACATTCCAGACGCTTTACTAACACTCTCCCGACTTGGAGAGTCAGCGCCTTTAACCTCCTGTTTGGCCCAGTTTGCAATTTCTGCGGAAGATGAACAGGAATAGCGAGAACCAATGAGAGACTAGCTGGAGGTGTCTGGACGGGCAAATTTAACTCTCATTTCCCACCAGGAAGAGGAATTAACCAAAGGCTCAGCGTGCCGTGCCGGAACCAAATTAGGGCCTGAAGCCATCCTGCGGTGTTGCGGCCAGGTCACAAGAAAGCGAGTTGAAGAAAGGAGCTCAGGGGCACTGTAATTCACAAACCTGCAGAGTTATAAATGACAGCTATCGTCCAAAAATAGACTGAAGTAAGGCTGCCAAGAGGACTTGAAAGCGGGGCAGAATTGCAGGAAACCGATTGCAGGAGGTAGACTGGAATTGCATTGAAAGCATAGGAAAAGAGGCAGAACGTCCACAATGATGCACTTGGCCAAAAAGGGCGTATGCGTTTTTTCCTGAATATATTCAGGAAAAAACGCATACGCCCTTTTTGGCCAACCAAGCAAGCTTGCAAAGGAAATCTGCACTACAATGAAGTCTCACTTCCCCCCGGTCAAAAGGGCCATCTGAAAAAAGTGTAAAATCCAGAAAGGCAGGACAGGCCATGGAGAACTGGGAGCCTTGTTATGCTGATGGGCGGGATGTAATTTGCCAACAGACACTCGGGAGAAGTGTATGGTGTTTCCTGAAACATCAAAAAAACAAAGCAACAGAGCCTAGGGCACTGCCACTTATGGTCCTATAGCTTAGGGAAATTAAAATCAAAAAGACACAGCCACCCCAAAGTTTCGAACGGCTCTGTATACAAGAACCTCGTTTACAGTACAAGTTCAACATCGCAGAATGTGAAAAATGGATAAAGAAGTTGTGGTATTTACTTACAAAGCAATATCACTCAGCAATGAAATCTGTGTCATCAGGCCCGTAGCAGCACAATGAGTGGATTCAGGTATGATGATTCTAACTGAAATAAGTCACACAGAAAAGAAACATCATAAGATATCAGTAATACACGGAATATAAACTTGGCTACACAGGAACTGAATTACAGAACAGAACAGGGTCTCAAATTCAGAAAACCAACTTATGCTTGCTTAAGGGGAAAGGTGAGTTGGGGTGCTGCATAAAACCAGAGATTGAAATGAGCACAGATAAAGTTCCTTAAGTCAAATATGGAATAGACAAGAGCTACTCCTTGCTCAACGAAATGGACTCAACACCGCATATTAAATGCCTAAGAATGTACCTGACTAGTAAGTATCGGAAAACCTATGGATTGCTATGTCTCCAAAAGAGAATCAAGCATGTGTACAGGGGCATAAACGCAGCAGTGATAGGATTGGAGAGGTTCGGTGAGCAAATGAAGACCCTTTGAAGTCATATTGCATGGTACACATTACACGGGTCTCAACTCTCCAGGTTTAAGGTATTCTTCCTTCAGCTAAAACATGCATGTGGAACCTAGAGTATGATCAACCATGTGATCGGGAGACGTGTTCAAATATGTCTCAGTTTTCCTCCCCTGGTACTCGGGTGCAACATTCCAGACGCTTTACTAACACTCTCCCCACTTGGAGAGTCAGTCCCTTTAACCTCCTGTTTGGCCCAGTTTGCAATTTCTGCGGAAGATGAACAGGAATAGCGAGAACCAATGAGAGACTAGCTGGAGGTGTCTGGACGGGCAAATTTAACTCTCATTTCCCACCAGGAAGAGGAATTAACCAAAGGCTCAGCATGCCGGGCCGGAACCAGATTAGGGCCTGAAGCCATCCTGTGGTGTTGCGGCCAGGTCACAAGAAAGCGAGTTGAAGAAAGGAGCTCAGGGGCACTGTAATTCACAAACCTGCAGACTTATAAATGACAGCTATCGTCCAAAAATAGACTGAAGTAAGGCTGCCAAGAGGACTTGAAAGCGGGGCAGAATTGCAGGAAACCGATTTCAGGAGGTAGACTGGAATTGCATTGAAAGCGTAGGAAAAGAGGCAGAACGTCCACAATGATGCACTTGGCCAAAAAGGGCGTATGCGTTTTTTCCTGAATATATTCAGGAAAAAACGCATACGCCCTTTTTGGCCAACCAAACAAGCTTGCAAAGGAAATCTGCACTACAATGAAGTCTCACTTCCCCCCGGTCAAAAGGGCCATCTGAAAAAAGTGTAAAATCCAGAAAGACAAGACAGGCCATGGAGAACTGGGAGCCTTGTTATGCTGATGGGCGGGATGTAAATTGCCAACAACCACTCGGGAGAAGTGTATGGTGTTTCCTGAAACATGTAAAAAACAAAGCAACAGAACCTACGGCACTTCCATTTATGGTCCTATAGCTTAGGGAAATTAAAATCAAAAAGACACAGCCACCCAAAAGTTTGGAACGGATCTGTTTACAAGAACCTCGTTTACAGTACAAGTTCAACATCGCAGAAAGTGAAAAATGGATAAAGAAGTTGTGGTATTTACTTACAAAGCAATATCACTCAGCAATGAAATCTGTGTCATCAGGCCCTTAGCAGCACAATGAGTGGATTCAGGTACGATGATTCTAACTGAAATAAGTCACACAGAAAAAGAAACATCATAAGATATCACTAATACACGGAATGTAAACTTGGCTACACAGGAACTGAATTCCAAAACAGAACAGTGTCTCAAATTTAGAAAACCAAGTTATGCTTGCTTAAGGGGAAAGGTGAGTTGGGGTGCTGCATAAAACCAGAGATTGAAATGAGCACAGATAAAGTTCCTTAAGTCAAATATGGAATAGACAAGAGCTACTCCTTGCTCAACGAAATGGACTCAACACCGCATATTAAACGCCTAAGAATGTACCTGACTAGTAAGTATCTTAAAACCTATGGATTGCTATGTCTCCGAAAGAGAATCAAGCATGTGTACAGGGGCATAAACGCAGCAGTGATAGGATTGGAGAGGTTCGGTGAGCAAATGAAGACCCTTTGAAGTCATACTGCATGGTACCCATTACACGGGTCTTAACTCTCCAGGTTTAAGGTATTCTTCCTTCAGCTAAAACATGCATGTGGAACCCAAGTATGATCAACCATGTGAACGGGAGACGTGTTCAAATATGTCTCAGTTTTCCTCCCCTGGTACTCGGGTGCAACATTCCAGACGCTTTACTAACACTCTCCCCACTTGGAGAGTCAGCGCCTTTAACCTCCTGTTTGGCCCAGTTTGCAATTTCTGCGGAAGATGAACAGGAATAGCGAGAACCAATGAGAGACTAGCTGGAGGTGTCTGGACGGGCAAATTTAACTCTCATTTCCCACCAGGAAGAGGAAATAACCAAAGGCTCAGCGTGCCGTGCCGGAACCAGATTAGGGCCTGAAGCCATCCTGCGGTGTTGCGGCCAGGTCACAAGAAAGCGAGTTGAAGAAAGGAGCTCAGGGGCACTGTAATTCACAAACCTGCAGAGTTATAAATGACAGCTATCGTCCAAAAATAGACTGAAGTAAGGCTGCCAAGAGGACTTGAAAGCGGGGCAGAATTGCAGGAAACCGATTTCAGGAGGTAGACTGGAATTGCATTGAAAGCATAGGAAAAGAGGCAGAACGTCCACAATGATGCACTTGGCCAAAAAGGGCGTATGCGTTTTTTCCTGAATATATTCAGGAAAAAACGCATACGCCCTTTTTGGCCAACCAAGCAAGCTTGCAAAGGAAATCTGCACTACAATGAAGTCTCACTTCCCCCCGGTCAAAAGGGCCATCTGAAAAAAGTGTAAAATCCAGAAAGGCAGGACAGGCCATGGACAACTGGGAGCCTTGTTATGCTGATGGGCGGGATGTAAATTGCCAACAACCACTCGGGAGAAGTGTATGGTGTTTCCTGAAACATCTAAAAAACAAAGCAACAGAGCCTAGGGCACTTCCACTTATGGTCCTATAGCTTAGGGAAATTAAATTCAAAAAGACACAGCCACCCTAAAGTTTGGAACGGCTCTGTTTACAAGAACCTCTTTTACAGTACAAGTTCAACATCGCAGAAAGTGAAAAATGGATAAAGAACTTGTGGTACTTACGTACAATGCAGTATCACTCAGCAATGAAATCTGTGTCATCAGGCCCGTAGCAGCATAATGAGTGGATTCAGGTACGATGATTCTAACTGAAATATGTCACACAGAAAAAGAAACATCATAAGATATCACTAATACACGGAATGTAAACTTGGATACACAGGAACTGCATTCCAAAACAGAACAGGGTCTCAAATTTAGAAAACCACCTTATGCTTGCTTAAGGGGAAAGGTGAGTTGGGGTGCTACATAAAACCAGAGATTGAAATGAGCACAGATAAAGTTCCTTAAGCCAAATATGGA
Source organism: Stenella coeruleoalba (assembly GCF_951394435.1). Classification (NCBI taxonomy): domain Eukaryota; kingdom Metazoa; phylum Chordata; class Mammalia; order Artiodactyla; family Delphinidae; genus Stenella; species Stenella coeruleoalba. The sequence goes on from NW_027646214.1 coordinate 228,837, forward strand.
ATAGACAAGAGCTACTCCTTGCTCAACGAAATGGACTCAACACCCCATATTAAACGCCTAAGAATGTACCTGACTAGTAAGTATCTTAAAACCTATGGATTGCTATGTCTCCAAAAGAGAATCAAGCGTGTGTACAGGGGCATAAACGCAGCAGTGATAGGATTGGAGAGGTTCGGTGAGCAAATGAAGACCCTTTGAAGTCATATTGCATGGTACCCATTCCACGGGTCTCAACTCTCCAGGTTTAAGGTATTCTTCCTTCAGCTAAAACATGCATGTGGAACCCAGAGTATGATCAACCATGTGAACGGGAGACGTGTTCAAATATGTCTCAGTTTTCCTCCCCTGGTACTCGGGTGCAACATTCCAGACGCTTTACTAACATTCTTCCGACTTGGAGAGTCAGTCCCTTTAACCTCCTGTTTGGCCCAGTTTGCAATTTCTGCGGAAGATGAACAGGAATAGTGAGAACCAATGAGAGACTAGCTGGAGGTGTCTGGACGGGCAAATTTAACTCTCATTTCCCACCAGGAAGAGGAATTAACCAAAGGCTCAGCGTGCCGTGCCGGAACCAGATTAGGGCCTGAAGCCATCCTGCGGTGTTGCGGCCAGGTCACAAGAAAGCGAGTTGAAGAAAGGAGCTCAGGGGCACTGTAATTCACAAACCTGCAGAGTTATAAATGACAGCTATCGTCCAAAAATAGACTGAAGTAAGGCTGCCAAGAGGACTTGAAAGCGGGGCAGAATTGCAGGAAACCGATTTCAGGAGGTAGACTGGAATTGCATTGAAAGCATAGGAAAAGAGGCAGAACGTCCACAATGATGCACTTGGCCAAAAAGGGCGTATGCGTTTTTTCCTGAATATATTCAGGAAAAAACGCATACGCCCTTTTTGGCCAACCAAGCAAGCTTGCAAAGGAAATCTGCACTACAATGAAGTCTCACTTCCCCCCGGTCAAAAGGGCCATCTGAAAAAAGTGTAAAATCCAGAAAGGCAGGACAGGCCATGGACAACTGGGAGCCTTGTTATGCTGATGGGCGGGATGTAAATTGCCAACAGACACTCGGGAGAAGTGTATGGTGTTTCCTGAAACATCTAAAAAACAAAGCAACAGAGCCTAGGGCACTTCCACTTATGGTCCTATAGCTTAGGGAAATTAAAATCAAAAAGACACAGCCACCCCAAACTTTCGAATGGCTCTGTTTACAAGAACCTCGTTTACAGTACAAGTTCAACATCGCAGAAAGTGAAAAATGGATAAAGAAGTTGTGGTATTTACTTACAAAGCAATATCACTCAGCAATGAAATCTGTGTCATCAGGCCCATAGCAGCACAATGAGTGGATTCAGGTATGATGATTCTAACTGAAATAAGTCACACAGAAAAGAAACATCATAAGATATCAGTAATACACGGAATGTAAACTTGGCTACACAGGAACTGAATTACAGAACAGAACAGGGTCTCAAATTTAGAAAAACAACTTATGCTTGCTTAAGGGGAAAGGTGAGTTGGGGTGCTGCATAAAACCAGAGATTGAAATGAGCACAGATAAAGTTCCTTAAGCCAAATATGGAATAGACAAGAGCTACTCCTTGCTCAACGAAATGGACTCAACACCGCATATTAAACGCCTAAGAATGTACCTGACTAGTAAGTATCGGAAAACCTATGGATTGCTATGTCTCCAAAAGAGAATCAAGCATGTGTACAGGGGCATAAACGCAGCAGTGATAGGATTGGAGAGGTTCGGTGAGCAAATGAAGACCCTTTGAAGTCATATTGCATGGTACCCATTACACGGGTCTCAACTCTCCAGGTTTAAGGTATTCTTCCTTCAGCTAAAACATGCATGTGGAACCCAAGTATGATCAACCATGTGAACGGGAGACGTGTTCAAATATGTCTCAGTTTTCCTCCCCTGGTACTCGGGTGCAACATTCCAGACGCTTTACTAACACTCTCCCCACTTGGAGAGTCAGTCCCTTTAACCTCCTGTTTGGCCCAGTTTGCAATTTCTGCGGAAGATGAACAGGAATAGCGAGAACCAATGAGAGGCTAGCTGGAGGTGTCTGGACGGGCAAATTTAACTCTCATTTCCCACCAGGAAGAGGAATTAACCAAAGGCTCAGCGTGCCGTGCCGGAACCAGATTAGGGCCTGAAGCCATCCTGCAGTGTTGCGGCCAGCTCAAAAGAAAGCGAGTTGAAGAAAGGAGCTCAGGGGCACTGTAATTCACAAACATGCAGAGTTATAAATGATAGCTATCGTCCAAACATAGACTGAAGTAATGCTGCCAAGAGGACTTGTAAGCGGGGCAGAATTGCAGGAAACCGATTTCAGGAGGTAGACTGGAATTGCATTGAAAGCATAGGAAAAGAGGCAGAACGTCCACAATGATGCACTTGGCCAAAAAGGGCGTATTCGTTTTTTCCTGAATATATTCAGGAAAAAACGCATACGCCCTTTTTGGCCAACCAAGCAAGCTTGCAAAGGAAATCTGCACTACAATGAAGTCTCACTTCCCCCCGGTCAAAAGGGCCATCTGAAAAAAGTGTAAAATCCAGAAAGGCAGGATAGGCCATGGAGAACTGGGAGCCTTGTTATGCTGATGGGCGGGATGTAAATTGCCAACAGACACTCGGGAGAAGTGTATGGTGTTTCCTGAAACATCTAAAAAACAAAGCAACAGAGCCTAGGGCACTGCCACTTATGGTCCTATAGCTTAGGGAAATTAAAATCAAAAAGACACAGCCACCCCAAAGTTTGGAACGGCTCTGTTTACAAGAACCTCGTTTACAGTACAAGTTCAACATCCCAGAAAGTGAAAAATGGATAAAGAAGATGTGGTATTTACTTACAAAGCAATATCACTCAGCAATGAAATCTATGTCATCAGGCCCTTAGCATCACAATGAGTGGATTCAGGTATGATGATTCTAACTGAAATAAGTCACACAGAAAAAGAAACATCATAAGATATCAGTAATACACGGAATGTAAACTTGGCTACACAGGAACTGAATTACAGAACAGAACAGGGTCTCAAATTTAGAAAACCAACTTATTCTTGCTTAAGGGTAAAGGTGAGTTGGGGTGCTGCATAAAACCAGAGATTGAAATGAGCACAGATAAAGTTCCTTAAGTCAAATATGGAATAGACAAGAGCTACTCCTTGCTCAACGAAATGGACTCAACACCGCATATTAAACGCCTAAGAATGTACCTGACTAGTAAGTATCGTAAAACCTATGGATTGCTATGTCTCCAAAAGAGAATCAAGCATGTGTACAGGGGCATAAACGCAGCAGTGATAGGATTGGAGAGGTTCGGTGAGCAAATGAAGACCCTTTGAAGTCATATTGCATGGTACCCATTACACGGGTCTCAACTCTCCAGGTTTAAGGTATTCTTCCTTCAGCTAAAACATGCATGTGGAACCCAAGTATGATAAACCATGTGAACGAGAGACGTGTTCAAATATGTCTCAGTTTTCCTCCCCTGGTACTCGGGTGCAACATTCCAGACGCTTTACTAACACTCTCCCCACTTGGAGAGTCAGCGCCTTTAACCTCCTGTTTGGCCCAGTTTGCAATTTCTGCGGAAGATGAACAGGAATAGCGAGAACCAATGAGAGACTAGCTGGAGGTGTCTGGACGGGCAAATTTAACTCTCATTTCCCACCAGGAAGAGGAAATAACCAAAGGCTCAGCGTGCCGTTCCGGAACCAGATTAGGGCCTGAAGCCATCCTGCGGTGTTGCGGCCAGGTCACAAGAAAGCGAGTTGAAGAAAGGAGCTCAGTGGCACTGTAATTCACAAACCTGCAGAGTTATAAATGACAGCTATCGTCCAAAAATAGACTGAAGTAAGGCTGCCAAGAGGACTTGAAAGCGGGGCAGAATTGCAGGAAACCGATTTCAGGAGGTAGACTGGAATTGCATTGAAAGCATAGGAAAAGAGGCAGAACGTCCACAATGATGCACTTGGCCAAAAAGGGCGTATGCGTTTTTTCCTGAATATATTCAGGAAAAAACGCATACGCCCTTTTTGGCCAACCAAGCAAGCTTGCAAAGGAAATCTGCACTACAATGAAGTCTCACTTCCCCGCGGTAAAAAGGGCCATCTGAAAAAAGTGTAAAATCCAGAAAGGCAGGACAGGCCATGGAGAACTGGGAGCCTTGTTATGCTGATGGGTGGGATGTAAATTGCCAACAACCACTCGGGAGAAGTATATGGTGTTTCCTGAAACATCTAAAAAACAAAGCAACAGAACCTAGGGCACTTCCACTTATGGTCCTATAGCTTAGGGAAATTAAAATCAAAAAGACACAGCCACCCCAAAGTTTGGAACGGCTCTGTTTACAAGAACCTCGTTTACAGTACAAGTTCAACATCGCAGAAAGTGAAAAATGGATAAAGAACTTGTGGTATTTACTTACAAAGCAATATCACTCAGCAATGAAATCTATGTCATCAGGCCCTTAGCATCACAATGAGTGGATTCAGGTATGATGATTCTAACTGAAATAAGTCACACAGAAAAAGAAACATCATAAGATATCAGTAATACACGGAATGTAAACTTGGCTACACAGGAACTGAATTACAGAACAGAACAGGGTCTCAAATTTAGAAAACCAACTTATGCTTGCTTAAGGGTAAAGGTGAGTTGGGGTGCTGCATAAAACCAGAGATTGAAATGAGCACAGATAAAGTTCCTTAAGTCAAATATGGAATAGACAAGAGCTACTCCTTGCTCAACGAAATGGACTCAACACCGCATATTAAACGCCTAAGAATGTACCTGACTAGTAAGTATCTTAAAACCTATGGATTGCTATGTCTCTGAAAGAGAATCAAGCATGTGTACAGGGGCATAAACGCAGCAGTGATAGGATTGGAGAGGTTCGGTGAGCAAATGAAGACCCTTTGAAGTCATATTGCATGGTACCCATTCCACGGGTTTCAACTACCCAGGTTTAAGGTATTCTTCCTTCAGCTAAAACATGCATGTGGAACCTAGAGTATGATCAACCATGTGATCGGGAGACGTGTTCAAATATGTCTCAGTTTTCCTCCCCTGGTACTCGGGTGCAACATTCCAGACGCTTTACTAACACTCTCCCCACTTGGAGAGTCAGTCCCTTTAACCTCCTGTTTGGCCCAGTTTGCAATTTCTGCGGAAGATGAACAGGAATAGCGAGAACCAATGAGAGGCTAGCTGGAGGTGTCTGGACGGGCAAATTTAACTCTCATTTCCCACCAGGAAGAGGAATTAACCAAAGGCTCAGCGTGCCGTGCCGGAACCAGATTAGGGCCTGAAGCCATCCTGCGGTGTTGCGGCCAGGTCACAAGAAAGCGAGTTGAAGAAAGGAGCTCAGGGGCACTGTAATTCACAAACCTGCAGAGTTATAAATGACAGCTATCGTCCAAAAATAGACTGAAGTAAGGCTGCCAAGAGGACTTGAAAGCGGGGCAGAATTGCAGGAAACCGATTTCAGGAGGTAGACTGGAATTGCATTGAAAGCATAGGAAAAGAGGCAGAACGTCCACAATGATGCACTTGGCCAAAAAGGGCGTATGCGTTTTTTCCTGAATATATTCAGGAAAAAACGCATACGCCCTTTTTGGCCAACCAAGCAAGTTTGCAAAGGAAATCTGCACTACAATGAAGTCTCACTTCCCCCCGGTCAAAAGGGCCATCTGAAAAATGTGTAAAATCCAGAAAGGCAGGACAGGCCATGGACAACTGGGAGCCTTGTTATGCTGATGGGCGGGATGTAAATTGCCAACAGACACTCGGGAGAAGTGTATGGTGTTTCCTGAAACATCTAAAAAGCAAAGCAACAGAGCCTAGGGCACTGCCACTTATGGTCCTATAGCTTAGGGAAATTAAAATCAAAAAGACACAGCCACCCCAAAGTTTGGAACGGCTCTGTTTACAAGAACCTCGTTTACAGTACAAGTTCAACATCGCAGAAAGTGAAAAATGGATAAAGAAGTTGTGGTATTTACTTACAAAGCAATATCACTCAGCAATGAAATCTGTGTCATCAGGCCCTTAGCATCACAATGAGTGGATTCAGGTATGATGATTCTAACTGAAATAAGTCACACAGAAAAAGAAACATCATAAGATATCAGTAATACACGGAATGTAAACTTGGCTACACAGGAACTGAATTACAGAACAGAACAGGGTCTCAAATTTAGAAAACCAACTTATGCTTGCTTAAGGGTAAAGGTGAGTTGGGGTGCTGCATAAAACCAGAGATTGAAATGAGCACAGATAAAGTTCCTTAAGTCAAATATGGAATAGACAAGAGCTACTCCTTGCTCAACGAAATGGACTCAACACCGCATATTAAACGCCTAAGAATGTACCTGACTAGTAAGTATCGGAAAACCTATGGATTGCTATGTCTCCAAAAGAGAATCAAGCATGTGTACAGGGGCATAAACGCAGCAGTGATAGGATTGGAGAGGTTCGGTGAGCAAATGAAGACCCTTTGAAGTCATATTGCATGGTACCCATTACACGGGTCTCAACTCTCCAGGTTTAAGGTATTCTTCCTTCAGCTAAAACATTCATGTGGAACCCAAGTATGATCAACCATGTGAACGGGAGACGTGTTCAAATATGTCTCAGTTTTCCTCCCCTGGTACTCGGGTGCAACATTCCAGACGCTTTACTAACACTCTCCCCACTTGGAGAGTCAGCGCCTTTAACCTCCTGTTTGGCCCAGTTTGCAATTTCTGCGGAAGATGAACAGGAATAGCGAGAACCAATGAGAGGCTAGCTGGCGGTGTCTGGACGGGCAAATTTAACTCTCATTTCCCACCAGGAAGAGGAAATAACCAAAGGCTCAGCGTGCCGTACCGGAAGCAGATTAGGGCCTGAAGCCATCCTGCGGTGTTGCGGCCAGCTCAAAAGAAAGCGAGTTGAAGAAAGGAGCTCAGGGGCACTGTAATTCACAAACCTGCAGAGTTATAAATGACAGCTATCGTCCAAAAATAGACTGAAGTAAGGCTGCCAAGAGGACTTGAAAGCGGGGCAGAATTGCAGGAAACCGATTTCAGGAGGTAGACTGGAATTGCATTGAAAGCATAGGAAAAGAGGCAGAACGTCCACAATGATGCACTTGGCCAAAAAGGGCGTATGCGTTTTTTCCTGAATATATTCAGGAAAAAACGCATACGCCCTTTTTGGCCAACCAAGCAAGCTTGCAAAGGAAATCTGCACTACAATGAAGTCTCACTTCCCCCCGGTCAAAAGGGCCATCTGAAAAAAGTGTAAAATCCAGAAAGGCAGGACAGGCCATGGAGAACTGGGAGCCTTGTTATGCTGATGGGCGGGATGTAAATTGCCAACAGACACTTGGGAGAAGTGTATGGTGTTTCCTGAAACATCTAAAAAACAAAGCAACAGAGCCTAGGGCACTTCCACTTATGGTCCTATAGCTTAGGGAAATTAAAATCAAAAAGACACAGCCACCCCAAAGTGTGGAACGGCTCTGTTTACAAGAACCTCGTTTACAGTACAAGTTCAACATCGCAGAACGTGAAAAATGGATAAAGAACTTGTGGTACTTACGTACAATGCAGTATCACTCAGCAATGAAATCTATGTCATCAGGCCTGTAGCAGCATAATGAGTGGATTCAGGTACGATGATTCTAACTGAAATAAGTCACACAGAAAAAGAAACATCATAAGATATCACTAATACACGGAATGTAAACTTGGCTACACAGGAACTGCATTCCAGAACAGAACAGGGACTCAAATTTAGAAAACCAACTTATGCTTGCTTAAGGGGAAAGGTGAGTTGGGGTGCTGCATAAAACCAGAGATTGAAATGAGCACAGATAAAGTTCCTTAAGTCAAATATGGAATAGACAAGAGCTACTCCTTGCTCAACGAAATGGACTCAACACCGCATATTAAACGCCTAAGAATGTACCTGACTAGTAAGTGTCTTAAAAACCAATGATTGCTATGTCTCCGAAAGAGAATCAAGCATGTGTACAGGGGCATAAACGCAGCAGTGATAGGATTGGAGAGGTTCGGTGAGCAAATGAAGACCCTTTGAAGTCATATTGCATGGTACCCATTCCACGGGTTTCAACTACCCAGGTTTAAGGTATTCTTCCTTCAGCTAAAACATGCATGTGGAACCTAGAGTATGATCAACCATGTGATCGGGAGACGTGTTCAAATATGTCTCAGTTTTCCTCCCCTGGTACTCGGGTGCAACATTCCAGACGCTTTACTAACACTCTCCCCACTTGGAGAGTCAGCGCCTTTAACCTCCTGTTTGGCCCAGTTTGCAATTTCTGCGGAAGATGAACAGGAATAGCGAGAACCAATGAGAGACTAGCTGGAGGTGTCTGGACGGGCAAATTTAACTCTCATTTCCCACCAGGAAGAGGAATTAACCAAAGGCTCAGCGTGCCGTGCCGGAACCAGATTAGGGCCTGAAGCCATCCTGCGGTGTTGCGGCCAGGTCACAAGAAAGCGAGTTGAAGAAAGGAGCTCAGGGGCACTGTAATTCACAAACCTGCAGAGTTATAAATGACAGCTATCGTCCAAAAATAGACTGAAGTAAGGCTGCCAAGAGGACTTGAAAGCGGGGCAGAATTGCAGGAAACCGATTTCAGGAGGTAGACTGGAATTGCATTGAAAGCATAGGAAAAGAGGCAGAACGTCCACAATGATGCACTTGGCCAAAAAGGGCGTATGCGTTTTTTCCTGAATATATTCAGGAAAAAACGCATACGCCCTTTTTGGCCAACCAAGCAAGCTTGCAAAGGAAATCTGCACTACAATGAAGTCTCACTTCCCCCCGGTCAAAAGGGCCATCTGAAAAAAGTGTAAAATCCAGAAAGGCAGGACAGGCCATGGAGAACTGGGAGCCTTGTTATGCTGATGGGCGGGATGTAAATTGCCAACAGACACTCGGGAGAAGTGTATGGTGTTTCCTGAAACATCTAAAAAACAAAGCAACAGAGCCTAGGGCACTGCCACTTATGGTCCTATAGCTTAGGGAAATTAAAATCAAAAAGACACAGCCACCCCAAAGTTTGGATCGGCTCTGTTTATAAGAACCTCGTTTACAGTACAAGTTCAACATCGCAGAAAGTGAAAAATGGATAAAGAAGTTGTGGTATTTACTTACAAAGCAATATCACTCAGCAATGAAATCTGTGTCATCAGGCCCGTAGCAGCACAATGAGTGGATTAAGGTATGATGATTCTAACTGAAATAAGTCACACAGAAAAGAAACATCATAAGATATCAGTAATACACGGAATGTAAACTTGGCTACACAGGAAATGAATTACAGAACAGAACAGGGTCTCAAATTTAGAAAACCAACTTATGCTTGCTTAAGGGTAAAGGTGAGTTGGGGTGCTGCATAAAAAAGAGATTGAAATGAGCACAGATAAAGTTCCTTAAGCCAAATATGGAATAGACAAGAGCTACTCCTTGCTCAACGAAATGGACTCAACACCGCATATTAAACGCCTAAGAGTGTACCTGACTAGTAAGTATCTTAAAACCTATGGATTGCTATGTCTCCAAAAGAGAATCAAGCGTGTGTACAGGGGCATAAACGCAGCAGTGATAGGATTGGAGAGGTTCGGTGAGCAAATGAAGACCCTTTGAAGTCATATTGCATGGTACCCATTACACGGGTCTCAACTCTCCAGGTTTAAGGTATTCTTCCTTCAGCTAAAACATGCATGTGGAACCCAAGTATGATTAACCATGTGAAACGGGAGACGTGTTCAAATATGTCTCAGTTTTCGTACCCTGGTACTCGGGTGCAACATTCCAGACGCTTTACTAACACTCTCCCGACTTGGAGAGTCAGTCCCTTTAACCTCCTGTTTGGCCCAGTTTGCAATTTCTGCGGAAGATGAACAGGAATAGCGAGAACCAATGAGAGACTAGCTGGAGGTGTCTGGACGGGCAAATTTAACTCTCATTTCCCACCAGGAAGAGGAAATAACCAAAGGCTCAGCATGCCGGGCCGGAACCAGATTAGGGCCTGAAGCCATCCTGCGGTGTTGCGGCCAGGTCACAAGAAAGCGAGTTGAAGAAAGGAGCTCAGGGGCACTGTAATTCACAAACCTGCAGAGTTATAAATGACAGCTATCGTCCAAAAATAAACTGAAGTAAGGCTGCCAAGAGGACTTGAAAGCGGGGCAGAATTGCAGGAAACCGATTTCAGGAGGTAGACTGGAATTGCATTGAAAGCATAGGAAAAGAGGCAGAACGTCCACAATGATGCACTTGGCCAAAAAGGGCGTATGCGTTTTTTCCTGAATATATTCAGGAAAAAACGCATACGCCCTTTTTGGCCAACCAAGCAAGCTTGCAAAGGAAATCTGCACTACAATGAAGTCTCACTTCCCCCCGGTCAAAAGGGCCATCTGAAAAAAGTGTAAAATCCAGAAAGGCAGGACAGGCCATGGACAACTGGGAGCCTTGTTATGCTGATGGGCGGGATGTAAATTGCCAACAGACACTCGGGAGAAGTGTATGGTGTTTCCTGAAACATCTAAAAAACAAAGCAACAGAGCCTAGGGCACTGCCACTTATGGTCCTATAGCTTAGGGAAATTAAAATCAAAAAGACACAGCCACCCCAAAGTTTGGATCGGCTCTGTTTATAAGAACCTCGTTTACAGTACAAGTTCAACATCGCAGAAAGTGAAAAATGGATAAAGAAGTTGTGGTATTTACTTACAAAGCAATATCACTCAGCAATGAAATCTGTGTCATCAGGCCCGTAGCAGCACAATGAGTGGATTAAGGTATGATGATTCTAACTGAAATAAGTCACACAGAAAAGAAACATCATAAGATATCAGTAATACACGGAATGTAAACTTGGCTACACAGGAAATGAATTACAGAACAGAACAGGGTCTCAAATTTAGAAAACCAACTTATGCTTGCTTAAGGGTAAAGGTGAGTTGGGGTGCTGCATAAAACCAGAGATTGAAATGAGCACAGATAAAGTTCCTTAAGCCAAATATGCAATAGACAAGAGCTACTCCTTGCTCAATGAAATGGACTCAACACCGCATATTAAACGCCTAAGAATGTACCTGACTAGTAAGTATCTTAAAACCTATGGATTGCTATGTCTCCAAAAGAGAATCAAGCGTGTGTACAGGGGCATAAACGCAGCAGTGATAGGATTGGAGAGGTTCGGTGAGCAAATGAAGACCCTTTGAAGTCATATTGCATGGTACCCATTACACGGGTCTCAACTCTCCAGGTTTAAGGTATTCTTCCTTCAGCTAAAACATGCATGTGGAACCCAAGTATGATCAACCATGTGAACGGGAGACGTGTTCAAATATGTCTCAGTTTTCGTACCCTGGTACTCGGGTGCAACATTCCAGACGCTTTACTAACCCTCTCCCGACTTGGAGAGTCAGTCCCTTTAACCTCCTGTTTGGCCCAGTTTGCAATTTCTGCGGAAGATGAACAGGAATAGCGAGAACCAATGAGAGACTAGCTGGAGGTGTCTGGACGGGCAAATTTAACTCTCATTTCCCACCAGGAAGAGGAAATAACCAAAGGCTCAGCGTGCCATGCCGGAACCAGATTAGGGCCTGAAGCCATCCTGCGGTGTTGCGGCCAGGTCACAAGAAAGCGAGTTGAAGAAAGGAGCTCAGGGGCACTGTAATTAACAAACCTGCAGAGTTATAAATGACAGCTATCGTCCAAAAATAAACTGAAGTAAGGCTGCCAAGAGGACTTGAAAGCGGGGCAGAATTGCAGGAAACCGATTTCAGGAGGTAGACTGGAATTGCATTGAAAGCATAGGAAAAGAGGCAGAACGTCCACAATGATGCACTTGGCCAAAAAGGGCGTATGCGTTTTTTCCTGAATATATTCAGGAAAAAACGCATACGCCCTTTTTGGCCAACCAAGCAAGCTTGCAAAGGAAATCTGCACTACAATGAAGTCTCACATCCCCCCAGCCAAAAGGGCCATCTGAAAAAAGTGTAAAATCCAGAAAGGCAGGACAGGCCATGGAGAACTGGGAGCCTTGTTATGCTGATGGGCGGGATGTAAATTGCCAACAGACACTCGGGAGAAGTGTATGGTGTTTCCTGAAACATTTAAAAAACAAAGCAACAGAGCCTAGGGCACTGCCACTTATGGTCCTATAGCTTAGGGAAATTAAAATCAAAAAGACACAGCCACCCCAAAGTTTGGGACGCCTCTGTTTACAAGAACCTCGTTTACAGTACAAGTTCAACATCGCAGAACGTGAAAAATGGATAAAGAACTTGTGGTACTTACGTACAATGCAGTATCACTCAGCAATGAAATCCATGTCATCAGGCCTGTAGCAGCATAATGAGTGGATTCAGGTACGATTATTCTAACTGAAATAAGTCACACAGAAAAAGAAACATCATAAGATATCACTAATACACGGAATGTAAACTTGGCTACACAGGAACTGCATTCCAGAACAGAACAGGGACTCAAATTTAGAAAACCAACTTATGCTTGCTTAAGGGGAAAGGTGAGTTGGGGTGCTGCATAAAACCAGAGATTGAAATGAGCACAGATAAAGTTCCTTAAGTCAAATATGGAATAGACAAGAGCTACTCCTTGCTCAACGAAATGGACTCAACACCGCATATTAAACGCCTAAGAATGTACCTGACTAGTAAGTGTCTTAAAAACCAATGATTGCTATGTCTCCGAAAGAGAATCAAGCATGTGTACAGGGGCATAAACGCAGCAGTGATAGGATTGGAGAGGTTCGGTGAGCAAATGAAGACCCTTTGAAGTCATATTGCATGGTACCCATTCCACGGGTTTCAACTACCCAGGTTTAAGGTATTCTTCCTTCAGCTAAAACATGCATGTGGAACCTAGAGTATGATCAACCATGTGATCGGGAGACGTGTTCAAATATGTCTCAGTTTTCCTCCCCTGGTACTCGGGTGCAACATTCCAGACGCTTTACTAACACTCTCCCCACTTGGAGAGTCAGCGCCTTTAACCTCCTGTTTGGCCCAGTTTGCAATTTCTGCGGAAGATGAACAGGAATAGCGAGAACCAATGAGAGACTAGCTGGAGGTGTCTGGACGGGCAAATTTAACTCTCATTTCCCACCAGGAAGAGGAATTAACCAAAGGCTCAGCGTGCCGTGCCGGAACCAGATTAGGGCCTGAAGCCATCCTGCGGTGTTGCGGCCTGCTCAAAAGAAAGCGAGTTGAAGAAAGGAGCTCAGGGGCACTGTAATTCACAAACCTGCAGAGTTATAAATGACAGCTATCGTCCAAAAATAGACTGAAGTAAGGCTGCCAAGAGGACTTGAAAGCGGGGCAGAATTGCAGGAAACCGATTTCAGGAGGTAGACTGGAATTGCATTGAAAGCATAGGAAAAGAGGCAGAACGTCCACAATGATGCACTTGGCCAAAAAGGGCGTATGCGTTTTTTCCTGAATATATTCAGGAAAAAACGCATACACCCTGTTTGGCCAACCAAGCAAGCTTGCAAAGGAAATCTGCACTACAATGAAGTCTCACTTCCCCCCGGTCAAAAGGGCCATCTGAAAAAAGTGTAAAATCCAGAAAGGCAACAGGCCATGGAGAACTGGGAGCCTTGTTATGCTGATGGGCGGGATGTAAATTGCCAACAGACACTCGGGAGAAGTGTATGGTGTTTCCTGAAACATCTAAAAAACAAAGCAACAGAGCCTAGGGCACTGCCACTTATGGTCCTATAGCTTAGGGAAATTAAAATCAAAAAGACACAGCCACCCCAAAGTTTGGATCGGCTCTGTTTATAAGAACCTCGTTTACAGTACAAGTTCAACATCGCAGAAAGTGAAAAATGGATAAAGAAGTTGTGGTATTTACTTACAAAGCAATATCACTCAGCAATGAAATCTGTGTCATCAGGCCCGTAGCAGCACAATGAGTGGATTCAGGTATGATGATTCTAACTGAAATAAGTCACACAGAAAAGAAACATCATAAGATATCAGTAATACACGGAATGTAAACTTGGCTACACAGGAACTGAATTACAGAACAGAACAGGGTCTCAAATTTAGAAAACCAACTTATGCTTGCTTAAGGGTAAAGGTGAGTTGGGGTGCTGCATAAAACCAGAGATTGAAATGAGCACAGATAAAGTTCCTTAAGCCAAATATGGAATAGACAAGAGCTACTCCTTGCTCAACGAAATGGACTCAACACCGCATATTAAACGCCTAAGAATGTACCTGACTAGTAAGTATCTTAAAACCTATGGATTGCTATGTCTCCAAAAGAGAATCAAGCATGTGTACAGGGGCATAAACGCAGCAGTGATAGGATTGGAGAGGTTCGGTGAGCAAATGAAGACCCTTTGAAGTCATATTGCATGGTACCCATTACACGGGTCTCAACTCTCCAGGTTTAAGGTATTCTTCCTTCAGCTAAAACATGCATGTGGAACCCAAGTATGATCAACCATGTGAACGGGAGACGTGTTCAAATATGTCTCAGGTTTCGTACCCTGGTACTCGGGTGCAACATTCCAGACGCTTTACTAACACTCTCCCGACTTGGAGAGTCAGTCCCTTTAACCTCCTGTTTGGCCCAGTTTGCAATTTCTGCGGAAGATGAACAGGAATAGCGAGAACCAATGAGAGACTAGCTGGAGGTGTCTGGACGGGCAAATTTAACTCTCATTTCCCACCAGGAAGAGGAAATAACCAAAGGCTCAGCGTGCCGTGCCGGAACTAGATTAGGGCCTGAAGCCATCCTGCGGTGTTGCGGCCAGGTCACAAGAAAGCGAGTTGAAGAAAGGAGCTCAGGGGCACTGTAATTCACAAACCTGCAGAGTTATAAATGACAGCTATCGTCCAAAAATAAACTGAAGTAAGGCTGCCAAGAGGACTTGAAAGCGGGGCAGAATTGCAGGAAACCGATTTCAGGAGGTAGACTGGAATTGCATTGAAAGCATAGGAAAAGAGGCAGAACGTCCACAATGATGCACTTGGCCAAAAAGGGTGTATGCGTTTTTTCCTGAATATATTCAGGAAAAAATGCATACGCCCTTTTTGGGCAACCAAGCAAGCTTGCAAAGGAAATCTGCACTACAATGAAGTCTCACTTCCCCCCGGTCAAAAGGGCCATCTGAAAAAAGTGTAAAATCCAGAAAGGCAGGACAGGCCATGGAGAACTGGGAGCCTTGTTATGCTGATGGGCGGGATGTAAATTGCCAACAGACACTCGGGAGAAGTGTATGGTGTTTCCTGAAACATTTAAAAAACAAAGCAACAGAGCCTAGGGCACTGCCACTTATGGTCCTATAGCTTAGGGAAATTAAAATCAAAAAGACACAGCCACCCCAAAGTTTGGGACGCCTCTGTTTACAAGAACCTCGTTTACAGTACAAGTTCAACATCGCAGAACGTGAAAAATGGATAAAGAACTTGTGGTACTTACGTACAATGCAGTATCACTCAGCAATGAAATCTATGTCATCAGGCCTGTAGCAGCTTAATGAGAGGATTCAGGTACGATGATTCTAACTGAAATAAGTCACACAGAAAAAGAAACATCATAAGATATCACTAATACACGGAATGTAAACTTGGCTACACAGGAACTGCATTCCAGAACAGAACAGGGACTCAAATTTAGAAAACCAACTTATGCTTGCTTAAGGGTAAAGGAGAGTTGGGGTGCTGCATAAAACCAGAGATTGAAATGAGCACAGATAAAGTTCCTTAAGCCAAATATGGAATAGACAAGAGCTACTCCTTGCTCAACGAAATGGACTCAACACCGCATATTAAACGCCTAAGAATGTACCTGACTAGTAAGTATCTTAAAACCTATGGATTGCTATGTCTCCAAAAGAGAATCAAGCGTGTGTACAGGGGCATAAACGCAGCAGTGATAGGATTGGAGAGGTTCGGTGAGCAAATGAAGACCCTTTGAAGTCATATTGCATGGTACCCATTACACGGGTCTCAACTCTCCAGGTTTAAGGTATTCTTCCTTCAGCTAAAACATGCATGTGGAACCCAAGTATGATCAACCATGTGAACGGGAGACGTGTTCAAATATGTCTCAGTTTTCCTCCCCTGGTACTCGGGTGCAACATTCCAGACGCTTTACTAACACTCTCCCCACTTGGAGAGTCAGCGCCTTTAACCTCCTGTTTGGCCCAGTTTGCAATTTCTGCGGAAGATGAACAGGAATAGCGAGAACCAATGAGAGACTAGCTGGAGGTGTCTGGACGGGCAAATTTAACTCTCATTTCCCACCAGGAAGAGGAATTAACCAAAGGCTCAGCGTGCCGTGCCGGAACCAGATTAGGGCCTGAAGCCATCCTGCGGTGTTGCGGCCAGCTCAAAAGAAAGCGAGTTGAAGAAAGGAGCTCAGGGGCACTGTAATTCACAAACCTGCAGAGTTATAAATGACAGCTATCGTCCAAAAATAGACTGAAGTAAGGCTGCCAAGAGGACTTGAAAGCGGGGCAGAATTGCAGGAAACCGATTTCAGGAGGTAGACTGGAATTGCATTGAAAGCATAGGAAAAGAGGCAGAACGTCCACAATGATGCACTTGGCCAAAAAGGGCGTATGCGTTTTTTCCTGAATATATTCAGGAAAAAACGCATACACCCTGTTTGGCCAACCAAGCAAGCTTGCAAAGGAAATCTGCACTACAATGAAGTCTCACTTCCCCCCGGTCAAAAGGGCCATCTGAAAAAAGTGTAAAATCCAGAAAGGCAACAGGCCATGGAGAACTGGGAGCCTTGTTATGCTGATGGGCGGGATGTAAATTGCCAACAGACACTCGGGAGAAGTGTATGGTGTTTCCTGAAACATCTAAAAAACAAAGCAACAGAGCCTAGGGCACTGCCACTTATGGTCCTATAGCTTAGGGAAATTAAAATCAAAAAGACACAGCCACCCCAAAGTTTGGATCGGCTCTGTTTATAAGAACCTCGTTTACAGTACAAGTTCAACATCGCAGAAAGTGAAAAATGGATAAAGAAGTTGTGGTATTTACTTACAAAGCAATATCACTCAGCAATGAAATCTATGTCTTCAGGCCCGTAGCAGCACAATGAGTGGATTCAGGTATGATGATTCTAACTGAAATAAGTCACACAGAAAAGAAACATCATAAGATATCAGTAATACACGGAATGTAAACTTGGCTACACAGGAACTGAATTACAGAACAGAACAGGGTCTCAAATTTAGAAAACCAACTTATGCTTGCTTAAGGGTAAAGGTGAGTTGGGGTGCTGCATAAAACCAGAGATTGAAATGAGCACAGATAAAGTTCCTTAAGCCAAATATGGAATAGACAAGAGCTACTCCTTGCTCAACGAAATGGACTCAACACCGCATATTAAACGCCTAAGAATGTACCTGACTAGTAAGTATCTTAAAACCTATGGATTGCTATGTCTCCAAAAGAGAATCAAGCATGTGTACAGGGGCATAAACGCAGCAGTGATAGGATTGGAGAGGTTCGGTGAGCAAATGAAGACCCTTTGAAGTCATATTGCATGGTACCCATTACACGGGTCTCAACTCTCCAGGTTTAAGGTATTCTTCCTTCAGCTAAAACATGCATGTGGAACCCAAGTATGATCAACCATGTGAACGGGAGACGTGTTCAAATATGTCTCAGTTTTCGTACCCTGGTACTCGGGTGCAACATTCCAGACGCTTTACTAACACTCTCCCGACTTGGAGAGTCAGTCCCTTTAACCTCCTGTTTGGCCCAGTTTGCAATTTCTGCGGAAGATGAACAGGAATAGCGAGAACCAATGAGAGACTAGCTGGAGGTGTCTGGACGGGCAAATTTAACTCTCATTTCCCACCAGGAAGAGGAAATAACCAAAGGCTCAGCGTGCCGTGCCGGAACTAGATTAGGGCCTGAAGCCATCCTGCGGTGTTGCGGCCAGGTCACAAGAAAGCGAGTTGAAGAAAGGAGCTCAGGGGCACTGTAATTCACAAACCTGCAGAGTTATAAATGACAGCTATCGTCCAAAAATAAACTGAAGTAAGGCTGCCAAGAGGACTTGAAAGCGGGGCAGAATTGCAGGAAACCGATTTCAGGAGGTAGACTGGAATTGCATTGAAAGCATAGGAAAAGAGGCAGAACG
Source organism: Stenella coeruleoalba (assembly GCF_951394435.1). NCBI lineage: Eukaryota > Metazoa > Chordata > Mammalia > Artiodactyla > Delphinidae > Stenella > Stenella coeruleoalba. Next base: position 247,013 of record NW_027646214.1, read on the forward strand.
TCCACAATGATGCACTTGGCCAAAAAGGGTGTATGCGTTTTTTCCTGAATATATTCAGGAAAAAATGCATACGCCCTTTTTGGGCAACCAAGCAAGCTTGCAAAGGAAATCTGCACTACAATGAAGTCTCACTTCCCCCCGGTCAAAAGGGCCATCTGAAAAAAGTGTAAAATCCAGAAAGGCAGGACAGGCCATGGAGAACTGGGAGCCTTGTTATGCTGATGGGCGGGATGTAAATTGCCAACAGACACTCGGGAGAAGTGTATGGTGTTTCCTGAAACATTTAAAAAACAAAGCAACAGAGCCTAGGGCACTGCCACTTATGGTCCTATAGCTTAGGGAAATTAAAATCAAAAAGACACAGCCACCCCAAAGTTTGGGACGCCTCTGTTTACAAGAACCTCGTTTACAGTACAAGTTCAACATCGCAGAACGTGAAAAATGGATAAAGAACTTGTGGTACTTACGTACAATGCAGTATCACTCAGCAATGAAATCTATGTCATCAGGCCTGTAGCAGCCTAATGAGAGGATTCAGGTATGATGATTGTAACTGAAATAAGTCACACAGAAAAAGAAACATCATAAGATATCACTAATACACGGAATGTAAACTTGGCTACACAGGAACTGCATTCCAGAACAGAACAGGGACTCAAATTTAGAAAACCAACTTATGCTTGCTTAAGGGGAAAGGTGAGTTGGGGTGCTGCATAAAACCAGAGATTGAAATGAGCACAGATAAAGTTCCTTAAGTCAAATATGGAATAGACAAGAGCTACTCCTTGCTCAACGAAATGGACTCAACACCGCATATTAAACGCCTAAGAATGTACCTGACTAGTAAGTGTCTTAAAAACCAATGATTGCTATGTCTCCGAAAGAGAATCAAGCATGTGTACAGGGGCATAAACGCAGCAGTGATAGGATTGGAGAGGTTCGGTGAGCAAATGAAGACCCTTTGAAGTCATATTGCATGGTACCCATTCCACGGGTTTCAACTACCCAGGTTTAAGGTATTCTTCCTTCAGCTAAAACATGCATGTGGAACCTAGAGTATGATCAACCATGTGATCGGGAGACGTGTTCAAATATGTCTCAGTTTTCCTCCCCTGGTACTCGGGTGCAACATTCCAGACGCTTTACTAACACTCTCCCCACTTGGAGAGTCAGCGCCTTTAACCTCCTGTTTGGCCCAGTTTGCAATTTCTGCGGAAGATGAACAGGAATAGCGAGAACCAATGAGAGACTAGCTGGAGGTGTCTGGACGGGCAAATTTAACTCTCATTTCCCACCAGGAAGAGGAATTAACCAAAGGCTCAGCGTGCCGTGCCGGAACCAGATTAGGGCCTGAAGCCATCCTGCGGTGTTGCGGCCAGGTCACAAGAAAGCGAGTTGAAGAAAGGAGCTCAGGGGCACTGTAATTCACAAACCTGCAGAGTTATAAATGACAGCTATCGTCCAAAAATAGACTGAAGTAAGGCTGCCAAGAGGACTTGAAAGCGGGGCAGAATTGCAGGAAACCGATTTCAGGAGGTAGACTGGAATTGCATTGAAAGCATAGGAAAAGAGGCAGAACGTCCACAATGATGCACTTGGCCAAAAAGGGCATATGCGTTTTTTCCTGAATATATTCAGGAAAAAACGCATACGCCCTTTTTGGCCAACCAAGCAAGCTTGCAAAGGAAATCTGCACTACAATGAAGTCTCACTTCCCCCCGGTCAAAAGGGCCATCTGAAAAAAGTGTAAAATCCAGAAAGGCAGGACAGGCCATGGAGAACTGGGAGCCTTGTTATGCTGATGGGCGGGATGTAAATTGCCAACAGACACTCGGGAGAAGTGTATGGTGTTTCCTGAAACATCTAAAAAACAAAGCAACAGAGCCTAGGGCACTGCCACTTATGGTCCTATAGCTTAGGGAAATTAAAATCAAAAAGACACAGCCACCCCAAAGTTTGGATCGGCTCTGTTTATAAGAACCTCGTTTACAGTACAAGTTCAACGTCGCAGAAAGTGAAAAATGGATAAAGAAGTTGTGGTATTTACTTACAAAGCAATATCACTCAGCAATGAAATCTGTGTCATCAGGCCCGTAGCAGCACAATGAGTGGATTAAGGTATGATGATTCTAACTGAAATAAGTCACACAGAAAAGAAACATCATAAGATATCAGTAATACACGGAATGTAAACTTGGCTACACAGGAACTGAATTACAGAACAGAACAGGGTCTCAAATTTAGAAAACCAACTTATGCTTGCTTAAGGGGAAAGGTGAGTTGGGGTGCTGCATAAAACCAGAGATTGAAATGAGCACAGATAAAGTTCCTTAAGCCAAATATGGAATAGACAAGAGCTACTCCTTGCTCAACGAAATGGACTCAACACCGCATATTAAACGCCTAAGAATGTACCTGACTAGTAAGTATCTTAAAACCTATGGATTGCTATGTCTCCAAAAGAGAATCAAGCATGTGTACAGGGGCATAAACGCAGCAGTGATAGGATTGGAGAGGTTCGGTGAGCAAATGAAGACCCTTTGAAGTCATATTGCATGGTACCCATTACACGGGTCTCAACTCTCCAGGTTTAAGGTATTCTTCCTTCAGCTAAAACATGCATGTGGAACCCCAGTATGATCAACCATGTGAACGGGAGACGTGTTCAAATATGTCTCAGTTTTCGTACTCTGGTACTCGGGTGCAACATTCCAGACGCTTTTCTAACCCTCTCCCGACTTGGAGAGTCAGTCCCTTTAACCTCCTGTTTGGCCCAGTTTGCAATTTCTGCGGAAGATGAACAGGAATAGCGAGAACCAATGAGAGACTAGCTGGAGGTGTCTGGACGGGCAAATTTAACTCTCATTTCCCACCAGGAAGAGGAAATAACCAAAGGCTCAGCGTGCCGTGCCGGAACTAGATTAGGGCCTGAAGCCATCCTGCGGTGTTGCAGCCAGGTCACAAGAAAGCGAGTTGAAGAAAGGAGCTCAGGGGCACTGTAATTCACAAACCTGCAGAGTTATAAATGACAGCTATCGTCCAAAAATAAACTGAAGTAAGGCTGCCAAGAGGACTTGAAAGCGGGGCAGAATTGCAGGAAACCGATTTCAGGAGGTAGACTGGAATTGCATTGAAAGCATAGGAAAAGAGGCAGAACGTCCACAATGATGCACTTGGCCAAAAAGGGCGTATGCGTTTTTTCCTGAATATATTCAGGAAAAAACGCATACGCCCTTTTTGGCCAACCAAGCAAGCTTGCAAAGGAAATCTGCACTACAATGAAGTCTCACTTCCCCCCGGTCAAAAGGGCCATCTGAAAAAAGTGTAAAATCCAGAAAGGCAGGACAGGCCATGGAGAACTGGGAGCCTTGTTATGCTGATGGGCGGGATGTAAATTGCCAACAGACACTCGGGAGAAGTGTATGGTGTTTCCTGAAACATTTAAAAAACAAAGCAACAGAGCCTAGGGCACTGCCACTTATGGTCCTATAGCTTAGGGAAATTAAAATCAAAAAGACACAGCCACCCCAAAGTTTGGGACGCCTCTGTTTACAAGAACCTCGTTTACAGTACAAGTTCAACATCGCAGAACGTGAAAAATGGATAAAGAACTTGTGGTACTTACGTACAATGCAGTATCACTCAGCAATGAAATCTATGTCATCAGGCCTGTAGCAGCTTAATGAGAGGATTCAGGTACGATGATTCTAACTGAAATAAGTCACACAGAAAAAGAAACATCATAAGATATCACTAATACACGGAATGTAAACTTGGCTACACAGGAACTGCATTCCAGAACAGAACAGGGACTCAAATTTAGAAAACCAACTTATGCTTGCTTAAGGGTAAAGGAGAGTTGGGGTGCTGCATAAAACCAGAGATTGAAATGAGCACAGATAAAGTTCCTTAAGCCAAATATGGAATAGACAAGAGCTACTCCTTGCTCAACGAAATGGACTCAACACCGCATATTAAACGCCTAAGAATGTACCTGACTAGTAAGTATCTTAAAACCTATGGATTGCTATGTCTCCAAAAGAGAATCAAGCGTGTGTACAGGGGCATAAACGCAGCAGTGATAGGATTGGAGAGGTTCGGTGAGCAAATGAAGACCCTTTGAAGTCATATTGCATGGTACCCATTACACGGGTCTCAACTCTCCAGGTTTAAGGTATTCTTCCTTCAGCTAAAACATGCATGTGGAACCCAAGTATGATCAACCATGTGAACGGGAGACGTGTTCAAATATGTCTCAGTTTTCCTCCCCTGGTACTCGGGTGCAACATTCCAGACGCTTTACTAACACTCTCCCCACTTGGAGAGTCAGCGCCTTTAACCTCCTGTTTGGCCCAGTTTGCAATTTCTGCGGAAGATGAACAGGAATAGCGAGAACCAATGAGAGACTAGCTGGAGGTGTATGGACGGGCAAATTTAACTCTCATTTCCCACCAGGAAGAGGAAATAACGAAAGGCTCAGCGTGCCATGCCGGAACTAGATTAGGGCCTGAAGCCATCCTGCGGTGTTGCGGCCAGGTCACAAGAAAGCGAGTTGAAGAAAGGAGCTCAGGGGCACTGTAATTCACAAACCTGCAGAGTTATAAATGACAGCTATCGTCCAAAAATAAACTGAAGTAAGGCTGCCAAGAGGACTTGAAAGCGGGGCAGAATTGCAGGAAACCGATTTCAGGAGGTAGACTGGAATTGCATTGAAAGCATAGGAAAAGAGGCAGAACGTCCACAATGATGCACTTGGCCAAAAAGGGTGTATGCGTTTTTTCCTGAATATATTCAGGAAAAAACGCATACGCCCTTTTTGGCCAACCAAGCAAGCTTGCAAAGGAAATCTGCACTACAATGAAGTCTCACTTCCCCCCGGTCAAAAGGGCCATCTGGAAAAAGTGTAAAATCCAGAAAGGCAGGACAGGCCATGGAGAACTGGGAGCCTTGTTATGCTGATGGGCGGGATGTAAATTGCCAACAGACACTCGGGAGAAGTGTATGGTGTTTCCTGAAACATCTAAAAAACAAAGCAACAGAGCCTAGGGCACTGCCACTTATGGTCCTATAGCTTAGGGAAATTAAAATAAAAAAGACACAGCCACCCCAAAGTTTGGGACGCCTCTGTTTACAAGAACCTCGTTTACCGTACAAGTTCAACATCGCAGAAAGTGAAAAATGGATAAAGAAGTTGTGGTATTTACTTACAAAGCAATATCACTCAGCAATGAATTCTATGTCATCAGGCCCTTAGCAGCACAATGAGTGGATTCAGGTATGATGATTCTAACACAAGTAAGTCACACAGAAAAAGAAACATCATAAGATATCAGTAATACACGGAATGTAAACTTGGCTACACAGGAACTGAATTACAGAACAGAACAGGGTCTCAAATTTAGAAAACCAACTTATGCTTGCTTAAGGGTAAAGGTGAGTTGGGGTGCTGCATAAAACCAGAGATTGAAATGAGCACAGATAAAGTTCCTTAAGCCAAATATGGAATAGACAAGAGCTACTCCTTGCTCAACGAAATGGACTCAACACCGCATATTAAATGCCTAAGAATGTACCTGACTAGTAAGTATCGTAAAATCCTATGGATTGCTATGTCTCCGAAAGAGAATCAAGCATGTGTACAGGGGCATAAACGCAGCAGTGATAGGATTGGAGAGGTTCGGTGAGCAAATGAAGACCCTTTGAAGTCATATTGCATGGTACCCATTACACGGGTCTTAACTCTACAGGTTTAAGGTATTCTTCCTTCAACTAAAACATGCATGTGGAACCCAAGTATGATCAACCATGTGAACGGGAGACGTGTTCAAATATGTCTCAGTTTTCCTCCCCTGGTACTCGGGTGCAACATTCCAGACGCTTTACTAACAGTCTCCCCACTTGGAGAGTCAGCGCCTTTAACCTCCTGTTTGGCCCAGTTTGCAATTTCTGCGGAAGATGAACAGGAATAGCGAGAACCAATGAGAGACTAGCTGGAGGTGTCTGGACGGGCAAATTTAACTCTCATTTCCCACCAGGAAAAGGAAATAACCAAAGGCTCAGCGTGCCGTGCCGGAACCAGATTAGGGCCTGAAGCCATCCTGCGGTGTTGCTGCCAGGTCACAAGAAAGCAAGTTGAAGAAAGGAGCTCAGGGGCACTGTAATTCACAAACCTGCAGAGTTATAAATGACAGCTATCGTCCAAAAATAGACTGAAGTAAGGCTGCCAAGAGGACTTGAAAGCAGGGCAGAATTGCAGGAAACCGATTTCAGGAGGTAGACTGGAATTGCATTGAAAGCATAGGAAAAGAGGCAGAACGTCCACAATGATGCACTTGGCCAAAAAGGGCGTATGCGTTTTTTCCTGAATATATTCAGGAAAAAACGCATACGCCCTTTTTGGCCAACCAAGCAAGCTTGCAAAGGAAATCTGCACTACAATGAAGTCTCACTTCCCCCCGGTCAAAAGGGCCATCTGAAAAAAGTGTAAAATCCAGAAAGGCAACAGGCCATTGAGAACTGGGAACCTTGTTATGCTGATGGGCGGGATGTAAATTGCCAACAGACACTTGGGAGAAGTGTATGGTGTTTCCTGAAACATCTAAAAAACAAAGCAACAGAGCCTAGGGCACTTCCACTTATGGTCCTATAGCTTAGGGAAATTAAAATCAAAAAGACATAGCCACCCCAAAGTTTGGAACGGCTCTGTTTACAAGAACCTCGTTTACAGTACAAGTTCAACATCGCAGAAAGTGAAAAATGGATAAAGAAGTTGTGGTATTCATTTACAAAGCAATATCACTCAGCAATGAAATCTATGTCATCAGGCCCTTAGCAGCACAATGAGTGGATTCAGGTATGATGATTCTAACTGAAATAAGTCACACAGAAAAAGAAACATCATAAGATATCAGTAATACACAGAATGGAAACTTGGCTACACAGGAACTGAATTAGAGAACAGAACAGGGTCTCAAATTTAGAAAAACAACTTATGCTTGCTTAAGGGTAAAGGTGAGTTGGGGTGCTGCATAAAACCAGAGATTGAAATGAGCACAGATAACGTTCCTTAAGTCAAATATGGAATAGACAAGAGCTACTCCTTGCTCAACGAAATGGACTAAACACCGCATATTAAACGCCTAAGAATGTACCTGACTAGTAAGTATTGTAAAACCTATGGATTGCTATGTCTCCAAAAGAGAATCAAGCATGTGTACAGGGGCATAAACGCAGCAGTGATAGGATTGGAGAGGTTCGGTGAGCAAATGAAGACCCTTTGAAGTCATATTGCATGGTACCCATTACACGGGTCTCAACTCTCCAGGTTTAAGGTATTCTTCCTTCAGCTAAAACATGCATGTGGAACCCAAGTATGATCAACCATGTGAACGGGAGACGTGTTCAAATATGTCTCAGTTTTCCTCCCCTGATACTCGGGTGCAACATTCCAGACGCTTTACTAACCCTCTCCCCACTTGGAGAGTCAGCGCCTTTAACCTCCTGTTTGGCCCAGTTTGCAATTTCTGCGGAAGATGAACAGGAATACCGAGAACCAATGAGAGGCTAGCTGGAGGTGTCTGGACGGGCAAATTTAACTCTCATTTCCCACCAGGAAGAGGAAATAACCAAAGGCTCAGCGTGCCGTACCGGAACCAGATTAGGGCCTGAAGCCATCCTGCGGTGTTGCGGCCAGGTCACAAGAAAGCGAGTTGAAGAAAGGAGCTCAGGGGCACTGTAATTCACAAACCTGCAGAGTTATAAATGACAGCTATCGTCCAAAAATAGACTGAAGTAAGGCTGCCAAGAGGACTTGAAAGCGGGGCAGAATTGCAGGAAACCGTATTCAGGAGGTAGACTGGAATTGCATTGAAAGCATAGGAAAAGAGGCAGAACGTCCACAATGATGCACTTGGCCAAAAAGGGCGTATGCGTTTTTTCCTGAATATATTCAGGAAAAAACGCATACGCCCTTTTTGGCCAACCAAGCAAGCTTGCAAAGGAAATCTGCACTACAATGAAGTCTCACTTCCCCCCGGTCAAAAGGGCCATCTGATAAAAGTGTAAAATCCAGAAAGGCAGGACAGGCCATGGAGAACTGGGAGCCTTGTTATGCTGATGGGCGGGATGTAAATTGCCAACAACCACTCGGGAGAAGTGTATGGTGTTTCCTGAAACATCTAAAAAACAAAGCAACAGAGCCTAGGGCACTTCCACTTATGGTCCTATAGCTTAGGGAAATTAAAATCAAAAAGACACAGCCACCCCAAAGTTTGGAATGGCTCTGTTTACAAGAACCTCGTTTACAGTACAAGTTCAACATCGCAGAAAGTGAAAAATGGATAAAAAAGTTGTGGTATTTACTTACAAAGCAATATCACTCAGCAATGAAATCTGTGTCATCAGGCCCTTAGCAGCACAATGAGTGGATTCAGGTATGATGATTCTAACTGAAGTAAGTCACACAGAAAAAGAAACATCATAAGATATCAGTAATACACGGAATGTAAACTTGGCTACACAGGAACTGAATTACAGAACAGAACAGGGTCTCAAATTTAGAAAACCAACTTATGCTTGCTTAAGGGGAAAGGTGAGTTGGGGTGCTGCATAAAACCAGAGATTGAAATGAGCACAGATAAAGTTCCTTAAGCCAAATATGGAATAGACAAGAGCTACTCCTTGCTCAACGAAATGGACTCAACACCGCATATTAAACGCCTAAGAATGTACCTGACTAGTAAGTATCTTAAAACCTATGGATTGCTATGTCTCCGAAAGAGAATCAAGCATGTGTACAGGGGCATAAACGCAGCAGTGATAGGATTGGAGAGGTTCGGTGAGCAAATGAAGACCCTTTGAAGTCATATTGCATGGTACCCATTACACGGGTCTTAACTCTCCAGGTTTAAGGTATTCTTCCTTCAGCTAAAACATGCATGTGGAACCTAGAGTATGATCAACCATGTGATCGGGAGACGTGTTCAAATATGTCTCAGTTTTCCTCCCCTGGTACTCGGGTGCAACATTCCAGACGCTTTACTAACACTCTCCCCACTTGGAGAGTCAGTCCCTTTAACCTCCTGTTTGGCCCAGTTTGCAATTTCTGCGGAAGATGAACAGGAATAGCGAGAACCAATGAGAGACTAGCTGGAGGTGTCTGGACGGGCAAATTTAACTCTCATTTCCCACCAGGAAGAGGAATTAACCAAAGGCTCAGCATGCCGGGCCGGAACCAGATTAGGGCCTGAAGCCATCCTGCGGTGTTGCGGCCAGGTCACAAGAAAGCGAGTTGAAGAAAGGAGCTCAGGGGCACTGTAATTCACAAACCTGCAGAGTTATAAATGACAGCTATCGTCCAAAAATAGACTGAAGTAAGGCTGCCAAGAGGACTTGAAAGTGGGGCAGAATTGCAGGAAACCGATTTCAGGAGGTAGACTGGAATTGCATTGAAAGCATAGGAAAAGAGGCAGAACGTCCACAATGATGCACTTGGCCAAAAAGGGCGTATGCGTTTTTTCCTGAATATATTCAGGAAAAAACGCATACGCCCTTTTTGGCCAACCAAGCAAGCTTGCAAAGGAAATCTGCACTACAATGAAGTCTCACTTCCCCCCGGTCAAAAGGGCCATCTGAAAAAAGTGTAAAATCCAGAAAGGCAACAGGCCATTGAGAACTGGGAACCTTGTTATGCTGATGGGCGGGATGTAAATTGCCAACAGACACTTGGGAGAAGTGTATGGTGTTTCCTGAAACATCTAAAAAACAAAGCAACAGAGCCTAGGGCACTTCCACTTATGGTCCTATAGCTTAGGGAAATTAAAATCAAAAAGACATAGCCACCCCAAAGTTTGGAACGGCTCTGTTTACAAGAACCTCGTTTACAGTACAAGTTCAACATCGCAGAAAGTGAAAAATGGATAAAGAAGTTGTGGTATTCATTTACAAAGCAATATCACTCAGCAATGAAATCTATGTCATCAGGCCCTTAGCAGCACAATGAGTGGATTCAGGTATGATGATTCTAACTGAAATAAGTCACACAGAAAAAGAAACATCATAAGATATCAGTAATACACAGAATGGAAACTTGGCTACACAGGAACTGAATTAGAGAACAGAACAGGGTCTCAAATTTAGAAAAACAACTTATGCTTGCTTAAGGGTAAAGGTGAGTTGGGGTGCTGCATAAAACCAGAGATTGAAATGAGCACAGATAACGTTCCTTAAGTCAAATATGGAATAGACAAGAGCTACTCCTTGCTCAACGAAATGGACTAAACACCGCATATTAAACGCCTAAGAATGTACCTGACTAGTAAGTATTGTAAAACCTATGGATTGCTATGTCTCCAAAAGAGAATCAAGCATGTGTACAGGGGCATAAACGCAGCAGTGATAGGATTGGAGAGGTTCGGTGAGCAAATGAAGACCCTTTGAAGTCATATTGCATGGTACCCATTACACGGGTCTCAACTCTCCAGGTTTAAGGTATTCTTCCTTCAGCTAAAACATGCATGTGGAACCCAAGTATGATCAACCATGTGAACGGGAGACGTGTTCAAATATGTCTCAGTTTTCCTCCCCTGATACTCGGGTGCAACATTCCAGACGCTTTACTAACCCTCTCCCCACTTGGAGAGTCAGCGCCTTTAACCTCCTGTTTGGCCCAGTTTGCAATTTCTGCGGAAGATGAACAGGAATACCGAGAACCAATGAGAGGCTAGCTGGAGGTGTCTGGACGGGCAAATTTAACTCTCATTTCCCACCAGGAAGAGGAAATAACCAAAGGCTCAGCGTGCCGTACCGGAACCAGATTAGGGCCTGAAGCCATCCTGCGGTGTTGCGGCCAGGTCACAAGAAAGCGAGTTGAAGAAAGGAGCTCAGGGGCACTGTAATTCACAAACCTGCAGAGTTATAAATGACAGCTATCGTCCAAAAATAGACTGAAGTAAGGCTGCCAAGAGGACTTGAAAGCGGGGCAGAATTGCAGGAAACCGTATTCAGGAGGTAGACTGGAATTGCATTGAAAGCATAGGAAAAGAGGCAGAACGTCCACAATGATGCACTTGGCCAAAAAGGGCGTATGCGTTTTTTCCTGAATATATTCAGGAAAAAACGCATACGCCCTTTTTGGCCAACCAAGCAAGCTTGCAAAGGAAATCTGCACTACAATGAAGTCTCACTTCCCCCCGGTCAAAAGGGCCATCTGAAAAAAGTGTAAAATCCAGAAAGGCAGGACAGGCCATGGAGAACTGGGAGCCTTGTTATGCTGATGGGCGGGATGTAAATTGCCAACAGACACTCGGGAGAAGTGTATGGTGTTTCCTGAAACATCTAAAAAATAAAGCAACAGAACCTAGGGCACTTCCACTTATGGTCCTATAGCTTAGGGAAATTAAAATCAAAAAGACACAGCCACCCCAAAGTTTGGAATGGCTCTGTTTACAAGAACCTCGTTTACAGTACAAGTTCAACATCGCAGAAAGTGAAAAATGGATAAAGAAGTTGTGGTATTTACTTACAAAGCAATATCACTCAGCAATGAAATCTGTGTCATCAGGCCCTTAGCAGCACAATGAGTGGATTCAGGTATGATGATTCTAACTGAAGTAAGTCACACAGAAAAAGAAACATCATAAGATATCAGTAATACACGGAATGTAAACTTGGCTACACAGGAACTGAATTACAGAACAGAACAGGGTCTCAAATTTAGAAAACCAACTTATGCTTGCTTAAGGGGAAAGGTGAGTTGGGGTGCTGCATAAAACCAGAGATTGAAATGAGCACAGATAAAGTTCCTTAAGTCAAATATGGAATAGACAAGAGCTACTCCTTGCTCAACGAAATGGACTCAACACCGCATATTAAACGCCTAAGAATGTACCTGACTAGTAAGTATCTTAAAACCTATGGATTGCTATGTCTCCGAAAGAGAATCAAGCATGTGTACAGGGGCATAAACGCAGCAGTGATAGGATTGGAGAGGTTCGGTGAGCAAATGAAGACCCTTTGAAGTCATATTGCATGGTACCCATTACACGGGTCTTAACTCTCCAGGTTTAAGGTATTCTTCCTTCAGCTAAAACATGCATGTGGAACCTAGAGTATGATCAACCATGTGATCGGGAGACGTGTTCAAATATGTCTCAGTTTTCCTCCCCTGGTACTCGGGTGCAACATTCCAGACGCTTTACTAACACTCTCCCCACTTGGAGAGTCAGTCCCTTTAACCTCCTGTTTGGCCCAGTTTGCAATTTCTGCGGAAGATGAACAGGAATAGCGAGAACCAATGAGAGACTAGCTGGAGGTGTCTGGACGGGCAAATTTAACTCTCATTTCCCACCAGGAAGAGGAATTAAGCAAAGGCTCAGCGTGCCGTGCCGGAACCAGATTAGGGCCTGAAGCCATCCTGCGGTGTTGCGGCCAGGTCACAAGAAAGCGAGTTGAAGAAAGGAGCTCAGGGGCACTGTAATTCACAAACCTGCAGAGTTATAAATGACAGCTATCGTCCAAAAATAGACTGAAGTAAGGCTGCCAAGAGGACTTGAAAGCGGGGCAGAATTGCAGGAAACCGATTTCAGGAGGTAGACTGGAATTGCATTGAAAGCATAGGAAAAGAGGCAGAACGTCCACAATGATGCACTTGGCCAAAAAGGGCGTATGCGTTTTTTCCTGAATATATTCAGGAAAAAACGCATACGCCCTTTTTGGCCAACCAAGCAAGCTTGCAAAGGAAATCTGCACTACAATGAAGTCTCACTTCCCCCCGGTCAAAAGGGCCATCTGAAAAAAGTGTAAAATCCAGAAAGGCAGGACAGGCCATGGAGAACTGGGAGCCTTGTTATGCTGATGGGCGGGATGTAAATTGCCAACAGACACTCGGGAGAAGTGTATGGTGTTTCCTGAAACATCTAAAAAACAAAGCAACAGAGCCTAGGGCACTGCCACTTATGGTCCTATAGCTTAGGGAAATTAAAATCAAAAAGACACAGCCACCCCAAAGTTTGGGACGCCTCTGTTTACAAGAACCTCGTTTACAGTACAAGTTCAACATCGCAGAAAGTGAAAAATGGATAAAGAAGTTGTGGTATTTACTTACAAAGCAATATCACTCAGCAATGAAATCTATGTCATCAGGTCCTTAGGAGCATAATGAGTAGATTCAGGTACGATGATTCTAACTGAAATAAGTCACACAGAAAAAGAAACATCATAAGATATCAGTAATACACGGAATGTAAACTTGGCTACACAAGAACTGAATTCCAAAACAGAAAAGGTTCTCAAATTTAGAAAACCAACTTATGCTTGCTTAAGGGGAAAGGTGAGTTGGGTTGCTGCATAAAGCCAGAGATTGAAATGAGCACAGATAAAGTTCCTTAAGCCAAATATGGAATAGACAAGAGCTACTCCTTGCTCAACAAAATGGACTCAACACCGCATATTAAACGCCTAAGAATGTACCTGACTAGTAAGTATCTTAAAACCTATGGATCGCTATGTCTCCGAAAGAGAATCAAGCATGTGTACAGGGGCATAAACGCAGCAGTGATAGGATTGGAGAGGTTCGGTGAGCAAATGAAGACCCTTTGAAGTCATATTGCATGGTACCCATTCCACGGGTTTCAACTACCCAGGTTTTAGGTATTCTTCCTTCAGCTAAAACATGCATGTGGAACCCAGAGTATGATCAACCATGTGATCGGGAGACGTGTTCAAATATGTCTCAGTTTTCCTCCCCTGGTACTCGGGTGCAACATTGCAGATGCTTTACTAACACTCTCCCCACTTGGAGAGTCAGCACCTTTAACCTCCTGTTTGGCACAGTTTGCAATTTCTGCGGAAGATGAACAGGAATAGCGAGAACCAAAGAGAGACTAGCTGGAGGTGTCTGGACGGGCAAATTTAACTCTCATTTCGCAACAGGAAGAGGAAATAACCAGAGGCTCAGCGTTCCATACCGAAACCAGATTAGGGCCTGAAGCCATCCTGCGGTGTTGCGGCCAGCTCAAAAGAAACCGAGTTGAAGAAAGGAGCTCAGGGGCACTGTAATTCACAAACCTGCAGTTATAAATGACAGCTATCGTCCAAAAATAGACTGAAGTAAGGCTGCCAAGAGGACTTGAAAGCGGGGCAGAATTGCAGGAAACCGATTGCAGGAGGTAGACTGGAATTGCATTGAAAGCATAGGAAAAGAGGCAGAACGTCCACAATGATGCACTTGGCCAAAAAGGGCGTATGCGTTTTTTCCTGAATATATTCAGGAAAAAACGCATACGCCCTTTTTGGCCAACCAAGCAAGCTTGCAAAGGAAATCTGCACTACAATGAAGTCTCACTTCCCCCCGGTCAAAAGGGCCATCTGAAAAAAGTGTAAAATCCAGAAAGGCAGGACAGGCCATGGAGAACTGGGAGCCTTGTTATGCTGATGGGCGGGATGTAAATTGCCAACAACCACTCGGGAGAAGTGTATGGTGTTTCCTGAAACATCTAAAAAACAAAGCAACAGAACCTAGGGCACTTCCACTTATGGTCCTATAGCTTAGGGAAATTAAAATCAAAAAGACACAGCCACCCCAAAGTTTGGGACGCCTCTGTTTACAAGAACCTCGTTTACAGTACAAGTTCAACATCGCAGAAAGTGAAAAATGGATAAAGAAGTTGTGGTATTTACTTACAAAGCAATATCACTCAGCAATGAAATCTGTGTCATCAGGCCCTTAGCAGCACAATGAGTGGATTCAGGTATGATGATTCTAACTGAAGTAAGTCACACAGAAAAAGAAACATCATAAGATATCAGTAATACATGGAATGTAAACTTGGCTACACAGGAACTGAATTACAGAACAGAACAGGGTCTCAAATTTAGAAAAACAACTTATGCTTGCTTAAGGGGAAAGGTGAGTTGGGGTGCTGCATAAAACCAGAGATTGAAATGAGCACAGATAAAGTTCCTTAAGCCAAATATGGAATAGACAAGAGCTACTCCTTGCTCAACGAAATGGACTCAACACCCCATATTAAACGCCTAAGAATGTACCTGACTAGTAAGTATCTTAAAACCTGTGGATTGCTATGTCTCCAAAAGAGAATCAAGCGTGTGTACAGGGGCATAAACGCAGCAGTGATAGGATTGGAGAGGTTCAGTGAGCAAATGAAGACCCTTTGAAGTCATATTGCATGGTACCCATTCCACGGGTCTCAACTCTCCAGGTTTAAGGTATTCTTCCTTCAGCTAAAACATGCATGTGGAACCCAGAGTATGATCAACCATGTGAACGGTAGACGTGTTCAAATATGTCTCAGTTTTCCTCCCCTGGTACTCGGGTGCAACATTCCAGACGCTTTACTAACACTCTCCCCACTTGGAGAGTCAGTCCCTTTAACCTCCTGTTTGGCCCAGTTTGCAATTTCTGCGGAAGATGAACAGGAATAGCGAGAACCAATGAGAGACTAGCTGGAGGTGTCTGAACGGGCAAATTTAACTCTCAATTCCCACCAGGAAGAGGAATTAACCAAAGGCTCAGCATGCCGGGCCGGAACCAGATTAGGGCCTGAAGCCATCCTGCGGTGTTGCGGCCAGGTCACAAGAAAGCGAGTTGAAGAAAGGAGCTCAGGGGCACTGTAATTCACAAACCTGCAGAGTTATAAATGACAGCTATCGTCCAAAAATAGACTGAAGTAAGGCTGCCAAGAGGACTTGAAAGTGGGGCAGAATTGCAGGAAACCGATTTCAGGAGGTAGACTGGAATTGCATTGAAAGCATAGGAAAAGAGGCAGAACGTCCACAATGATGCACTTGGCCAAAAAGGGCGTATGCGTTTTTTCCTGAATATATTCAGGAAAAAACGCATACGCCCTTTTTGGCCAACCAAGCAAGCTTGCAAAGGAAATCTGCACTACAATGAAGTCTCACTTCCCCCCGGTCAAAAGGGCCATCTGAAAAAAGTGTAAAATCCAGAAAGGCAGGACAGGCCATGGAGAACTGGGAGCCTTGTTATGCTGATGGGCGGGATGTAAATTGCCAACAGACACTTGGGAGAAGTGTATGGTGTTTCCTGAAACATCTAAAAAACAAAGCAACAGAGCCTAGGGCACTTCCACTTATGGTCCTATAGCTTAGGGAAATTAAAATCAAAAAGACACAGCCACCCCAAAGTTTGGAACGGCTCTGTTTACAAGAACCTCGTTTACAGTACAAGTTCAACATCGCAGAAAGTGAAAAATGGATAAAGAAGTTGTGGTATTCACTTACAAAGCAATATCACTCAGCAATGAAATCTATGTCATCAGGCCCTTAGCAGCACAATGAGTGGATTCAGGTAGGATGATTCTAACTGAAATAAGTCACACAGAAAAAGAAACATCATAAGATATCAGTAATACACGGAATGGAAACTTGGCTACACAGGAACTGAATTACAGAACAGAACAGGGTCTCAAATTTAGAAAAACAACTTATGCTTGCTTAAGGGTAAAGGTGAGTTGGGGTGCTGCATAAAACCAGAGATTGAAATGAGCACAGATAAAGTTCCTTAAGCCAAATATGGAATAGACAAGAGCTACTCCTTGCTCAACGAAATGGACTCAACACCGCATATTAAACGCCTAAGAATGTACCTGACTTGTAAGTATCTTAAAACCTATGGATTGCTATGTCTCCAAAAGAGAATCAAGCATGTGTACAGGGGCATAAACGCAGCAGTGATAGGATTGGAGAGGTTCGGTGAGCAAATGAAGACCCTTTCAAGTCATATTGCATGGTACCCATTCCACGGGTTTCAACTACCCAGGTTTAAGGTATTCTTCCTTCAGCTAAAACATGCATGTGGAACCTAGAGTATGATCAACCATGTGATTGGGAGACGTGTTCAAATATGTCTCAGTTTTCCTCCCCTGGTACTCGGGTGCAACATTCCAGACGCTTTACTAACACTCTCCCCACTTGGAGAGTCAGTCCCTTTAACCTCCTGTTTGGCCCAGTTTGCAATTTCTGCGGAAGATGAACAGGAATAGCGAGAACCAATGAGAGACTAGCTGGAGGTGTCTGGACGGGCAAATTTAACTCTCATTTCCCACCAGGAAGAGGAATTAACCAAAGGCTCAGCATGCCGTGCCGGAACCAGATTAGGGCCTGAAGCCATCCTGCGGTGTTGCGGCCAGGTCACAAGAAAGCGAGTTGAACAAAGGAGCTCAGGGGCACTGTAATTCACAAACCTGCAGAGTTATAAATGACAGCTATCGTCCAAAAATAGACTGAAGTAAGGCTGCCAAGAGGACTTGAAAGCGGGGCAGAATTGCAGGAAACCGATTTCAGGAGGTAGACTGGAATTGCATTGAAAGCATAGGAAAAGAGGCAGAACGTCCACAATGATGCACTTGGCCAAAAAGGGCGTATGCGTTTTTTCCTGAATATATTCAGGAAAAAACGCATACGCCCTTTTTGGCCAACCAAGCAAGCTTGCAAAGGAAATCTGCACTACAATGAAGTCTCACTTCCCCCGGTCAAAAGGGCCATCTGAAAAAAGTGTAAAATCCAGAAAGGCAGGACAGGCCATGGAGAACTGGGAGCCTTGTTATGCTGATGGGCGAGATGTAAATTGCCAACAACCACTCGGGAGAAGTGTATGGTGTTTCCTGAAACATCTAAAAAACAAAGCAACAGAACCTAGGGCACTTCCACTTATGGTCCTATAGCTTAGGGAAATTAAAATCAAAAAGACACAGCCACCCCAAAGTTTGGAACGGCTCTGTTTACAAGAACTTCGTTTACAGTACAAGTTCAACATCGCAGAAAGTGAAAAATGGATAAAGAAGTTGTGGTATTTACTTACAAAGCAATATCACTCAGCAATGAAATCTGTGTCATCAGGCCCTTAGCAGCACAATGAGTGGATTCAGGTATGATGATTCTAACTGAAGTAAGTCACACAGAAAAAGAAACATCATAAGATATCAGTAATACACGGAATGTAAACTTGGCTACACAGGAACTGAATTACAGAACAGAACAGGGTCTCAAATTTAGAAAACCAACTTATGCTTGCTTAAGGGGAAAGGTGAGTTGGGGTGCTGCATAAAACCAGAGATTGAAATGAGCACAGATAAAGTTCCTTAAGTCAAATATGGAATAGACAAGAGCTACTCCTTTCTCAACGAAATGGACTCAACAGCGCATATTAAACGCCTAAGAATGTACCTGACTAGTAAGTATCTTAAAACCTATGGATTGCTATGTCTCCGAAAGAGAATCAAGCATGTGTACAGGGGCATAAACGCAGCAGTGATAGGATTGGAGAGGTTCGGTGAGCAAATGAAGACCCTTTGAAGTCATATTGCATGGTACCCATTACACGGGTCTCAACTCTCCAGGTTTAAGGTATTCTTGCTTCAGCTAAAACATGCATGTGGAACCCAAGTATGATCAACCATGTGAATGGGAGACGTGTTCAAATATGTCTCAGTTTTCCTCCCCTGGTACTCGGGTGCAACATTCCAGACGCTTTACTAACACTCTCCCCACTTGGAGAGTCAGCGCCTTTAACCTCCTGTTTGGCCCAGTTTGCAATTTCTGCGGAAGATGAACAGGAATAGCGAGAACCAATGAGAGACTAGCTGGAGGTGTCTGGACGGGCAAATTTAACTCTCATTTCCCACCAGGAAAAGGAAATAACCAAAGGCTCAGCGTGCCGTGCCAGAACCAGATTAGGGCCTGAAGCCATCCTGCGGTGTTGCGGCCAGGTCACAAGAAAGCGAGTTGAAGAAAGGAGCTCAGGGGCACTGTAATTCACAAACCTGCAGAGTTATAAATGACAGCTATCATCCAAAATAGACTGAAGTATGGCTGCCAAGAGGACTTGAAAGCGGGGCAGAATTGCAGGAAACCGATTTCAGGAGGTAGACTGGAATTGCATTGAAAGCATAGGAAAAGAGGCAGAACGTCCACAATGATGCACTTGGCCAAAAAGGGCGTATGCGTTTTTTCCTGAATATATTCAGGAAAAAACGCATACGCCCTTTTTGGCCAACCAAGCAAGCTTGCAAAGGAAATCTGCACTACAATGAAGTCTCACTTCCCCCCGGTCAAAAGGGCCATCTGAAAAAAGTGTAAAATCCAGAAAGGCAGGACAGGCCATGGAGAACTGGGAGCCTTGTTATGCTGATGGGCGGGATGTAAATTGCCAACAACCACTCCGGAGAAGTGTATGGTGTTTCCTGAAACATCTAAAAAACAAAGCAACAGAACCTAAGGCACTTCCACTTATGGTCCTATAGCTTAGGGAAATTAAAATCAAAAAGACACAGCCACCCCAAAGTTTGGAACGGCTCTGTTTACTAGAACCTCGTTTACAGTACAAGTTCAACATCGCAGAAAGTGAAAAATGGATAAAGAAGTTGTGGTATTTACTTACAAAGCAATATCACTCAGCAATGAAATCTGTGTCATCAGGCCCTTAGCAGCACAATGAGTGGATTCAGGTATGATGATTCTAACTGAAATAAGTCACACAGAAAAAGAAACATCATAAGATATCAGTAATACACGGAATGTAAACTTGGCTACACAGGAACTGAATTACAGAACAGAACAGGGTCTCAAATTTAGAAAACCAACTTATTCTTGCTTAAGGGTAAAGGTGAGTTGGGGTGCTGCATAAAAACAGAGATTGAAATGAGCACAGATAAAGTTCCTTAAGCCAAATATGGAATAGACAAGAGCTACTCCTTGCTCAGCGAAATGGACTCAACACCCCATATTAAACGCCTAAGAATGTTCCTGACTAGTAAGTATCTTAAAACCTATGGATTGCT
This sequence comes from Stenella coeruleoalba, assembly GCF_951394435.1. NCBI lineage: Eukaryota > Metazoa > Chordata > Mammalia > Artiodactyla > Delphinidae > Stenella > Stenella coeruleoalba. Next base: position 266,830 of record NW_027646214.1, read on the forward strand.
ATGTCTCCGAAAGAGAATCAAGCATGTGTACAGGGGCATAAACGCAGCAGTGATAGGATTGGAGAGGTTCGGTGAGCAAATGAAGACCCTTTGAAGTCATATTGCATGGTACCCATTCCACGGGTTTCAACTACCCAGGTTTAAGGTATTCTTCCTTCAGCTAAAACATGCATGTGGAACCTAGAGTATGATCAACCATGTGATCGGGAGACGTGTTCAAATATGTCTCAGTTTTCCTCCCCTAGTACTCGGGTGCAACATTCCAGACGCTTTACTAACACTCTCCCGACTTGGAGAGTCAGTCCCTTTAACCTCCTGTTTGGCCCAGTTTGCAATTTCTGCGGAAGATGAACAGGAATAGCGAGAACCAATGAGAGACTAGCTGGAGGTGTCTGGACGGGCAAATTTAACTCTCATTTCCCACCAGGAAGAGGCATTAACCAAAGGCTCAGCGTGCCGTGCCGGAACCAGATTAGGGCCTGAAGCCATCCTGCGGTGTTGCGGCCAGGTCACAAGAAAGCGAGTTGAAGAAAGGAGCTCAGGGGCACTGTAATTCACAAACCTGCAGAGTTATAAATGACAGCTATCGTCCAAAAATAGACTGAAGTAAGGCTGCCAAGAGGACTTGAAAGCGGGGCAGAATTGCAGGAAACCGATTTCAGGAGGTAGACTGGAATTGCATTGAAAGCATAGGAAAAGAGGCAGAACGTCCACAATGATGCACTTGGCCAAAAAGGGCGTATGCGTTTTTTCCTGAATATATTCAGGAAAAAACGCATACGCCCTTTTTGGCCAACCAAGCAAGCTTGCAAAGGAAATCTGCAGTACAATGAAGTCTCACTTCCCCCCGGTCAAAAGGGCCATCTGAAAAAAGTGTAAAATCCAGAAAGGCAGGACAGGCCATGGAGAACTGGGAGCCTTGTTATGCTGATGGGCGGGATGTAAATTGCCAACAACCACTCGGGAGAAGTGTATGGTGTTTCCTGAAACATCTAAAAAACAAAGCAACAGAACCTAGGGCACTTCCACTTATGGTCCTATAGCTTAGGGAAATTAAAATCAAAAAGACACAGCCACCCCAAAGTTTGGAACGGCTCTGTTTACAAGAACTTCGTTTACAGTACAAGTTCAACATCGCAGAAAGTGAAAAATGGATAAAGAAGTTGTGGTATTTACTTACAAAGCAATATCACTCAGCAATGAAATCTGTGTCATCAGGCCCTTAGCAGCACAATGAGTGGATTCAGGTATGATGATTCTAACTGAAGTAAGTCACACAGAAAAAGAAACATCATAAGATATCAGTAATACACTGAATGTAAACTTGGCTACACAGGAACTGAATTACAGAACAGAACAGGGTCTCAAATTTAGAAAAACAACTTATGCTTGCTTAAGGGGAAAGGTGAGTTGGGGTGCTGCATAAAACCAGAGATTGAAATGAGCACAGATAAAGTTCCTTAAGTCAAATATGGAATAGACAAGAGCTACTCCTTTCTCAACGAAATGGACTCAACACCGCATATTAAACGCCTAAGAATGTACCTGACTAGTAAGTATCTTAAAACCTATGGATTGCTATGTCTCCGAAAGAGAATCAAGCATGTGTACAGGGGCATAAACGCAGCAGTGATAGGATTGGAGAGGTTCGGTGAGCAAATGAAGACCCTTTGAAGTCATATTGCATGGTACCCATTACACGGGTCTCAACTCTCCAGGTTTAAGGTATTCTTCCTTCAGCTAAAACATGCATGTGGAACCTAGAGTATGATCAACCATGTGATCGGGAGACGTGTTCAAATATGTCTCAGTTTTCCTCCCCTAGTACTCGGGTGCAACATTCCAGACGCTTTACTAACACTCTCCCGACTTGGAGAGTCAGTCCCTTTAACCTCCTGTTTGGCCCAGTTTGCAATTTCTGCGGAAGATGAACAGGAATAGCGAGAACCAATGAGAGACTAGCTGGAGGTGTCTGGACGGGCAAATTTAACTCTCATTTCCCACCAGGAAGAGGCATTAACCAAAGGCTCAGCGTGCCGTGCCGGAACCAGATTAGGGCCTGAAGCCATCCTGCGGTGTTGCGGCCAGGTCACAAGAAAGCGAGTTGAAGAAAGGAGCTCAGGGGCACTGTAATTCACAAACCTGCAGAGTTATAAATGACAGCTATCGTCCAAAAATAGACTGAAGTAAGGCTGCCAAGAGGACTTGAAAGCGGGGCAGAATTGCAGGAAACCGATTTCAGGAGGTAGACTGGAATTGCATTGAAAGCATAGGAAAACAAGCAGAACGTCCACAATGATGCACTTGGCCAAAAAGGGCGTATGCGTTTTTTCCTGAATATATTCAGGAAAAAACGCATACGCCCTTTTTGGCCAACCAAGCAAGCTTGCAAAGGAAATCTGCACTACAATGAAGTCTCACTTCCCCCCGGTCAAAAGGGCCATCTGAAAAAAGTGTAAAATCCAGAAAGGCAGGACAGGCCATGGAGAACTGGGAGCCTTGTTATGCTGATGGGCGGGATGTAAATTGCCAACAACCACTCGGGAGAAGTGTATGGTGTTTCCTGAAACATCTAAAAAACAAAGCAACAGAACCTAGGGCACTTCCACTTATGGTCCTATAGCTTAGGGAAATTAAAATCAAAAAGACACAGCCACCCCAAAGTTTGGAACGGCTCTGTTTACAAGAACCTCGTTTAAAGTACAAGTTCAACATCACAGAAAGTGAACAATGGATAAAGAAGTTGTGGTATTTACTTACAAAGCAATATCACTCAGCAATGAAATCTGTGTCATCAGGCCCTTAGCAGCACAATGAGTGGATTCAGGTAGGATGATTCTAACTGAAATAAGTCACACAGAAAAAGAAACATCATAAGATATCAGTAATACACGGAATGTAAACTTGGCTACACAGGAACTGAATTACAGAACAGAACAGGGTCTCAAATTTAGAAAACCAACTTATGCTTGCTTAAGGGTAAAGGTGAGTTGGGGTGCTGCATAAAACCAGAGATTGAAATGAGCACAGATAAAGTTCCTTAAGCCAAATATGGAATAGACAAGAGCTACTCCTTGCTCAACGAAATGGACTCAACACCGCATATTAAACGCCTAAGAATGTACCTGACTAGTAAGTATCTTAAAACCTATAGATTGCTATGTCTCCGAAAGAGAATCAAGCATGTGTACAGGGGCATAAACGCAGCAGTGATAGGATTGGAGAGGTTCGGTGAGCAAATGAAGACCCTTTGAAGTCATATTGCATGGTACCCAGTCCACGGGTTTCAATTACCCAGGTTTTAGGTATTCTTCCTTCAGCTAAAACATGCATGTGGAACCCAGAGTATGATCAACCATGTGATCGGGAGACGTGTTCAAATATGTCTCAGTTTTCCTCCCCTGGTACTCGGGTGCAACATTCCAGACGCTTTACTAACACTCTCCCCACTTGGAGAGTCAGCGCCTTTAACCTCCTGTTTGGCCCAGTTTGCAATTTCTGCGGAAGATGAACAGGAATAGCGAGAACCAATGAGAGGCTAGCTGGAGGTGTCTGGACGGGCAAATTTAACTCCCATTTCCCACCAGGAGGAGGAAATAACCAAAGGCTCAGCCTACCGTGCCAGAACCAGATTAGGGCCAGAAGCCATCCTGCGGTGTTGCGGCCAGGTCACAAGAAAGCGAGTTGAAGAAAGGAGCTCAGGGGCACTGTAATTCACAAACCTGCAGAGTTATAAATGACAGCTATCGTCCAAAAATAGACTGAAGTAAGGCTGCCAAGAGGACTTGAAAGTGGGGCAGAATTGCAGGAAACCGATTTCAGGAGGTAGACTGAAATTGCATTGAAAGCATAAGAAAAGAGGCAGAACGTCCACAATGATGCACTTGGCCAAAAAGGGCGTATGCGTTTTTTCCTGAATATATTCAGGAAAAAACGCATACGCCCTTTTTGGCCAACCAAGCAAGCTTGCAAAGGAAATCTGCACTACAATGAAGTCTCACTTCCCCCCGGTCAAAAGGGCCATCTGAAAAATGTGTAAAATCCAGAAAGGCAGGACAGGCCATGGAGAACTGGGAGCCTTGTTATGCTGATGGGCGGGATGTAAATTGCCAACAGACACTCGGGAGAAGTGTATGGTGTTTCCTGAAACATCTAAAAAACAAAGCAACAGAGCCTAGGGCACTGCCACTTATGGTCCTATAGCTTAGGGAAATTAAAATCAAAAAGACACAGCCACCCCAAAGTTTGGGACACCTCTGTTTACAAGAACCTCGTTTACAGTACAAGTTCAACATCGCAGAAAGTGAAAAATGGATAAAGAAGTTGTGGTATTTACTTACAAAGCAATATCACTCAGCAATGAAATCTATGTCATCAGGCCCTGAGCATCACAATGAGTGGATTCAAGTATGATGATTGTAACTGAAATAAGTCACACAGAAAAAGAAACATCATAAGATATCAGTAATACACGGAATGTAAACTTGGCTACACAGGAACTGAATTACAGAACAGAACAGGGTCTCAAATTTAGAAAACCAACTTATGCTTGCTTAAGGGTAAAGGTGAGTTGGGGTGCTGCATAAAACCAGAGATTGAAATGAGCACAGATAAAGTTCCTTAAGTCAAATATGGAATAGACAAGAGCTACTCCTTGCTCAACAAAATGGACTCAACACCGCATATTAAACGCCTAAGAATGTACCTGACTAGTAAGTATCTTAAAACCTATGGATTGCTATGTCTCCGAAAGAGAATCAAGCATGTGTACAGGGGCATAAACGCAGCAGTGATAGGATTGGAGAGGTTCGGTGAGCAAATGAAGACCCTTTGAAGTCATATTGCATGGTACCCATTCCACGGGTCTCAACTCTCCAGGTTTAAGGTATTCTTCCTTCAGCTAAAACATGCATGTGGAACCCAATTATGATCAACCATGTGAACGGGAGACGTGTTCAAATATGTCTCAGTTTTCCTCCCCTGGTACTCGGGTGCAACATTCCAGACGCTTTACTAACACTCTCCCCACTTGGAGAGTCAGTCCCTTTAACCTCCTGTTTGGCCCAGTTTGCAATTTCTGCGGAAGATGAACAGGAATAGCGAGAACCAATGAGAGACTAGCTGGAGGTGTCTGGACGGGCAAATTTAACTCTCATTTCCCACCAGGAAGAGGCATTAACCAAAGGCTCAGCGTGCCGTGCCAGAACCAGATTAGGGCCTGAAGCCATCCTGCGGTGTTGCGGCCAGGTCACAAGAAAGCGAGTTGAACAAAGGAGCTCAGGGGCACTGTAATTCACAAACCTGCAGAGTTATAAATGACAGCTATCGTCCAAAAATAGACTGAAGTAAGGCTGCCAAGAGGACTTGAAAGCGGGGCAGAATTGCAGGAAACCGATTTCAGGAGGTAGACTGGAATTGCATTGAAAGCATAGGAAAAGAGGCAGAACGTCCACAATGATGCACTTGGCCAAAAAGTGCGTATGCGTTTTTTCCTGAATATATTCAGGAAAAAACGCATACGCCCTTTTTGGCCAACCAAGCAAGCTTGCAAAGGAAATCTGCACTACAATGAAGTCTCACTTCCCCCCAGTCAAAAGGGCCATCTGAAAAAAGTGTAAAATCCAGAAAGGCAACAGACCATTGAGAACTGGGAGCCTTGTTATGCTGATGGGCGGGATGTAAATTGCCAACAGACACTTGGGAGAAGTGTATGGTGTTTCCTGAAACATCTAAAAAACAAAGCAACAGAGCCTAGGGCACTTCCACTTATGGTCCTATAGCTTAGGGAAATTAAAATCAAAAAGACACAGCCACCCCAAAGTTTGGAACGGCTCTGTTTACAAGAACCTCGTTTACAGTACAAGTTCAACATCGCAGAAAGTGAAAAATGGATAAAGAACTTGTGGTACTTACGTACAATGCAGTATCACTCAGCAATGAAATCTATGTCATCAGACCCGTAGCAGCATAATGAGTAGATTCAGGTACGATGATTCTAACTGAAATAAGTCACACAGAAAAAGAAACATCATAAGATATCAGTAATACACGGAATGTAAACTTGGCTACACAGGAACTGAATTCCAAAACAGAACAGGTTCTCAAATTTAGAAAACCAACATATGCTTGCTTAAGGGGAAAGGTGAGTTGGGGTGCTGCATAAAACCAGAGATTGAAATGAGCACAGATAAAGTTCCTTAAGCCAAATATGGAATAGACAAGAGCTACTCCTTGCTCAACGAAATGGACTCAACACCACATATTAAACGCCTAAGAATGTACCTGACTAGTAAGTATCTTAAAACCTATGGATTGCTATGTCTCCGAAAGAGAATCAAGCATGTGTACAGGGGCATAAACGCAGCAGTGATAGGATTGGAGAGGTTCGGTGAGCAAATGAAGACCCTTTGAAGTCATATTGCATGGTACCCATTCCACGGGTTTCAACTTCCCAGGTTTTAGGTATTCTTCTTTCAGCTAAAACATGCATGTGGAACCCAGAGTATGATCAACCATGTGATCGGGAGACGTGTTCAAATATGTCTCAGTTTTCCTCCCCTGGTACTCGGGTGCAACATTCCAGACGCTTTACTAACACTCTCCCCACTTGGAGAGTCAGCGCCTTTAACCTCCTGTTTGGCACAGTTTGCAATTTCTGCGGAAGATGAACAGGAATAGCGAGAACCAATGAGAGGCTAGCTGGAGGTGTCTGGACGGGCAAATTTAACTCTCATTTCCCAACAGGAAGAGGAAATAACCAAAGGCGCAGTGTGCCGTACCGGAACCAGATTAGGGCCTGAAGCCATCCTGCGGTGTTGCGGCCAGCTCAAAAGAAAGCGAGTTGAAGAAAGGAGCTCAGGGGCACTGTAATTCACAAACCTGCAGAGTTATAAATGACAGCTATCGTCCAAAAATAGACTGAAGTAAGGCTGCCAAGAGGACTTGAAAGCGGGGCAGAATTGCAGGAAACCGATTTCAGGAGGTAGACTGGAATTGCATTGAAAGCATAGGAAAAGAGGCAGAACGTCCACAATGATGCACTTGGCCAAAAAGGGCGTATGCGTTTTTTCCTGAATATATTCAGGAAAAAACGCATACGCCCTTTTTGGCCATCCAAGCAAGCTTGCAAAGGAAATCTGCACTACAATGAAGTCTCACTTCCCCCCGGTCAAACGGGCCATCTGAAAAAAGTGTAAAATCCAGAAAGGCAGGACAGGCCATGGAGAACTGGGAGCCTTGTTATGCTGATGGGCGGGATGTAAATTGCCAACAACCACTCGGGAGAAGTGTATGGTGTTTCCTGAAACATCTAAAAAACAAAGCAACAGAACCTAGGGCACTTCCACTTATGGTCCTATAGCTTAGGGAAATTAAAATCAAAAAGACACAGCCACCCCAAAGTTTGGAACGGCGCTGTTTACAAGAACCTCGTTTACAGTACAAGTTCAACATCGCAGAAAGTGAAAAATGGATAAAGAAGTTGTGGTATTTACTTACAAAGCAATATCACTCAGCAATGAAATCTGTGTCATCAGGCCCTTAGCAGCACAATGAGTGGATTCAGGTATGATGATTCTAACTGAAGTAAGTCACACAGAAAAAGAAACATCATAAGATATCAGTAATACACGGAATGTAAACTTGGCTACACAGGAACTGAATTACAGAACAGAACAGGGTCTCAAATTTAGAAAACCAACTTATTCTTGCTTAAGGGTAAAGGTGAGTTGGGGTGCTGCCTAAAACCAGAGATTGCAATGAGCACAGATAAAGTTCCTTAAGCCAAATATGGAATAGACAAGAGCTACTCCTTGCTCAGCGAAATGGACTCAACACCCCATATTAAACGCCTAAGAATGTACCTGACTAGTAAGTATCTTAAAACCTATGGATTGCTATGTCTCCGAAAGAGTATCAAGCATGTGTACAGGGGCATAAATGCAGCAGTGATAGGATTGGAGAGGTTCGGTGAGCAAATGAAGACCCTTTGAAGTCATATTGCATGGTACCCATTCCACGGGTTTCAACTACCCAGGTTTAAGGTATTCTTCCTTCAGCTAAAACATGCATGTGGAACCTAGAATATGATCAACCATGTGATCGGGAGACGTGTTCAAATATGTCTCAGTTTTCCTCCCCTGGTACTCGGGTGCAACATTCCAGATGCTTTACTAACACTCTCCCGACTTGGAGAGTCAGTCCCTTTAACCTCCTGTTTGGCCCAGTTTGCAATTTCTGCGGAAGATGAACAGGAATAGCGAGAACCAATGAGAGACTAGCTGGAGGTGTCTGGACGGGCAAATTTAACTCTCATTTCCCACCAGGAAGAGGCATTAACCAAAGGCTCAGCGTGCCGTGCCAGAACCAGATTAGGGCCTGAAGCCATCCTGCGGTGTTGCGGCCAGCTCACAAGAAAGCGAGTTGAAGAAAGGAGCTCAGGGGCACTGTAATTCACAAACCTGCAGAGTTATAAATTACAGCTATCGTCCAAAAATAGACTGAAGTAAGGCTGCCAAGAGGACTTGAAAGCGGGGCAGAATTGCAGGAAACCGATTTCAGGAGGTAGACTGGAATTGCATTGAAAGCATAGGAAAAGAGGCAGAACGTCCACAATGATGCACTTGGCCATAAAGGGCGTATGCGTTTTTTCCTGAATATATTCAGGAAAAAACGCATACGCCCTTTTTGGCCAACCAAGCAAGCTTGCAAAGGAAATCTGCACTACAATGAAGTCTCACTTCCCCCCGGTCAAAAGGGCCATCTGAAAAAAGTGTAAAATCCAGAAAGGCAACAGACCATTGAGAACTGGGAGCCTTGTTATGCTGATGGGCGGGATGTAAATTGCCAACAGACACTTGGGAGAAGTGTATGGTGTTTCCTGAAACATCTAAAAAACAAAGCAACAGAGCCTAGGGCACTTCCACTTATGGTCCTATAGCTTAGGGAAATTAAAATCAAAAAGACACAGCCACCCCAAAGTTTGGAACGGCTCTGTTTACAAGAACCTCATTTACAGTACAAGTTCAACATCGCAGAAAGTGAAAAATGGATAAAGAACTTGTGGTACTTACGTACAATGCAGTATCACTCAGCAATGAAATCTATGTCATCAGACCCGTAGCAGCATAATGAGTAGATTCAGGTACGATGATTCTAACTGAAATAAGTCACACAGAAAAAGAAACATCATAAGATATCAGTAATACACGGAATGTAAACTTGGCTACACAGGAACTGAATTACAGAACAGAACAGGGTCTCAAATTTAGAAAACCAACTTATTCTTGCTTAAGGGTAAAGGTGAGTTGGGGTGCTGCATAAAAACAGAGATTGAAATGAGCACAGATAAAGTTCCTTAAGCCAAATATGGAATAGACAAGAGCTACTCCTTGCTCAGCGAAATGGACTCAACACCCCATATTAAACGCCTAAGAATGTTCCTGACTAGTAAGTATCTTAAAACCTATGGATTGCTATGTCTCCGAAAGAGAATCAAGCATGTGTACAGGGGCATAAACGCAGCAGTGATAGGATTGGAGAGGTTCGGTGAGCAAATGAAGACCCTTTGAAGTCATATTGCATGGTACCCATTCCACGGGTTTCAACTACCCAGGTTTAAGGTATTCTTCCTTCAGCTAAAACATGCATGTGGAACCTAGAGTATGATCAACCATGTGATCGGGAGACGTGTTCAAATATGTCTCAGTTTTCCTCCCCTAGTACTCGGGTGCAACATTCCAGACGCTTTACTAACACTCTCCCGACTTGGAGAGTCAGTCCCTTTAACCTCCTGTTTGGCCCAGTTTGCAATTTCTGCGGAAGATGAACAGGAATAGCGAGAACCAATGAGAGACTAGCTGGAGGTGTCTGGACGGGCAAATTTAACTCTCATTTCCCACCAGGAAGAGGCATTAACCAAAGGCTCAGCGTGCCGTGCCGGAACCAGATTAGGGCCTGAAGCCATCCTGCGGTGTTGCGGCCAGGTCACAAGAAAGCGAGTTGAAGAAAGGAGCTCAGGGGCACTGTAATTCACAAACCTGCAGAGTTATAAATGACAGCTATCGTCCAAAAATAGACTGAAGTAAGGCTGCCAAGAGGACTTGAAAGCGGGGCAGAATTGCAGGAAACCGATTTCAGGAGGTAGACTGGAATTGCATTGAAAGCATAGGAAAAGAGGCAGAACGTCCACAATGATGCACTTGGCCAAAAAGGGCGTATGCGTTTTTTCCTGAATATATTCAGGAAAAAACGCATACGCCCTTTTTGGCCAACCAAGCAAGCTTGCAAAGGAAATCTGCACTACAATGAAGTCTCACTTCCCCCCGGTCAAAAGGGCCATCTGAAAAAAGTGTAAAATCCAGAAAGGCAGGACAGGCCATGGAGAACTGGGAGCCTTGTTATGCTGATGGGCGGGATGTAAATTGCCAACAACCACTCGGGAGAAGTGTATGGTGTTTCCTGAAACATCTAAAAAACAAAGCAACAGAACCTAGGGCACTTCCACTTATGGTCCTATAGCTTAGGGAAATTAAAATCAAAAAGACACAGCCACCCCAAAGTTTGGAACGGCTCTGTTTACAAGAACTTCGTTTACAGTACAAGTTCAACATCGCAGAAAGTGAAAAATGGATAAAGAAGTTGTGGTATTTACTTACAAAGCAATATCACTCAGCAATGAAATCTGTGTCATCAGGCCCTTAGCAGCACAATGAGTGGATTCAGGTATGATGATTCTAACTGAAGTAAGTCACACAGAAAAAGAAACATCATAAGATATCAGTAATACACGGAATGTAAACTTGGCTACACAGGAACTGAATTACAGAACAGAACAGGGTCTCAAATTTAGAAAAACAACTTATGCTTGCTTAAGGGGAAAGGTGAGTTGGGGTGCTGCATAAAACCAGAGATTGAAATGAGCACAGATAAAGTTCCTTAAGTCAAATATGGAATAGACAAGAGCTACTCCTTTCTCAACGAAATGGACTCAACACCGCATATTAAACGCCTAAGAATGTACCTGACTAGTAAGTATCTTAAAACCTATGGATTGCTATGTCTCCGAAAGAGAATCAAGCATGTGTACAGGGGCATAAACGCAGCAGTGATAGGATTGGAGAGGTTCGGTGAGCAAATGAAGACCCTTTGAAGTCATATTGCATGGTACCCATTCCACGGGTTTCAATTACCCAGGTTTTAGGTATTCTTCCTTCAGCTAAAACATGCATGTGGAACCCAGAGTATGATCAACCATGTGATCGGGAGACGTGTTCAAATATGTCTCAGTTTTCCTCCCCTGGTACTCGGGTGCAACATTCCAGACGCTTTACTAACACTCTCCCCACTTGGAGAGTCAGCGCCTTTAACCTCCTGTTTGGCCCAGTTTGCAATTTCTGCGGAAGATGAACAGGAATAGCGAGAACCAATGAGAGGCTAGCTGCAGGTGTCTGGACGGGCAAATTTAACTCTCATTTCCCACCAGGAGGAGGAAATAACCAAAGGCTCAGCCTACCGTGCCAGAACCAGATTAGGGCCAGAAGCCATCCTGCGGTGTTGCGGCCAGGTCACAAGAAAGCGAGTTGAAGAAAGGAGCTCAGGGGCACTGTAATTCACAAACCTGCAGAGTTATAAATGACAGCTATCGTCCAAAAATAGACTGAAGTAAGGCTGCCAAGAGGACTTGAAAGTGGGGCAGAATTGCAGGAAACCGATTTCAGGAGGTAGACTGAAATTGCATTGAAAGCATAAGAAAAGAGGCAGAACGTCCACAATGATGCACTTGGCCAAAAAGGGCGTATGCGTTTTTTCCTGAATATATTCAGGAAAAAACGCATACGCCCTTTTTGGCCAACCAAGCAAGCTTGCAAAGGAAATCTGCACTACAATGAAGTCTCACTTCCCCCCGGTCAAAAGGGCCATCTGAAAAATGTGTAAAATCCAGAAAGGCAGGACAGGCCATGGAGAACTGGGAGCCTTGTTATGCTGATGGGCGGGATGTAAATTGCCAACAGACACTCGGGAGAAGTGTATGGTGTTTCCTGAAACATCTAAAAAACAAAGCAACAGAGCCTAGGGCACTGCCACTTATGGTCCTATAGCTTAGGGAAATTAAAATCAAAAAGACACAGCCACCCCAAAGTTTGGGACACCTCTGTTTACAAGAACCTCGTTTACAGTACAAGTTCAACATCGCAGAAAGTGAAAAATGGATAAAGAAGTTGTGGTATTTACTTACAAAGCAATATCACTCAGCAATGAAATCTATGTCATCAGGCCCTGAGCATCACAATGAGTGGATTCAAGTATGATGATTGTAACTGAAATAAGTCACACAGAAAAAGAAACATCATAAGATATCAGTAATACACGGAATGTAAACTTGGCTACACAGGAACTGAATTACAGAACAGAACAGGGTCTCAAATTTAGAAAACCAACTTATGCTTGCTTAAGGGTAAAGGTGAGGTGGGGTGCTGCATAAAACCAGAGATTGAAATGAGCACAGATAAAGTTCCTTAAGTCAAATATGGAATAGACAAGAGCTACTCCTTGCTCAACGAAATGGACTCAACACCGCATATTAAACGCCTAAGAATGTACGTGACTAGTATCGTAAAACCTATGGATTGCTATGTCTCCGAAAGAGAATCAAGCATGTGTACAGGGGCATAAACGCAGCAGTGATAGGATTGGAGAGGTTCGGTGAGCAAATGAAGACCCTTTGAAGTCATATTGCATGGTACCCATTCCACGGGTCTCAACTCTCCAGGTTTAAGGTATTCTTCCTTCAGCTAAAACATGCATGTGGAACCCAATTATGATCAACCATGTGAACGGGAGACGTGTTCAAATATGTCTCAGTTTTCCTCCCCTGGTACTCGGGTGCAACATTCCAGACGCTTTACTAACACTCTCCCCACTTGGAGAGTCAGTCCCTTTAACCTCCTGTTTGGCCCAGTTTGCAATTTCTGCGGAAGATGAACAGGAATAGCGAGAACCAATGAGAGACTAGCTGGAGGTGTCTGGACGGGCAAATTTAACTCTCATTTCCCACCAGGAAGAGGCATTAACCAAAGGCTCAGCGTGCCGTGCCAGAACCAGATTAGGGCCTGAAGCCATCCTGCGGTGTTGCGGCCAGGTCACAAGAAAGCGAGTTGAACAAAGGAGCTCAGGGGCACTGTAATTCACAAACCTGCAGAGTTATAAATGACAGCTATCGTCCAAAAATAGACTGAAGTAAGGCTGCCAAGAGGACTTGAAAGCGGGGCAGAATTGCAGGAAACCGATTTCAGGAGGTAGACTGGAATTGCATTGAAAGCATAGGAAAAGAGGCAGAACGTCCACAATGATGCACTTGGCCAAAAAGTGCGTATGCGTTTTTTCCTGAATATATTCAGGAAAAAACGCATACGCCCTTTTTGGCCAACCAAGCAAGCTTGCAAAGGAAATCTGCACTACAATGAAGTCTCACTTCCCCCCAGTCAAAAGGGCCATCTGAAAAAAGTGTAAAATCCAGAAAGGCAACAGACCATTGAGAACTGGGAGCCTTGTTATGCTGATGGGCGGGATGTAAATTGCCAACAGACACTTGGGAGAAGTGTATGGTGTTTCCTGAAACATCTAAAAAACAAAGCAACAGAGCCTAGGGCACTTCCACTTATGGTCCTATAGCTTAGGGAAATTAAAATCAAAAAGACACAGCCACCCCAAAGTTTGGAACGGCTCTGTTTACAAGAACCTCGTTTACAGTACAAGTTCAACATCGCAGAAAGTGAAAAATGGATAAAGAACTTGTGGTACTTACGTACAATGCAGTATCACTCAGCAATGAAATCTATGTCATCAGACCCGTAGCAGCATAATGAGTAGATTCAGGTACGATGATTCTAACTGAAATAAGTCACACAGAAAAAGAAACATCATAAGATATCAGTAATACACGGAATGTAAACTTGGCTACACAGGAACTGAATTCCAAAACAGAACAGGTTCTCAAATTTAGAAAACCAACATATGCTTGCTTAAGGGGAAAGGTGAGTTGGGTTGCTGCATAAAACCAGAGATTGAAATGAGCACAGATAAAGTTCCTTAAGCCAAATATGGAATAGACAAGAGCTACTCCTTGCTCAACGAAATGGACTCAACACCACATATTAAACGCCTAAGAATGTACCTGACTAGTAAGTATCTTAAAACCTATGGATTGCTATGTCTCCGAAAGAGAATCAAGCATGTGTACAGGGGCATAAACGCAGCAGTGATAGGATTGGAGAGGTTCGGTGAGCAAATGAAGACCCTTTGAAGTCATATTGCATGGTACCCATTCCACGGGTTTCAACTTCCCAGGTTTTAGGTATTCTTCTTTCAGCTAAAACATGCATGTGGAACCCAGAGTATGATCAACCATGTGATCGGGAGACGTGTTCAAATATGTCTCAGTTTTCCTCCCCTGGTACTCGGGTGCAACATTCCAGACGCTTTACTAACACTCTCCCCACTTGGAGAGTCAGCGCCTTTAACCTCCTGTTTGGCACAGTTTGCAATTTCTGCGGAAGATGAACAGGAATAGCGAGAACCAATGAGAGGCTAGCTGGAGGTGTCTGGACGGGCAAATTTAACTCTCATTTCCCAACAGGAAGAGGAAATAACCAAAGGCGCAGTGTGCCGTACCGGAACCAGATTAGGGCCTGAAGCCATCCTGCGGTGTTGCGGCCAGGTCACAAGAAAGCGAGTTGAAGAAAGGAGCTCAGGGGCACTGTAATTCACAAACCTGCAGAGTTATAAATGACAGCTATCGTCCAAAAATAGACTGAAGTAAGGCTGCCAAGAGGACTTGAAAGCGGGGCAGAATTGCAGGAAACCGATTTCAGGAGGTAGACTGGAATTGCATTGAAAGCATAGGAAAAGAGGCAGAACGTCCACAATGATGCACTTGGCCAAAAAGGGCGTATTCGTTTTTTCCTGAATATATTCAGGAAAAAACGCATACGCCCTTTTTGGCCATCCAAGCAAGCTTGCAAAGGAAATCTGCACTACAATGAAGTCTCACTTCCCCCCTGGTCAAACGGGCCATCTGAAAAAAGTGTAAAATCCAGAAAGGCAGGACAGGCCATGGAGAACTGGGAGCCTTGTTATGCTGATGGGCGGGATGTAAATTGCCAACAACCACTCGGGAGAAGTGTATGGTGTTTCCTGAAACATCTAAAAAACAAAGCAACAGAACCTAGGGCACTTCCACTTATGGTCCTATAGCTTAGGGAAATTAAAATCAAAAAGACACAGCCACCCCAAAGTTTGGAACGGCGCTGTTTACAAGAACCTCGTTTACAGTACAAGTTCAACATCGCAGAAAGTGAAAAATGGATAAAGAAGTTGTGGTATTTACTTACAAAGCAATATCACTCAGCAATGAAATCTGTGTCATCAGGCCCTTAGCAGCACAATGAGTGGATTCAGGTATGATGATTCTAACTGAAGTAAGTCACACAGAAAAAGAAACATCATAAGATATCAGTAATACACGGAATGTAAACTTGGCTACACAGGAACTGAATTACAGAACAGAACAGGGTCTCAAATTTAGAAAACCAACTTATTCTTGCTTAAGGGTAAAGGTGAGTTGGGGTGCTGCCTAAAACCAGAGATTGCAATGAGCACAGATAAAGTTCCTTAAGCCAAATATGGAATAGACAAGAGCTACTCCTTGCTCAGCGAAATGGACTCAACACCCCATATTAAACGCCTAAGAATGTACCTGACTAGTAAGTATCTTAAAACCTATGGATTGCTATGTCTCCGAAAGAGTATCAAGCATGTGTACAGGGGCATAAATGCAGCAGTGATAGGATTGGAGAGGTTCGGTGAGCAAATGAAGACCCTTTGAAGTCATATTGCATGGTACCCATTCCACGGGTTTCAACTACCCAGGTTTAAGGTATTCTTCCTTCAGCTAAAACATGCATGTGGAACCTAGAATATGATCAACCATGTGATCGGGAGACGTGTTCAAATATGTCTCAGTTTTCCTCCCCTGGTACTCGGGTGCAACATTCCAGATGCTTTACTAACACTCTCCCGACTTGGAGAGTCAGTCCCTTTAACCTCCTGTTTGGCCCAGTTTGCAATTTCTGCGGAAGATGAACAGGAATAGCGAGAACCAATGAGAGACTAGCTGGAGGTGTCTGGACGGGCAAATTTAACTCTCATTTCCCACCAGGAAGAGGCATTAACCAAAGGCTCAGCGTGCCGTGCCGGAACCAGATTAGGGCCTGAAGCCATCCTGCGGTGTTGCGGCCAGGTCACAAGAAAGCGAGTTGAAGAAAGGAGCTCAGGGGCACTGTAATTCACAAACCTGCAGAGTTATAAGTTACAGCTATCGTCCAAAAATAGACTGAAGTAAGGCTGCCAAGAGGACTTGAAAGCGGGGCAGAATTGCAGGAAACCGATTTCAGGAGGTAGACTGGAATTGCATTGAAAGCATAGGAAAAGAGGCAGAACGTCCACAATGATGCACTTGGCCATAAAGGGCGTATGCGTTTTTTCCTGAATATATTCAGGAAAAAACGCATACGCCCTTTTTGGCCAACCAAGCAAGCTTGCAAAGGAAATCTGCACTACAATGAAGTCTCACTTCCCCCCGGTCAAAAGGGCCATCTGAAAAAAGTGTAAAATCCAGAAAGGCAACAGACCATTGAGAACTGGGAGCCTTGTTATGCTGATGGGCGGGATGTAAATTGCCAACAGACACTTGGGAGAAGTGTATGGTGTTTCCTGAAACATCTAAAAAACAAAGCAACAGAGCCTAGGGCACTTCCACTTATGGTCCTATAGCTTAGGGAAATTAAAATCAAAAAGACACAGCCACCCCAAAGTTTGGAACGGCTCTGTTTACAAGAACCTCATTTACAGTACAAGTTCAACATCGCAGAAAGTGAAAAATGGATAAAGAACTTGTGGTACTTACGTACAATGCAGTATCACTCAGCAATGAAATCTATGTCATCAGACCCGTAGCAGCATAATGAGTAGATTCAGGTACGATGATTCTAACTGAAATAAGTCACACAGAAAAAGAAACATCATAAGATATCAGTAATACACGGAATGTAAACTTGGCTACACAGGAACTGAATTCCAAAACAGAACAGGTTCTCAAATTTAGAAAAACAACATATGCTTGCTTAAGGGGAAAGGTGAGTTGGGTTGCTGCATAAAACCAGAGATTGAAATGAGCACAGATAAAGTTCCTTAAGCCAAATATGGAATAGACAAGGGCTACTCCTTGCTCAACGAAATGGACTCAACACCGCATATTAAACGCCTAAGAATGTACCTGACTAGTAAGTATCTTAAAACCTATGGATTGCTATGTCTCCGAAAGAGAATCAAGCATGTGTACAGGGGCATAAACGCAGCAGTGATAGGATTGGAGAGGTTCGGTGAGCAAATGAAGACCCTTTGAAGTCATATTGCATGGTACCCATTCCACGGGTTTCAACTTCCCAGGTTTTAGGTATTCTTCCTTCAGCTAAAACATGCATGTGGAACCCAGAGTATGATCAACCATGTGATCGGGAGACGTGTTCAAATATGTCTCAGTTTTCCTCCCCTGGTACTCGGGTGCAACATTCCAGACGCTTCACTAACTCTCTCCCCACTTGGAGAGTCAGCGCCTTTAACCTCCTGTTTGGCACAGTTTGCAATTTCTGCGGAAGATGAACAGGAATAGCGAGAACCAATGAGAGGCTAGCTGGAGGTGTCTGGACGGGCAAATTTAACTCTCATTTCCCAACAGGAAGAGGAAATAACCAAAGGCTCAGCGTGCCGTACCGGAAACAGATTAGGGCCTGAAGCCATCCTGCGGTGTTGCGGCCAGCTCAAAAGAAAGCGAGTTGAAGAAAGGAGCTCAGGGGCACTGTAATTCACAAACCTGCAGAGTTATAAATGACAGCTATCGTCCAAAAATAGACTGAAGTAAGGCTGCCAAGAGGACTTGAAAGCGGGGCAGAATTGCAGGAAACCGATTTCAGGAGGTAGACTGGAATTGCATTGAAAGCATAGGAAAAGAGGCAGAACGTCCACAATGATGCACTTGGCCAAAAAGGGCGTATGCGTTTTTTCCTGAATATATTCAGGAAAAAACGCATACGCCCTTTTTGGCCAACCAAGCAAGCTTGCAAAGGAAATCTGCACTACAATGAAGTCTCACTTCCCCCCGGTCAAAAGGGCCATCTGAAAAAAGTGTAAAATCCAGAAAGGCAGGACAGGCCATGGAGAACTGGGAGCCTTGTTATGCTGATGGGCGGGATGTAAATTGCCAACAGACACTCGGGAGAAGTGTATGGTGTTTCCTGAAACATCTAAAAAACAAAGCAACAGAACCTAGGGCACTTCCACTTATGGTCCTATAGCTTAGGGAAATTAAAATCAAAAAGACACAGCCACACCAAAGTTTGGAACGGCTCTGTTTACAAGAACCTCGTTTAAAGTACAAGTTCAACATCGCAGAAAG
Organism: Stenella coeruleoalba; assembly: GCF_951394435.1. Lineage (NCBI taxonomy): Eukaryota > Metazoa > Chordata > Mammalia > Artiodactyla > Delphinidae > Stenella > Stenella coeruleoalba. The sequence goes on from NW_027646214.1 coordinate 285,341, forward strand.
TGAAAAATGGATAAAGAAGTTGTGGTATTTACTTACAAAGCAATATCACTCAGCAATGAAATCTGTGTCATCAGGCCCTTAGCAGCACAATGAGTGGATTCAGGTAGGATGATTCTAACTGAAATAAGTCACACAGAAAAAGAAACATCATAAGATATCAGTAATACACGGAATGTAAACTTGGCTACACAGGAACTGAATTACAGAACAGAACAGGGTCTCAAATTTAGAAAACCAACTTATGCTTGCTTAAGGGTAAAGGTGAGTTGGGGTGCTGCATAAAACCAGAGATTGAAATGAGCACAGATAAAGTTCCTTAAGCCAAATATGGAATAGACAAGAGCTACTCCTTGCTCAACGAAATGGACTCAACACCGCATATTAAACGCCTAAGAATGTACCTGACTAGTAAGTATCTTAAAACCTATAGATTGCTATGTCTCCGAAAGAGAATCAAGCATGTGTACAGGGGCATAAACGCAGCAGTGATAGGATTGGAGAGGTTCGGTGAGCAAATGAAGACCCTTTGAAGTCATATTGCATGGTACCCATTCCACGGGTTTCAATTACCCAGGTTTTAGGTATTCTTCTTTCAGCTAAAACATGCATGTGGAACCCAGAGTATGATCAACCATGTGATCGGGAGACGTGTTCAAATATGTCTCAGTTTTCCTCCCCTGGTACTCGGGTGCAACATTCCAGACGCTTTACTAACACTCTCCCCACTTGGAGAGTCAGCGCCTTTAACCTCCTGTTTGGCCCAGTTTGCAATTTCTGCGGAAGATGAACAGGAATAGCGAGAACCAATGAGAGGCTAGCTGGAGGTGTCTGGACGGGCAAATTTAACTCTCATTTCCCACCAGGAGGAGGAAATAACCAAAGGCTCAGCCTGCCGTTCCAGAACCAGATTAGGGCCAGAAGCCATCCTGCGGTGTTGCGGCCAGGTCACAAGAAAGCGAGTTGAAGAAAGGAGCTCAGGGGCACTGTAATTCACAAACCTGCAGAGTTATAAATGACAGCTATCATCCAAAAATAGACTGAAGTAAGGCTGCCAAGAGGACTTGAAAGCGGGGCAGAATTGCAGGAAACCGATTTCAGGAGGTAGACTGAAATTGCATTGAAAGCATAAGAAAAGAGGCAGAACGTCCACAATGATGCACTTGGCCAAAAAGGGCGTATGCGTTTTTTCCTGAATATATTCAGGAAAAAACGCATACGCCCTTTTTGGCCAACCAAGCAAGCTTGCAAAGGAAATCTGCACTACAATGAAGTCTCACTTCCCCCCGGTCAAAAGGGCCATCTGAAAAAAGTGTAAAATCCAGAAAGGCAGGACAGGCCATGGAGAACTGGGAGCCTTGTTATGCTGATGGGCGGGATGTAAATTGCCAACAACCACTCGGGAGAAGTGTATGGTGTTTCCTGAAACATCTAAAAAACAAAGCAACAGAGCCTAGGGCACTGCCACTTATGGTCCTATAGCTTAGGGAAATTAAAATCAAAAAGACACAGACACCCCAAAGTTTGGGACACCTCTGTTTACAAGAACCTAGTTTACAGTACAAGTTCAACATCGCAGAAAGTGAAAAATGGATAAAGAAGTTGTGGTATTTACTTACAAAGCAATATCACTCAGCAATGAAATCTGTTTCATCAGGCCCTTAGCAGCACAATGAGTGGATTCAGGTAGGATGATTCTAACTGAAATAAGTCACACAGAAAAAGAAACATCATAAGATATCAGTAATACACGGAATGTAAACTTGGCTACACAGGAACTGAATTACAGAACAGAACAGGGTCTCAAATTTAGAAAACCAACTTATGCTTGCTTAAGGGTAAAGGTGAGTTGGGGTGCTGCATAAAACCAGAGATTGAAATGAGCACAGATAAAGTTCCTTAAGTCAAATATGGAATAGACAAGAGCTACTCCTTGCTCAACGAAATGGACTCAACACCGCATATTAAACGCCTAAGAATGTACCTGACTAGTATCGTAAAACCTATGGATTGCTATGTCTCCGAAAGAGAATCAAGCATGTGTACAGGGGCATAAACGCAGCAGTGATAGGATTGGAGAGGTTCGGTGAGCAAATGAAGACCCTTTGAATTCACATTGCATGGTACCCATTCCACGGGTCTCAACTCTCCAGGTTTAAGGTATTCTTCCTTCAGCTAAAACATGCATGTGCAACCCAAGTATGATCAACCATGTGAACGGGAGACGTGTTCAAATATGTCTCAGTTTTCCTCCCCTGGTACTCGGGTGCAACATTCCAGACGCTTTACTAACACTCTCCCCACTTGGAGAGTCAGCGCCTTTAACCTCCTGTTTGGCCCAGTTTGCAATTTCTGCGGAAGATGAACAGGAATAGCGAGAACCAATGAGAGGCTAGCTGGAGGTGTCTGGACGGGCAAATTTAACTCTCATTTCCCACCAGGAAGAGGAAATAACCAAAGGCTCAGCGTGCCGTACCGGAACCAGATTAGGGCCTGAAGCCTTCCTGCGGTGTTGCGGCCAGCTCAAAAGAAAGCGAGTTGAAGAAAGGAGCTCAGGGGCACTGTAATTCACAAACCTGCAGAGTTATAAATGACAGCTATCGTCCAAAAATAGACTGAAGTAAGGCTGCCAAGAGGACTTGAAAGCGGGGCAGAATTGCAGGAAACCGATTTCAGGAGGTAGACTGGAATTGCATTGAAAGCATAGGAAAAGAGGCAGAACGTCCACAATGATGCACTTGGCCAAAAAGGGCGTATGCGTTTTTTCCTGAATATATTCAGGAAAAAACGCATACGCCCTTTTTGGCCAACCAAGCAAGCTTGCAAAGGAAATCTGCACTACAATGAAGTCTCACTTCCCCCGGTCAAAAGGGCCATCTGAAAAAAGTGTAAAATCCAAAAAGGCAACAGACCATTGAGAACTGGGAGCCTTGTTATGCTGATGGGCGGGATGTAAATTGCCAACAGACACTTGGGAGAAGTGTATGGTGTTTCCTGAAACATCTAAAAAACAAAGCAACAGAGCCTAGGGCACTGCCACTTATGGTCCTATAGCTTAGACAAATTAAATTCAAAAAGACACAGCCACCCCAAAGTTTGGAACGGCTCTGTTTACAAGAACCTCGTTTACAGTACAAGTTCAACATCGCAGAAAGTGAAAAATGGATAAAGAAGTTGTGGTATTCACTTACAAAGCAATATCACTCAGCAATGAAATCTATGTCATCAGGACCTTAGCAGCACAATGAGTGGATTCAGGTATGATGATTCTAACTGAAATAAGTCACACAGAAAAAGAAACATCATAAGATATCAGTAATACACGGAATGTAAACTTGGCTACACAGGAACTGAATTACAGAACAGAACAGGGTCTCAAATTTAGAAAACCAACTTATGCTTACTTAAGGGTAAAGGTGAGTTGGGGTGCTGCATAAAACCAGAGATTGAAATGAGCACAGATAAAGTTCCTTAAGCCAAATATGGAATAGACAAGAGCTACTCCTTGCTCAACAAAATGGACTCAACACCCCATATTAAACGCCTAAGAATGTACCTGACTAGTAAGTATCTTAAAACCTATGGATTGCTATGTCTCCGAAAGAGAATCAAGCATGTGTACAGGGGCATAAACGCAGCAGTGATAGGATTGGAGAGGTTCGGTGAGCAAATGAAGACCCTTTGAAGTATTATTGCATGGTACCCATTCCACGGGTTTCAACTACCCAGGTTTAAGGTATTCTTCCTTCAGCTAAAACATGCATGTGGAACCTAGAGTATGATCAACCATGTGATCGGGAGACGTGTTCAAATATGTCTCAGTTTTCCTCCCCTGGTACTCGGGTACAACATTCCAGACGCTTTACTAACACTCTCCCGACTTGGAGAGTCAGTCCCTTTAACCTCCTGTTTGGCCCAGTTTGCAATTTCTGCGGAAGATGAACAGGAATAGCGAGAACCAATGAGAGGCTAGCTGGAGGTGTCTGGACGGGCAAATTTAACTCTCATTTCCCACCAGGAAGAGGAATTAACCAAAGGCTCAGCGTGCCGGGCCGGAACCAGATTAGGGCCTGAAGCGATCCTGCGGTGTTGCGGCCAGGTCACAAGAAAGCGAGTTGAAGAAAGGAGCTCAGGGGCACTGTAATTCACAAACCTGCAGAGTTATAAATGACAGCTATCGTCCAAAAATAGACTGAAGTAAGGCTGCCAAGAGGACTTGAAAGCGGGGCAGAATTGCAGGAAACCGATTTCAGGAGGTAGACTGGAATTGCATTGAAAGCAAAGGAAAAGAGGCAGAACGTCCACAATGATGCACTTGGCCAAAAAGGGCGTATGCGTTTTTTCCTGAATATATTCAGGAAAAAACGCATACGCCCTTTTTGGCCAACCAAGCAAGCTTGCAAAGGAAATCTGCACTACAATGAAGTCTCACTTCCCCCCGGTCAAAAGGGCCATCTGAAAAAAGTGTAAAATCCAGAAAGGCAGGACAGGCCATGGAGAACTGGGAGCCTTGTTATGCTGATGGGCGGGATGTAAATTGCCAACAGACACTCGGGAGAAGTGTATGGTGTTTCCTGAAACATCTAAAAAACAAAGCAACAGAGCCTAGGGCACTGCCACTTATGGTCCTATAGCTTAGGGAAATTAAAATCAAAAAGACACAGCCACCCCAAAGTTTGGGACGCCTCTGTTTACAAGAACCTCGTTTACAGTACAAGTTCAACATCGCAGAAAGTGAAAAATGGATAAAGAAGTTGTGGTATTTACTTACAAAGCAATATCACTCAGCAATGAAATCTGTGTCATCAGGCCCTTAGCAGCACAATGAGTGGATTCAGGTATGATGATTCTAACTGAAATAAGTCACACAGAAAAAGAAACATCATAAGATATCAGTAATACACGGAATGTAAACTTGGCTACACAGGAACTGAATTACAGAACAGAACAGGGTCTCAAATTTAGAAAACCAACTTATTCTTGCTTAAGGGTAAAGGTGAGTTGGGGTGCTGCATAAAACCAGAGATTGAAATGAGCACAGATAAAGTTCCTTAAGCCAAATATGGAATAGACAAGAGCTACTCCTTGCTCAACGAAATGGACTCAACACCCCATATTAAACGCCTAAGAATGTACCTGACTAGTAAGTATCTTAAAACCTATGGATTGCTATGTCTCCGAAAGAGAATCAAGCATGTGTACAGGGGCATAAACGCAGCAGTGATAGGATTAGAGAGGTTCAGTGAGCAAATGAAGACCCTTTGAAGTCATATTGCATGGTACCCATTGCACGGGTTTCACTACCCAGGTTTAAGGTATTCTTCCTTCAGCTAAAACATGCATGTGGAACCCAAGTATGATCAACCATGTGAACGGGAGACGTGTTTAAATATGTCTCAGTTTTCTTCCCCTGGTACTCGGGTGCAACATTCCAGACGCTTTACTAACACTCTCCCCACTTGGAGAGTCAGCGCCTTTAACCTCGTGTTTGGCCCAGTTTGCAATTTCTGCGGAAGATGAACAGGAATAGCGAGAACCAATGAGAGGCTAGCTGGAGGTGTCTGGACGGGCAAATTTAACTCTCATTTCCCACCAGGAAGAGGAATTAACCAAAGGCTCAGCGTGCCGGGCCGGAACCAGATTAGGGCCTGAAGCCATCCTGCGGTGTTGCGGCCAGGTCACAAGAAAGCGAGTTGAAGAAAGGAGCTCAGGGGCACTGTAATTCACAAACCTGCAGAGTTATAAATGACAGCTATCGTCCAAAAATAGACTGAAGTAAGGCTGCCAAGAGGACTTGAAAGCGGGGCAGAATTGCAGGAAACCGATTTCAGGAGGTAGACTGGAATTGCATTGAAAGCATAGGAAAAGAGGCAGAACGTCCAAAATGATGCACTTGGCCAAAAAGGGCGTATGCGTTTTTTCCTGAATATATTCAGGAAAAAACGCATACGCCCTTTTTGGCCAACCAAGCAAGCTTGCAAAGGAAATCTGCACTACAATGAAGTCTCACTTCCCCCCGGCCAAAAGGGCCATCTGAAAAAAGTGTAAAATCCAGAAAGGCAACAGGCCATTGAGAACTGGGAGCCTTGTTATGCTGATGGGCGGGATGTAAATTGCCAACAGACACTTGGGAGAAGTGTATGGTGTTTCCTAAAACATCTAAAAAACAAAGCAACAGAGCCTAGGGCACTTCCACTTATGGTCCTATAGCTTAGGGAAATTAAAATCAAAAAGACACAGCCACCCCAAAGTTTGGAACGGCTCTGTTTACAAGAACCTCGTTTACAGTACAAGTTCAACATCGCAGAAAGTGAAAAATGGATAAAGAAGTTGTGGTATTTACTTACAAAGCAATATCACTCAGCAATGAAATCTGTGTCATCAGGCCCTTAGCAGCACAATGAGTGGATTCAGGTATGATGATTCTAACTGAAATAAGTCACACAGAAAAAGAAACATCATAAGATATCAGTAATACACGGAATGTAAACTTGGCTACACAGGAACTGAATTACAGAACAGAACAGGGTCTCAAATTTAGAAAACCAACTTATTCTTGCTTAAGGGTAAAGGTGAGTTGGGGTGCTGCATAAAAACAGAGATTGAAATGAGCACAGATAAAGTTCCTTAAGCCAAATATGGAATAGACAAGAGCTACTCCTTGCTCAACGAAATGGACTCAACACCGCATATTAAACGCCTAAGAATGTACCTGAGTAGTAAGTATCTTAAAAGCTATGGATTGCTATGTCTCCGAAGGAGAGTCAAGCATGTGTACAGGGGCATAAACGCAGCAGTGATAGGATTGGAGAGGTTCGGTGAGCAAATGAAGACCCTTTGAAGTCATATTGCATGGTACCCATTCCACGGGTTTCAACTACCCAGGTTTAAGGTATTCTTCCTTCAGCTAAAACATGCATGTGGAACCTAGAGTATGATCAACCATGTGATCGGGAGATGTGTTCAAATATGTCTCAGTTTTCCTCCCCTGGTACTCGGGTGCAACATTCCAGACGCTTTACTAACACTCTCCCCACTTGGAGAGTCAGTCCCTTTAACCTCCTGTTTGGCCCAGTTTGCAATTTCTGCGGAAGATGAACAGGAATAGCGAGAACCAATGAGAGACTAGCTGGAGGTGTCTGGACGGGCAAATTTAACTCTAATTTCCCACCAGGAAGAGGAAATAACCAAAGGCTCAGCGTGCAGTGCCGGAACCAGATTAGGGCCTGAAGCCATCCTGCGGTGTTGCGGCCAGGTCACAAGAAAGCGAGTTGAAGAAAGGAGCTCAGGGGCACTGTAATTCACAAACCTGCAGAGTTATAAATGACAGCTATCGTCCAAAAATAGACTGAAGTAAGGCTGCCAAGAGGACTTGAAAGCGGGGCAGAATTGCAGGAAACCGATTTCAGGAGGTAGACTGGAATTGCATTGAAAGCATAGGAAAAGAGGCAGAACGTCCACAATGATGCACTTGGCCAAAAAGGGCGTATGCGTTTTTTCCTGAATATATTCAGGAAAAAACGCATACGCCCTTTTTGGCCAACCAAGCAAGCTTGCAAAGGAAATCTGCACTACAATGAAGTCTCACTTCCCCCCGGTCAAAAGGGCCATCTGAAAAAAGTGTAAAATCCAGAAAGGCAGGACAGGCCATGGAGAACTGGGAGCCTTGTTATGCTGATGGGCGGGATGTAAATTGCCAACAGACACTCGGGAGAAGTGTATGGTGTTTCCTGAAACATCTAAAAAACAAAGCAACAGAGCCTAGGGCACTGCCACTTATGGTCCTATAGCTTAGGGAAATTAAAATCAAAAAGACACAGCCACCCCAAAGTTTGGGACGCCTCTGTTTACAAGAACCTCGTTTACAGTACAAGTTCAACATCGAAGAAAGTGAAAAATGGATAAAGAAGTTGTGGTATTCACTTACAAAGCAATATCACTCAGCAATGAAATCTATGTCATCAGGCCCTTAGCAGCACAATGAGTGGATTCAGGTATGATGATTCTAACTGAAATAAGTCACACAGAAAAAGAAACATCATAAGATATCAGTAATACACGGAATGCAAACTTGGCTACACAGGAACTGAATTACAGAACAGAACAGGGTCTCAAATTTAGAAAACCAACTGATGCTTGCTTAAGGGTAAAGGTGAGTTGGGGTGCTGCATAAAACCAGAGATTGAAATGAGCACAGATAAAGTTCCTTAAGCCAAATATGGAATAGACAAGAGCTACTCCTTGCTCAACGAAATGGACTCAACACCGCATATTAAACGCCTAAGAATGTACCTTACTTGTAAGCATCTTAAAACCTATGGATTGCTATGTCTCCGAAAGAGAATCAAGCATGTGTACAGGGGCATAAACGCAGCAGTGATAGGATTGGAGAGGTGCGGTGAGCAAATGAAGACCCTTTGAAGTCATATTGCATGGTACCCATTACACGGGTCTCAACTCTCCAGGTTTAAGGTATTCTTCCTTCAGCTAAAACATGCATGTGGAACCCAAGTATGATCAACCATGTGAACGGGAGACGTGTTCAAATATGTCTCAGTTTTCCTCCCCTGGTACTCGGGTGCAACATTCCAGACGCTTTACTAACACTCTCCCCACTTGGAGAGTCAGCGCCTTTAACCTCCTGTTTGGCCCAGTTTGCAATTTCTGCGGAAGATGAACAGGAATAGCGAGAACCAATGAGAGGCTAGCTGGAGGTGTCTGGACGGGCAAATTTAACTCTCATTTCCCACCAGGAAGAGGAAATAACCAAAGGCTCAGCGTGCCGTACCGGAACCAGATTAGGGCCTGAAGCCATCCTGCGGTGTTGCGGCCAGCTCAAAAGAAAGCGAGTTGAAGAAAGGAGCTCAGGGGCACTGTAATTCACAAACCTGCAGAGTTATAAATGACAGCTATCGTCCAAAAATAGACGGAAGTAAGGCTGCCAAGAGGACTTGAAAGCGGGGCAGAATTGCAGGAAACCGATTTCAGGAGGTAGACTGGAATTGCATTGAAAGCATAGGAAAAGAGGCAGAACGTCCACAATGATGCACTTGGCCAAAAAGGGCGTATGCGTTTTTTCCTGAATATATTCAGGAAAAAACGCATACGCCCTTTTTGGCCAACCAAGCAAGCTTGCAAAGGAAATCTGCACTACAATGAAGTCTCACTTCCCCCCGGTCAAAAGGGCCATCTGAAAAAAGTGTAAAATCCAGAAAGGCAGGACAGGCCAAGGACAACTGGGAGCCTTGTTATGCTGATGGGCGGGATGTAAATTGCCAACAGACACTTGGGAGAAGTGTATGGTGTTTCCTGAAACATCTAAAAAACAAAGCAACAGAGCCTAGAGCACTTCCACTTATGGTCCTATAGCTTAGGGAAATTAAAATCAAAAAGACACAGCCACCCCAAAGTTTGGAACAGCTCTGTTTACAAGAACCTCGTTTACAGTACAAGTTCAACATCGCAGAAAGTGAAAAATTGATAAAGAAGTTGTGGTATTTACTTACAAACCAATATCACTCAGCAATGAAATCTGTGTCATCAGGCCCTTAGCAGCACAATGAGTGGATTCAGGTATGATGATTCTAACTGAAGTAAGTCACACAGAAAAAGAAACATCATAAGATATCAGTAATACACGGAATGTAAACTTGGCTACACAGGAACTGAATTCCAAAACAGAACAGGTTCTCAAATTTAGAAAAACAACATATGCTTGCTTAAGGGGAAAGGTGAGTTGGGTTGCTGCATAAAACCAGAGATTGAAATGAGCACAGATAAAGTTCCTTAAGCCAAATATGGAATAGACAAGAGCTACTCCTTGCTCAACAAAATGGACTCAACACCCCATATTAAACGCCTAAGAATGTACCTGACTAGTAAGTATCTTAAAACCTATGGATTGCTATGTCTCCGAAAGAGAATCAAGCATGTGTACAGGGGCATAAACGCAGCAGTGATAGGATTGGAGAGGTTCGGTGAGCAAATGAAGACCCTTTGAAGTATTATTGCATGGTACCCATTCCACGGGTTTCAACTACCCAGGTTTAAGGTATTCTTCCTTCAGCTAAAACATGCATGTGGAACCTAGAGTATGATCAACCATGTGATCGGGAGACGTGTTCAAATATGTCTCAGTTTTCCTCCCCTGGTACTCGGGTACAACATTCCAGACGCTTTACTAACACTCTCCCGACTTGGAGAGTCAGTCCCTTTAACCTCCTGTTTGGCCCAGTTTGCAATTTCTGCGGAAGATGAACAGGAATAGCGAGAACCAATGAGAGGCTAGCTGGAGGTGTCTGGACGGGCAAATTTAACTCTCATTTCCCACCAGGAAGAGGAATTAACCAAAGGCTCAGCGTGCCGGGCCGGAACCAGATTAGGGCCTGAAGCGATCCTGCGGTGTTGCGGCCAGGTCACAAGAAAGCGAGTTGAAGAAAGGAGCTCAGGGGCACTGTAATTCACAAACCTGCAGAGTTATAAATGACAGCTATCGTCCAAAAATAGACTGAAGTAAGGCTGCCAAGAGGACTTGAAAGCGGGGCAGAATTGCAGGAAACCGATTTCAGGAGGTAGACTGGAATTGCATTGAAAGCAAAGGAAAAGAGGCAGAACGTCCACAATGATGCACTTGGCCAAAAAGGGCGTATGCGTTTTTTCCTGAATATATTCAGGAAAAAACGCATACGCCCTTTTTGGCCAACCAAGCAAGCTTGCAAAGGAAATCTGCACTACAATGAAGTCTCACTTCCCCCCGGTCAAAAGGGCCATCTGAAAAAAGTGTAAAATCCAGAAAGGCAGGACAGGCCATGGAGAACTGGGAGCCTTGTTATGCTGATGGGCGGGATGTAAATTGCCAACAGACACTCGGGAGAAGTGTATGGTGTTTCCTGAAACATCTAAAAAACAAAGCAACAGAGCCTAGGGCACTGCCACTTATGGTCCTATAGCTTAGGGAAATTAAAATCAAAAAGACACAGCCACCCCAAAGTTTGGGACGCCTCTGTTTACAAGAACCTCGTTTACAGTACAAGTTCAACATCGCAGAAAGTGAAAAATGGATAAAGAAGTTGTGGTATTTACTTACAAAGCAATATCACTCAGCAATGAAATCTGTGTCATCAGGCCCTTAGCAGCACAATGAGTGGATTCAGGTATGATGATTCTAACTGAAATAAGTCACACAGAAAAAGAAACATCATAAGATATCAGTAATACACGGAATGTAAACTTGGCTACACAGGAACTGAATTACAGAACAGAACAGGGTCTCAAATTTAGAAAACCAACTTATTCTTGCTTAAGGGTAAAGGTGAGTTGGGGTGCTGCATAAAACCAGAGATTGAAATGAGCACAGATAAAGTTCCTTAAGCCAAATATGGAATAGACAAGAGCTACTCCTTGCTCAACGAAATGGACTCAACACCCCATATTAAACGCCTAAGAATGTACCTGACTAGTAAGTATCTTAAAACCTATGGATTGCTATGTCTCCGAAAGAGAATCAAGCATGTGTACAGGGGCATAAACGCAGCAGTGATAGGATTAGAGAGGTTCAGTGAGCAAATGAAGACCCTTTGAAGTCATATTGCATGGTACCCATTGCACGGGTTTCACTACCCAGGTTTAAGGTATTCTTCCTTCAGCTAAAACATGCATGTGGATCCCAAGTATGATCAACCATGTGAACGGGAGACGTGTTTAAATATGTCTCAGTTTTCTTCCCCTGGTACTCGGGTGCAACATTCCAGACGCTTTACTAACACTCTCCCCACTTGGAGAGTCAGCGCCTTTAACCTCGTGTTTGGCCCAGTTTGCAATTTCTGCGGAAGATGAACAGGAATAGCGAGAACCAATGAGAGGCTAGCTGGAGGTGTCTGGACGGGCAAATTTAACTCTCATTTCCCACCAGGAAGAGGAATTAACCAAAGGCTCAGCGTGCCGGGCCGGAACCAGATTAGGGCCTGAAGCCATCCTGCGGTGTTGCGGCCAGGTCACAAGAAAGCGAGTTGAAGAAAGGAGCTCAGGGGCACTGTAATTCACAAACCTGCAGAGTTATAAATGACAGCTATCGTCCAAAAATAGACTGAAGTAAGGCTGCCAAGAGGACTTGAAAGCGGGGCAGAATTGCAGGAAACCGATTTCAGGAGGTAGACTGGAATTGCATTGAAAGCATAGGAAAAGAGGCAGAACGTCCAAAATGATGCACTTGGCCAAAAAGGGCGTATGCGTTTTTTCCTGAATATATTCAGGAAAAAACGCATACGCCCTTTTTGGCCAACCAAGCAAGCTTGCAAAGGAAATCTGCACTACAATGAAGTCTCACTTCCCCCCGGCCAAAAGGGCCATCTGAAAAAAGTGTAAAATCCAGAAAGGCAACAGGCCATTGAGAACTGGGAGCCTTGTTATGCTGATGGGCGGGATGTAAATTGCCAACAGACACTTGGGAGAAGTGTATGGTGTTTCCTAAAACATCTAAAAAACAAAGCAACAGAGCCTAGGGCACTTCCACTTATGGTCCTATAGCTTAGGGAAATTAAAATCAAAAAGACACAGCCACCCCAAAGTTTGGAACGGCTCTGTTTACAAGAACCTCGTTTACAGTACAAGTTCAACATCGCAGAAAGTGAAAAATGGATAAAGAAGTTGTGGTATTTACTTACAAAGCAATATCACTCAGCAATGAAATCTGTGTCATCAGGCCCTTAGCAGCACAATGAGTGGATTCAGGTATGATGATTCTAACTGAAATAAGTCACACAGAAAAAGAAACATCATAAGATATCAGTAATACACGGAATGTAAACTTGGCTACACAGGAACTGAATTACAGAACAGAACAGGGTCTCAAATTTAGAAAACCAACTTATTCTTGCTTAAGGGTAAAGGTGAGTTGGGGTGCTGCATAAAAACAGAGATTGAAATGAGCACAGATAAAGTTCCTTAAGCCAAATATGGAATAGACAAGAGCTACTCCTTGCTCAACGAAATGGACTCAACACCGCATATTAAACGCCTAAGAATGTACCTGAGTAGTAAGTATCTTAAAAGCTATGGATTGCTATGTCTCCGAAGGAGAGTCAAGCATGTGTACAGGGGCATAAACGCAGCAGTGATAGGATTGGAGAGGTTCGGTGAGCAAATGAAGACCCTTTGAAGTCATATTGCATGGTACCCATTCCACGGGTTTCAACTACCCAGGTTTAAGGTATTCTTCCTTCAGCTAAAACATGCATGTGGAACCTAGAGTATGATCAACCATGTGATCGGGAGATGTGTTCAAATATGTCTCAGTTTTCCTCCCCTGGTACTCGGGTGCAACATTCCAGACGCTTTACTAACACTCTCCCCACTTGGAGAGTCAGTCCCTTTAACCTCCTGTTTGGCCCAGTTTGCAATTTCTGCGGAAGATGAACAGGAATAGCGAGAACCAATGAGAGACTAGCTGGAGGTGTCTGGACGGGCAAATTTAACTCTAATTTCCCACCAGGAAGAGGAAATAACCAAAGGCTCAGCGTGCAGTGCCGGAACCAGATTAGGGCCTGAAGCCATCCTGCGGTGTTGCGGCCAGGTCACAAGAAAGCGAGTTGAAGAAAGGAGCTCAGGGGCACTGTAATTCACAAACCTGCAGAGTTATAAATGACAGCTATCGTCCAAAAATAGACTGAAGTAAGGCTGCCAAGAGGACTTGAAAGCGGGGCAGAATTGCAGGAAACCGATTTCAGGAGGTAGACTGGAATTGCATTGAAAGCATAGGAAAAGAGGCAGAACGTCCACAATGATGCACTTGGCCAAAAAGGGCGTATGCGTTTTTTCCTGAATATATTCAGGAAAAAACGCATACGCCCTTTTTGGCCAACCAAGCAAGCTTGCAAAGGAAATCTGCACTACAATGAAGTCTCACTTCCCCCCGGTCAAAAGGGCCATCTGAAAAAAGTGTAAAATCCAGAAAGGCAGGACAGGCCATGGAGAACTGGGAGCCTTGTTATGCTGATGGGCGGGATGTAAATTGCCAACAGACACTCGGGAGAAGTGTATGGTGTTTCCTGAAACATCTAAAAAACAAAGCAACAGAGCCTAGGGCACTGCCACTTATGGTCCTATAGCTTAGGGAAATTAAAATCAAAAAGACACAGCCACCCCAAAGTTTGGGACGCCTCTGTTTACAAGAACCTCGTTTACAGTACAAGTTCAACATCGAAGAAAGTGAAAAATGGATAAAGAAGTTGTGGTATTCACTTACAAAGCAATATCACTCAGCAATGAAATCTATGTCATCAGGCCCTTAGCAGCACAATGAGTGGATTCAGGTATGATGATTCTAACTGAAATAAGTCACACAGAAAAAGAAACATCATAAGATATCAGTAATACACGGAATGCAAACTTGGCTACACAGGAACTGAATTACAGAACAGAACAGGGTCTCAAATTTAGAAAACCAACTTATGCTTGCTTAAGGGTAAAGGTGAGTTGGGGTGCTGCATAAAACCAGAGATTGAAATGAGCACAGATAAAGTTCCTTAAGCCAAATATGGAATAGACAAGAGCTACTCCTTGCTCAACGAAATGGACTCAACACCGCATATTAAACGCCTAAGAATGTACCTTACTTGTAAGCATCTTAAAACCTATGGATTGCTATGTCTCCGAAAGAGAATCAAGCATGTGTACAGGGGCATAAACGCAGCAGTGATAGGATTGGAGAGGTGCGGTGAGCAAATGAAGACCCTTTGAAGTCATATTGCATGGTACCCATTACACGGGTCTCAACTCTCCAGGTTTAAGGTATTCTTCCTTCAGCTAAAACATGCATGTGGAACCCAAGTATGATCAACCATGTGAACGGGAGACGTGTTCAAATATGTCTCAGTTTTCCTCCCCTGGTACTCGGGTGCAACATTCCAGACGCTTTACTAACACTCTCCCCACTTGGAGAGTCAGCGCCTTTAACCTCCTGTTTGGCCCAGTTTGCAATTTCTGCGGAAGATGAACAGGAATAGCGAGAACCAATGAGAGGCTAGCTGGAGGTGTCTGGACGGGCAAATTTAACTCTCATTTCCCACCAGGAAGAGGAAATAACCAAAGGCTCAGCGTGCCGTACCGGAACCAGATTAGGGCCTGAAGCCATCCTGCGGTGTTGCGGCCAGCTCAAAAGAAAGCGAGTTGAAGAAAGGAGCTCAGGGGCACTGTAATTCACAAACCTGCAGAGTTATAAATGACAGCTATCGTCCAAAAATAGACGGAAGTAAGGCTGCCAAGAGGACTTGAAAGCGGGGCAGAATTGCAGGAAACCGATTTCAGGAGGTAGACTGGAATTGCATTGAAAGCATAGGAAAAGAGGCAGAACGTCCACAATGATGCACTTGGCCAAAAAGGGCGTATGCGTTTTTTCCTGAATATATTCAGGAAAAAACGCATACGCCCTTTTTGGCCAACCAAGCAAGCTTGCAAAGGAAATCTGCACTACAATGAAGTCTCACTTCCCCCCGGTCAAAAGGGCCATCTGAAAAAAGTGTAAAATCCAGAAAGGCAGGACAGGCCAAGGACAACTGGGAGCCTTGTTATGCTGATGGGCGGGATGTAAATTGCCAACAGACACTTGGGAGAAGTGTATGGTGTTTCCTGAAACATCTAAAAAACAAAGCAACAGAGCCTAGAGCACTTCCACTTATGGTCCTATAGCTTAGGGAAATTAAAATCAAAAAGACACAGCCACCCCAAAGTTTGGAACAGCTCTGTTTACAAGAACCTCGTTTACAGTACAAGTTCAACATCGCAGAAAGTGAAAAATTGATAAAGAAGTTGTGGTATTTACTTACAAACCAATATCACTCAGCAATGAAATCTGTGTCATCAGGCCCTTAGCAGCACAATGAGTGGATTCAGGTATGATGATTCTAACTGAAATAAGTCACACAGAAAAAGAAACATCATAAGATATCAGTAATACACGGAATGTAAACTTGGCTACACAGGAACTGAATTACAGAACAGAACAGGGTCTCAAATTTAGAAAACCAACTTATTCTTGCTTAAGGGTAAAGGTGCGTTGGGGTGCTGCATAAAACTAGAGATTGAAATGAGCACAGATAAAGTTCCTTAAGCCAAATATGGAATAGACAAGAGCTACTCCTTGCTCAACGAAATGGACTCAACACCCCATATTAAACGCCTAAGAATGTACCTGACTAGTAAGTATCTTAAAACCTATGGATTGCTATGTCTCCGAAAGAGAATCAAGCATGTGTACAGGGGCATAAACGCAGCAGTGATAGGATTGGAGAGGTTCGGTGAGCAAATGAAGACCCTTTGAAGTCATATTGCATGGTACCCATTCCACGGGTTTCAACTACCCAGGTTTAAGGTATTCTTCCTTCAGCTAAAACATGCATGTGGAACCTAGAGTATGATCAACCATGTGATCGGGAGACGTGTTCAAATATGTCTCAGTTTTCCTCCCCTGGTACTCGGGTGCAACATTCCAGACGCTTTACTAACACTCTCCCCACTTGGAGAGTCAGTCCCTTTAACCTCCTGTTTGGCCCAGTTTGCAATTTCTGCGGAAGATGAACAGGAATAGCGAGAACCAATGAGAGGCTAGCTGGAGGTGTCTGGACTGGCAAATTTAACTCTCATTTCCCACCAGGAAGAGGAATTAACCAAAGGCTCAGCATGTCGTACCGGAACCAGATTAGGGCCTGAAGCCATCCTGCGGTGTTGCGGCCAGGTCACAAGAAAGCGAGTTGAAGAAATGAGCTCAGGGGCACTGTAATTCACAAACCTGCAGAGTTATAAATGACAGCTATCGTCCAAAAATAGACTGAAGTAAGGCTGCCAAGAGGACTTGAAAGCGGGGCAGAATTGCAGGAAACCGATTTCAGGAGGTAGACTGGAATTGCATTGAAAGTATAGGAAAAGAGGCAGAACGTCCACAATGATGCACTTGGCCAAAAAGGGCGTATGCGTTTTTTCCTGAATATATTCAGGAAAAAACGCATACGCCCTTTTTGGCCAACCAAGCAAGCTTGCAAAGGAAATCTGCACTACAATGAAGTCTCACTTCCCCCCGGGCAAAAGGGCCATCTGAAAAAAGTGTAAAATCCAGAAAGGCAGGACAGGTCATGGAGAACTGGGAGCCTTGTTATGCTGATGGGCGGGATGTAAATTGCCAACAACCACTCGGGAGAAGTGTATGGTGTTTCCTGAAACATCTAAAAAACAAAGCAACAGAACCTAGGGCACTTCCACTTATGGTCCTATAGTTAGGGAAATTAAAATCAAAAAGACACAGCCACCCCAAAGTTTGGAACGGCTCTGTTTACAAGAACCTCGTTTACAGTACAAGTTCAACATCGCAGAAAGTGAAAAATGGATAAAGAAGTTGTGGTATTTACTTACAAAGCAATATCACTCAGCAATGAAATCTGTGTCATCAGGCCCTTAGCAGCACAATGAGTGGATTCAGGTATGATGATTCTAACTGAAGTAAGTCACACAGAAAAAGAAACATCATAAGATATCAGTAATACACGGAATGTAAACTTGGCTACACAGGAACTGAATTACAGAACAGAACAGGGTCTCAAATTTAGAAAACCAACTATGCTTGCTTAAGGGTAAAGGTGAGTTGGGGTGCTGCATAAAACCAGAGATTGAAATGAGCACAGATAAAGTTCCTTAAGTCAAATATGGAATAGACAAGAGCTACTCCTTGCTCAACGAAATGGACTCAACACCGCATATTAAACGCCTAAGAATATACCTGACTAGTAAGTATCGTAAAACCTATGGATTGCTATGTCTCCAAAAGAGAATCAAGCATGTGTACAGGGGAATAAACGCAGCAGTGATAGGATTGGAGAGGTTCGGTGAGCAAATGAAGACCCTTTGAAGTCATATTGCATGGTACCCATTCCACAGGTCTCAACTCTCCAGGTTTAAGGTATTCTTCCTTCAGCTAAAACATGCATGTGGAACCCAAGTATGATCAACCATGTGAACGGGAGACGTGTTCAAATATGTCTCAGTTTTCCTCCCCTGGTACTCGGGTGCAACATTCCAGACGCTTTACTAACACTCTCCCCACTTGGAGAGTCAGCGCCTTTAACCTCCTGTTTGGCCCAGTTTGCAATTTCTGCGGAAGATGAACAGGAATAGCGAGAACCAATGAGAGGCTAGCTGGAGGTGTCTGGACGGGCAAATTTAACTCTCATTTCCCACCAGGAAGAGGAAATAACCAAAGGCTCAGTGTGCCGTACCGGAACCAGATTAGGGCCTGAAGCCATCCTGCGGTGTTGCGGCCAGCTCAAAAGAAAGCGAGTTGAAGAAAGGAGCTCAGGGGCACTGTAATTCACAAACCTGCAGAGTTATAAATGACAGCTATCGTCCAAAAATAGACTGAAGTAAGGCTGCCAAGAGGACTTGAAAGCGGGGCAGAATTGCAGGAAACCGATTTCAGGAGGTAGACTGCAATTGCATTGAAAGCATAGGAAAAGAGGCAGAACGTCCACAATGATGCACTTGGCCAAAAAGGGCGTATGCGTTTTTTCCTGAATATATTCAGGAAAAAACGCATACGCCCTTTTTGGCCAACCAAGCAAGCTTGCAAAGGAAATCTGCACTACAATGAAGTCTCACTTCCCCCCGGTCAAAAGGGCCATCTGAAAAAAGTGTAAAATCCAGAAAGGCAGGACAGGCCATGGAGAACTGGGAGCCTTGTTATGCTGATGGGCGGGATGTAAATTGCCAACAGACACTCGGGAGAAGTGTATGGTGTTTCCTGAAACATCTAAAAAATAAAGCAACAGAACCTAGGGCACTTCCACTTATGGTCCTATAGCTTAGGGAAATTAAAATCAAAAAGACACAGCCACCCCAAAGTTTGGAACGGCTCTGTTTACAAGAACCTCGTTTACAGTACAAGTTCAACATCGCAGAAAGTGAAAAATGGATAAAGAAGTTGTGGTATTTACTTACAAAGCAATATCACTCAGCAATGAAATCTGTGTCATCAGGCCCTTAGCATCACAATGAGTGGATTCAGGTATGATGATTCTAACTGAAATAAGTCACACAGAAAAAGAAACATCATAAGATATCAGTAATACACGGAATGTAAACTTGACTACACAGGAAATGAAGTACAGAACAGAACAGGTTCTCAAATTTAGAAAACCAACTTATGCTTGCTTAAGGGTAAAGGTGAGTTGGGGTGCTGCATAAAACCAGAGATTGAAATGAGCACAGATAAAGTTCCTTAAGTCAAATATGGAATAGACAAGAGTTACTCCTTGCTCAACGAAATGGACTCAACACCGCATATTAAACGCCTAAGAATGTACCTGACTAGTAAGTATCTTAAAACCTATGGATTGCTATGTCTCCGAAAGAGAATCAAGCATGTGTACAGGGGCATAAACGCAGCAGTGATAGGATTGGAGAGGTTCAGTGAGCAAATGAAGACCCTTTGAAGTCATATTGCATGGTACCCATTGCACGGGTCTTAACTCTCCAGGTTTAAGGTATTCTTCCTTCAGCTAAAACATGCATGTGGAACCCAAGTATGATCAACCATGTGAACGGGAGACGTGTTCAAATATGTCTCAGTTTTCCTCCCCTGGTACTCGGGTGCAACATTCCAGACGCTTTACTAACACTCTCCCCACTTGGAGAGTCAGCGCCTTTAACCTCCTGTTTGGCCCAGTTTGCAATTTCTGCGGAAGATGAACAGGAATAGCGAGAACCAATGAGAGGCTAGTTGGAGGTGTCTGGACGGGCAAATTTAACTCTCATTTCCCACCAGGAAGAGGAATTAACCAAAGGCTCAGCATGCCGGGCCGGAACCAGATTAGGGCCTGAAGCCATCCTGCGGTGTTGCGGCCAGGGCACAAGAAAGCGAGTTGAAGAAAGGAGCTCAGGGGCACTGTAATTCACAAACCTGCAGAGTTATAAATGACAGCTATCGTCCAAAAATAGACTGAAGTAAGGCTGCCAAGAGGACTTGAAAGCGGGGCAGAATTGCAGGAAACCGATTTCAGGAGGAAGACTGGAATTGCATTGAAAGCATAGGAAAAGAGGCAGAACGTCCACAATGATGCACTTGGCCAAAAAGGGCGTATGCGTTTTTTCCTGAATATATTCAGGAAAAAACGCATACGCCCTTTTTAGCCAACCAAGCAAGCTTGCAAAGGAAATCTGCACTACAATGAAGTCTCATTTCCCCCAGGCCAAAAGGGCCATCTGAAAAAAGTGTAAAATCCAGAAAGGCAACAGGCCATTGAGAACTGGGAGCCTTGTTATGCTGATGGGCGGGATGTAAATTGCCAACAGACACTTGGGAGAAGTGTATGGTGTTTCCTGAAACATCTAAAAAACAAAGCAACAGAGCCTAGGGCACTTCCACTTATGGTCCTATAGCTTAGGGAAATTAAAATCAAAAAGACACAGCCACCCCAAAGTTTGGAACGGCTCTGTTTACAAGAACCTCGTTTACAGTACAAGTTCAACATCACAGAAAGTGAAAAATGGATAAAGAAGATGTGGTATTTACTTACAAAGCAATATCACTCAGCAATGAAATCTGTGTCATCAGGCCCTTAGCAGCACAATGAGTGGATTCAGGTATGATGATTCTAACTGAAATAAGTCACACAGAAAAAGAAACATCATAAGATATCAGTAATACACGGAATGTAAACTTGGCTACACAGGAACTGAATTACAGAACAGAACAGGGTCTCAAATTTAGAAAACCAACTTATTCTTGCTTAAGGGTAAAGGTGAGTTGGGGTGCTGCATAAAACCAGAGATTGAAATGAGCACAGATAAAGTTCCTTAAGCCAAATATGGAATAGACAAGAGCTACTCCTTGCTCAACAAAATGGACTCAACACCCCATATTAAACGCCTAAGAATGTACCTGACTAGTAAGTATCTTAAAACCTATGGATTGCTATGTCTCCGAAAGAGAATCAAGCATGTGTACAGGGGCATAAACGCAGCAGTGATAGGATTGGAGAGGTTCGGTGAGCAAATGAAGACCCTTTGAAGTCATATTGCATGGTACCCATTCCACGGGTTTCAACTACCCAGGTTTAAGGTATTCTTCCTTCAGCTCAAACATGCATGTGGAACCTAGAGTATGATCAACCATGTGATCGGGAGACGTGTTCAAATATGTCTCAGTTTTCCTCCCCTGGTACTCGGGTGCAACATTCCAGACGCTTTACTAACACTCTCCCCACTTGGAGAGTCAGTCCCTTTAACCTCCTGTTTGGCCCAGTTTGCAATTTCTGCGGAAGATGAACAGGAATAGCGAGAACCAATGAGAGGCTAGCTGGAGGTGTCTGGACGGGCAAATTTAACTCTCATTTCCCACCAGGAAGAGGAATTAACCAAAGGCTCAGCATGCCGGGCCGGAACCAGATTAGGGCCTGAAGCCATCCTGCGGTGTTGCGGCCAGGTCACAAGAAAGCGAGTTGAAGAAAGGAGCTCAGGGGCACTGTAATTCACAAACCTGCAGAGTTATAAATGACAGCTATCGTCCAAAAATAGACTGAAGTAAGGCTGCCAAGAGGACTTGAAAGCGGGGCAGAATTGCAGGAAACCGATTTCAGGAGGTAGACTGGAATTGCATTGAAAGCATAGGAAAAGAGGCAGAACGTCCACAATGATGCACTTGGCCAAAAAGGGCGTATGCGTTTTTTCCTGAATATATTCAAGAAAAAACGCATACGCCCTTTTTGGCCAACCAAGCAAGCTTGCAAAGGAAATCTGCACTACAATGAAGTCTCACTTCCCCCCGGTCAAAAGGGCCATCTGAAAAAAGTGTAAAATCCAGAAAGGCAGGACAGGCCATGGAGAACTGGGAGCCTTGTTATGCTGATGGGCGGGATGTAAATTGCCAACAGACACTTGGGAGAAGTGTATGGTGTTTCCTGAAACATCTAAAAAACAAAGCAACAGAGCCTAGGGCACTGCCACTTATGGTCCTATAGCTTAGGGAAATTAAAATCAAAAAGACACAGCCACCCCAAAGTTTGGGACGCTTCTGTTTACAAGAACCTCCTTTACAGTACGAGTTCAACATCGCAGAAAGTGAAAAATGGATAAAGAAGTTGTGGTATTTACTTACAAAGCAATATCACTCAGCAATGAAATCTATGTCATCAGGCCCTTAGCATCACAATTAGTGGATTCAGGTACGATGATTCTAACTGAAATAAGTCACACAGAAAAAGAAACATCATAAGATATCAGTAATACACGGAATGTAAACTTGGCTACACAGGAACTGAATTACAGAACAGAACAGGGTCTCAAATTTAGAAAACCAACTTATGCTTGCTTAAAGGTAAAGGTGAGTTGGGGTGCTGCATAAAACCAGAGATTGAAATGAGCATAGATAAAGTTCCTTAAGTCAAATATGGAATAGACAAGAGCTACTCCTTGCTCAACGAAATGGACTCAACACCGCATATTAAACGCCTAAGAATGTACCTGACTAATAAGTATCCTAAAACCTATGGATTGCTATGTCTCCAAAAGAGAATCAAGCATGTGTACAGGGGCATAAACGCAGCAGTGATAGGATTGGAGAGGTTCGGTGAGCAAATGAAGACCCTTTGAATTCATATTGCATGGTACCCATTACACGGGTCTCAACTCTCCAGGTTTAAAGTATTCTTCCTTCAGCTAAAACATGCATGTGGAACCCAAGTATGATCAACCATGTGAACGGGAGACGTGTTCAAATATGTCTCAGTTTTCCTCCCCTGGTACTCGGGTGCAACATTTCAGACACTTTCCTAACACTCTCCCCACTTGGAGAGTCAGCGCCTTTAACCTCCTGTTTGGCCCAGTTTGCAATTTCTGCGGAAGATGAACAGGAATAGCGAGAACCAATGAGAGGCTAGCTGGAGGTGTCTGGACGGGCAAATTTAACTCTCATTTCCCACCAGGAAGAGGAAATAACCAAAGGCTCAGCGTGCCGTGCCGGAACCAGATTAGGGCCTGAAGCCATCCTGCGGTGTTGCGGCCAGGTCACAAGAAAGCAAGTTGAAGAAAGGAGCTCAGGGGCACTGTAATTCACAAACCTGCAGAGTTATAAATGACAGCTATCGTCCAAAAATAGACTGAAGTAAGGCTGCCAAGAGGACTTGAAAGCGGGGCAGAATTGCAGGAAACCGATTTCAGGAGGTAGACTGCAATTGCATTGAAAGCATAGGAAAAGAGGCAGAACGTCCACAATGATGCACTTGGCCAAAAAGGGCGTATGCGTTTTTTCCTGAATATATTCAGGAAAAAACGCATACGCCCTTTTTGGCCAACCAAGCAAGCTTGCAAAGGAAATCTGCACTACAATGAAGTCTCACTTCCCCCCGGTCAAAAGGGCCATCTGAAAAAAGTGTAAAATCCAGAAAGGCAGGACAGGCCATGGAGAACTGGGAGCCTTGTTATGCTGATGGGCGGGATGTAAATTGCCAACAGACACTTGGGAGAAGTGTATGGTGTTTCCTGAAACATCTAAAAAACAAAGCAACAGAGCCTAGGGCATTTCCACTTATGGTCCTATAGCTTAGGGAAATTAAAATCAAAAAGACACAGACACCCCAAAGTTTGGGACGCCTCCATTTACAAGAACCTCGTTTACCGTACAAGTTCAATATCACAGAAAGTGAAAAATGGATAAAGAACTTGTGGTACTTACGTACAATGCAGTATCACTCAGCAATGAAATCTATGTCATCAGGCCCGTAGCAGCATAATGAGTGGATTCAGGTACGATGATTCTAACTGAAATAAGTCACACAGAAAAAGAAACATCATAAGATATCACTAATACACGGAATGTAAACTTGGCTACACAGGAACTGCATTCCATAACAGAACAGGGTCTCAAATTTAGAAAACCAACTTATGCTTGCTTAAGGGGAAAGGTGACTTGGGGTGCTGCATAAAACCAGAGATTGAAATGAGCACAGATAAAGTTCCTTAAGCCAAATATGGAATAGACAAGAGCTACTCCTTGCTCAACGAAATGGACTCAACACCCCATATTAAACGCCTAAGAATGTACCTGACTAGTAAGTATCTTAAAACCTATGGATTGCTATGTCTCCAAAAGAGAATCAAGCGTGTGTACAGGGGCATAAACGCAGCAGTGATAGGATTGGAGAGGTTCGGTGAGCAAATGAAGACCCTTTGAAGTCATATTGCATGGTACCCATTCCACGGGTTTCAACTACCCAGGTTTAAGGTATTCTTCCCTCAGCTAAAACATGCATGTGGAACCTAGAGTATGATCAACCATGTGATCGGGAGACGTGTTCAAATATGTCTCAGTTTTCCTCCCCTGGTACTCGGGTGCAACATTCCAGACGCTTTACTGACACTCTCCCCACTTGGAGAGTCAGCGCCTTTAACCTCCTGTTTGGTCCAGTTTGCAATTTCTGCGGAAGATGAACAGGAATAGCGAGAACCAATGAGAGGCTAGCTGGAGGTGTCTGGACGGGCAAATTTAACTCTCATTTCCCACCAGGAAGAGGAATTAACCAAAGGCTCAGCGTGCCGTGCCGGTACCAGATTAGGGCCTGAAGCCATCCTGCGGTGTTGCGGCCAGCTCACAAGAAAGCGAGTTGAAGAAAGGAGCTCAGGGGCACTGTAATTCACAAACCTGCAGAGTTATAAATGACAGCTATCGTCCAAAAATAGACTGAAGTAAGGCTGCCAAGAGGACTTGAAAGCGGGGCAGAATTGCAGGAAACCGATTTCAGGAGGTAGACTGGAATTGCATTGAAAGCATAGGAAAAGAGGCAGAACGTCCACAATGATGCACTTGGCCAAAAAGGGCGTATGCGTTTTTTCCTGAATATATTCAGGAAAAAACGCATACGCCCTTTTTGGCCAACCAAGCAAGCTTGCAAAGGAAATCTGCACTACAATGAAGTCTCACTTCCCCCCGGTCAAAAGGGCCATCTGAAAAAAGTGTAAAATCCAGAAAGGCAGGACAGGCCATGGAGAACTGGGAGCCTTGTTATGCTGATGGGCGGGATGTAAATTGCCAACAGACACTCGGGAGAAGTGTATGGTGTTTCCTGAAACATCTAAAAAACAAAGCAACAGAGCCTAGGGCACTGCCACTTATGGTCCTATAGCTTAGGGAAATTAAAATCAAAAAGACACAGCCACCCCAAAGTTTGGGACGCCTCTGTTTACAAGAACCTCGTTTACAGTACAAGCTCAATATCGCAGAAAGTGAAAAATGGATAAAGAAGTTGTGGTATTTATTTACAAAGCAATATCACTCAGCAATGAAATTTGTGTCATCAGGCCCTTAGCAGCACAATGAGTGGATTCAGGTATGATGATTCTAACTGAAATAAGTCACACAGAAAAAGAAACATCATAAGATATCAGTAATACACGGAATGTAAACTTGGCTACACAGGAACTGAATTACAGAACAGAACAGGGTCTCAAATTTAGAAAACCAACTTATTCTTGCTTAAAGGTAAAGGTGAGTTGGGGTGCTGCATAAAACCAGAGATTGAAATGAGCATAGATAAAGTTCCTTAAGCCAAATATGGAATAGACAAGAGCTACTCCTTGCTCAACGAAATGGACTCAACACCCCATATTAAACGCCTAAGAATGTACCTGACTAATAAGTATCCTAAAACCTATGGATTGCTATGTCTCCAAAAGAGAATCAAGCATGTGTACAGGGGCATAAACGCAGCAGTGATAGGATTGGAGAGGTTCGGTGAGCAAATGAAGACCCTTTGAATTCATATTGCATGGTACCCATTACACGGGTCTCAACTCTCCAGGTTTAAAGTATTCTTCCTTCAGCTAAAACATGCATGTGGAACCCAAGTATGATCAACCATGTGAACGGGAGACGTGTTCAAATATGTCTCAGTTTTCCTCCCCTGGTACTCGGGTGCAACATTTCAGACACTTTCCTAACACTCTCCCCACTTGGAGAGTCAGCGCCTTTAACCTCCTGTTTGGCCCAGTTTGCAATTTCTGCGGAAGATGAACAGGAATAGCGAGAACCAATGAGAGGCTAGCTGGAGGTGTCTGGACGGGCAAATTTAACTCTCATTTCCCACCAGGAAGAGGAAATAACCAAAGGCTCAGCGTGCCGTGCCGGAACCAGATTAGGGCCTGAAGCCATCCTGCGGTGTTGCGGCCAGGTCACAAGAAAGCAAGTTGAAGAAAGGAGCTCAGGGGCACTGTAATTCACAAACCTGCAGAGTTATAAATGACAGCTATCGTCCAAAAATAGACTGAAGTAAGGCTGCCAAGAGGACTTGAAAGCGGGGCAGAATTGCAGGAAACCGATTTCAGGAGGTAGACTGCAATTGCATTGAAAGCATAGGAAAAGAGGCAGAACGTCCACAATGATGCACTTGGCCAAAAAGGGCGTATGCGTTTTTTCCTGAATATATTCAGGAAAAAACGCATACGCCCTTTTTGGCCAACCAAGCAAGCTTGCAAAGGAAATCTGCACTACAATGAAGTCTCACTTCCCCCCGGTCAAAAGGGCCATCTGAAAAAAGTGTAAAATCCAGAAAGGCAGGACAGGCCATGGAGAACTGGGAGCCTTGTTATGCTGATGGGCGGGATGTAAATTGCCAACAGACACTTGGGAGAAGTGTATGGTGTTTCCTGAAACATCTAAAAAACAAAGCAACAGAGCCTAGGGCACTTCCACTTATGGTCCTATAGCTTAGGGAAATTAAAATCAAAAAGACACAGACACCCCAAAGTTTGGGACGCCTCCATTTACAAGAACCTCGTTTACCGTACAAGTTCAATATCACAGAAAGTGAAAAATGGATAAAGAACTTGTGGTACTTACGTACAATGCAGTATCACTCAGCAATGAAATCTATGTCATCAGGCCCGTAGCAGCATAATGAGTGGATTCAGGTACGATGATTCTAACTGAAATAAGTCACACAGAAAAAGAAACATCATAAGATATCACTAATACACGGAATGTAAACTTGGCTACACAGGAACTGCATTCCATAACAGAACAGGGTCTCAAATTTAGAAAACCAACTTATGCTTGCTTAAGGGGAAAGGTGACTTGGGGTGCTGCATAAAACCAGAGATTGAAATGAGCACAGATAAAGTTCCTTAAGCCAAATATGGAATAGACAAGAGCTACTCCTTGCTCAACGAAATGGACTCAACACCCCATATTAAACGCCTAAGAATGTACCTGACTAGTAAGTATCTTAA
This sequence comes from Stenella coeruleoalba, assembly GCF_951394435.1. NCBI lineage: Eukaryota > Metazoa > Chordata > Mammalia > Artiodactyla > Delphinidae > Stenella > Stenella coeruleoalba. Next base: position 312,596 of record NW_027646214.1, read on the forward strand.
AACCTATGGATTGCTATGTCTCCAAAAGAGAATCAAGCGTGTGTACAGGGGCATAAACGCAGCAGTGATAGGATTGGAGAGGTTCGGTGAGCAAATGAAGACCCTTTGAAGTCATATTGCATGGTACCCATTCCACGGGTTTCAACTACCCAGGTTTAAGGTATTCTTCCCTCAGCTAAAACATGCATTTGGAACCTAGAGTATGATCAACCATGTGATCGGGAGACGTGTTCAAATATGTCTCAGTTTTCCTCCCCTGGTACTCGGGTGCAACATTCCAGACGCTTTACTGACACTCTCCCCACTTGGAGAGTCAGCGCCTTTAACCTCCTGTTTGGTCCAGTTTGCAATTTCTGCGGAAGATGAACAGGAATAGCGAGAACCAATGAGAGGCTAGCTGGAGGTGTCTGGACGGGCAAATTTAACTCTCATTTCCCACCAGGAAGAGGAATTAACCAAAGGCTCAGCGTGCCGTGCCGGTACCAGATTAGGGCCTGAAGCCATCCTGCGGTGTTGCGGCCAGCTCACAAGAAAGCGAGTTGAAGAAAGGAGCTCAGGGGCACTGTAATTCACAAACCTGCAGAGTTATAAATGACAGCTATCGTCCAAAAATAGACTGAAGTAAGGCTGCCAAGAGGACTTGAAAGCGGGGCAGAATTGCAGGAAACCGATTTCAGGAGGTAGACTGGAATTGCATTGAAAGCATAGGAAAAGAGGCAGAACGTCCACAATGATGCACTTGGCCAAAAAGGGCGTATGCGTTTTTTCCTGAATATATTCAGGAAAAAACGCATACGCCCTTTTTGGCCAACCAAGCAAGCTTGCAAAGGAAATCTGCACTACAATGAAGTCTCACTTCCCCCCGGTCAAAAGGGCCATCTGAAAAAAGTGTAAAATCCAGAAAGGCAGGACAGGCCATGGAGAACTGGGAGCCTTGTTATGCTGATGGGCGGGATGTAAATTGCCAACAGACACTCGGGAGAAGTGTATGGTGTTTCCTGAAACATCTAAAAAACAAAGCAACAGAGCCTAGGGCACTGCCACTTATGGTCCTATAGCTTAGGGAAATTAAAATCAAAAAGACACAGCCACCCCAAAGTTTGGGACGCCTCTGTTTACAAGAACCTCGTTTACAGTACAAGCTCAACATCGCAGAAAGTGAAAAATGGATAAAGAAGTTGTGGTATTTATTTACAAAGCAATATCACTCAGCAATGAAATTTGTGTCATTAGGCCCTTAGCAGCACAATGAGTGGATTCAGGTATGATGATTCTAACTGAAATAAGTCACACAGAAAAAGAAACATCATAAGATATCAGTAATACACGGAATGTAAACTTGGCTACACAGGAACTGAATTACAGAACAGAACAGGGTCTCAAATTTAGAAAACCAACTTATTCTTGCTTAAAGGTAAAGGTGAGTTGGGGTGCTGCATAAAACCAGAGATTGAAATGAGCACAGATAAATTCCTTAAGCCAAATATGGAATAGACAAGAGCTACTCCTTGCTCAACGAAATGGACTCAACACCCCATATTAAACGCCTAAGAATGTACCTGACTAGTAAGTATCTTAAAACCTATGGATTGCTATGTCTCCAAAAGAGAATCAAGCATGTGTACAGGGGCGTAAACGCAGCAGTGATAGGATTGGAGAGGTTCGGTAAGCAAATGAAGACCCTTTGAAGTCATATTGCATGGTACCTATTCCACGGGTTTCAACTACCCAGGTTTAAGGTATTCTTCCTTCAGCTAAAACATGCCTGTGGAACCCAAGTATGATCAACCATGTGATCGGGAGACGTGTTCAAATATGTCTCAGTTTTCCTCCCCTGGTACTCGGGTGAAACCTTCCAGACGCTTTACTAACACTCTCCCCACTTGGAGAGTCAGTCCCTTTAACCTCCTGTTTGGCCCAGTTTGCAATTTCTGCGGAAGATGAACAGGAATAGCGAGAACCAATGAGAGGCTAGCTGGAGGTGTCTGGACGGGCAAATTTAACTCTCATTTCCCACCAGGAAGAGGAATTAACCAAAGGCTCAGCATGCCGGGCCGGAACCAGATTAGGGCCTGAAGCCATCCTGCGGTGTTGCGGCCAGGTCACAAGAAAGCGAGTTGAAGAAAGGAGCTCAGGGGCACTGTAATTCACAAACCTGCAGAGTTATAAATGACAGCTATCGTCCAAAAATAGACTGAAGTAAGGCTGCCAAGAGGACTTGAAAGCGGGGCAGAATTGCAGGAAACCGATTTCAGGAGGTAGACTGGAATTGCATTGAAAGCATAGGAAAAGAGGCAGAACGTCCACAATGATGCACTTGGCCAAAAAGGGCGTATGCGTTTTTTCCTGAATATATTCAGGAAAAAACGCATACGCCCTTTTTGGCCAACCAAGCAAGCTTGCAAAGGAAATCTGCACTACAATGAAGTCTCACTTCCCCCCGGTCAAAAGGGCCATCTGAAAAAAGTGTAAAATCCAGAAAGGCAGGACAGGCCATGGAGAACTGGGAGCCTTGTTATGCTGATGGGCGGGATGTAAATTGCCAACAGACACTCGGGAGAAGTGTATGGTGTTTCCTGAAACATCTAAAAAACAAAGCAACAGAGCCTAGGGCACTGCCACTTATGGTCCTATAGCTTAGGGAAATTAAAATCAAAAAGACACAGCCACCCCAAAGTTTGGGACGCCTCTGTTTACAAGAACCTCCTTTACAGTACGAGTTCAACATCGCAGAAAGTGAAAAATGGATAAAGAAGTTGTGGTATTTACTTACAAAGCAATATCCCTCAGCAATGAAATCTATGTCATCAGGCCCTTAGCATCACAATGAGTGGATTCAGGTACGATGATTCTAACTGAAATAAGTCACACAGAAAAAGAAACATCATAAGATATCAGTAATACACGGAATGTAAACTTGGCTACACAGGAACTGAATTACAGAACAGAACAGGGTCTCAAATTTAGAAAACCAACTTCTGCTTGCTTAAAGGTAAAGGTGAGTTGGGGTGCTGCATAAAACCAGAGATTGAAATGAGCACAGATAAAGTTCCTTAAGTCAAATATGGAATAGACAAGAGCTACTCCTTGCTCAACGAAATGGACTCAACACCGCATATTAAACGCCTAAGAATGTACCTGACTAGTAAGTATCTTAAAACCTATGGATTGCTATGTCTCCGAAAGAGAATCAAGCATGTGTACAGGGGCATAAACGCAGCAGTGATAGGATTGGAGGTTCGGTGAGCAAATGAAGACCCTTTGAAGTCATATTGCATGGTACGCATTACACGGGTCTTAACTCTCCAGGTTTAAGGTATTCTTCCTTCAGCTAAAACATGCATGTGGAACCCAAGTATGATCAACCATGTGAACGGGAGACGTGTTCAAATATGTCTCAGTTTTCCTCCCCTGGTACTCGGGTGCAACATTCCAGACGCTTTACTAACACTCTCCCCACTTGGAGAGTCAGCGCCTTTAACCTCCTGTTTGGCCCAGTTTGCAATTTCTGCGGAAGATGAACAGGAATAGCGAGAACCAATGAGAGACTAGCTGGAGGTGTCTGGACGGGCAAATTTAACTCTCATTTCCCACCAGGAAGAGGAAATAACCAAAGGCTCAGCGTGCCGTACCGGAACCAGATTAGGGCCTGAAGCCATCCTGCGGTGTTGCGGCCAGCTCAAAAGAAAGCGAGTTGAAGAAAGGAGCTCAGGGGCACTGTAATTCACAAACCTGCAGAGTTATAAATGACAGCTATCGTCCAAAAATAGACTGAAGTAAGGCTGCCAAGAGGACTTGAAAGCGGGGCAGAATTGCAGGAAACCGATTTCAGGAGGTAGACTGGAATTGCATTGAAAGCATAGGAAAAGAGGCAGAACGTCCACAATGATGCACTTGGCCAAAAAGGGCGTATGCGTTTTTTCCTGAATATATTCAGGAAAAAACGCATACGCCCTTTTTGGCCAACCAAGCAAGCTTGCAAAGGAAATCTGCACTACAATGAAGTCTCACTTCCCCCTGGTCAAAAGGGCCATCTGAAAAAAGTGTAAAATCCAGAAAGGCAGGACAGGCCATGGAGAACTGGGAGCCTTGTTATGCTGATGGGCGGGATGTAAATTGCCAATAGACACTCGGGAGAAGTGTATGGTGTTTCCTGAAACATCTAAAAAACAAAGCAACAGAGCCTAGGGCACTGCCACTTATGGTCCTATAGCTTTGGGAAATTAAAATCAAAAAGATACAGCCACCCCAAAGTTTGGGACGCCTCTGTTTACAAGAACCTCGTTTAAAGTACAAGTTCAACATCGCAGAAAGTGAAAAATGGATAAAGAACTTGTGGTACTTACGTACAATGCAGTATCACTCAGCAATGAAATCTATGTCATCAGGCCCGTAGCAGCATAATGAGTGGATTCAGGTACGATGATTCTAACTGAAATAAGTCACACAGAAAAAGAAACATCATAAGATATCACTAATACACGGAATGTAAACTTGGCTACACAGGAACTGCTTTCCAGAACAGAACAGGGTCTCAAATTTAGAAAACCAACTTATGCTTGCTTAAGGGGAAAGGTGAGTTGGGGTGCTGCGTAAAACCAGAGATTGAAATGAGCACAGTTAAAGTTCCTTAAGCCAAATATGGAATAGACAAGAGCTACTCCTTGCTCAATGAAATGGACTCAACACCGCATATTAAACGCCTAAGAATGTACCTGACTAGTAAGTATCTTAAAACCTATGGATTGCTATGTCTCCGAAAGAGAATCAAGCATGTGTACAGGGGCATAAACGCAGCAGTGATAGGATTGGAGAGGTTCGGTGAGCAAATGAAGACCCTTTGAAGTCATATTGCACGGTACCCATTCCACGGGTTTCAACTACCCAGGTTTAAGGTATTCTTCCTTCAGCTAAAACATGCATGTGGAACCTAGAGTATGATCAACCATGTGATCGGGAGACGTGTTCAAATATGTCTCAGTTTTCCTCCCCTGGTACTTAGGTGCAACATTCCAGACGCTTTACTAACACTCTCCCGACTTGGAGAGTCAGTCCCTTTAACCTCCTGTTTGGCCCAGTTTGCAATTTCTGCGGAAGATGAACAGGAATAGCGAGAACCAATGAGAGGCTAGCTGGAGGTGTCTGGACGGGCAAATTTAACTCTCATTTCCCACCAGGAAGAGGAATTAACCAAAGGCTCAGCATGCCGTGCCGGAACCAGATTAGGGCCTGAAGCCATCCTGCGGTGTTGCGGCCAGCTCAAAAGAAAGCGAGTTGAACAAAGGAGCTCAGGGGCACTGTAATTCACAAACCTGCAGAGTTATAAATGACAGCTATCGTCCAAAAATAGACTGAAGTAAGGCTGCCAAGAGGACTTGAAAGCGGGGCAGAATTGCAGGAAACCGATTTCAGGAGGTAGACTGGAATTGCATTGAAAGCATAGGAAAAGAGGCAGAACGTCCACAATGATGCACTTGGCCAAAAAGGGCGTATGCGTTTTTTCCTGAATATATTCAGGAAAAAACGCATACGCCCTTTTTGGCCAACCAAGCAAGCTTGCAAAGGAAATCTGCACTACAATGAAGTCTCACTTCCCCCTGGTCAAAAGGGCCATCTGAAAAAAGTGTAAAATCCAGAAAGGCAGGACAGGCCATGGAGAACTGGGAGCCTTGTTATGCTGATGGGCGGGATGTAAATTGCCAATAGACACTCGGGAGAAGTGTATGGTGTTTCTTGAAACATCTAAAAAACAAAGCAACAGAGCCTAGGGCACTGCCACTTATGGTCCTATAGCTTTGGGAAATTAAAATCAAAAAGATACAGCCACCCCAAAGTTTGGGACGCCTCTGTTTACAAGAACCTCGTTTACAGTACAAGTTCAACATCGCAGAAAGTGAAAAATGGATAAAGAACTTGTGGTACTTACGTACAATGCAGTATCACTCAGCAATGAAATCTATGTCATCAGGCCCGTAGCAGCATAATGAGTGGATTCAGGTACGATGATTCTAACTGAAATAAGTCACACAGAAAAAGAAACATCATAAGATATCACTAATACACGGAATGTAAACTTGGCTACACAGGAACTGCTTTCCAGAACAGAACAGGGTCTCAAATTTAGAAAACCAACTTGTGCTTGCTTAAGGGGAAAGGTGAGTTGGGGTGCTGCATAAAACCAGAGATTGAAATGAGCACAGTTAAAGTTCCTTAAGCCAAATATGGAATAGACAAGAGCTACTCCTTGCTCAATGAAATGGACTCAACACCGCATATTAAACGCCTAAGAATGTACCTGACTAGTAAGTATCTTAAAACCTATGGATTGCTATGTCTCCGAAAGAGAATCAAGCATGTGTACAGGGGCATAAACGCAGCAGTGATAGGATTGGAGAGGTTCGGTGAGCAAATGAAGACCCTTTGAAGTCATATTGCACGGTACCCATTCCACGGGTTTCAACTACCCAGGTTTAAGGTATTCTTCCTTCAGCTAAAACATGCATGTGGAACCTAGAGTATGATCAACCATGTGATCGGGAGACGTGTTCAAATATGTCTCAGTTTTCCTCCCCTGGTACTTAGGTGCAACATTCCAGACGCTTTACTAACACTCTCCCGACTTGGAGAGTCAGTCCCTTTAACCTCCTGTTTGGCCCAGTTTGCAATTTCTTCAGAAGATGAACAGGAATAGCGAGAACCAATGAGAGGCTAGCTGGAGGTGTCTGGACGGGCAAATTTAACTCTCATTTCCCACCAGGAAGAGGAATTAACCAAAGGCTCAGCATGCCGTGCCGGAACCAGATTAGGGCCTGAAGCCATCCTGCGGTGTTGCGGCCAGCTCAAAAGAAAGCGAGTTGAAGAAAGGAGCTCAGGGGCACTGTAATTCACAAACCTGCAGAGTTATAAATGACAGCTATCGTCCAAAAATAGACTGAAGTAAGGCTGCCAAGAGGACTTGAAAGCGGGGCAGAATTGCAGGAAACCGATTTCAGGAGGTAGACTGGAATTGCATTGAAAGCATAGGAAAAGAGGCAGAACGTCCACAATGATGCACTTGGCCAAAAAGGGCGTATGCGTTTTTTCCTGAATATATTCAGGAAAAAACGCATACGCCCTTTTTGGCCAACCAAGCAAGCTTGCAAAGGAAATCTGCACTACAATGAAGTCTCACTTCCCCCCGGTCAAAAGGGCCATCTGAAAAAAGTGTAAAATCCAGAAAGGCAGGACAGGCCATGGAGAACTGGGAGCCTTGTTATGCTGATGGGCGGGATGTAAATTGCCAACAACCACTTGGGAGAAGTGTATGGTGTTTCCTGAAACATCTAAAAAACAAAGCAACAGAGCCTAGGGCACTTCCACTTATGGTCCTATAGCTTAGGGAAATTAAAATCAAAAAGACACAGCCACCCCAAAGTTTGGAACGGCTCTGTTTACAAGAACCTCGTTTACAGTACAAGTTCAACATCGAAGAAAGTGAAAAATGGATAAAGAAGTTGTGGTATTTACTTACAAAGCAATATCACTCAGCAATGAAATCTATGTCATCAGGCCCTTAGCATCACAATGAGTGGATTCAGGTATGATGATTCTAACTGAAATAAGTCACACAGAAAAAGAAACATCATAAGATATCAGTAATACACGGAATGTAAACTTGGCTACACAGGAAATGAATTACAGAACAGAACAGGGTCTCAAATTTAGAAAACCAACTTATGCTTGCTTAAGGGGAAAGGTGAGTTGGGGTGCTGCATAAAACCAGAGATTGAAATGAGCACAGATAAAGTTCCTTAAGTCAAATATGGAATAGACAAGAGCTACTCCTTGCTCAACGAAATGGACTCAACACCGCATATTAAACGCCTAAGAATGTACCTGACTAGTATGTATCTTAAAACCTATGGATTGCTATGTCTCCAAAAGAGAATCAAGCATGTGTACAGGGGCATAAACGCAGCAGTGATAGGATTGGAGAGGTTCGGTGAGCAAATGAAGACCCTTTGAAGTCATATTGCATGGTACCCATTACACGGGTCTCAACTCTCCAGGTTTAAGGTATTCTTCCTTCAGCTAAAACATGCATGTGGAACCCAAGTATGATCAACCATGTGAACGGGAGACGTGTTCAAATATGTCTCAGTTTTCCTCCCCTGGTACTCGGGTGCAACATTCCAGACGCTTTACTAACACTCTCCCCACTTGGAGAGTCAGCGCCTTTAACCTCGTGTTTGGCCTAGTTTGCAATTTCTGCGGAAGATGAACAGGAATAGCGAGAACCAATGAGAGGCTAGCTGGAGGTGTCTGGACGGGCAAATTTAACTCTCATTTCCCACCAGGAAGAGGAAATAACCAAAGGCTCAGCGTGCCGTACCGGAACCAGATTAGGGCCTGAAGCCACCCTGCGGTGTTGCGGCCAGCTCAAAAGAAAGCGAGTTGAACAAAGGAGCTCAGGGGCACTGTAATTCACAAACCTGCAGAGTTATAAATGACAGCTATCGTCCAAAAATAGACTGAAGTAAGGCTGCCAAGAGGACTTGAAAGCGGGGCAGAATTGCAGGAAACCGATTTCAGGAGGTAGACTGGAATTGCATTGAAAGCATAGGAAAAGAGGCAGAACGTCCACAATGATGCACTTGGCCAAAAAGGGCGTATGCGTTTTTTCCTGAATATATTCAGGAAAAAACGCATACGCCCTTTTTGGCCAACCAAGCAAGCTTGCAAAGGAAATCTGCACTACAATGAAGTCTCACTTCCCCCCGGTCAAAAGGGCCATCTGAAAAAAGTGTAAAATCCAGAAAGGCAGGACAGGCCATGGAGAACTGGGAGCCTTGTTATGCTGATGGGCGGGATGTAAATTGCCAACAACCACTCGGGAGAAGTGTATGGTGTTTCCTGAAACATCTAAAAAACAAAGCAACAGAACCTAGGGCACTTCCACTTATGGTCCTATAGCTTAGGGAAATTAAAATCAAAAAGACACAGCCACACCAAAAATGGAACGGCTCTGTTTACAAAAACCTCGTTTACAGTACAAGTTCAACATCGCAGAAAGTGAAAAATGGATAAAGAAGTTGTGGTATTTACTTACAAAGCAATATCACTCAGCAATGAAATCTGTGTCATCAGGCCCTTAGCAGCACAATGAGTGGATTCAGGTATGATGATTCTAACTGAAGTAAGTCACACAGAAAAGAAACATCATAAGATATCAGTAATACACGGAATGTAAACTTGGCTACACAGGAACTGAATTACAGAACAGAACAGGGTCTCAAATTTAGAAAACCAACTTATTCTTGCTTAAGGGGAAAGGTGAGTTGGGGTGCTGCATAAAACCAGAGATTGAAATGAGCACAGATAAAATTCCTTAAGCCAAATATGGAATAGACAAGAGCTACTACTTGCTCAACGAAATGGACTCAACACCCCATATTAAACGCCTAAGAATGTACCTGACTAGTAAGTATCTTAAAACCTATGGATTGCTATGTCTCCAAAAGAGAATCAAGCGTGTGTACAGGGGCATAAACGCAGCAGTGATAGGATTGGAGAGGTTCGGTGAGCAAATGAAGACCCTTTGAAGTCATATTGCATGGTACCCATTCCACGGGTTTCAACTACCCAGGTTTAAGGTATTCTTCCTTCAGATAAAACATGCATGTGGAACCTAGAGTATGATCAACCATGTGATCGGGAGACGTGTTCAAATATGTCTCAGTTTTCCTCCCCTGGTACTCGGGTGCAACATTCCAGACGCTTTACTAACACTCTCCCCACTTGGAGAGTCAGCGCCTTTAACCTCCTGTTTGGCCCAGTTTGCAATTTCTGCGGAAGATGAACAGGAATAGCGAGAACCAATGAGAGGCTAGGTGGAGGTGTCTGGACGGGCAAATTTAACTCTCATTTCCCACCAGGAAGAGGAAATAACCAAAGGCTCAGCGTGCCGTACCGGAACCAGATTAGGGCCTGAAGCCATCCTGCGGTGTTGCGGCCAGCTCAAAAGAAAGCGAGTTGAACAAAGGAGCTCAGGGGCACTGTAATTCACAAACCTGCAGAGTTATAAATGACAGCTATCGTCCAAAAATAGACTGAAGTAAGGCTGCCAAGAGGACTTGAAAGCGGGGCAGAATTGCAGGAAACCGATTTCAGGAGGTAGACTGGAATTGCATTGAAAGCATAGGAAAAGAGGCAGAACGTCCACAATGATGCACTTGGCCAAAAAGGGCGTATGCGTTTTTTCCTGAATATATTCAGGAAAAAACGCATACGCCCTTTTTGGCCAACCAAGCAAGCTTGCAAAGGAAATCTGCACTACAATGAAGTCTCACTTCCCCCCGGTCAAAAGGGCCATCTGAAAAAAGTGTAAAATCCAGAAAGGCAGGACAGGCCATGGAGAACTGGGAGCCTTGTTATGCTGATTGGCGGGATGTAAATTGCCAACAACCACTCGGGAGAAGTGTATGGTGTTTCCTGAAACATCTAAAAAAAAAGCAACAGAACCTAGGGCACTTCCACTTATGGTCCTATAGCTTAGGGAAATTAAAATCAAAAAGACACAGCCACCCCAAAGTTTGGGACACCTCTGTTTACAAGAACCTCGTTTAAAGTACAAGTTCAACATCGCAGAAAGTGAAAAATGGATAAAGAAGTTGTGGTATTCACTTACAAAGCAGTATCACTCAGCAATGAAATTTGTGTCATCAGGCCCTTAGCATCACAATGAGTGGATTCAGGTATGATGATTCTAACTGAAATAAGTCACACAGAAAAAGAAACATCATAAGATATCACTAATACACGGAATGTAAACTTGCCTACACAGGAACTGAATTACAGAACAGAACAGTGTCTCAAATTTAGAAAACCAACTTATGCTTGCTTAAGGGTAAAGGTGAGTTGGGGTGCTGCATAAAACCAGAGATTGAAATGAGCACAGATAAAGTTCCTTAAGCCAAATATGGAATAGACAAGAGCTACTCCTTGCTCAACGAAATGGACTCAACACCCCATATTAAACGCCTAAGAATGTTCCTGACTAGTAAGTATCTTAAAACCTATGGATTGCTATGTCTCCAAAAGAGAATCAAGCATGTGTACAGGGGCATAAACGCAGCAGTGATAGGATTGGAGAGGTTCGGTGAGCAAATGAAGACCCTTTGAAGTCATATTGCATGGTACCCATTCCACGGGTTTCAACTACCCAGGTTTAAGGTATTCTTCCTTCAGCTAAAACATGCATGTGGAACCTAGAGTATGATCAACCATGTGATCGGGAGACGTGTTCAAATATGTCTCAGTTTTCGTACCCTGGTACTTGGGTGCAACATTCCAGACGCTTTACTAACACTCTCCCCACTTGGAGAGTCAGTCCCTTTAACCTCCTGTTTGGCCCAGTTTGCAATTTCTGCGGAAGATGAACAGGAATAGCGAGAACCAATGAGAGGCTAGCTGGAGGTGTCTGGACGGGCAAATTTAACTCTCATTTCCCACCAGGAAGAGGAATTAACCAAAGGCTCAGCGTGCCGTGCCGGAACCAGATTAGGTCCTGAAGCCATCCTGCGGTGTTGCGGCCAGGTCACAAGAAAGCGAGTTGAAGAAAGGAGCTCAGGGGCACTGTAATTCACAAACCTGCAGAGTTATAAATGACAGCTATCGTCCAAAAATAGACTGAAGTAAGGCTGCCAAGAGGACTTGAAAGCGGGGCAGAATTGCAGGAAACCGATTTCAGGAGGTAGACTGGAATTGCATTGAAAGCATAGGAAAAGAGGCAGAACGTCCACAATGATGCACTTGGCCAAAAAGGGCGTATGCGTTTTTTCCTGAATATATTCAGGAAAAAACGCATACGCCCTTTTTGGCCAACCAAGCAAGCTTGCAAAGGAAATCTGCACTACAATGAAGTCTCACTTCCCCCCGGTCAAAAGGGCCATCTGAAAAAAGTGTAAAATCCAGAAAGGCAGGACAGGCCATGGAGAACTGGGAGCCTTGTTATGCTGATGGGCGGGATGTAAATTGCCAACAACCACTCGGGAGAAGTGTATGGTGTTTCCTGAAACATCTAAAAAACAAAGCAACAGAGCCTAGGGCACTTCCACTTATGGTCCTATAGCTTAGGGAAATTAAAATCAAAAAGACACAGCCATCCAAAAGTTTGGAACGGCTCTGTTTACAAGAACCTCGTTTACAGTACAAGTTCAACATCGCAGAAAGTGAAAAATGGATAAAGAACTTGTGGTACTTACGTACAATGCAGTATCACTCAGCAATGAAATCTATGTCATCACGCCCGTAGCAGCATAATTAGTAGATTCAGGTACGATGATTCTAACTGAAATAAGTCACACAGAAAAAGAAACATCATAAGATATCAGTAATACACGGAATGTAAACTTGGCTACACAGGAACTGAATTCCGAAACAGAACAGGGTCTCAAATTTAGAAAACCAACTTATGCTTGCTTAAGGGTAAAGGTGAGTTGGGTTGCTGCATAAAACCAGAGATTGAAATGAGCACAGATAAAGTTCCTTAAGCCAAATATGGAATAGACAAGAGCTACTCCTTGCTCAACGAAATGGACTCAACACCGCATATTAAACGCCTAAGAATGTACCTGACTAGTAAGTATCTTAAAACCTATGGATTGCTATGTCTCCAAAAGAGAATCAAGCATGTGTACAGGGGCATAAACGCAGCAGTGATAGGATTGGAGAGGTTCGGTGAGCAAATGAAGACCCTTTGAAGTCATATTGCATGGTACCCATTCCACGGGTTTCAACTACCCAGGTTTTAGGTATTCTTCCTTCAGCTAAAACATGCATGTGGAACCCAAGTATGATCAACCATGTGAACGGGAGACGTGTTCAAATATGTCTCAGTTTTCCTCCCCTGGTACTCGGGTGCAACATTCCAGACGCTTTACTAACACTCTCCCCACTTGGAGAGTCAGCGCCTTTAACCTCCTGTTTGGCCCAGTTTGCAATTTCTGCGGAAGATGAACAGGAATAGCGAGAACCAATGACAGGCTAGCTGGAGGTGTCTGGACGGGCAAATTTAACTCTCATTTCCCACCAGGAAGAGGAAATAACCAAAGGCTCAGCGTGCCGTACCGGAACCAGATTAGGGCCTGAAGCCATCCTGCGGTGTTGCGGCCAGCTCAAAAGAAAGCGAGTTGAAGAAAGGAGCTCAGGGGCACTGTAATTCACAAACCTGCAGAGTTATAAATGACAGCTATCGTCCAAAAATAGACTGAAGTAAGGCTGCCAAGAGGACTTGAAAGCGGGGCAGAATTGCAGGAAACCGATTTCAGGAGGTAGACTGGAATTGCATTGAAAGCATAGGAAAAGAGGCAGAACGTCCACAATGATGCACTTGGCCAAAAAGGGCGTATGCGTTTTTTCCTGAATATATTCAGGAAAAAACGCATACGCCCTTTTTGGCCAACCAAGCAAGCTTGCAAAGGAAATCTGCACTACAATGAAGTCTCACTTCCCCCCGGTCAAAAGGGCCATCTGAAAAAAGTGTAAAATCCAGAAAGGCAGGACAGGCCATGGAGAACTGGGAGCCTTGTTATGCTGATGGGCGGGATGTAAATTGCCAACAACCACTCGGGAGAAGTGTATGGTGTTTCCTGAAACATCTAAAAAACAAAGCAACAGAACCTAGGGCACTTCCACTTATGGTCCTATAGCTTAGGGAAATTAAAATCAAAAAGACACAGCCACCCCAAAGTTTGGAACGGCTCTGTTTACAAGAACCTCGTTTACAGTACAAGTTCAACATCGCAGAAAGTGAAAAATGGATAAAGAAGTTGTGGTATTTACTTACAAACCAATATCACTCAGCAATGAAATCTGTGTCATCAGGCCCTTAGCAGCACAATGAGTGGATTCAGGTATGATGATTCTAACTGAAGTAAGTCACACAGAAAAAGAAACATCATAAGATATCAGTAATACACGGAATGTAAACTTGGCTACACAGGAACTGAATTACAGAACAGAACAGGGTCTCAAATTTAGAAAACCAACTTATGCTTGCTTAAGGGTAAAGGTGAGTTGGGGTGCTGCATAAAACCAGAGATTGAAATGAGCACAGATAAAGTTCCTTAAGCCAAATATGGAATAGACAAGAGCTACTCCTTGCTCAACGAAATGGACTCAACACCGCATATTAAACGCCTAAGAATGTACCTGACTAGTAAGTATCTTAAAACCTATGGATTGCTTTGTCTCCAAAAGAGAATCAAGCGTGTGTACAGGGGCATAAACGCAGCAGTGATAGGATTGGAGAGGTTCGGTGAGCAAATGAAGACCCTTTGAAGTCATATTGCATGGTACCCATTCCACGGGTCTCAACTCTCCAGGTTTAAGGTATTCTTCCTTCAGCTAAAACATGCATGTGGAACCCAAGTATGATCAACCATGTGAACGGGAGACGTGTTCAAATATGTCTCAGTTTTCCTCCCCTGGTACTCGGGTGCAACATTCCAGACGCTTTACTAACACTCTCCCAACTTGGAGAGTCAGCGCCTTTAACCTCCTGTTTGGCCCAGTTTGCAATTTCTGCGGAAGATGAACAGGAATAGCGAGAACCAATGACAGGCTAGCTGGAGGTGTCTGGACGGGCAAATTTAACTCTCATTTCCCACCAGGAAGAGGAATTAACCAAAGGCTCAGCATGCCGCACCGGAACCAGATTAGGGCCTGAAGCCATCCTGCGGTGTTGCGGCCAGCTCAAAAGAAAGCGAGTTGAACAAAGGAGCTCAGGGGCACTGTAATTCACAAACCTGCAGAGTTATAAATGACAGCTATCGTCCAAAAATAGACTGAAGTAAGGCTGCCAAGAGGACTTGAAAGCGGGGCAGAATTGCAGGAAACCGATTTCAGGAGGTAGACTGGAATTGCATTGCAAGCATAGGAAAAGAGGCAGAACGTCCACAATGATGCACTTGGCCAAAAAGGGCGTATGCGTTTTTTCCTGAATATATTCAGGAAAAAACGCATACGCCCTTTTTGGCCAACCAAGCAAGCTTGCAAAGGAAATCTGCACTACAATGAAGTCTCACTTCCCCCCGGTCAAAAGGGCCATCTGAAAAAAGTGTAAAATCCAGAAAGGCAGCAGGCCATTGAGAACTGGGAACCTTGTTATGCTGATGGGCGGGATGTAAATTGCCAACAGACACTTGGGAGAAGTGTATGGTGTTTCCTGAAACATCTAAAAAACAAAGCAACAGAGCCTAGGGCACTTCCACTTATGGTCCTATAGCTTAGGGAAATTAAAATCAAAAAGACACAGCCACCCCAAAGTTTGGAACGGCTCTGTTTACAAGAACCTCGTTTACAGTACAAGTTCAACATCACAGAAAGTGAAAAATGGATAAAGAAGTTGTGGTATTCACTTACAAAGCAATATCACTCAGCAATGAAATTTGTGTCATCAGGCCATTAGCATCACAATGAGTGGATTCAGGTATGATGATTCTAACTGAAATAAGTCACACAGAAAAAGAAACATCATAAGATATCACTAATACACGGAATGTAAACTTGCCTACACAGGAACTGAATTACAGAACAGAACAGTGTCTCAAATTTAGAAAACCAACTTATGCTTGCTTAAGGGTAAAGGTGAGTTGGGGTGCTGCATAAAACCAGAGATTGAAATGAGCACAGATAAAGTTCCTTAATCCAAATATGGAATAGACAAGAGCTACTCCTTGCTCAACGAAATGGACTCAACACCCCATATTAAACGCCTAAGAATGTTCCTGACTAGTAAGTATCTTAAAACCTATGGATTGCTATGTCTCCAAAAGAGAATCAAGCATGTGTACAGGGGCATAAACGCAGCAGTGATAGGATTGGAGAGGTTCGGTGAGCAAATGAAGACCCTTTGAAGTCATATTGCATGGTACCCATTCCACGGGTTTCAACTACCCAGGTTTAAGGTATTCTTCCTTCAGCTAAAACATGCATGTGGAACCTAGAGTATGATCAACCATGTGATCGGGAGACCAGTTGAAATATGTCTCAGTTTTCGTACCCTGGTACTTGGGTGCAACATTCCAGACGCTTTACTAACACTCTCCCCACTTGGAGAGTCAGCGCCTTTAACCTCCTGTTTGGCCCAGTTTGCAATTTCTGCGGAAGATGAACAGGAATAGCGAGAACCAATGAGAGGCTAGCTGGAGGTGTCTGGACGGGCAAATTTAACTCTCATTTCCCACCAGGAAGAGGAAATAACCAAAGGCTCAGCGTGCCGTTCCGGAACCATATTAGGGCCTGAAGCCATCCTGCGGTGTTGCGGCCAGCTCAAAAGAAAGCGAGTTGAAGATAGGAGCTCAGGGGCACTGTAATTCACAAACCTGCAGAGTTATAAATGACAGCTATCGTCCAAAAATAGACTGAAGTAAGGCTGCCAAGAGGACTTGAAAGCGGGGCAGAATTGCAGGAAACCGATTTCAGGAGGTAGACTGGAATTGCATTGAAAGCATAGGAAAAGAGGCAGAACGTCCACAATGATGCACTTGGCCAAAAAGGGCGTATGCGTTTTTTCCTGAATATATTCAGGAAAAAACGCATACGCCCTTTTTGGCCAACCAAGCAAGCTTGCAAAGGAAATCTGCACTACAATGAAGTCTCACTTCCCCCCGGTCAAAAGGGCCATCTGAAAAAAGTGTAAAATCCAGAAAGGCAGGACAGGCCATGGAGAACTGGGAGCCTTGTTATGCTGATGGGCGGGATGTAAATTGCCAACAACCACTCGGGAGAAGTGTATGGTGTTTCCTGAAACATCTAAAAAACAAAGCAACAGAACCTAGGGCACTTCCACTTATGGTCCTATAGCTTAGGGAAATTAAAATCAAAAAGACACAGCCACCCCAAAGTTTGGAACGGCTCTGTTTACAAGAACCTCGTTTACAGTACAAGTTCAACATCGCAGAAAGTGAAAAATGGATAAAGAACTTGTGGTACTTACGTACAATGCAGTATCACTCAGCAATGAAATCTATGTCATCAGGCCCGTAGCAGCATAATGAGTAGATTCAGGTACGATGATTCTAACTGAAATAAGTCACACAGAAAAAGAAACATCATAAGATATCAGTAATACACGGAATGTAAACTTGGCTACACAGGAACTGAATTCCAAAACAGAACAGGGTCTCAAATTTAGAAAACCAACTTATGCTTGCTTAAGGGGAAAGGTGAGTTGGGTTGCTGCATAAAACCAGAGATTGAAATGAGCACAGATAAAGTTCCTTAAGCCAAATATGGAATAGACAAGAGCTACTCCTTGCTCAACGAAATGGACTCAACACCCCATATTAAACGCCTAAGAATGTACCTGACTAGTAAGTATCTTAAAACCTATGGATTGCTATGTCTCCAAAAGAGAATCAAGCGTGTGTACAGGGGCATAAACGCAGCAGTGATAGGATTGGAGAGGTTCGGTGAGCAAATGAAGACCCTTTGAAGTCATATTGCATGGTACCCATTCCACGGGTCTCAACTCTCCAGGTTTAAGGTATTCTTCCTTCAGCTAAAACATGCATGTGGAACCCAAGTAAGATCAACCATGTGAACGGGAGACGTGTTCAAATATGTCTCAGTTTTCCTCCCCTGGTACTCGGGTGCAACATTCCAGACGCTTTACTAACACTCTCCCCACTTGGAGAGTCAGCGCCTTTAACCTCCTGATTGGCCCAGTTTGCAATTTCTGCGGAAGATGAACAGGAATAGCGAGAACCAATGAGAGGCTAGCTGGAGGTGTCTGGACGGGCAAATTTAACTCTCATTTCCCACCAGGAAGAGGAAATAACCAAAGGCTCAGCGTGCCGTTCCGGAACCAGATTAGGGCCTGAAGCCATCCTGCGGTGTTGCGGCCAGCTCAAAAGAAAGCGAGTTGAAGATAGGAGCTCAGGGGCACTGTAATTCACAAACCTGCAGAGTTATAAATGACAGCTATCGTCCAAAAATAGACTGAAGTAAGGCTGCCAAGAGGACTTGAAAGCGGGGCAGAATTGCAGGAAACCGATTTCAGGAGGTAGACTGGAATTGCATTGAAAGCATAGGAAAAGAGGCAGAACGTCCACAATGATGCACTTGGCCAAAAAGGGCGTATGCGTTTTTTCCTGAATATATTCAGGAAAAAACGCATACGCCCTTTTTGGCCAACCAAGCAAGCTTGCAAAGGAAATCTGCACTACAATGAAGTCTCACTTCCCCCCGGTCAAAAGGGCCATCTGAAAAAAGTGTAAAATCCAGAAAGGCAGGACAGGCCATGGAGAACTGGGAGCCTTGTTATGCTGATGGGCGGGATGTAAATTGCCAACAACCACTCGGGAGAAGTGTATGGTGTTTCCTGAAACATCTAAAAAACAAAGCAACAGAACCTAGGGCACTTCCACTTATGGTCCTATAGCTTAGGGAAATTAAAATCAAAAAGACACAGCCACCCCAAAGTTTGGAACGGCTCTGTTTACAAGAACCTCGTTTACAGTACAAGTTCAACATCGCAGAAAGTGAAAAATGGATAAAGAACTTGTGGTACTTACGTACAATGCAGTATCACTCAGCAATGAAATCTATGTCATCAGGCCCGTAGCAGCATAATGAGTAGATTCAGGTACGATGATTCTAACTGAAATAAGTCACACAGAAAAAGAAACATCATAAGATATCAGTAATACATGGAATGTAAACTTGGCTACACAGGAACTGAATTCCAAAACAGAACAGGGTCTCAAATTTAGAAAACCAACTTATGCTTGCTTAAGGGGAAAGGTGAGTTGGGTTGCTGCATAAAACCAGAGATTGAAATGAGCACAGATAAAGTTCCTTAAGCCAAATATGGAATAGACAAGAGCTACTCCTTGCTCAACGAAATGGACTCAACACCCCATATTAAACGCCTAAGAATGTACCTGACTAGTAAGTATCTTAAAACCTATGGATTGCTATGTCTCCAAAAGAGAATCAAGCGTGTGTACAGGGGCATAAACGCAGCAGTGATAGGATTGGAGAGGTTCGGTGAGCAAATGAAGACCCTTTGAAGTCATATTGCATGGTACCCATTCCACGGGTCTCAACTCTCCAGGTTTAAGGTATTCTTCCTTCAGCTAAAACATGCATGTGGAACCCAAGTATGATCAACCATGTGAACGGGAGACGTGTTCAAATATGTCTCAGTTTTCCTCCCCTGGTACTCGGGTGCAACATTCCAGACGCTTTACTAACACTCTCCCCACTTGGAGAGTCAGCGCCTTTAACCTCCTGTTTGGCCCAGTTTGCAATTTCTGCGGAAGATGAACAGGAATAGCGAGAACCAATGACAGGCTAGCTGGAGGTGTCTGGACGGGCAAATTTAACTCTCATTTCCCACCAGGAAGAGGAAATAACCAAAGGCTCAGCGTGCCGTACCGGAACCAGATTAGGGCCTGAAGCCATCCTGCGGTGTTGCGGCCAGCTCAAAAGAAAGCGAGTTGAACAAAGGAGCTCAGGGGCACTGTAATTCACAAACCTGCAGAGTTATAAATGACAGCTATCGTCCAAAAATAGACTGAAGTAAGGCTGCCAAGAGGACATGAAAGCGGGGCAGAATTGCAAGAAACCGATTTCAGGAGGTAGACTGGAATTGCATTGAAAGCATAGGAAAAGAGGCAGAACGTCCACAATGATGCACTTGGCCAAAAAGGGCGTATGCGTTTTTTCCTGAATATATTCAGGAAAAAACGCATACGCCCTTTTTGGCCAACCAAGCAAGCTTGCAAAGGAAATCTGCACTACAATGAAGTCTCACTTCCCCCCGGTCAAAAGGGCCATCTGAAAAAAGTGTAAAATCCAGAAAGGCAGCAGGCCATTGAGAACTGGGAACCTTGTTATGCTGATGGGCGGGATGTAAATTGCCAACAGACACTTGGGAGAAGTGTATGGTGTTTCCTGAAACATCTAAAAAACAAAGCAACAGAGCCTAGGGCACTTCCACTTATGGTCCTATAGCTTAGGGAAATTAAAATCAAAAAGACACAGCCACCCCAAAGTTTGGAATGGCTCTGTTTACAAGAACCTCGTTTACAGTACAAGTTCAACATCGCAGAAAGTGAAAAATGGATAAAGAAGTTGTGGTATTCACTTACAAAGCAATATCACTCAGCAATGAAATCTGTGTCATCAGGCCCTTAGCATCACAATGAGTGGATTCAGGTATGATGATTCTAACTGAAATAAGTCACACAGAAAAAGAAACATCATAAGATATCAGTAATACATGGAATGTAAACTTGGCTACATAGGAACTGAATTCCAAAACAGAACAGGGTCTCAAATTTAGAAAACCAACTTATGCTTGCTTAAGGGGAAAGGTGAGTTGGGTTGCTGCATAAAACCAGAGATTGAAATGAGCACAGATAAAGTTCCTTAAGCCAAATATGGAATAGACAAGAGCTACTCCTTGCTCAACGAAATGGACTCAACACCCCATATTAAACGCCTAAGAATGTACCTGACTAGTAAGTATCTTAAAACCTATGGATTGCTATGTCTCCAAAAGAGAATCAAGCGTGTGTACAGGGGCATAAACGCAGCAGTGATAGGATTGGAGAGGTTCGGTGAGCAAATGAAGACCCTTTGAAGTCATATTGCATGGTACCCATTCCACGGGTCTCAACTCTCCAGGTTTAAGGTATTCTTCCTTCAGCTAAAACATGCATGTGGAACCCAAGTATGATCAACCATGTGAACGGGAGACGTGTTCAAATATGTCTCAGTTTTCCTCCCCTGGTACTCGGGTGCAACATTCCAGACGCTTTACTAACACTCTCCCCACTTGGAGAGTCAGCGCCTTTAACCTCCTGTTTGGCCCAGTTTGCAATTTCTGCGGAAGATGAACAGGAATAGCGAGAACCAATGACAGGCTAGCTGGAGGTGTCTGGACGGGCAAATTTAACTCTCATTTCCCACCAGGAAGAGGAAATAACCAAAGGCTCAGCGTGCCGTACCGGAACCAGATTAGGGCCTGAAGCCATCCTGCGGTGTTGCGGCCAGCTCAAAAGAAAGCGAGTTGAACAAAGGAGCTCAGGGGCACTGTAATTCACAAACCTGCAGAGTTATAAATGACAGCTATCGTCCAAAAATAGACTGAAGTAAGGCTGCCAAGAGGACATGAAAGCGGGGCAGAATTGCAAGAAACCGATTTCAGGAGGTAGACTGGAATTGCATTGAAAGCATAGGAAAAGAGGCAGAACGTCCACAATGATGCACTTGGCCAAAAAGGGCGTATGCGTTTTTTCCTGAATATATTCAGGAAAAAACGCATACGCCCTTTTTGGCCAACCAAGCAAGCTTGCAAAGGAAATCTGCACTACAATGAAGTCTCACTTCCCCCCGGTCAAAAGGGCCATCTGAAAAAAGTGTAAAATCCAGAAAGGCAGCAGGCCATTGAGAACTGGGAACCTTGTTATGCTGATGGGCGGGATGTAAATTGCCAACAGACACTTGGGAGAAGTGTATGGTGTTTCCTGAAACATCTAAAAAACAAAGCAACAGAGCCTAGGGCACTTCCACTTATGGTCCTATAGCTTAGGGAAATTAAAATCAAAAAGACACAGCCACCCCAATGTTTGGAACGGCTCTGTTTACAAGAACCTCGTTTACAGTACAAGTTCAACATCGCAGAAAGTGAAAAATGGATAAAGAAGTTGTGGTATTCACTTACAAAGCAATATCACTCAGCAATGAAATTTGTGTCATCAGGCCCTTAGCATCACAATGAGTGGATTCAGGTATGATGATTCTAACTGAAATAAGTCACACAGAAAAAGAAACATCATAAGATATCACTAATACACGGAATGTAAACTTGCCTACACAGGAACTGAATTACAGAACAGAACAGTGTCTCAAATTTAGAAAACCAACTTATGCTTGCTTAAGGGTAAAGGAGAGTTGGGGTGCTGCATAAAACCAGAGATTGAAATGAGCACAGATAAAGTTCCTTAAGCCAAATATGGAATAGACAAGAGCTACTCCTTGCTCAACGAAATGGACTCAATACCCCATATTAAACGCCTAAGAATGTTCCTGACTAGTAAGTATCTTAAAACCTATGGATTGCTATGTCTCCAAAAGAGAATCAAGCATGTGTACAGGGGCATAAACGCAGCAGTGATAGGATTGGAGAGGTTCGGTGAGCAAATGAAGACCCTTTGAAGTCATATTGCATGGTACCCATTCCACGGGTCTCAACTCTCCAGGTTTAAGGTATTCTTCCTTCAGCTAAAACATGCATGTGGAACCCAAGTATGATCAACCATGTGAACGGGAGACGTGTTCAAATATGTCTCAGTTTTCCTCCCCTGGTACTCGGGTGCAACATTCCAGACGCTTTACTAACACTCTCCCCACTTGGAGAGTCAGCGCCTTTAACCTCCTGTTTGGCCCAGTTTGCAATTTCTGCGGAAGATGAACAGGAATAGCGAGAACCAATGACAGGCTAGCTGGAGGTGTCTGAACGGGCAAATTTAACTCTCATTTCCCACCAGGAAGAGGAAATAACCAAAGGCTCAGCGTGCCGTGCCGGAACCAGATTAGGGCCTGAAGCCATCCTGCGGTGTTGCGGCCAGGTCACAAGAAAGCGAGTTGAAGAAAGGAGCTCAGGGGCACTGTAATTCACAAACCTGCAGAGTTATAAATGACAGCTATCGTCCAAAAATAGACTGAAGTAAGGCTGCCAAGAGGACTTGAAAGCGGGGCAGAATTGCAGGAAACCGATTTCAGGAGGTAGACTGGAATTGCATTGAAAGCATAGGAAAAGAGGCAGAACGTCCACAATGATGCACTTGGCCAAAAAGGGCGTATGCGTTTTTTCCTGAATATATTCAGGAAAAAACGCATACGCCCTTTTTGGCCAACCAAGCAAGCTTGCAAAGGAAATCTGCACTACAATGAAGTCTCACTTCCCCCCGGTCAAAAGGGCCATCTGAAAAAAGTGTAAAATCCAGAAAGGCAGCAGGCCATTGAGAACTGGGAACCTTGTTATGCTGATGGGCGGGATGTAAATTGCCAACAGACACTTGGGAGAAGTGTATGGTGTTTCCTGAAACATCTAAAAAACAAAGCAACAGAGCCTAGGGCACTTCCACTTATGGTCCTATAGCTTAGGGAAATTAAAATCAAAAAGACACAGCCACCCCAAAGTTTGGAATGGCTCTGTTTACAAGAACCTCGTTTACAGTACAAGTTCAACATCGCAGAAAGTGAAAAATGGATAAAGAAGTTGTGGTATTCACTTACAAAGCAATATCACTCAGCAATGAAATCTGTGTCATCAGGCCCTTAGCATCACAATGAGTGGATTCAGGTATGATGATTCTAACTGAAATAAGTCACACAGAAAAAGAAACATCATAAGATATCACTAATACACGGAATGTAAACTTGCCTACACAGGAACTGAATTACAGAACAGAACAGTGTCTCAAATTTAGAAAACCAACTTATGCTTGCTTAAGGGTAAAGGTGAGTTGGGGTGCTGCATAAAACCAGAGATTGAAATGAGCACAGATAAAGTTCCTTAAGCCAAATATGGAATAGACAAGAGCTACTCCTTGCTCAACGAAATGGACTCAACACCCCATATTAAACGCCTAAGAATGTTCCTGACTAGTAAGTATCTTAAAACCTATGGATTGCTATGTCTCCAAAAGAGAATCAAGCATGTGTACAGGGGCATAAACGCAGCAGTGATAGGATTGGAGAGGTTCGGTGAGCAAATGAAGACCCTTTGAAGTCATATTTCATGGTACTCATTCCACGGGTTTCAACTACCCAGGTTTAAGGTATTCTTCCTTCAGCTAAAACATGCATGTGGAACCTAGAGTATGATCAACCATGTGATCGGGAGACGTGTTCAAATATGTCTCAGTTTTCCTCCCCTGGTACTCGGGTGCAACATTCCAGACGCTTTACTAACACTCTCCCCACTTGGAGAGTCAGTCCCTTTAAACTCCTGTTTGGCCCAGTTTGCAATTTCTGCGGAAGATGAACAGGAATAGCGAGAACCAATGAGAGGCTAGCTGGAGGTTTCTGGACGGGCAAATTTAACTCTCATTTCCCACCAGGAAGAGGAAATAACCAAAGGCTCAGCGTGCCGTACCGGAACCAGATTAGGGCCTGAAGCCATCCTGCGGTGTTGCGGCCAGCTCAAAAGAAAGCGAGTTGAAGATAGGAGCTCAGGGGCACTGTAATTCACAAACCTGCAGAGTTATAAATGACAGCTATCGTCCAAAAATAGACTGAAGTAAGGCTGCCAAGAGGACTTGAAAGCGGGGCAGAATTGCAGGAAACCGATTTCAGGAGGTAGACTGGAATTGCATTGAAAGCATAGGAAAAGAGGCAGAACGTCCACAATGATGCACTTGGCCAAAAAGGGCGTATGCGTTTTTTCCTGAATATATTCAGGAAAAAACGCATACGTCCTTTTTGGCCAACCAAGCAAGCTTGCAAAGGAAATCTGCACTACAATGAAGTCTCACTTCCCCCCGGTCAAAAGGGCCATCTGAAAAAAGTGTAAAATCCAGAAAGGCAGGACAGGCCATGGAGAACTGGGAGCCTTGTTATGCTGATGGGCGGGATGTAAATTGCCAACAACCACTCGGGAGAAGTGTATGGTGTTTCCTGAAACATCTAAAAAACAAAGCAACAGAACCTAGGGCACTTCCACTTATGGTCCTATAGCTTAGGGAAATTAAAATCAAAAAGACACAGCCACCCCAAAGTTTGGAACGGCTCTGTTTACAAGAACCTCGTTTACAGTACAAGTTCAACATCGCAGAAAGTGAAAAATGGATAAAGAAGTTGTGGTATTTACTTACAAAGCAATATCACTCAGCAATGAAATCTGTGTCATCAGGCCCTTAGCAGCACAATGAGTGGATTCAGGTATGATGATTCTAACTGAAGTAAGTCACACAGAAAATGAAACATCATAAGATATCAGTAATACACGGAATGTAAACTTGGCTACACAGGAACTGAATTACAGAACAGAACAGGGTCTCAAATTTAGAAAACCAACTTATGCCTGCTTAAGGGTAAAGGTGAGTTGGGGTGCTGCATAAAACCAGAGATTGAAATGAGCACAGATAAAGTTCCTTAAGACAAATATGGAATAGACAAGAGCTACTCCTTGCTCAACGAAATGGACTCAACACCCCATATTAAACGCCTAAGAATGTACCTGACTAGTAAGTATCTTAAAACCTATGGATTGCTATGTCTCCAAAAGAGAATCAAGCGTGTGTACAGGGGCATAAACGCAGCAGTGATAGGATTGGAGAGGTTCGGTGAGCAAATGAAGACCCTTTGAAGTCATATTGCATGGTACCCATTCCACGGGTCTCAACTCTCCAGGTTTAAGGTATTCTTCCTTCAGCTAAAACATGCATGTGGAACCCAAGTATGATCAACCATGTGAACGGGAGACGTGTTCAAATATGTCTCAGTTTTCCTCCCCTGGTACTCGGGTGCAACATTCCAGACGCTTTACTAACACTCTCCCCACTTGGAGAGTCAACGCCTTTAACCTCCTGTTTGGCCCAGTTTGCAATTTCTGCGGAAGATGAACAGGAATAGCGAGAACCAATGACAGGCTAGCTGGAGGTGTCTGGACGGGCAAATTTAACTCTCATTTCCCACCAGGAAGAGGAAATAACCAAAGGCTCAGCGTGCCGTACCGGAACCAGATTAGGGCCTGAAGCCATCCTGCGGTGTTGCGGCCAGCTCAAAAGAAAGCGAGTTGAACAAAGGAGCTCAGGGGCACTGTAATTCACAAACCTGCAGAGTTATAAATGACAGCTATCGTCCAAAAATAGACTGAAGTAAGGCTGCCAAGAGGACTTGAAAGCGGGGCAGAATTGCAGGAAACCGATTTCAGGAGGTAGACTGGAATTGCATTGAAAGCATAGGAAAAGAGGCAGAACGTCCACAATGATGCACTTGGCCAAAAAGGGCGTATGCGTTTTTTCCTGAATATATTCAGGAAAAAACGCATACGCCCTTTTTGGCCAACCAAGCAAGCTTGCAAAGGAAATCTGCACTACAATGAAGTCTCACTTCCCCCCGGTCAAAAGGGCCATCTGAAAAAAGTGTAAAATCCAGAAAGGCAGCAGGCCATTGAGAACTGGGAACCTTGTTATGCTGATGGGCGGGATGTAAATTGCCAACAGACACTTGGGAGAAGTGTATGGTGTTTCCTGAAACATCTAAAAAACAAAGCAACAGAGCCTAGGGCACTTCCACTTATGGTCCTATAGCTTAGGGAAATTAAAATCAAAAAGACACAGCCACCCCAAAGTTTGGAACGGCTCTGTTTACAAGAACCTCGTTTACAGTACAAGTTCAACATCGCAGAAAGTGAAAAATGGATAAAGAAGTTGTGGTATTCACTTACAAAGCAATATCACTCAGCAATGAAATTTGTGTCATCAGGCCCTTAGCATCACAATGAGTGGATTCAGGTATGATGATTCTAACTGAAATAAGTCACACAGCAAAAGAAACATCATAAGATATCACTAATACACGGAATGTAAACTTGCCTACACAGGAACTGAATTACAGAACAGAACAGTGTCTCAAATTTAGAAAACCAACTTATGCTTGCTTAAGGGTAAAGGTGAGTTGGGGTGCTGCATAAAACCAGAGATTGAAATGAGCACAGATAAAGTTCCTTAAGCCAAATATGGAATAGACAAGAGCTACTCCTTGCTCAACGAAATGGACTCAACACCCCATATTAAACGCCTAAGAATGTTCCTGACTAGTAAGTATCTTAAAACCTATGGATTGCTATGTCTCCAAAAGAGAATCAAGCATGTGTACAGGGGCATAAACGCAGCAGTGATAGGATTGGAGAGGTTCGGTGAGCAAATGAAGACCCTTTGAAGTCATATTGCATGGTACCCATTCCACGGGTTTCAACTACCCAGGTTTAAGGTATTCTTCCTTCAGCTAAAACATGCATGTGGAACCTAGAGTATGATCAACCATGTGATCGGGAGACGTGTTCAAATATGTCTCAGTTTTCGTACCCTGGTACTTGGGTGCAACATTTCAGACGCTTTACTAACACTCTCCCGACTTGGAGAGTCAGTCCCTTTAACCTCCTGTTTGGCCCAGTTTGCAATTTCTGCAGAAGATGAACAGGAATAGCGGGAACCAATGAGAGGCTAGCTGGAGGTGTCTGGACGGGCAAATTTAACTCTCATTCCCCACCAGGAAGAGGAATTAACCAAAGGCTCAGCGTGCCGTGCCGGAACCAGATTAGGTCCTGAAGCCATCCTGCGGTGTTGCGGCCAGGTCACAAGAAAGCGAGTTGAAGAAAGGAGCTCAGGGGCACTGTAATTCACAAACCTGCAGAGTTATAAATGACAGCTATCGTCCAAAAATAGACTGAAGTAAGGCTGCCAAGAGGACTTGAAAGCGGGGCAGAATTGCAGGAAACCGATTTCAGGAGGTAGACTGGAATTGCATTGAAAGCATAGGAAAAGAGGCAGAACGTCCACAATGATGCACTTGGCCAAAAAGGGCGTATGCGTTTTTTCCTGAATATATTCAGGAAAAAACGCATACGCCCTTTTTGGCCAACCAAGCAAGCTTGCAAAGGAAATCTGCACTACAATGAAGTCTCACTTCCCCCCGGTCAAAAGGGCCATCTGAAAAAAGTGTAAAATCCAGAAAGGCAGGACAGGCCATGGAGAACTGGGAGCCTTGTTATGCTGATGGGCGGGATGTAAATTGCCAACAACCACTCGGGAGAAGTGTATGGTGTTTCCTGAAACATCTAAAAAACAAAGCAACAGAACCTAGGGCACTTCCACTTATGGTCCTATAGCTTAGGGAAATTAAAATCAAAAAGACACAGCCACCCCAAAGTTTGGAACGGCTCTGTTTACAAGAACCTCGTTTACAGTACAAGTTCAACATCGCAGAAAGTGAAAAATGGATAAAGAACTTGTGGTACTTACGTACAATGCAGTATCACTCAGCAATGAAATCTATGTCATCACGCCCGTAGCAGCATAATGAGTAGATTCAGGTACGATGATTCTAACTGAAATAAGTCACACAGAAAAAGAAACATCATAAGATATCAGTAATACACGGAATGTAAACTTGGCTACACAGGAACTGAATTCCGAAACAGAACAGGGTCTCAAATTTAGAAAACCAACTTATGCTTGCTTAAGGGTAAAGGTGAGTTGGGTTGCTGCATAAAACCAGAGATTGAAATGAGCACAGATAAAGTTCCTTAAGCCAAATATGGAATAGACAAGAGCTACTCCTTGCTCAACGAAATGGACTCAACACCGCATATTAAACGCCTAAGAATGTACCTGACTAGTAAGTATCTTAAAACCTATGGATTACTATGTCTCCAAAAGAGAATCAAGCATGTGTACAGGGGCATAAACGCAGCAGTGATAGGATTGGAGAGGTTCGGTGAGCAAATGAAGACCCTTTGAAGTCATATTGCATGGTTCCCATTCCACGGGTTTCAACTACCCAGGTTTTAGGTATTCTTCCTTCAGCTAAAACATGCATGTGGAACCCAAGTATGATCAACCATGTGAACGGGAGACGTGTTCAAATATGTCTCAGTTTTCCTCCCCTGGTACTCGGGTGCAACATTCCAGACGCTTTACTAACACTCTTCCCACTTGGAGAGTCAGCGCCTTTAACCTCCTGTTTGGCCCAGTTTGCAATTTCTGCGGAAGATGAACAGGAATAGCGAGAACCAATGAGAGGCTAGCTGGAGGTGTCTGGACGGGCAAATTTAACTCTCATTTCCCACCAGGAAGAGGAAATAACCAAAGGCTCAGCGTGCCGTACCGGAACCAGATTAGGGCCTGAAGCCATCCTGCGGTGTTGCGGCCAGCTCAAAAGAAAGCGAGTTGAACAAAGGAGCTCAGGGGCACTGTAATTCACAAACCTGCAGAGTTATAAATGACAGCTATCGTCCAAAAATAGACTGAAGTAAGGCTGCCAAGAGGACTTGAAAGCGGGGCAGAATTGCAGGAAACCGATTTCAGGAGGTAGACTGGAATTGCATTGAAAGCATAGGAAAAGAGGCAGAACGTCCACAATAATGCACTTGGCCAAAAAGGGCGTATGCGTTTTTTCCTGAATATATTCAGGAAAAAACGCATACGCCCTTTTTGGCCAACCAAGCAAGCTTGCAAAGGAAATCTGCACTACAATGAAGTCTCACTTCCCCCCGGTCAAAAGGGCCATCTGAAAAAAGTGTAAAATCCAGAAAGGCAGGACAGGCCATGGAGAACTGGGAGCCTTGTTATGCTGATGGGCGGGATGTAAATTGCCAACAACCACTCGGGAGAAGTGTATGGTGTTTCCTGAAACATCTAAAAAACAAAGCAACAGAACCTAGGGCACTTCCACTTATGGTCCTATAGCTTAGGGAAATTAAAATCAAAAAGACACAGCCACCCCAAAGTTTGGAACGGCTCTGTTTACAAGAACCTCGTTTACAGTACAAGTTCAACATCGCAGAAAGTGAAAAATGGATAAAGAACTTGTGGTACTTACGTACAATGCAGTATCACTCAGCAATGAAATCTATGTCATCACGCCCGTAGCAGCATAATGAGTAGATTCAGGTACGATGATTCTAACTGAAATAAGTCACACAGAAAAAGAAACATCATAAGATATCAGTAATACACGGAATGTAAACTTGGCTACACAGGAACTGAATTCCGAAACAGAACAGGGTCTCAAATTTAGAAAACCAACTTATGCTTGCTTAAGGGTAAAGGTGAGTTGGGTTGCTGCATAAAACCAGAGATTGAAATGAGCACAGATAAAGTTCCTTAAGCCAAATATGGAATAGACAAGAGCTACTCCTTGCTCAACGAAATGGACTCAACACCGCATATTAAACGCCTAAGAATGTACCTGACTAGTAAGTATCTTAAAACCTATGGATTACTATGTCTCCAAAAGAGAATCAAGCATGTGTACAGGGGCATAAACGCAGCAGTGATAGGATTGGAGAGGTTCGGTGAGCAAATGAAGACCCTTTGAAGTCATATTGCATGGTTCCCATTCCACGGGTTTCAACTACCCAGGTTTTAGGTATTCTTCCTTCAGCTAAAACATGCATGTGGAACCCAAGTATGATCAACCATGTGAACGGGAGACGTGTTCAAATATGTCTCAGTTTTCCTCCCCTGGTACTCGGGTGCAACATTCCAGACGCTTTACTAACACTCTTCCCACTTGGAGAGTCAGCGCCTTTAACCTCCTGTTTGGCCCAGTTTGCAATTTCTGCGGAAGATGAACAGGAATAGCGAGAACCAATGAGAGGCTAGCTGGAGGTGTCTGGACGGGCAAATTTAACTCTCATTTCCCACCAGGAAGAGGAAATAACCAAAGGCTCAGCGTGCCGTACCGGAACCAGATTAGGGCCTGAAGCCATCCTGCGGTGTTGCGGCCAGCTCAAAAGAAAGCGAGTTGAACAAAGGAGCTCAGGGGCACTGTAATTCACAAACCTGCAGAGTTATAAATGACAGCTATCGTCCAAAAATAGACTGAAGTAAGGCTGCCAAGAGGACTTGAAAGCGGGGCAGAATTGCAGGAAACCGATTTCAGGAGGTAGACTGGAA
The DNA here is from genome assembly GCF_951394435.1 of Stenella coeruleoalba. Classification (NCBI taxonomy): domain Eukaryota; kingdom Metazoa; phylum Chordata; class Mammalia; order Artiodactyla; family Delphinidae; genus Stenella; species Stenella coeruleoalba. The sequence continues at coordinate 343,279 of NW_027646214.1, forward strand.
TTGCATTGAAAGCATAGGAAAAGAGGCAGAACGTCCACAATAATGCACTTGGCCAAAAAGGGCGTATGCGTTTTTTCCTGAATATATTCAGGAAAAAACGCATACGCCCTTTTTGGCCAACCAAGCAAGCTTGCAAAGGAAATCTGCACTACAATGAAGTCTCACTTCCCCCCGGTCAAAAGGGCCATCTGAAAAAAGTGTAAAATCCAGAAAGGCAGGACAGGCCATGGAGAACTGGGAGCCTTGTTATGCTGATGGGCGGGATGTAAATTGCCAACAACCACTCGGGAGAAGTGTATGGTGTTTCCTGAAACATCTAAAAAACAAAGCAACAGAACCTAGGGCACTTCCACTTATGGTCCTATAGCTTAGGGAAATTAAAATCAAAAAGACACAGCCACCCCAAAGTTTGGAACGGCTCTGTTTACAAGAACCTCGTTTACAGTACAAGTTCAACATCGCAGAAAGTGAAAAATGGATAAAGAAGTTGTGGTATTTACTTACAAAGCAATATCACTCAGCAATGAAATCTGTCTCATCAGGCCCTTAGCAGCACAATGAGTGGATTCAGGTATGATGATTCTAACTGAAGTAAGTCACACAGAAAAAGAAACATCATAAGATATCAGTAATACACGGAATGTAAACTTGGCTACACAGGAACTGAATTACAGAACAGAACAGGGTCTCAAATTTAGAAAACCAACTTATGCTTGCTTAAGGGTAAAGGTGAGTTGGGGTGCTGCATAAAACCAGAGATTGAAATGAGCACAGATAAAGTTCCTTAAGCCAAATATGGAATAGACAAGAGCTACTCCTTGCTCAACGAAATGGACTCAACACCCCATATTAAACGCCTAAGAATGTACCTGACTAGTAAGTATCTTAAAACCTATGGATTGCTATGTCTCCAAAAGAGAATCAAGCATGTGTACAGGGGCATAAACGCAGCAGTGATAGGATTGGAGAGGTTCGGTGAGCAAATGAAGACCCTTTGAAGTCATATTGCATGGTACCCATTACACGGGTCTCAACTCTCCAGGTTTAAGGTATTCTTCCTTCAGCTAAAACATGCATGTGGAACCTAGAGTATGATCAACCATGTGATCGGGAGACGTGTTCAAATATGTCTCAGTTTTCCTCCCCTGGTACTCGGGTGCAACATTCCAGACGCTTTACTAACACTCTCCCGACTTGGAGAGTCAGTCCCTTTAACCTCCTGTTTGGCCCAGTTTGCAATTTCTGCGGAAGATGAACAGGAATAGCGAGAACCAATGAGAGACTAGCTGGAGGTGTCTGGACGGGCAAATTTAACTCTCATTTCCCACCAGGAAGAGGAAATAACCAAAGGCTCAGCGTGCCGTGCCGGAACCAGATTAGGGCCTGAAGCCATCCTGCGGTGTTGCGGCCAGGTCACAAGAAAGCGAGTTGAAGAAAGGAGCTCAGGGGCACTGTAATTCACAAACCTGCAGAGTTATAAATGACAGCTATCGTCCAAAAATAGACTGAAGTAAGGCTGCCAAGAGGACTTGAAAGCGGGGCAGAATTGCAGGAAACCGATTTCAGGAGGTAGACTGGAATTGCATTGAAAGCATAGGAAAAGAGGCAGAACGTCCACAATGATGCACTTGGCCAAAAAGGGCGTATGCGTTTTTTCCTGAATATATTCAGGAAAAAACGCATACGCCCTTTTTGGCCAACCAAGCAAGCTTGCAAAGGAAATCTGCACTACAATGAAGTCTCACTTCCCCCCGGTCAAAAGGGCCATCTGAAAAAAGTGTAAAATCCAGAAAGGCAGGACAGGCCATGGAGAACTGGGAGCCTTGTTATGCTGATGGGCGGGATGTAAATTGCCAACAGACACTCGGGAGAAGTGTATGGTGTTTCCTGAAACATCTAAAAAACAAAGCAACAGAGCCTAGGGCACTTCCACTTATGGTCCTATAGCTTAGGGAAATTAAAATCAAAAAGACACAGCCACCCCAAAGTTTGGAACGGCTCTGTTTACAAGAACCTCGTTTACAGTACAAGTTCAACATCGCAGAAAGTGAAAAATGGATAAAGAAGTTGTGGTATTCACTTACAAAGCAATATCACTCAGCAATGAAATCTATGTCATCAGGCCCTTAGCATCACAATGAGTGGATTCAGGTATGATGATTCTAACTGAAATAAGTCACACAGAAAAAGAAACATCATAAGATATCACTAATACACGGAATGTAAACTTGCCTGCACAGGAACTGAATTACAGAACAGAACAGGGTCTCAAATTTAGAAAACCAACTTATGCTTGCTTAAGGGGAAAGGTGAGTTGGGGTGCTGCATAAAACCAGAGATTGAAATGAGCACAGATAAAGTTCCTTAAGTCAAATATGGAATAGACAAGAGCTACTCCTTGCTCAACGAAATGGACTCAACACCGCATATTAAACGCCTAAGAATGTACCTGACTAGTAAGTATCTTAAAACCTATGGATTGCTATGTCTCCGAAAGAGAATCAAGCATGTGTACAGGGGCATAAACGCAGCAGTGATAGGATTGGAGAGGTTCGGTGAGCAAACGAAGACCCTTTGAAGTCATATTGCATGGTACCCATTACACGGGTCTCAACTCTCCAGGTTTAAGGTATTCTTCCTTCAGCTAAAACATGCATGTGGAACCTAGAGTATGATCAACCATGTGATCGGGAGACGTGTTCAAATATGTCTCAGTTTTCGTACCCTGGTACTCGGGTGCAACATTCCAGACGCTTTACTAACACTCTCCCCACTTGGAGGGTCAGCGCCTTTAACCTCCTGTTTGGCCCAGTTTGCAATTTCTGCGGAAGATGAACAGGAATAGCGAGAACCAATGAGAGGCTAGCTGGAGGTGTCTGGACGGGCAAATTTAACTCTCATTTCCCACCAGGAAGAGGAAATAACCAAAGGCTCAGCGTGCCGTGCCGGAACCAGATTAGGGCCTGAAGCCATCCTGCGGTGTTGCGGCCAGGTCACAAGAAAGCGAGTTGAAGAAAGGAGCTCAGGGGCACTGTAATTCACAAACCTGCAGAGTTATAAATGACAGCTATCGTCCAAAAATATACTGAAGTAAGGCTGCCAAGAGGACTTGAAAGCGGGGCAGAATTGCAGGAAACCGATTTCAGGAGGTAGACTGGAATTGCATTGAAAGCATAGGAAAAGAGGCAGAACGTCCACAATGATGCACTTGGCCAAAAAGGGCATATGCGTTTTTTCCTGAATATATTCAGGAAAAAACGCATACGCCCTTTTTGGCCAACCAAGCAAGCTTGCAAAGGAAATCTGCACTACAATGAAGTCTCACTTCCCCCCGGTCAAAAGGGCCATCTGAAAAAAGTGTAAAATCCATAAAGGCAGGACAGGCCATGGAGAACTGGGAGCCTTGTTATGCTGATGGGTGGGATGTAAATAACCAACAACCACTCGGGAGAAGTGTATGGTGTTTCCTGAAACATCTAAAAAACAAAGAAACAGAGCCTAGGGCACTTCCACTTATGGTCCTATAGATTAGGGAAATTAAAATCAAAAACACACAGCCACCCCAATGTTTGGGACGCCTCCCTTTACAAGAGCCTCGTTTACCGTACAAGTTCAATATCACAGAAAGTGAAAAATGGATAAAGAACTTGTGGTACTTACGTACAATGCAGTATCACTCAGCAATGAAATCTATGTCATCAGGCCCGTAGCAGCATAATGAGTGGATTCAGGTACGATGATTCTAACTGAAATAAGTCACACAGAAAAAGAAACATCATAAGATATCACTAATACACGGAATGTAAACTTGGCTACACAGGAACTGCATTCCAAAACAGAACAGGGTCTCAAATTTAGAAAACCAACTTATGCTTGCTTAAGGGGAAAGGTGAGTTGGGGTGCTGCATAAAACCAGAGATTGAAATGAGCACAGATAAAGTTCCTTAAGCCAAATATGGAATAGACAAGAGCTACTCCTTGCTCAACGAAATGGACTCAACACCCCATATTAAACGCCTAAGAATGTACCTGACTAGTAAGTATCTTAAAACCTATGGATTGCTATGTCTCCAAAAGAGAATCAAGCGTGTGTACAGGGGCTTAAACGCAGCAGTGATAGGATTGGAGAGGTTCGGTGAGCAAATGAAGACCCTTTGAAGTCATATTGCATGGTACCCATTCCACGGGTCTCAACTCTCCATGTTTAAGGTATTCTTCCTTCAGCTAAAACATGCATGTGGAACCCAGAGTATGATCAACCATGTGAACGGGAGACGTGTTCAAATATGTCTCAGTTTTCCTCTCCTGGTACTCGGGTGCAACATTCCAGACGCTTTACTAACACTCTCCCGACTTGGAGAGTCAGCGCCTTTAACCTCCTGTTTGGCCCAGTTTGCAATTTCTGCGGAAGATGAACAGGAATAGCGAGAACCAATGAGAGGCTAGCTGGAGGTGTCTGGATGGGCAAATTTAACTCTCATTTCCCACCAGGAAGAGGAATTAACCAAAGGCTCAGCATGCCGGGCCGGAACCAGATTAGGGCCTGAAGCCATCCTGCGGTGTTGCGGCCAGGTCACAAGAAAGTGAGTTGAAGAAAGGAGCTCAGGGGCACTGTAATTCACAAACCTGCAGAGTTATAAATGACAGCTATCGTCCAAAAATAGACTGAAGTAAGGCTGCCAAGAGGACTTGAAAGCGGGGCAGAATTGCAGGAAACCGATTTCAGGAGGTAGACTGGAATTGCATTGAAAGCATAGGAAAAGAGGCAGAACGTCCACAATGATGCACTTGGCCAAAAAGGGCGTATGCGTTTTTTCCTGAATATATTCAGGAAAAAACGCATACGCCCTTTTTGGCCAACCAAGCAAGCTTGCAAAGGAAATCTGCACTACAATGAAGTCTCACTTCCCCCCGGTCAAAAGGGCCATCTGAAAAAACTGTAAAATCCAGAAAGGCAGTACAGGCCATGGAGAACTGGGAGCCTTGTTATGCTGATGGGCGTGATGTAAATTGCGAACAGACACTCGGGAGAAGTGTATGGTGTTTCCTGAAACATCTAAAAAACAAAGCAACAGAGCCTAGGGCACTGCCAATTATGGTCCTATAGCTTAGGGAAATTAAAATCAAAAAGACACAGCCACCCCAAAGTTTGGGACGCCTCTGTTTACAAGAACCTCGTTTACAGTACAAGTTCAACATTGCAGAAAGTGAAAAATGGATAAAGAAGTTGTGGTATTTACTTACAAAGCAATATCACTCAGCAATGAAATCTATGTCATCACGCCCGTAGCAGCATAATGAGTAGATTCAGGTACGATGATTCTAACTGAAATAAGTCACACAGAAAAAGAAACATCATAAGATATCAGTAATACACGGAATGTAAACTTGGCTACACAGGAACTGAATTCCGAAACAGAACAGGGTCTCAAATTTAGAAAACCAACTTATGCTTGCTTAAGGGTAAAGGTGAGTTGGGTTGCTGCATAAAACCAGAGATTGAAATGAGCACAGATAAAGTTCCTTAAGCCAAATATGGAATAGACAAGAGCTACTCCTTGCTCAACGAAATGGACTCAACACCGCATATTAAACGCCTAAGAATGTACCTGACTAGTAAGTATCTTAAAACCTATGGATTACTATGTCTCCAAAAGAGAATCAAGCATGTGTACAGGGGCATAAACGCAGCAGTGATAGGATTGGAGAGGTTCGGTGAGCAAATGAAGACCCTTTGAAGTCATATTGCATGGTACCCATTCCACGGGTTTCAACTACCCAGGTTTTAGGTATTCTTCCTTCAGCTAAAACATGCATGTGGAACCCAAGTATGATCAACCATGTGAACGGGAGACGTGTTCAAATATGTCTCAGTTTTCCTCCCCTGGTACTCGGGTGCAACATTCCAGACGCTTTACTAACACTCTCCCCACTTGGAGAGTCAGCGCCTTTAACCTCCTGTTTGGCCCAGTTTGCAATTTCTGCGGAAGATGTACAGGAATAGCGAGAACCAATGAGAGGCTAGCTGGAGGTGTCTGGACGGGCAAATTTAACTCTCATTTCCCACCAGGAAGAGGAAATAACCAAAGGCTCAGCGTGCCGTACCGGAACCAGATTAGGGCCTGAAGCCATCCTGCGGTGTTGCGGCCAGCTCAAAAGAAAGCGAGTTGAACAAAGGAGCTCAGGGGCACTGTAATTCACAAACCTGCAGAGTTATAAATGACAGCTATCGTCCAAAAATAGACTGAAGTAAGGCTGCCAAGAGGACTTGAAAGCGGGGCAGAATTGCAGGAAACCGATTTCAGGAGGTAGACTGGAATTGCATTGAAAGCATAGGAAAAGAGGCAGAACGTCCACAATAATGCACTTGGCCAAAAAGGGCGTATGCGTTTTTTCCTGAATATATTCAGGAAAAAACGCATACGCCCTTTTTGGCCAACCAAGCAAGCTTGCAAAGGAAATCTGCACTACAATGAAGTCTCACTTCCCCCCGGTCAAAAGGGCCATCTGAAAAAAGTGTAAAATCCAGAAAGGCAGGACAGGCCATGGAGAACTGGGAGCCTTGTTATGCTGATGGGCGGGATGTAAATTGCCAACAACCACTCGGGAGAAGTGTATGGTGTTTCCTGAAACATCTAAAAAACAAAGCAACAGAACCTAGGGCACTTCCACTTATGGTCCTATAGCTTAGGGAAATTAAAATCAAAAAGACACAGCCACCCCAAAGTTTGGAACGGCTCTGTTTACAAGAACCTCGTTTACAGTACAAGTTCAACATCGCAGAAAGTGAAAAATGGATAAAGAAGTTGTGGTATTTACTTACAAAGCAATACCACTCAGCAATGAAATCTGTCTCATCAGGCCCTTAGCAGCACAATGAGTGGATTCAGGTATGATGATTCTAACTGAAGTAAGTCACACAGAAAAAGAAACATCATAAGATATCAGTAATACACGGAATGTAAACTTGGCTACACAGGAACTGAATTACAGAACAGAACAGGGTCTCAAATTTAGAAAACCAACTTATGCTTGCTTAAGGGTAAAGGTGAGTTGGGGTGCTGCATAAAACCAGAGATTGAAATGAGCACAGATAAAGTTCCTTAAGCCAAATATGGAATAGACAAGAGCTACTCCTTGCTCAACGAAATGGACTCAACACCCCATATTAAACGCCTAAGAATGTACCTGACTAGTAAGTATCTTAAAACCTATGGATTGCTATGTCTCCAAAAGAGAATCAAGCGTGTGTACAGGGGCATAAACGCAGCAGTGATAGGATTGGAGAGGTTCGGTGAGCAAATGAAGACCCTTTGAAGTCATATTGCATGGTACCCATTCCACGGGTCTCAACTCTCCAGGTTTAAGGTATTCTTCCTTCAGCTAAAACATGCATGTGGAACCTAGAGTATGATCAACCATGTGATCGGGAGACGTGTTCAAATATGTCTCAGTTTTCGTACCCTGGTACTCGGGTGCAACATTCCAGACGCTTTACTAACACTCTCCCGACTTGGAGAGTCAGTCCCTTTAACCTCCTGTTTGGCCCAGTTTGCAATTTCTGCGGAAGATGAACAGGAATAGCGAGAACCAATGAGAGACTAGCTGGAGGTGTCTGGACGGGCAAATTTAACTCTCATTTCCCACCAGGAAGAGGAAATAACCAAAGGCTCAGCGTGCCGTGCCGGAACCAGATTAGGGCCTGAAGCCATCCTGCGGTGTTGCGGCCAGGTCACAAGAAAGCGAGTTGAAGAAAGGAGCTCAGGGGCACTGTAATTCACAAACCTGCAGAGTTATAAATGACAGCTATCGTCCAAAAATAGACTGAAGTAAGGCTGCCAAGAGGACTTGAAAGCGGGGCAGAATTGCAGGAAACCGATTTCAGGAGGTAGACTGGAATTGCATTGAAAGCATAGGAAAAGAGGCAGAACGTCCACAATGATGCACTTGGCCAAAAAGGGCGTATGCGTTTTTTCCTGAATATATTCAGGAAAAAACGCATACGCCCTTTTTGGCCAACCAAGCAAGCTTGCAAAGGAAATCTGCACTACAATGAAGTCTCACTTCCCCCCGGTCAAAAGGGCCATCTGAAAAAAGTGTAAAATCCAGAAAGGCAGGACAGGCCATGGAGAACTGGGAGCCTTGTTATGCTGATGGGTGGGATGTAAATAACCAACAACCACTCGGGAGAAGTGTAGGGTGTTTCCTGAAACATCTAAAAAACAAAGCAACAGAGCCTAGGGCACTTCCACTTATGGTCCTATAGATTAGGGAAATTAAAATCAAAAAGACACAGCCACCCCAAAGTTTGGAACGGCGCTGTTTACAAGAGCCTCGTTTACCGTACAAGTTCAATATCACAGAAAGTGAAAAATGGATAAAGAACTTGTGGTACTTACGTACAATGCAGTATCACTCAGCAATGAAATCTATGTCATCAGGCCCGTAGCAGCATAATGAGTGGATTCAGGTACGATGATTCTAACTGAAATAAGTCACACAGAAAAAGAAACATCATAAGATATCACTAATACACGGAATGTAAACTTGGCTACACAGGAACTGCATTCCAAAACAGAACAGGGTCTCAAATTTAGAAAACCAACTTATGCTTGCTTAAGGGGAAAGGTGAGTTGGGGTGCTGCATAAAACCAGAGATTGAAATGAGCACAGATAAAGTTCCTTAAGCCAAATATGGAATAGACAAGAGCTACTCCTTGCTCAACGAAATGGACTCAACACCCCATATTAAACGCCTAAGAATGTACCTGACTAGTAAGTATCTTAAAACCTATGGATTGCTATGTCTCCGAAAGAGAATCAAGCGTGTGTACAGGGGCTTAAACGCAGCAGTGATAGGATTGGAGAGGTTCGGTGAGCAAATGAAGACCCTTTGAAGTCATATTGCATGGTACCCATTCCACGGGTCTCAACTCTCCATGTTTAAGGTATTCTTCCTTCAGCTAAAACATGCATGTGGAACCCAGAGTATGATCAACCATGTGAACGGGAGACGTGTTCAAATATGTCTCAGTTTTCCTCCCCTGGTACTCGGGTGCAACATTCCAGACGCTTTACTAACACTCTCCCGACTTGGAGAGTCAGTCCCTTTAACCTCCTGTTTGGCCCAGTTTGCAATTTCTGCGGAAGATGAACAGGAATAGCGAGAACCAATGAGAGGCTAGCTGGAGGTGTCTGGATGGGCAAATTTAACTCTCATTTCCCACCAGGAAGAGGAATTAACCAAAGGCTCAGCATGCCGGGCCGGAACCAGATTAGGGCCTGAAGCCATCCTGCGGTGTTGCGGCCAGGTCACAAGAAAGTGAGTTGAAGAAAGGAGCTCAGGGGCACTGTAATTCACAAACCTGCAGAGTTATAAATGACAGCTATCGTCCAAAAATAGACTGAAGTAAGGCTGCCAAGAGGACTTGAAAGCGGGGCAGAATTGCAGGAAACCGATTTCAGGAGGTAGACTGGAATTGCATTGAAAGCATAGGAAAAGAGGCAGAACGTCCACAATGATGCACTTGGCCAAAAAGGGCGTATGCGTTTTTTCCTGAATATATTCAGGAAAAAACGCATACGCCCTTTTTGGCCAACCAAGCAAGCTTGCAAAGGAAATCTGCACTACAATGAAGTCTCACTTCCCCCCGGTCAAAAGGGCCATCTGAAAAAAGTGTAAAATCCAGAAAGGCAGGACAGGCCATGGAGAACTGGGAGCCTTGTTATGCTGATGGGCGGGATGTAAATTGCCAACAGACACTCGGGAGAAGTGTATGGTGTTTCCTGAAACATCTAAAAAACAAAGCAACAGAGCCTAGGGCACTGCCAATTATGGTCCTATAGCTTAGGGAAATTAAAATCAAAAAGACACAGCCACCCCAAAGTTTGGGACGCCTCTATTTACAAGAACCTCGTTTACAGTACAAGTTCAACATCGCAGAAAGTGAAAAATGGATAAAGAAGTTGTGGTATTTACTTACAAAGCAATATCACTCAGCAATGAAATCTGTGTCATCAGGCCCTTAGCATCACAATGAGTGGATTCAGTTATGATGATTCTAACTGAAATAAGTCACACAGAAAAAGAAACATCATAAGATATCAGTAATACACGGAATGTAAACTTGGCTACACAGGAACTGAATTACAGAACAGAACAGGGTCTCAAATTTAGAAAACCAACTTATGCTTGCTTAAGGGTAAAGGTGAGTTGGGGTGCTGCATAAAACCAGAGATTGAAATGAGCACAGATAAAGTTCCTTAAGTCAAATATGGAATAGACAAGAGCTACTCCTTGCTCAACGAAATGGACTCAACACCGCATATTAAACGCCTAAGAATGTACCTGACTAGTAAGTATCTTAAAACCTATGGATTGCTATGTCTCCGAAAGAGAATCAAGCATGTGTACAGGGGCATAAACGCAGCAGTGATAGGATTGGAGAGGTTCGGTGAGCAAATGAAGACCCTTTGAAGTCATATTGCATGGTACCCATTCCACGGGTTTCAACTACCCAGGTTTTAGGTATTCTTCCTTCAGCTAAAACATGCATGTGGAACCCAGAGTATGATCAACCATGTGATCGGGAGACGTGTTCAAATATGTCTCAGTTTTCCTCCCCTGGTACTGGGGTTCAACATTCCAGACGCTTTACTAACACTCTCCCCACTTGGAGAGTCAGCGCCTTTAACCTCCTGTTTGGCACAGTTTGCAATTTCTGCGGAAGATGAACAGGAATAGCGAGAACCAATGAGAGGCTAGCTGGAGGTGTCTGGACCGGCAAATTTAACTCTCATTTCCCACCAGGAGGAGGAAATAACCAAAGGCTCAGTGTGCTGTGCCAGAACCAGATTAGGGCCTGAAGCCATCCTGCGGTGTTGCGGCCTGGTCACAAGAAAGCAAGTTGAAGAAAGGAGCTCAGGGGCACTGTAATTCACAAACCTGCAGAGTTATAAATGACAGCTATCGGTCAAAAATAGACTGAAGTAAGGCTGCCAAGAGGACTTGAAAGCGGGGCAGAATTGCAGGAAACCGATTTCAGGAGGTAGACTGGAATTGCATTGAAAGCATAGGAAAAGAGGCAGAACGTCCACAATGATGCACTTGGCCAAAAAGGGCGTATGCGTTTTTTCCTGAATATATTCAGGAAAAAACGCATACGCCCTTTTTGGCCAACCAAGCAAGCTTGCAAAGGAAATCTGCACTGCAATGAAGTCTCACTTCCCGCCGGTCAATAGGGCCATCTGAAAAAAGTGTAAAATCCAGAAAGGCAGGACAGGCCATGGAGAACTGGGAGCCTTGTTATGCTGATGGGTGGGATGTAAATTGCCAACAGACACTCGGGAGAAGTGTATGGTGTTTCCTGAAACATCTAAAAAACAAAGCAACAGAGCCTAGGGCACTGCCACTTATGGTCCTATAGCTTAGGGAAATTAAAATCAAAAAGACACAGCCACCCCAAAGTTTGGGACGCCTCTGTTTACAAGAATCTCGTTTACAGTACAAGTTCAACATCGCAGAAAGTGAAAAATGGATAAAGAAGTTGTGGTATTTACTTACAAAGCAATATCACTCAGCAATGAAATCTATGTCATCAGGCCCTTAGCATCACAATGAGTGGATTCAGGTATGATGATTCTAACTGAAATAAGTCACACAGAAAAAGAAACATCATAAGATATCAGTAATACACGGAATGTAAACTTGGCTACACAGGAACTGAATTACAGAACAGAACAGGGTCTCAAATTTAGAAAACCAACTTATGCTTGCTTAAGGGTAAAGGTGAGTTGGGGTGTTGCATAAAACCAGAGATTGAAATGAGCACAGATAAAGTTCCTTAAGTCAAATATGGAATAGACAAGAGCTACTCCTTGCTCAACGAAAGGGACTCAACACCGCATATTAAACGCCTAAGAATGTACCTGACTAGTAAGTATCGTAAAACCTATGGATTGCTATGTCTCCAAAAGAGAATCAAGCATGTGTACAGGGGCATAAACGCAGCAGTGATAGGATTGGAGAGGTTCGGTGAGCAAATGAAGACCCTTTGAAGTCATATTGCATGGTTCCTATTACACGGGTCTCAACTCTCCAGGTTTAAGGTATTCTTCCTTCAGCTAAAACATGCATGTGGAACCCAAGTATGATCAACCATGTGGTCGGGAGACGTGTTCAAATATGTCTCAGTTTTCATACCCTGGTACTCGGGTGCAACATTCCAGACGCTTTACTAACACTCTCCCCACTTGGAGAGTCAGTCCCTTTAACCTCCTCTTTGGCCCAGTTTGCAATTTCTGTGGAAGATGAACAGGAATAGCGAGAACCAATGAGAGACTAGCTGGAGGTGTCTGGATGGGCAAATTTAACTCTCATTTCCCACCAGGAAGAGGAATCAACCAAAGGCTCAGCGTGCCGTGCCAGAACCAGATTAGGGCCTGAAGACATCCTGCGGTGTTGCGGCCACGTCATAAGAAAGCGAGTTGAACAAAGGAGCTCAGGGGCACTGTAATTCACAAACCTGCAGAGTTATAAATGACAGCTATCGTCCAAAAATAGACTGAAGTAAGGCTGCCAAGAGGACTTGAAAGCGGGGCAGAATTACAGGAAACCGATTTCAGGAGGTAGACTGGAATTGCATTGAAAGCATAGGAAAAGAGGCAGAACGTCCACAATGATGCACTTGGCCAAAAAGGGCGTATGCGTTTTTTCCTGAATATATTCAGGAAAAAACGCATACGCCCTTTTTGGCCAACCAAGCAAGCTTGCAAAGGAAATCTGCACTACAATGAAGTCTCACTTCCCCCCGGTCAAAAGGGCCATCTGAAAAAAGTGTAAAATCCAGAAAGGCAGGACAGGCCATGGAGAACTGGGAGCCTTGTTATGCTGATGGGCGGGATGTAAATTGCCAACAACCACTCGGGAGAAGTGTATGGTGTTTCCTGAAACATCTAAAAAACAAAGCAACAGAACCTAGGGCACTTCCACTTATGGTCCTATAGCTTAGGGAAATTAAAATCAAAAAGACACAGCCACCCCAAAGTTTGGAACGGCTCTGTTTACAAGAACCTCGTTTACAGTACAAGTTCAACATTGCAGAAAGTGAAAAATGGATAAAGAAGTTGTGGTATTTACTTACAAAGCAATATCACTCAGCAATGAAATCTGTGTCATCAGGCCCTTAGAAGCACAATGAGTGGATTCAGGTATGATGATTCTAACTGAAGTAAGTCACACAGAAAAAGAAACATCATAAGATATCAGTAATACACGGAATGTAAACTTGGCTACACAGGAACTGAATTACAGAACAGAACAGGGTCTCAAATTTAGAAAACCAACTGATGCTTGCTTAAGGGTAAAGGTGAGTTGGGGTGCTGCATAAAACCAGAGATTGAAATGAGCACAGATAAAGTTCCTTAAGTCAAATATGGAATAGACAAGAGCTACTCCTTGCTCAACGAAATGGACTCAACACCGCATATTAAACGCCTAAGAATGTACCTGACTAGTAAGTATCTTAAAACCTATGGATTGCTATGTCTCCGAAAGAGAATCAAGCATGTGTACAGGGGCATAAACGCAGCAGTGATAGGATTGGAGAGGTTCGGTGAGCAAATGAAGACCCTTTGAAGTCATATTGCATGGTACCCATTCCACGGGTTTCAAGTACCCAGGTTTAAGGTATTCTTCCTTCAGCTAAAACATGCATGTGGAACCCAAGTATGATCAACCATGTGAACGGGAGACGTGTTCAAATATGTCTCAGTTTTCCTCCCCTGGTACTCGGGTGCAACATTCCAGACGCTTTACTAACACTCTCCCCACTTGGAGAGTCAGCGCCTTTAAGCTCCTGTTTGGCCCGGTTTGCAATTTCTGCGGAAGATGTACAGGAATAGCGAGAACCAATGAGAGGCTAGCTGGAGGTGTCTGGACAGGCAAATTTAACTCTCATTTCCCACCAGGAAGAGGAAATAACCAAAGGCTCAGCGTGCCGTACCGGAACCAGATTAGGGCCTGAAGCCATCCTGCGGTGTTGCGGCCAGCTCAAAAGAAAGCGAGTTGAACAAAGGAGCTCAGGGGCACTGTAATTCACAAACCTGCAGAGTTATAAATGACAGCTATCGTCCAAAAATAGACTGAAGTAAGGCTGCCAAGAGGACTTGAAAGCGGGGCAGAATTGCAGGAAACCGATTTCAGGAGGTAGACTGGAATTGCATTGAAAGCATAGGAAAAGAGGCAGAACGTCCACAATGATGCACTTGGCCAAAAAGGGCGTATGCGTTTTTTCCTGAATATATTCAGGAAAAAACGCATACGCCCTTTTTGGCCAACCAAGCAAGCTTGCAAAGGAAATCTGCACTACAATGAAGTCTCACTTCCCCCCCGGTCAAAAGGGCCATCTGAAAAAAGTGTAAAATCCAGAAAGGCAGGACAGGCCATGGAGAACTGGGAGCCTTGTTATGCTGATGGGCGGGATGTAAATTGCCAACAACCACTCGGGAGAAGTGTATGGTGTTTCCTGAAACATCTAAAAAACAAAGCAACAGAACCTAGGGCACTTCCACTTATGGTCCTATAGCTTAGGGAAATTAAAATCAAAAAGACACAGCCACCCCAAAGTTTGGAACGGCTCTGTTTACAAGAACCTCGTTTACAGTACAAGTTCAACATTGCAGAAAGTGAAAAATGGATAAAGAAGTTGTGGTATTTACTTACAAAGCAATATCACTCAGCAATGAAATCTGTGTCATCAGGCCCTTAGCAGCACAATGAGTGGATTCAGGTATGATGATTCTAACTGAAGTAAGTCACACAGAAAAAGAAACATCATAAGATATCAGTAATACACGGAATGTAAACTTGGCTACACAGGAACTGAATTACAGAACAGAACAGGGTCTCAAATTTAGAAAACCAACTGATGCTTGCTTAAGGGTAAAGGTGAGTTGGGGTGCTGCATAAAACCAGAGATTGAAATGAGCACAGATAAAGTTCCTTAAGTCAAATATGGAATAGACAAGAGCTACTCCTTGCTCAACGAAATGGACTCAACACCGCATATTAAACGCCTAAGAATGTACCTGACTAGTAAGTATCTTAAAACCTATGGATTGCTATGTCTCCGAAAGAGAATCAAGCATGTGTACAGGTGCATAAACGCAGCAGTGATAGGATTGGAGAGGTTCGGTGAGCAAATGAAGACCCTTTGAAGTCATATTGCATGGTACCCATTCCACAGGTTTCAACTACCCAGGTTTAAGGTATTCTTCCTTCAGCTAAAACATGCATGTGGAACCCAAGTATGATCAACCATGTGAACGGGAGACGTGTTCAAATATGTCTCAGTTTTCCTCCCCTGGTACTCGGGTGCAACATTCCAGACGCTTTACTAACACTCTCCCCACTTGGAGAGTCAGCGCCTTTAAGCTCCTGTTTGGCCCGGTTTGCAATTTCTGCGGAAGATGAACAGGAATAGCGAGAACCAATGAGAGGCTAGCTGGAGGTGTCTGGACAGGCAAATTTAACTCTCATTTCCCACCAGGAAGAGGAAATAACCAAAGGCTCAGCGTGCCGTACCGGAACCAGATTAGGGCCTGAAGCCATCCTGCGGTGTTGCGGCCAGCTCAAAAGAAAGCGAGTTGAAGAAAGGAGCTCAGGGGCACTGTAATTCACAAACCTGCAGAGTTATAAATGACAGCTATCGTCCAAAAATAGACTGAAGTAAGGCTGCCAAGAGGACTTGAAAGCGGGGCAGAATTGCAGGAAACCGATTTCAGGAGGTAGACTGGAATTGCATTGAAAGCATAGGAAAAGAGGCAGAACGTCCACAATGATGCACTTGGCCAAAAAGGGCGTATGCGTTTTTTCCTGAATATATTCAGGAAAAAACGCATACGCCCTTTTTGGCCAACCAAGCAAGCTTGCAAAGGAAATCTGCACTACAATGAAGTCTCACTTCCCCCCGGTCAAAAGGGCCATCTGAAAAAAGTGTAAAATCCAGAAAGGCAGGACAGGCCATGGAGAACTGGGAGCCTTGTTATGCTGATGGGCGGGATGTAAATTGCCAACAACCACTCGGGAGAAGTGTATGGTGTTTCCTGAAACATCTAAAAAACAAAGCAACAGAACCTAGGGCACTTCCACTTATGGTCCTATAGCTTAGGGAAATTAAAATCAAAAAGACACAGCCACCCCAAAGTTTGGAACGGCTCTGTTTACAAGAACCTCGTTTACAGTACAAGTTCAACATCGCAGAAAGTGAAAAATGGATAAAGAAGTTGTGGTATTTACTTACAAAGCAATATCACTCAGCAATGAAATCTGTGTCATCAGGCCCTTAGCAGCACAATAAGTGGATTCAGGTATGATGATTCTAACTGAAGTAAGTCACACAGAAAAAGAAACATCATAAGATATCAGTAATACACGGAATGTAAACTTGGCTACACAGGAACTGAATTACAGAACAGAACAGGGTCTCAAATTTAGAAAACCAACTTATGCTTGCTTAAGGGTAAAGGTGAGTTGGGGTGCTGCATAAAACCAGAGATTGAAATGAGCACAGATAAAGTTCCTTAAGTCAAATATGGAATAGACAAGAGCTACTCCTTGCTCAACGAAATGCACTCAACATCGCATATTAAACGCCTAAGAATGTACCTGACTAGTAAGTATCTTAAAACCTATAGATTGCTATGTCTCCGAAAGAGAATCAAGCATGTGTACAGGGGCATAAACGCAGCAGTGATAGGATTGGAGAGGTTCGGTGAGCAAATGAAGACCCTTTGAAGTCATATTGCATGGTACCCATTCCACGGGTTTCAACTACCCAGGTTTAAGGTATTCTTCCTTCAGCTAAAACATGCATGTGGAACCCAGAGTATGATCAACCATGTGGTCGGGAGACGTGTTCAAATATGTCTCAGTTTTCGTACCCTGGTACTCGGGTGCAACATTCCAGACGCTTTACTAACACTCTCCCCACTTGGAGAGTCAGTCCCTTTAACCTCCTCTTTGGCCCAGTTTGCAATTTCTGTGGAAGATGAACAGGAATAGCGAGAACCAATGAGAGAGTAGCTGGAGGTGTCTGGATGGGCAAATTTAACTCTCATTTCCCACCAGGAAGAGGAATCAACCAAAGGCTCAGCGTGCCGTGCCAGAACCAGATTAGGGCCTGAAGACATCCTGCGGTGTTGCGGCCAGGTCATAAGAAAGCGAGTTGAAGAAAGGAGCTCAGGGGCACTGTAATTCACAAACCTGCAGAGTTATAAATGACAGCTATCGTCCAAAAATAGACTGAAGTAAGGCTGCCAAGAGGACTTGAAAGCGGGGCAGAATTGCAGGAAACCGATTTCAGGAGGTAGACTGGAATTGCATTGAAAGCATAGGAAAAGAGGCAGAACGTCCACAATGATTCACTTGGCCAAAAAGGGCGTATGCGTTTTTTCCTGAATATATTCAGGAAAAAACGCATACGCCCTTTTTGGCCAACCAAGCAAGCTTGCAAAGGAAATCTGCACTACAATGAAGTCTCACTTCCCCCCGGTCAAAAGGGCCATCTGAAAAAAGTGTAAAATCCAGAAAGGCAGGACAGGCCATGGAGAACTGGGAGCCTTGTTATGCTGATGGGCGTGATGTAAATTGCCAACAACCACTCGGGAGAAGTGTATGGTGTTTCCTGAAACATCTAAAAAACAAAGCAACAGAACCTAGGGCACTTCCACTTATGGTCCTATAGCTTAGGGAAATTAAAATCAAAAAGACACAGCCACCCCAAAGTTTGGAACGGCTCTGTTTACAAGAACCTCGTTTACAGTACAAGTTCAACATCGCAGAAAGTGAAAAATGGATAAAGAAGTTGTGGTATTTACTTACAAAGCAATATCACTCAGCAATGAAATCTGTGTCATCAGGCCCTTAGCAGCACAATGAGTGGATTCAGGTATGATGATTCTAACTGAAGTAAGTCACACAGAAAAAGAAACATCATAAGATATCAGTAATACACGGAATGTAAACTTGGCTACACAGGAACTGAATTACAGAACAGAACAGGGTCTCAAATTTAGAAAACCAACTTATGCTTGCTTAAGGGTAAAGGTGAGTTGGGGTGCTGCATAAAACCAGAGATTGAAATGAGCACAGATAAAGTTCCTTAAGTCAAATATGGAATAGACAAGAGCTACTCCTTGCTCAACGAAATGGACTCAACACCGCATATTAAACGCCTAAGAATGTACCTGACTAGTAAGTATCTTAAAACCTATAGATTGCTATGTCTCCGAAAGAGAATCAAGCATGTGTACAGGGGCATAAATGCAGCAGTGATAGGATTGGAGAGGTTCGGTGAGCAAATGAAGACCCTTTGAAGTCTTATTGCATGGTACCCATTACACGGGTCTCAACTCTCCAGGTTTAAGGTATTCTTCCTTCAGCTAAAACATGCATGTGGAACCCAAGTATGATCAACCAAGTGAACGGGAGACGTGTTCAAATATGTCTCAGTTTTCCTCCCCTGGTACTCGGGTGCAACATTCCAGACGCTTTACTAACACTCTCCCCACTTGGAGAGTCAGCGCCTTTAACCTCCTGTTTGGCCCGGTTTGCAATTTCTGCGGAAGATGAACAGGAATAGTGAGAACCAATGAGAGGCTAGCTGGAGGTGTCTGGACGGGCAAATTTAACTCTCATTTCCCACCAGGAAGAGGAAATAACCAAAGGCTCAGCGTGCCGTACCGGAACCAGATTCGGGCCTGAAGCCATCCTGCTGTGTTGCGGCCAGCTCAAAAGAAAGCGAGTTGAACAAAGGAGCTCAGGGGCACTGTAATTCACAAACCTGCAGAGTTATAAATGACAGCTATCGTCCAAAAATAGACTGAAGTAAGGCTGCCAAGAGGACTTGAAAGCCGGGCAGAATTGCAGGAAACCGATTTCAGGAGGTAGACTGGAATTGCATTGAAAGCATAGGAAAAGAGGCAGAACGTCCACAATGATGCACTTGGCCAAAAAGGGCGTATGCGTTTTTTCCTGATTATATTCAGGAAAAAACGCATACGCCCTTTTTGGCCAACCAAGCAAGCTTGCAAAGGAAATCTGCACTACAATGAAGTCTCACTTCCCCCCGGTCAAAAGGGCCATCTGAAAAAAGTGTAAAATACACAAAGGCAGGACAGGCCATGGAGAACTGGGAGCCTTGTTATGCTGATGGGCGGGATGTAAATTGCCAACAGACACTCGGGAGAAGTGTATGGTGTTTCCTGAAACATCTAAAAAACAAAGCAACAGAGCCTAGGGCACTGCCGCTTATGGTCCTATAGCTTAGGGAAATTAAAATCAAAAAGACACAGCCACCCCAAAGTTTGGCACGCCTCCGTTTACAAGAACCTCGTTTACCGTACAAGTTCAATATCACAGAAAGTGAAAAATGGATAAAGAACTTGTGGTACTTACATACAATGCAGTATCACTCAGCAATGAAATCTATGTCATCAGGCCCGTAGCAGCATAATGAGTGGATTCAGGTACGATGATTCTAACTGAAATAAGTCACACAGTAAAAGAAACATCATAAGATATCAGTAATACACGGAATGTAAACTTGGCTACACAGGAACTGAATTACAGAACAGAACAGGGTCTCAAATTTAGAAAACCAACTTATGCTTGCTTAAGGGTAAAGGTGAGTTGGGGTGCTGCATAAAACCAGAGATTGAAATAAGCACAGATAAAGTTCCTTAAGTCAAATATGGAATAGACAAGAGCTACTCCTTGCTCAACGAAAGGGACTCAACACCGCATATTAAACGCCTAAGAATGTACCTGACTAGTAAGTATCGTAAAACCTATGGATTGCTATGTCTCCAAAAGAGAATCAAGCATGTGTACAGGGGCATAAACGCAGCAGTGATAGGATTGGAGAGGTTCGGTGAGCAAATGAAGACCCTTTGAAGTCATATTGCATGGTTCCTATTACACGGGTCTCAACTCTCCAGGTTTAAGGTATTCTTCCTTCAGCTAAAACATGCATGTGGAACCCAAGTATGATCAACCATGTGATCGGGAGACGTGTTCAAATATGTCTCAGTTTTCGTACCCTGGTACTCGGGTGCAACATTCCAGACGCTTTACTAACACTCTCCCGACTTGGAGAGTCAGTCCCTTTAACCTCCTCTTTGGCCCAGTTTGCAATTTCTGTGGAAGATGAACAGGAATAGCGAGAACCAATGAGAGAGTAGCTGGAGGTGTCTGGATGGGCAAATTTAACTCTCATTTCCAACCAGGAAGAGGAATCAACCAAAGGCTCAGCGTGCCGTGCCAGAACCAGATTAGGGCCTGAAGACATCCTGCGGTGTTGCGGCCAGGTCATAAGAAAGCGAGTTGAAGAAAGGAGCTCAGGGGCACTGTAATTCACAAACCTGCAGAGTTATAAATGACAGCTATCGTCCAAAAATAGACTGAAGTAAGCCTGCCAAGAGGACTTGAAAGCGGGGCAGAATTGCAGGAAACCGATTTCAGGAGGTAGACTGGAATTGCATTGAAAGCATAGGAAAAGAGGCAGAACGTCCACAATGATGCACTTGGCCAAAAAGGGCGTATGCGTTTTTTCCTGAATATATTCAGGAAAAAACGCATACGCCCTTTTTGGCCAACCAAGCAAGCTTGCAAAGGAAATCTGCACTACAATGAAGTCTCACTTCCCCCCGGTCAAAAGGGCCATCTGAAAAAAGTGTAAAATCCAGAAAGGCAGGACAGGCCATGGAGAACTGGGAGCCTTGTTATGCTGATGGGCGGGATGTAAATTGCCAACAACCACTTGGGAGAAGTGTATGGTGTTTCCTGAAACATCTAAAAAACAAAGCAACAGAACCTAGGGCACTTCCACTTATGGTCCTATAGCTTAGGGAAATTAAAATCAAAAAGACACAGCCACCCCAAAGTTTGGAACGGCTCTGTTTACAAGAACCTCGTTTACAGTACAAGTTCAACATCGCAGAAAGTGAAAAATGGATAAAGAAGTTGTGGTATTTACTTACAAAGCAATATCACTCAGCAATGAAATCTGTGTCATCAGGCCCTTAGCAGCACAATGAGTGGATTCAGGTATGATGATTCTAACTGAAGTAAGTCACACAGAAAAAGAAACATCATAAGATATCAGTAATACACGGAATGTAAACTTGGCTACACAGGAACTGAATTACAGAACAGAACAGGGTCTCAAATTTAGAAAACCAACTTATGCTTGCTTAAGGGTAAAGGTGAGTTGGGGTGCTGCATAAAACCAGAGATTGAAATGAGCACAGATAAAGTTCCTTAAGTCAAATATGGAATAGACAAGAGCTACTCGTTGCTCAACGAAATGGACTCAACACCGCATATTAAACGCCTAAGAATGTACCTGACTAGTAAGTATCGTAAAACCTATAGATTGCTATGTCTCCGAAAGAGAATCAAGCATGTGTACAGGGGCATAAATGCAGCAGTGATAGGATTGGAGAGGTTCGGTGAGCAAATGAAGACCCTTTGAAGTCATATTGCATGGTACCCATTACACGGGTCTCAACTCTCCAGGTTTAAGGTATTCTTCCTTCAGCTAAAACATGCATGTGGAACCCAAGTATGATCAACCATGTGAACGGGAGACGTGTTCAAATATGTCTCAGTTTTCCTCCCCTGGTACTCGGGTGCAACATTCCAGACGCTTTACTAACACTCTCCCCACTTGGAGAGTCAGCGCCTTTAACCTCCTGTTTGGCCCGGTTTGCAATTTCTGTGGAAGATGAACAGGAATAGCGAGAACCAATGAGAGGCTAGCTGGAGGTGTCTGGACGGGCAAATTTAACTCTCATTTCCCACCAGGAAGAGGAAATAACCAAAGGCTCAGCGTGCCGTACCAGAACCAGATTAGGGCCTGAAGCCATCCTGCGGTGTTGCGGCCAGCTCAAAAGAAAGCGAGTTGAACAAAGGAGCTCAGGGGCACTGTAATTCACAAACCTGCAGAGTTATAAATGACAGCTATCGTCCAAAAATAGACTGAAGTAAGGCTGCCAAGAGGACTTGAAAGCGGGGCAGAATTGCAGGAAACCGATTTCAGGAGGTAGACTGGAATTGCATTGAAAGCATAGGAAAAGAGGCAGAACGTCCACAATGATGCACTTGGCCAAAAAGGGCGTATGCGTTTTTTCCTGAATATATTCAGGAAAAAACGCATACGCCCTTTTTGGCCAACCAAGCAAGCTTGCAAAGGAAATCTGCACTACAATGAAGTCTCACTTCCCCCCGGTCAAAAGGGCCATCTGAAAAAAGTGTAAAATCCAGAAAGGCAGGACAGGCCATGGACAACTGGGAGCCTTGTTATGCTGATGGGCGGGATGTAAATTGCCAACAAACACTGGGGAGAAGTGTATGGTGTTTCCTGAAACATCTAAAAAACAAAGCAACAGAACCTAGGGCACTTCCACTTATGGTCCTATAGCTTAGGGAAATTAAAATCAAAAAGACACAGCCACCCCAAAGTTTGGAACGGCTCTGTTTACAAGAACCTCGTTTACAGTACAAGTTCAACATCGCAGAAAGTGAAAAATGGATAAAGAAGTTGTGGTATTTACTTACAAAGCAATATCACTCAGCAATGAAATCTGTGTCATCAGGCCCTTAGCAGCACAATGAGTGGATTCAGGTATGATGATTCTAACTGAAGTAAGTCACACAGAAAAAGAAACATCATAAGATATCAGTAATACACGGAATGTAAACTTGGCTACACAGGAAATGAATTACAGAACAGAACAGGGTCTCAAATTTAGAAAACCAACTTATGCTTGCTTAAGGGTAAAGGTGAGTTGGGGTGCTGCATAAAACCAGAGATTGAAATGAGCACAGATAAAGTTCCTTAAGTCAAATATGGATTAGACAAGAGCTACTCCTTGCTCAACGAAATGCACTCAACATCGCATATTAAACGCCTAAGAATGTACCTGACTAGTAAGTATCTTAAAACCTATGGATTGCTATGTCTCCGAAAGAGAATCAAGCATGTGTACAGGGGCATAAACGCAGCAGTGATAGGATTGGAGAGGTTCGGTGAGCAAATGAAGACCCTTTGAAGTCATATTGCATGGTACCCATTCCACGGGTTTCAACTACCCAGGTTTAAGGTATTCTTCCTTCAGCTAAAACATGCATGTGGAACCTAGAGTATGATCAACCATGTGATCGGGAGACGTGTTCAAATATGTCTCAGTTTCCGTACCCTGGTACTCGGGTGCAACATTCCAGACGCTTACTAACACTCTCCCCACTTGGAGAGTCAGTCCCTTTAACCTCCTGTTTGACCCAGTTTGCAATTTCTGCGGAAGATGAACAGGAATAGCGAGAATCAATGAGAGACTACATGGAGGTGTCTGGATGGGCAAATTTAACTCTCATTTACCACCAGGAAGAGGAATTAACCAAAGGCTCAGCAGCCGTGCCAGAACCAGATTAGGGCCTGAAGACATCCTGCGGTGTTGCGGCCAGGTCACAAGAAAGCGAGTTGAAGAAAGGAGCTCAGGGGCACTGTAATTCACAAACCTGCAGAGTTATAAATGACAGCTATCGTCCAAAAATAGACTGAAGTAAGGCTGCCAAGAGGACTTGAAAGCCGGGCAGAATTGCAGGAAACCGATTTCAGGAGGTAGACTGGAATTGCATTGAAAGCATAGGAAAAGAGGCAGAACGTCCACAATGATGCACTTGGCCAAAAAGGGCGTATGCGTTTTTTCCTGATTATATTCAGGAAAAAACGCATACGCCCTTTTTGGCCAACCAAGCAAGCTTGCAAAGGAAATGTGCACTACAATGAAGTCTCACTTCTCCCCCGGTCAAAGGGGCCATCTGAAAAAAGTGTAAAATCCAGAAAGGCAGGACAGGCCATGGAGAACTGGGAGCCTTGTTATGCTGATGGGCGGGATGTAAATTGCCAACAGACACTCGGGAGAAGTGTATGGTGTTTCCTGAAACATCTAAAAAACAAAGCAACAGAGCCTAGGGCACTTCCACTTATGGTCCTATAGCTTAGGGAAATTAAAATCAAAAAGACACAGCCACCCCAAAGTTTGGGACGCCTCCGTTTACAAGAACCTCGTTTACCGTACAAGTTCAATATCACAGAAAGTGAAAAATGGATAAAGAACTTGTGGTACTTACATACAATGCAGTATCACTCAGCAATGAAATCTATGTCATCAGGCCCGTAACAGCATAATGAGTGGATTCAGGTATGATGATTCTAACTGAAATAAGTCACACAGAAAAAGAAACATCATAAGATATCAGTAATACACGGAATGTAAACTTGGCTACACAGGAACTGAATTACAGAACAGAACAGGGTCTCAAATTTAGAAAACCAACTTATGCTTGCTTAAGGGTAAAGGTGAGTTGGGGTGCTGCATAAAACCAGAGATTGAAATGAGCACAGATAAAGTTCCTTAAGCCAAATATGGAATAGACAAGAGCTACTCCTTGCTCAACGAAATGGACTCAACACCGCATATTAAACGCCTAAGAATGTACCTGACTAGTAAGTATCTTAAAACCTATGGATTGCTATGTCTCCGAAAGAGAATCAAGCATGTGTACAGGGGCATAAACGCAGCAGTGATAGGATTGGAGAGGTTCGGTGAGCAAATGAAGACCCTTTGAAGTCATATTGCATGGTACCCATTCCACGGGTTTCAACTACCCAGGTTTTAGGTATTCTTCCTTCAGCTAAAACATGCATGTGGAACCCAGAGTATGATCAACCATGTGATCGGGAGACGTGTTCAAATATGTCTCAGTTTTCGTACCCTGGTACTCGGGTGCAACATTCCAGACGCTTTACTAACACTCTCCCGACTTGGAGAGTCAATCCCTTTAACCTCCTGTTTGGCCCAGTTTGCAATTTCTGCGGAAGATGAACAGGAATAGCGAGAACCAATGAGAGACTAGCTGGAGGTTTCTGGACGGGCAAATTTAACTCTCATTTCCCACCAGGAAGAGGAATTAACCAAAGGCTCAGCGTGCCGTGCCGGAACCAGATTAGGGCCTGAAGCCATCCTGCGGTGTTGCGGCCAGCTCACAAGAAAGCGAGTTGAAGAAAGGAGCTCAGGGGCACTGTAATTCACAAACCTGCAGAGTTATAAATGACAGCTATCGTCCAAAAATAGACTGAAGTAAGGCTGCCAAGAGGACTTGAAAGCGGGGCAGAATTGCAGGAAACCGATTTCAGGAGGTAGACTGGAATTGCATTGAAAGCATAGGAAAAGAGGCAGAACGTCCACAATGATGCACTTGGCCAAAAAGGGCGTATGCGTTTTTTCCTGAATATATTCAGGAAAAAACGCATACGCCCTTTTTGGCCAACCAAGCAAGCTTGCAAAGGAAATCTGCACTACAATGAAGTCTCACTTCCCCCCGGTCAAAAGGGCCATCTGATAAAAGTGTAAAATCCAGAAAGGCAGGACAGGCCATGGAGAACTGGGAGCCTTGTTATGCTGATGGGCGGGATGTAAATTGCCAACAACCACTCCGGAGAAGTGTATGGTGTTTCCTGAAACATCTAAAAAACAAAGCAACAGAACCTAGGGCACTTCCACTTATGGTTCTATAGCTTAGGGAAATTAAAATCAAAAAGACACAGCCACCCCAAAGTTTGGAACAGCTCTGTTTACAGGAACCTCGTTTACAGTACAAGTTCAACATCGCAGAAAGTGAAAAATGGATAAAGAAGTTGTGGTATTTACTTACAAAGCAATATCACTCAGCAATGAAATCTGTGTCATCAGGCCCTTAGCAGCACAATGAGTGGATTCAGGTATGATGATTCTAACTGAAATAAGTCACACAGAAAAAGAAACATCATAAGATATCAGTAATACACGGAATGTAAACTTGGCTACACAGGAACTGAATTACAGAACAGAACAGGGTCTCAAATTTAGAAAACCAACATATTCTTGCTTAAGGGTAAAGGTGACTTGGGGTGCTGCATAAAACCAGAGATTGAAATGAGCACAGATAAAGTTCCTTAAGCCAAATATGGAATAGACAAGAGCTACTCCTTGCTCAACGAAATGGACTCAACACCGCATATTAAACGCCTAAGAATGTACCTGTCTAGTAAGTATCTTAAAACCTATGGATTGCTATGTCTCCGAAAGAGAATCAAGCATGTGTACAGGGGCAGAAACGCAGCAGTGATAGGATTGGAGAGGTTCGTGAGCAAATGAAGACCCTTTGAAGTCATATTGCATGGTACCCATTCCACGGGTTTCAACTACCCAGGTTGTAGGTATTCTTCCTTCAGCTAAAACATGCATGTGGAACCCAGAGTATGATCAACCATGTGATCGGGAGATGTGTTCAAATATGTCTCAGTTTTCGTACCCTGGTACTCGGGTGCAACATTCCAGACGCTTTACTAACACTCTCCCGACTTGGATAGTCAGTCCCTTTAACCTCCTGTTTGGCCCAGTTTGCAATTTCTGCGGAAGATGAACAGGAATAGCGAGAACCAATGAGAGACTAGCTGGAGGTGTCTGGACGGGCAAATTTAACTCTCATTTCCCACCAGGAAGAGGAATTAACCAAAGGCTCAGCATGCCGTGCCGGAACCAGATTAGGGCCTGAAGCCATCCTGCGGTGTTGCGGCCAGCTCACAAGAAAGCGAGTTGTAGAAAGGAGCTCAGGGGCACTGTAATTCACAAACCTGCAGAGTTATAAATGACAGCTATCGTCCAAAAATAGACTGAAGTAAGGCTGCCAAGAGGACTTGAAAGCGGGGCAGAATTGCAGGAAACCGATTTCAGGAGGTAGACTGGAATTGCATTGAAAGCATAGGAAAAGAGGCAGAACGTCCACAATGATGCACTTGGCCAAAAAGGGCGTATGCGTTTTTTCCTGAATATATTCAGGAAAAAACGCATACGCCCTTTTTGGCCAACCAAGCAAGCTTGCAAAGGAAATCTGCACTACAATGAAGTCTCACTTCCCCCCGGTCAAAAGGGCCATTTGAAAAAAGTGTAAAATCCATAAAGGCACGACAGGCCATGGAGAACTGGGAGCCTTCTTATGCTGATGGGCGGGATGTAAATTGCCAACAGCCACTCTGGAGAAGTGTATGGTGTTTCCTGAAACATCTAAAAAACAAAGCAACAGAGCCTAGGGCACTTCCACTTATGGTCCTATAGCTTAGGGAAATTAAAATCAAAAAGACACAGCCACCCCAAAGTTTGGGACGACTCTGTTTACAAGAACCTCGTTTACAATACAAGTTCAACATCGCAGAAAGTGAAAAATGGATAAAGAAGTTGTGGTATTTACTTACAAAGCAATATCACTCAGCAATGAAATCTGTGTCATCATGCCCTTAGCAGCACAATGAGTGGATTCAGGTATGATGATTCTAACTGAAATAAGTCACACAGAAAAAGAAACATCATAAGATATCAGTAATACACGGAATGTAAACTTGGCTACACAGGAACTGAATTACAGAACAGAACAGGGTCTCAAATTTAGAAAACCAACTTATTCTTGCTTAAGGGTAAAGGTGAGTTGGGGTGCTGCATAAAACCAGAGATTGAAATGAGCACAGATAAAGTTCCTTAAGCCAAATATGGAATAGACAAGAGCTACTCCTTGCTCAATGAAATGGACTCAACACCCCATATTAAACGCCTAAGAATGTACCTGACTAGTAAGTATCTTAAAACCTATGGATTGCTATGTCTCCGAAAGAGAATCAAGCATGTGTACAGGGGCATAAACACAGCAGTGATAGGATTGGAGAGGTTCGGTGAGCAAATGAAGACCCTTTGAAGTCATATTGCATGGTACCCATTCCACGGGTTTCAACTACCCAGGTTTAAGGTATTCTTCCTTCAGCTAAAACATGCATGTGGAACCTAGAGTATGATCAACCATGTGATCGGGAGACGTGTTCAAATATGTCTCAGTTTTCGTACCCTGGTACTCGGGTGCAACATTCCAGACACTTTACTAACACTCTCCCGACCTGGAGAGTCAGTCCCTTAAACCTCCTGTTTGGCCCAGTTTGCAATTTCTGCGGAAGATGAACAGGAATAGCGAGAACCAATGAGAGACTAGCTGGAGGTGTCTGAACGGGCAAATTTAACTCTCATTTCCCACCAGGAAGAGGAATTAACCGAAGGCTCAGCGTGCCGTGCCGGAACCAGGTTAGGGCCTGAAGCCATCCTGCGGTGTTGCGGCCAGGTCACAAGAAAGCGAGTTGAAGAAAGGAGCTCAGGGGCACTGTAATTCACAAACCTGCAGAGTTATAAATGACAGCTATCGTCCAAAAATAGACTGAAGTAAGGCTGCCAAGAGGACTTGAAAGCGGGGCAGAATTGCAGGAAACCGATTTCAGGAGGTAGACTGGAATTGCATTGAAAGCATAGGAAAAGAGGCAGAACGTCCACAATGATGCACTTGGCCAAAAAGGGCGTATGCGTTTTTTCCTGAATATATTCAGGAAAAAACGCATACGCCCTTTTTGGCCAACCAAGCAAGCTTGCAAAGGAAATCTGCACTACAATGAAGTCTCACTTCCCCCCGGTCAAAAGGGCCATCTGAAAAAAGTGTAAAATCCAGAAAGGCAGGACAGGCCATGGAGAACTGGGAGCCTTGTTATGCTGATGGGCGGGATGTAAATTGCCAACAACCACTCGGGAGAAGTGTATGGTGTTTCCTGAAACATCTAAAAAACAAAGCAACAGAGCCTAGGGCACTTCCACTTATGGTCCTATAGCTTAGGGAAATTAAAATCAAAAAGACACAGCCACCCCAAAGTTTGGAACGGCTCTGTTTACAAGAACCTCGTTTACAGTACAAGTTCAACATCGCAGAAAGTGAAAAATGGATAAAGAAGTTGTGGTATTTACTTACAAAGCAATATCACTCAGCAATGAAATCTATGTCATCAGGCCCTTAGCATCACAATGAGTGGATTCAGGTATGATGATTCTAACTGAAATAAGTCACACAGAAAAAGAAACATCATAAGATATCAGTAATACACGGAATGGAAACTTGGCTACACAGGAACTGAATTACAGAACAGAACAGGGTCTCAAATTTAGAAAACCAACTTATGGTTGCTTAAGGGTAAAGGTGAGTTGGGGTGCTGCATAAAAACAGAGATTGAAATGAGCACAGATAAAGTTCCTTAAGCCAAATATGGAATAGACAAGAGCTACTCCTTGCTAAACGAAATGGACTCAACACCGCATATTAAACGCCTAAGAATGTACCTGACTAGTAAGTATCTTAAAACCTATGGATTGCTATGTCTCCGAAAGAGAATCAAGCATGTGTACAGGGGCATAAACGCAGCAGTGATAGGATTGGAGAGGTTCGGTGAGCAAATGAAGACCCTTTGAAGTCATATTGCATGGTACCCTTTCCACGGGTTTCAACTACCCAGGTTTAAGGTATTCTTCCTTCAGCTAAAACATGCATGTGGAACCTAGAGTATGATCAACTATGTGATCGGGAGACGTGTTCAAATATGTCTCAGTTTTTATACCCTGGTACTTGGGTGCAACATTCCAGACGCTTTACTAACACTCTCCCGACTTGGAGAGTCAGTCCCTTTAACCTCCTGTTTGGCCCAGTTTGCAATTTCTGCGGAAGATGAACAGGAATAGGGAGAACCAATGAGAGACTAGCTGGAGGTGTCTGGACGGGCAAATTTAACTCTCATTTCCCACCAGGAAGAGGAATTAACCAAAGGCTCAGCGTGCGGTGCCAGAACCAGATTAGGGCCTGAAGCCATCCTGCGGTGTTGCAGCCAGCTCACAAGAAAGCGAGTTGAAGAAAGGAGCTCAGGGGCACTGTAATTCACAAACCTGCAGAGTTATAAATGACAGCTATCGTCCAAAAATAGACTGAAGTAAGGCTGCCAAGAGGACTTGAAAGCGGGGCAGAATTGCAGGAAACCGATTTCAGGAGGTAGACTGGAATTGCATTGAAAGCATAGGAAAAGA
This sequence comes from Stenella coeruleoalba, assembly GCF_951394435.1. Lineage (NCBI taxonomy): Eukaryota > Metazoa > Chordata > Mammalia > Artiodactyla > Delphinidae > Stenella > Stenella coeruleoalba. The sequence goes on from NW_027646214.1 coordinate 373,315, forward strand.
GGCAGAACGTCCACAATGATGCACTTGGCCAAAAAGGGCGTATGCGTTTTTTCCTGAATATATTCAGGAAAAAACGCATACGCCCTTTTTGGCCAACCAAGCAAGCTTGCAAAGGAAATCTGCACTACAATGAAGTCTCACTTCCCCCCGGTCAAAAGGGCCATCTGAAAAAAGTGTAAAATCCAGAAAGACAGGACAGGCCATGGAGAACTTGGAGCCTTGTTATGCTGATGGGCGGGATGTAAATTGCCAACAACCACTCGGGAGAAGTGTATGGTGTTTCCTGAAACATCTAAAAAACAAAGCAACAGAGCCTAGGGCACTTCCACTTATGGTCCTATAGCTTAGGGAATTTAAAATCAAAAAGACACAGCCACCCCAAAGTTTGGAACGGCTCTGTTTACAAGAACCTCGTTTACAGTACAAGTTCAACATCGCAGAAAGTGAAAAATGGATAAAGAAGTTGTGGTATTTACTTACAAAGCAATATCACTCAGCAATGAAATCTGTGTCATCAGGCTCTTAGCAGCACAATGAGTGGATTCAGGTACGATGATTCTAACTGAAATAAGTCACACAGAAAAAGAAACATCATAAGATATCAGTAATACACGGAATGTAAACTTGGCTACACAGGAACTGCATTCCAAAACAGAACAGGGTCTCAAATTTAGAAAACCAACTTATGCTTGCTTAAGGTGAAAGGTGAGTTGGGGTGCTGCATAAAACCAGAGATTGAAATGAGCACAGATAAAGTTCCTTAAGCCAAATATGGAATAGACAAGAGCTACTCCTTGCTCAACGAAATGGACACAAAACCCCATATTAAACGCCTAAGAATGCACCTGACTAGTAAGTATCTTAAAACCTATGGATTGCTATGTCTCCGAAAGAGAATCAAGCATGTGTACAGGGTCATAAACGCAGCAGTGATAGGATTGGAGAGGTTCGTGAGCAAATGAAGACCCTTTGAAGTCATATTGCATGGTACCCATTCCACGGGTTTCAACTACCCAGGTTTAAGGTATTCTTCCTTCATCTAAAACATGCATGTGGAACCTAGAGTATGATCAACCATGTGATCGGGAGACGTGTTCAAATATGTCTCAGTTTTCGTACCCTGGTACTCGGGTGCAACATTCCAGACGCTTTACTAACACTCTCCCCACTTGGAGAGTCAGTCCCTTTAACTTCCTGTTTGGCCCAGTTTGCAATTTATGTGGAAGATGAACAGGAATAACGAGAACCAATGAAAGACTAGCTGGAGGTGTCTGGATGGGCAAATATAACTCTCATTTCCCACCAGGAAGAGGAATTAACCAAAGGCTCAGCGTGCTGTGCCAGAACCAGATTAGGGCCTGAAGACATCCTGCGGTGTTGCGGCCAGGTCACAAGAAAGCGAGTTGAAGAAAGGAGCTCAGGGGCACTGTAATTCACAAACCTGCAGAGTTATAAATGACAGCTATCGTCCAAAAATAGACTGAAGTAAGGCTGCCAAGAGGACTTGAAAGCGGGGCAGAATTGCAGGAAACCGATTTCAGGAGGTAGACTGGAATTGCATTGAAAGCATAGGAAAAGAGGCAGAACGTCCACAATGATGCACTTGGCCAAAAAGGGCGTATGCGTTTTTTCCTGAATATATTCAGGAAAAAACGCATACGCCCTTTTCGGCCAACCAAGCAAGCTTGCAAAGGAAATCTGCACTACAATGAAGTCTCACTTCCCCCCGGTCAAAAGGGCCATCTGAAAAAAGTGTAAAATCCAGAAAGGCAGGACAGGCCATGGAGAACTGGCAGCCTTGTTATGCTGATGGGCGGGATGTAAATTGCCAACAACCACTCGGGAGAAGTGTATGGTGTTTCCTGAAACATCTAAAAAACAAAGCAACAGAGCCTAGGGCACTTCCACTTATGGTCCTATAGTTTAGGGAAATTAAAATCAAAAAGACAGCCACCCCAAAGTTTGGAACGGCTCTGTTTACAAGAACCTCGTTTACAGTACAAGTTCAACATCGCAGAAAGTGAAAAATGGATAAAGAACTTGTGGTACTTACGTACAATGCAGTATCACTCAGCAATGAAATCTATGTCATCAGGCCCGTAGCAGCATAATGAGTGGATTAAGGTACGATAATTCTAACTGAAATAAGTCACACAGAAAAAGAAACATCATAAGATATCACTAATACACGGAATGTAAACTTGGCTACACAAGAACTGCATTCCAAAACAGAACAGGGTCTCAAATTTAGAAAACCAACTTATGCTTGCTTAAGGGGAAAGGTGAGTTGGGGTGCTGCATAAAACCAGAGATTGAAATGAGCACAGATAAAGTTCCTTAAGCCAAATATGGAATAGACAAGAGCTACTCCTTGCTCAACGAAATGGACTCAAAACCCCATATTAAACGCCTAAGAATGTACCTGACTAGTAAGTATCTTAAAACCTATGGATTGCTATGTCTCCAAAAGAGAAGCAAGCGTGTGTACAGGGGCATAAACGCAGCAGTGATAGGATTGGAGAGGTTCGGTGAGCAAATGAAGACCCTTTGAAGTCATATTGCATGGTACCCATTACACGGGTCTCAACTCTCCAGGTTTAAGGTATTCTTCTTTCAGCTAAAACATGCATGTGGAACCCAGAGTATGATCAACCATGTGAACGGGAGACGTGTTCAAATATGTCTCAGTTTTCCTCCCCTGGTACTCGGGTGCAACATTCCAGACGCTTTACTAACACTCTCCCCACTTGGAGAGTCAGCGCCTTTAACCTCCTGTTTGGCACAGTTTCCAATTTCTGCGGAAGATGAACAGGAATAGCGAGAACCAATGAGAGGCTAGCTGGAGATGTCTGGACGGGCAAATTTAACTCTCATTTCCCACCAGGAAGAGGAAATAACCAAAGGCTCAGCGTGCCGTACCGGAACCAGATTAGGGCCTGAAGCCATCCTGCGGTGCTGCGGCCAGCTCAAAAGAAAGCGAGTTGAAGAAAGGAGCTCAGGGGCACTGTAATTCACAAACCTGCAGAGTTATAAATGACAGCTATCGTCCAAAAATATACTGAAGTAAGGCTGTCAAGAGGACTTGAAAGCGGGGCAGAATTGCAGGAAACCGATTTCAGGAGGTAGACTGGAATTGCATTGAAAGCATAGGAAAAGAGGCAGAACGTCCACAATGATGCACTTGGCCAAAAAGGGCGTATGCGTTTTTTCCTGAATATATTCAGGAAAAAACGCATACGCCCTTTTTGGCCAACCAAGCAAGCTTGCAAAGGAAATCTGCACTACAATGAAGTCTCACTTCCCCCCGGTCAAAAGGGCCATCTGAAAAAAGTGTAAAATCCAGAAAGGCAGGACAGGCCATGGAGAACTGGGAGCCTTGTTATGCTGATGGGCCGGATGTAAATTGCCAACAACCACTTGGGAGAAGTGTATGGTGTTTCCTGAAACATCTAAAAAACAAAGCAACAGAGCCTAGGGCACTTCCACTTATGGTCCTATAGCTTAGGGAAATTAAAATCAAAAAGACACAGCCACCCCAAAGTGTGGAACGGCTCTGTTTACAAGAACCTCGTTTACAGTACAAGTTCAACATCGCAGAAAGTGAAAAATGGATAAAGAAGTTGTGGTACTTATGTACAATGCAGTATCACTCAGCAATGAAATCTATGTCATCAGGCCCTTAGCAGCACAATGAGTGGATTCAGGTATGATGATTCTAACTGAAATAAGTCACACAGAAAAAGAAACATCATAAGATATCACTAATACACGGAATGTAAACTTGGCTACACAGGAACTGAATTACAGAACAGAACAGGGTCTCAAATTTAGAAAACCAACTTATGCTTGCTTAAGGGGAAAGGTGAGTTGGGGTGCTGCATAAAACCAGAGATTGAAATGAGCACAGATAAAGTTCCTTAAGCCAAATATGGAATAGACAAGAGCTACTCCTTGCTCAATGAAATGGACTCAACACCGCATATTAAACGCTTAAGAATGTACCTGAATAGTAAGTATCTTAAAACCTATGGATTGCTATGTCTCCGAAAGAGAATCAAGCATGTGTAGAGGGGCATAAATGCAGCAGTGATAGGATTGGAGGGGTTCGTGAGCAAATGAAGACCCTTTGAAGTCATATTGCATGGTACCCATTCCACGGGTTTCAACTACCCAGGTGTAAGGTATTCTTCCTTCAGCTAAAACATGCATGTGGAACCTAGAGTATGATCAACCATGTGATCGGGAGACGTGTTCAAATATGTCTCAGTTTTCGTACCCTGGTACTCGGGTGCAAAATTCCAGACGCTTTACTAACACTCTCCCCACTTGGAGAGTCAGTCCCTTTAACCTCCTCTTTGGCCCAGTTTGCAATTTCTGTGGAAGATGAACAGGAATAGCGAGAACCAATGAGAGACTAGCTGGAGGTGTCTGGACGGGCAAATTTAACTCTCATTTCCCACCAGGAAGAGGAATTAACCAAAGGCTCAGCGTGCCGTGCCGGAACCAGATTAGAGCCTGAAGACATCCTGCGGTGTTGCGGCCAGGTCACAAGAAAGCGAGTTGAAGAAAGGAGCTCAGGGGCACTGTAATTCACAAACCTGCAGAGTTATAAATGACAGCTATCGTCCAAAAATAGACTGAAGTAAGGCTGCCAAGAGGACTTGAAAGTGGGGCAGAATTGCAGGAAACCGATTTCAGGAGGTAGACTGGAATTGCATTGAAAGCATAGGAAAAGAGGCAGAACGTCCAAAATGATGCACTTGGCCAAAAAGGGCGTATGCGTTTTTTCCTGAATATATTCAGGAAAAAACGCATACGCCCTTTTTGGCCAACCAAGCAAACTTGCAAAGGAAATCTGCACTACAATGAAGTCTCACTTCTCCCCGGTCAAAAGGGCCATCTGAAAAAAGTGTAAACTCCAGAAAGGCAGGACAGGCCATGGAGAACTGGGAGCCTTGTTATGCTGATGGGCGGGATGTAAATTGCCAACAGACACTCAGGAGAAGTGTATGGTGTTTCCTGAAACATCTAAAAAACAAAGCATCAGAGCCTAGGGCACTTCCACTTATGGTCCTATAGCTTAGGGAAATTAAAATCTAAAAGACACAGCCACCCCAAAGTTTGGGACGCCTCCGTTTAGAAGAACCTCGTTTACCGTACAAGTTCAACATCGCAGAAAGTGAAAAATGGATAAAGAAGTTGTGGTATTTACTTACAAAGCAATATCACTCAGCAATGAAATCTGTGTCATCAGGCCCTTAGCAGCACAATGAGTGGATTCAGGTATGATGATTCTAACTGAAATAAGTCACACAGAAAAAGAAACATCATAAGATATCAGTAATACACGGAATGTAAACTTGGCTACACAGGAACTGCATTCCAAAATAGAACAGGGTCTCAAATTTAGAAAACCAACTTATGCTTGCTTAAGGGGAAAGGTGAGTTGGGGTGCTGCATAAAACCAGAGATTGAAATGAGCACAGATAAAGTTCCTTAAGCCAAATATGGAATAGACAAGAGCTACTCCTTGCTCAACGAAATGGACTCAACACCCCATATTAAACGCCTAAGAATGTACCTGACTAGTAAGTATCTTAAAACCTATGGATTGCTATGTCTCCGAAAGAGAATCAAGCATGTGTACAGGGGCATAAACGCAGCAGTGATAGGATTGGACAGGTTCGGTGAGCAAATGAAGACCCTTTGAAGTCATATTGCATGGTACCCATTCCACGGGTTTCAAATACCCAGGTTTAAGGTATTCTTCCTTCAGCTAAAACATGCATGTGGAACCTAGAGTATGATCAACCATGTGATCGGGAGACGTGTTCAAATATGTCTCAGTTTTCGTACCCTGGTACTCGGGTGCAACATTCCAGACGCTTTACTAACACTCTCCCGACTTGGAGAGTCAGTGCCTTTAACCTCCAGTTTGGCCCAGTTTGCAATTTCTGCGGAAGATGAACAGGAATAGCGAGAACCAATGAGAGACTAGCTGGAGGTGTCTGGACGGGTAAATTTAACTCTCATTTCCCACCAGGAAGAGGAATTAACCAAAGGCTCAGCGTGCCGTGCCGGAACCAGATTAGGGCCTGAAGCCATCCTGCGGTGTTGCGGCCAGCTCACAAGAAAGCGAGTTGAAGAAAGGAGCTCAGGGGCACTGTAATTCACAAACCTGCAGAGTTATAAATGACAGCTATCGTCCAAAAATAGACTGAAGTAAGGCTGCCAAGAGGACTTGAAAGCGGGGCAGAATTGCAGGAAACCGATTTCAGGAGGTAGACTGGAATTGCATTGAAAGCATAGGAAAAGAGGCCTAACGTCCACAATGATGCACTTGGCCAAAAAGGGCGTATGCGTTTTTTCCTGAATATATTCAGGAAAAAACGCATACGCCCTTTTTGGCCAACCAAGCAAGCTTGCAAAGGAAATCTGCACTACAATGAAGTCTCACTTCCCCCCAGTCAAAAGGGCCATCTGAAAAAAGTGTAAAATCCAGAAATGCAGGACAGGCCATGGAGAACTGGGAGCCTTGTTATGCTGATGGGCGGGATGTAAATTGCCAACAACCACTCGGGAGAAGTGTATGGTGTTTCCTGAAACATCTAAAAAACAAAGCAACAGAACCTAGGGCACTTCCACTTATGGTCCTATAGCTTAGGGAAGTTAAAATCAAAAAGACACAGCCACCCCAAAGTTTGGAACGGCTCTGTTTACAAGAACCTCGTTTACAATACAAGTTCAACATCGCAGAAAGTGAAAAATGGATAAAGAAGTTGTGGTATTTACTTACAAAGCAATATCACTCAGCAATGAAATCTGTGTCATCAGGCCCTTAGCAGCACAATGAGTGGATTCAGGTATGATGATTCTAACTGAAATAAGTCACACAGAAAAAGAAACATCATAAGATATCAGTAATACACGGAATGTAAACTTGGCTACACAGGAACTGAATTACAGAACAGAACAGGGTCTCAAATTTAGAAAACCAACTTATGCTTGCTTAAGGGTAAAGGTGAGTTGGGGTGCTGCATAAAACCAGAGATTGAAATGAGCACAGATAAAGTTCCTTAAGCCAAATATGGAATAGACAAGAGCTACTCCTTGCTCAACGAAATGGACTCAACACCGCATATTAAACGCCTAAGAATGTACCTGACTAGTAAGTATCTTAAAACCTATGGATTGCTATGTCTCCAAAAGAGAATCAAGCGTATGTACAGGGACATAAACGCAGCAGTGATAGGATTGGAGAGGTTCGGTGAGCAAATGAAGACCCTTTGAAGTCTTATTGCATGGTACCCATTCCACGGGTTTCAAATACCCAGGTTTAAGGTATTCTTCCTTCAGCTAAAACATGCATGTGGAACCTAGAGTATGATCAACCATGTGATCGGGAGACGTGTTCAAATATGTCTCAGTTTTCGTACCCTGGTACTCGGGTGCCACATTCCAGACGCTTTACTAACACTCTCCCGACTTGGAGAGTCAGTGCCTTTAACCTCCTGTTTGGCCCAGTTTGCAATTTCTGCGGAAGATGAACAGGAATAGCGGGAACCAATGAGAGGCTAGCTGGAGGTGTCTGGACGGGCAAATTTAACTCTCATTTCCCACCAGGAAGAGGAATTAACCAAAGGCTCAGCGTGCCGTGCCGGAACCAGATTAGGGCCTGAAGCCATCCTGCGGTGTTGCGGCCATCTCAAAAGAAAGCGAGTTGAAGAAAGGAGCTCAGGGGCACTGTAATTCACAAACCTGCAGAGTTATAAATGACAGCTATCGTCCAAAAATAGACTGAAGTAAGGCTGCCAAGAGGACTTGAAAGCGGGGCAGAATTGCAGGAAACCGATTTCAGGAGGTAGACTGGAATTGCATTGAAAGCATAGGAAAAGAGGCAGAACGTCCACAATGATGCACTTGGCCAAAAAGGGCGTATGCGTTTTTTCCTGAATATATTCAGGAAAAAACGCATACGCCCTTTTTGGCCAACCAAGCAAGCTTGCAAAGGAAATCTGCACTACAATGAAGTCTCAATTCCCCCCGGTCAAAAGGGCCATCTGAAAAAAGTGTAAAATCCAGAAAGGCAGGACAGGCCATGGAGAACTGGGAGCCTTGTTATGCTGAAGGGCGGGATGTAAATTGCCAACAACCACTCGGGAGAAGTGTATGGTGTTTCCTGAAACATCTAAAAAACAAAGCAACAGAACCTAGGGCACTTCCACTTATGGTCCTATAGCTTAGGGAAATTAAAATCAAAAAGACACAGCCACCCCAAAGTTTGGAACGGCTCTGTTTACAAGAACCTCGTTTACAGTACAAGTTCAACATCGCAGAAAGTGAAAAATGGATAAAGAACTTGTGGTACTTACGTACAATGCAGTATCACTCAGCAATGAAATCTATGTCATCAGGCCCGTAGCAGCATAATGAGTGGATTCAGGTACGATGATTCTAACTGAAATAAGTCACACAGAAAAAGAAACATCATAAGATATCACTAATACACGGAATGTAAACTAGGCAACACAGGAACTGCATTCCAAAACAGAACAGGGTCTCAAATTTAGAAAACCAACTTATGCTTGCTTAAGGGGAAAGGTGAGTTGGGGTGCTGCATAAAACCAGAGATTGAAATGAGCACAGATAAAGTTCCTTAAGCCAAATATGGAATAGACAAGAGCTACTCCTTGCTCAACGAAATGGACTCAACACCGCATATTAAACGCCTAAGAATGTACCTGACTAGTAAGTATCTTAAAACCTATGGATTGCTATGTCTCCGAAAGAGAATCAAGCATGTGTACAGGGGCATAAACGCAGCAGTGATAGGATTGGACAGGTTCGGTGAGCAAATGAAGACCCTTTGAAGTCATATTGCATGGTACCCATTCCACGGGTTTCAAATACCCAGGTTTAAGGTATTCTTCCTTCAGCTAAAACATGCATGTGGAACCTAGAGTATGATCAACCATGTGATCGGGAGACGTGTTCAAATATGTCTCAGTTTTCGTACCCTGGTACTCGGGTGCAACATTCCAGACGCTTTACTAACACTCTCCCGACTTGGAGAGTCAGTGCCTTTAACCTCCTGTTTGGCCCAGTTTGCAATTTCTGCGGAAGATGAACAGGAATAGCGAGAACCAATGAGAGACTAGCTGGAGGTGTCTGGACGGGTAAATTTAACTCTCATTTCCCACCAGGAAGAGGAATTAACCAAAGGCTCAGCGTGCCGTGCCGGAACCAGATTAGGGCCTGAAGCCATCCTGCGGTGTTGCGGCCAGCTCACAAGAAAGCGAGTTGAAGAAAGGAGCTCAGGGGCACTGTAATTCACAAACCTGCAGAGTTATAAATGACAGCTATCGTCCAAAAATATACTGAAGTAAGGCTGCCAAGAGGACTTGAAAGCGGGGCAGAATTGCAGGAAACCGATTTCAGGAGGTAGACTGGAATTGCATTGAAAGCATAGGAAAAGAGGCCTAAAGTCCACAATGATGCACTTGGCCAAAAAGGGCGTATGCGTTTTTTCCTGAATATATTCAGGAAAAAACGCATACGCCCTTTTTGGCCAACCAAGCAAGCTTGCGAAGGAAATCTGCACTACAATGAAGTCTCACTTCCCCCCAGTCAAAAGGGTCATCTGAAAAATGTGTAAAATCCAGAAATGCAGGACAGGCCATGGAGAACTGGGAGCCTTGTTATGCTGATGGGCGGGATGTAAATTGCCAACAACCACTGGGGAGAAGTGTATGGTGTTTCCTGAAACATCTAAAAAACAAAGCAACAGAGCCTAGGGCACTTCCACTTATGGTCCTATAGCTTAGGGAATTTAAAATCAAAAAGACACAGCCACCCCAAAGTTTGGAACGGCTCTGTTTACAAGAACCTCGTTTACAGTACAAGTTCAACATCGCAGAAAGTGAAAAATGGATAAAAAAGTTGTGGTATTTACTTACAAAGCAATATCACTCAGCAATGAAATCTGTGTCATCAGGCCCTTAGCAGCACAATGAGTGGATTCAGGTATGATGATTCTAACTGAAATAAGTCACACAGAAAAAGAAACATCATAAGATATCAGTAATACACGGAATGTAAACTTGGCTACACAGGAACTGAATTACAGAACAGAACAGGGTCTCAAATTTAGAAAACCAATTTATGCTTGCTTAAGGGTAAAGGTGAGTTGGGGTGCTGCATAAAACCAGAGATTGAAATGAGCACAGATAAAGTTCCTTAAGCCAAATATGGAATAGACAAGAGCTACTCCTTGCTCAACGAAATGGACTCAACACCGCATATTAAACGCCTAAGAATGTACCTGACTAGTAAGTATCTTAAAACCTATGGATTGCTATGTCTCCGAAAGAGAATCAAGCATGTGTACAGGGGCATAAACGCAGCAGTGATAGGATTGGAGAGGTTCGGTGAGCAAATGAAGACCCTTTGAAGTCATATTGCATGGTACCCATTCCACGGGTTTCAAATACCCAGGTTTAAGGTATTCTTCCTTCAGCTAAAAGATGCATGTGGAACCCAAGTATGATCAACCATGTGAACGGGAGACGTGTTCAAATATGTCTCAGTTTTCCTCCCCTGGTACTCGAGTGCAACATTCCAGACGCTTTACTAACACTCTCCCCACTTGGAGAGACAGCGCCTTTACCCTCCTGTTTGGCCCAATTTGCAATTTCTGCGGAAGATGAACAGGAATAGCAAGAACCAATGAGAGACTAGCTGGAGGTGTCTGGATGGGCAAATTTAACTCTCATTTCCCACCAGGAAGAGGAAATAACCAAAGGCTCAGCATGCCGTGCCGGAACCAGATTAGGGCCTGAAGCCATCCTGCGGTGTTGCGGCCAGCTCAAAAGAAAGCGAGTTGAAGAAAGGAGCTCAGGGGCACTGTAATTCACAAACCTGCAGAGTTATAAATGACAGCTATCGTCCAAAAATAGACTGAAGTAAGGCTGCCAAGAGGACTTGAAAGCGGGGCAGAATTGCAGGAAACCGATTTCAGGAGGTAGACTGGAATTGCATTGAAAGCATAGGAAAAGAGGCAGAACGTCCACAATGATGCACTTGGCCAAAAAGGGCGTATGCGTTTTTTCCTGAATATATTCAGGAAAAAACGCATACGCCCTTTTTGGCCAACCAAGCAAGCTTGCAAAGGAAATCTGCACTACAATGAAGTCTCACTTCCCCCCGGTCAAAAGGGCCATCTGAAAAAAGTGTAAAATCCAGAAAGGCAGGACACGTCATGGAGAACTGGGAGCCTTGTTATGCTGATGGGCGGGATGTAAATTGCCAACAACCACTCTGGAGAAGTGTATGGTGTTTCCTGAAACATCTAAAAAACAAAGCAACAGAGCCTAGGGCACTGCCACTTATGGTCTTATAGCTTAGGGAAATTAAAATCAAAAAGACACAGCCACCCCAATGTTTGAGATGCCTCTGTTTACAAGAACCTCGTTTACAGTACAAGTTCAACATCGCAGAAATTGAAAAATGGATAAGGAAGTTGTGGTATTTACTTACAAAGCAATATCACTCAGCAATGAAATCTGTGTCATCAGGCCCTTAGCAGCACAATGAGTGGATTCAGGTATGATGATTCTAACTGAAGTAAGTCACACAGAAAAAGAAACATCATAAGATATCAGTAATACACGGAATGTAAACTTGGCTACACAGGAACTGAATTACAGAACAGAACAGGGTCTCAAATTTAGAAAACCAATTTATGCTTGCTTAAGGGGAAAGGTGAGTTGGGGTGCTGCATAAAACCAGAGATTGAAATGAGCACAGATAAAGTTCCTTAAGCCAAATATGGAATAGACAAGAGCTACTCCTTGCTCAACGAAATGGACTCAACACCCCATATTAAACGCCTAAGAATGTACCTGACTAGTAAGTATCTTAAAACCTATGGATTGCTATGTCTCCGAAAGAGAATCAAGCATGTGTACAGGGGCATAAACGCAGCAGTGATAGGATTGGAGAGGTGCGGTGAGCAAATGAAGACCCTTTGAAGTCATATTGCATGGTACCCATTCCACGGGTTTCAACTACCCAGGTTTTAGGTATTCTTCCTTCAGCTAAAACATGCATGTGGAACCCAAGTATGATCAACCATGTGAATGGGAGACGTGTTCAAATATGTCTCAGTTTTCCTACCCTGGTACTCCGGTGCAACATTCCAGACGCTTAACTAATACTCTGCCCACTTGGAAAGTCAGCGCCTTTAACCTCCTGTTTGGCCCAGTTTGCAATTTCTGCGGAAGATGAACAGGAATAGCGAGAACCAATGAGAGGCTAGCTGGACGTGTCTGGACGGGCAAATTTAACTCTCATTTCCCACCAGGAAGAGGAAATAACCAAAGGCTCATTGTGCCGTGCCGGAACCAGATTAGGGCCTGAAGCCATCCTGCAGTGTTGCGGCCAGCTCAAAAGAAAGCGAGTTGAAGAAAGGAGCTCAGGGGCACTGTAATTCACAAACCTGCAGAGTTATAAATGACAGCTATCGTCCAAAAATAGACTGAAGTAAGGCTGCCAAGAGGACTTGAAAGCGGGGCAGAATTGCAGGAAACCGATTTCAGGAGGTAGACTGGAATTGCATTGAAAGCATAGGAAAAGAGGCAGAACGTCCACAATGATGCACTTGGCCAAAAAGGGCGTATGCGTTTTTTCCTGAATATATTCAGGAAAAAACGCATACGAACATTTTGGCCAACCAAGCAAGCTTGTAAAGGAAATCTGCACTACAATGAAGTCTCACTTCCCCCCGGTCAAAAGGGCCATCTGAAAAAAGTGTAAAATCCAGAAAGGCAGGACAGGCCATGGAGAACTGGGAGCCTTGTTATGCTGAAGGGCGGGATGTAAATTGCCAACAAACACTCGGGAGAAGTGTATGGTGTTTCCTGAAACATCTAAAAAACAAAGCAACAGAGCCTAGGGCACTTCCACTTATGGTCCTTCCACTTATGGTCCTATAGCTTAGGGAATTTAAAATCAAAAAGACACAGCCACCCCAAAGTTTCGAACGGCTCTGTTTACAAGAACCTCGTTTACAGTACAAGTTCAACATCGCAGAAAGTGAAAAATGGATAAAAAAGTTGTGGTATTTACTTACAAAGCAATATCACTCAGCAATGAAATCTATGTCATCAGGCCCTTAGCAGCACAATGAGTGGATTCAGGTATGATGATTCTAACTGAAATAAGTCACACAGAAAAAGAAACATCATAAGATATCAGTAATACACGGAATGGAAACTTGGCTACACAGGAACTGAATTACAGAACAGAACAGGGTCTCAAATTTAGAAAACCAACTTATGCTTGCTTAAGGGTAAAGGTGAGTTGGGGTGCTGCATAAAACCAGAGATTGAAATGAGCACAGATAAAGTTCCTTAAGCCAAATATGGAATAGACAAGAGCTACTCCTTGCTCAACGAAACGGACTCAACACCGCATATTAAATGCCTAAGAATGTACCTGACTAGTAAGTATCTTAAAACCTATGGATTGCTATGTCTCCGAAGGAGAATCAAGCGTGTGTACAGGGGCATAAACGCAGCAGTGATAGGATTGGAGAGGTTCGGTGAGCAAATGAAGACCCTTTGAAGTCATATTGCATGGTACCCATTACACGGGTTTCAACTACCCAGGTTTTAGGTATTCTTCCTCAGCTAAAACATGCATGTGTAACTTAGAGTATGATCAACCATGTGATCGGGAGACGTGTTCAAATATGTCTTAGTTTTCCTCCCCTGGTACTCGGGTGCAACATTCCAGACGCTTTACTAACACTCTCCCCACTTGGAGAGTCAGCGCCTTTAACCTCCTGTTTGGCACAGTTTGCAATTTCTGCGGAAGATGAACAGGAATAGCGAGAACCAATGAGAGGCTAGCTGGAGGTGTCTGGACGGGCAAATTTAACTCTCATTTCCCACCAGGAAGAGGAAATAACCAAAGGTTCAGAGTGCCGTACCGGAACCAGATTAGGGCCTGAAGCCATCCTGCGGTGTTGCGGCCAGCTCAAAATAAAGCAAGTTGAAGAAAGGAGCTCAGGGGCACTGTAATTCACAAACCTGCAGAGTTATAAATGACAGCTATCGTCCAAAAATATACTGAAGTAAGGCAGCCAAGAGGACTTGAAAGCGGAGCAGAATTGCAGGAAACCGATTTCAGGAGGTAGACTGGAATTGCATTGAAAGCATAGGAAAAGAGGCAGAACGTCCACAATGATGCACTTCGCCAAAAAGGGCGTATGCGTTTTTTCCTGAATATATTCAGGAAAAAACGCATACGCCCTTTTTGGCCAACCAAGCAAGCTTGCAAAGGAAATCTGCACTACAATGAAGTCTCACTTCCCCCCGGTCAAAAGGGCCATCTGAAAAAAGTGTAAAATCCAGAAAGGCAGGACAGGCCATGGAGAACTGGCAGCCTTGTTATGCTGATGGGCGGGATGTAAATTGCCAACAGACACTCGGGAGAAGTGTATGGTGTTTCCTGAAACATCTAAAAAACAAAGCAACAGAACCTAGGGCACTTCCACTTATGGTCCTATAGCTTAGGGAAATTAAAATCAAAAAGACACAGCCACCCCAAAGTTTGGAACGGCTCTGTTTACAAGAACCTCTTTACAGTACAAGTTCAACATCGCAGAAAGTGAAAAATGGATAAAGAAGTTGTGGTATTTACTTACAAAGCAATATCACTCAGCAATGAAATCTATGTCACCAGGCCCGTAGCAGCATAATGAGTGTATTCGGGTATGGTGATTCTAACTGAAATAAGTCACACAGAAAAAGAAACATCAAAAAATATCACTAATACATGGAATTTAAACTTGGCTACAGAGGAACTGAATTACAAAACAGAACAGGTTTTCAAATTTAGAAAACCAACTTATGCTTGCTTAAGTGGAAAGGTGAGTTGGGGTGCTGCATAAAACCAGAGACTGAAATGAGCACAGATAAAGTTCCTTAAGCCAAATATGGAATAGACAAGAGCTACTCCTTGCTCAACGAAATGGACTCAACACCACATATTAAACGCCTAAGAATGTACCAGACTAGTAAGTATCTTAAAACCTATGGATTGCTATGTCTCCGAAAGAGAATCAAGCGTGTGTACAAGGGTCATTAACGCAGCAGTGATAGGATTGGACAGATTCGGCGAGCAAATGAAGACCCTTTGAAGTCATATTGCACGGTACCCATTCCACGGGTCTTAACTCTCCAGGTTTAAGGTATTCTTCCTTCAGCTAAAACATGCATGTGGAACCCAAGTATGATCAACCATGTGAACGGGAGACGTGTTCAAATATGTCTCAGTTTTCCTCCCCTGGTACTCGCGTGCAACATTCCAGACTCTTTACTAACACTCTCCCCAATTGGAGAGTCAGCGCCTTTAACCTCCTGTTTGGCACAGTTTGCAATTTCTGTGGAAGATGAACAGGAATAGCGAGAACCAATGAGAGGCTAGCTGGACGTGTCTGGACGGGCAAATTTAACTCTCATTTCCCACCAGGAAGAGGAAATAACCAAAGGCTCAGTGTGCCGTACCGGAACCAGATTAGGGCCTGAAGCCATCCTGCGGTGTTGCGGCCAGCTCAAAAGAAAGCGAGTTGAAGAAAGGAGCTCAGGGGCACTGTAATTCACAAACCTGCAGAGTTATAAATGACAGCTATCGTCCGAATATAGACTGAAGTAAGGCTGCCAAGAGGACTTGAAAGCGGGGCAGAATTGCAGGATACCGATTTCAGGAGGTAGACTGGAATTGCATTGAAAGCATAGGAAAAGAGGCAGAACGTCCACAATGATGCACTTTGCCAAAAGGGCGTATGCGTTTTTTCCTGAATATATTCAGGAAAAAACGCATACGCCCTTTTTGGCCAACCAAGCAAGCTTGCAAAGGAAATCTGCACTACAATGAAGTCTCACTTCCCCCCGGTCAAAAGGGCCATCTGAAAAAAGTGTAAAACCCAGAAAGGCAGGACAGGCCATGGAGAACTGGGAGCCTTGTTATGCTGATGGGCGGGATGTAAATTGCCAACAGACACTCGGGAGATGTGTATGGTGTTTCCTGAAACATCTAAAAAACAAAGCAACAGAGCCTAGGGCACTTCCACTTATGGTCCTATAGCTTAGGGAAATTAATATCAAAAAGACACAGCAACCCCAAAATTTGGGATGGGTCTTTTTACAGAAATCTCTTCTACGGCACAAGTTAAATATCCCAGAGAGCAAATAATGGATAAAGAAGTTGCGGTACTTATGTACAACAGAATACCACTCAGCAATGAAATCTATGTCACCAGGCCCGTACCAGCATAATGAGTGGATTGAGGCACGATGATTCTAAGTGAAATAAGTCACACAGAAAAAGAAACATCATAAGGTATCACTAATACACAGAATGTGATCTTGGCTACACATGAACTGAATTACAAAACAGAACAGGGTCTCAAGTTTAGAAAACCAACTTATGCCTGCTTAAGGGGGAAGGTGAGTTGGGGTACTGCATAAAAGCAGAGTTTGAAATTAGCACAGATACCGTTCCATAAGCCAAATATGTAATAGACAAGAGCTACCCCTTGCTCAACGAAATGGATTCAACAATGAGGTATCACCTCACACCTGGTAGAATAGGCATCATTGAAAATCTACAAACAAAAAATGCTGGAAAGGGTCTGGAGAAAAGGAACCCTCTTCCACTATTGTTGGGAATATAAATTGATACAGTCATTATGGAGAACAATATGGAATTTCTTAAGAAACTAACAATAGAATTACCATATGATACAGCAATCCCAGTACTGGACATATACCCAGACAAAACCATAAATCAAAAAGAGTCATTCACCGCAATGTTCATTGCATCACTATTTACAATATCGAGGTAATGGAAGCAACCTAAATGCCCACAGACAGACGAATGCATAAAGCTGTGGTACATATATAAAATGGAATATTACTAAGCCATGAAAAGGAATGAAATTGGGTCATTTGTAGAGACGTCGATGGATCTAGAGACTGTCATACAGAGTGAAGTAAGTCAGAAAGAGAAAAACAAATCTTGTATATTCATGCATATATGTGGAACCTAGAAAAACTGTACAGATTAACCATTTTGCAAGGCATAAATAGAGCAACAGATGTAGACAACAAACGTATGGACAACAAGGGGGGAAAGCTGTTGGGGGGGTGGTGGTGGGAGGAGTTGAGAGACTGGGATTGGCATGTATACATTTATATGTATAAAATAGATAACCAATAAGAACCTGCTGTATAAAAATATAAAATAAAATTCAAAATTAAAAAGAAGTAAAATTTAAAAAATAAAACAGAAAAAACAATTATTCCCTGCACATGCATGTATTTATATGAATAAATTATTTCCATGCTTATATCTGTAAATACAAAAAAGAGGAATAAAATCTACCTTGAACCAAAAACGAAAAAGAGAAAAAAAACACAGAACCCACCAGTTCCACAGAGGAAAACCGTATCAGGGCACTTGCTCCAGTTGTAAACAATTCTGAAGTTGGTCAGTGGTGGGGAATCGTCTCCCATTCAGCCAGCAGCCCCCACGCAACAAGCGTCCTCATTGCAAAGCTGGGGCACCGTGCCGAGGCATCTGTGAGTAAACGTGAGCTGAGCCCCAGGCCAGTTGCTGCTGAACTATTCCCACCCGTCCCAGGTAAAACACCTGAATATATACAAGGACTTGAAAGCCTAGAGGAAGGGCCATAGAGCCACACGAGTGACAGCATGCCGGCCGACTTGGTGCCTGCAGGCCAGCCAGGATGGTCCTGGCCCTGGGTGCTCTTCTGGAAGATTTCCATTTCCCTGCCTGAGATACCCGTCCTGTCCCTGCCCCCACTGCTTTTTTCCTTCCTCACCTCTGCCCAGGGAGAAATTCCAGCAGCAGGTATGGGTGACACATCCTCTTCTTTAGCAGGTGGCAGCCTGGCAACTGCTGCAGAAAGTCCAGCAGAGCCCCACTCACACTGGGCCACCCACAAAGCCGTGGCCTCTCACTCCCTCCCACCAGCCCAGCCCCGAGACTGCTGACAGGGCAGAGAAAATGGCGTCAGGCACGGCTGCAGGGGCTCTTGCTGCCTGGAGTGGTATTTATATTGATCTCAACCCAGGCACACCTGGGGAGGGCTGGCCGGCACGGTAAGGCTGCCCAGGTCAGCCAATCATCACCCCTCAGGGGCTCACAGTTGCAGAAAATGGAACTTGCTGAACCGGCCAGGTCCAAGGAACAGGTGTGGGCTCCTGAGAGTCAGGATAGACAAGGGGCTGCAGCTTTGGCTTGTTTTCTAATCATTTTATCTGGCCCATGAGTGGGAGACAACTTCAAGAAAACCCTCTCCTAATGAGAGGAACCCAGGAGTCAGGCAGAGGAGGGGTGGGTGGTGGTTGGAGACAGAGGCCTGGTGCCCCGGGTGCAGTGGAAGTCTCTGGAAGACCAGGTGGAGGGAGGCCTCACGGAGTGATGCCCAGGGTCACAGACCTGTCGCAGCTGCTGTTTGTTAGTTCAAGTCCTGCTCTGAGGTGCTCTGTGTCAGCTCTGAGCGACAGGTGAGCTGGGGGTGCTCTGCAATGAGGGCTATGTGCACGGTTCCTGTGTGCCCAGCCCTGCCACGGTACCTGCAAGGGTAGCTCTGTATCCTGGGAGGGGCCTGACCACGAGAGCCCCGTGGGCTGGGGTGGGGGTGGGGTACCTGCCCAGGTGAGCTCCATATTCTGGGATTGGTCTGACCACGAGAGCCCCATGGGCTGCTGGGGACCTGGTAAAGGATGTCAGGACAGTCAGTGAAGCCACCGAGGATATACCTCCAGTTGCTCCTAATTCCTACACCCTGCTGGTCATTCTACCAACCACCAGGACATGGTATTCTGTATTAGTCTTCAATGATGCCTTCTTTTGTATTCCATTAGTCCCAGAGTCACAAGAAATTTTGGCTTGTGAGTGGCAGGACTCAACATACAACTAAAACAATACTTCCGGGCCGTCTGGCCCCAAGGGTGCAAAAATTCCCACACCATCTTTGGGGAAAGCTTAGCTAAAGACCTAAAAGTTCTACCTCTGGAAAAGGAAACCCTCCTTCAATATGCAGACGACATTCTGATCACCAGCCCTACTAAGGAGGCCTCTGAACTACCAAGCCAATAAAGGATAGAAGTTGTCCAAGAAAAAGCTCAAATATCACAGACTGCGGTGACCTGCCTGGGCTTCATTCTCACAGAAGGTCAGAGAAGCCCATCCCAGGAAAGGGAAGAAACCATTTTCAGCCTTACCCCTTTCTAAAACTAGAAGACAGCTTAGGGGTTCCTGGGGAGGCCAGGGTTTGCTGCTTCTGGATCCCTAACTACAGTCTACTAGCTGGGCCTCTATATGAAACACTGAAAGGAAAAGATGATGATCCTTTTGAATAGAATCCAGAAGTGGCCTTTCAAGAATGGAAAGAGCAGTCAATTCAGACCCTTGCCCTGGAACTCCCTAATTTAGCTAAACTCTTTGACCTTTACATTCCCGGTGAAAGGTGAATCGCCATTGGAGAATTAGTGCAAAAACTGGGACCACTTGAAATGGAACAATGCAAGAATGCCATCCAGGTAGGATAAACTACGGTCACTAAGGGGCTTGGCCCACTGCCACATCTGGCCAAGATACTGGCGGTATCTAAAAACCTGGAAATCAGCAGCCCAAAAGGCCACCTCCCTCCTAAGGGAAAAGGACCCCACGTGGTGATCCTAACCACCAACCATGCCCTGAAGTTGCAGGGTTCGCTCCGTGGGCACACCGACCTCGAGTGAGGAGGCCCTCCAACTCCAACATCCAGAGAGATAACCGGGGGCAACAGGGCACCATGACGACTCGTGTGAACATCACTTGACCTGGAGTTTCTCTCATAAAACAACAAGAGTGTGTCCCAAAAGAGTAGACTACTGCTTGCAGGACTTACTGCACCCAGAGGGGAGCTAATAATCTTGGCGGGGGAACAGTATACCACACTGTCACCATAGAAAAGCCTACAGACACCGTGATGATGGTGGCCAATAAGACCGGCTGGACTCCTGTTTACTTCAAAAGGCTGTTGACTCAGTAGCCATCATGGTCCTTGATCACCACTGACCCTGGACTGTCTGGGAGTTGAGCGGGCAGGGCTCTGACACCTGGTGCTGTTTGTACGTTAATTCAGGGGCCTAATTGAAGAAAGCGCAGACTACTGGTCAGAGCATCTAGGCTGGCAGAGACGGTCAGCCTAAGGTGGCCGAACAAATGTGGGGCGGGGTGAAACCGGCCCCCACAGCGTCTCTGCACATCTCTTTCCTGGACCCTTAAAGGTCATTAGAATCTATAACACTTCCAATGCTGGTGCTCAGGTGGACGAGCAGGGAGGCAGGTGTCCTGGGGACAATCAACGTCACCGGGAGGCTGCTGGGGAGAAGCTCTGACCCTCGCCCCAGGGTATGAGGGCTCCCAACTCAGCACTCAGCAGTTACAGAAGAAGGGTCTGCACCCTCAGCACTCCAAGAATGAGGAACGGGACAAAAGGCAGAGGAGGGGTTTGTCCCCAGCAAAGCCCATTAAAAATCCCTGGGAGATAAAAATAGAATCTGGGCAATAAAGTCAAGTCTAACCTTTTTTATCCTTTGTGCTTTGTCTAATTTCACGTGCTCCTAGGGTCCCGCATGCAGAGGTTCCACACCTGGCACTTCAGACCAGATTTCCTAGTGCAGAATGGCTGGGTCGACACCTCAGCTCCTGGGGCCCAGTGCAGACTCCACGATATAGAGCCTGAGCTACAGCCAACCCGGCCCTCGAGAGCTCCGCCGCCTCCCTCCCTCCCACTGACTCTGACAGGATCTCTACACAGCAGCCCAGCCCACAGCCCACGGGGTAGTGCATGCTCTCACCTCTCCATTCTCTGATCAAAATATAAAGTTTCCTTTGCTTGTGAACAAAACTCAGTCTCGATCTGTTGGCCCCAATGACACTGGGCAGGGGGACACTTGTTGGGGTCCACTCTGGAGGATCAGTAACAGAAATTGAGACTATTGTAACCTCAATGAACAGATGTGTGAGCCAAACTGTAGTTAACATAGAACAGTGTATAAGGCTCGGGTAAAATAAGATGTTTTTAACACTTCCATTTGATATTTCCATCACTTTTTATAAGCAAGTTCAGTGAAAAGGTTTGTCTTATTTGTCAGGTCAATATTAGAGAAACGAAGTGATTTCTTTCCAAGGATGTACAGCTAATAATCTTGGTTAAACCTTCAATCTTGTTTTAAATGCTTTTCCATTGAAAATGATACCTCTCTTTCAGCTCCCCCATTTCTGAGAAGTATAAAATCTTATAATTTATTATTACCAAAGGGGAAAGGTGGGAGGAGGGATAAATTAACAGTTTGGAATTAACACATACACACTGCTATGTATAAAATAGATCATCAACAAGGAACTACTGTATAGCACAGGGAACTACACTCAACATTTTGCAATAACCTATAAGGGGAAATAATCTGAAAAAGAATAGATATTTTTATTGACATCATCTATCAATGACAGTTAAAGTGTAGCCTAAGGGAAGCTGGTGGTGAGTGCTTCTGACCCTGAAGACTTCAATCATCTAAAGTTTGGACTCTGCCTACTTCCCAAGGCCCTTAATGAACATATGTGTAGCCGTAGCTTAAAAACTTCCCCAGTTTGGGTTTCGGGGAGACACTGATTTTGAAAAAGCCCTGGTGTTCTCCTTACATGAATGGGACTCTTCCTACTGCTAAAACATGTCTGTCACACCCAGAGGATGGTATACCGTCTGATCGGGAAGAGTTTGGAAAAGGCATCTCATCTCCTCATCTCCTGGTGCTCGGGTTCACCCCTCCAGCGTCTTTACTAACAGTCTCCCCACTTGGAGATGTCAGCACTGTCAACATCCTGTTGCGTACAGTTTGGAATTTGTCCAGAGGATGAAGCGGAAGGATGAGGAACAATGAGAGACAAGTCCTAGGTGTTCAGACAGGCACATGTCACTCTAATTTCCAATCAGGAAGACGAATTGACCAAAGGCTAGGGTTGCCCATGGAAACAGTATAGGGCTTGAGGAAATCCCGCTGCTTTGTGGCCAGTTCCCATAAACACAAGTTGAACAATGGAACTCAGGGGCAGTAAAATTCACAAAACTGCAGAGTTGAAAATATCCATCACTGAAAAATGTCTTGAGGAAAGTCAGAGAAAAGGACTTGTAAGCAAGGGAGAATGGCAGGAAAGGGATTTGAGGAGGTAGAAAGGACTCGCCATTAAGCACAAGAAAAGGAGCTGAACATTGCCAACATTGCCAACATTGCAGTTGGCCAAAAAGGGTGTATGCGTTCTTTTCTGTATATATTCAAGAAAAGGGCATACACTTTTTTAGCCAACCAAACAGGTGGGCACTGGAAGTCAATACTACAAAAGATATCACTTCGCATCAGTCAGAAGAGCCATCCTCATAAAGCGTAAACAACAGAAATGCAGGACAGGGCAATGAGAAGAGGGAGCCCTGTGAGACTTATAATGGAAATGTATATTGCCAACGGCCATTCTGGAGAAGTGTATTGTGTTTACTAAAGCATCTAAAAAATGAGCTACAGAGCATAGGGCACTTGCACTCATGGGCGTATATCTTGGGAAAAACAAAAATCGAGAGGACACAGGCACCCCAATGTTTACCCCCTCTCTGTTTAAAAGATCCTCGACTAGGATATAACTTAAATGTCTCTGGAGGGAAAAAATGGATAGAGATGTGGTACTTAGGTAGAGTGGAATATTATTCAGCCTGGAAATCAATGAAATATGGCCAGTTGTAACAACTCCAGAGGAGTTACGTATGATCATTCTAAGTGACAGAATTCAAAAAGAAAAAGACACATATCATAAGATATCACTTAAAGGTGGAATCCAAAATGGCTACACATGAAATAAATTACAAAACAAAAACATAGTCAAATATGTAGAAAACACGCATAAGGCTGCTAAACGGGAAAGGTGGGGAGGGGTGAGGCATCATCCAGGAGGTTGAAATTAGCAAAGATACCATTCCAAATACCAAACTGATAATCAACAAGGCCTACACGGTAGCTAAAAGAACTGCACTCAGCACACTCAAGTCACCGGAAAAGAATATATACGACTGGTAAGAATCTGAAAAAGAATTTATTGATGTCTCTCTGTACGTGAATCAAGTGGATGTACAGCAGCAAGAAACAGAGCTTTGAAAATCAGCTGTAACCAATATAGTAATAAATTGAAAAAAATAAACGACAGAGAGACAGAGAAAACCTCTTACAACTTTTCCTCAGGGACGGTGATGCAACATGGATTGAACACATCTAGACCCACAGCAGGATGAGACATAAGGCTGGAAACTGTTTGCACTAAGAGAAATGTGAGGTTGGGTGAGGAAATGCACACCCTTTAAAGTAATACTACCTGGTACCCATTCAATGGGTCCCAAATCTGCAGGTTCAAGGGATCTTCCTACAGCTAAAACATGCATGGAAAACCCAGAGGACTGTACACCATGTGATCGGGAGATGTGTCTAAAATGCACCTCATTTATCCTCTCCTGGTGCTCCTGTTCACCATTCCAGCCACGCTACTTAGAATCTCCCCACTTGGAGAATCAGCACATTTAAACTTCTGTTTCACACATTTTGCAAATTGTGAGGAGGATGAACGGGAAGAGGGGGAACCAATGAGAGAAGAGTTGTAGGGGTTTGGACGGGCACATATCACTCTAATTTCCCATTAAGAATAAGAATTAAAGAAAGGCTCAGCCTGCCTCGCCGGAGCCAAAATAGGGCCTGAAGCAATCCTGTGGGTTTGAGGCCAGCTCACAAAAGAGCAACTTAAAAAATGGAGCTCAGGGTCACTGCAATTCACAAACCTGCAGAGTTATAAATGAAAACTAACGTCCAAAAATATGTTGAGGTAAGGCAAAGAAGAGGATCTGAATGCAAGACAGAATTGCAAGAAACAGATTTCAAGAGATAGATTGGACTCGTCTTTAACGCACATGAAAAGCGGCAGAATTTCGACAATGATGCAGTTGGCCCAAAAGGGCGTATGCGTTTTTTCCTGATTATATCCAGGAAAAAACGCATACGCACTTTATGGGCAACGAAGCAAGCAAGCAATGCAAATGTGCACAACAAAGAAGTCTCACTTCCCACCGGTCAAAAGGGCCATCCTAAAAAATTGTAAAAACCAGAAATGCAGGACAGGCCATGGAGAACAGGGAGCCTTTATACGCTGATGGGCAGTGTGTGAACTGCCGAGAGCCACTCTGGAGAAGTGTATGGTGGTTCCTAAATCATCTAAAAAACAGAGCTACAGAGCATAGGACACTTCCAATCATGGGAGTATATCTAGGGAAGTCTAAAAATCAACAAGACACAAGCACACCACAGTTTAGGGCTACTCTGTTTACAAGAACCTCAACTTCAGTACACCTTAAATATCCCAGGAAAGAGAACAATGGATAAAGAAGATGTGGTACTTATGTACAATGGAATATCTCTTCACCATGAAATCAATGTAATAAGGCTAGTAGAAGGATAAAGAGTGGATTTAGGTCCGATAATACTACTTGAAATAAGTCAAACAGAAAAAGAAACATATCATAAGATATCACTTATAGAGGGAGGGTAAATATGGCTGCACAAGAAATGAATTACAGAACAGAACAGTGTCTCACATTTAGAAAACACACTTATGTCAGCTTAAGGGGAAAGGAGAGGTGGGGTGATGCATAAAACCAGAGTTTGAAATTAGCACAGATACCGTTCAATAAACCAAATAGGTATTAGACAAGATCTACACCTTGCTCAATGAACAGGCCTCAACACACCCTATACACCGCAGAGAAATATATCTGAGGAATAAGAATCTTAAAACCCATGTATTGATATATCTCCATAAGGGAATCAAGTGTGTGCAGAGCGGCACAAACACAGCAGTGAAAAGGAGCTAAACCCCATTATAGAAATAAATTTTAAAAACAAAACGCTGAAACAATGAAAGAGAGAAAAATTCTTACAAAATTCGCTCAGGGGCTGTGATGCAACCTGGATTGACCACATATAAACCCACAGCTGGATAAGACATAAGGCTGGACACTTGGGGCTGACAGGATTGGTGAGCTTTGGTGAGCAACTGCCGAAAGTTTAATGCAATACTTCATGCTACTCAGTCCAAGGGTCCCAACACTCCAGGTTGAAGGGAATCTTCCTACAGCTAAACCATGCTTGGGAAACCCAGCGACTGGTATACCATATGATCGGGAAAGGTTTCTAAAACGCACCTCATTTTTCCTCTCCTGGGGCTCCGGATCGACATTCCAGCCGCTTTACTAACAACATCCCCACATGGAGTCAATGCCTTTAAGTTCTGGTATCGCACAGTCTGCAGTTAGTGCAGAGGATGAATGGGAATAGGGGGAACCAGTGAGAAACTAGCTGTAGCGGTTTCAATGGACACATGTCACTCTAATATCACATCAGTAAGAAGAATTAACCAAAGGCACAGCAAGGTGCCCGAGAAGAAAAATAGGGCTTCAAGGAATCCTGTGGTTACGGGGCAAGACCACAAAAATAAGAGCTAAAAAATGGAGCTAAGGGCCACTGCAATTCAAAAACCTGCAGAGTTATAAAGGCCAACTATTTTTAAAAAATATATTGAGGTAAGGCTATGAAGAGGCATTGAAAGCAAGGCAGAATTGCAGGAAACCGATTTCAGGAGGTAGACTGGAATTGCATTGAAAGCATATGAAGAGAGTCAGAAACTCGACAATGATGCACTTGGCCAAAAAGGGCGTATGCGTTTTTTCCTGAATATATTCAGGAAAAAACGCATACGCCCTTTTTGGCCAACCAAGCAAGCTTGCAAAGGAAATCTGCACTACAATGAAGTCTCACTTCCACCTGGTCAAAAGGGCCATCTGAAAAAAGTGTAAAATCCATAAAGGCACGACAGGCCATGGGGAACTGGGAGCCTTGTTATGCTGATGGGTGGGATGTAAATTGCCAACAGCCACTCTGGAGAAGTGTATGGTGTTTCCTGAAACATCTAAAAAACAAAGCAACAGAGCCTAGGGCACTTCCACTTATGGTCCTATAGCTTAGGGAAATTAAAATCGAAAAGACACAGCCACCCCAAAGTTTGGGACGGCTCTGTTTACAAGAACCTCGTTTACGGTACAAGTTCAATATCGCAGAAAGTGAAAAATGGATAAAGAACTTGTGGTACTTACGTACAATGCAATATCACTCAGCAATGAAATCTATGTAATCAGGCCCGAAGCAGCATAATGAGTGCATTCAGGTATGATGATTCGAACTGAAATAAGTCACACAGAAAAGAAACATCATAAGGTATCATTAATACACAGAATGTCGACTTGGCTACACATGAACTGAATTACAAAACAGAACAGTGTCTCATGTTTAGAAAACCAACTTATGCTTGCTTAAGGGGGAAGGTGAGTTGGGGTGCTGCATAAAACCAGAGATTGAAATGAGCACAGATAAAGTTCCTTAAGCCAAATATGGAATAGACAAGAGCTACTCCTTGCTCAACGAAATGGACTCAACACCCCATATTAAACGCCTAAGAATATACCTGACTAGTAAGTATCTTAAAACCTATGGATTGCTATGTCTCCAAAAGAGAATCAAGCGTGTGTACAGGGGCATAAACGCAGCAGTGATAGGATTGGAGAGGTTCGGTGAGCAAATGAAGACCCTTTGAAGTCATATTGCATGGTACCCATTACACGGGTCTCAACTGTCCAGGTTTAAGGTATTCTTCCTTCAGCTAAAACATGCATGTGGAACCCAAGTATGATCAACCATGTGAACGGGAGACGTGTTCAAATATGTCTCAGTTTTCCTCCCCTGGTACTCGGGTGCAACATTCCAGACGCTTTACTAACAGTCTCCCCACTTGGAGAGTCAGCGCCTTTAACCTCCTGTTTGGCCCAGTTTGCAATTTCTGCGGAAGATGAACAGGAATAGCGAGAACCAATGAGAGACTAGCTGGAGGTGTCTGGACGGGCAAATTTAACTCTCATTTCCCAATAGGAAGAGGAAATAACCAAAGGCTCAGCGTGCCGTGCCGGAACCAGATTAGGGCCTGAAGCCATCATGCGGTGTTGCGGCCAGGTCACAAGAAAGCGAGTTGAAGAAAGAGCTCAGGGGCACTGTAATTCACAAACCTGCAGAGTTATAAATGACAGCTATCGTCCAAAAATATACTGAAGTAAGGCTGCCAAGAGGACTTGAAAGCGGGGCAGAATTGCAGGAAACCGATTTCAGGAGGTAGACTGGAATTGCATTGAAAGCATAGGAAAAGAGGCAGAACGTCCACAATGATGCACTTGGCCAAAAAGGGCGTATGCGTTTTTTCCTGAATATATTCAGGAATAAAACGCATACGCACTTTTTGGCCAACCAAGCAAACTTGCAAAGGAAATCTGCACTACAATGAAGTCTCACTTCCCCCCAGTCAAAAGGGCCATCTGAAAAAAGTGTAAAATCCAGAAAGGCAGGACAGGCCATGGAGAACTGGGAGCCTTGTTATGCTGATGGGCGGGATGTAAATTGCCAACAGACACTCGGGAGAAGTGTATGGTGTTTCCTGAAACATCTAAAAAACAAAGCAACAGAGCCTAGGGCACTTCCACTTATGGTCCTATAGCTTAGGGAAATTAAAATCAAAAAGACACAGCCACCCCAAAGTTTGGGACGCCTCTGTTTACAAGAACCTCATTTACAGTACAAATTCAACATCGCAGAAAATGAAAAATGGATAAAGAAGCTGTGGTATTTACTTACAAAGCAATATCACTCAGCAATGAAATCTATGTCATCAGGCCCTTAGCAGCACAATGAGTGGATTCAGGTATGATGATTCTAACTGAAATAAGTCACACAGAAAAAGAAACATCATAAGATATCACTAATACACGGAATGGAAACTTGGCTACACAGGAACTGAATTACAGAACAGAACAGGGTCTCAAATTTAGAAAACCAACTTATGCTTGCTTAAGGGTAAAGGTGAGTTGGGGTGCTGCATAAAACCAGAGATTGAAATGAGCACAGATAAAGTTCCTTAAGCCAAATATGGAATAGACGAGCTACTCCTTGCTCAACGAAATGGACTCAACACCGCATATTAAAAGCCTAAGAATGTACCTGACTAGTAAGTATCTTAAAACCTATGGATTGCTATGTCTCCGAAAGAGAATCAAGCATGTGTACAGGGGCATAAACGCAGCAGTGATAGGATTGGAGAGGTTCGGTGAGCAAATGAAGACCCTTTGAAGTCATATTGCATGGTACCCATTCCACGGGTTTCAACTACCCAGGTTTAAGGTATTCTTCCTTCAGCTAAAACATGCATGTGGAACCGAGAGTATGATCATCCGTGTGAATGGGAGACGTGTTCAAATATGTCTCAGTTTTCCTCCCCTGGTACTCAGATGCAACATTCCAGACGCTTTACTAACACTCTCCCGACTTGGAGAGTCAGCGTCTTTAACCCCCTGTTTGGCCCAGTTTGCAATTTCTGCGGTAGATGAACAGGAATAGCGAGAACCAATGAGAGACTAGCTGGAGGTGTCTGGACCGGCAAATTTAACTCTCATTTCCCAATAGGAAGAGGAAATAACCAAAGGCTCAGCGTGCCGTGCCGGAACCAGATTAGGGCCTGAAGCCATCATGCGGTGTTGCGGCCAGGTCACAAGAAAGCGAGTTGAAGAAAGAGCTCAGGGGCACTGTAATTCACAAACCTGCAGAGTTATAAATGACAGCTATCGTCCAAAAATATACTGAAGTAAGGCTGCCAAGAGGACTTGAAAGCGGGGCAGAATTGCAGGAAACCGATTTCAGGAGGTAGACTGGAATTGCATTGAAAGCATAGGAAAAGAGGCAGAACGTCCACAATGATGCACTTGGCCAAAAAGGGCGTATGCGTTTTTTCCTGAATATATTCAGGAATAAAACGCATACGCACTTTTTGGCCAACCAAGCAAACTTGCAAAGGAAATCTGCACTACAATGAAGTCTCACTTCTCCCCGGTCAAAAGGGCCATCTGAAAAAAGTGTAAAATCCAGAAAGGCAGGACAGGCCATGGAGAACTGGGAGCCTTGTTATGCTGATGGGCGGGATGTAAATTGCCAACAGACACTGGGGAGAAGTGTATGGTGTTTCCTGAAACATCGAAAAAACAAAGCAACAGAGCCTAGGGCACTTCCACTTATGGTCCTATAGCTTAGGGAAATTAAAATCAAAAAGACACAGCCACCCCAAAGTTTGGGACGCCTCTGTTTACAAGAACCTCGTTTACAGTACAAATTCAACATTGCAGAAAATGAAAAATGGATAAAGAAGCTGTGGTATTTACTTACAAAGCAATATCACTCAGCAATGAAATCTATGTCATCAGGCCCTTAGCAGCACAATGAGTGGATTCAGGTATGATGATTCTAACTGAAATAAGTCACACAGAAAAAGAAACATTATAAGATATCACTAATACACGGAATGGAAACTTGGCTACACAGGAACTGAATTACAGAACAGAACAGGGTCTCAAATTTAGAAAACCAACTTATGCTTGCTTAAGGGTAAAGGTGAGTTGGGGTGCTGCATAAAACCAGAGATTGAAATGAGCACAGATAAAGTTCCTTAAGCCAAATATGGAATAGACGAGCTACTCCTTGCTCAACGAAATGGACTCAACACCGCATATTAAACGCCTAAGAATGTACCTGACTAGTAAGTATCTTAAAACCTATGGATTGCTATGTCTCCGAAAGAGAATCAAGCATGTGTACAGGGGCATAAACGCAGCAGTGATAGGATTGGAGAGGTTCGGTGAGCAAATGAAGACCCTTTGAAGTCATATTGCATGGTACCCATTCCACGGGTTTCACCTACCCAGGTTTAAGGTATTCTTCCTTCAGCTAAAACATGCATGTGGAACCGAGAGTATGATCATCCGTGTGAACGGGAGACGTGTTCAAATATGTCTCAGTTTTCCTCCCGTGGTACTCAGATGCAACATTCCAGACGCTTTACTAACACTCTCCCGACTTGGAGAGTCAGCGTCTTTAACCTCCTGTTTGGCCCAGTTTGCAATTTCTGCGGAAGATGAACAGGAATAGCGAGAACCAATGAGAGACTAGCTGGAGGTGTCTGGACCGGCAAATTTAACTCTCATTTCCCAATAGGAAGAGGAAATAACCAAAGGCTCAGCGTGCCGTGCCGGAACCAGATTAGGGCCTGAAGCCATCATGCGGTGTTGCGGCCAGGTCACAAGAAAGCGAGTTGAAGAAAGAGCTCAGGGGCACTGTAATTCACAAACCTGCAGAGTTATAAATGACAGCTATCGTCCAAAAATATACTGAAGTAAGGCTGCCAAGAGGACTTGAAAGCGGGGCAGAATTGCAGGAAACCGATTTCAGGAGGTAGACTGGAATTGCATTGAAAGCATAGGAAAAGAGGCAGAACGTCCAAAATGATGCACTTGGCCAAAAAGGGCGTATGTGTTTTTTCCTGAATATATTCAAGAATAAAACGCATACGCACTTTTTGGCCAACCAAGCAAACTTGCAAAGGAAATCTGCACTACAATGAAGTCTCACTTCTCCCCGGTCAAAAGGGCCATCTGAAAAAAGTGTAAAATCCAGAAAGGCAGGACAGGCCATGGAGAACTGGGAGCCTTGTTATGCTGATGGGCGGGATGTAAATTGCCAACAGACACTTGGGAGAAGTGTATGGTGTTTCCTGAAACATCTAAAAAACAAAGCAACAGAGCCTAGGGCACTTCCACTTATGGTCCTATAGCTTAGGGAAATTAAAATCAAAAAGACACAGCCACCCCAAAGTTTGGAACGGCTCTGTTTACAAGAACCTCGTTTACAGTACAAGTTCAACATCGCAGAAAGTGAAAAATGGATACAGAAGTTGTGGTATTCACTTACAAAGCAATATCACTCAGCAATGAAATCTATGTCATCAGGCCCTTAGCAGCACAATGAGTGGATTCAGGTATGATGATTCTAACTGAAATAAGTCACACAGAAAAAGAAACATCATAAGATATCAGTAATACACGGAATGGAAACTTGGCTACACAGGAACTGAATTACAGAACAGAATAGGGTCTCAAATTAAGAAAACCAACTTATGCTTGCTTAAGGGGAAAGGTGAGTTGGGGTGCTGCATAAAACCAGAGATTGAAATGAGCACAGATAAAGTTCCTTAAGCCAAATATGGAATAGACAAGAGCTACTCCTTGCTCAACGAAATGGACTCAACACCGCATATTAAACGCCTAAGAATGTACCTGACTAGTAAGTATCTTAAAACCTATGGATTGCTATGTCTCCGAAAGAGAATCAAGCATGTGTACAGGGGCATAAACGCAGCAGTGATAGGATTGGAGAGGTTCGGTGAGCAAATGAAGACCCTTTGAAGTCATATTGCATGGTACCCATTCCACGGGTTTCAACTACCCAGGTTTAAGGTATTCTTCCTTCAGCTAAAACATGCATGTGGAACCTAGAGTATGATCAACCATGTGATCGGGAGACGTGTTCAAATATGTCTCAGTTTTCGTACCCTGGTACTCGGGTGCAACATTCCAGACGCTTTACTAACACTCTCCCGACTTGGAGAGTCAGTCCCTTTAACCTCCTGTTTGGCCCAGTTTGTAATTTCTGCGGAAGATGAACAGGAATAGCGAGAACCAATGAGAGACTAGCTGGAGGTGTCTGGACGGGCAAATTTAACTCTCATTTCCCACCAGGAAGAGGAATTAACCAAAGGTTCAGCGTGACGTGCCAGAACCAGATTAGGGCCTGAAGCCATCCTGCGGTGTTGCGGCCAGCTCACAAGAACGCGAGTTGAAGAAAGGAGCTCAGGGGCACTGTAATTCACAAACCTGCAGAGTTATAAATGACAGCTATCGTCCAAAAATAGACTGAAGTAAGGCTGCCAAGAGGACTTGAAAGCGGGGCAGAATTGCAGGAAACCGATTTCAGGAGGTAGACTGGAATTGCATTGAAAGCATAGGAAAAGAGGCAGAACGTCCACAATGATGCACTTGGCCAAAAAGGGCGTATGCGTTTTTTCCTGAATATATTCAGGAAAAAACGCATACGCCCTTTTTGGCCAACCAAGCAAGCTTGCAAAGGAAATCTGCACTACAATGAAGTCTCACTTCCCCCCGGTCAAAAGGGCCATCTGAAAAAAGTGTAAAATCCAGAAAGGCAGGACAGGCCATGGAGAACTGGGAGCCTTGTTATGCTGATGGGCGGGATGTAAATTGCCAACAACCACTCCGGAGAAGTGTATGGTGCATCCTGAAACATCTAAAAAACAAAGCAACAGAGCCTAGGCACTTCCACTTATGGTCCTATAGCTTAGGGAATTTAAAATCAAAAAGACACAGCCACCCCAAAGTTTGGAACGGCTCTGTTTACAAGAACCTCGTTTACAGTACAAGTTCAACATCGCAGAAAGTGAAAAATGGATAAAGAAGTTGTGGTATTTACTTAGAAAGCAATATCACTCAGCAATGAAATCTGTGTCATCAGGCCCTTAGCAGCACAATGAGTGGATTCAGGTATGATGATTCTAACTGAAATAAGTCACACAGAAAAAGAAACATCATAAGATATCACTAATACACGGAATGGAAACTTGGCTACACAGGAACTGCATTCCAAAACAGAACAGGGTCTCAAATTTAGAAAACCAACTTATGCTTGCTTAAGGGGAAAGGTGAGTTGGGGTGCTGCATAAAACCAGAGATTGAAATGAGCACAGATAAAGTTCCTTAAGCCAAATATGGAATAGACAAGAGCTACTCCTTGCTCAACGAAATGGACTCAACACCCCATATTAAACGCCTAAGAATGTACCTGACTAGTAAGTATCTTAAAACCTATGGATTGCTATGTCTCCAAAAGAGAATCAAGCGTGTGTACAGGGGCATAAACGCAGCAGTGATAGGATTGGAGAGGTTCGGTGAGCAAATGAAGACCCTTTGAAGTCATATTGCACGGTACCCATTCCACGGGTCTCAACTCTCCAGGTTTAAGGTATTCTTCCTTCAGCTAAAACATGCATGTGGAACCCAGAGTATGATCAACCATGTGAACGGGAGACGTGTTCAAATATGTCTCAGTTTTCCTACCATGGTACTTGGGTGCAACATTCTAGACGCTTTACTAACACTCTCCCGACTTGGAGAGTCAGTCCCTTTAACCTCCTGTTTGGCCCAGTTTGCAATTTCTGCGGAAGATGAACAGGAATAGCGAGAACCAATGAGAGGCTAGCTGGAGGTGTCTGGACGGGCAAATTTAACTCTCATTTCCCACCAGGAAGAGGAATTAACCAAAGGCTCAGCATGCCGTGCCGGAACCAGATTAGGGCCTGAAGCCATCCAGCGGTGTTGCGGCCAGGTCACAAGAAAGCGAGTTGAAGAAAGGAGCTCAGGGGCACTGTAATTCACAAACCTGCAGAGTTATAAATGACAGCTATCATCCAAAAATAGACTGAAGTAAGGCTGCCAAGAGGACTTGAAAGCGGGGCAGAATTGCAGGAAACCGATTTCAGGAGGTAGACTGGAATTGCATTGAAAGCATAGGAAAAGAGGCAGAACGTCCACAATGATGCACTTGGCCAAAAAGGGCGTATGCGTTTTTTCCTGAATATATTCAGGAAAAAACGCATACGCCCTTTTTGGCCAACCAAGCAAGCTTGCAAAGGAAATCTGCACTACAATGAAGTCTCACTTCCCCCCGGTCAAAAGGGCCATCTGAAAAAAGTGTAAAATCCAGAAAGGCAGGACAGGCCATGGAGAACTGGGAGCCTTGTTATGCTGATGGGCGGGATGTAAATTGCCAACAGACACTGGGGAGAAGTGTATGGTGTTTCCTGAAACATCTAAAAAACAAAGCAACAGAGCCTAGGGCACTTCCACTTATGGTCCTATAGCTTAGGGAAATTAAAATCAAAAAGACACAGCCACCCCAAAGTTTGGAACGGCTCTGTTTACAAGAACCTCGTTTACAGTACAAGTTCAACATCGCAGAAAATGAAAAATGGATAAAGAAGCTGTGGTATTTACTTACAAAGCAATATCACTCAGCAATGAAATCTATGTCATCAGGCCCTTAGCAGCACAATGAGTGGATTCAGGTATGATGATTCTAACTGAAATAAGTCACACAGAAAAAGAAACATCATAAGATATCACTAATACACGGAATGGAAACTTGGCTACACAGGAACTGAATTACAGAACAGAACAGGGTCTCAAATTTAGAAAACCAACTTATGCTTGCTTAAGGGTAAAGGTGAGGTGGGGTGCTGCATAAAACCAGAGATTGAAATGAGCACAGATAAAGTTCCTTAAGCCAAATATGGAATAGACGAGCTACTCCTTGCTCAACGAAATGGACTCAACACCGCATATTAAACGTCTAAGAATGTACCTGACTAGTAAGTATCTTAAAACCTATGGATTGCTATGTCTCCGAAAGAGAATCAAGCATGTGTACAGGGGCATAAACGCAGCAGTGATAGGATTGGAGAGGTTCGGTGAGCAAATGAAGACCCTTTGAAGTCATATTGCATGGTACCCATTCCACGGGTTTCAACTACCCAGGTTTAAGGTATTCTTCCTTCAGCTAAAACATGCATGTGGAACCCAGAGTATGATCATCCGTGTGAACGGGAGACGTGTTCAAATATGTCTCAGTTTTCCTCCCGTGGTACTCAGATGCAACATTCCAGACGCTTTACTAACACTCTCCCGACTTGGAGAGTCAGCGCCTTTAACCTCCTGTTTGGCCCAGTTTGCAATTTCTGCGGAAGATGAACAGGAATAGCTAGAACCAATGAGAGACTAGCTGGAGGTGTCTGGACGGGCAAATTTAACTCTCATTTCCCAATAGGAAGAGGAAATAACCAAAGGCTCAGCATGCCGTGCCGGAACCAGATTAGGGCCTGAAGCCATCCTGCGGTGTTGCGGCCAGGTCACAAGAAAGCGAGTTGAAGAAAGAGCTCAGGGGCACTGTAATTCACAAACCTGCAGAGTTATAAATGACAGCTATCGTCCAAAAATAGACTGAAGTAAGGCTGCGAAGAGGACTTGAAAGCGGGGCAGAATTGCAGGAAACCGATTTCAGGAGGTAGACTGAAATTGCATTGAAAGCATATGAAAAGAGGCAGAACGTCCACAATGATGCACTTGGCCAAAAAGGGCGTATGCGTTTTTTCCTGGGAAAAAACGCATACGCCCTTTTTGGCCAACCAAGCAAGCTTGCAAAGGAAATCTGCACTACAATGAAGTCTCACTTCCCCCCGGTCAAAAGGGCCATCTGAAAAAAAGTGTAAAATCCAGAAAGGCAGGACAGGCCATGGAGAACTGGGAGCCTTGTTATGCTGATGGGCGGGATGTAAATTGCCAACAGACACTCGGGAGAAGTGTATGGTGTTTCCTGAAACATCTAAAAAACAAAGCAACAGAACCTAGGGCACCTCCACTTATGGTCCTATAGCTTAGGGAAATTAAAATCAAAAAGACACAGCCACCCCAAAGTTGCGAAAGGCTCTGTTTACAAGAACCTCGTTTACAGTACAAGTTCAACACCGCAGAAAGTAAAAAATGGAGAAAGAAGTTGTGGTATTTACTTACAAAGCAATATCACTCAGCAATGAAATCTGTGTCATCAGGCCCTTAGCAGCACAATGAGTGGATTCAGGTATGATGATTCTAACTGAAATAAGTCACACAGAAAAAGAAACATCATAAGATATCAGTAATACATGAAATGTAAACTTGGCTACACAGGAACTGAATTACAGAACAGAACAGGGTCTCAAATTTAGAAAACCAACTTATGCTTGCTTAAGGGGAAAGGTGAGTTGGGGTGCTGCATTAAACCAGAGATTGAAATGAGCACAGATAAAGTTCCTTAAGCCAAATATGGAATAGACAAGAGCTACTCCTTGCTCAACGAAATGGACTCAACACCGCATATTAAACACCTAAGATTGTACCTGACTAGTAAGTATCTTAAAACCTATGGATTGCTATGTCTCCGAAAGGGAATCAAGCATGTGTGCAGGGGCATAAACGCAGCAGTGATAGGATTGGAGAGGTTCGGTGAGCAAATGAAGACCCTTTGAAGTCATATTGTATGGTACCCATTCCACGGGTTTCAACTACCCAGGTTTAAGGTATTCTTCCTTCAGCTAAAACATGCATGTGGAACGTAGAGTATGATCAACCATGTGATCGGGAGACGTGTTCAAATATATCTCAGTTTTCCTCCCCTGGTACTCGGGTGCAACATTCCAGACGCTTTACTAACACTCTCCCCACTTGGAGAATCAGCGCCTTTAACCTCCTGTTTGGCCCAGTTTGCAATTTCTGCGGAAGATGAACAGGAATAGCGAGAACCAATGAGAGGCTAGCTGGAGGTGTCTGGACGGGCAAATTTAACTCTCATTTCCCACCAGGAAGAGGAAATAACCAAAGGCTCATTGTACCGTGCCGGAACCAGATTAGGGCCTGAAGCCATCCTGCGGTGTTGCGGCCAGGTCACAAGAAAGCGAGTGGAAGAAAGGAGCTCAGGGGCACTGTAATTCACAAACCTGCAGAGTTATAAATGACAGCTATCGTCCAAAAATAGACTGAAGTAAGGCTGCCAAGAGGACTTGAAAGCGGGGCAGAATTGCAGGAAACCGATTTCAGGAGGTAGACTGGAATTGCATTGAAAGCATAGGAAAAGAGGCAGAACGTCCACAATGATGCACTTGGCCAAAAAGGGCGTATGCGTTTTATCCTGAATATATTCAGGAAAAAAGGCATACGCCCTTTTTGGCCAACCAAGCAAGCTTGCAAAGGAAATCTGCACTACAATGAAGTCTCACTTCCCCCCGGTCAAAAGGGCCATCTGAAAAAAGTGTAAAATCCAGAAAGGCAGGACAGGCCATGGAGAACTGGGAGCCTTGTTATGCTGATGGGCGGGATGTAAATTGCCAACAGACACTCGGGAGAAGTGTATGGTGTTTCCTGAAACATCTAAAAAACAAAGCAACAGAGCCTAGGGCACTTCCACTTATGGTCCTATAGCTTAGGGAAATTAAAATCAAAAAGACACAGCCACCCCAAAGTTTGGGACGGCTCTGTTTACAAGAACCTCGTTTACAGTACAAGTTCAACATCGCAGAAAGTGAAAAATGGATACAGAAGTTGTGGTATTTACTTACAAAGCAATATCACTCAGCAATGAAATCTATGTCATCAGGCCCTTAGCAGCATAATGAGTGGATTCAGGTATGATGATTCTAACTGAAATAAGTCACACAGAAAAAGAAACATCATAAGATATCAGTAATACACGGAACGGAAACTTGGCTACACAGGAACTGAATTACAGAACAGAACAGGGTCTCAAATTTAGAAAACCAACTTATGCTTGCTTAAGGGGAAAGGTGAGTTGGGGTGCTGCATAAAACCAGAGATTGAAATGAGCACAGATAAAGTTCCTTAAGCCAAATATGGAATAGACAAGAGCTACTCCTTGCTCAACGAAATGGACTCAACACCGCATATTAAACGCCTAAGAATGTACCTGACTAGTAAGTATCTTAAAACCTATGGATTGCTATGTCTCCGAAAGAGAATCAAGCATGTGTACAGGGGCATAAACGCAGCAGTGATAGGATTGGAGAGGTTCGGTGAGCAAATGAAGACCCTTTGAAGTCATATTGCATGGTACCCATTCCACGGGTTTCAACTACCCAGGTTTAAGGTATTCTTCCTTCAGCTAAAACATGCATGTGGAACCTAGAGTATGATCAACCATGTGATCGGGAGACGTGTTCAAATATGTCTCAGTTTTCGTACCCTGGTACTCGGGTGCAACATTCCAGACGCTTTACTAACACTCTCCCGACTTGGAGAGTCAGTCCCTTTAACCTCCTGTTTGGCCCAGTTTGTAATTTCTGCGGAAGATGAACAGGAATAGCGAGAACCAATGAGAGACTAGCTGGAGGTGTCTGGACGGGCAAATTTAACTCTCATTTCCCACCAGGAAGAGGAATTAACCAAAGGTTCAGCGTGACGTGCCAGAACCAGATTAGGGCCTGAAGCCATCCTGCGGTGTTGCGGCCAGCTCACAAGAACGCGAGTTGAAGAAAGGAGCTCAGGGGCACTGTAATTCACAAACCTGCAGAGTTATAAATGACAGCTATCGTCCAAAAAT
Source organism: Stenella coeruleoalba (assembly GCF_951394435.1). NCBI lineage: Eukaryota > Metazoa > Chordata > Mammalia > Artiodactyla > Delphinidae > Stenella > Stenella coeruleoalba. The sequence continues at coordinate 411,675 of NW_027646214.1, forward strand.
AGACTGAAGTAAGGCTGCCAAGAGGACTTGAAAGCGGGGCAGAATTGCAGGAAACCGATTTCAGGAGGTAGACTGGAATTGCATTGAAAGCATAGGAAAAGAGGCAGAACGTCCACAATGATGCACTTGGCCAAAAAGGGCGTATGCGTTTTTTCCTGAATATATTCAGGAAAAAACGCATACGCCCTTTTTGGCCAACCAAGCAAGCTTGCAAAGGAAATCTGCACTACAATGAAGTCTCACTTCCCCCCGGTCAAAAGGGCCATCTGAAAAAAGTGTAAAATCCAGAAAGGCAGGACAGGCCATGGAGAACTGGGAGCCTTGTTATGCTGATGGGCGGGATGTAAATTGCCAACAACCACTCCGGAGAAGTGTATGGTGCATCCTGAAACATCTAAAAAACAAAGCAACAGAGCCTAGGCACTTCCACTTATGGTCCTATAGCTTAGGGAATTTAAAATCAAAAAGACACAGCCACCCCAAAGTTTGGAACGGCTCTGTTTACAAGAACCTCGTTTACAGTACAAGTTCAACATCGCAGAAAGTGAAAAATGGATAAAGAAGTTGTGGTATTTACTTAGAAAGCAATATCACTCAGCAATGAAATCTGTGTCATCAGGCCCTTAGCAGCACAATGAGTGGATTCAGGTATGATGATTCTAACTGAAATAAGTCACACAGAAAAAGAAACATCATAAGATATCACTAATACACGGAATGTAAACTTGGCTACACAGGAACTGCATTCCAAAACAGAACAGGGTCTCAAATTTAGAAAACCAACTTATGCTTGCTTAAGGGGAAAGGTGAGTTGGGGTGCTGCATAAAACCAGAGATTGAAATGAGCACAGATAAAGTTCCTTAAGCCAAATATGGAATAGACAAGAGCTACTCCTTGCTCAACGAAATGGACTCAACACCCCATATTAAACGCCTAAGAATGTACCTGACTAGTAAGTATCTTAAAACCTATGGATTGCTATGTCTCCAAAAGAGAATCAAGCGTGTGTACAGGGGCATAAACGCAGCAGTGATAGGATTGGAGAGGTTCGGTGAGCAAATGAAGACCCTTTGAAGTCATATTGCACGGTACCCATTCCACGGGTCTCAACTCTCCAGGTTTAAGGTATTCTTCCTTCAGCTAAAACATGCATGTGGAACCCAGAGTATGATCAACCATGTGAACGGGAGACGTGTTCAAATATGTCTCAGTTTTCCTACCATGGTACTTGGGTGCAACATTCTAGACGCTTTACTAACACTCTCCCGACTTGGAGAGTCAGTCCCTTTAACCTCCTGTTTGGCCCAGTTTGCAATTTCTGCGGAAGATGAACAGGAATAGCGAGAACCAATGAGAGGCTAGCTGGAGGTGTCTGGACGGGCAAATTTAACTCTCATTTCCCACCAGGAAGAGGAATTAACCAAAGGCTCAGCATGCCGGGCCGGAACCAGATTAGGGCCTGAAGCCATCCTGCGGTGTTGCGGCCAGGTCACAAGAAAGCGAGTTGAAGAAAGGAGCTCAGGGGCACTGTAATTCACAAACCTGCAGAGTTATAAATGACAGCTATCATCCAAAAATAGACTGAAGTAAGGCTGCCAAGAGGACTTGAAAGCGGGGCAGAATTGCAGGAAACCGATTTCAGGAGGTAGACTGGAATTGCATTGAAAGCATAGGAAAAGAGGCAGAACGTCCACAATGATGCACTTGGCCAAAAAGGGCGTATGCGTTTTTTCCTGAATATATTCAGGAAAAAACGCATACGCCCTTTTTGGCCAACCAAGCAAGCTTGCAAAGGAAATCTGCACTACAATGAAGTCTCACTTCCCCCCGGTCAAAAGGGCCATCTGAAAAAAGTGTAAAATCCAGAAAGGCAGGACAGGCCATGGAGAACTGGGAGCCTTGTTATGCTGATGGGCGGGATGGAAATTGCCAACAGACACTCGGGAGAAGTGTATGGTGTTTCCTGAAACATCTAAAAAACAAAGCAACAGAGCCTAGGGCACTTCCACTTATGGTCCTATAGCTTAGGGAAATTAAAATCAAAAAGACACAGCCACCCCAAAGTTTGGAACGGCTCTGTTTACAAGAACCTCGTTTACAGTACAAGTTCAACATCGCAGAAAGTGAAAAATGGATAAAGAAGTTGTGGTAATCACTTACAAAGCAATATCACTCAGCAATGAATTCTATGTCATCAGGCCCTTAGCAGCACAATGAGTGGATTCAGGTATGATGATTCTAACTGAAATAAGTCACACAGAAAAAGAAACATCATAAGATATCAGTAATACACGGATTGGAAACTTGGCTACACAGGAACTGAATTACAGAACAGAACAGGGTCTCAAATTTAGAAAACCAACTTATGCTTGCTTAAGGGTAAAGGTGAGTTGGGGTGCTGCATAAAACCAGAGATTGAAATGAGCACAGATAAAGTTCCTTAAGCCAAATATGGAATAGACAAGAGCTACTCCTTGCTCAACGAAATGGACTCAACACCGCATATTAAACGCCTAAGAATGTACCTGACTAGTAAGTATCTTAAAACCTATGGATTGCTATGTCTCCGAAAGAGAATCAAGCATGTGTACAGGGGCATAAACGCAGCAGTGATAGGATTGGAGAGGTTCGGTGAGGAAATGAAGACCCTTTGAAGTCATATTGCATGGTACCCATTCTACGGGTTTCACCTACCCAGGTTTAAGGTATTCTTCCTTCAGCTAAAACATGCATGTGGAACCTAGAGTATGATCAACCATGTGATCGGGAGACGTGTTCAAATATTTCTCAGTTTTCGTACCCTGGTACTCGGGTGCAACATTCCAGACGCTTTACTAACACTCTCCCGACTTGGAGAGTCAGTCCCTTTAACCTCCTGTTTGGCCCAGTTTGAAATTTCTGCGGAAGATGAACAGGAATAGCGAGAACCAATGAGAGACTAGCTGGAGGTGTCTGAACGGGCAAATTTAACTCTCATTTCCCACCAGGAAGACGAATTAACCAAAGGCTCAGTGTGCCGTGCCAGAACCAGATTAGGGCCTGAAGCCATCCTGCGGTGTTGCGGCCAGGTCACAAGAAAGCGAGTTGAAGAAAGGAGCTCAGGGGCACTGTAATTCACAAACCTGCAGAGTTATAAATGACAGCTATCGTCCAAAAATAGACTGAAGTAAGGCTGCCAAGAGGACTTGAAAGCGGGGCAGAATTGCAGGAAACCGATTTCAGGAGGTAGACTGGAATTGCATTGAAAGCATAGGAAAAGAGGCAGAACGTCCACAATGATGCACTTGGCCAAAAAGGGCGTATGCGTTTTTTCCTGAATATATTCAGGAAAAAACGCATACGCCCTTTTTGGCCAACCAAGCAAGCTTGCAAAGGAAATCTGCACTACAATGAAGTCTCACTTCCCCCCGGTCAAAAGGGCCATCTGAAAAAAGTGTAAAATCCAGAAAGGCAGGACAGGCCATGGAGAACTGGGAGCCTTGTTATGCTGATGGGCGGGATGTAAATTGCCAACAACCACTCGGGAGAAGTGTATGGTGTTTCCTGAAACATCTAAAAAACAAAGCAACAGAGCCTAGGGCACTTCCACTTATGGTCCTATAGCTTAGGGAAATTAAAATCTAAAAGACACAGCCACCCCAAAGTTTGGGACGCCTCTGTTTACAAGAACCTCGTGTACCGTACAAGTTCAATATCACAGAAAGTGAAAAATGGATAAAGAACTTGTGGTACTTACGTACAATGCAGTATCACTCAGCAATGAAATCTATGTCATCAGGCCCGTAGCAGCATAATGAGTGGATTCAGGTACGATGATTCTAACTGAAATAAGTCACACAGAAAAAGAAACATCATAAGATATCACTAATACACGGAATGGAAACTTGGTTACACAGGAACTGAATTACAGAACAGAACAGGGTCTCAAATTTAGAAAACCAACTGATGCTTGCTTAAGGGGAAAGGTGAGTTGGGGTGCTGCATAAAACCAGAGATTGAAATGAGCACAGATAAAGTTCCTTAAGCCAAATATGGAATAGACAAGAGCTACTCCTTGCTCAATGAAATGGACTCAACACCGCATATTAAACGCCTAAGAATGTACCTGACTAGTAAGTATCTTAAAACCTATAGATTGCTACGTCTCAGAAAGAGAATCAAGCATGTGTACAGGGGCATAAACGCAGCAGTGATAGGATTGGAGAGGTTCGGTGAGCAAATGAAGACCGTTTGAAATCATATTGCATGGTACCCATTCCACGGGTTTCAACTACCCAGGTTGTAGGTATTCTTCCTTCAGCTAAAACATGCATGTGGAACCCAAGTATGATCAACCATGTGAACGGGAGACGTGTTCAAATATGTCTCAGTTTTCCTCCCCTGGTACTCGGGTGCAACATTCCAGACGCTTTACTAACACTCTCCCCACTTGGAGAGTCAGCGCCTTTAACCTCCTGTTTGGCCCAGTTTGCAATTTCTGCGGAAGATGAACAGGAATAGCGAGAACCAATGAGAGGCTAGCTGGAGGTATCTGGACGGGCAAATTTAACTCTCATTTCCCACCAGGAAGAGGTAATAACCAAAGGCTCAGTGTACCGTGCCGGAACGAGATTAGGGCCTGAAGCCATCCTGCGGTGTTGCGGCCAGGTCACAAGAAAGCGAGTTGAAGAAAGGAGCTCAGGGGCACTGTAATTCACAAACCTGCAGAGTTATAAATGACAGCTATCGTCCAAAAATAGACTGAAGTAAGGCTGCCAAGAGGACTTGAAAGCGGGGCAGAATTACAGGAAACCGATTTCAGGAGGTAGACTGGAATTGCATTGAAAGCATAGGAAAAGAGGCAGAACGTCCACAATGATGCACTTGGCCAAAAAGGGCATATGCGTTTTATCCTGAATATATTCAGGAAAAAACGCATATGCCCATTTTGGCCAACCAAGCAAGCTTGCAAAGGAAATCTGCACTACAATGAAGTCTCACTTCCCCCCGGTCAAAAGGGCCATCTGAAAAAAGTGTAAAATCCAGAAAGGCAGGACAGGCCATGGAGAACTGGGAGCCTTGTTATGCTGATGGGCGGGATGTAAATTGCCAACAACCACTCGGGAGAAGTGTATGGTGTTTCCTGAAACATCTAAAAAACAAAGCAACAGAGCCTAGGGCACTTCCACTTATGGTCCTATAGCTTAGGGAAATTAAAATCTAAAAGACACAGCCACCCCAAAGTTTGGGACGCCTCTGTTTACAAGAACCTCGTGTACCGTACAAGTTCAATATCACAGAAAGTGAAAAATGGATAAAGAACTTGTGGTACTTACGTACAATGCAGTATCACTCAGCAATGAAATCTATGTCATCAGGCCCGTAGCAGCATAATGAGTGGATTCAGGTACGATGATTCTAACTGAAATAAGTCACACAGAAAAAGAAACATCATAAGATATCACTAATACACGGAATGGAAACTTGGTTACACAGGAACTGAATTACAGAACAGAACAGGGTCTCAAATTTAGAAAACCAACTGATGCTTGCTTAAGGGGAAAGGTGAGTTGGGGTGCTGCATAAAACCAGAGATTGAAATGAGCACAGATAAAGTTCCTTAAGCCAAATATGGAATAGACAAGAGCTACTCCTTGCTCAACGAAATGGACTCAACACCGCATATTAAACGCCTAAGAATGTACCTGACTAGTAAGTATCTTAAAACCTATAGATTGCTACGTCTCAGAAAGAGAATCAAGCATGTGTACAGGGGCATAAACGCAGCAGTGATAGGATTGGAGAGGTTCGGTGAGCAAATGAAGACCGTTTGAAATCATATTGCATGGTACCCATTCCACGGGTTTCAACTACCCAGGTTGTAGGTATTCTTCCTTCAGCTAAAACATGCATGTGGAACCCAAGTATGATCAACCATGTGAACGGGAGACGTGTTCAAATATGTCTCAGTTTTCCTCCCCTGGTACTCGGGTGCAACATTCCAGACGCTTTACTAACACTCTCCCCACTTGGAGAGTCAGCGCCTTTAACCTCCTGTTTGGCCCAGTTTGCAATTTCTGCGGAAGATGAACAGGAATAGCGAGAACCAATGAGAGGCTAGCTGGAGGTATCTGGACGGGCAAATTTAACTCTCATTTCCCACCAGGAAGAGGAAATAACCAAAGGCTCAGTGTACCGTACCGGAACGAGATTAGGGCCTGAAGCCATCCTGCGGTGTTGCGGCCAGGTCACAAGAAAGCGAGTTGAAGAAAGGAGCTCAGGGGCACTGTAATTCACAAACCTGCAGAGTTATAAATGACAGCTATCGTCCAAAAATAGACTGAAGTAAGGCTGCCAAGAGGACTTGAAAGCGGGGCAGAATTACAGGAAACCGATTTCAGGAGGTAGACTGGAATTGCATTGAAAGCATAGGAAAAGAGGCAGAACGTCCACAATGATGCACTTGGCCAAAAAGGGCATATGCGTTTTATCCTGAATATATTCAGGAAAAAACGCATATGCCCTTTTTGGCCAACCAAGCAAGCTTGCAAAGGAAATCTGCACTACAATGAAGTCTCACTTCCCCCCGGTCAAAAGGGCCATCTGAAAAAAGTGTAAAATCCAGAAAGGCAGGACAGGCCATGGAGAACTGGGAGCCTTGTTATGCTGATGGGCGGGATGTAAATTGCCAACAACCACTCGGGAGAAGTGTATGGTGTTTCCTGAAACATCTAAAAAACAAAGCAACAGAGCCTAGGGCACTTCCACTTATGGTCCTATAGCTTAGGGAAATTAAAATCTAAAAGACACAGCCACCCCAAAGTTTGGGACGCCTCTGTTTACAAGAACCTCGTTTACCGTACAAGTTCAATATCACAGAAAGTGAAAAATGGATAAAGAACTTGTGGTACTTACGTACAATGCAGTATCACTCAGCAATGAAATCTATGTCATCAGGCCCGTAGCAGCATAATGAGTGGATTCAGGTACGATGATTCTAACTGAAATAAGTCACACAGAAAAAGAAACATCATAAGATATCACTAATACACGGAATGGAAACTTGGTTACACAGGAACTGAATTACAGAACAGAACAGGGTCTCAAATTTAGAAAACCAACTGATGCTTGCTTAAGGGGAAAGGTGAGTTGGGGTGCTGCATAAAACCAGAGATTGAAATGAGCACAGATAAAGTTCCTTAAGCCAAATATGGAATAGACAAGAGCTACTCCTTGCTCAACGAAATGGACTCAACACCGCATATTAAACGCCTAAGAATGTACCTGACTAGTAAGTATCTTAAAATCTATAGATTGCTACGTCTCAGAAAGAGAATCAAGCATGTGTACAGGGGCATAAACGCAGCAGTGATAGGATTGGAGAGGTTCGGTGAGCAAATGAAGACCCTTTGAAGTCATATTGCATGGTACCCATTCCACGGGTTTCAACTACCCAGGTTGTAGGTATTCTTCCTTCAGCTAAAACATGCATGTGGAACCCAAGTATGATCAACCATGTGAACGGGAGATGTGTTCAAATATGTCTCAGTTTTCCTCCCCTGGTACTCGGGTGCAACATTCCAGACGCTTTACTAACACTCTCCCCACTTGGAGAGTCAGCGCCTTTAACCTCCTGTTTGGCCCAGTTTGCAATTTCTGCGGAAGATGAACAGGAATAGCGAGAACCAATGAGAGGCTAGCTGGAGGTATCTGGACGGGCAAATTTAACTCTCATTTCCCACCAGGAAGAGGAAATAACCAAAGGCTCAGCGTACCGTGCCGGAACCAGATTAGGGCCTGAAGCCATCCTGCGGTGTTGCGGCCAGGTCACAAGAAAGCGAGTTGAAGAAAGGAGCTCAGGGGCACTGTAATTCACAAACCTGCAGAGTTATAAATGACAGCTATCGTCCAAAAATAGACTGAAGTAAGGCTGCCAAGAGGACTTGAAAGCGGGGCAGAATTACAGGAAACCGATTTCAGGAGGTAGACTGGAATTGCATTGAAAGCATAGGAAAAGAGGCAGAACGTCCACAATGATGCACTTGGCCAAAAAGGGCATATGCGTTTTATCCTGAATATATTCAGGAAAAAACGCATACGCCCTTTTTGGCCAACCAAGCAAGCTTGCAAAGGAAATCTGCACTACAATGAAGTCTCACTTCCCCCCGGTCAAAAGGGCCATCTGAAAAAAGTGTAAAATCCAGAAAGGCAGGACAGGCCATGGAGAACTGGGAGCCTTGTTATGCTGATGGGCGGGATGTAAATTGCCAACAACCACTCGGGAGAAGTGTATGGTGTTTCCTGAAACATCTAAAAAACAAAGCAACAGAGCCTAGGGCACTTCCACTTATGGTCCTATAGCTTAGGGAAATTAAAATCTAAAAGACACAGCCACCCCAAAGTTTGGGACGCCTCTGTTTACAAGAACCTCGTTTACCGTACAAGTTCAATATCACAGAAAGTGAAAAATGGATAAAGAACTTGTGGTACTTACGTACAATGCAGTATCACTCAGCAATGAAATCTATGTCATCAGGCCCGTAGCAGCATAATGAGTGGATTCAGGTACGATGATTCTAACTGAAATAAGTCACACAGAAAAAGAAACATCATAAGATATCACTAATACACGGAATGGAAACTTGGTTACACAGGAACTGAATTACAGAACAGAACAGGGTCTCAAATTTAGAAAACCAACTGATGCTTGCTTAAGGGGAAAGGTGAGTTGGGGTGCTGCATAAAACCAGAGATTGAAATGAGCACAGATAAAGTTCCTTAAGCCAAATATGGAATAGACAAGAGCTACTCCTTGCTCAACGAAATGGACTCAACACCGCATATTAAACGCCTAAGAATGTACCTGACTAGTAAGTATCTTAAAACCTATAGATTGCTACGTCTCAGAAAGAGAATCAAGCATGTGTACAGGGGCATAAACGCAGCAGTGATAGGATTGGAGAGGTTCGGTGAGCAAATGAAGACCCTTTGAAGTCATATTGCATGGTACCCATTCCACGGGTTTCAACTACCCAGGTTGTAGGTATTCTTCCTTCAGCTAAAACATGCATGTGGAACCCAAGTATGATCAACCATGTGAACGGGAGATGTGTTCAAATATGTCTCAGTTTTCCTCCCCTGGTACTCGGGTGCAACATTCCAGACGCTTTACTAACACTCTCCCCACTTGGAGAGTCAGCGCCTTTAACCTCCTGTTTGGCCCAGTTTGCAATTTCTGCGGAAGATGAACAGGAATAGCGAGAACCAATGAGAGGCTAGCTGGAGGTATCTGGACGGGCAAATTTAACTCTCATTTCCCACCAGGAAGAGGAAATAACCAAAGGCTCAGTGTACCGTGCCGTAACAAGATTAGGGCCTGAAGCCATCCTGCGGTGTTGCGGCCAGCTCACAAGAAAGCGAGTTGAAGAAAGGAGCTCAGGGGCACTGTAATTCACAAACCTGCAGAGTTATAAATGACAGCTATCGTCCAAAAATAGACTGAAGTAAGGCTGCCAAGAGGACTTGAAAGCGGGGCAGAATTACAGGAAACCGATTTCAGGAGGTAGACTGGAATTGCATTGAAAGCATAGGAAAAGAGGCAGAACGTCCACAATGATGCACTTGGCCAAAAAGGGCATATGCGTTTTATCCTGAATATATTCAGGAAAAAACGCATACGCCCTTTTTGGCCAACCAAGCAAGCTTGCAAAGGAAATCTGCACTACAATGAAGTCTCACTTCCCCCCGGTCAAAAGGGCCATCTGAAAAAAGTGTAAAATCCAGAAAGGCAGGACAGGCCATGGAGAACTGGGAGCCTTGTTATGCTGATGGGCGGGATGTAAATTGCCAACAGACACTCGGGAGAAGTGTATGGTGTTTCCTGAAACATCTAAAAAACAAAGCAACAGAGCCTAGGGCACTTCCACTTATGGTCCTATAGCTTAGGGAAATTAAAATCAAAAAGACACAGCCACCCCAAAGTTTGGAACGGCTCTGTTTACAAGAACCTCGTTTACAGTACAAGTTCAACATCGCAGAAAGTGAAAAATGGATAAAGAAGTTGTGGTATTTACTTACAAAGCAATATCACTCAGCAATGAAATCTATGTCATCAGGCCCTTAGCAGCAAAATGAGTGGATTCAGGTATGATGATTCTAACTGAAATAAGTCACACAGAAAAAGAAACATCATAAGATATCAGTAATACACGGAATGGAAACTTGGCTACACAGGAACTGAATTACAGAACAGAACAGGGTCTCAAATTTAGAAAACCAACTTATGCTTGCTTAAGGGTAAAGGTGAGTTCGGGTGCTGCATAAAACCAGAGATTGAAATGAGCACAGATAAAGTTCCTTAAGCCAAATATGGAATAGACAAGAGCTACTCCTTGCTCAACGAAATGGACTCAACACCACATATTAAACGCCTAAGAATGTACCTGACTAGTAAGTATCTTAAAACCTATGGATTGCTATGTGTCCGAAAGAGAATCAAGCATGTGTACAGGGGCATAAACGCAGCAGTGATAGGATTGGAGAGGTTCGGTGAGCAAATGAAGACCCTTTGAAGTCATATTGCATGGTACCCATTCCACGGGTTTCACCTACCCAGGTTTAAGGTATTCTTCCTTCAGCTAAAACATGCATGTGGAACCTAGAGTATGATCAACCATGTGATCGGGAGACGTGTTCAAATATTTCTCAGTTTTCGTACCCTGGTACTCGGGTGCAACATTCAAGACGCTTTACTAACACTCTCCCGACTTGGAGAGTCAGTCCCTTTAACCTCCTGTTTGGCCCAGTTTGCAATTTCTGCGGAAGATGAACAGGAATAGCGAGAACCAATGACAGACTACCTGGAGGTGTCTGAACGGGCAAATTTAACTCTCATTTCCCACCAGGAAGAGGAATTAACCAAAGGCTCAGCGTGCCGTGCCGGAACCAGATTAGGGCCTGAAGCCATCCTGCGGTGTTGCGGCCAGGTCACAAGAAAGCGAGTTGAAGAAAGGAGCTCAGGGGCACTGTAATTCACAAACCTGCAGAGTTATAAATGACAGCTATCGTCCAAAAATAGACTGAAGTAAGGCTGCCAAGAGGACTTGAAAGCGGGGCAGAATTGCAGGAAACCGATTTCAGGAGGTAGACTGGAATTGCATTGAAAGCATAGGAAAAGAGGCAGAACGTCCACAATGATGCACTTGGCCAAAAAGGGCGTATGCGTTTTTTCCTGAATATATTCAGGAAAAAACGCATACGCCCTTTTTGGCCAACCAAGCAAGCTTGCAAAGGAAATCTGCACTACAACGAAGTCTCACTTCCCCCCGGTCAAAAGGGCCATCTGAAAAAAGTGTAAAATCCAGAAAGGCAGGACAGGCCATGGAGAACTGGGAGCCTTGTTATGCTGATGGGCGGGATGTAAATTGCCAACAGACACTCGGGAGAAGTGTATGGTGTTTCCTGAAACATCTAAAAAACAAAGCAACAGAGCCTACGGCACTTCCACTTATGGTCCTATAGCTTAGGGAAATTAAAATCAAAAAGACACAGCCACCCCAAAGTTTGGGACGCCTCTGTTTACAAGAACCTCGTTTACCGTAGAAGTTCAATATCACAGAAAGTGAAAAATGGATAAAGAAGTTGTGGTAATCACTTACAAAGCAATATCACTCAGCAATGAAATCTATGTCATCAGGCCCTTAGCATCACAATGAGTGGATTCAGGTATGATGATTCTAACTGAAATAAGTCACACAGAAAAAGAAACATCATAAGATATCAGTAATACACGGAATGGAAACTTGGCTACACAGGAACTGAATTACAGAACAGAACAGGGTCTCAAATTTAGAAAACCAACTTATGCTTGCTTAAGGGTAAAGGTGAGTTGGGGTGCTGCATAAAACCAGAGATTGAAATGAGCACAGATAAAGTTTCTTAAGCCAAATATGGAATAGACAAGAACTACTCCTTGCTCAACGAAATGGACTCAACACCCCATATTAAACGCCTAAGAATGTACCTGACTAGTAAGTATCTTAAAACCTATGGATTGCTATGTCTCCGAAAGAGAATCAAGCATGTGTACAGGGGCATAAACGTAGCAGTGATAGGATTGCAGATGTTCGGTGAGCAAATGAAGACCCTTTAAAGTCATATTGCATGGTACCCATTCCACGGGTTTCAACTACCCAGGTTTTTGGTATTCTTCCTTCAGCTAAAACATGCATGTGCAACCCAGAGTATGATCAACCATGTGATCGGGAGACGTGTTCAAATATGTCTCAGTTTTCGTACCCTGGTACTCGGGTGCAACATTCCAGATGCTTTACTAACACTCTCCCGACTTGGAGAGTCAGTCCCTTTAACCTCCTGTTTGGCCCAGTTTGCAATTTCTGTGGAAGATGAACAGGAATAGCGAGAACCAATGAGAGACTAGCTGGAGGTGTCTGGATGGGCAAATTTAACTCTCATTTCCCACCAGGAAGAGGAATTAACCAAAGGCTCAGCGTGCCATGCCAGAACAAGATTAGGGCCTGAAGACATCCTGCGGTGTTGCGGCCAGCACAAAAGAAAATGAGTTGAAGAAAGGAGCTCAGGGGCACTGTAATTCACAAACCTGCAGAGTTATAAATGACAGCTATCGTACAAAAATATACTGAAGTAAGGCTGCCAAGAGGACTTGAAAGCGGGGCAGAATTACAGGAAACCGATTTCAGGAGGTAGACTGGAATTGCATTGAAAGCATAGGAAAAGAGGCAGAACGTCCACAATGATGCACTTGGCCAAAAAGGGCGTATGCGTTTTTTCCTGAATATATTCAGGAAAAAACGCATACGCCCTTTTTGGCCAACCAAGCAAACTTGCAAAGGAAATCTGCACTACAATGAAGTCTCACTTCCCCCCGGTCAAAAGGGCCATCTGAAAAAAGTGTAAAATCCAGAAAGGCAGGACAGGCCATGGAGAACTGGGAGCCTTGATATGCTGATGGGCGGGATGTAAATTGCCAACAGACACTCAGGACAAGTGTATGGTGTTTCCTGAAACATCTAGAAAACAAAGCAACAGAGCCTAGGGCACTTCCACTTATGGTCCTATAGCTTAGGGAAATTAAAATCAAAAAGACACAGCCACCCCAAAGTTTGGGACGCCTCCGTTTACAAGAACCTCGTTTACCGTACAAGTGCAATATCACAGAAAGTGAAAAATGGATAAAGAACTTGTGGTACTTACGTACAATGCAGTATCACTCAGCAATGAAATCTATGTCATCAGGCCCGTAGCAGCATAATGAGTGGATTCAGGTACGATGATTCTAACTGAAATAAGTCACACAGAAAAAGAAACATCATAAGATATCACTAATACACGGAATGTAAACTTGGCTACACAGGAACTGAATTGCAGAACAGAACAGGGTCTCAAATTTAGAAAACCAACTTATGCTTGCTTAAGGGGAAAGGTGAGTTGGGGTGCTGCATAAAACCAGAGATTGAAATGAGCACAGATAAAGTTCCTTAAGCCAAATATGGAATAGACAAGAGCTACTCCTTGCTCAACGAAATGGACTCAACACCGCATATTAAACGCCTAAGAATGTACCTGACTAGTAAGTATCTTAAAACCTATGGATTGCTATGTCTCCGAAAGAGAATCAAGCATGTGTACAGGGGCATAAACGCAGCAGTGATAGGATTGGAGAGGTTCGGTGAGCAAATGAAGACCCTTTGAAGTCATATTGCATGGTACCCATTCCACGGGTTTCAAATACCCAGGTTTAAGATATTCTTCCTTCAGCTAAAACATGCATGTGGAACCTAGAGTATGATCAACCATGTGATCGGGAGACGTGTTCAAATATGTCTCAGTTTTCGTACCCTGGTACTCGGGTGCAATATTCCAGACGCTTTACTAACACTCTCCCTACTTGGAGAGTCAGTCCCTTTAACCTCCTGTTTGGCCCAGTTTGCAATTTCTGCGGAAGATGAACAGGAATAGCGAGAACCAATGAGAGACTAGCTGGAGGTGTCTGGACGGGCAAATTCAACTCTCATTTCCCACCAGGAAGAGGAATTAACCAAAGGCTCAGCATGCCATGCCAGAACCAGATTAGGGCCTGAAGCCATCCTGCGGTGTTGCGGCCAGGTCACAAGAAAGCGAGTTGAAGAAAGGAGCTCAGGGGCACTGTAATTCACAAACCTGCAGAGTTACAAATGACAGCTATCGTCAAAAAATAGACTGAAGTAAGGCTGCCAAGAGGACTTGAAAGCGGGGCAGAATTGCAGGAAACCGATTTCAGGAGGTAGACTGGAATTGCATTGAAAGCATAGGAAAAGAGGCAGAACGTCCACAATGATGCACTTGGCCAAAAAGGGCGTATGCGTTTTTTCCTGAATATATTCAGGAAAAAACGCATACGCCCTTTTTGGCCAACCAAGCAAGCTTGCAAAGGAAATCTGCACTACAATGAAGTCTCACTTCCCCCCGGTCAAAAGGGCCATCTGAAAAAAGTGTAAAATCCAGAAAGGCAGGACAGGCCATGGAGAACTGGGAGCCTTGTTATGCTGATGGGCGGGATGTAATTTGCCAACAACCACTCGGGAGAAGTGTATGGTGTTTCCTGAAACTTCTAAAAAACAAAGCAACAGAACCTAGGGCACTTCCACTTATGGTCCTATAGCTTAGGGAAATTAAAATGAAAAAGACACAGCCACCCCAAAGTTTGGGACGCCTCTGTTTACAAGAACCTCGTTTAGAGTACAAGTTCAACATCGCAGAAAGTGAAAAATGGATAAAGAAGTTGTGGTATTTACTTACAAAGCAATATCACTCAGCAATGAAATCTGTGTCATCAGGCCCTTAGCAGCACAATGAGTGGATTCAGGTATGATGATTCTAACTGAAATAAGTCACACAGAAAAAGAAACATCATAAGATATCACTAATACACGGAATGTAAACTTGGCTACACAGGAACTGCATTCCAAAACAGAACAGGGTCTCAAATTTAGAAAACCAACTTATGCTTGCTTAAGGGGAAAGGTGAGTTGGGGTGCTGCATAAAACCAGAGATTGAAATGAGCACAGATAACGTTCCTTAAGCCAAATATGGAATAGACAAGAGCTACTCCTTGCTCAACGAAATGGACTCAAAACCCCATATTAAACGCCTAAGAATGTACCTGACTTGTAAGTATCTTAAAACCTATGGATTGCTATGTCTCCAAAAGAGAATCAAGCGTGTGTACAGGGGCATAAACGCAGCAGTGATAGGATTGGAGAGGTTCGGTGAGCAAATGAAGACCCTTTGAAGTCATATTGCATGGTACCCATTACACGGGTCTCAACTCTCCAGGTTTAAGGTATTCTTCCTTCAGCTAAAACATGCATGTGGAACCCAGAGTATGATCAACCATGTGAACGGGAGACGTGTTCAAATATGTCTCAGTTTTCCTCCCCTGGTACTCGGGTGCAACATTCCAGACGCTTTACTAACACTCTCCCCACTTGGAGAGTCAGTCCCTTTAACCTCCTGTTTGGCCCAGTTTGCAATTTCTGCGGAAGATGAACAGGAATAGCGAGAACCAATGAGAGGCTAGCTGGAGGTGTCTGGACGGGCAAATTCAACTCTCATTTCCCACCAGGAAGAGGAATTAACCAAAGGCTCAGCGTGCCGGGCCGGAACCAGATTAGGGCCTGAAGCCATCCTGTGGTGTTGCGGCCAGGTCACAAGAAAGCGAGTTGAAGAAAGGAGCTCAGGGGCACTGTAATTCACAAACCTGCAGAGTTATAAATGACAGCTATCGTCCAAAAATAGACTGAAGTAAGGCTGCCAAGAGGACTTGAAAGCGGGGCAGAATTGCAGGAAACCGATTTCAGGAGGTAGACTGGAATTGCATTGAAAGCATAGGAAAAGAGGCAGAACGTCCACAATGATGCACTTGGCCAAAAAGGGCGTATGCGTTTTTTCCTGAATATATTCAGGAAAAAACGCATACGCCCTTTTTGGCCAACCAAGCAAGCTTGCAAAGGAAATCTGCACTACAATGAAGTCTCACTTCCCCCCGGTCAAAAGGGCCATCTGAAAAAAGTGTAAAATCCAGAAAGGCAGGACAGGCCATGGAGAACTGGGAGCCTTGTTATGCTGATGGGCGGGATGGAAATTGCCAACAGACACTTGGGAGAAGTGTATGGTGTTTCCTGAAACATCTAAAAAACAAGCAACAGAGCCTAGGGCACTTCCACTTATGGTCCTATAGCTTAGGGAAATTAAAATGAAAAAGACACAGCCACCCCAAAGTTTGGGACGCCTCTGTTTACAAGAACCTCGTTTACAGTACAAGTTCAACATCGCAGAAAGTGAAAAATGGATAAAGAAATTGTGGTAATCACTTACAAACAATATCACTCAGCAATGAAATCTATGTCATCAGGCCCTTAGCAGCACAATGAGTGGATTCAGGTATGATGATTCTAACTGAAATAAGTCACACAGAAAAAGAAACATCATAAGATATCAGTAATACACGGAATGTAAACTTGGCTACACAGGAACTGAATTACAGAACAGAACAGGGTCTCAAATTTAGAAAACCAACTTATGCTTGCTTAAGGGGAAAGGTGAGTTGGGGTGCTGCATAAAACCAGAGATTGAAATGAGCACAGATAAAGTTCCTTAAGCCAAATATGGAATAGACAAGAGCTACTCCTTGCTCAACGAAATGGACTCAACACCGCATATTAAACGCCTAAGAATGTACCTGACTAGTAAGTATCTTAAAACCTATGGATTGCTATATCTCCGAAAGAGAATCAAGCATGTGTACAGGGGCATAAACGCAGCAGTGATAGGATTGGAGAGGTTCGGTGAGCAAATGAAGACGCTTTGAAGTCATATTGCATGGTACCCATTCCACGGGTTTCAACTACCCAGGTTTAAGGTATTCTTCCTTCAGCTAAAACATGCATGTGGAACCTAGAGTATGATCAACCATGTGATCGGGAGACGTGTTCAAATATGTTCCAGTTTTCGTACCCTGGTACTCGGGTGCAACATTCAAGACGCTTTACTAACACTCTCCCGACTTGGAGAGTCAGTCCCTTTAACCTCCTGTTTGGCCCAGTTTGCAATTTCTGCGGAAGATGAACAGGAATAGCGAGAACCAATGAGAGACTAGCTGGAGGTGTCTGGATGGGCAAATTTAACTCTCATTTCCCACCAGGAAGAGGAATTAACCAAAGGCTCAGCGTGCCGTGCCGGAACCAGATTAGGGCCTGAAGACATCCTGCGGTGTTGCGGCCAGGTCACAAGAAAGCGAGTTGAAGAAAGGAGCTCAGGGGCACTGTAATTCACAAACCTGCAGCGTTATAAATGACAGCTATCGTCCAAAAATAGACTGAAGTAAGGCTGCCAAGAGGACTTGAAAGCGGGGCAGAATTGCAGGAAACCGATTTCAGGAGGTAGACTGGAATTGCATTGAAAGCATAGGAAAAGAGGCAGAACGTCCACAATGATGCACTTGGCCAAAAAGGGCGTATGCGTTTTTTCCTGAATATATTCAGGAAAAAACGCATACGCCCTTTTTGGCCAACCAAGCAAGCTTGCAAAGGAAATCTGCACTACAATGAAGTCTCACTTCCCCCCGGTCAAAAGGGCCATCTGAAAAAAGTGTAAAATCCAGAAAGGCAGGACAGGCCATGGAGAACTGGGAGCCTTGTTATGCTGATGGGCGGGATGTAAATTGCCAACAACCACTCGGGAGAAGTGTATGGTGTTTCCTGAAACATCTAAAAAACAAAGCAACAGAACCTAGGGCACTTCCACTTATGGTCCTATAGCTTAGGGAAATTAAAATCAAAAAGACACAGCCACCCCAAAGTTTGGAACGGCTCTGTTTACAAGAACCTCGTTTACAGTACAAGTTCAACATCGCAGAAAGTGAAAAATGGATAAAGAAGTTGTGGTATTTACTTACAAAGCAATATCACTCAGCAATGAAATCTGTGTCATCAGGCCCTTAGCAGCAAAATGAGTGGATTCAGGTATGATGATTCTAACTGAAATAAGTCACACAGAAAAAGAAATATCATAAGATATCACTAATACACGGAATGTAAACTTGGCTACACAGGAACTGCATTCCAAAACAGAAAAGGGTCTCAAATTTAGAAAACCAACTTATGCTTGCTTAAGGGGAAAGGTGAGTTGGGGTGCTGCATAAAACCAGAGATTGAAATGAGCACAGATAAAGTTCCTTAAGCAAAATATGGAATAGACAAGAGCTACTCCTTGCTCAACGAAATGGACTCAAAACCCCATATTAAACGCCTAAGAATGTATCTGACTAGTAAGTATCTTAAAACCTATGGATTGTTATGTCTCCAAAAGAGAATCAAGCATGTGTACAGGGGCATAAACGCAGCAGTAATAGGATTGGAGAGGTTCGGTGAGCAAATGAAGACCCTTTGAAGTCATATTGCATGGTACCCATTACACGGGTCTCAACTCTCCAGGTTTAAAGTATTCTTCCTTCAGCTAAAACATGCATGTGGAACCCAGAGTATGATCAACCATGTGAACGGGAGACGTGTTCAAATATGTCTCAGTTTTCCTCCCCTGGTACTCGGGTGCAACATTCCAGACGCTTTAATAACACTCTCCCCACTTGGAGAGTCAGTCCCTTTAACCTCCTGTTTGGCCCAGTTTGCAATTTCTGCGGAAGATGAACAGGAATAGCGAGAACCAATGAGAGGCTAGCTGGAGGTGTCTTGACGGGCAAATTTAACTCTCATTTCCCACCAGGAAGAGGAATTAACCAAAGGCTCAGCATGCCAGGCCGGAACCAGATTAGGGCCTGAAGCCATCCTGCGGTGTTGCGGCCAGGTCACAAGAAAGCGAGTTGAAGAAAGGAGCTCAGGGGCACTGTAATTCACAAACCTGCAGAGTTATAAATGACAGCTATCGTCCAAAAATACACTGAAGTAAGGCTGCCAAGAGGACTTGAAAGCGGGGCAGAATTGCAGGAAACCGATTTCAGGAGGTAGACTGGAATTGCATTGAAAGCATAGGAAAAGAGGCAGAACGTCCACAATGATGCACTTGGCCAAAAAGTGTGTATGCGTTTTTTCCTGAATATATTCAGGAAAAAACGCATACGCCCATTTTGGCCAACCAAGCAAGCTTGCAAAGGAAATCTGCACTACAATGAAGTCTCACTTCCCCCCGGTCAAAAGGGCCATCTGAAAAAAGTGTAACATCCAGAAAGGCAGGACAGGCCATGGAGAACTGGGAGCCTTGTTATGCTGATGGGCGGGATGTAAATTGCCAAGAACCACTTGGGAGAAGTGTATGGTGTTTCCTGAAACAGCTAAAAAACAAAGCAACAGAACCTAGGGCACTTCCACTTATGGTCCTATAGCTTAGGGAAATTAAAATCAAAAAGACACAGCCACCCCAGAGTTTGGAACGGCTCTGTTTACAAGAACCTCGTTTACAGTACAAGTTCAACATCGCAGAAAGTGAAAAATGGATAAAGAAGTTGTGGTATTTACTTACAAAGCAATATCACTCAGCAATGAAATCTGTGTCATCAGGCCCTTAGCAGCACAATGAGTGGATTCAGGTATGATGATTCTAACTGAAATAAGTCACACAGAAAAAGAAACATCATAAGATATCACTAATACACGGAATGTAAACTTGGCTACACAGGAACTGCATTCCAAAACAGAACAGGGTCTCAAATTTAGAAAACCAACTTATGCTTACTTAAGGGGAAAGGTGAGTTGGGGTGCTGCATAAAACCAGAGATTGAAATGAGCACAGATAAAGTTCCTTAAGCCAAATATGGAATAGACAAGAGCTACTCCTTGCTCAACGAAATGGACTCAAAACCCCATATTAAACGCCTAAGAATGTACCTGACTAGTAAGTATCTTAAAACCTATGGATTGCTATGTCTCCAAAAGAGAATCAAGCGTGTGTACAGGGGCATAAACGCAGCAGTGATAGGACTGGAGAGGTTCGGTGAGCAAATGAAGACCCTTTGAAGTCATATTGCATGGTACCCATTACACGGGTCTCAACTCTCCAGGTTTAAGGTATTCTTCCTTCAGCTAAAACATGCATGTGGAACCCAGAGTATGATCAACCATGTGAACGGGAGACGTGTTCAAATATGTCTCAGTTTTCGTACCCTGGTACTCGGGTGCAACATTCCAGACGCTTTACTAACACTCTCCCGACTTGGAGACTCAGTCCCTTTAACCTCCTGTTTGGCCCAGTTTGCAATTTCTGTGGAAGATGAACAGGAATAGCGAGAACCAATGAGAGGCTAGCTGGAGGTGTCTGGACGGGCAAATTAACTCTCATTTCCCACCAGGAAGAGGAATTAACCAAAGGCTCAGCATGCCATGCCGGAACCAGATTAGGGCCTGAAGCCATCCTGCGGTGTTGCGGCCAGGTCACAAGAAAGCGAGTTGAAGAAAGGAGCTCAGGGGCACTGTAATTCACAAACCTGCAGAGTTATAAATGACAGCTATCGTCCAAAAATAGACTGAAGTAAGGCTGCCAAGAGGACTTGAAAGCGGGGCATAATTGCAGGAAATCGATTTCAGGAGGTAGACTGGAATTGCATTGAAAGCATAGGAAAAGAGGCAGAACGTCCACAATGATGCACTTGGCCAAAAAGGGCGTATGCGTTTTTTCCTGAATATATTCAGGAAAAAACGCATACGCCCTTTTTGGCCAACCAAGCAAGCTTGCAAAGGAAATCTGCACTACAATGAAGTCTCACTTCCCCCCGGTCAAAAGGGCCATCTGAAAAAAGTGTAAAATCCAGAAAGGCAGGACAGGCCATGGAGAACTGGGAGTCTTGTTATGCTGATGGGCGGGATGTAAATTGCCAACAGACACTTGGGAGAAGTGTATGGTGTTTCCTGAAACATCTAAAACACAAAGCAACAGAGCCTAGGGCACTTCCACTTATGGTCCTATAGCTTAGGGAAATTAAAATCAAAAAGACACAGCCACCCCAAAGTTTGGGACGCCTCTGTTTACAAGAACCTCGTTTACCGTACAAGTTCAATATCACAGAAAGTGAAAAATGGATAAAGAACTTGTGGTACTTACGTACAATGCAGTATCACTCAGCAATGAAATCTATGTCATCAGGCCCTTAGCAGCATAATGAGTGGATTCAGGTACGATGATTCTAACTGAAATAAGTCACACAGAAAAAGAAACATCATAAGATATCACTAATACACGGAATGTAAACTTGGCTACACAGGAACTGCATTTCAAATCAGAACAGGGTCGCAAATTTAGAAAACCAACTTATGCTTGCTTAAGGGGAAAGGTGAGTTGGGGTGCTGCATAAAACCAGAGATTGAAATGAGCACAGATAAAGTTCCTTAAGCCAAATATGGAATAGACAAGAGCTACTCCTTGCTCAACGAAATGGACTCAAAACCCCATATTAAACGCCTAAGAATGTACCTGACTAGTAAGTATCTTAAAACCTATGGATTGCTATGTCTCCGAAAGAGAATCAAGTGTGTGTACAGGGGCATAAACGCAGCAGTGATAGGATTGGAGAGGTTCGGTGAGCAAATGAAGACCCTTTGAAGTCATATTGCATGGTACCCATTACACCGGTCTCAACTCTCCAGGTTTAAGGTATTCTTCCTTCAGCTAAAACATGCATGTGGAACCCAGAGTATGATCAACCATGTGAACGGGAGACGTGTTAAAATATGTCTCAGTTTTCCTCCCCTGGTACTCGGGTGCAACATTCCAGACGCTTTACTAACACTCTCCCCACTTGGAGAGTCAGTCCCTTTAACCTCCTGTTTGGCCCAGTTTGCAATTTCTGCGGAAGATGAACAGGAATAGCGAGAACCAATGAGAGGCTAGCTGGAGGTGTCTGGACGGGCAAATTTAACTCTCATTTCCCACCAGGAAGAGGAATTAACCAAAGGCTCAGCGTGCCGTGCCAGAACCAGATTAGGGCCTGAAGCCATCCTGCGGTGTTGCGGCCAGGTCACAAGAAAGCGAGTTGAAGAAAGGAGCTCAGGGGCACTGTAATTCACAAACCTGCAGAGTTATAAATGACAGCTATCGTCCAAAAATAGACTGAAGTAAGGCTGCCAAGAGGACTTGAAAGCGGGGCAGAATTGCAGGAAACCGATTTCAGGAGGTAGACTGGAATTGCATTGAAAGCATAGGAAAAGAGGCAGAACGTCCACAATGATGCACTTGGCCAAAAAGGGCGTATGCGTTTTTTCCTGAATATATTCAGGAAAAAACGCATACGCCCTTTTTGGCCAACCAAGCAAACTTGCAAAGGAAATCTGCACTACAATGAAGTCTCACTTCCCCCCGGTCAAAAGGGCCATCTGAAAAAAGTGTAAAATCCAGAAAGCCAGGACAGGCTATGGAGAACTGGGAGCCTTGTTATGCTGATGGGCGGGATGTAAATTGCCAACAGACACTCAGGAGAAGTGTATGGTGTTTCCTGAAACATCTAAAAAACAAAGCAACAGAGCCTAGGGCACTTCCACTTATGGTCCTATAGCTTAGGGAAATTAAAATCAAAAAGACACAGCCACCCCAAAGTTTGGGACGCCTCTGTTTACAAGAACCTCGTTTACCGTACAAGTTCAATATCACAGAAAGTGAAAAATGGATAAAGAACTTGTGGTACTTACGTACAATGCAGTATCACTCAGCAATGAAATCTATGTCATCAGGCCCTTAGCAGCATAATGAGTGGATTCAGGTACGATGATTCTAACTGAAATAAGTCACACAGAAAAAGAAACATCATAAGATATCACTAATACACGGAATGTAAACTTGGCTACACAGGAACTGCATTTCAAAACAGAACAGGGTCTCAAATTTAGAAAACCAACTTATGCTTGCTTAAGGGGAAAGGTGAGTTGGGGTGCTGCATAAAACCAGAGATTGAAATGAGCACAGATAAAGTTCCTTAAGCCAAATATGGAATAGACAAGAGCTACTCCTTGCTCAACGAAATGGACTCAAAACCCCATATTAAACGCCTAAGAATGTACCTGACTAGTAAGTATCTTAAAACCTATGGATTGCTATGTCTCCAAAAGAGAATCAAGTGTGTGTACAGGGGCATAAACGCAGCAGTGATAGGATTGGAGAGGTTCGGTGAGCAAATGAAGACCCTTTGAAGTCATATTGCATGGTACCCATTACACCGGTCTCAACTCTCCAGGTTTAAGGTATTCTTCCTTCAGCTAAAACATGCATGTGGAACCTAGAGTATGATCAACCATGTGATCGGGAGACGTGTTCAAATATGTCTCAGTTTTTGTACCCTGGTACTCGGGTGCAACATTCCAGACGCTTTACTAACACTCTCCCCACTTGGAGAGTCAGTCCCTTTAACCTCCTGTTTGGCCCAGTTTGCAATTTCTGTGGAAGATGAACAGGAATAGCGAGAACCAATGAGAGACTAGCTGGAGGTGTCTGGATGGGCAAATTTAACTCTCATTTACCACCAGGAAGAGGAATTAACCAGAGGTTCAGCGTGCCGTGCCAGAACCAGATTAGGGCCTGAAGACATCCTGCGGTGTTGCGGCCAGGTCACAAGAAAGCGAGTTAAAGAAAGGAGCTCAGGAGCACTGGAATTCACAAACCTGCAGAGTTATAAATGACAGCTATCGTCCAAAAATAGACTGAAGTAAGGCTGCCAAGAGGACTTGAAAGCGGGGCAGAATTGCAGGAAACCGATTTCAGGAGGTAGACTGGAATTGCATTGAAAGCATAGGAAAAGAGGCAGAACGTCCACAATGATGCACTTGGTCAAAAAGGGCGTATGCGTTTTTTCCTGAATATATTCAGGAAAAAACGCATACGCCGTTTTTGGCTAACCAAGCAAGCTTGCAAAGGAAATCTGCACTACAATGAAGTCTCACTTCCCCCCGGTCAAAAGGGCCATCTGAAAAAAGTGTAAAATCCAGAAAGGCAGGACAGGCCATGGAGAACTGGGAGCCTTGTTATGCTGAAGGGCGGGATGTAAATTGCCAACAAACACTCGGGAGAAGTTTATGGTGTTTCCTGAAACATCTAAAAAACAAAGCAACAGAGCCTAGGGCACTTCCACTTATGGTCCTATAGCTTAGGGAATTTAAAATCAAAAAGACACAGCCACCCCAAAGTTTTGAACGGCTCTGTTTACAAGAACCTCGTTTACAGTACAAGTTCAACATCGCAGAAAGTGAAAAATGGATAAAAAAGTTGTGGTATTTACTTACAAAGCAATATCACTCAGCAATGAAATCTGTGTCATCAGGCCCTTAGCAGCACAATGAGTGGATTCAGGTATGATGATTCTAACTGAAATAAGTCACACAGAAAAAGACACATCATAAGATATCAGTAATACACGGAATGTAAACTTGGCTACACAGGAACTGAATTACAGAACAGAACAGGGTCTCAAATTTAGAAAACCAACTTATGCTTGCTTAAGGGGAAAGGTGAGTTGGGGTGCTGCATAAAACCAGAGATTGAAATGAGCACAGATAAAGTTCCTTAAGCCAAATATGGAATAGCCAAGAGCTACTCCTTGCTCAACGAAATGGACTCAACACCGCATATTAAACGCCTAAGAATGTACCTGACTAGTAAGTATCTTAAAACCTATGGATTGCTATGTCTCCGAAAGAGAATCAAGCATGTGTACAGGGGCATAAACGCAGCAGTGATAGGATTGGAGAGGTTCGGTGAGCAAACGAAGAACCTTTGAAGTCATATTGCATGGTACCCATTCCACGGGTTTCAAATACCCAGGTTTAAGGTATTCTTCCTTCAGCTAAAAGATGCATGTGGAACCCAAGTATGATCAACCATGTGAACGGGAGACGTGTTCAAATATGTCTCAGTTTTCCTGCCCTGGTACTCGGGTGCAACATTCCAGACGCTTTACTAACACTCTCCCCACTTGGAGAGTCAGCGCCTTTAACCTCCTGTTTGGCCCAGTTTGCTATTTCTTGGAAGATGAACAGGAATAGCGAGAACCAATGAGAGACTCGCTGGAGGTGTCTGGACGGGCAAATTTAACTCTCATTTCCCACCAGGAAGAGGAAATAACCAAAGGCTCAGCGTGCCGTGTCGGAACCAGATTAGGGCCTGAAGCCATCCTGCGGTGTTTCGGCCAGGTCACAAGAAAGCGAGTTGAAGAAAGGAGCTCAGGGGCACTGTAATTCACAAACCTGCAGAGTTATAAATGACAGCTATCGTCCAAAAATAGACTGAAGTAAGGCTGCCAAGAGGACTTGAAAGCGGGGCAGAATTGCAGGAAACCGATTTCAGGAGGTAGACTGGAATTGCATTGAAAGCATAGGAAAAGAGGCAGAACGTCCACAATGATGCACTTGGCCAAAAAGGGCGTATGCGTTTTTTCCTGAATATATTCAGGAAAAAACGCATACGCCCTTTTTGGACAACCAAGCAAGCTTGCAAAGGAAATCTGCACTACAATGAAGTCTCACTTCCCCCCGGTCAAAAGGGCCATGTGAAAAAAGTGTAAAATCCAGAAAGGCAGGACAGGCCATGGAGAACTGGGAGCCTTGTTATGGTGATGCGTGGGATGTAAATTGCCAACAGACACTCGGGAGAAGTGTATGGTGTTTCCTGAAACATCTAAAAAACAAAGCAACAGAGCCTAGGGCACTGCCACTTATGGTCCTATAGCTTAGGGAAATTAAAATCAAAAAGACACAGCCACCCCAAAGTTTGGGACGCCTCTGTTTACAAGAACCTCGTTTACAGTACAAGTTCAACATCGCAGAAAGTGAAAAATGGATAAAGAAGTTGTGGTATTTACTTACAAAGCAATATCACTCAGCAATGAAATCTGTGTCATCAGGCCCTTAGCAGCACAATGAGTGGATTCAGGTATGATGATTCTAACTGAAATAAGTCACACAGAAAAAGAAACATCATAAGATATCAGTAATACACGGAATGGAAACTTGGCTACACAGGAACTGAATTACAGAACAGAACAGGGTCTCAAATTTAGAAAACCAACTTATGCTTGCTTAAGGGTAAAGGTGAGTTGGGGTGCTGCATAAAACCAGAGATTGAAATGAGCACAGATAAAGTTCCTTAAGCCAAATATGGAATAGACAAGAGCTACTCCTTGCTCAACGAAATGGACTCAACACCGCATATTAAACGCCTAAGAATGTACCTGACTTGTAAGTATCTTAAAACCTATGGATTGCTATGTCTCCAAAAGAGAATCAAGCATGTGTACAGGGACATAAACGCAGCAGTGATAGGATTGGAGAGGTTCGGTGAGCAAATGAAGACCCTTTGAAGTCATATTGCATGGTACCCATTCCACGGGTTTCAACTACCTAGGTTTAAGGTATTCTTCCTTCAGCTAAAACATGCATGTGGAACCTAGAGTATGATCAACCATGTGATCGGGAGACGTGTAAAAATATGTCTCAGTTTTCGTACCCTGGTACTCGGGTGCAACATTCCAGACGCTTTACTAACACTCTGCCGACTTGGAGAGTCAGTCCCTTTAACCTCCTGTTTGGCCCAGTTTGCAATTTCTGCGGAAGATGAACAGGAATAGCGAGAACCAATGAGAGGCTAGCTGGAGGTGTCTGGACGGGCAAATTTAACTCTCATTTCCTACCAGGAAGAGGAATTAACCAAAGGCTCAGCGTGCCATGCCAGAATCAGATTAGGGCCTGAAGCCATCCTGCAGTGTTGCGGCCAGGTCACAAGAAAGCGAGTTGAAGAAAGGAGCTCAGGGGCACTGTAATTCACAAACCTGCAGAGTTATAAATGACAGCTATCGTCCAAAAATAGACTGAAGTAAGGCTGCCAAGAGGACTTGAAAGCGGGGCAGAATTGCAGGAAACCGATTTCAGGAGGTAGACTGGAATTGCATTGAAAGCATAGGAAAAGAGGCAGAACGTCCACAATGATGCACTTGGCCAAAAAGGGCGTATGCGTTTTTTCCTGAATATATTCAGGAAAAAACGCATACGCCCTTTTTGGCCAACCAAGCAAGCTTGCAAAGGAAATCTGCACTACAATGAAGTCTCACTTCCCCCCGGTCAAAAGGGCCATCTGAATAAAGTGTAAAATCCAGAAAGGCAGGACAGGCCATGGAGAACTGGGAGCCTTGTGATGCTGATGGGCGGGATGTAAATTGCCAACAGACACTTGGGAGAAGTGTATGGTGTTTCCTGAAACATCTAAAAAACAAAGCAACAGAGCCTAGGGCACTGCCACTTATGGTCCTATAGCTTAGGGAAATTAAAATCAAAAAGACACAGCCACCCCAAAGTTTGAAACGGCTCTGTTTACAAGAACCTCGTTTACAGTACAAGTTCAACATCGCAGAAAGTGAAAAATGGATAAAGAAGTTGCGGTATTTACTTACAAAGCAATATCACTCAGCAATGAAATCTGTGTCACAAGGCCCTTAGCAGCACAATGAGTGGATTCAGGTATGATGATTCTAACTGAAATAAGTCACACAGAAAAAGAAACATCATAAGATATCACTAATACACGGAATGTAAACTTGGCTACACAGGAACTGAATTACAGAACAGAACAGGGTCTCAAATTTAGAAAACCAACTTATGCTTGCTTAAGGGTAAAGGTGAGTTGGGGTGCTGCATAAAACCAGAGATTGAAATGAGCACAGATAAAGTTCCTTAAGCCAAATATGGAATAGATAAGAGCTACTCCTTGCTCAACGAAATGGACTCAACACCGCATATTAAACGCCAAAGAATGTACCTGACTAGTAAGTATCTTAAAACCTATGGATTGCTATGTCTCCGAAAGAGAATCAAGCATGTGTACAGGGGCATAAACGAAGCAGTGATAGGATTGGAGAGGTTCGGTGAGCAAATGAAGACCCTTTGAAGTCATATTGCACGGTACCCATTACACGGGTCTTAACTCTCCAGGTTTAAGGTATTCTTCCATCAGCTAAAACATGCATGTGGAACCCAAGTATGATCAACCATGTGAACGGGAGACGTGTTCAAATATGTCTCAGTTTTCCTTCCCTGGTACTCGGATGCAACATTCCAGATGCTTTACTAACACTCTCCCCACTTGGAGAGTCAGTCCCTTTAACCTCTTGTTTGGCCCAGTTTGCAATTTCTGTGGAAGATGAACAGGAATAGCGAGAACCAATGAGAGACTAGTTGGAGGTGTCTGGATGGGCAAATTTAACTCTCATTTCCCACCAGGAAGAGGAATTAACCAAAGGCTCAGCGTGCCGTGCCAGAACCAGATTAGGGCCTGAAGCCATCCTGCGGTGTTGCGGCCAGGTCACAAGAAAGCGAGTTGAAGAAAGGAGCTCAGGGGCACTGTAATTCACAAACCTGCAGAGTTATAAATGACAGCTATCGTCCAAAAATATACTGAAGTAAGGCTGCCAAGAGGACTTGAAAGCGGGACAGAATTGCAGGAAACCGATTTCAGGAGGTAGACTGGAATTGCATTGAAAGCATAGGAAAAGAGGCAGAACGTCCACAATGATGCACTTGGCCAAAAAGGGCGTATGCGTTTTTTCCTGAATATATTCAGGAAAAAACGCATACGCCCTTTTTGGCCAACCAAGCAAACTTGCAAAGGAAATCTGCACTACAATGAAGTCTCACTTCCCCCCGGTCAAAAGGGCCATCTGAAAAAAGTGTAAAATCCAGAAAGGCAGGACAGGCTATGGAGAATTGGGAGCCTTGTTATGCTGATGGGCGGGATGTAAATTGCCAACAGACACTCAGGAGAAGTGTATGGTGTTTCCTGAAACATCTAAAAAACAAAGCAACAGAGCCTAGGGCACTTCCACTTATGGTCCTATAGCTTAGGGAAATTAAAATCAAAAAGACACAGCCACCCCAAAGTTTGGGACGCCTCTGTTTACAAGAACCTCGTTTACCGTACAAGTTCAATATCACAGAAAGTGAAAAATGGATAAAGAACTTGTGGTACTTACGTACAATGCAGTATCACTCAGCAATGAAATCTATGTCATCAGGCCCTTAGCAGCATAATGAGTGGATTCAGGTACGATGATTCTAACTGAAATAAGTCACACAGAAAAAGAAACATCGTAAGATATCACTAATACACGGAATGTAAACTTGGCTACACAGGAACTGCATTCCAAAACAGAACAGGGTCTCAAATTTAGAAAACCAACTTATGCTTGCTTAAGGGGAAAGGTGAGTTGGGGTGCTGCATAAAACCAGAGATTGAAATGAGCACAGATAAAGTTCCTTAAGCCAAATATGGAATAGACAAGAGCTACTCCTTGCTCAACGAAATGGACTCAAAACCCCATATTAAACGCCTAAGAATGTACCTGACTAGTAAGTATCTTAAAACCTATGGATTGCTATGTCTCCAAAAGAGAATCAAGTGTGTGTACAGGGGCATAAACGCAGCAGTGATAGGATTGGAGAGGTTCGGTGAGCAAATGAAGACCCTTTGAAGTCATATTGCATGGTACCCATTACACCGGTCTCAACTCTCCAGGTTTAAGGTATTCTTCCTTCAGCTAAAACATGCATGTGGAACCCAGAGTATGATCAACCATGTGAACGGGAGACGTATTCAAATATGTCTGTTTTCCTCCCCTGGTACTCGGGTGCAACATTCCAGACGCTTTACTAACACTCTCCCGACTTGGAGAGTCAGTCCCTTTAACCTCCTGTTTGGCCCAGTTTGCAATTTCTGCGGAAGATGAACAGGAATAGCGAGAACCAATGAGAGGCTAGCTGGAGGTGTCTGGACGGGCAAATTTAACTCTCATTTCCCACCAGGAAGAGGAATTAACCAAAGGCTCAGCATGCCGTGCTGGAACAAGATTAGGGCCTGATGCCATCCTGCGGTGTTGCGGCCAGGTCACAAGAAAGCGAGTTGAAGAAAGGAGCTCAGGGGCACTGTAATTCACAAACCTGCAGAGTTATAAATGACAGCTATCGTCCAAAAATAGACTGAAGTAAGGCTGCCAAGAGGACTTGAAAGCGGGGCAGAATTGCAGGAAACCGATTTCAGGAGGTAGACTGGAATTGCATTGAAAGCATAGGAAAAGAGGCAGAACGTCCACAATGATGCACTTGGCCAAAAAGGGCGTATGCGTTTTTTCCTGAATATATTCAGGAAAAAACGCATACGCCCTTTTTGGCCAACCAAGCAAGCTTGCAAAGGAAATCTGCATTACAATGAAGTCTCACTTCCCCCCGGTCAAAAGGGCCATCTGAAAAAAGTGTAAAATCCAGAAAGGCAACAGGCCATTGAGAACTGGGAGCCTTGTTATGCTGATGGGCGGGATGTAAATTGCCAACAGACACTCAGAAGAAGTGTATGGTGTTTCCTGAAACATCTAAAAAACAAAGCAACAGAGCCTAGGGCACTTCCACTTATGGTCCTATAGCTTAGGGAAATTAAAATCAAAAAGACACAGCCACCCCAAAGTTTGGGACGCCTCCGTTTACAAGAACCTCGTTTACCGTACAAGTTCAACATCGCAGAAAGTGAAAAATGGATAAAGAAGTTGTGGTATTTACTTACAAAGCAATATCACTCAGCAATGAAATCTGTGTCATCAGGCCCTTAGCAGCACAATGAGTGGATTCAGGTATGATGATTCTAACTGAAATAAGTCACACAGAAAAAGAAACATCATAAGATATCAGTAATACACGGAATGTAAACTTGGCTACACAGGAACTGAATTACAGAACAGAACAGGGTCTCAAATTTAGAAAACCAACTTATGCTTGCTTAAGGGGAAAGGTGAGTTGGGGTGCTGCATAAAACCAGAGATTGAAATGAGCACAGATAAAGTTCCTTAAGCCAAATATGGAATAGACAAGAGCTACACCTTGCTCAACGAAATGGACTCAACACCGCATATTAAATGCCTAAGAATGTACCTGACTAGTAAGTATCTTAAAACCTATGGATTGCTATGTCTCCGAAAGAGAATCAAGCATGTGTACAGGGGCATAAACGCAGCAGTGATAGGATTGGAGAGGTTCGGTGAGCAAATGAAGACCCTTTGAAGTCATATTGCATGGTACCCATTCCACGGGTTTCAACTACCCAGGTTTAAGGTATTCTTCCTTCAGCTAAAACATGCATGTGGAACCTAGAGTATGATCAACCATGTGATCGGGAGACGTGTTCAAATATGTCTCAGTTTTTGTACCCTGGTACTCGGGTGCAACATTCCAGACGCTTTACTAACACTCTCCCCACTTGGAGAGTCAGTCCCTTTAACCTCCTGTTTGGCCCAGTTTGCAATTTCTGTGGAAGATGAACAGGAATAGCGAGAACCAATGAGAGACTAGCTGGAGGTGTCTGGATGGGCAAATTTAACTCTCATTTACCACCAGGAAGAGGAATTAACCAAAGGTTCAGCGTGCCGTGCCAGAACCAGATTAGGGCCTGAAGACATCCTGCGGTGTTGCGGCCAGGTCACAAGAAAGCGAGTTAAAGAAAGGAGCTCAGGAGCACTGGAATTCACAAACCTGCAGAGTTATAAATGACAGCTATCGTCCAAAAATAGACTGAAGTAAGGCTGCCAAGAGGACTTGAAAGCGGGGCAGAATTGCAGGAAACCGATTTCAGGAGGTAGACTGGAATTGCATTGAAAGCATAGGAAAAGAGGCAGAACGTCCACAATGATGCACTTGGTCAAAAAGGGCGTATGCGTTTTTTCCTGAATATATTCAGGAAAAAACGCATACGCCGTTTTTGGCTAACCAAGCAAGCTTGCAAAGGAAATCTGCACTACAATGAAGTCTCACTTCCCCCCGGTCAAAAGGGCCATCTGAAAAAAGTGTAAAATCCAGAAAGGCAGGACAGGCCATGGAGAACTGGGAGCCTTGTTATGCTGAAGGGCGGGATGTAAATTGCCAACAAACACTAGGGAGAAGTGTATGGTGTTTCCTGAAACATCTAAAAAACAAAGCAACAGAGCCTAGGGCACTTCCACTTATGGTCCTATAGCTTAGGGAATTTAAAATCAAAAAGACACAGCCACCCCAAAGTTTTGAACGGCTCTGTTTACAAGAACCTCGTTTACAGTACAAGTTCAACATCGCAGAAAGTGAAAAATGGATAAAAAAGTTGTGGTATTTACTTACAAAGCAATATCACTCAGCAATGAAATCTGTGTCATCAGGCCCTTAGCAGCACAATGAGTGGATTCAGGTATGATGATTCTAACTGAAATAAGTCACACAGAAAAAGACACATCATAAGATATCAGTAATACACGGAATGTAAACTTGGCTACACAGGAACTGAATTACAGAACAGAACAGGGTCTCAAATTTAGAAAACCAACTTATGCTTGCTTAAGGGGAAAGGTGAGTTGGGGTGCTGCATAAAACCAGAGATTGAAATGAGCACAGATAAAGTTCCTTAAGCCAAATATGGAATAGCCAAGAGCTACTCCTTGCTCAACGAAATGGACTCAACACCGCATATTAAACGCCTAAGAATGTACCTGACTAGTAAGTATCTTAAAACCTATGGATTGCTATGTCTCCGAAAGAGAATCAAGCATGTGTACAGGGGCATAAACGCAGCAGTGATAGGATTGGAGAGGTTCGGTGAGCAAACGAAGACCCTTTGAAGTCATATTGCATGGTACCCATTCCACGGGTTTCAAATACCCAGGTTTAAGGTATTCTTCCTTCAGCTAAAAGATGCATGTGGAACCCAAGTATGATCAACCATGTGAACGGGAGACGTGTTCAAATATGTCTCAGTTTTCCTGCCCTGGTACTCGGGTGCAACATTCCAGACGCTTTACTAACACTCTCCCCACTTGGAGAGTCAGCGCCTTTAACCTCCTGTTTGGCCCAGTTTGCTATTTCTTGGAAGATGAACAGGAATAGCGAGAACCAATGAGAGACTCGCTGGAGGTGTCTGGACGGGCAAATTTAACTCTCATTTCCCACCAGGAAGAGGAAATAACCAAAGGCTCAGCGTGCCGTGTCGGAACCAGATTAGGGCCTGAAGCCATCCTGCGGTGTTTCGGCCAGGTCACAAGAAAGCGAGTTGAAGAAAGGAGCTCAGGGGCACTGTAATTCACAAACCTGCAGAGTTATAAATGACAGCTATCGTCCAAAAATAGACTGAAGTAAGGCTGCCAAGAGGACTTGAAAGCGGGGCAGAATTGCAGGAAACCGATTTCAGGAGGTAGACTGGAATTGCATTGAAAGCATAGGAAAAGAGGCAGAACGTCCACAATGATGCACTTGGCCAAAAAGGGCGTATGCGTTTTTTCCTGAATATATTCAGGAAAAAACGCATACGCCCTTTTTGGCCAACCAAGCAAGCTTGCAAAGGAAATCTGCACTACAATGAAGTCTCACTTCCCCCCGGTCAAAAGGGCCATGTGAAAAAAGTGTAAAATCCAGAAAGGCAGGACAGGCCATGGAGAACTGGGAGCCTTGTTATGGTGATGCGTGGGATGTAAATTGCCAACAGACACTCGGGAGAAGTGTATGGTGTTTCCTGAAACATCTAAAAAACAAAGCAACAGAGCCTAGGGCACTGCCACTTATGGTCCTATAGCTTAGGGAAATTAAAATCAAAAAGACACAGCCACCCCAAAGTTTGGGACGCCTCTGTTTACAAGAACCTCGTTTACAGTACAAGTTCAACATCGCAGAAAGTGAAAAATGGATAAAGAAGTTGTGGTATTTACTTACAAAGCAATATCACTCAGCAATGAAATCTGTGTCATCAGGCCCTTAGCAGCACAATGAGTGGATTCAGGTATGATGATTCTAACTGAAATAAGTCACACAGAAAAAGAAACATCATAAGATATCAGTAATACACGGAATGGAAACTTGGCTACACAGGAACTGAATTACAGAACAGAACAGGGTCTCAAATTTAGAAAACCAACTTATGCTTGCTTAAGGGTAAAGGTGAGTTGGGGTGCTGCATAAAACCAGAGATTGAAATGAGCACAGATAAAGTTCCTTAAGCCAAATATGGAATAGACAAGAGCTACTCCTTGCTCAACGAAATGGACTCAACACCGCATATTAAACGCCTAAGAATGTACCTGACTTGTAAGTATCTTAAAACCTATGGATTGCTATGTCTCCAAAAGAGAATCAAGCATGTGTACAGGGACATAAACGCAGCAGTGATAGGATTGGAGAGGTTCGGTGAGCAAATGAAGACCCTTTGAAGTCATATTGCATGGTACCCATTCCACGGGTTTCAACTACCTAGGTTTAAGGTATTCTTCCTTCAGCTAAAACATGCATGTGGAACCTAGAGTATGATCAACCATGTGATCGGGAGACGTGTAAAAATATGTCTCAGTTTTCGTACCCTGGTACTCGGGTGCAACATTCCAGACGCTTTACTAACACTCTGCCGACTTGGAGAGTCAGTCCCTTTAACCTCCTGTTTGGCCCAGTTTGCAATTTCTGCGGAAGATGAACAGGAATAGCGAGAACCAATGAGAGGCTAGCTGGAGGTGTCTGGACGGGCAAATTTAACTCTCATTTCCTACCAGGAAGAGGAATTAACCAAAGGCTCAGCGTGCCATGCCAGAATCAGATTAGGGCCTGAAGCCATCCTGCAGTGTTGCGGCCAGGTCACAAGAAAGCGAGTTGAAGAAAGGAGCTCAGGGGCACTGTAATTCACAAACCTGCAGAGTTATAAATGACAGCTATCGTCCAAAAATAGACTGAAGTAAGGCTGCCAAGAGGACTTGAAAGCGGGGCAGAATTGCAGGAAACCGATTTCAGGAGGTAGACTGGAATTGCATTGAAAGCATAGGAAAAGAGGCAGAACGTCCACAATGATGCACTTGGCCAAAAAGGGCGTATGCGTTTTTTCCTGAATATATTCAGGAAAAAACGCATACGCCCTTTTTGGCCAACCAAGCAAGCTTGCAAAGGAAATCTGCACTACAATGAAGTCTCACTTCCCCCCGGTCAAAAGGGCCATCTGAATAAAGTGTAAAATCCAGAAAGGCAGGACAGGCCATGGAGAACTGGGAGCCTTGTGATGCTGATGGGCGGGATGTAAATTGCCAACAGACACTCGGGAGAAGTGTATGGTGTTTCCTGAAACATCTAAAAAACAAAACAACAGAGCCTAGGGCACTGCCACTTATGGTCCTATAGCTTAGGGAAATTAAAATCAAAAAGACACAGCCACCCCAGAGTTTGGGACGGCTCTGTTTACAAGAACCTCGTTTACAGTACAAGTTCAACATTGCAGAAAGTGAAAAATGGATAAAGAAGTTGTGGTATTTACTTACAAAGCAATATCACTCAGCAATGAAATCTGTGTCATCAGGCCCTTAGCAGCACAATGAGTGGATTCAGGTATGATGATTCTAACTGAAGTAAGTCACACAGAAAAAGAAACATCATAAGATATCAGTAATACACGGAATGTAAACTTGGCTACACAGGAACTGAATTACAGAACAGAACAGGGACTCAAATTTAGAAAAACAATTTATGCTTGCTTAAGGGTAAAGGTGAGTTGGGGTGCTGCATAAAACCAGAGATTGAAATGAGCACAGATAAAGTTCCTTAAGCCAAATATGGAATAGACAAGAGCTACTCCTTGCTCAACGAAATGGACTCAACACCGCATATTAAACGCCTAAGAATGTACCTGACTTGTAAGTATCTTAAAACCTATGGATTGCTATGTCTCCAAAAGAGAATCAAGCATGTGTACAGGGACATAAACGCAGCAGTGATAGGATTGGAGAGGTTCGGTGAGCAAATGAAGACCCTTTGAACTCATATTGCATGGTACCCATTCCACGGGTTTCAACTACCCAGGTTTAAGGTATTCTTCCTTCAGCTAAAACATGCATGTGGAACATAGAGTATGATCAACCATGTGATCGGGAGACGTGTTCAAATATGTCTCAGTTTTCGTACCCTGGTACTCGGTTGCAACATTCCAGACGCTTTACTAACACTCTCCCAACTTGGAGAGTCAGTCCCTTTAACCTCCTGTTTGGCCCAGTTTGCAATTTCTGCGGAAGATGAACAGGAATAGCGAGAACCAATGAGAGGCTAGCTGGAGGTGTCTGGACGGGCAAATTTAACTCTCATTTCCTACCAGGAAGAGGAATTAACCAAAAGCTCAGCGTGCCATGCCAGAATCAGATTAGGGCCTGAAGCCATCCTGCGGTGTTGCGGCCAGGTCACAAGAAAGCGAGTTGAAGAAAGGAGCTCAGGGGCACTGTAATTCACAAACCTGCAGAGTTATAAATGACAGCTATCGTCCAAAAATAGACTGAAGTAAGGCGGCCAAGAGGACTTGAAAGCGGGGCAGAATTGCAGGAAACCGATTTCAGGAGGTAGACTGGAATTGCAATGAAAGCATAGGAAAAGAGGCAGAACGTCCACAATGATGCACTTGGCCAAAAAGGGCGTATGCGTTTTTTCCTGAATATATTCAGGAAAAAACGCATACGCCCTTTTTGGCCAACCAAGCAAGCTTGCAAAGGAAATCTGCACTACAATGAAGTCTCACTTCCCCCCAGTCAAAAGGGCCATCTGAAAAAAGTGTAAAATCCAGAAAGGCAGGACAGGCCATGGAGAACTGGGAGCCTTGTTATGCTGATGGGCGGGATGTAAATTGCCATCAGACACTCGGGAGAAGTGTATGGTGTTTCCTGAAACATCTAAAAAACAAAGCAACAGAGCCTAGGGCACTGCCACTTATGGTCCTATAGCTTAGGGAAATTAAAATCAAAAAGACACAGCCACCCCAAAGTTTGGGACGCCTCTGTTTACAAGAACCTCGTTTACAGTACAAGTTCAACATCGCAGAAAGTGAAAAATGGATAAAGAAGTTGTGGTATTTACTTACAAAGCAATATCACTCAGCAATGAAATCTATGTCATCAGGCCCTTAGCAGCACAATGAGTGGATTCAGGTATGATGATTCTAACTGAAATAAGTCACACAGAAAAAGAAACATCATAAGATATCAGTAATACACGGAATGTAAACTTGGCTACACAGGAACTGAATTACAGAACAGAACAGGGTCTCAAATTTAGAAAACCAACTTATGCTTGCTTAAGGGTAAAGGTGAGTTGGGGTGCTGCATAAAACCAGAGATTGAAATGAGCACAGATAAAGTTCCTTAAGTCAAATATGGAATAGACAAGAGCTACTCCTTGCTCAACGAAATGGACTCAACACCGCATATTAAACGCCTAAGAATGTACCTGACTAGTAAGTATCGTAAAACCTATGGATTGCTATGTCTCCAAAAGAGAATCAAGCATGTGTACAGGGGCATAAACGCAGCAGTGATAGGATTGGAGAGGTTCGGTGAGCAAATGAAGACCCTTTGAAGTCATATTGCATGGTACCCATTACACGGGTCTCAACTCTCCAGGTTTAAGGTATTCTTCCTTCAGCTAAAACATGCATGTGGAATCGAAGTATGATCAACCATGTGAACGGGAGACGTGTTCAAATATGTCTCAGTTTTCGTCCCGTGGTACTCGGGTGCAACATTCCAGACGCTTTACTAACACTCTCCCCACTTGGAGAGTCAGCGCCTTTAACCTCCTGTTTGGCCCAGTTTGCAATTTCTGCGGAAGATGAACAGGAATAGCGAGAACCAATGAGAGGCTAGCTGGAGGTGTCTGGACGGGCAAATTTAACTCTCATTTCCTACCAGGAAGAGGAATTAACCAAAGGCTCAGCGTGCCATGCCAGAATCAGATTAGGGCCTGAAGCCATCCTGCGGTGTTGCGGCCAGGTCACAAGAAAGCGAGTTGAAGAAAGGAGCTCAGGGGCACTGTAATTCACAAACCTGCAGAGTTATAAATGACAGCTATCGTCCAAAAATAGACTGAAGTAAGGCTGCCAAGAGGACTTGAAAGCGGGGCAGAATTGCAGGAAACCGATTTCAGGAGGTAGACTGGAATTGCATTGAAAGCATAGGAAAAGAGGCAGAACGTCCACAATGATGCACTTGGCCAAAAAGGGCGTATGCGTTTTTTCCTGAATATATTCAGGAAAAAACGCATACGCCCTTTTTGGCCAACCAAGCAAGCTTGCAAAGGAAATCTGCACTACAATGAAGTCTCACTTCCCCCCGGTCAAAAGGGCCATCTGAATAAAGTGTAAAATCCAGAAAGGCAGGACAGGCCATGGAGAACTGGGAGCCTTGTGATGCTGATGGGCGGGATGTAAATTGCCAACAGACACTCGGGAGAAGTGTATGGTGTTTCCTGAAACATCTAAAAAACAAAACAACAGAGCCTAGGGCACTGCCACTTATGGTCCTATAGCTTAGGGAAATTAAAATCAAAAAGACACAGCCACCCCAGAGTTTGGGACGGCTCTGTTTACAAGAACCTCGTTTACAGTACAAGTTCAACATTGCAGAAAGTGAAAAATGGATAAAGAAGTTGTGGTATTTACTTACAAAGCAATATCACTCAGCAATGAAATCTGTGTCATCAGGCCCTTAGCAGCACAATGAGTGGATTCAGGTATGATGATTCTAACTGAAGTAAGTCACACAGAAAAAGAAACATCATAAGATATCAGTAATACACGGAATGTAAACTTGGCTACACAGGAACTGAATTACAGAACAGAACAGGGACTCAAATTTAGAAAAACAATTTATGCTTGCTTAAGGGTAAAGGTGAGTTGGGGTGCTGCATAAAACCAGAGATTGAAATGAGCACAGATAAAGTTCCTTAAGCCAAATATGGAATAGACAAGAGCTACTCCTTGCTCAACGAAATGGACTCAACACCGCATATTAAACGCCTAAGAATGTACCTGACTTGTAAGTATCTTAAAACCTATGGATTGCTATGTCTCCAAAAGAGAATCAAGCATGTGTACAGGGACATAAACGCAGCAGTGATAGGATTGGAGAGGTTCGGTGAGCAAATGAAGACCCTTTGAAGTCATATTGCATGGTACCCATTACACGGGTCTCAACTCTCCAGGTTTAAGGTATTCTTCCTTCAGCTAAAACATGCATGTGGAACCCAGAGTATGATCAACCATGTGAACGGGAGACGTGTTCAAATATGTCTCAGTTTTCCTCCCCTGGTACTCGGGTGCAACATTCCAGACACTTTACTAACACTCTCCCCACTTGGAGAGTCAGCGCCTTTAACCTCCTGTTTGGCCCAGTTTGCAATTTCTGCGGAAGATGAACAGGAATAGCGAGAACCAATGAGAGGCTAGCTGGAGGTGTCTGGACGGGCAAATTTAACTCTCATTTCCCACCAGGAAGAGGAATTAACCAAAGGCTCAGCATGCCGGGCCGGAACAAGATTAGGGCCTGAAGCCATCCTGCGGTGTTGCGGCCAGGTCACAAGAAAGCGAGTTGAAGAAAGGAGCTCAGGGGCACTGTAATTCACAAACCTGCAGAGTTATAAATGACAGCTATCGTCCAAAAATAGACTGAAGTAAGGCTGCCAAGAGGACTTGAAAGCGGGGCAGAATTGCAGGAAACCGATTGCAGGAGGTAGACTGGAATTGCATTGAAAGCATAGGAAAAGAGGCAGAACGTCCACAATGATGCACTTGGCCAAAAAGGGCGTATGCGTTTTTTCCTGAATATATTCAGGAAAAAACGCATACGCCCTTTTTGGCCAACCAAGCAAGCTTGCAAAGGAAATCTGCACTACAATGAAGTCTCACTTCCCCTCGGTCAAAAGGGCCATCTGAAAAAAGTGTAAAATCCAGAAAGGCAACAGGCCATTGAGAACTGGGAGCCTTGTTATGCTGATGGGCGGGATGTAAATTGCCAACAGACACTTGGGAGAAGTGTATGGTGTTTCCTGAAACATCTAAAAAACAAAGCAACAGAGCCTAGGGCACTGCCACTTATGGTCCTATAGCTTAGGGAAATTAAAATCAAAAAGACACA
The DNA here is from genome assembly GCF_951394435.1 of Stenella coeruleoalba. Lineage (NCBI taxonomy): Eukaryota > Metazoa > Chordata > Mammalia > Artiodactyla > Delphinidae > Stenella > Stenella coeruleoalba. Next base: position 451,629 of record NW_027646214.1, read on the forward strand.
GCCACCCCAAAGTTTGGAACGGCTCTGTTTACAAGAACCTCGTTTACAGTACAAGTTCAACATCGCAGAAAGTGAAAAATGGATAAAGAACTTGTGGTACTTACGTACAATGCAGTATCACTCAGCAATGAAATCTATGTCATCAGGCCCGTAGCAGCATAATGAGTAGATTCAGGTACGATGATTCTAACTGAAATAAGTCACACAGAAAAAGAAACATCATAAGATATCAGTAATACACGGAATGTAAACTTGGCTACACAGGAACTGAATTCCAAAACAGAACAGGTTCTCAAATTTAGAAAACCAACTTATGCCTGCTTAAGGGTAAAGGTGAGTTGGGTTGCTGCATAAAACCAGAGATTGAAATGAGCACAGATAAAGTTCCTTAAGCCAAATATGGAATAGACAAGAGCTACTCCTTGCTCAACGAAATGAACTCAACACCGCATATTAAACGCCTAAGAATGTACCTGACTAGTAAGTATCTTAAAACCTATGGATTGCTATGTCTCCGAAAGAGAATCAAGCATGTGTACAGGGGCATAAACGCAGCAGTGATAGGATTGGAGAGGTTCGGTGAGCAAATGAAGACCCTTTGAAGTCATATTGCATGGTACCCATTCCACGGGTTTCAACTACCCAGGTTTTAGGTATTCTTCCTTCAGCTAAAACATGCATGTGGAACCCAGAGTATGATCAACCATGTGATCGGGAGACGTGTTCAAATATGTCTCAGTTTTCCTCCCCTGGTACTCGGGTGCAACATTCCAGACGCTTTACTAACACTCTCCCCACTTGGAGAGTCAGCGCCTTTAACCTCCTGTTGGCCCAGTTTGCAATTTCTGCGGAAGATGAACAGGAATAGCGAGAACCAATGAGAGACTAGCTGGAGGTGTCTGGACGGGCAAATTTAACTCTCATTTCCCAACAGGAAGAGGAAATAACCAAAGGCTCAGCGTGCCGTACCGGAACCAGATTAGGGCCTGAAGCCATCCTGCGGTGTTGCGGCCAGGTCACAAGAAAGCGAGTTGAAGAAAGGAGCTCAGGGGCACTGTAATTCACAAACCTGCAGAGTTATAAATGACAGCTATCGTCCAAAAATAGACTGAAGTAAGGCTGCCAAGAGGACTTGAAAGCGGGGCAGAATTGCAGGAAACCGATTTCAGGAGGTAGACTGGAATTGCATTGAAAGCATAGGAAAAGAGGCAGAACGTCCACAATGATGCACTTGGCCAAAAAGGGCGTATGCGTGTTTTCCTGAATATATTCAGGAAAAAACGCATACGCCCTTTTTGGCCAACCAAGCAAGCTTGCAAAGGAAATCTGCACTACAATGAAGTCTCACTTCCTCCCGGTCAAAAGGGCCATCTGAAAAAAGTGTAAAATACAGAAAGGCAGGACAGGCCATGGAGAACTGGGAGCCTTGTTATGCTGATGGGCGGGATGTAAATTGCCAACAACCACTCGGGAGAAGTGTATGGTGTTTCCTGAAACATCTAAAAAACAAAGCAACAGAACCTAGGGCACTTCCACTTATGGTCCTATAGCTTAGGGAAATTAAAATCAAAAAGACACAGCCACCCCAAAGTTTGGAACGGCTCTGTTTACAAGAACCTCGTTTACAGTACAAGTTCAACATCGCAGAAAGTGAAAAATGGATAAAGAAGTTGTGGTATTTACTTACAAAGCAATATCACTCAGCAATGAAATCTGTGTCATCAGGCCCTTAGCAGCACAATGAGTGGATTCAGGTATGATGATTCTAACTGAAATAAGTCACACAGAAAAAGAAACATCATAAGATATCAGTAATACACGGAATGGAAACTTGGCTACACAGGAACTGAATTACAGAACAGAACAGGGTCTCAAATTTAGAAAACCAACTTATGCTTGCTTAAGGGGAAAGGTGAGTTGGGGTGCTGCATAAAACCAGAGATTGAAATGAGCACAGATAAAGTTCCTTAAGCCAAATATGGAATAGACAAGAGCTACTCCTTGCTCAACGAAATGGACTCAACACCGCATATTAAACGCCTAAGAATGTACCTGACTAGTAAGTATCTTAAAACCTATAGATTGCTATGTCTCCGAAAGAGAATCAAGCATGTGTACAGGGGCATAAACGCAGCAGTGATAGGATTGGAGAGGTTCGGTGAGCAAATGAAGACCCTTTGAAGTCATATTGCATGGTACCCATTCCACGGGTTTCAACTACCCAGGTTTTAGGTATTCTTCCTTCAGCTAAAACATGCATGTGGAACCCAGAGTATGATCAACCATGTGATCGGGAGACGTGTTCAAATATGTCTCAGTTTTCCTCCCCTGGTACTCGGGTGCAACATTCCAGACGCTTTACTAACACTCTCCCCACTTGGAGAGTCAGCGCCTTTAACCTCCTGTTTGGCCCAGTTTGCAATTTCTGCGGAAGATGAACAGGAATAGCGAGAACCAATGAGAGGCTAGCTGGAGGTGTCTGGACGGGCAAATTTAACTCTCATTTCCCACCAGGAAGAGGAAATAACCAAAGGCTCAGCGTGCCGTACCGGAACCAGATTAGGGCCTGAAGCCATCCTGCAGTGTTGCGGCCAGCTCAAAAGAAAGCGAGTTGAAGAAAGGAGCTCAGGAGCACTGTAATACACAAACCTGCAGAGTTATAAATGACAGCTATCGTCCAAAAATAGACTGAAGTAAGGCTGCCAAGAGGACTTGAAAGCGGGGCAGAATTGCAGGAAACCGATTTCAGGAGGTAGACTGGAATTGCATTGAAAGCATAGGAAATGAGGCAGAACGTCCACAATGATGCACTTGGCCAAAAAGGGCGTATGCGTTTTTTCCTGAATATATTCAGGAAAAAACGCATACGCCCTTTTTGGCCAACCAAGCAAGCTTGCAAAGGAAATCTGCACTACAATGAAGTCTCACTTCCCCCCAGTCAAAAGGGCCATCTGAAAAAAGTGTAAAATCCAGAAAGGCAGGACAGGCCATGGAGAACTGGGAGCCTTGTTATGCTGATGGGCGGGATGTAAATTGCCAACAACCACTCGGGAGAAGTGTATGGTGTTTCCTGAAACATCTAAAAAACAAAACAACAGAGCCTAGGGCACTGCCACTTATGGTCCTATAGCTTAGGGAAATTAAAATCAAAAAGACACAGCCACCCCAGAGTTTGGGACGGCTCTGTTTACAAGAACCTCGTTTACAGTACAAGTTCAACATTGCAGAAAGTGAAAAATGGATAAAGAAGTTGTGGTATTTACTTACAAAGCAATATCACTCAGCAATGAAATCTGTGTCATCAGGCCCTTAGCAGCACAATGAGTGGATTCAGGTATGATGATTCTAACTGAAGTAAGTCACACAGAAAAAGAAACATCATAAGATATCAGTAATACACGGAATGTAAACTTGGCTACACAGGAACTGAATTACAGAACAGAACAGGGACTCAAATTTAGAAAAACAATTTATGCTTGCTTAAGGGTAAAGGTGAGTTGGGGTGCTGCATAAAACCAGAGATTGAAATGAGCACAGATAAAGTTCCTTAAGCCAAATATGGAATAGACAAGAGCTACTCCTTGCTCAACGAAATGGACTCAACACCGCATATTAAACGCCTAAGAATGTACCTGACTTGTAAGTATCTTAAAACCTATGGATTGCTATGTCTCCAAAAGAGAATCAAGCATGTGTACAGGGACATAAACGCAGCAGTGATAGGATTGGAGAGGTTCGGTGAGCAAATGAAGACCCTTTGAAGTCATATTGCATGGTACCCATTACACGGGTCTCAACTCTCCAGGTTTAAGGTATTCTTCCTTCAGCTAAAACATGCATGTGGAACCCAGAGTATGATCAACCATGTGAACGGGAGACGTGTTCAAATATGTCTCAGTTTTCCTCCCCTGGTACTCGGGTGCAACATTCCAGACACTTTACTAACACTCTCCCCACTTGGAGAGTCAGCGCCTTTAACCTCCTGTTTGGCCCAGTTTGCAATTTCTGCGGAAGATGAACAGGAATAGCGAGAACCAATGAGAGGCTAGCTGGAGGTGTCTGGACGGGCAAATTTAACTCTCATTTCCCACCAGGAAGAGGAATTAACCAAAGGCTCAGCATGCCGGGCCGGAACAAGATTAGGGCCTGAAGCCATCCTGCGGTGTTGCGGCCAGGTCACAAGAAAGCGAGTTGAAGAAAGGAGCTCAGGGGCACTGTAATTCACAAACCTGCAGAGTTATAAATGACAGCTATCGTCCAAAAATAGACTGAAGTAAGGCTGCCAAGAGGACTTGAAAGCGGGGCAGAATTGCAGGAAACCGATTGCAGGAGGTAGACTGGAATTGCATTGAAAGCATAGGAAAAGAGGCAGAACGTCCACAATGATGCACTTGGCCAAAAAGGGCGTATGCGTTTTTTCCTGAATATATTCAGGAAAAAACGCATACGCCCTTTTTGGCCAACCAAGCAAGCTTGCAAAGGAAATCTGCACTACAATGAAGTCTCACTTCCCCTCGGTCAAAAGGGCCATCTGAAAAAAGTGTAAAATCCAGAAAGGCAACAGGCCATTGAGAACTGGGAGCCTTGTTATGCTGATGGGCGGGATGTAAATTGCCAACAGACACTTGGGAGAAGTGTATGGTGTTTCCTGAAACATCTAAAAAACAAAGCAACAGAGCCTAGGGCACTGCCACTTATGGTCCTATAGCTTAGGGAAATTAAAATCAAAAAGACACAGCCACCCCAAAGTTTGGAACGGCTCTGTTTACAAGAACCTCGTTTACAGTACAAGTTCAACATCGCAGAAAGTGAAAAATGGATAAAGAACTTGTGGTACTTACGTACAATGCAGTATCACTCAGCAATGAAATCTATGTCATCAGGCCCGTAGCAGCATAATGAGTAGATTCAGGTACGATGATTCTAACTGAAATAAGTCACACAGAAAAAGAAACATCATAAGATATCAGTAATACACGGAATGTAAACTTGGCTACACAGGAACTGAATTCCAAAACAGAACAGGTTCTCAAATTTAGAAAACCAACTTATGCCTGCTTAAGGGTAAAGGTGAGTTGGGTTGCTGCATAAAACCAGAGATTGAAATGAGCACAGATAAAGTTCCTTAAGCCAAATATGGAATAGACAAGAGCTACTCCTTGCTCAACGAAATGAACTCAACACCGCATATTAAACGCCTAAGAATGTACCTGACTAGTAAGTATCTTAAAACCTATGGATTGCTATGTCTCCGAAAGAGAATCAAGCATGTGTACAGGGGCATAAACGCAGCAGTGATAGGATTGGAGAGGTTCGGTGAGCAAATGAAGACCCTTTGAAGTCATATTGCATGGTACCCATTCCACGGGTTTCAACTACCCAGGTTTTAGGTATTCTTCCTTCAGCTAAAACATGCATGTGGAACCCAGAGTATGATCAACCATGTGATCGGGAGACGTGTTCAAATATGTCTCAGTTTTCCTCCCCTGGTACTCGGGTGCAACATTCCAGACGCTTTACTAACACTCTCCCCACTTGGAGAGTCAGCGCCTTTAACCTCCTGTTGGCCCAGTTTGCAATTTCTGCGGAAGATGAACAGGAATAGCGAGAACCAATGAGAGACTAGCTGGAGGTGTCTGGACGGGCAAATTTAACTCTCATTTCCCAACAGGAAGAGGAAATAACCAAAGGCTCAGCGTGCCGTACCGGAACCAGATTAGGGCCTGAAGCCATCCTGCGGTGTTGCGGCCAGGTCACAAGAAAGCGAGTTGAAGAAAGGAGCTCAGGGGCACTGTAATTCACAAACCTGCAGAGTTATAAATGACAGCTATCGTCCAAAAATAGACTGAAGTAAGGCTGCCAAGAGGACTTGAAAGCGGGGCAGAATTGCAGGAAACCGATTTCAGGAGGTAGACTGGAATTGCATTGAAAGCATAGGAAAAGAGGCAGAACGTCCACAATGATGCACTTGGCCAAAAAGGGCGTATGCGTGTTTTCCTGAATATATTCAGGAAAAAACGCATACGCCCTTTTTGGCCAACCAAGCAAGCTTGCAAAGGAAATCTGCACTACAATGAAGTCTCACTTCCTCCCGGTCAAAAGGGCCATCTGAAAAAAGTGTAAAATACAGAAAGGCAGGACAGGCCATGGAGAACTGGGAGCCTTGTTATGCTGATGGGCGGGATGTAAATTGCCAACAACCACTCGGGAGAAGTGTATGGTGTTTCCTGAAACATCTAAAAAACAAAGCAACAGAACCTAGGGCACTTCCACTTATGGTCCTATAGCTTAGGGAAATTAAAATCAAAAAGACACAGCCACCCCAAAGTTTGGAACGGCTCTGTTTACAAGAACCTCGTTTACAGTACAAGTTCAACATCGCAGAAAGTGAAAAATGGATAAAGAAGTTGTGGTATTTACTTACAAAGCAATATCACTCAGCAATGAAATCTGTGTCATCAGGCCCTTAGCAGCACAATGAGTGGATTCAGGTATGATGATTCTAACTGAAATAAGTCACACAGAAAAAGAAACATCATAAGATATCAGTAATACACGGAATGGAAACTTGGCTACACAGGAACTGAATTACAGAACAGAACAGGGTCTCAAATTTAGAAAACCAACTTATGCTTGCTTAAGGGGAAAGGTGAGTTGGGGTGCTGCATAAAACCAGAGATTGAAATGAGCACAGATAAAGTTCCTTAAGCCAAATATGGAATAGACAAGAGCTACTCCTTGTTCAACGAAATGGACTCAACACCGCATATTAAACGCCTAAGAATGTACCTGACTAGTAAGTATCTTAAAACCTATAGATTGCTATGTCTCCGAAAGAGAATCAAGCATGTGTACAGGGGCATAAACGCAGCAGTGATAGGATTGGAGAGGTTCGGTGAGCAAATGAAGACCCTTTGAAGTCATATTGCATGGTACCCATTCCACGGGTTTCAACTACCCAGGTTTTAGGTATTCTTCCTTCAGCTAAAACATGCATGTGGAACCCAGAGTATGATCAACCATGTGATCGGGAGACGTGTTCAAATATGTCTCAGTTTTCCTCCCCTGGTACTCGGGTGCAACATTCCAGACGCTTTACTAACACTCTCCCCACTTGGAGAGTCAGCGCCTTTAACCTCCTGTTTGGCCCAGTTTGCAATTTCTGCGGAAGATGAACAGGAATAGCGAGAACCAATGAGAGGCTAGCTGGAGGTGTCTGGACGGGCAAATTTAACTCTCATTTCCCACCAGGAAGAGGAAATAACCAAAGGCTCAGCGTGCCGTACCGGAACCAGATTAGGGCCTGAAGCCATCCTGCAGTGTTGCGGCCAGCTCAAAAGAAAGCGAGTTGAAGAAAGGAGCTCAGGAGCACTGTAATACACAAACCTGCAGAGTTATAAATGACAGCTATCGTCCAAAAATAGACTGAAGTAAGGCTGCCAAGAGGACTTGAAAGCGGGGCAGAATTGCAGGAAACCGATTTCAGGAGGTAGACTGGAATTGCATTGAAAGCATAGGAAATGAGGCAGAACGTCCACAATGATGCACTTGGCCAAAAAGGGCGTATGCGTTTTTTCCTGAATATATTCAGGAAAAAACGCATACGCCCTTTTTGGCCAACCAAGCAAGCTTGCAAAGGAAATCTGCACTACAATGAAGTCTCACTTCCCCCCGGTCAAAAGGGCCATCTGAAAAAAGTGTAAAATCCAGAAAGGCAGGACAGGCCATGGAGAACTGGGAGCCTTGTTATGCTGATGGGCGGGATGTAAATTGCCAACAACCACTCGGGAGAAGTGTATGGTGTTTCCTGAAACATCTAAAAAACAAAGCAACAGAACCTAGGGCACTTCCACTTATGGTCCTATAGCTTAGGGAAATTAAAATCAAAAAGACACAGCCACCCCAAAGTTTGGAACGGCTCTGTTTACAAGAACCTCGTTTACAGTACAAGTTCAACATCGCAGAAAGTGAAAAATGGATAAAGAAGTTGTGGTATTTACTTACAAAGCAATATCACTCAGCAATGAAATCTATGTCATCAGGCCCTTAGCATCACAATGAGTGGATTCAGGTATGATGATTCTAACTGAAGTAAGTCACACAGAAAAAGAAACATCATAAGATATCAGTAATACACGGAATGTAAACTTGGCTACACAGGAACTGAATTACAGAACAGAACAGGGTCTCAAATTTAGAAAACCAACTTATGCTTGCTTAAGGGTAAAGGTGAGTTGGGGTGCTGCATAAAACCAGAGATTGAAATGAGCACAGATAAAGTTCCTTAAGTCAAATATGGAATAGACAAGAGCTACTCCTTGCTCAACGAAATGGACTCAACACCGCATATTAAACGCCTAATGTACCTGACTAGTAAGTATCGTAAAACCTATGGATTGCTATGTCTCCAAAAGAGAATCAAGCATGTGTACAGGGGCATAAACGCAGCAGTGATAGGATTGGAGAGGTTCGGTGAGCAAATGAAGACCCTTTGAAGTCATATTGCATGGTACCCATTCCACGGGTCTCAACTCTCCAGGTTTAAGGTATTCTTCCTTCAGCTAAAACATGCATGTGGAACCCAAGTATGATCAACCATGTGAACGGGAGACGTGTTCAAATATGTCTCAGTTTTCCTCCCCTGGTACTCGGGTGCAACATTCCAGATGCTTTACTAACACTCTCCCCACTTGGAGAGTCAGCGCCTTTAACCTCCTGTTTGGCCCAGTTTGCAATTTCTGCGGAAGATGAACAGGAATAGCGAGAACCAATGAGAGGCTAGCTGGAGGTGTCTGGACGGGCAAATTTAACTCTCATTTCCCACCAGGAAGAGGAAATAACCAAAGGCTCAGCGTGCCGTACCGGAACCAGATTAGGGCCTGAAGCCATCCTGCGGTGTTGCGGCCAGGTCACAAGAAAGCGAGTTGAAGAAAGGAGCTCAGGGGCACTGTAATTCACAAACCTGCAGAGTTATAAATGACAGCTATCGTCCAAAAATAGACTGAAGTAAGGCGGCCAAGAGGACTTGAAAGCGGGGCAGAATTGCAGGAAACCGATTTCAGGAGGTAGACTGGAATTGCATTGAAAGCATAGGAAAAGAGGCAGAACGTCCACAATGATGCACTTGGCCAAAAAGGGCGTATGCGTTTTTTCCTGAATATATTCCTGAATATATTCAGGAAAAAACGCATACGCCCTTTTTGGGCCCTTTTGGGCAGAACGTCCACAATGATGCACTGTGCCAAAAGGGCGTATGCGTTTTTTCCTGAATATATTCAGGAAAAAACGCATACGCCCTTTTTGGCCAACCAAGCAAGCTTGCAAAGGAAATCTGCACTACAATGAAGTCTCACTTCCCCCCGGTCAAAAGAGCCATCTGAAAAAAGTGTAAAACCCAGAAAGGCAGGACAGGCCATGGAGAACTGGGAGCCTTGTTATGCTGATGGGCGGGATGTAAATTGCCAACAGACACTCGGGAGATGTGTATGGTGTTTCCTGAAACATCTAAAAAAGAAAGCAACAGAGCCTAGGGCACTTCCACTTATGGTCCTATAGCTTAGGGAAATTAATATCAAAAAGACACAGCAACCCCAAAATTTGGGATGGCTCTTTTTACAGAAATCTCTTCTACGGCACAAGTTAAATATCCCAGAGAGCAAATAATGGATAAAGAAGTTGCGGTACTTATGTACAACAGAATACCACTCAGCAATGAAATCTATGTCACCAGGCCCGTACCAGCATAATGAGTGCATTGAGGCACGATGATTCTAAGTGAAATAAGTCACACAGAAAAAGAAACATCATAAGTTATCACTAATACACGGAATGTGAACTTGGCTACACATGAACTGAATTACAAAACAGAACAGGGTCTCAAGTTTAGAAAACCAACTTATGCCTGCTTAAGGGGGAAGGTGAGTTGGGGTGCTGCATAAAAGCAGAGTTTGAAATTAGCACAAATACCGTTCCATAAGCCAAATATGTAATAGACAAGAGCTACCCCTTGCTCAACGAAATGGATTCAACAATGAGGTATCACCTCACACCTGGTAGAATAGGCATCATTGAAAATCTACAAACAAAAAATGCTGGAAAGGGTCTGGAGAAAAGGAACCCTCTTCCACTATTGTTGGGAATATAAATTGATACAGTCATTATGGAGAACAATATGGAATTTCTTAAGAAACTAACAATAGAATTACCATATGATACAGCAATCCCAGTACTGGACATATACCCAGACAAAACCATAAATCAAAATGAGTCATTCACCGCAATGTTCATTGCATCACTATTTACAATATCGAGGTAATGGAAGCAACCTAAATGCCCACAGACAGACGAATGCATAAAGCTGTGGTACATATATAAAATGGAATATTACTAAGCCATGAAAAGGAATGAAATTGGGTCATTTGTAGAGATGTCGATGGATCTAGAGACTGTCATACAGAGTGAAGTAAGTCAGAAAGAGAAAAACAAATCTTGTATATTCATGCATATATGTGGAACCTAGAAAAACTGTACAGATTAACCATTTTGCAAGGCATAAATAGAGCAACAGATGTAGACAACAAACGTATGGACAACAAGGGGGGAAAGCTGTTGGGGGGGTGGTGGTGGGAGGAGTTGAGAGACTGGGATTGGCATGTATACATTTATATGTATAAAATAGATAACCAATAAGAACCTGCTGTATAAAAATATAAAATAAAATTCAAAATTAAAAAGAAGTAAAATTTAAAAAATAAAACAGAAAAAACAATTATTCCCTGCACATGCATGTATTTATATGAATAAATTATTTCCATGCTTATATCTGTAAATACAAAAAAGAGGAATAAAATCTACCTTGAACCAAAAACGAAAAAGAGAAAAAAAACACAGAACCCACCAGTTGCACAGAGGAAAACCGTATCAGGGCACTTGCTCCAGTTGTAAACAATTCTGAAGTTGGTCAGTGGTGGGGAATCGTCTCCCATTCAGCCAGCAGCCCCCACGCAACAAGCGTCCTCATTGCAAAGCTGGGGCACCGTGCCGAGGCATCTGTGAGTAAACGTGAGCTGAGCCCCAGGCCAGTTGCTGCTGAACTATTCCCACCCGTCCCAGGTAAAACACCTGAATATATACAAGGACTTGAAAGCCTAGAGGAAGGGCCATAGAGCCACACGAGTGACAGCATGCCGGCCGACTTGGTGCCTGCAGGCCAGCCAGGATGGTCCTGGCCCTGGGTGCTCTTCTGGAAGATTTCCATTTCCCTGCCTGAGATACCCGTCCTGTCCCTGCCCCCACTGCTTTTTTCCTTCCTCACCTCTGCCCAGGGAGAAATTCCAGCAGCAGGTATGGGTGACACATCCTCTTCTTTAGCAGGTGGCAGCCTGGCAACTGCTGCAGAAAGTCCAGCAGAGCCCCACTCACACTGGGCCACCCACAAAGCCGTGGCCTCTCACTCCCTCCCACCAGCCCAGCCCCGAGACTGCTGACAGGGCAGAGAAAATGGCGTCAGGCATGGCTGCAGGGGCTCTTGCTGCCTGGAGTGGTATTTATATTGATCTCAACCCAGGCACACCTGGGGAGGGCTGGCCGGCACGGTAAGGCTGCCCAGCTCAGCCAATCATCACCCCTCAGGGGCTCACAGTTGCAGAAAATGGAACTTGCTGAACCGGCCAGGTCCAAGGAACAGGTGTGGGCTCCTGAGAGTCAGGATAGACAAGGGGCTGCAGCTTTGGCTTGTTTTCTAATCATTTTATCTGGCCCATGAGTGGGAGACAACTTCAAGAAAACCCTCTCCTAATGAGAGGAACCCAGGAGTCAGGCAGAGGAGGGGTGGGTGGTGGTTGGAGACAGAGGCCTGGTGCCCCGGGTGCAGTGGAAGTCTCTGGAAGACCAGGTGGAGGGAGGCCTCACGGAGTGATGCCCAGGGTCACAGACCTGTCGCAGCTGCTGTTTGTTAGTTCAAGTCCTGCTCTGAGGTGCTCTGTGTCAGCTCTGAGCGACAGGTGAGCTGGGGGTGCTCTGCAATGAGGGCTATGTGCACGGTTCCTGTGTGCCCAGCCCTGCCACGGTACCTGCAAGGGTAGCTCTGTATCCTGGGAGGGGCCTGACCACGAGAGCCCCGTGGGCTGGGGTGGGGGTGGGGTACCTGCCCAGGTGAGCTCCATATTCTGGGATTGGTCTGACCACGAGAGCCCCATGGGCCACTGGGGACCTGGTAAAGGATGTCAGGACAGTCAGTGAAGCCACCGAGGATATACCTCCAGTTGCTCCTAATTCCTACACCCTGCTGGTCATTCTACCAACCACCAGGACATGGTATTCTGTATTAGTCTTCAATGATGCCTTCTTTTGTATTCCATTAGTCCCAGAGTCACAAGAAATTTTGGCTTGTGAGTGGCAGGACTCAACATACAACTAAAACAATACTTCCGGGCCGTCTGGCCCCAAGGGTGCAAAAATTCCCACACCATCTTTGGGGAAAGCTTAGCTAAAGACCTAAAAGTTCTACCTCTGGAAAAGGAAACCCTCCTTCAATATGCAGACGACATTCTGATCACCAGCCCTACTAAGGAGGCCTCTGAACTACCAAGCCAATAAAGGATAGAAGTTGTCCAAGAAAAAGCTCAAATATCACAGACTGCGGTGACCTGCCTGGGCTTCATTCTCACAGAAGGTCAGAGAAGCCCATCCCAGGAAAGGGAAGAAACCATTTTCAGCCTTACCCCTTTCTAAAACTAGAAGACAGCTTAGGGGTTCCTGGGGAGGCCAGGGTTTGCTGCTTCTGGATCCCTAGCTACAGTCTACTAGCTGGGCCTCTATATGAAACACTGAAAGGAAAAGATGATGATCCTTTTGAATAGAATCCAGAAGTGGCCTTTCAAGAATGGAAAGAGCAGTCAATTCAGACCCTTGCCCTGGAACTCCCTAATTTAGCTAAACTCTTTGACCTTTACATTCCCGGTGAAAGGTGAATCGCCATTGGAGAATTAGTGCAAAAACTGGGACCACTTGAAATGGAACAATGCAAGAATGCCATCCAGGTAGGATAAACTACGGTCACTAAGGGGCTTGGCCCACTGCCACATCTGGCCAAGATACTGGCGGTATCTAAAAACCTGGAAATCAGCAGCCCAAAAGGCCACCTCCCTCCTAAGGGAAAAGGACCCCACGTGGTGATCCTAACCACCAACCATGCCCTGAAGTTGCAGGGTTCGCTCCGTGGGCACACCGACCTCGAGTGAGGAGGCCCTCCAACTCCAACATCCAGAGAGATAACCGGGGGCAACAGGGCACCATGACGACTCGTGTGAACATCACTTGACCTGGAGTTTCTCTCATAAAACAACAAGAGTGTGTCCCAAAAGAGTAGACTACTGCTTGCAGGACTTACTGCACCCAGAGGGGAGCTAATAATCTTGGCGGGGGAACAGTATACCACACTGTCACCATAGAAAAGCCTACAGACACCGTGATGATGGTGGCCAATAAGACCGGCTGGACTCCTGTTTACTTCAAAAGGCTGTTGACTCAGTAGCCATCATGGTCCTTGATCACCACTGACCCTGGACTGTCTGGGAGTTGAGCGGGCAGGGCTCTGACACCTGGTGCTGTTTGTACGTTAATTCAGGGGCCTAACTGAAGAAAGCGCAGACTACTGGTCAGAGCATCTAGGCTGGCAGAGACGGTCAGCCTAAGGTGGCCGAACAAATGTGGGGCGGGGTGAAACCGGCCCCCACAGCGTCTCTGCACATCTCTTTCCTGGACCCTTAAAGGTCATTAGAATCTATAACACTTCCAATGCTGGTGCTCAGGTGGACGAGCAGGGAGGCAGGGGTCCTGGGGACAATCAACGTCACCGGGAGGCTGCTGGGGAGAAGCTCTGACCCTCGCCCCAGGGTATGAGGGCTCCCAACTCAGCACTCAGCAGTTACAGAAGAAGGGTCTGCACCCTCAGCACTCCAAGAATGAGGAACGGGACAAAAGGCAGAGGAGGGGTTTGTCCCCAGCAAAGCCCATTAAAAATCCCTGGGAGATAAAAATAGAATCTGGGCAATAAAGTCAAGTCTAACCTTTTTTATCCTTTGTGCTTTGTCTAATTTCACGTGCTCCTAGGGTCCCGCATGCAGAGGTTCCACACCCGGCACTTCAGACCAGATTTCCTAGTGCAGAATGGCTGGGTCGACACCTCAGCTCCTGGGCCCAGTGCAGACTCCACGATATAGAGCCTGAGCTACAGCCAACCCAGCCCTCGAGAGCTCCGCCACCTCCCTCCCTCCCACTGACTCTGACAGGATCTCTACACAGCAGCCCAGCCCACAGCCCACGGGGTAGTGCATGCTCTCACCTCTCCATTCTCTGATCAAAATATAAAGTTTCCTTTGCTTGTGAACCAAACTCAGTCTCGATCTGTTGGCCCCAATGACACTGGGCAGGGGGACACTTGTTGGGGTCCACTCTGGAGGATCAGTAACAGAAATTGAGACTATTGTAACCTCAATGAACAGATGTGTGAGCCAAACTGTAGTTAACATAGAACAGTGTATAAGGCTCGGGTAAAATAAGATGTTTTTAACACTTCCATTTGATATTTCCATCACTTTTTATAAGCAAGTTCAGTGAAAAGGTTTGTCTTATTTGTCAGGTCAATATTAGAGAAACGAAGTGATTTCTTTCCAAGGATGTACAGCTAATAATCTTGGTTAAACCTTCAATCTTGTTTTAAATGCTTTTCCATTGAAAATGATACCTCTCTTTCAGCTCCCCCATTTCTGAGAAGTATAAAATCTTATAATTTATTATTACCAAAGGGGAAAGGTGGGAGGAGGGATAAATTAACAGTTTGGAATTAACACATACACACTGCTATGTATAAAATAGATCATCAACAAGGAACTACTGTATAGCACAGGGAACTACACTCAACATTTTGCAATAACCTATAAGGGGAAATAATCTGAAAAAGAATAGATATTTTTATTGACATCATCTATCAATGACAGTTAAAGTGTAGCCTAAGGGAAGCTGGTGGTGAGTGCTTCTGACCCTGAAGACTTCAATCATCTAAAGTTTGGACTCTGCCTACTTCCCAAGGCCCTTAATGAACATATGTGTAGCCGTAGCTTAAAAACTTCCCCAGTTTGGGTTTCGGGGAGACACTGATTTTGAAAAAGCCCTGGTGTTCTCCTTACATGAATGGGACTCTTCCTACTGCTAAAACATGTCTGTCACACCCAGAGGATGGTATACCGTCTGATCGGGAAGAGTTTGGAAAAGGCATCTCATCTCCTCATCTCCTGGTGCTCGGGTTCACCCCTCCAGCGTCTTTACTAACAGTCTCCCCACTTGGAGATGTCAGCACTGTCAACATCCTGTTGCGTACAGTTTGGAATTTGTCCAGAGGATGAAGCGGAAGGATGAGGAACAATGAGAGACAAGTCCTAGGTGTTCAGACAGGCACATGTCACTCTAATTTCCAATCAGGAAGACGAATTGACCAAAGGCTAGGGTTGCCCATGGAAACAGTATAGGGCTTGAGGAAATCCCGCTGCTTTGTGGCCAGTTCCCATAAACACGAGTTGAACAATGGAACTCAGGGGCAGTAAAATTCACAAAACTGCAGAGTTGAAAATATCCATCACTGAAAAATGTCTTGAGGAAAGTCAGAGAAAAGGACTTGTAAGCAAGGGAGAATGGCAGGAAAGGGATTTGAGGAGGTAGAAAGGACTCGCCATTAAGCACAAGAAAAGGAGCTGAACATTGCCAACATTGCAGTTGGCCAAAAAGGGTGTATGCGTTCTTTTCTGTATATATTCAAGAAAAGGGCATACACTTTTTTAGCCAACCAAACAGGTGGGCACTGGAAGTCAATACTACAAAAGATATCACTTCGCATCAGTCAGAAGAGCCATCCTCATAAAGCGTAAACAACAGAAATGCAGGACAGGGCAACGAGAAGAGGGAGCCCTGTGAGACTTATAGTGGAAATGTATATTGCCAACGGCCATTCTGGAGAAGTGTATTGTGTTTACTAAAGCATCTAAAAAATGAGCTACAGAGCATAGGGCACTTGCACTCATGGGCGTATATCTTGGGAAAAACAAAAATCGAGAGGACACAGGCACCCCAATGTTTACCCCCTCTCTGTTTAAAAGATCCTCGACTAGGATATAACTTAAATGTCTCTGGAGGGAAAAAATGGATAGAGATGTGGTACTTAGGTAGAGTGGAATATTATTCAGCCTGGAAATCAATGAAATATGGCCAGTTGTAACGACTCCGGAGGAGTTACGTATGATCATTCTAAGTGACAGAATTCAAAAAGAAAAAGACACATATCATAAGATATCACTTAAAGGTGGAATCCAAAATGGCTACACATGAAATAAATTACAAAACAAAAACATAGTCAAATATGTAGAAAACACGCATAAGGCTGCTAAACGGGAAAGGTGGGGAGGGGTGAGGCATCATCCAGGAGGTTGAAATTAGCAAAGATACCATTCCAAATACCAAACTGATAATCAACAAGGCCTACACGGTAGCTAAAAGAACTGCACTCAGCACACTCAAGTCACCGGAAAAGAATATATACGACTGGTAAGAATCTGAAAAAGAATTTATTGATGTCTCTCTGTACGTGAATCAAGTGGATGTACAGCAGCAAGAAACAGAGCTTTGAAAATCAGCTGTAACCAATATAGTAATAAATTGAAAAAAATAAACGACAGAGAGACAGAGAAAACCTCTTACAACTTTTCCTCAGGGACGGTGATGCAACATGGATTGAACACATCTAGACCCACAGCAGGATGAGACATAAGGCTGGAAACTGTTTGCACTAAGAGAAATGTGAGGTTGGGTGAGGAAATGCACACCCTTTAAAGTAATACTACCTGGTACCCATTCAATGGGTCCCAAATCTGCAGGTTCAAGGGATCTTCCTACAGCTAAAACATGCATGGAAAACCCAGAGGACTGTACACCATGTGATCGGGAGATGTGTCTAAAATGCACCTCATTTATCCTCTCCTGGTGCTCCTGTTCACCATTCCAGCCACGCTACTTAGAATCTCCCCACTTGGAGAATCAGCACATTTAAACTTCTGTTTCACACATTTTGCAAATTGTGAGGAGGATGAACGGGAAGAGGGGGAACCAATGAGAGAAGAGTTGTAGGGGTTTGGACGGGCACATATCACTCTAATTTCCCATTAAGAATAAGAATTAAAGAAAGGCTCAGCCTGCCTCGCCGGAGCCAAAATAGGGCCTGAAGCAATCCTGTGGGTTTGAGGCCAGCTCACAAAAGAGCAACTTAAAAAATGGAGCTCAGGGTCACTGCAATTCACAAACCTGCAGAGTTATAAATGAAAACTAACGTCCAAAAATATGTTGAGGTAAGGCAAAGAAGAGGATCTGAATGCAAGACAGAATTGCAAGAAACAGATTTCAAGAGATAGATTGGACTCGTCTTTAACGCACATGAAAAGCGGCAGAATTTCGACAATGATGCAGTTGGCCCAAAAGGGCGTATGCGTTTTTTCCTGATTATATCCAGGAAAAAACGCATACGCACTTTATGGGCAACGAAGCAAGCAAGCAATGCAAATGTGCACAACAAAGAAGTCTCACTTCCCACCGGTCAAAAGGGCCATCCTAAAAAATTGTAAAAACCAGAAATGCAGGACAGGCCATGGAGAACAGGGAGCCTTTATACGCTGATGGGCAGTGTGTGAACTGCCGAGAGCCACTCTGGAGAAGTGTATGGTGGTTCCTAAATCATCTAAAAAACAGAGCTACAGAGCATAGGACACTTCCAATCATGGGAGTATATCTAGGGAAGTCTAAAAATCAACAAGACACAAGCACACCACAGTTTAGGGCTACTCTGTTTACAAGAACCTCAACTTCAGTACACCTTAAATATCCCAGGAAAGAGAACAATGGATAAAGAAGATGTGGTACTTATGTACAATGGAATATCTCTTCACCATGAAATCAATGTAATAAGGCTAGTAGAAGGATAAAGAGTGGATTTAGGTCCGATAATACTACTTGAAATAAGTCAAACAGAAAAAGAAACATATCATAAGATATCACTTATAGAGGGAGGGTAAATATGGCTGCACAAGAAATGAATTACAGAACAGAACAGTGTCTCACATTTAGAAAACACACTTATGTCAGCTTAAGGGGAAAGGAGAGGTGGGGTGATGCATAAAACCAGAGTTTGAAATTAGCACAGATACCGTTCAATAAACCAAATAGGTATTAGACAAGATCTACACCTTGCTCAATGAACAGGCCTCAACACACCCTATACACCGCAGAGAAATATATCTGAGGAATAAGAATCTTAAAACCCATGTATTGATATATCTCCATAAGGGAATCAAGTGTGTGCAGAGCGGCACAAACACAGCAGTGAAAAGGAGCTAAACCCCATTATAGAAATAAATTTTAAAAACAAAACGCTGAAACAATGAAAGAGAGAAAAATTCTTACAAAATTCGCTCAGGGGCTGTGATGCAACCTGGATTGACCACATATAAACCCACAGCTGGATAAGACATAAGGCTGGACACTTGGGGCTGACAGGATTGGTGAGCTTTGGTGAGCAACTGCCGAAAGTTTAATGCAATACTTCATGCTACTCAGTCCAAGGGTCCCAACACTCCAGGTTGAAGGGAATCTTCCTACAGCTAAACCATGCTTGGGAAACCCAGCGACTGGTATACCATATGATCGGGAAAGGTTTCTAAAACGCACCTCATTTTTCCTCTCCTGGGGCTCCGGATCGACATTCCAGCCACTTTACTAACAACATCCCCACATGGAGTCAATGCCTTTAAGTTCTGGTATCGCACAGTCTGCAGTTAGTGCAGAGGATGAATGGGAATAGGGGGAACCAGTGAGAAACTAGCTGTAGCGGTTTCAATGGGCACATGTCACTCTAATATCACATCAGTAAGAAGAATTAACCAAAGGCACAGCAGGTGCCCCAGAAGAAAAATAGGGCTTCAAGGAATCCTGTGGTTATGGGGCAATACCACAAAAATAAGAGCTAAAAAATGGAGCTAAGGGCCACTGCAATTCAAAAACCTGCAGAGTTATAAAGGCCAACTATTTTTAAAAAATATATTGAGGTAAGGCTATGAAGAGGCATTGAAAGCAAGGCAGAATTGCAGGAAACCGATTTCAGGAGGTAGACTGGAATTGCATTGAAAGCATATGAAGAGAGTCAGAAACTCGACAATGATGCACTTGGCCAAAAAGGGCGTATGTGTTTTTTCCTGAATATATTCAGGAAAAAATGCATACGCACTTTTTGGCCAACCAAGCAAGCTTGCAAAGGAAATCTGCACTACAATGAAGTCTCACTTCCACCTGGTCAAAAGGGCCATCTGAAAAAAGTGTAAAATCCATAAAGGCACGACAGGCCATGGAGAACTGGGAGCCTTGTTATGCTGATGGGTGGGATGTAAATTGCCAACAGCCACTCTGGAGAAGTGTATGGTGTTTCCTGAAACATCTAAAAAACAAAGCAACAGAACCTAGGGCACTTCCACTTATGGTCCTATAGCTTAGGGAAATTAAAATCAAAAAGACACAGCCACCCCAAAGTTTGGAACGGCTCTGTTTACAAGAACCTCGTTTACAGTACAAGTTCAATATCGCAGAAAGTGAAAAATGGATAAAGAACTTGTGGTACTTACGTACAATGCAATATCACTCAGCAATGAAATCTATGTCATCAGGCCCTTAGCAGCACAATGAGTGGATTCAGGTATGATGATTCTAACTGAAATAAGTCACACAGAAAAAGAAACATCATAAGATATCAGTAATACACGGAATGTAAACTTGGCTACACAGGAACTGAATTACAGAACAGAACAGGGTCTCAAATTTAGAAAACCAACTTATGCTTGCTTAAGGGGAAAGGTGAGTTGGGGTGCTGCATAAAACCAGAGATTGAAATGAGCACAGATAAAGTTCCTTAAGCCCAATATGGAATAGACAAGAGCTAGTCCTTGCTCAACGAAATGGACTCAACACCGCATATTAAACGCCTAAGAATGTACCTGACTAGTAAGTATCTTAAAACCTATGGATTGCTATGTCTCCGAAAGAGAATCAAGCATGTGTACAGGGGCATAAACGCAGCAGTGATAGGACTGGAGAGGTTCGTGAGCAAATGAAGACCCTTTGAAGTCATATTGCATGGTACCCATTCCACGGGTTTCAACTACCCAGGTTTAAGGTATTCTTCCTTCAGCTAAAACATGCATGTGGAACCTAGAGTATGATCAACCATGTGATCGGGAGACGTGTTCAAATATGTCTCAGTTTTCGGACCCTGGTACTCGGGTGCAACATTCCAGACGCTTACTAACACTCTCCCCACTTGGAGAGTCAGTCCCTTTAACCTCCTGTTTGGCCCAGTTTGCAATTTCTGCGGAAGATGAACAGGAATAGCGAGAATCAATGAGAGACTACCTGGAGGTGTCTGGATGGGCAAATTTAACTCTCATTTCCCACCAGGAAGAGGAATTAACCAAAGGCTCAGCGTGCCGTGCCAGAACCAGATTAGGGCCTGAAGACATCCTGCGGTGTTGTGGCCAGGTCACAAGAAAGCGAGTTGAAGAAAGGAGCTCAGGGGCACTGTAATTCACAAACCTGCAGAGTTATAAATGACAGCTATCGTCCAAAAATAGACTGAAGTAAGGCTGCCAAGAGGACTTGAAAGCGGGGCAGAATTGCAGGAAACCGATTTCAGGAGGTAGACTGGAATTGCATTGAAAGCATAGGAAAAGAGGCAGAACGTCCACAATGATGCACTTGGCCAAAAAGGGCGTATGCGTTTTTTCCTGAATATATTCAGGAAAAAACGCATATGCCCTTTTTGGCCAACCAAGCAAACTTGCAAAGGAAATCTGCACTACAATGAAGTCTCACTTCTCCCCGGTTAAAAGGGGCATCTGAAAAAAGTGTAAAATCCAGAAAGGCAGGACAGGCCATGGAGAACTGGGAGCCTTGTTATGCTGATGGGCGGGATGTAAATTGCCAACAGACACTCAGGAGAAGTGTATGGTGTTTCCTGAAACATCTAAGAAACAAAGCAACAGAGCCTAGGGCACTTCCACTTATGGTCCTATAGCTTAGGGAAATTAAAATCAAAAAGACACAGCCACCCCAAAGTTTGGGACGCCTCCGTTTACAAGAACCTCGTTTACCGTACAAGTTCAATATCACAGAAAGTGAAAAATGGATAAAGAACTTGTGGTACTTACGTACAATGCAGTATCACTCAGCAATGAAATCTATGTCATCAGGCCCGTAGCAGCATAATGAGTGGATTCAGGTACGATGATTCTAACTGAAATAAGTCACACAGAAAAAGAAACATCATAAGATATCAGTAATACACGGAATGTAAACTTGGCTACACAGGAACTGCATTCCAAAACAGAACAGGGTCTCAAATTTAGAAAACCAACTTATGCTTGCTTAAGGGGAAAGGTGAGTTGGGGTGCTGCATAAAACCAGAGATTGAAATGAGCACAGATAAAGTTCCTTAAGCCAAATATGGAATAGACAAGTGCTACTCCTTGCTCAACGAAATGGACTCAACACCCCATATTAAACGCCAAAGAATGTACCTGACTAGTAAGTGTCTTAAAACCTATGGATTGCTATGTCTCCGAAAGAGAATCAAGCATGTGTACAGGGGCATAAACGCAGCAGTGATAGGATTGGAGAGGTTCGGTGAGCAAATGAAGACCCTTTGAAGTCATATTGCATGGTACCCATTACACGGGTCTCAACTCTCCAGGTTTAAGGTATTCTTCCTTCAGCTAAAACATGCATGTGGAACCCAGAGTATGATCAACCGTGTGAACGGGAGACGTGTTCAAATATGTCTCAGTTTTCCTCCCCTGGTACTCGGGTGCAACATTCCAGACGCTTTACTAACACTCTCCCCACTTGGAGAGTCAGCGCCTTTAACCTCCTGTTTGGCCCCGTTTGCAATTTCTGCGGAAGATGAACAGGAATAGGGAGAACCAATGAGAGACTAGCTGGAGGTGTCTGGACGGGCAAATTTAACTCTCATTTCCCACCAGAAAGAGGAAATAACCAAAGGCTCAGCATGCCGTGCCGGAACCAGATTAGGGCCTGAAGCCATCCAGCGGTGTTGCGGCCAGCTCACAAGAAAACGAGTTGAAGAAAGGAGCTCAGGGGCACTGTAATTCACAAACCTGCAGAGTTATAAATGACAGCTATCGTCCAAAAATAGACTGAAGTAAGGCTGCCAAGAGGACTTGAAAGCGGGGCAGAATTGCAGGAAACCGATTTCAGGAGGTAGACTGGAATTGCATTGAAAGCATAGGAAAAGAGGCAGAACGTCCACAATGATGCACTTGGCCAAAAAGGGCGTATGCGTTTTTTCCTGAATATATTCAGGAAAAAACGCATACGCCCTTTTTGGCCAACCAAGCAAGCTTGCAAAGGAAATCTGCACTACAATGAAGTCTCACTTCCCCCCGGTCAAAAGGGCCATCTGAAAAAAGTGTAAAATCCAGAAAGGCAGGACAGGCCATGGAGAACTGGGAGCCTTGTTATGCTGATGGGCGGGATGTAAATTGCCAACAGACACTCGGGAGAAGTGTATGGTGTTTCCTGAAACATCGAAAAAACAAAGCAACAGAGCCTAGGGCACTTCCACTTATGGTCCTATAGCTTAGGGAAATTAAAATCAAAAAGACACAGCCACCCGAAAGTTTGGGACGCCTCCGTTTACAAGAACCTCGTTTACCGTACAAGTTCAATATCACAGAAAGTGAAAAATGGATAAAGAACTTGTGGTACTTACGTACAATGCAGTATCACTCAGCAATGAAATCTATGTCATCAGGCCCGTAGCAGCATAATGAGTGGATTCAGGTACGATGATTCTAAATGAAATAAGTCACACAGAAAAAGAAACATCATAAGATATCAGTAATACACGGAATGTAAACTTGGCTACACAGGAACTGCATTCCAAAACAGAACAGGGTCTCAAATTTAGAAAACCAACTTATGCTTGCTTAAGGGGAAAGGTGAGTTGGGGTGCTGCATAAAACCAGAGATTGAAATGAGCACAGATAAAGTTCCTTAAGCCAAATATGGAATAGACAAGAGCTACTCCTTGCTCAACGAAATGGACTCAACACCCCATATTAAACGCCAAAGAATGTACCTGACTAGTAAGTATCTTAAAACCTATGGATTGCTATGTCTCCGAAAGAGAATCAAGCATGTGTACAGGGGCATAAACGCAGCAGTGATAGGATTGGAGAGGTTCGGTGAGCAAATGAAGACCCTTTGAAGTCATATTGCATGGTACCCATTACACGGGTCTCAACTCTCCAGGTTTAAGGTATTCTTCCTTCAGCTAAAACATGCATGTGGAACCCAGAGTATGATCAACCGTGTGAACGGGAGACGTGTTCAAATATGTCTCAGTTTTCCTCCCCTGGTACTCGGGTGCAACATTCCAGACGCTTTACTAACACTCTCCCCACTTGGAGAGTCAGCACCTTTAACCTCCTGTTTGGCCCAGTTTGCAATTTCTGCGGAAGATGAACAGGAATAGGGAGAACCAATGAGAGACTAGCTGGAGGTGTCTGGACGGGCAAATTTAACTCTCATTTCCCACCAGAAAGAGGAAATAACCAAAGGCTCAGCATGCCGTGCCGGAACCAGATTAGGGCCTGAAGCCATCCAGCGTTGTTGCAGCCAGCTCACAAGAAAACGAGTTGAAGAAAGGAGCTCAGGGGCACTGTAACTCACAAACCTGCAGAGTTATAAATGACAGCTATCGTCCAAAAATAGACTGAAGTAAGGCTGCCAAGAGGACTTGAAAGCGGGGCAGAATTGCAGGAAACCGATTTCAGGAGGTAGACTGGAATTGCATTGAAAGCATAGGAAAAGAGGCAGAACGTCCACAATGATGCACTTGGCCAAAAAGGGCGTATGCGTTTTTTCCTGAATATATTCAGGAAAAAACGCATACGCCCTTTTTGGCCAACCAAGCAAGCTTGCAAAGGAAATCTGCACTACAATGAAGGCTCACTTCCCCCCGGTCAAAAGGGCCATCTGAAAAAAGTGTAAAATCCAGAAAGGCAGGACAGGCCATGGAGAACTGGGAGCCTTGTTATGCTGATGGGCGGGATGTAAATTGCCAACAGACACTCGGGAGAAGTGTATGGTGTTTCCTGAAACATCGAAAAAACAAAGCAACAGAGCCTAGGGCACTTCCACTTATGGTCCTATAGCTTAGGGAAATTAAAATCAAAAAGACACAGCCACCCCAAAGTTTGGGACGGCTCTGTTTACGAGAACCTCGTTTACAGTACAAGTTCAACATCGCAGAAAGTGAAAAATGGATAAAGAAGTTGTGGTATTTACTTACAAAGCAATATCACTCAGCAATGAAATCTATGTCATCAGGCCCTTAGCAGCACAATGAGTGGATTCAGGTATGATGATTCTAACTGAAATAAGTCACACAGAAAAAGAAACATCATAAGATATCAGTAATACACGGAATGTAAACTTGGCTACACAGGAACTGAATTACAGAACAGAAGAGGGTCTCAAATTTAGAAAACCAACTTATGCTTGCTTAAGGGGAAAGGTGAGTTGGGGTGCTGCATAAAACCAGAGATTGAAATGAGCACAGATAAAGTTCCTTAAGCCAAATATGGAATAGACAAGAGCTAGTCCTTGCTCAACGAAATGGACTCAACACAGCATATTAAACGCCTAAGAATGTACCTGACTAGTAAGTATCTTAAAACCTATGGATTGCTACGTCTCCGAAAGAGAATCAAGCATGTGTACAGGGGCATAAACGCAGCAGTGATAGGATTGGAGAGGTTCGTGAGCAAATGAAGACCCTTTGAAGTCATATTGCATGGTACCCATTCCACGGGTTTCAACTACCCAGGTTTAAGGTATTCTTCCTTCAGCTAAAACATGCATGTGGAACCTAGAGTATGATCAACCATGTGATCGGGAGACGTGTTCAAATATGTCTCAGTTTTCGGACCCTGGTACTCGGGTGCAACATTCCAGACGCTTACTAACACTCTCCCCACTTGGAGAGTCAGTCCCTTTAACCTCCTGTTTGGCCCAGTTTGCAATTTCTGCGGAAGATGAACAGGAATAGCGAGAATCAATGAGAGACTACCTGGAGGTGTCTGGACGGGCAAATTTAACTCTCATTTCCCACCAGGAAGAGGAATTAACCAAAGGCTCAGCGTGCCGTGCCAGAACCAGATTAGGGCCTGAAGACATCCTGCGGTGTTGCGGCCAGGTCACAAGAAAGCGAGTTGAAGAAAGGAGCTCAGGGGCACTGTAATTCACAAACCTGCAGAGTTATAAATGACAGCTATCGTCCAAAAATAGACTGAAGTAAGGCTGCCAAGAGGACTTGAAAGCGGGGCAGAATTGCAGGAAACCGATTTCAGGAGGTAGACTGGAATTGCATTGAAAGCATAGGAAAAGAGGCAGAACGTCCACAATGATGCACTTGGCCAAAAAGGGCGTATGCGTTTTTTCCTGAATATATTCAGGAAAAAACGCATACGCCCTTTTTGGCCAACCAAGCAAACTTGCAAAGGAAATCTGCACTACAATGAAGTCTCACTGCTCCCTGGTTAAAAGGGGTATCTGAAAAAAGTGTAAAATCCAGAAAGGCAGGACAGGCCATGGAGAACTGGGAGACTTGTTATGCTGATGGGTGGGATGTAAATTGCCAACAGACACTCAGGAGAAGTGTATGGTGTTTCCTGAAGCATCTAAGAAACAAAGCAACAGAGCCTAGGGCACTTCCACTTATGGTCCTATAGCTTAGGGAAATTAATATCAAAAAGACACAGCCACCCCAAAGTTTGGGACGCCTCCGTTTACAAGAACCTCGTTTACCGTACAAGTTCAATATCACAGAAAGTGAAAAATGGATAAAGAACTTGTGGTACTTACGTACAATGCACTATCACTCAGCAATGAAATCTATGTCATCAGGCCCGTAGCAGCATAATGAGTGGATTCAGGTACGATGATTCTAACTGAAATAAGTCACACAGAAAAAGAAACATCATAAGATATCACTAATACACGGAATTAAACTTGGCTACACAGGAACTGCATTCCAAAACAGAACAGGGTCTCAAATTTAGAAAACCAACTTATGCTTGCTTAAGGGGAAAGGTGAGTTGGGGTGCTGCATAAAACCAGAGATTGAAATGAGCACAGATAAAGTTCCTTAAGCCAAATATGGAATAGACAAGAGCTACTCCTTGCTCAACGAAATGGACTCAACACCCCATATTAAACGCCAAAGAATGTACCTGACTAGTAAGTATCTTAAAACCTATGGATTGCTATGTCTCCGAAAGAGAATCAAGCATGTGTACAGGGGCATAAACGCAGCAGTGATAGGATTGGAGAGGTTCGGTGAGCAAATGAAGACCCTTTGAAGTCATATTGCATGGTACCCATTACACGGGTCTCAACTCTCCAGGTTTAAGGTATTCTTCCTTCAGCTAAAACATGCATGTGGAACCCAGAGTATGATCAACCGTGTGAACGGGAGACGTGTTCAAATATGTCTCAGTTTTCCTCCCCTGGTACTCGGGTGCAACATTCCAGACGCTTTACTAACACTCTCCCGACGTGGAGAGTCAATCCCTTTAACCTCCTGTTTGGCCCAGTTTGCAATTTCTGCGGAAGATGAACAGGAATAGCGAGAACCAATGAGAGGCTAGCTGGAGGTGTCTGGACGGGCAAATTTAACTCTCATTTCCCACCAGGAAGAGGAATTAACCAAAGGCTCAGCGTGCCGTGCCGGAACCAGATTAGGGCCTGAAGCCATGCTGCGGTGTTGCGGCCAGCTCACAAGAAAGCGAGTTGAAGAAAGGAGCTCAGGGGCACTGTAATTCACAAACCTGCAGAGTTATAAATGACAACTATCGTCCAAAAATAGACTGAAGTAAGGCTGCCAAGAGGACTTGAAAGCGGGGCAGAATTGCAGGAAACCGATTTCAGGAGGTAGACTGGAATTGCATTGAAAGCATAGGAAAAGAGGCAGAACGTCCACAATGATGCACTTGGCCAAAAAGGGCGTATGCGTTTTTTCCTGAATATATTCAGGAAAAAACGCATACGCCCTTTTTGGCCAACCAAGCAAGCTTGCAAAGGAAATCTGCACTACAATGAAGTCTCACTTCCCCCCGGTCAAAAGGGCCATCTGAAAAAAGTGTAAAATCCAGAAAGGCAGGACAGGCCATGGAGAACTGGGAGCCTTGTTATGCTGATGGGTGGGATGTAAATTGCCAACAGACACTTGGGAGAAGTGTATGGTGTTTCCTGAAACATCTAAAAAACAAAGCAACAGAACCTAGGGCACTTCCACTTATGGTCCTATAGCTTAGGGAAATTAAAATAAAAAAGACACAGCCACCCCAAAGTTTGGGACGGCTCTGTTTATAAGAACCTCGTTTACAGTACAAGTTCAACATCGCAGAAAATGAAAAATGTATAAAGAAGCTGTGGTATTTACTTACAAAGCAATAACACTCAGCAATGAAATCTATGTCATCAGGCCCTTAGCAGCACAATGAGTGGATTCAGGTATGATGATTCTAACTGAAATAAGTCACACAGAAAAAGAAACATCATAAGATATCAGTAATACACGGAATGGAAACTTGGCTACACAGGGACTGAATTACAGAACAGAACAGGGTCTCAAATTTAGAAAACCAACTTATTCTTGCTTAAGGGTAAAGGTGAGTTGGGGTGCTGCATAAAACCAGAGATTGAAATGAGCACAGATAAAGTTCCTGAAGCCAAATATGGAATAGACAAGAGCTACTCCTTGCTCAATGAAATGGACTCAACACCCCATATTAAACGCCTAAGAATGTACCTGACTAGTAAGTATCTTAAAACCTATGGATTGCTATGTCTCCGAAAGAGAATCAAGCATGTGTACAGGGGCATAAACGCAGCAGTGATAGGATTGGAGAGGTTCGGTGAGCAAATGAAGACCCTTTGAAGTCATATTGCATGGTACCCATTCCACGGGTTTCAACTACCCAGGTTTAAGGTATTCTTCCTTCAGCTAAAACATGCATGTGGAACGTAGAGTATGATCAACCATGTGATCGGGAGACGTGTTCAAATATGTCTCAGTTTTCGTACCCTGGTACTCGGGTGCAACATTCCAGACGCTTTACTAACACTCTCCCCACTTGGAGAGTCAGCGCCTTTAACCTCCTGTTTGGCCCAGTTTGCAATTTCTGCGGAAGATGAACAGGAATAGCGAGAACCAATGAGAGGCTAGCTGGAGGTGTCTGGACGGGCAAATTTAACTCTCATTTCCCACCAGGAAGAGGAATTAACCAAAGGCTCAGCATGCCGGGCCGGAACCAGATTAGGGCCTGAAGCCATCCTGCGGTGTTGCGGCCAGGTCACAAGAAAGCGAGTTGAAGAAAGGAGCTCAGGGGCACTGTACTTCACAAACCTGCAGAGTTATAAATGACAGCTATCGTCCAAAAATATACTGAAGTAAGGCTGCCAAGAGGACTTGAAAGCGGGGCAGAATTGCAGGAAACCGATTTCAGGAGGTAGACTGGAATTGCATTGAAAGCATAGGAAAAGAGGCAGAACGTCCACAAGGATGCACTTGGCCAAAAAGGGCGTATGCGTTTTTTCCTGAATATATTCAGGAAAAAACGCATACGCCCTTTTTGGCCAACCAAGCAAGCTTGCAAAGGAAATCTGCACTACAATGAAGTCTCACTTCCCCCCGGTCAAAAGGGCCATCTGAAAAAAGTGTAAAATCCAGAAAGGCAGGACAGGCCATGGAGAACTGGGAGCCTTGTTATGCTGATGGGCGGGCTGTAAATTGCCAACAGACACTAGGGAGAAGTGTATGGTGTTTCCTGAAACATCTAAAAAAAAAGCAACAGAGCCTAGGGCACTGCCACTTATGGTCCTATAGCTTAGGGAAATTAAAATCAAAAAGACACAGCCACCCCAAAGTTTGGGACGCCTCTGTTTACAAGAACCTCGTTTACCATTCTAGTTCAATATCACAGAAAGTGAAAAATGGATAAAGAACTTGTGGTACTTACTTACAATGCAGTATCACTCAGCAATGAAATCTATGTCATCAGGACCGTAGCAGGATAATGAGTGGATTCAGGTACGATGATTCTAACTGAAATAAGTCACACAGAAAAAGAAACATCAAAAGATATCACTAATACACGGAATTAAACTTGGCTACACAGGAACTGCATTCCAAAACAGAACAGGGTCTCAAATTTAGAAAACAAACTTATGCTTGCTTAAGGGGAAAGGTGAGTTGGGGTGCTGCATAAAACCAGGGATTGAAATGAGCACAGATAAAGTTCCTTAAGCCAAATATGGAATAGACAAGAGCTACTCGTTGCTCAACGAAAAGGACTCAACACCGCATATTAAACGCCTAAGAATGTACCTGACTAGTAAGTATCTTAAAACATATGGATTGCTATGTCTCCGAAAGAGAATCAAGCATGTGTACAGGGGCATAAACGTAGCAGTGATAGGATTGGATATGTTCGGTGAGCAAATGAAGACCCTTTGAAGTCATATTGCATGGTACCCATTCCACGGGTTTCAACTACCCAGGTTTAAGGTATTCTTCCTTCAGCTAAAACATGCATGTGGAACCCAGAGTATGATCAACCATGTGATCGGGAGACGTGTTCAAATATGTCTCAGTTTTCCTCCCCTGGTACTCGGGTGCAACATTCCAGACGCTTTACTAACACTCTCCCCACTTGGAGAGTCAGCGCCTTTAACCTCCTGTTTGGCACAGTTTGCAATTTCTGCGGAAGATGAACAGGAATAGCGAGAACCAATGAGAGGCTAGCTGGAGGTGTCTGGACGGGCAAATTTAACTCTCATTTCCCAACAGGAAGAGGAAATAACCAAAGGCTCAGCGTGCCGTACCGGAACCAGATTAGGGCCTGAAGCCATCCTGCGGTGTTGCGGCCAGCTCAAAAGAAAGCGAGTTGAAGAAAGGAGCTCAGGGGCACTGTAATTCACAAACCTGCAGAGTTATAAATGACAGCTATCGTCCAAAAATAGACTGAAGTAAGGCTGCCAAGAGGACTTGAAAGCGGGGCAGAATTGCAGGAAACCGATTTCAGGAGGTAGACTGGAATTGCATTGAAAGCATAGGAAAAGAGGCAGAACGTCCACAATGATGCATTTGGCCAAAAAGGGCGTATGCGTTTTTTCCTGAATATATTCAGGAAAAAACGCATACGCCCTTTTTGGCCAACCAAGCAAGCTTGCAAAGGAAATCTGCACTACAATGAAGTCTCACTTCCCCCCGGTCAAAAGGGCCATCTGAAACAATTGTAAAATCCAGAAAGGCAGGACAGGCCATGGAGAACTGGGAGCCTTGTTATGCTGATGGGCGGGATGTAAATTGCCAACAACCACTCGGTAGAAGTGTATGGTGTTTCCTGAAACATCAAAAAACAAAGCAACAGAACCTAGGGCACTTCCACTTATGGTCCTATAGCTTAGGGAAATTAAAATCAAAAAGACACAGCCACCCCAAAGTTTGGAACGGCTTTGTTTACAAGAACCTCGTTTACAGTACAAGTTCAACATCGCAGAAAGTGAAAAATGGATAAAGAAGTTGTGGTATTTACTTACAAAGCAATATCACTCAGCAATGAAATCTGTGTCATCAGGCCCTTAGCAGCACAATGAGTGGATTCAGGTATGATGATTCTAACTGAAATAAGTCACACAGAAAAAGAAACATCATAAGATATCAGTAATACACGGAATGTAAACTTGGCTACACAGGAACTGAATTACAGAACAGAACAGGGTCTCAAATTTAGAAAACCAACTTATTCTTGCTTAAGGGTAAAGGTGAGTTGGGGTGCTGCATAAAACCAGAGATTGAAATGAGCACAGATAAAGTTCCTTAAGCCAAATATGGAATAGACAAGAGCTACTCCTTGCTCAACGAAATGGACTCAACACCCCATATTAAACGCCTAAGAATGTACCTGACTAGTAAGTATCTTAAAACCTATGGATTGCTATGTCTCCGAAAGAGAATCAAGCGTGTGTACAGGGGCATAAACGCAGCAGTGATAGGATTGGATATGTTCGGTGAGCAAATGAAGACCCTTTGAAGTCATATTGCATGGTACCCATTCCACGGGTTTCAACTACCCAGGTTTAAGGTATTCTTCCTTCAGCTAAAACATGCATGTGGAACCCAGAGTATGATCAACCATGTGATCGGGAGACGTGTTCAAATATGTCTCAGTTTTCCTCCCCTGGTACTCGGGTGCAACATTCCAGACGCTTTACTAACACTCTCCCCACTTGGAGAGTCAGCGCCTTTAACCTCCTGTTTGGCACAGTTTGCAATTTCTGCGGAAGATGAACAGGAATAGCGAGAACCAATGAGAGGCTAGCTGGAGGTGTCTGGACGGGCAAATTTAACTCTCATTTCCCAACAGGAAGAGGAAATAACCAAAGGCTCAGCGTGCCGTACCGGAACCAGATTAGGGCCTGAAGCCATCCTGCGGTGTTGCGGCCAGCTCAAAAGAAAGCGAGTTGAAGAAAGGAGCTCAGGGGCACTGTAATTCACAAACCTGCAGAGTTATAAATGACAGCTATCGTCCAAAAATAGACTGAAGTAAGGCTGCCAAGAGGACTTGAAAGCGGGGCAGAATTGCAGGAAACCGATTTCAGGAGGTAGACTGGAATTGCATTGAAAGCATAGGAAAAGAGGCAGAACGTCCACAATGATGCATTTGGCCAAAAAGGGCGTATGCGTTTTTTCCTGAATATATTCAGGAAAAAACGCATACGCCCTTTTTGGCCAACCAAGCAAGCTTGCAAAGGAAATCTGCACTACAATGAAGTCTCACTTCCCCCCGGTCAAAAGGGCCATCTGAAACAAGTGTAAAATCCAGAAAGGCAGGACAGGCCATGGAGAACTGGGAGCCTTGTTATGCTGATGGGCGGGATGTAAATTGCCAACAACCACTCGGGAGAAGTGTATGGTGTTTCCTGAAACATCAAAAAACAAAGCAACAGAACCTAGGGCACTTCCACTTATGGTCCTATAGCTTAGGGAAATTAAAATCAAAAAGACACAGCCACCCCAAAGTTTGGAACGGCTCTGTTTACAAGAACCTCGTTTACAGTACAAGTTCAACATCGCAGAAAGTGAAAAATGGATAAAGAAGTTGTGGTATTTACTTACAAAGGAATATCACACAGCAATGAAATCTGTGTCATCAGGCCCTTAGCAGCACAATGAGTGGATTCAGGTATGATGATTCTAACTGAAATAAGTCACACAGAAAAAGACACATCATAAGATATCAGTAATACACGGAATGTAAACTTGGCTACACAGGAACTGAATTACAGAACAGAACAGGGTCTCAAATTTAGAAAACCAACTTATTCTTGCTTAAGGGTAAAGGTGAGTTGGGGTGCTGCATAAAACCAGAGATTGAAATGAGCACAGATAAAGTTCCTTAAGCCAAATATGGAATAGACAAGAGCTACTCCTTGCTCAACGAAATGGACTCAACACCCCATATTAAACGCCTAAGGATGTACCTGACTAGTAAGTATCTTAAAACCTATGGATTGCTATGTCTCCGAAAGAGAATCAAGCATGTGTACAGGGGCATAAACGCAGCAGTGCTAGGATTGGAGAGGTTCGGTGAGCAAATGAAGACCCTTTGAAGTCATATTGCATGGTACCCATTCCACAGGTTTCAACTACCCAGGTTTAAGGTATTCTTCCTTCAGCTAAAACATGCATGTGGAACCTAGAGTATGATCAACCATGTGATCGGGAGACGTGTTCAAATATGTCTCAGTTTTCGTACCCTGGTACTCGGGTGCAACATTCCAGACGCTTTACTAACACTCTCCCCACTTGGAGAGTCAGCGCCTTTAACCTCCTGTTTGGCCCAGTTTGCAATTTCTGCGGAAGATGAACAGGAATAGCGAGAACCAATGAGAGGCTAGCTGGAGGTGTCTGGACGGGCAAATTTAACTCTCATTTCCCACCAGGAAGAGGAATTAACCAAAGGCTCAGCATGCCGGGCCGGAACCAGATTAGGGCCTGAAGCCATCCTGCGGTGTTGCGGCCAGGTCACAAGAAAGCGAGTTGAAGAAAGGAGCTCAGGGGCACTGTACTTCACAAACCTGCAGAGTTATAAATGACAGCTATCGTCCAAAAATATACTGAAGTAAGGCTGCCAAGAGGACTTGAAAGCGGGGCAGAATTGCAGGAAACCGATTTCAGGAGGTAGACTGGAATTGCATTGAAAGCATAGGAAAAGAGGCAGAACGTCCACAAGGATGCACTTGGCCAAAAAGGGCGTATGCGTTTTTTCCTGAATATATTCAGGAAAAAACGCATACGCCCTTTTTGGCCAACCAAGCAAGCTTGCAAAGGAAATCTGCACTACAATGAAGTCTCACTTCCCCCCGGTCAAAAGGGCCATCTGAAAAAAGTGTAAAATCCAGAAAGGCAGGACAGGCCATGGAGAACTGGGAGCCTTGTTATGCTGATGGGCGGGCTGTAAATTGCCAACAGACACTAGGGAGAAGTGTATGGTGTTTCCTGAAACATCTAAAAAAAAAGCAACAGAGCCTAGGGCACTGCCACTTATGGTCCTATAGCTTAGGGAAATTAAAATCAAAAAGACACAGCCACCCCAAAGTTTGGGACGCCTCTGTTTACAAGAACCTCGTTTACCATTCTAGTTCAATATCACAGAAAGTGAAAAATGGATAAAGAACTTGTGGTACTTACTTACAATGCAGTATCACTCAGCAATGAAATCTATGTCATCAGGACCGTAGCAGGATAATGAGTGGATTCAGGTACGATGATTCTAACTGAAATAAGTCACACAGAAAAAGAAACATCAAAAGATATCACTAATACACGGAATTAAACTTGGCTACACAGGAACTGCATTCCAAAACAGAACAGGGTCTCAAATTTAGAAAACAAACTTATGCTTGCTTAAGGGGAAAGGTGAGTTGGGGTGCTGCATAAAACCAGGGATTGAAATGAGCACAGATAAAGTTCCTTAAGCCAAATATGGAATAGACAAGAGCTACTCGTTGCTCAACGAAAAGGACTCAACACCGCATATTAAACGCCTAAGAATGTACCTGACTAGTAAGTATCTTAAAACATATGGATTGCTATGTCTCCGAAAGAGAATCAAGCATGTGTACAGGGGCATAAACGTAGCAGTGATAGGATTGGATATGTTCGGTGAGCAAATGAAGACCCTTTGAAGTCATATTGCATGGTACCCATTCCACGGGTTTCAACTACCCAGGTTTAAGGTATTCTTCCTTCAGCTAAAACATGCATGTGGAACCCAGAGTATGATCAACCATGTGATCGGGAGACGTGTTCAAATATGTCTCAGTTTTCCTCCCCTGGTACTCGGGTGCAACATTCCAGACGCTTTACTAACACTCTCCCCACTTGGAGAGTCAGCGCCTTTAACCTCCTGTTTGGCACAGTTTGCAATTTCTGCGGAAGATGAACAGGAATAGCGAGAACCAATGAGAGGCTAGCTGGAGGTGTCTGGACGGGCAAATTTAACTCTCATTTCCCAACAGGAAGAGGAAATAACCAAAGGCTCAGCATGCCGTACCGGAACCAGATTAGGGCCTGAAGCCATCCTGCGGTGTTGCGGCCAGCTCAAAAGAAAGCGAGTTGAAGAAAGGAGCTCAGGGGCACTGTAATTCACAAACCTGCAGAGTTATAAATGACAGCTATCGTCCAAAAATAGACTGAAGTAAGGCTGCCAAGAGGACTTGAAAGCGGGGCAGAATTGCAGGAAACCGATTTCAGGAGGTAGACTGGAATTGCATTGAAAGCATAGGAAAAGAGGCAGAACGTCCACAATGATGCATTTGGCCAAAAAGGGCGTATGCGTTTTTTCCTGAATATATTCAGGAAAAAACGCATACGCCCTTTTTGGCCAACCAAGCAAGCTTGCAAAGGAAATCTGCACTACAATGAAGTCTCACTTCCCCCCGGTCAAAAGGGCCATCTGAAACAATTGTAAAATCCAGAAAGGCAGGACAGGCCATGGAGAACTGGGAGCCTTGTTATGCTGATGGGCGGGATGTAAATTGCCAACAACCACTCGGTAGAAGTGTATGGTGTTTCCTGAAACATCAAAAAACAAAGCAACAGAACCTAGGGCACTTCCACTTATGGTCCTATAGCTTAGGGAAATTAAAATCAAAAAGACACAGCCACCCCAAAGTTTGGAACGGCTTTGTTTACAAGAACCTCGTTTACAGTACAAGTTCAACATCGCAGAAAGTGAAAAATGGATAAAGAAGTTGTGGTATTTACTTACAAAGCAATATCACTCAGCAATGAAATCTGTGTCATCAGGCCCTTAGCAGCACAATGAGTGGATTCAGGTATGATGATTCTAACTGAAATAAGTCACACAGAAAAAGAAACATCATAAGATATCAGTAATACACGGAATGTAAACTTGGCTACACAGGAACTGAATTACAGAACAGAACAGGGTCTCAAATTTAGAAAACCAACTTATTCTTGCTTAAGGGTAAAGGTGAGTTGGGGTGCTGCATAAAACCAGAGATTGAAATGAGCACAGATAAAGTTCCTTAAGCCAAATATGGAATAGACAAGAGCTACTCCTTGCTCAACGAAATGGACTCAACACCCCATATTAAACGCCTAAGAATGTACCTGACTAGTAAGTATCTTAAAACCTATGGATTGCTATGTCTCCGAAAGAGAATCAAGCGTGTGTACAGGGGCATAAACGCAGCAGTGATAGGATTGGATATGTTCGGTGAGCAAATGAAGACCCTTTGAAGTCATATTGCATGGTACCCATTCCACGGGTTTCAACTACCCAGGTTTAAGGTATTCTTCCTTCAGCTAAAACATGCATGTGGAACCCAGAGTATGATCAACCATGTGATCGGGAGACGTGTTCAAATATGTCTCAGTTTTCCTCCCCTGGTACTCGGGTGCAACATTCCAGACGCTTTACTAACACTCTCCCCACTTGGAGAGTCAGCGCCTTTAACCTCCTGTTTGGCACAGTTTGCAATTTCTGCGGAAGATGAACAGGAATAGCGAGAACCAATGAGAGGCTAGCTGGAGGTGTCTGGACGGGCAAATTTAACTCTCATTTCCCAACAGGAAGAGGAAATAACCAAAGGCTCAGCGTGCCGTACCGGAACCAGATTAGGGCCTGAAGCCATCCTGCGGTGTTGCGGCCAGCTCAAAAGAAAGCGAGTTGAAGAAAGGAGCTCAGGGGCACTGTAATTCACAAACCTGCAGAGTTATAAATGACAGCTATCGTCCAAAAATAGACTGAAGTAAGGCTGCCAAGAGGACTTGAAAGCGGGGCAGAATTGCAGGAAACCGATTTCAGGAGGTAGACTGGAATTGCATTGAAAGCATAGGAAAAGAGGCAGAACGTCCACAATGATGCATTTGGCCAAAAAGGGCGTATGCGTTTTTTCCTGAATATATTCAGGAAAAAACGCATACGCCCTTTTTGGCCAACCAAGCAAGCTTGCAAAGGAAATCTGCACTACAATGAAGTCTCACTTCCCCCCGGTCAAAAGGGCCATCTGAAACAAGTGTAAAATCCAGAAAGGCAGGACAGGCCATGGAGAACTGGGAGCCTTGTTATGCTGATGGGCGGGATGTAAATTGCCAACAACCACTCGGGAGAAGTGTATGGTGTTTCCTGAAACATCAAAAAACAAAGCAACAGAACCTAGGGCACTTCCACTTATGGTCCTATAGCTTAGGGAAATTAAAATCAAAAAGACACAGCCACCCCAAAGTTTGGAACGGCTCTGTTTACAAGAACCTCGTTTACAGTACAAGTTCAACATCGCAGAAAGTGAAAAATGGATAAAGAAGTTGTGGTATTTACTTACAAAGGAATATCACACAGCAATGAAATCTGTGTCATCAGGCCCTTAGCAGCACAATGAGTGGATTCAGGTATGATGATTCTAACTGAAATAAGTCACACAGAAAAAGACACATCATAAGATATCAGTAATACACGGAATGTAAACTTGGCTACACAGGAACTGAATTACAGAACAGAACAGGGTCTCAAATTTAGAAAACCAACTTATTCTTGCTTAAGGGTAAAGGTGAGTTGGGGTGCTGCATAAAACCAGAGATTGAAATGAGCACAGATAAAGTTCCTTAAGCCAAATATGGAATAGACAAGAGCTACTCCTTGCTCAACGAAATGGACTCAACACCCCATATTAAACGCCTAAGAATGTACCTGACTAGTAAGTATCTTAAAACCTATGGATTGCTATGTCTCCGAAAGAGAATCAAGCATGTGTACAGGGGCATAAACGCAGCAGTGATAGGATTGGAGAGGTTCGGTGAGCAAATGAAGACCCTTTGAAGTCATATTGCATGGTACCCATTCCACAGGTTTCAACTACCCAGGTTTAAGGTATTCTTCCTTCAGCTAAAACATGCATGTGGAACCTAGAGTATGATCAACCATGTGATCGGGAGACGTGTTCAAATATGTCTCAGTTTTCCTCCCCTGGTACTCGGGTGCAACATTCCAGACGCTTTACTAACACTCTCCCCACTTGGAGAGTCAGTCCCTTTAACCTCCTGTTTGGCCCAGTTTGCAATTTCTGCGGAAGATGAACAGGAATAGCGAGAACCAATGAGAGGCTAGCTGGAGGTGTCTGGACGGGCAAATTTAACTCTCATTTCCCACCAGGAAGAGGAATTAACCAAAGGCTCAGCATGCCGGGCCGGAACCAGATTAGGGCCTGAAGCCATCCTGCGGTGTTGCGGCCAGGTCACAAGAAAACGAGTTGAAGAAAGGAGCTCAGGGGCACTGTAATTCACAAACCTGCAGAGTTATAAATGACAGCTATCGTCCAAAAATAGACTGAAGTAAGGCTGCCAAGAGGACTTGAAAGCGGTGCAGAATTGCAGGAAACCGATTTCAGGAGGTAGACTGGAATTGCATTGAAAGCATTGGAAAAGAGGCAGAACGTCCACAATGATGCACTTGGCCAAAAAGGGCGTATGCGTTTTTTCCTGAATATAATCAGGAAAAAACGCATACGCCCTTTTTGGTCAACCAAGCAAGCTTGCAAAGGAAATCTGCACTACAATGAAGTCTCACTTCCCCCCGGTCAAAAGGGCCATCTGAAAAAAGTGTAAAATCCAGAAAGGCAACAGGCCATTGAGAACTGGGAGCCTTGTTATGCTGATGGGCGGGATGTAAATTGCCAACAGACACTCAGGAGAAGTGTATGGTGTTTCCTGAAACATCTAAAAAACAAAGCAACAGAGCCTAGGGCACTTCCACTTATGGTCCTATAGCTTAGGGAAATTAAAATCAAAAAGACACAGCCACCCCAAAGTTTGGAACGGCTCTGTTTACAAGAACCTCGTTTACAGTACAAGTTCAACATCGCAGAAAGTGAAAAATGGATAAAGAACTTGTGGTACTTACGTACAATGCAGTATCACTCAGCAATGAAATCTATGTCATCAGGCCCATAGCAGCATAATGAGTAGATTCAGGTACGATGATTCTAACTGAAATAAGTCACACAGAAAAAGAAACATCATAAGATATCAGTAATACACGGAATGTAAACTTGGCTACACAGGAACTGAATTCCAAAACAGAACAGGTTCTCAAATTTAGAAAACCAACTTATGCTTGCTTAAGGGGAAAGGTGAGTTGGGTTGCTGCATAAAACCAGAGATTGAAATGAGCACAGATAAAGTTCCTTAAGCCAAATATGGAATAGACAAGAGCTACTCCTTGCTCAATGAAATGGACTCAACACCGCATATTAAACGCCTAAGAATGTACCTGACTAGTAAGTATCTTAAAACCTATGGATTGCTATGTCTCCGAAAGAGAATCAAGCATGTGTACAGGGGCATAAACGCAGCAGTGATAGGATTGGAGAGGTTCGGTGAGCAAATGAAGACCCTTTGAAGTCATATTGCATGGTACCCATTCCACGGGTTTCAACTACCCAGGTTTTAGGTATTCTTCCTTCAGCTAAAACATGCATGTGGAACCCAGAGTATGATCAACCATGTGATCGGGAGACGTGTTCAAATATGTCTCAGTTTTCCTCCCCTGGTACTCGGGTGCAACATTCCAGACGCTTTACTAACACTCTCCCCACTTGGAGAGTCAGCGCCTTTAACCTCCTGTTTGGCCCAGTTTGCAATTTCTGCGGAAGATGAACAGGAATAGCGAGAACCAATGAGAGGCTAGCTGGAGGTGTCTGGACGGGCAAATTTAACTCTCATTTCCCACCAGGAGGAGGAAATAACCAAAGGCTCAGCGTGCCGTGCCAGAACCAGATTAGGGCCTGAAGCCATCCTGCGGTGTTGCGGCCAGGTCACAAGAAAGCGAGTTGAAGAAAGGAGCTCAGGGGCACTGTAATTCACAAACCTGCAGAGTTATAAATGACAGCTATCGTCCAAAAATAGACTGAAATAAGGCTGCCAAGAGGACTTGAAAGCGGGGCAGAATTGCAGGAAACCGATTTCAGGAGGTAGACTGAAATTGCATTGAAAGCATAGGAAAAGAGGCAGAACGTCCACAATGATGCACTTGGCCAAAAAGGGCGTATGCGTTTTCTCCTGAATATATTCAGGAAAAAACGCATACGCCCTTTTTGGCCAACCAAGCAAGCTTGCAAAGGAAATCTGCACTACAATGAAGTCTCACTTCCCCCCGGTCAAAAGGGCCATCTGAAAAAAGTGTAAAATCCAGAAAGGCAGGACAGGCCATGGAGAACTGGGAGCCTTGTTATGCTGATGGGCGGGATGTAAATTGCCAACAGACACTCGGGAGAAGTGTATGGTGTTTCCTGAAACATCTAAAACACAAAGCAACAGAGCCTAGGGCACTTCCACTTATGGTCCTATAGCTTAGGGAAATTAAAATCAAAAAGACACAGCCACCCCAAAGTTTGGGACGCCTCTGTTTACAAGAACCTCGTTTACAGTACAAGTTCAACATCGCAGAAAGTGAAAAATGGATAAAGAAGTTGTGGTATTTACTTACAAAGCAATATCACTCAGCAATGAAATCTATGTCATCAGGCCCTTAGCAGAACAATGAGTGGATTCAGGTATGATGATTCTAACTGAAATAAGTCACACAGAAAAAGAAACATCATAAGATATCAGTAATACACGGAATGTAGACTTGGCTACACAGGAACTGAATTACAGAACAGAACAGGGTCTCAAATTTAGAAAACCAACTTATTCTTGCTTAAGGGTAAAGGTGAGTTGGGGTGCTGCATAAAACCAGAGATTGAAATGAGCACAGATAAAGTTCCTTAAGCCAAATATGGAATAGACAAGAGCTACTCCTTGCTCAACGAAATGGACTCAACACCGCATATTAAACGCCTAAGAATGTACCTGACTAGTAAGTATCGTAAAACCTATGGATTGCTATGTCTCCAAAAGAGAATCAAGCATGTGTACAGGGGCATAAACGCAGCAGTGATAGGATTGGAGAGGTTCGGTGAGCAAATGAAGACCCTTTGAAGTCATATTGCATGGTACCCATTACACGGGTCTCAACTCTCCAGGTTTAAGGTATTCTTCCTTCAGCTAAAACATGCATGTGGAACCCAAGTATGATCAACCATGTGAACGGGAGACGTGTTCAAATATGTCTCAGTTTTCCTCCCCTGGTACTCGGGTGCAACATTCCAGACGCTTTACTAACAGTCTCCCCACTTGGAGAGTCAGCGCCTTTAACCTCCTGTTTGGCCCAGTTTGCAATTTCTGCGGAAGATGAACAGGAATAGCGAGAACCAATGAGAGACTAGCTGGAGGTGTCTGGACGGGCAAATTTAACTCTCATTTCCCACCAGGAAGAGGAAATAACCAAAGGCTCAGCGTGCCGTACCGGAGCCAGATTAGGGCCTGAAGCCATCCTGCGGTGTTGCGGCCAGCTCACAAGAAAGCGAGTTGAAGAAAGGAGCTCAGGGGCACTGTAATTCACAAACCTGCAGAGTTATAAATGACAGCTATCGTCCAAAAATAGACTGAAGTAAGGCTGCCAAGAGGACTTGAAAGCGGGGCAGAATTGCAGGAAACCGATTTCAGGAGGTAGACTGGAATTGCATTGAAAGCATAGGAAAAGAGGCAGAACGTCCACAATGATGCACTTGGCCAAAAAGGGCGTATGCGTTTTTTCCTGAATATATTCAGGAAAAAACGCATACGCACTTTTTGGCCAACCAAGCAAGCTTGCAAAGGAAATCTGCACTACAATGAAGTCTCACTTCCCCCCGGTCAAAAGGGCCCTCTGAAAAAAGTGTAAAATCCAGAAAGGCAGGACAGGCCATGAAGAACTGGGAGCCTTGTTATGCTGATGGGCGGGATGTAAATTGCCAACAACCACTCGGGAGAAGTGTATGGTGTTTCCTGAAACATCTAAAAAACAAAGCAACCGAACCTAGGGCACTTCCACTTATGGTCCTATAGCTTAGGGAAATTAAAATCAAAAAGACACAGCCACCCCAAAGTTTGGAATGGCTCTGTTTACAAGAACCTCGTTTACAGTACAAGTTCAACATCGCAGAAAGTGAAAAATGGATAAAGAAGTTGTGGTATTTACTTACAAAGCAATATCACTCAGCAATGAAATCTGTGTCATCAGGCCCTTAGCAGCACAATGAGTGGATTCAGGTATGATGATTCTAACTGAAATAAGTCACACAGAAAAAGAAACATCATAAGATATCAGTAATACACGGAATGTAAACTTGGCTACACAGGAACTGAATTACAGAACAGAACAGGGTCTCAAATTTAGAAAACCAACTTATGCTTGCTTAAGGGGAAAGGTGAGTTGGGGTGCTGCATAAAACCAGAGATTGAAATGAGCACAGATAAAGTTCCTTAAGCCAAATATGGAATAGACAAGAGCTACTCCTTGCTCAACGAAATGGACTCAACACCGCATATTAAACGCCTAAGAATGTACCTGACTAGTAAGTATCTTAAAACCTATAGATTGCTATGTCTCCGAAAGAGAATCAAGCATGTGTACAGGGGCATAAACGCAGCAGTGATAGGATTGGAGATTCGGTGAGCAAATGAAGACCCTTTGAAGTCATATTGCATGGTACCCATTCCACGGGTTTCAACTACCCAGGTTTTAGGTATTCTTCCTTCAGCTAAAACATGCATGTGGAACCCAGAGTATGATCAACCATTTGATCGGGAGACGTGTTCAAATATGTCTCAGTTTTCCTCCCCTGGTACTTGGGTGCAACATTCCAGACGCTTTACTAACACTCTCCCCACTTGGAGAGTCAGCGCCTTTAACCTCCTGTTTGGCCCAGTTTGCAATTTCTGTGGAAGATGAACAGGAATAGCGAGAACCAATGAGAGGCTAGCTGGAGGTGTCTGGACGGGCAAATTTAACTCTCATTTCCCACCAGGAGGAGGAAAT
Source organism: Stenella coeruleoalba (assembly GCF_951394435.1). NCBI lineage: Eukaryota > Metazoa > Chordata > Mammalia > Artiodactyla > Delphinidae > Stenella > Stenella coeruleoalba. Next base: position 494,285 of record NW_027646214.1, read on the forward strand.
AACCAAAGGCTCAGCGTGCCGTGCCAGAACCAGATTAGGGCCTGAAGCCATCCTGCGGTGTTGCGGCCAGGTCACAAGAAAGCGAGTTGAAGAAAGGAGCTCAGGGGCACTGTAATTCACAAACCTGCAGAGTTATAAATGACAGCTATCGTCCAAAAATAGACTGAAGTAAGGCTGCCAAGAGGACTTGAAAGTGGGGCAGAATTGCAGGAAACCGATTTCAGGAGGTAGACTGGAATTGCATTGAAAGCATAGGAAAAGAGGCAGAACGTCCACAATGATGCACTTGGCCAAAAAGGGCGTATGCGTTTTTTCCTGAATATATTCAGGAAAAAACGCATACGCCCTTTTTGGCCAACCAAGCAAGCTTGCAAAGGAAATCTGCACTACAATGAAGTCTCACTTCCCCCCGGTCAAAAGGGCCATCTGAAAAAAGTGTAAAATCCAGAAAGGCAGGACAGGCCATGGAGAACTGGGAGCCTTGTTATGCTGATGGGCGGGATGTAAATTGCCAACAGACACTCGGGAGAAGTGTATGGTGTTTCCTGAAACATCTAAAACACAAAGCAACAGAGCCTAGGGCACTGCCACTTATGGTCCTATAGCTTAGGGAAATTAAAATCAAAAAGACACAGCCACCCCAAAGTTTGGGACGCCTCTGTTTACAAGAACCTCGTTTACAGTACAAGTTCAACATCGCAGAAAGTGAAAAATGGATAAAGAAGTTGTGGTATTTACTTACAAAGCAATATCACTCAGCAATGAAATCTGTGTCATCAGGCCCTTAGCAGCACAATGAGTGGATTCAGGTATGATGATTCTAACTGAAATAAGTCACACAGAAAAAGAAATATCATAAGATATCAGTAATAAACGGAATGTAAACTTGGCTACACAGGAACTGAATTACAGAACAGAACAGGGTCTCAAATTTAGAAAACCAACTTATGCTTGCTTAAGGGGAAAGGTGAGTTGGGGTGCTGCATAAAACCAGAGATTGAAATGAGCACAGATAAATTTCCTTAAGTCAAATATGGAATAGACAAGAGCTACTCCTTGCTCAACGAAATGGACTCAACACCGCATATTAAACGCCTAAGAATGTACCTGACTAGTAAGTATCGTAAAACCTATGGATTGCTATGTCTCCAAAAGAGAATCAAGCATGTGTACAGGGGCATAAACGCAGCAGTGATAGGATTGGAGAGGTTCGGTGAGCAAATGAAGACCCTTTGAAGTCATATTGCATGGTACCCATTCCACGGGTTTCAACTACCCAGGTTTTAGGTATTCTTCCTTCAGCTAAAACATGCATGTGGAACCCAGAGTATGATCAACCATTTGATCGGGAGACGTGTTCAAATATGTCTCAGTTTTCCTCCCCTGGTACTTGGGTGCAACATTCCAGACGCTTTACTAACACTCTCCCCACTTGGAGAGTCAGCGCCTTTAACCTCCTGTTTGGCCCAGTTTGCAATTTCTGTGGAAGATGAACAGGAATAGCGAGAACCAATGAGAGGCTAGCTGGAGGTGTCTGGACGGGCAAATTTAACTCTCATTTCCCACCAGGAGGAGGAAATAAACAAAGGCTCAGCGTGCCGTGCCAGAACCAGATTAGGGCCTGAAGCCATCCTGCGGTGTTGCGGCCAGGTCACAAGAAAGCGAGTTGAAGAAAGGAGCTCAGGGGCACTGTAATTCACAAACCTGCAGAGTTATAAATGACAGCTATCGTCCAAAAATAGACTGAAGTAAGGCTGCCAAGAGGACTTGAAAGCGGGGCAGAATTGCAGGAAACCGATTTCAGGAGGTAGACTGGAATTGCATTGAAAGCATAGGAAAAGAGGCAGAACGTCCACAATGATGCACTTGGCCAAAAAGGGCGTATGCGTTTTTTCCTGAATATATTCAGGAAAAAACGCATACGCCCTTTTTGGCCAACCAAGCAAGCTTGCAAAGGAAATCTGCACTACAATGAAGTCTCACTTCCCCCCGGTCAAAAGGGCCATCTGAAAAAAGTGTAAAATCCAGAAAGGCAGGACAGGCCATGGAGAACTGGGAGCCTTGTTATGCTGATGAGCGGGATGTAAATTGCCAACAGACACTCGGGAGAAGTGTATGGTGTTTCCTGAAACATCTAAAACACAAAGCAACAGAGCCTAGGGCACTGCCACTTATGGTCCTATAGCTTAGGGAAATTAAAATCAAAAAGACACAGCCACCCCAAAGTTTGGGACGCCTCTGTTTACAAGAACCTCGTTTACAGTACAAGTTCAACATCGCAGAAAGTGAAAAATGGATAAAGAAGTTGTGGTATTTACTTACAAAGCAATATCACTCAGCAATGAAATCTATGTCATCAGGCCCTTAGCAGAACAATGAGTGGATTCAGGTATGATGATTCTAACTGAAATAAGTCACACAGAAAAAGAAACATCATAAGATATCAGTAATACACGGAATGTAAACTTGGCTACACAGGAACTGAGTTACAGAACAGAACAGGGTCTCAAATTTAGAAAACCAACTTATGCTTGCTTAAGGGTAAAGGCGAGGTGGGGTGCTGCATAAAACCAGAGATTGAAATGAGCACAGATAAAGTTCCTTAAGTCAAATATGGAATAGACAAGAGCTACTCCTTGCTCAACGAAATGGACTCAACACCGCATATTAAACGCCTAAGAATGTACCTGACTAGTAAGTATCGTAAAACCTATGGATTGCTATGTCTCCAAAAGAGAATCAAGCATGTGTACAGGGGCATAAACGCAGCAGTGATAGGATTGGAGAGGTTCGGTGAGCAAATGAAGACCCTTTGAAGTCATATTGCATGGTACCCATTACACGGGTCTCAACTCTCCAGGTTTAAGGTATTCTTCCTTCAGCTAAAACATGCATGTGGAACCCAAGTATGATCAACCATGTGAATGGGAGACGTGTTCAAATATGTCTCAGTTTTCCTCCCCTGGTACTCGGGTGCAACATTCCAGACGCTTTACTAACACTCTCCCCACTTGGAGAGTCAGCGCCTTTAACCTCCTGTTTGGCCCAGTTTGCAATTTCTGCGGAAGATGAACAGGAATAGCGAGAACCAATGAGAGACTAGCTGGAGGTGTCTGGACGGGCAAATTTAACTCTCATTTCCCACCAGGAAGAGGAAATAACCAAAGGGTCAGCGTGCCGTACCGGAGCCAGATTAGGGCCTGAAGCCATCCTGCGGTGTTGCGGCCAGCTCACAAGAAAGCGAGTTGAAGAAAGGAGCTCAGGGGCACTGTAATTCACAAACCTGCAGAGTTATAAATGACAGCTATCGTCCAAAAATAGACTGAAGTAAGGCTGCCAAGAGGACTTGAAAGCGGGGCAGAATTGCAGGAAACCGATTTCAGGAGGTAGACTGGAATTGCATTGAAAGCATAGGAAAAGAGGCAGAACGTCCACAATGATGCACTTGGCCAAAAAGGGCGTATGCGTTTTTTCCTGAATATATTCAGGAAAAAACGCATACGTCCTTTTTGGCCAACCAAGCAAGCTTGCAAAGGAAATCTGCACTACAATGAAGTCTCACTTCCCCCCGGTCAAAAGGGCCATCTGAAAAAAGTGTAAAATCCAGAAAGGCAGGACAGGCCATGGAGAACTGGGAGCCTTGTTATGCTGATGGGCGGGATGTAAATTGCCAACAACCACTCGGGAGAAGTGTATGGTGTTTCCTGAAACATCTAAAAAACAAAGCAACAGAACCTAGGGCACTTCCACTTATGGTCCTATAGCTTAGGGAAATTAAAATCAAAAAGACACAGCCACCCCAAAATTTGGAATGGCTCTGTTTACAAGAACCTCGTTTACAGTACAAGTTCAACATCGCAGAAAGTGAAAAATGGATAAAGAAGTTGTGGTATTTACTTACAAAGCAATATCACTCAGCAATGAAATCTGTGTCATCAGGCCCTTAGCAGCACAATGAGTGGATTCAGGTATGATGATTCTAACTGAAATAAGTCACACAGAAAAAGAAACATCATAAGATATCAGTAATACACGGAATGTAAACTTGGCTACACAGGAACTGAATTACAGAACAGAACAGGGTCTCAAATTTAGAAAACCAACTTATGCTTGCTTAAGGGTAAAGGTGAGGTGGGGTGCTGCATAAAACCACAGATTGAAATGAGCACAGATAAAGTTCCTTAAGCCAAATATGGAATAGACAAGAGCTACTCCTTGCTCAATGAAATGGACTCAACACCGCATATTAAACGCCTAAGAATGTACCTGACTAGTAAGTATCTTAAAACCTATGGATTGCTATGTCTCCGAAAGAGAATCAAGCATGTGTACAGGGGCATAAACGCAGCAGTGATAGGATTGGAGAGGTTCGGTGAGCAAATGAAGACCCTTTGAAGTCATATTGCATGGTACCCATTCCACGGGTTTCAACTACCCATGTTTTAGGTATTCTTCCTTCAGCTAAAACATGCATGTGGAACCCAGAGTATGATCAACCATGTGATCGGGAGACGTGTTCAAATATGTCTCAGTTTTCCTCCCCTGGTACTTGGGTGCAACATTCCAGACGCTTTACTAACACTCTCCCCACTTGGAGAGTCAGCGCCTTTAACCTCCTGTTTGGCCCAGTTTGCAATTTCTGCGGAAGATGAACAGGAATAGCGAGAACCAATGAGAGACTAGCTGGAGGTGTCTGGACGGGCAAATTTAACTCTCATTTCCCACCAGGAAGAGGAAATAACCAAAGGGTCAGCGTGCCGTACCGGAGCCAGATTAGGGCCTGAAGCCATCCTGCGGTGTTGCGGCCAGCTCACAAGAAAGCGAGTTGAAGAAAGGAGCTCAGGGGCACTGTAATTCACAAACCTGCAGAGTTATAAATGACAGCTATCGTCCAAAAATAGACTGAAGTAAGGCTGCCAAGAGGACTTGAAAGCGGGGCAGAATTGCAGGAAACCGATTTCAGGAGGTAGACTGGAATTGCATTGAAAGCATAGGAAAAGAGGCAGAACGTCCACAATGATGCACTTGGCCAAAAAGGGCGTATGCGTTTTTTCCTGAATATATTCAGGAAAAAACGCATACGCCCTTTTTGGCCAACCAAGCAAGCTTGCAAAGGAAATCTGCACTACAATGAAGTCTCACTTCCCCCCGGTCAAAAGGGGCATCTGAAAAAAGTGTAAAATTCAGAAAGGCAGGACAGGCCATGGAGAACTGGGAGCCTTGTTATGCTGATGGGCGGGATGTAAATTGCCAACAACCACTCGGGAGAAGTGTATGGTGTTTCCTGAAACATCTAAAAAACAAAGCAACAGAATCTAGGGCACTTCCACTTATGGTCCTATAGCTTAGGGAAATTAAAATCAAAAAGACACAGCCACCCCAAAGTTTGGAATGGCTCTGTTTACAAGAACCTCGTTTACAGTACAAGTTCAACATCGCAGAAAGTGAAAAATGGATAAAGAAGTTGTGGTATTTACTTACAAAGCAATATCACTCAGCAATGAAATCTGTGTCATCAGGCCCTTAGCAGCACAATGAGTGGATTCAGGTATGATGATTCTAACTGAAATAAGTCACACAGAAAAAGAAACATCATAAGATATCAGTAATACACGGAATGTAAACTTGGCTACACAGGAACTGAATTACAGAACAGAACAGGGTCTCAAATTTAGAAAACCAACTTATGCTTGCTTAAGGGTAAAGGTGAGTTGGGGTGCTGCATAAAACCAGAGATTGAAATGAGCACAGATAAAGTTCCTTAAGCCAAATATGGAATAGACAAGAGCTACTCCTTGCTCAACGAAATGGACTCAACACCGCATATTAAACGCCTAAGAATGTACCTGACTAGTAAGTATCTTAAAACCTATAGATTGCTATGTCTCCGAAAGAGAATCAAGCATGTGTACAGGGGCATAAACGCAGCAGTGATAGGATTGGAGATTCGGTGAGCAAATGAAGACCCTTTGAAGTCATATTGCATGGTACCCATTCCACGGGTTTCAACTACCCAGGTTTTAGGTATTCTTCCTTCAGCTAAATCATGCATGTGGAACCCAGAGTATGATCAACCATTTGATCGGGAGACGTGTTCAAATATGTCTCAGTTTTCCTCCCCTGGTACTTGGGTGCAACATTCCAGACGCTTTACTAACACTCTCCCCACTTGGAGAGTCAGCGCCTTTAACCTCCTGTTTGGCCCAGTTTGCAATTTCTGTGGAAGATGAACAGGAATAGCGAGAACCAATGAGAGACTAGCTGGAGGTGTCTGGACGGGCAAATTTAACTCTCATTTCCCACCAGGAGGAGGAAATAAACAAAGGCTCAGCGTGCCGTGCCAGAACCAGATTAGGGCCTGAAGGCATCCTGCGGTGTTGCGGCCAGGTCACAAGAAAGCGAGTTGAAGAAAGGAGCTCAGGGGCACTGTAATTCACAAACCTGCAGAGTTATAAATGACAGCTATCGTCCAAAAATAGACTGAAGTAAGGCTGCCAAGAGGACTTGAAAGCGGGGCAGAATTGCAGGAAACCGATTTCAGGAGGTAGACTGGAATTGCATTGAAAGCATAGGAAAACAGGCAGAACGTCCACAATGATGCACTTGGCCAAAAAGGGCGTATGCGTTTTTTCCTGAATATATTCAGGAAAAAACGCATACGCCCTTTTTGGCCAACCAAGCAAGCTTGCAAAGGAAATCTGCACTACAATGAAGTCTCACTTCCCCCCGGTCAAAAGGGCCATCTGAAAAAAGTGTAAAATCCAGAAAGGCAGGACAGGCCATGGAGAACTGGGAGCCTTGTTATGCTGATGGGCGGGATGTAAATTGCCAACAGACACTCGGGAGAAGTGTATGGTGTTTCCTGAAACATCTAAAACACAAAGCAACAGAGCCTAGGGCACTGCCACTTATGGTCCTATAGCTTAGGGAAATTAAAATCAAAAAGACACAGCCACCCCAAAGTTTGGGACGCCTCTGTTTACAAGAACCTCGTTTACAGTACAAGTTCAACATCGCAGAAAGTGAAAAATGGATAAAGAAGTTGTGGTATTTACTTACAAAGCAATATCACTCAGCAATGAAATCTATGTCATCAGGCCCTTAGCAGAACAATGAGTGGATTCAGGTATGATGATTCTAACTGAAATAAGTCACACAGAAAAAGAAACATCATAAGATATCAGTAATACACGGAATGTAAACTTGGCTACACAGGAACTGAATTACAGAACAGAACAGGGTCTCAAATTTAGAAAACCAACTTATGCTTGCTTAAGGGTAAAGGCGAGGTGGGGTGCTGCATAAAACCAGAGATTGAAATGAGCACAGATACAGTTCCTTAAGTCAAATATGGAATAGACAAGAGCTACTCCTTGCTCAACGAAATGGACTCAACACCGCATATTAAACGCCTAAGAATGTACCTGACTAGTAAGTATCGTAAAACCTATGGATTGCTATGTCTCCAAAAGAGAATCAAGCATGTGTACAGGGGCATAAACGCAGCAGTGATAGGATTGGAGAGGTTCGGTGAGCAAATGAAGACCCTTTGAAGTCATATTGCATGGTACCCATTACACGGGTCTCAACTCTCCACGTTTAAGGTATTCTTCCTTCAGCTAAAACATGCATGTGGAACCCAAGTATGATCAACCATGTGAATGGGAGACGTGTTCAAATATGTCTCAGTTTTCCTCCCCTGGTACTCGGGTGCAACATTCCAGACGCTTTACTAACACTCTCCCCACTTGGAGAGTCAGCGCCTTTAACCTCCTGTTTGGCCCAGTTTGCAATTTCTGCGGAAGATGAACAGGAATAGCGAGAACCAATGAGAGACTAGCTGGAGGTGTCTGGACGGGCAAATTTAACTCTCATTTCCCACCAGGAAGAGGAAATAACCAAAGGGTCAGCGTGCCGTACCGGAGCCAGATTAGGGCCTGAAGCCATCCTGCGGTGTTGCGGCCAGCTCACAAGAAAGCGAGTTGAAGAAAGGAGCTCAGGGGCACTGTAATTCACAAACCTGCAGAGTTATAAATGACAGCTATCGTCCAAAAATAGACTGAAGTAAGGCTGCCAAGAGGACTTGAAAGCGGGGCAGAATTGCAGGAAACCGATTTCAGGAGGTAGACTGGAATTGCATTGAAAGCATAGGAAAAGAGGCAGAACGTCCACAATGATGCACTTGGCCAAAAAGGGCGTATGCGTTTTTTCCTGAATATATTCAGGAAAAAACGCATACGCCCTTTTTGGCCAACCAAGCAAGCTTGCAAAGGAAATCTGCACTACAATGAAGTCTCACTTCCCCCCGGTCAAAAGGGCCATCTGAAAAAAGTGTAAAATCCAGAAAGGCAGGACAGGCCATGGACAACTGGGAGCCTTGTTATGCTGATGGGCGGGATGTAAATTGCCAACAGACACTCGGAAGAAGTGTATGGTGTTTCCTGAAACATCTAAAACACAAAGCAACAGAGCCTAGGGCACTGCCACTTATGGTCCTATAGCTTAGGGAAATTAAAATCAAAAAGACACAGCCACCCCAAAGTTTGGGACGCCTCTGTTTACAAGAACCTCGTTTACAGTACAAGTTCAACATCGCAGAAAGTGAAAAATGGATAAAGAAGTTGTGGTATTTACTTACAAAGCAATATCACTCAGCAATGAAATCTATGTCATCAGGCCCTTAGCAGAACAATGAGTGGATTCAGGTATGATGATTCTAACTGAAATAAGTCACACAGAAAAAGAAACATCATAAGATATCAGTAATACACGGAATGTAAACTTGGCTACACAGGAACTGAATTACAGAACAGAACAGGGTCTCAAATTTAGAAAACCAACTTATGCTTGCTTAAGGGTAAAGGCGAGGTCGGGTGCTGCATAAAACCAGAGATTGAAATGAGCACAGATAAAGTTCCTTAAGTCAAATATGGAATAGACAAGAGCTACTCCTTGCTCAACGAAATGGACTCAACACCGCATATTAAACGCCTAAGAATGTACCTGACTAGTAAGTATCGTAAAACCTATGGATTGCTATGTCTCCAAAAGAGAATCAAGCATGTGTACAGGGGCATAAACGCAGCAGTGATAGGATTGGAGAGGTTCGGTGAGCAAATGAAGACCCTTTGAAGTCATATTGCATGGTACCCATTACACGGGTCTCAACTCTCCACGTTTAAGGTATTCTTCCTTCAGCTAAAACATGCATGTGGAACCCAAGTATGATCAACCATGTGAATGGGAGACGTGTTCAAATATGTCTCAGTTTTCCTCCCCTGGTACTCGGGTGCAACATTCCAGATGCTTTACTAACACTCTCCCCACTTGGAGAGTCAGCGCCTTTAACCTCCTGTTTGGCCCAGTTTGCAATTTCTGCGGAAGATGAACAGGAATAGCGAGAACCAATGAGAGACTAGCTGGAGGTGTCTGGACGGGCAAATTTAACTCTCATTTCCCACCAGGAAGAGGAAATAACCAAAGGGTCAGCGTGCCGTACCGGAGCCAGATTAGGGCCTGAAGCCATCCTGCGGTGTTGCGGCCAGCTCACAAGAAAGCGAGTTGAAGAAAGGAGCTCAGGGGCACTGTAATTCACAAACCTGCAGAGTTATAAATGACAGCTATCGTCCAAAAATAGACTGAAGTAAGGCTGCCAAGAGGACTTGAAAGCGGGGCAGAATTGCAGGAAACCGATTTCAGGAGGTAGACTGGAATTGCATTGAAAGCATAGGAAAAGAGGCAGAACGTCCACAATGATGCACTTGGCCAAAAAGGGCGTATGCGTTTTTTCCTGAATATATTCAGGAAAAAACGCATACGCCCTTTTTGGCCAACCAAGCAAGCTTGCAAAGGAAATCTGCACTACAATGAAGTCTCACTTCCCCCCGGTCAAAAGGGCCATCTGAAAAAAGTGTAAAATCCAGAAAGGCAGGACAGGCCATGGAGAACTGGGAGCCTTGTTATGCTGATGGGCGGGATGTAAATTGCCAACAACCACTCGGGAGAAGTGTATGGTGTTTCCTGAAACATCTAAAAAACAAAGCAACAGAACCTAGGGCACTTCCACTTATGGTCCTATAGCTTAGGGAAATTAAAATCAAAAAGACACAGCCACCCCAAAGTTTGGAATGGCTCTGTTTACAAGAACCTCGTTTACAGTACAAGTTCAACATCGCAGAAAGTGAAAAATGGATAAAGAAGTTGTGGTATTTACTTACAAAGCAATATCACTCAGCAATGAAATCTGTGTCATCAGGCCCTTAGCAGCACAATGAGTGGATTCAGGTATGATGATTCTAACTGAAATAAGTCACACAGAAAAAGAAACATCATAAGATATCAGTAATACACGGAATGTAAACTTGGCTACACAGGAACTGAATTACAGAACAGAACAGGGTCTCAAATTTAGAAAACCAACTTATGCTTGCTTAAGGGTAAAGGTGAGGTGGGGTGCTGCATAAAACCACAGATTGAAATGAGCACAGATAAAGTTCCTTAAGCCAAATATGGAATAGACAAGAGCTACTCCTTGCTCAACGAAATGGACTCAACACCGCATATTAAACGCCTAAGAATGTACCTGACTAGTAAGTATCTTAAAACCTATGGATTGCTATGTCTCCGAAAGAGAATCAAGCATGTGTACAGGGGCATAAACGCAGCAGTGATAGGATTGGAGAGGTTCGGTGAGCAAACGAAGACCCTTTGAAGTCATATTGCATGGTACCCATTCCACGGGTTTCAACTACCCATGTTTTAGGTATTCTTCCTTCAGCTAAAACATGCATGTGGAACCCAGAGTATGATCAACCATGTGATCGGGAGACGTGTTCAAATATGTCTCAGTTTTCCTCCCCTGGTACTTGGGTGCAACATTCCAGACGCTTTACTAACACTCTCCCCACTTGGAGAGTCAGCGCCTTTAACCTCCTGTTTGGCCCAGTTTGCAATTTCTGCGGAAGATGAACAGGAATAGCGAGAACCAATGAGAGACTAGCTGGAGGTGTCTGGACGGGCAAATTTAACTCTCATTTCCCACCAGGAAGAGGAAATAACCAAAGGGTCAGCGTGCCGTACCGGAGCCAGATTAGGGCCTGAAGCCATCCTGCGGTGTTGCGGCCAGCTCACAAGAAAGCGAGTTGAAGAAAGGAGCTCAGGGGCACTGTAATTCACAAACCTGCAGAGTTATAAATGACAGCTATCGTCCAAAAATAGACTGAAGTAAGGCTGCCAAGAGGACTTGAAAGCGGGGCAGAATTGCAGGAAACCGATTTCAGGAGGTAGACTGGAATTGCATTGAAAGCATAGGAAAAGAGGCAGAACGTCCACAATGATGCACTTGGCCAAAAAGGGCGTATGCGTTTTTTCCTGAATATATTCAGGAAAAAACGCATACGCCCTTTTTGGCCAACCAAGCAAGCTTGCAAAGGAAATCTGCACTACAATGAAGTCTCACTTCCCCCCGGTCAAAAGGGGCATCTGAAAAGAGTGTAAAATTCAGAAAGGCAGGACAGGCCATGGAGAACTGGGAGCCTTGTTATGCTGATGGGCGGGATGTAAATTGCCAACAACCACTCGGGAGAAGTGTATGGTGTTTCCTGAAACATCTAAAAAACAAAGCAACAGAATCTAGGGCACTTCCACTTATGGTCCTATAGCTTAGGGAAATTAAAATCAAAAAGACACAGCCACCCCAAAGTTTGGAATGGCTCTGTTTACAAGAACCTCGTTTACAGTACAAGTTCAACATCGCAGAAAGTGAAAAATGGATAAAGAAGTTGTGGTATTTACTTACAAAGCAACATCACTCAGCAATGAAATCTGTGTCACAAGGCCCTTAGCAGCACAATGAGTGGATTCAGGTATGATGATTCTAACTGAAATAAGTCACACAGAAAAAGAAACATCATAAGATATCAGTAATACACGGAATGTAAACTTGGCTACACAGGAACTGAATTACAGAACAGAACAGGGTCTCAAATTTAGAAAACCAACTTATGCTTGCTTAAAGGGAAAGGTGAGTTGGGGTGCTGCATAAAATCAGAGATTGAAATGAGCACAGATAAAGTTCCTTAAGCCAAATATGGAATAGACAAGAGCTACTCCTTGCTCAACGAAATGGACTCAACACAGCATATTAAACGCCTAAGAATGTACCTGACTAGTAAGTATCTTAAAACCTATGGATTGCTATGTCTCTTAAAGAGAATCAAGCATGTGTACAGTGGCATAAACGCAGCAGTGATAGGATTGGAGAGGTTCGGTGAGCAAATGAAGACCCTTTGAAGTCATATTGCATGGTACCCATTACACGGGTCTCAACTCTCCAGGTTTAAGGTATTCTTCCTTCAGCTAAAACATGCATGTGGAACCCAGAGTATGATCAACCATGTGAACGGGAGACGTGTTCAAATATGTCTCAGTTTTCCTCCCCTGGTACTCGGGTGCAACATTCCAGATGCTTTACTAACACTCTCCCGACTTGGAGAGTCAGTCCCTTTAACCTCCTGTTTGGCCCAGTTTGCAATTTCTGCGGAAGATGAACAGGAATAGGGAGAACCAATGGGAGACTAGATGGAGGTGTCTGGATGGGCAAATTTAACTCTCATTTCCCACCAGGAAGAGGAATTAACCAAAGGCTCAGCGTGCCGTGCCGGTACCAGATTAGGGCCTCAAGCAATCCTGCAGTGTGGCGGCCAGGTCACAAGAAAGTGAGTTGAAGAAAGGAGCTCAGGGGCACTGTAATTCACAAACCTGCAGAGTTATAAATGACAGCTATCGTCCAAAAATATACTGAAGTAAGGCTGCCAAGAGGACTTGAAAGCGGGGCAGAATTGCAGGAAACCGATTTCAGGAGGTAGACTGGAATTGCATTGAAAGCATAGGAAAAGAGGCAGAACGTCCACAATGATGCACTTGGCCAAAAAGGGCGTATGCGTTTTATCCTGAATATATTCAGGAAAAAACGCATACGCCCTTTTTGGCCAACCAAGCAAGCTTGCAAAGGAAATCTGCACTACAATGAAGTCTCACTTCCCCCCGGTCAAAAGGGCCATCTGAAAAAAGTGTAAAATCCAGAAAGGCAGGACAGGCCATGGACAACTGGGAGACTTGTTATGCTGATGGGCGAGATGTAAATTGCCAACAGACACTCCGGAGACGTGTATGGTGTTTCCTGAAACATCTAAAAAACAAAGCAACAGAGCCTAGGGCACTTCCACTTATGGTCCTATTGCTTAGGGAAATTAAAATCAAAAAGACACAGCCACCCCAAAGTTTGGGACGCCTCTGTTTACAAGAACCTCGTTTACCGTACAAGTTCAATATCACAGAAAGTGAAAAATGGATAAAGAACTTGTGGTACTTACGTACAATGCAGTATCACTCAGCAATGAAATCTATGTCATCAGGCCCGTGGCAGCATAATGAGTGGATTCAGGTACGATGATGCTAACTGAAATAAGTCACACAGAAAAAGAAACATCATAAGATATCAGTAATACACGGAATGGAAACTTGGCTACACAGGACTGAATTACAGAACAGAACAGGGTCTCAAATTTAGAAAGCCAACTTATGCTTGCTTAAGGGGAAAGGTGAGTTGGGGTGCTGCATAAAACCAGAGATTGAAATGAGCACAGATAAAGTTCCTTAAGCCAAATATGGAATAGACAAGAGCTACTGCTTGCTCAACGAAATGGACTCGACACCCCATATTAAACGCCTAAGAATGTACCTGACTAGTAAGTATCTTAAAACCTATGGATTGCTATGTCTCCAAAAGAGAATCAAGCGTGTGTACAGGGGCATAAATGCAGCAGTGATAGGATTGGAGAGGTTCGGTGAGCAAATGAAGACCCTTTGAAGTCATATTGCATGGTACCCATTCCACGGGTCTCAACTCTGCAGGTTTCAGGTATTCTTCCTTCAGCTAAAACATGCATGTGGAACCCAGAGTATGATCAACCGTGTGAACGGGAGACGTGTTCAAATATGTCTCAGTTTTCTTCCCCTGGTACTCGGGTGCAACATTCCAGATGCTTTACTAACACTCTCCCCACTTGGAGAGTCAGCGCCTTAAACCTCCTGTTTGGCCCAGTTTGCAATTTCTGCGGAAGATGAACAGGAATAGTGAGAACCAAAGAGAGACTAGCTGGAGGTGTCTGGACGGGCAAATTTAACTCTCATTTCCCACCAGGAAGAGGAATTAACCAAAGGCTCAGCGTGCCGTGCCAGAACCAGATTAGGGCCTGAAGCCATCCTGCGGTGTTGCGGACAGCTCACAAGAAAGCGAGTTGAAGAAAGGAGCTCAGGGGCACTGTAATTCACAAACCTGCAGAGTTATAAATGACAGCTATCGTCCAAAAATAGACTGAAGTAAGGCTGCCAAGAGGACTTGAAAGCGGGGCAGAATTGCAGGAAACCGATTTCAGGAGGTAGACTGGAATTGCATTGAAAGCATAGGAAAAGAGGCAGAACGTCCACAATGATGCACTTGGCCAAAAAGGGCGTATGCGTTTTTTCCTGAATATATTCAGGAAAAAACGCATACGCCCTTTTTGGCCAACCAAGCAAGCTTGCAAAGAAGTCTGCAGTACAATGAAGTCTCACTTCCCCCCGGTCAAAAGGGCCATCTGAAAAAAGTGTAAAATCCTGAAAGGCAGGACAGGCCCTGGAGAACTGGGAGCCTTGTTATGCTGATGGGCGGGATGTAAATTGCCAACAGACACTCGGGAGAAGTGTATGGTGTTTCCTGAAACATCTAAAAAACAAAGCAACAGAGCCTAGGGCACTTCCACTTATGGTCCTATAGCTTAGGGAAATTAAAATCAAAAAGACACAGCCACCCCAAAATTTGGGACGCCTCTGTTTACAAGAACCTCGTTTACCGTACAAGTTCAACATCGCAGAAAGTGAAAAATGGATAAAGAAGTTGTGGTATTTACTTACAAAGCAATATCACTCAGCAATGAAATCTATGTCATCAGGCCCTTAGCAGCACAATGAGTGGATTCAGGTCTGATGATTCTAACTGAAATAAGTCACACAGAAAAAGAAACATCATAAGATATCACTAATACACGGAATGGAAACTTGGCTACACAGGAACTGAATTACAGAACAGAACAGGGTCTCAAATTTAGAAAACCAACTTATTCTTGCTTAAGGGTAAAGGTGAGGTGGGGTGCTGCATAAAACCAGAGATTGAAATGAGCACAGATAAAGTTCCTTAAGTCAAATATGGAATAGACAAGAGCTACTCCTTGCTCAACGAAATGGACTCAACACCGCATATTAAACGCCTAAGAATGTACCTGACTGGTAAGTATCTTAAAACCTATGGATTTCTATGTCTCCGAAAGAGAATCAAGCATGTGTACAGGGGCATAAACGCAGCAGTGATAGGATTGGAGAGGTTCGGTGAGCAAATGAAGACCCTTTGAAGTCATATTGCATGCTACCCATTCCACGGGTTTCAACTACCCAGGTTTAAGGTATTCTTCCTTCAGCTAAAACATGCATGTGGAACCTAGAGTATGATCAACCATGTGATCGGGAGATGTGTTCAAATATGTCTCAGTTTTCGTACCCTGGTACTCGGGTGCAACATTCCAGACGCTTTACTAACACTCTCCCGACTTGGAGAGTCAGTCCCTTTAACCTCCTGTTTGGCCCAGTTTGCAATTTCTGCGGAAGATGAACAGGAATAGCGAGAACCAATGAGAGACTAGCTGGAGGTGTCTGGACGGGCAAATTTAACTCTCATTTCCCACCAGGAAGAGGAATTCACCAAAGGCTCAGCGTGCCGTGCCAGAACCAGATTAGGGCCTGAAGCCATCCTGCGGTGTTGCGGCCAGCTCAAAAGAAAGCGAGTTGAAGAAAGGAGCTCAGGGGCACTGTAATTCACAAACCTGCAGAGTTATAAATGACAGCTATCGTCCAAAAATAGACTGAAGTAAAGCTACCAAGAGGACTTGAAAGCAGGGCAGAATTGCAGGAAACCGATTTCAGGAGGTAGACTGGAATTGCATTGAAAGCATAGGAAAAGAGGCAGAACGTCCACAATGATGCACTTGGCCAAAAAGGGCGTATGCGTTTTTTCCTGAATATATTCAGGAAAAAATGCATACGCCCTTTTTGGCCAACCAAGCAAGCTTGCAAAGGAAATCTGCACTACAAAGAAGTCTCACTTCCCCCCGGTCAAAAGGGCCATCTGAAAAATGTGTAAAATCCAGAAAGGCAGGACAGGCCATGGAGAACTGGGAGCTTTGTTATGCTGATGGGCGGGATGTAAATTGTCAACAGACACTCCTGAGAAGTGTATGGTGTTTCCTGAAACATCTAAAAAACAAAGCAACAGAGCCTAGGGCACTTCCACTTATGGTCCTATAGCTTAGGGAAATTAAAATCAAAAAGACACAGCCACCCAAAAGTTTGGGACTCCTCTGTTTACAAGAACCTCGTTTACTGTAAAAGTTCAATATCGCAGAAAGTGAAAAATGGATAAAGAAGTTGTGGTACTTACGTACAATGCAGTATCACTCAGCAATGAAATCTTTGTCATCAGGCCCGTAGCAGCTTAATGAGTGGATTCAGGTACGATGTTTCTAACTGAAATAAGTCACACAGAAAAAGAAACATCATAAGATATCACTAATACACGGAATGTAAACTTGGCTACACAGGAACTGAATTACAGAACAGAACAGGGTCTCAAATTTAGAAAACCAACTTATGCTTGCTTAAGGGGAAAGGTGAGTTGTGGTGCTGCATAAAACCAGAGATTGAAATGAGCACAGATAAAGTTCCTTAAGCCAAATATGGAATAGACAAGAGCTACTCCTTGCTCAACGAAATGGACTCAACACCGCATATTAAACGCCTAAGAATGTACCTGACTAGTAAGTAGCTTAAAACCTATGGATTTCTATGTCTCCGAAAGAGAATCAAGCATGTGTACAGGGGCATAAACGCAGCAGTGATAGGATTGGAGAGGTTTGGTGAGCAAATGAAGACCCTTTGAGGTCATATTGCATGGTACCCATTCCACGGGTTTCAACTACCCAGGTTTAAGGTATTCTTCCTTCAGCTAAAACATGCATGTGGAACCTAGAGTATGATCAACCATGTGATCGGGAGATGTGTTCAAATATTTCTCAGTTTTCGTACCCTGGTACTCGGGTGCAACATTCCAGACGCTTTACTAACACTCTCCCCACTTGGAGAGTCAGTCCCTTTAACCTCCTGTTTGGCCCAGTTTGCAATTTCTGCGGAAGATGAACAGGAATAGCGAGAACCAATGAGAGACTAGCTGGAGGTGTCTGGACGGGCAAATTTAACTCTCATTTCCCACCAGGAAGAGGAATTAACCAAAGGCTAAGCGTGCCGTGCCAGAACCAGATTAGGACCTGAAGCCATCCTGCGGTGTTGCGGCCAGCTCACAAGAAAGCGAGTTGAAGAAAGGAGCTCAGGGGCACTGTAATTCACAAACCTGCAGAGTTATAAATGACAGCTATCGTCCAAAAATAGACTGAAGTAAGGCTGCCAAGAGGACTTGAAAGCGGGGCAGAATTGCAGGAAACCGATTTCAGGAGGTAGACTGGAATTGCATTGAAAGCATAGGAAAAGAGGCAGAACGTCCACAATGATGCACTTGGCCAAAAAGGGCGTATGCGTTTTTTCCTGAATATATTCAGGAAAAAACGCATACGCCCTTTTTGGCCAACCAAGCAAGCTTGCAAAGGAAATCTGCACTACAATGAAGTCTCACTTCCCCCCGGTCAAAAGGGCCATCTGAAAAAAGTGTAAAATCCAGAAAGGCAGGACAGGCCATGGAGAACTGGGAGCCTTGTTATTCTGAAGGGCGGGATGTAAATTGCCAACAGACACTCGGGAGAAGTGTATGGTGTTTCCTGAAACATCTAAAAAACAATGCAACAGAGCCTAGGACACTGCCACTTATGGTCCTATAGCTTAGGGAAATTAAAATCAAAAAGACACAGCCACCCCAACGTTTGGGACGCCTCTGTTTACAAGAACCTCGTTTACAGTACAAGTTCAACATTGTAGAAAGTGAAAAATGGATAAAGAAGTTGTGGTATTTACTTACAAAGCAATATCACTCAGCAATGAAATCTGTGTCATCAGGCCCTTAGCAGCACAATGAGTGGATTCAGGTATGATGATTCTAACTGAAATAACTCACACAGAAAAAGAAACATCATAAGATATCAGTAATACATGGAATGTAAACTTGGCTACACAGGAACTGAATTACAGAACAGAACAGGGTCTCAAATTTAGAAAACAAACTTATGCTTGCTTAAGGGTAAAGGTGAGTTGGGGTGCTGCATAAAACCAGAGATTGAAATGAGCACAGATAAAGTTCCTTAAGCCAAATATGGAATAGACAAGAGCTACTCCTTGCTCAACGAAATGGACTCAACACCCCATATTAAACGCCTAAGAATGTACCTGACTTGTAAGTATCTTAAAACCTATGGATTGCTATGTCTCCGAAAGAGAATCAAGCATGTGTACAGGGGCATAAACGCAGCAGTGATAGGATTGGAGAGGTTTGGTGAGCAAATGAACACCCTTTGAAGTCATATTTCATGGTACCCATTCCACGGGTTTCAACTACCCAGGTTTAAGGTATTCTTCCTTCAGCTAAAACATGCATGTGGAACCTAGAGTATGATCAACCATGTGATCGGGAGACGTGTTCAAATATGTCTCAGTTTTCGTACCCTGGTACTCGGGTGCAACATTCCAGACGCTTTACTAACACTCTCCCGACTTGGAGAGTCAGTCCCTTTAACCTCCTGTTTGGCCCAGTTTGCAATTTCTGCGGAAGATAAACAGGAATAGCGAGAACCAATGAGAGACTAGCTGGAGGTGTCTGGACAGGCAAATTTAACTCTCATTTCCCACCAGGAAGAGGAAATAACCAAAGGCTCAGCGTGCCGTGCCGGAACCAGATTAGGGCCTGAAGCCATCATGCGGTGTTGCGGCCAGCTCACAAGAAAGCGAGTTGAAGAAAGGAGCTCAGGGGCACTGTAATTCACAAACCTGCAGAGTTATAAATGACAGCTATCGTCCAAAAATAGACTGAAGTAAGGCTGCCAAGAGGACTTGAAAGCGGGGCAGAATTGCAGGAAACCGATTTCAGGAGGTAGACTGGAATTGCATTGAAAGCATAGGAAAAGAGGCAGAACGTCCACAATGATGCACTTGGCCAAAAAGGGCGTATGCGTTTTTTCCTGAATATATTCAGGAAAAAACGCATACGCCCTTTTCGGCCAACCAAGCAAGCTTGCAAAGGAAATCTGCACTACAATGAAGTCTCACTTCCCCCCGGTCAAAAGGGCCATCTGAAAAAAGTGTAAAATCCAGAAAGGCAGGACAGGCCATGGAGAACTGGGAGCCTTGTTATGCTGATGGGCGGGATGTAAATTGCCAACAGACACTCGGGAGAAGTGTATGGTGTTTCCTGAAACATCTAAAAAACAAAGCAACAGAACCTAGGGCACTTCCACTTATGGTCCTATAGCTTAGGGAAATTAAAATCAAAAAGACACAGCCACCCCAAAGTTTGGAACGGCTCTGTTTACAAGAACCTCCTTTACAGTACAAGTTCAACATCGCAGAAAGTGAAAAATGGATAAAGAAGTTGTGGTATTTACTTACAAAGCAATATCACTCAGCAATGAAATCTGTGTCATCAGGCCCTTAGCAGCACAATGAGTGGATTCAGGTCTGATGATTCTAACTGAAATAAGTCACACAGAAAAAGAAACATCATAAGATATCAGTAATACACGGAATGTAAACTTGGCTACACAGGAACTGAATTACAGAACAGAACAGGGTCTCAAATTTAGAAAACCAACTTATGCTTGCTTAAGGGGAAAGGTGAGTTGGGGTGCTGCATAAAACCAGAGATTGAAATGAGCACAGATAAAGTTCCTTAAGCCAAATATGGAATACACAAGAGCTACTCCTTGCTCAACGAAATGGACTCAACACCGCATATTAAACGCCTAAGAATGTACCTGACTAGTAAGTATCTTAAAACCTATGGATTGCTATGTCTCCGAAAGAGAATCAAGCATGTGTACAGGGGCATAAACGCAGCAGTGATAGGATTGGAGAGGTTCGGTGAGCAAATGAAGACCCTTTGAAGTCATATTGCATGGTACCCATTCCACGGGTTTCAACTACCCAGGTTTTAGGTATTCTTCCTTCAGCTAAAACATGCATGTGGAACCCAGAGTATGATCAACCATGTGATCGGGAGACGTGTTCAAATATGTCTCAGTTTTCGTACCCTGGTACTCGGGTGCAACATTCCAGACGCTTTACTAACACTCTCCCGACTTGGAGAGTCAGTCCCTTTAACCTCCTGTTTGGCCCACTTTGCAATTTCTGCGGAAGATGAACAGGAATAGCGAGAACCAATGAGAGGCTAGCTGGAGGTGTCTGAACGGGCAAATTTAACTCTCATTTCCCACCAGGAAGAGGAATTAATCAAAGGCTCAGCATGCCGGGCCGGAACCAGATTAGGGCCTGAAGCCATCCTGCGGTGTTGCGGCCAGGTCACAAGAAAGCGAGTTGAAGAAAGGAGCTCAGGGGCACTGTAATTCACAAACCTGCAGAGTTATAAATGACAGCTATCGTCCAAAAATAGACTGAAGTAAGGCTGCCAAGAGGACTTGAAAGCGGGGCAGAATTGCAGGAAACCGATTTCAGGAGGTAGACTGGAATTGCATTGAAAGCATAGGAAAAGAGGCAGAACGTCCACAATGATGCACTTGGCCAAAAAGGGCGTATGCGTTTTTTCCTGAATATATTCAGGAAAAAACGCATACGCCCTTTTTGGCCAACCAAGCAAGCTTGCAAAGGAAATCTGCACTACAATGAAGTCTCACTTCCCCCCGGTCAAAAGGGCCATCTGAAAAAAGTGTAAAATCCAGAAAGGCAGGACAGGCCATGGACAACTGGGAGCCTTGTTATGCTGATGGGCGGGATGTAAATTGCCAAAAGACACTCGGGAGAAGTGTATGGTGTTTCCTGAAACATCTAAAAAACAAAGCAACAGAGCCTAGGGCACTTCCACTTATGGTCCTATAGCTTAGGGAATTTAAAATCAAAAAGACACAGCCACCCCAAAGTTTGGAACGGCTCTGTTTACAAGAACCTCGTTTACAGTACAAGTTCAACATCGCAGAAAGTGAAAAATGGATAAAGAAGTTGTGGTATTTACTTACAAAGCAATATCACTCAGCAATGAAATCTGTGTCATCAGGCCCTTAGCAGCACAATGAGTGGATTCAGGTATGATGATTCTAACTGAAATAAGTCACACAGAAAAAGAAACATCATAAGATATCAGTAATACACGGAATGTAAACTTGGCTACACAAGAACTGAATTACAGAACAGAACAGGGTCTCAAATTTAGAAAACCAATTTATGCTTGCTTAAGGGGAAAGGTGAGTTGGGGTGCTGCATAAAACCAGAGATTGAAATGAGCACAGATAAAGTTCCTTAAGCCAAATATGGAATACACAAGAGCTACTCCTTGCTCAACGAAATGGACTCAACACCCCATATTAAACGCATAAGAATGTACCTGACTAGTAAGTATCTTAAAACCTATGGATTGCTATGTCTCTGAAAGAGAATCAAGCATGTGTACAGGGGCATAAACGCAGCAGTGATAGGATTGGAGAGGTTCGGTGAGCAAATGAAGACCCTTTGAAGTCATATTGCATGGTACCCATTACACGGGTCTTAACTCTCCAGGTTTAAGGTATTCTTCCTTCAGCTAAAACATGCATGTGGAACCCAGAGTATGATCAACCATTTGATCGGGAGACGTGTTCAAATATGTCTCAGTTTTCGTACCCTGGTACTCGGGTGCAACATTCCAGACGCTTTACTAACACTCTCCCGACTTGGAGAGTCAGTCCCTTTAACCTCCTGTGTGGCCCAGTTTGCAATTTCTGTGGAAGATGAACAGGAATAGCGAGAACCAATGAGAGACTAGCTGGAGGTGTCTGGATGGGAAATTTAACTCTCATTTCCCACCAGGAAGAGGAATTAACCAAAGGCTCAGCGTGCCGGGCCGGATCCAGATTAGGGCCTGAAGCCATCCTGCGGTGTTGCGGCCAGCTCAAAAGAAAGCGAGTTGAAGAAAGGAGCTCAGGGGCACTGTAATTCACAAACCTGTCGAGTTATAAATGACAGCTATCGTCCAAAAATAGACTGAAGTAAGGCTGCCAAGAGGACTTGAAAGCGGGGCAGAATTGCAGGAAACCGATTTCAGGAGGTAGACTGGAATTGCATTGAAAGCATAGGAAAAGAGGCAGAACGTCCACAATGATGCACTTGGCCAAAAAGGGCGTATGCGTTTTTTCCTGAATATATTCAGGAAAAAACGCATACGCCCTTTTTGGCCAACCAAGCAAACTTGCAAAGGAAATCTGCACTACAATGAAGTCTCACTTCCCCCCGGTCAAAAGGGCCATCTGAAAAAAGTTTAAAATCCAGAAAGGCAGGACAGGCCATGGAGAACTGGGAGCCTTGTTATGCTGATGGGCGGGATGTAAATTGCCAACAGACACTCGGGAGAAGTGTATGGTCTTTCCTGAAACATCTAAAAAACAAAGCAACAGAGCCTAGGGCACTTCCACTTATGGTCCTATAGCTTAGGGAAATTAAAATCAAAAAGACACAGCCACCCCAAAGTTTGGGACGCCTCTGTTTACAAGAACCTCGTTTACCGTACAAGTTCAATATCACAGAAAGTGAAAAATGCATAAAGAACTTGTGGTACTTACGTGCAATGCAGTATCACTCAGCAATGAAATCTATGTCATCAGGCCCGTAGCAGCATAATGAGTGGATTCAGGTACGATGATTCTAACTGAAATAAGTCACACAGAAAAAGAAACATCATAAGATATCACTAATACACGGAATGTAAACTTGGCTACACAGGAACTGCATTCCAAAACAGAGCAGGGTCTCAAATTTAGAAAACCAACTTATGCTTGCTTAAGGGGAAAGGTGAGTTGGGGTGCTGCATAAAACCAGAGATTGAAATGAGCACAGATAAAGTTCCTTAAGCCAAATATGGAATAGACAAGAGCTACTCCTTGCTCAACGAAATGGACTCAACACCGCATATTAAACGCCTAAGAATGTACCTGACTAGTAAGTATCTTAAAACCTATGGATTGCTATGTCTCCGAAAGAGAATCAAGCATGTGTACAGGGGCATAAACGCAGCAGTGATAGGATTGGAAAGGTTCGGTGAGCAAATGAAGACCCTTTGAAGTCATATTGCATGGTACCCATTCCACGGGTTTCAACTACCCAGGTTTAAGGTATTCTTCCTTCAGCTAAAACATGCATGTGGAACCTAGAGTATGATCAACCATGTGATCGAGAGACGTGTTCAAATATGTCTCAGTTTTCATACCCTGGTACTCGGGTGCAACATTCCAGATGCTTTACTAACACTCTCCCGACTTGGAGAGTCAGCGCCTTTAACCTCCTGTTTGGCCCAGTTTGCAATTTCTGCGGAAGATGAACAGGAATAGCGAGAACCAATGAGAGACTAGCTGGAGGTGTCTGGACGGGCAAATTAAACTCTCATTTCCCACCAGGAAGAGGAATTAACCAAAGGCTCAGCGAGCCGTGCCGGAACCAGATTAGGGCCTGAAGCCATCCTGCGGTGTTGCGGCCAGCTCACAAGAAAGCGAGTTGAAGAAAGGAGCTCAGGGGCACTGTAATTCACAAACCTGCAGAGTTATAAATGACAGCTATCGTCCAAAAATAGACTGAAGTAAGGCTGCCAAGAGGACTTGAAAGCGGGGCAGAATTGCAGGAAACCGATTTCAGGAGGTAGACTGGAATTGCATTGAAAGCATAGGAAAAGAGGCAGAACGTCCACAATGATGCACTTGGACAAAAAGGGCGTATGCGTTTTTTCCTGAATATATTCAGGAAAAAACGCATACGCCCTTTTTGGCCAACCAAGCAAGCTTGCAAAGGAAATCTGCACTACAATGAAGTCTCACTTCCCCCCGGTCAAAAGGGCCATCTGAAAAAAGTGTAAAATCCAGAAAGGCAGGACAGGCCATGGAGAACTGGGAGCCTTGTTATCATGAGGGGCGGGATGTAAATTGCCAACAACCACTCGGGAGAAGTGTATGGTGTTTCCTGAAACATCTAAAAAACAAAGCAACAGAGCCTAGGGCACTTCCACTTATGGTCCTATAGCTTAGGGAAATTAAAATCAAAAAGACACAGCCACCCCAAAGTTTGGAATGGCTCTGTTTACAAGAACCTCGTTTACAGTAGAAGTTCAGCATCCCAGAAAGTGAAAAATGGATAAAGAAGTTGTGGTATTTACTTACAAAGCAATATCACTCAGCAATGAAATCTATGTCATCAGGCCCTTAGCAGCACAATCAGTGGATTCAGGTATGATGATTCTAACTGAAATAAGTCACACAGAAAAAGAAACATCATAAGATATCAGTAATACACGGAATGTAAACTTGGCTACACAGGAACTGAATTACAGAACAGAACAAGGTCTCAAATTTAGAAAACCAACTTATGCTTGCTTAAGGGGAAAGGTGAGTTGGGGTGCTGCATAAAACCAGAGATTGAAATGAGCACAGATAAAGTTCCTTAAGCCAAATATGGAATAGACAAGAGCTACTCCTTGCTCAACGAAATGGACTCAACATCGCATATTAAACGCCTAAGAATGTACCTGACTAGTAAGTATCTTACAACCTATGGATTGCTATGTCTCTGAAAGAGAATCAAGCATGTGTACAGGGGCATAAACGCAGCACTGATAGGATTGGAGAGGTTCGGTGAGCAAATGAAGACCCTTTGAAGTCATATTGCATGGTACCCATTCCACGGGTCTCAACTCTCCAGGTTTAAGGTATTCTCCCTTCAGCTAAAACATGCATGTAGAACCCAGAGTATGATCAACCGTGTGAACGGGAGATGTGTTCTAATATGTCTCAGTTTTCCTCCCCTGGTACTTGGGTGCAACATTCCAGACGCTTTACTAACACTCTCCCCACTTGGAGAGTCAGCGTATTTAACCTCCTGTTTGGCCCAGTTTGCAATTTCTGCGGAAGATGAACAGGAATAGGGAGAACCAATGAGAGACTAGCTGGAGGTGTCTGGACGGGCAAATTTAACTTTCATTTCCCACCAGGAAGAGGAAATAACCAAAGGCTCAGTGTGCCGTGCCGGAAGCAGATTAGGGCCTGAAGCCATCCTGCGGTGTTGCGGCCAGCTCAAAAGAAAGCGAGTTGAAGAAAGGAGCTCAGGGGCACTGTAATTCACAAACATGCAGAGTTATAAATGACAGCTATCGTCCAAAAATATACTGAAGTAAGGTTGCCAAAAGGACTTGAAAGCGGGGCAGAATTGCAGGAAACCGATTTCAGGAGGTAGACTGGAATTGCATTGAAAGCATAGGAAAAGAGGCAGAACGTCCACAATGATGCACTTGGCCAAAAAGGGCGTATGCGTTTTTTCCTGAATATATTCAGGAAAAAACGCATACGCCCTTTTTGGCCAACCATGCAAGCTTGCAAAGGAAATCTGCACTACAATGAAGTCTCACTTCCCCCCGGTCAAAAGGGCCATCTTAAAAAAGTGTAAAATCCAGAAAGGCAGGACAGGCCATGGAGAACTGGGAGCCTTGTTATGCTGATGGGCGGGATGTAAGTTGCCAACAGACACTGGGGAGAAGTGTATGGCGTTTCCTGAAACATCTAAAAAACAAAGCAACAGAGCCGAGGACACTTCCACTTATGGTCCTATAGCTTAGGGAAATTAAAATCAAAAAGACACAGCCACCCCAAAGTTTGGGACGCCTCTGTTTACAAGAACCTCGTTACAGTACAAGTTCAACATCGCAGAAAGTGAAAAATGGATAAAGAAGTTGTGGTATTTACTTACAAAGCAATATCACTCAGCAATGAAATCTATGACATCAGGCCCGTAGCAGCATAATGAGTGGATTCAGGTATGATGATTCTAACTGAAATAAGTCACACAGAAAAAGAAACATCATAAGATATCACTAATACACGGAATGAAAACTTGGCTACACAGGAACTGAATTCCATAACAGAACAGGGTCTCAAATTTAGAAAACCAACTTATGCTTGCTTAAGGGGAAAGGTGAGTTGGGGTGCTGCATAAAACCAGAGATTGAAATGAGCACAGATAAAGTTCCTTAAGCCAAATATGGAATAGACAAGAGCTACTCCTTGCTCAACGAAATGGACTCAACACCCCATATTAAACGCCTAAGAATGTACCTGACTAGTAAGTATCTTAAAACCTATGGATTGCTATGTCTCCGAAAGAGAATCAAGCATGTGTACAGGGGCATAAACGCAGCTGTGATAGGATTGGAGAGGTTCGGTGAGCAAATGAAGACCCTTTGAAGTCATATTGCATGATACCCATTCCACGGGTTTCAACAACCCAGGTTTAAGGTATTCTTCCTTCAGCTAAAACATGCATGTGGAACCCAGAGTATGATCAACCGTGTTAATGGGAGATGTGTTCAAATATGTCTCAGTTTTCGTACGCTGGTACTCGGGTGCAACATTCCAGACGCTTTACTAACACTCTCCCCACTTGGAGAGTCAGCGCCTTTAACGTTCTGTTTGGCCCAGTTTGCAATTTCTGCGGAAGATGAACAGGAATAGGGAGAACCAATGAGAGACTAGCTGGAGGTGTCTGGACGGGCAAATTTAACTCTCATTTCCCACCAGGAAAAGGAAATAACCAAAGGCTCAGCGTGCCGTGCCGGAACCAGATTAGGGCCTGAAGCCATCCTGCGGTGTTTCGGCCAGCTCAAAAGAAAGTGAGTTGAAGAAAGGAGCTCAGGGGCACTGTAATTCACAAACCTGCAGAGTTATAAATGACAGCTATCGTCCAAAAATACACTGAAGTAAGGCTGCCAAGAGGACTTGAAAGCGGGGCAGAATTGCAGGAAACCGATTTCAGGAGGTAGACTGGAATTGCATTGAAAGCATAGGAAAAGAGGCAGAACGTCCACAATGATGCACTTGGCCAAAAAGGGCGTATGCGTTTTTTCCTGAATATATTCAGGAAAAAACGCATACGCCCTTTTTGGCCAACCAAGCAAGCTTGCAAAGGAAATCTGCAGTACAGTGAAGTCTCACTGCTCCCCGGTCAAAAGGGCCATCTGAAAAAAGTGTAAAATCCAGAAAGGCAGGACAGGCCGTGGAGAACTGGGAGCCTTGTTATGCTGATGGGCGGGATGTAAATTGCCAACAGACACTCGGGAGAAGTGTATGGTGTTTCCTGAAACATCTAAAAAACAAAGCAACAGAGCCTAGGGCACTTCCACTTATGGTCCTATAGCTTAGGGAATTTAAAATCAAAAAGACATAGCCACCCCAAAGTTTGGGACGCCTCTGTTTACAAGAACCTCTTTTACCGTACAAGTTCAATATCACAGAAAGTGAAAAATGGATAAAGAACTTGTGGTACTTACGTACAATGCAGTATCACTCAGCAATGAAATCTATGTCATCAGGCCTGTAGCAGCATAATGAGTGGATTCAGGTACGATGATTCTAACTGAAATAAGTCACACAGAAAAAGAAACATCATAAGATATCAGTAATACACAGAATGTAAACTTGGCTACACAGGAACTGAATTACAGAACAGAACAGGGTCTCAAATTTAGAAAACCAACTTATGCTTACTTAAGGGGAAAGGTGAGTTGGGGTGCTGCATAAAACCAGAGATTGAAATGAGCACAGATAAAGTTCCTTAAGCCAAATATGGAATAGACAAGAGCTACTCCTTGCTCAATGAAATGGACTCAACACCGCATATTAAACGCCTAAGAATGTACCTGACTAGTAAGTATCTTAAAACCTATGGATTGCTATGTCTCCAAAAGAGAATCAAGCATGTGTACAGGGGCATAAACGCAGCAGTGATAGGATTGGAGAGGTTCGGTGAGCAAATGAAGACCCTTTGAAGTCATATTGCATGGTACCCATTCCACGGGTCTCAACTCTCCAGGTTTAAGGTATTCTTCCTTCAGCTAAAACATGCATGTGGAACCCAGAGTATGATCAACCATGTGATCAGGAGACGTGTTCAAATATGTCTCAGTTTTCCTCCCCTGGTACTCGGGTGCAACATTCCAGACGCTTTACTAACACTCTCCCCACTTGGAGAGTCAGTCCCTTTAACCTCCTGATTGGCCCAGTTTGCAATTTCTGCGGAAGATGAACAGGAATAGGGAGAACCAATGAGAGACTAGCTGGAGGTGTCTGGATGGGCAAATTTAACTCTCATTTCCCAACAAGAAGAGGAATTAACCAAAGGCTCAGCGTGCCGTGCCGGAACCAGAGTAGGGCCTGAAGCCATCCTGCGGTGTTGCGGCCAGGTCACAAGAAAGCGAGTTGAAGAAAGGAGCTCAGGGGCACTGTAATTCACAAACCTGCAGAGTTATAAATGACAGCTATCGTCCAAAAATATACTGAAGTAAGGCTGCCAAGAGGACTTGAAAGCGGGGCAGAATTGCAGGAAACCGATTTCAGGAGGTAGACTGGAATTGCATTGAAAGCATAGGAAAAGAGGCAGAACGTCCACAATGATGCACTTGGCCAAAAAGGGCGTATGCGTTTTTTCCTGAATATATTCAGGAAAAACGCATACACACTTTTTGGCCAACCAAGCAAGCTTGCAAAGGAAATCTGCACTACAATGAAGTCTCACTTCCCCCCGGTCAAAAGGGCCATCTGAAAAAAGTGTAAAATCCAGAAAGGCAGGACAGGCCATGGAGAACTGGGAGCCTTGTTATGCTGATGGGCGGGATGTAAATTGCCAACAGACACTCGGGAGAAGTGTATGGTGTTTCCTGAAACGCCTAAGAAACAAAGCAACAGAGCCTAGGGCACTTCCACTTATGGTCCTATAGCTTAGGGAAATTAAAATCAAAAAGACACAGCCACCCCAAAGTTTGGGACGCCTCTGTTTACAAGAACCTCGTTTACAGTACAAGTTCAACATCGCAGAAAGTGAAAAATGGATAAAGAAGTTGTGGTATTTACTTACAAAGCAATATCACTCAGCAATGAAATCTATGTCATCAGGCCCTTAGCAGCACAATGAGTGGATTCAGGTATGATGATTCTAACTGAAATAAGTCACACAGAAAAAGAAACATCATAAGATATCAGTAATACACGGAATGTAAACTTGGCTACACAGGAACTGAATTACAGAACAGAACAAGGTCTCAAATTTAGAAAACCAACTTATGCTTGCTTAAGGGTAAAGGTGAGTTGGGGTGCTGCATAAAACCAGAGATTGAAATGAGCACAGATAAAGTTCCTTAAGCCAAATATGGAATAGACAAGAGCTACTCCTTGCTCAACGAAATGGACTCAACACCCCATATTAAACGCCTAAGAATGTACCTGACTAGTAAGTATCTTAAAACCTACGGATTGCTATGTCTCCGAAAGAGAATCAAGCATGTGTACAGGGGCATAAACGCAGCAGTGATAGATTTGGAGAGGTTCGGTGAGCAAATGAATACCCTTTGAAGATATATTGCATGGTACCCATTCCACGGGTCTCAACTCTCCAGGTTTAAGGTATTCTTCCTTCAGCTAAAACATGCATGTGGAACCTGGAGTATGATCAACAGTGTGAACGGGAGACGTGTTCAAATATGTCTCAGTTTTCCTCCCCTGGTACTCGGGTGCAATATTCCAGACGCTTTACTAACACTCTCCCCACTTGGAGAGTCAGCGCCTTTAACCTCCTGTTTGGCCCAGTTTGCAATTTCTGCGGAAGATGAACAGGAATAGGGAGAACCAATGAGAGACTAGCTGGAGGTGTCTGGACGGGCAAATTTAACTCTCATTTCCCACCATGAAGAGGAATTAACCAAAGGCTCAGCATGCCGTGCCGGAACCAGATTAGGGCCTGAAGCCATCCTGCGGTGTTGCGGCCAGCTCACAAGAAAGCGAGTTGAAGAAAGGAGCTCAGGGGCACTGTAATTCACAAACCTGCAGAGTTATAAATGACAGCTATCGTCCAAAAATATACTGAAGTAAGGCTGCCAAGAGGACTTGAAAGCGGTGCAGAATTGCAGGAAACCGATTTCAGGAGGTAGACTGGAATTGCATTGAAAGCATAGGAAAAGAGGCAGAACGTCCACAATGATGCACTTGGCCAAAAAGGGCGTATGCGTTTTTTCCTGAATATATTCAGGAAAAAACGCATACGCACTTTTTGGCCAACCAAGCAAGCTTGCAAAGGAAATCTGCACTACAATGAAGTCTCACTTCCCCCCGGTCAAAAGGGCCATCTGAAAAAAGTGTAAAATCCAGAAAGGCAGGACAGGCCATGGAGAACTGGGAGCCTTGTTATGCTGATGGGCGGGATGTAAATTGCCAACAGACACTTGGGAGAAGTGTATGGTGTTTCCTGAAACAACTAAAAAACAAAGCAACAGAGCCTAGGGCACTTCCACTTATGGTCCTAGAGCTCAGGGAAATTAAAATCAAAAAGACACAGCCACCCCAAAGTTTGGGACGCCTCTGTTTACAAGAACCTCATTTACCATACAAGTTCAATATCACAGAAAGTGAAAAATGGATAAAGAACTTGTGGTACTTACGTACAATGCAGTATCACTCAGCAATGAAATCTATGTCATCAGGCCCGTAGCAGCATAATGAGTGGATTCAGGTACGATGATTCTAACTGAAATAAGTCACAGAGAAAAAGAAACATCATAAGATATCACTAATACACGGAATGTAAACTTGGCTACACAGGAACTGAATTCCAAAACAGAACAGGGTCTCAAATTTAGAAAACCAACTTATGCTTGCTTAAGGGGAAAGGTGAGTTGGGGTGCTGCATAAAACCAGAGATTGAAATGAGCACAGATAAAGTTCCTTAAGCCAAATATGGAATAGACAAGAGCTACTCCTTGCTCAACGAAATGGACTCAACACCGCATATTAAACGCCTAAGAATGTACCTGACTAGTAAGTATCTTAAAACCTATGGATTGCTATGCCTCCGAAAGAGAATCAAGCGTGTGTACAGGGGCATAAACGCAGCAGTGATAGGATTGGAGAGGTTCGGTGAGCAAATGAAGACCCTTTGAAGTCATATTGCATGGTACCCATTTCACGAGTTTCAACTACCCAGGTTTAAGGTAGTCTTCCTTCAGCTAAAACATGCATGTGGAACCTAGAGTATGATCAACCATGTGATCGGGAGACGTGTTCAAATATGTCTCAGTTTTCGTACCCTGGTACTCGGTTGCAACATTCCAGACACTTTACTAACACTCTCCCAACTTGGAGAGTCAGTCCCTTTAACCTCCTGTTTGGCCCAGTTTACAATTTCTGTGGAAGATGAACAGGAATAGCGAGAATCAATGAGAGACTAGCTGGAGGTGTCTGGACGGGCAAATTTAACTCCCATTTCCCACCAGGAAGAGGAATTAACCAAAGGCTCAGCCTGCCGTGCTGGAACCAGATTAGGGCCTGAAGCCATCCTGCGGTGTTGCGGCCAGCTCACAAGAAAGCGAGTTGAAGAAAGGAGCTCAGGGGCACTGTAATTCACAAACCTGCAGAGTTATAAATGACAGCTATCGTCCAAAAATATACTGAAGTAAGGCTGCCAAGAGGACTTGAAAGCAGGGCAGGATTGCAGGAAACCGATTTCAGGAAGTAGACTGGAATTGCATTGAAAGCATAGGAAAAGAGGCAGAACGTCCACAATGATGCACTTGGCCAAAAAGGGCGTATGCGTTTTTTCCTGAATATATTCAGGAAAAAACGCATACGCCATTTTTGGCCAACCAAGCAAACTTGCAAAGCAAATCTGCACTACAATGAAGTCTCACTTCCCCCCGGTCAAAAGGGCCATCTGAAAAAAGTGTAAAATCCAGAAAGGCAGGACAGGCCATGGAGAACTGGGATCCTTGTTATGCTGATGGGCGGGATGTAAATTGCCAACAGACACTCGGGTGAAGTGTATGGTGTTTCCTGAAACAACTAAAAAACAAAGCAACAGAGCCTAGGGCACTTCCACTTATGGTCCTATAGCTTAGGGAAATTAAAATCAAAAAGACACAGCCACCCCAAAGTTTGGGACGCCTCTGTTTACAAGAACCTCGTTTACCGTACAAGTTCAATATCACAGAAAGTGAAAAATGGATAAAGAACTTGTGGTACTTACGTACAATGCAGTATCACTCAGCAATGAAATCTATGTCATAAGGCCCGTAGCAGCATAATGAGTGGATTCAGGTACGATGATTCTAACTGAAATAAGTCACACAGAAAAAGAAACATCATAAGATATCACTAATACACGGAATGTAAACTTGGCTACACAGGAACTGAATTCCAAAACAGAACAGGGTCTCAAATTTAGAAAACCAACTTATGCTTGCTTAAGGGGAAAGGTGAGTTGGGGTGCTGCATAAAACCAGAGATTGAAATGAGCACAGATAAAGTTCCTTAAGCCAAATATGAAATAGACAAGAGCTACTCCTTGCTCAATGAAATGGACTCAACACCCCATATTAAACGCCTAAGAATGTACCTGACTAGTAAGTATCTTAAAACCTATGGATTGCTATGTCTCCAAAAGAGAATCAAGCGTGTGTACAGGGGCATAAACGCAGCAGTGATAGGATTGGAGAGGTTCGGTGAACAAATGAAGACCCTTTTAAGTCATATTGCATGGTACCCATTCCACGGGTTTCAACTACCCAGGTTGTAGGTATTCTTCCTTCAGCTAAAACATGCATGTGGAACCTAGAGTATGATCAACCATGTGATCGGGAGACGTGTTCAAATATGTCTCAGTTTTCGTACCCTGGTACTCGGGTGCAACATTCCAGACGCTTTACTAACACTCTCCCGACTTGGAGAGTCAATCCCTTTAACCTCCTGTTTGGCCCAGTTTGCAATTTCTGCGGAAGATGAACAGGAATAGCGAGAACCAATGAGAGACTACCTGGAGGTGTCTGGACGGGCAAATTTAACTCTCATTTCCCACCAGGAAAAGGAAATAACCAAAGGCTCAGCGTGCCGTTCCGGAACCAGATTAGGGCCTGAAGCCATCCTGCGGTGTTGCGGCCAGCTCAAAAGAAAGTGAGTTGAAGAAAGGAGCTCAGGGGCACTGTAATTCACAAACCTGCAGAGTTATAAATGACAGCTATCGTCCAAAAATAGACTGAAGTAAGGCTGCCAAGAGGACTTGAAAGCGGGGCAGAATTGCAGGAAACCGATTTCAGGAGGTAGACTGGAATTGCATTGAAAGCATAGGAAAAGAGGCAGAACGTCCACAATGATGCACTTGGCCAAAAAGGGCGTATGCGTTTTTTCCTGAATATATTCAGGAAAAAACGCATACGCCCTTTTTGGCCAACCAAGCAAGCTTGCAAAGGAAATCTGCAGTACAGTGAAGTCTCACTGCTCCCCGGTCAAAAGGGCCATCTGAAAAAGTGTAAAATCCAGAAAGGCAGGACAGGCCATGGAGAACTGGGAGCCTTGTTATGCTGATGGGCGGGATGTAAATTGCCAACAGACACTCGGGAGAAGTGTATGGTGTTTCCTGAAACATCTAAAAACAAAGCAACAGAGCCTAGGGCACTTCCACTTATGGTCCTATAGCTTAGGGAATTTAAAATCAAAAAGACACAGTCACCCCAAAGTTTGGGACGCCTCTGTTTACAAGAACCTCTTTTACCGTACAAGTTCAATATCACAGAAAGTGAAAAATGGATAAAGAACTTGTGGTACTTACGTACAATGCAGTATCACTCAGCAATGAAATCTATGTCATCAGGCCTGTAGCAGCATAATGAGTGGATTCAGGTACGATGATTCTAACTGAAATAAGTCACACAGAAAAAGAAACATCATAAGATATCAGTAATACACAGAATGTAAACTTGGCTACACAGGAACTGAATTACAGAACAGAACAGGGTCTCAAATTTAGAAAACCAACTTATGCTTACTTAAGGGGAAAGGTGAGTTGGGGTGCTGCATAAAACCAGAGATTGAAATGAGCACAGATAAAGTTCCTTAAGCCAAATATGGAATAGACAAGAGCTACCCCTTGCTCAATGAAATGGACTCAACACCCCATATTAAACGCCTAAGAATGTACCTGACTAGTAAGTATCTTAAAACCTATGGATTGCTATGTCTCCAAAAGAGAATCAAGCGTCTGTACAGGGGCATAAACGCAGCAGTGATAGGATTGGAGAGGTTCGGTGAGCAAATGAAGACCCTTTGAAGGCATATTGCATGGTACCCATTCCACGGGTCTCAACTCTCCAGGTTTAAGGTATTCTTCCTTCAGCTAAAACATGCATGTGGAACCCAGAGTACGATCAACCATGTGATCAGGAGACGTGTTCAAATATGTCTCAGTTTTCCTCCCCTGGTACTCGGGTGCAACATTCCAGACGCTTTACTAACACTCTCCCCACTTGGAGAGTCAGTCCCTTTAACCTCCTGATTGGCCCAGTTTGCAATTTCTGCGGAAGATGAACAGGAATAGGGAGAACCAATGAGAGACTAGCTGGAGGTGTCTGGATGGGCAAATTTAACTCTCATTTCCCAACAAGAAGAGGAATTAACCAAAGGCTCAGCGTGCCGTGCCGGAACCAGAGTAGGGCCTGAAGCCATCCTGCGGTGTTGCGGCCAGGTCACAAGAAAGCGAGTGGAAGAAAGGAGCTCAGGGGCACTGTAATTCACAAACCTGCAGAGTTATAAATGACAGCTATCGTCCAAAAATAGACTGAAGTAAGGCTGCCAAGAGGACTTGAAAGCGGGGCAGAATTGCAGGAAACCGATTTCAGGAGGTAGACTGGAATTGCATTGAAAGCATAGGAAAAGAGGCAGAACGTCCACAATGATGCACTTGGCCAAAAAGGGCGTATGCGTTTTTTCCTGAATATATTCAGGAAAAACGCATACACCCTTTTTGGCCATCCAAGCAAGCTTGCAAAGGAAATCTGCACTACAATGAAGTCTCACTTCCCCCCGGTCAAAAGGGCCATCTGAAAAAAGTGTAAAATCCAGAAAGGCAGGACAGGCCATGGAGAACTGGGAGCCTTGTTATGCTGATGGGCGGGATGTAAATTGCCAACAGACACTCGGGAGAAGTGTATGGTGTTTCCTGAAACGCCTAAGAAACAAAGCAACAGAGCCTAGGGCACTTCCACTTATGGTCCTATAGCTTAGGGAAATTAAAATCAAAAAGACACAGCCACCCCAAAGTTTGGGACGCCTCTGTTTACAAGAACCTCGTTTACAGTACAAGTTCAACATCGCAGAAAGTGAAAAATGGATAAAGAAGTTGTGGTATTTACTTACAAAGCAATATCACTCAGCAATGAAATCTATGTCATCAGGCCCTTAGCAGCACAATGAGTGGATTCAGGTATGATGATTCTAACTGAAATAAGTCACACAGAAAAAGAAACATCATAAGATATCAGTAATACACGGAATGTAAACTTGACTACACAGGAACTGAATTACAGAACAGAACAAGGTCTCAAATTTAGAAAACCAACTTATGCTTGCTTAAGGGTAAAGGTGAGTTGGGGTGCTGCATAAAACCAGAGATTGAAATGAGCACAGATAAAGTTCCTTAAGCCAAATATGGAATAGACAAGAGCTACTCCTTGCTCAACGAAATGGACTCAACACCCCATATTAAACGCCTAAGAATGTACCTGACTAGTAAGTATCTTAAAACCTACGGATTGCTATGTCTCCGAAAGAGAATCAAGCATGTGTACAGGGGCATAAACGCAGCAGTGATAGATTTGGAGAGGTTCGGTGAGCAAATGAATACCCTTTGAAGATATATTGCATGGTACCCATTCCACGGGTCTCAACTCTCCAGGTTTAAGGTATTCTTCCTTCAGCTAAAACATGCATGTGGAACCTGGAGTATGATCAACAGTGTGAACGGGAGACGTGTTCAAATATGTCTCAGTTTTCCTCCCCTGGTACTCGGGTGCAATATTCCAGACGCTTTACTAACACTCTCCCCACTTGGAGAGTCAGCGCCTTTAACCTCCTGTTTGGCCCAGTTTGCAATTTCTGCGGAAGATGAACAGGAATAGGGAGAACCAATGAGAGACTA
The DNA here is from genome assembly GCF_951394435.1 of Stenella coeruleoalba. Lineage (NCBI taxonomy): Eukaryota > Metazoa > Chordata > Mammalia > Artiodactyla > Delphinidae > Stenella > Stenella coeruleoalba. Next base: position 530,555 of record NW_027646214.1, read on the forward strand.
GCTGGAGGTGTCTGGACGGGCAAATTTAACTCTCATTTCCCACCATGAAGAGGAATTAACCAAAGGCTCAGCATGCCGTGCCGGAACCAGATTAGGGCCTGAAGCCATCCTGCGGTGTTGCGGTCAGCTCACAAGAAAGCGAGTTGAAGAAAGGAGCTCAGGGGCACTGTAATTCACAAACCTGCAGAGTTATAAATGACAGCTATCGTCCAAAAATATACTGAAGTAAGGCTGCCAAGAGGACTTGAAAGCGGGGCAGAATTGCAGGAAACCGATTTCAGGAGGTAGACTGGAATTGCATTGAAAGCATAGGAAAAGAGGCAGAACGTCCACAATGATGCACTTGGCCAAAAAGGGCGTATGCGTTTTTTCCTGAATATATTCAGGAAAAAACGCATACGCACTTTTTGGCCAACCAAGCAAGCTTGCAAAGGAAATCTGCACTACAATGAAGTCTCACTTCCCCCCGGTCAAAAGGGCCATCTGAAAAAAGTGTAAAATCCAGAAAGGCAGGACAGGCCATGGAGAACTGGGAGCCTTGTTATGCTGATGGGCGGGATGTAAATTGCCAACAGACACTCGGGAGAAGTGTATGGTGTTTCCTGAAACAACTAAAAAACAAAGCAACAGAGCCTAGGGCACTTCCACTTATGGTCCTAGAGCTCATGGAAATTAAAATCAAAAAGACACAGCCACCCCAAAGTTTGGGACGCCTCTGTTTACAAGAACGTCATTTACCATACAAGTTCAATATCACAGAAAGTGAAAAATGGATAAAGAACTTGTGGTACTTACGTACAATGCAGTATCACTCAGCAATGAAATCTATGTCATCAGGCCCGTAGCAGCATAATGAGTGGATTCAGGTACGATGATTCTAACTGAAATAAGTCACAGAGAAAAAGAAACATCATAAGATATCACTAATACACGGAATGTAAACTTGGCTACACAGGAACTGAATTCCAAAACAGAACAGGGTCTCAAATTTAGAAAACCAACTTATGCTTGCTTAAGGGGAAAGGTGAGTTCGGGTGGTGCATAAAACCAGAGATTGAAATGAGCACAGATAAAGTTCCTTAAGCCAAATATGGAATAGACAAGAGCTACTCCTTGCTCAACGAAATGGACTCAACACCGCATATTAAACGCCTAAGAATGTACCTGACTAGTAAGTATCTTAAAACCTATGGATTGCTATGTCTCCGAAAGAGAATCAAGCGTGTGTACAGGGGCATAAACGCAGCAGTGATAGGATTGGAGAGGTTCGGTGAGCAAATGAAGACCCTTTGAAGTCATATTGCATGGTACCCATTTCACGAGTTTCAACTACCCAGGTTTAAGGTAGTCTTCCTTCAGCTAAAACATGCATGTGGAACCTAGAGTATGATCAACCATGTGATCGGGAGACGTGTTCAAATATGTCTCAGTTTTCGTACCCTGGTACTCGGTTGCAACATTCCAGACACTTTACTAACACTCTCCCAACTTGGAGAGTCAGTCCCTTTAACCTCCTGTTTGGCCCAGTTTACAATTTCTGTGGAAGATGAACAGGAATAGCGAGAATCAATGAGAGACTAGCTGGAGGTGTCTGGACGGGCAAATTTAACTCCCATTTCCCACCAGGAAGAGGAATTAACCAAAGGCTCAGCCTGCCGTGCTGGAACCAGATTAGGGCCTGAAGCCATCCTGCGGTGTTGCGGCCAGCTCACAAGAAAGCGAGTTGAAGAAAGGAGCTCAGGGGCACTGTAATTCACAAACCTGCAGAGTTATAAATGACAGCTATCGTCCAAAAATATACTGAAGTAAGGCTGCCAAGAGGACTTGAAAGCAGGGCAGGATTGCAGGAAACCGATTTCAGGAAGTAGACTGGAATTGCATTGAAAGCATAGGAAAAGAGGCAGAACGTCCACAATGATGCACTTGGCCAAAAAGGGCGTATGCGTTTTTTCCTGAATATATTCAGGAAAAAACGCATACGCCATTTTTGGCCAACCAAGCAAACTTGCAAAGGAAATCTGCACTACAATGAAGTCTCACTTCCCCCCGGTCAAAAGGGCCATCTGAAAAAAGTGTAAAATCCAGAAAGGCAGGACAGGCCATGGAGAACTGGGATCCTTGTTATGCTGATGGGCGGGATGTAAATTGCCAACAGACACTCGGGTGAAGTGTATGGTGTTTCCTGAAACAACTAAAAAACAAAGCAACAGAGCCTAGGGCACTTCCACTTATGGTCCTATAGCTTAGGGAAATTAAAATCAAAAAGACACAGCCACCCCAAAGTTTGGGACGCCTCTGTTTACAAGAACCTCGTTTACCGTACAAGTTCAATATCACAGAAAGTGAAAAATGGATAAAGAACTTGTGGTACTTACGTACAATGCAGTATCACTCAGCAATGAAATCTATGTCATAAGGCCCGTAGCAGCATAATGAGTGGATTCAGGTACGATGATTCTAACTGAAATAAGTCACACAGAAAAAGAAACATCATAAGATATCACTAATACACGGAATGTAAACTTGGCTACACAGGAACTGAATTCCAAAACAGAACAGGGTCTCAAATTTAGAAAACCAACTTATGCTTGCTTAAGGGGAAAGGTGAGTTGGGGTGCTGCATAAAACCAGAGATTGAAATGACCACAGATAAATTTCCTTAAACCAAATATGAAATAGACAAGAGCTACTCCTTGCTCAATGAAATGGACTCAACACCCCATATTAAACGCCTAAGAATGTACCTGACTAGTAATTATCTTAAAACCTATGGATTGCTATGTCTCCGAAAGAGAATCAAGCATGTGTACAGGGGCATAAACGCAGCAGTGATAGATTTGGAGAGGTTCGGTGAGCAAATGAATACCCTTTGAAGACATATTGCATGGTACCCATTCCACGGGTCTCAACTCTCCAGGTTTAAGGTATTCTTCCTTCAGCTAAAACATGCATGTGGAACCTGGAGTATGATCAACAGTGTGAACGGGAGACGTGTTCAAATATGTCTCAGTTTTCCTCCACTGGTACTCGGGTGCAACATTCCAGACGCTTTACTAACACTCTCCCGACTTGGAGAGTCAGTCCCTTTAACCTCCTGTTTGGCCCAGTTTGCAATTTCTGCGGAAGATGAACAGGAATAGCGAGAACCAATGAGAGACTAGCTGGAGGTGTCTGGACGGGCAAATTTAACTCTCATTTCCCACCAGGAAGAGGAAATAACCAAAGGCTCAGCGTGCCGTGCCGGAACCAGATTAGGGCCTGAAGCCATCCTGCGGTGTTGCGGCCAGGTCACAAGAAAGCGAGTTGAAGAAAGGAGCTCAGGGGCACTGTAATTCACAAACCTGCAGAGTTATAAATGACAGCTATCGTCCAAAAATAGACTGAAGTAAGGCTGCCAAGAGGACTTGAAAGCGGGGCAGAATTGCAGGAAACCGATTTCAGGAGGTAGACTGGAATTGCATTGAAAGCATAGGAAAAGAGGCAGAACGTCCACAATGATGCACTTGGCCAAAAAGGGCGTATGCGTTTTTTCCTGAATATATTCAGGAAAAAACGCATACGCCCTTTTTGGCCAACCAAGCAAGCTTGCAAAGGAAATCTACACGACAATGAAGTCTCACTTCCCCCCGGTCAAAAGGGCCATCTGAAAAAAGTGTAAAATCCAGAAAGGCAGGACAGGCCATGGACAACTGGGAGCCTTGTTATGCTGATGGGCGGGATGTAAATTGCCAACAGACACTCGGGAGAAGTGTATGGTGTTTCCTGAAACATCTAAAAAACAAAGCAACAGAGCCTAGGGCACTGCCACTTATGGTCCTATAGCTTAGGGAAATTAAAATCAAAAAGACACAGCCACCCCAAAGTTTGGAACGGCTCTGTTTACAAGAACCTCGTTTACAGTACAAGTTCAACATCCCAGAAAGTGAAAAATGGATAAAGAAGTTGTGGTATTTACTTACAAAGCAATATCACTCAGCAATGAAATCTATGTCATCAGGCCCTTAGCATCACAATGAGTGGATTCAGGTATGATGATTCTAACTGAAATAAGTCACACAGAAAAAGAAACATCATAAGATATCAGTAATACACGGAATGTAAACTTGGCTACACAGGAACTGAATTACAGAACAGAACAGGGTCTCAAATTTAGAAAACCAACTTATGCTTGCTTAAGGGTAAAGGTGAGTTGGGGTGCTGCATAAAACCAGAGATTGAAATGAGCACAGATAAAGTTCCTTAAGTCAAATATGGAATAGACAAGAGCTACTCCTTGCTCAACAAAATGGACTCAACACCGCATATTAAACGCCTAAGAATGTACCTGACTAGTAAGTATCGTAAAACCTATGGATTGCTATGTCTCCAAAAGAGAATCAAGCATGTGTACAGGGGCATAAACGCAGCAGTGATAGGATTGGAGAGGTTCGGTGAGCAAATGAAGACCCTTTGAAGTCATATTGCATGGTACCCACTACACGGGTCTCAACTCTCCAGGTTTAAGGTATTCTTCCTTCAGCTAAAACATGCATGTGGAACCCAAGTATGATCAACCATGTGAACGGGAGACGTGTTCAAATATGTCTCAGTTTTCCTCCCCTGGTACTGGGGTGCAACATTCCAGACGCTTTACTAACACTCTCCCCACTTGGAGAGTCAGCACCTTTAACCTCCTGTTTGGCCCAGTTTGCAATTTCTGCGGAAGATGAACAGGAATAGCGAGAACCAATGAGAGACAAGCTGGAGGTGTCTGGACGGGCAAATTTAACTCTCATTTCCCACCAGGAAGAGGAAATAACCAAAGGCTCAGCGTGCCGTGCCGGAACCAGATTAGGGCCTGAAGCCATCCTGCGGTGTTGCGGCCAGGTCACAAGAAAGCGAGTTGAAGAAAGGAGCTCAGGGGCACTGTAATTCACAAACCTGCAGAGTTATAAATGACAGCTATCGTCCAAAAATAGACTGAAGTAAGGCTGCCAAGAGGACTTGAAAGCGGGGCAGAATTGCAGGAAACCGATTTCAGGAGGTAGACTGGAATTGCATTGAAAGCATAGGAAAAGAGGCAGAACGTCCACAATGATGCACTTGGCCAAAAAGGGCGTATGCGTTTTTTCCTGAATATATTCAGGAAAAAACGCATACGCCCTTTTTGGCCAACCAAGCAAGCTTGCAAAGGAAATCTGCACTACAATGAAGTCTCACTTCCCCCCGGTCAAAAGGGCCATCTGAAAAAAGTGTAAAATCCAGAAAGGCAGGACAGGCCATGGACAACTGGGAGCCTTGTTATGCTGATGGGCGGGATGTAAATTGCCAACAGACACTCGGGAGAAGTGTATGGTGTTTCCTGAAACATCTAAAAAACAAAGCAACAGAGCCTAGGGCACTGCCACTTATGGTCCTATAGCTTAGGGAAATTAAAATCAAAAAGACACAGCCACCCCAAAGTTTGGAACGGCTCTGTTTACAAGAACCTCGTTTACAGTACAAGTTCAACATCCCAGAAAGTGAAAAATGGATAAAGAAGTTGTGGTATTTACTTACAAAGCAATATCACTCAGCAATGAAATCTATGTCATCAGGCCCTTAGCATCACAATGAGTGGATTCAGGTATGATGATTCTAACTGAAATAAGTCACACAGAAAAAGAAACATCATAAGATATCAGTAATACACGGAATGTAAACTTGGCTACACAGGAACTGAATTACAGAACAGAACAGGGTCTCAAATTTAGAAAACCAACTTATGCTTGCTTAAGGGTAAAGGTGAGTTGGGGTGCTGCATCAAACCAGAGATTGAAATGAGCACAGATAAAGTTCCTTAAGTCAAATATGGAATAGACAAGAGCTACTCCTTGCTCAACGAAATGGACTCAACACCGCATATTAAACGCCTAAGAATGTACCTGACTAGTAAGTATCGTAAAACCTATGGATTGCTATGTCTCCAAAAGAGAATCAAGCATGTGTACAGGGGCATAAACGCAGCAGTGATAGGATTGGAGAGGTTCGGTGAGCAAATGAAGACCCTTTGAAGTCATATTGCATGGTACCCATTACACGGGTCTCAACTCTCCAGGTTTAAGGTATTCTTCCTTCAGCTAAAACATGCATGTGGAACCCAAGTATGATCAACCATGTGAACGGGAGACGTGTTCAAATATGTCTCAGTTTTCCTCCCCTGGTACTCGGGTGCAACATTCCAGACGCTTTACTAACACTCTCCCCACTTGGAGAGTCAGCGCCTTTAACCTCCTGTTTGGCCCAGTTTGCAATTTCTGCGGAAGATGAACAGGAATAGCGAGAACCAATGAGAGACTAGCTGGAGGTGTCTGGACGGGCAAATTTAACTCTCATTTCCCACCAGGAAGAGGAAATAACCAAAGGCTCAGCGTGCCGTGCCGGAACCAGATTAGGGCCTGAAGCCATCCTGCGGTGTTGCGGCCAGGTCACAAGAAAGCGAGTTGAAGAAAGGAGCTCAGGGGCACTGTAATTCACAAACCTGCAGAGTTATAAATGACAGCTATCGTCCAAAAATAGACTGAAGTAAGGCTGCCAAGAGGACTTGAAAGCGGGGCAGAATTGCAGGAAACCGATTTCAGGAGGTAGACTGGAATTGCATTGAAAGCATAGGAAAAGAGGCAGAACGTCCACAATGATGCACTTGGCCAAAAAGTGCGTATGCGTTTTTTCCTGAATATATTCAGGAAAAAACGCATACGCCCTTTTTGGCCAACCAAGCAAGCTTGCAAAGGAAATCTGCACTACAATGAAGTCTCACTTCCCTCCGGTCAAAAGGGCTATCTGAAAAAAGTGTAAAATCCAGAAAGACAAGACAGGCCATGGAGAACTGGGAGCCTTGTTATGGTGATGGGCGGGATGTAAATTGCCAACAACCACTCAGGAGAAGTGTATGGTGTTTCCTGAAACATGTAAAAAACAAAGCAACAGAACCTAGGGCACTTCCACTTATGGTCCTATAGCTTAGGGAAATTAAAATCAAAAAGACACAGCCACCCCAAAGTTTGGAACGGCTCTGTTTACAAGAACCTCGTTTACAGTACATGTTCAACATCACAGAAAGTGAAAAATGGATAAAGAAGTTGTGGTATTTACTTACAAAGCAATATCACTCAGCAATGAAATCTGTGTCATGAGGCCCTTAGCAGCACAATGAGTGGATTCAGGTACGATGATTCTAACTGAAATAAGTCACACAAAAAAAGAAACATCATAAGATATCACTAATACACGGAATGTAAACTTGGCTACACAGGAACTGAATTCCAAAACAGAACAGGGTCTCAAATTTAGAAAACCAACTTATGCTTGCTTAAGGGTAAAGGTGAGTTGGGGTGCTGCATAAAACCAGAGATTGAAATGAGCACAGATAAAGTTCCTTAAGTCAAATATGGAATAGACAAGAGCTACTCCTTGCTCAACGAAATGGACTCAACACCGCATATTAAACGCCTAAGAATGTACCTGACTAGTAAGTATCGTAAAACCTATGGATTGCTATGTCTCCAAAAGAGAATCAAGCATGTGTACAGGGGCATAAACGCAGCAGTGATAGGATTGGAGAGGTTCGGTGAGCAAATGAAGACCCTTTGAAGTCATATTGCATGGTACGCATTACACGGGTCTCAACTCTCCAGGTTTAAGGTATTCTTCCTTCAGCTAAAACATGCATGTGGAACCTAGAGTATGATCAACCATGTGATCGGGAGACGTGTTCAAATATGTCTCAGTTTTCCTCCACTGGTACTCGGGTGCAACATTCCAGACGCTTTACTAACACTCTCCCGACTTGGAGAGTCAGTCCCTTTAACCTCCTGTTTGGCCCAGTTTGCAAATTCTGCGGAAGATGAACAGGAATAGCGAGAACCAATGAGAGACTAGCTGGAGGTGTCTGGACGGGCAAATTTAACTCTCATTTCCCACCAGGAAGAGGAATTAACCAAAGGCTCAGCGTGCCGTGCCAGAACCAGATTAGGGCCTGAAGCCATCCTGCGGTGTTGCGGCCAGGTCACAAGAAAGCTAGTTGAAGAAAGGAGATCAGGGGCACTGTAATTCACAAACCTGCAGACTTATAACTGACAGCTATCGTCCAAAAATAGACTGAAGTAAGGCTGCCAAGAGGACTTGAAAGCGGGGCAGAATTGCAGGAAACCGATTTCAGGAGGTAGACTGGAATTGCATTGAAAGCATAGGAAAAGAGGCAGAACGTCCACAATGATGCACTTGGCCAAAAAGGGCGTATGCGTTTTTTCCTGAATATATTCAGGAAAAAACGCATACGCCCTTTTTGGCCAACCAAGCAAGCTTGCAAAGGAAATCTGCACTACAATGAAGTCTCACTTCCCCCCGGCCAAACGGGCCATCTGAAAAAAGTGTAAAATCCAGAAAGGCAACAGGCCATTGAGAACTGGGAGCCTTGTTATGCTGATGGGCGGGATGTAAATTGCCAACAGACACCTGGGAGAAGTGTATGGTGTTTCCTGAAACATCTAAAAAACAAAGCAACAGAGCCTAGGGCACTGCCACTTATGGTCCTATAGCTTAGGGAAATTAAAATAAAAAAGACACAGCCACCCCAAAGTTTGGAATGGCTCTGTTTACAAGAACCTCGTTTACAGTACAAGTTCAACATCGCAGAAAGTGAAAAATGGATAAAGAAGTTGTGGTATTTACTTACAAAGCAATATCACTCAGCAATGAAATCTATGTCATCAGGCCCTTAGCAACACAATGAGTGGATTCAGGTATGATGATTGTAACTGAAATAAGTCACACAGAAAAAGAAACATCATAAGATATCAGTAATACACGGAATGTAAACTTGGCTACACAGGAACTGAATTACAGAACAGAACAGGGTCTCAAATTTAGAAAACCAACTTATGCTTGCTTAAGGGGAAAGGTGAGTTGGGGTGCTGCATAAAACCAGAGATTGAAATGAGCACAGATAAAGTTCCTTAAGTCAAATATGGAATAGACAAGAGCTACTCCTTGCTCAACGAAATGGACTCAACACCGCATATTAAACGCCTAAGAATGTACCTGACTAGTAAGTATCGTAAAACCTATGGATTGCTATGTCTCCAAAAGAGAATCAAGCATGTGTACACGGGCATAAACGCAGCAGTGATAGGATTGGAGAGGTTCGGTGAGCAAATGAAGACCCTTTGAAGTCATATTGCATGGTACCCATTCCACGGGTCTCAACTCTCCAGGTTTAAGGTATTCTTCCTTCAGCTAAAACATGCATGTGGAACCCAAGTATGATCAACCATGTGAACGGGAGACGTGTTCAAATATGTCTCAGTTTTCCTCCCCTGGTACTCGGGTGCAACATTCCAGACTCTTTACTAACACTCTCCCCACTTGGAGAGTCAGCGCCTTTAACCTCCTGTTTGGCCCAGTTTGCAATTTCTGCGGAAGATGAACAGGAATAGCGAGAACCAATGAGAGACTAGCTGGAGGTGTCTGGACGGGCAAATTTAACTCTCATTTCCCACCAGGAAGAGGAAATAACCAAAGGCTCAGCGTGCCGTGCCGGAACCAGATTAGGGCCTGAAGCCATCCTGCGGTGTTGCGGCCAGCTCACAAGAAAGCGAGTTGAAGAAAGGAGCTCAGGGGCACTGTAATTCACAAACCTGCAGAGTTATAAATGACAGCTATCGTCCAAAAATAGACTGAAGTAAGGCTGCCAAGAGGACTTGAAAGCGGGGCAGAATTGCAGGAAACCGATTTCAGGAGGTAGACTGGAATTGCATTGAAAGCATAGGAAAAGAGGCAGAACGTCCACAATGATGCACTTGGCCAAAAAGGGCGTATGCGTTTTTTCCTGAATATATTCAGGAAAAAACGCATACGCCCTTTTTGGCCAACCAAGCAAGCTTGCAAAGGAAATCTGCACTATAATGAAGTCTCACTTCCCCCCGGTCAAAAGGGCCATCTGAAAAAAGTTTAAAATCCAGAAAGGCAGGACAGGCCATGGACAACTGGGAGCCTTGTTATGCTGATGGGCGGGATGTAAATTGCCAACAGACACTCGGGAGAAGTGTATGGTGTTTCCTGAAACATCTAAAAAACAAAGCAACAGAGCCTAGGGCACTGCCACTTATGGTCCTATAGCTTAGGGAAATTAAAATCAAAAAGACACAGCCACCCCAAAGTTTGGAACGGCTCTGTTTACAAGAACCTCGTTTACAGTACAAGTTCAACATCCTAGAAAGTGAAAAATGGATAAAGAAGTTGTGGTATTTACTTACAAAGCAATATCACTCAGCAATGAAATCTATGTCATCAGGCCCTTAGCATCACAATGAGTGGATTCAGGTATGATGATTCTAACTGAAATAAGTCACACAGAAAAAGAAACATCATAAGATATCAGTAATACACGGAATGTAAACTTGGCTACACAGGAACTGAATTACAGAACAGAACAGGGTCTCAAATTTAGAAAACCAACTTATGCTTGCTTAAGGGGAAAGGTGAGTTGGGGTGCTGCATAAAACCAGAGATTGAAATGAGCACAGATAAAGTTCCTTAAGTCAAATATGGAATAGACAAGGGCTACTCCTTGCTCAACGAAATGGACTCAACACCGCATATTAAACGCCTAAGAATGTACCTGACTAGTAAGTATCGTAAAACCTATGGATTGCTATGTCTCCAAAAGAGAATCAAGCATGTGTACAGGGGCATAAACGCAGCAGTGATAGGATTGGAGAGGTTCGGTGAGCAAATGAAGACCCTTTGAAGTCATATTGCATGGTACCCATTCCACGGGTCTCAACTCTCCAGGTTTAAGGTATTCTTCCTTCAGCTAAAACATGCATGTGGAACCCAAGTATGATCAACCATGTGAACGGGAGACGTGTTCAAATATGTCTCAGTTTTCCTCCCCTGGTACTCGGGTGCAACATTCCAGACGCTTTACTAACACTCTCCCCACTTGGAGAGTCAGCGCCTTTAACCTCCTGTTTGGCCCAGTTTGCAATTTCTGCGGAAGATGAACAGAAATAGCGAGAACCAATGAGAGGCTAGCTGGAGGTGTCTGGACGGGCAAATTTAACTCTCATTTCCCACCAGGAAGAGGAAATAACCAAAGGCTCAGCGTGCCGTACCGGAACCAGATTAGGGCCTGAAGCCATCCTGCGGTTTTGCGGCCAGCTCAAAAGAAAGCGAGTTGAAGAAAGGAGCTCAGGGGCACTGTAATTCACAAACCTGCAGAGTTATAAATGACAGCTATCGTCCAAAAATACACTGAAGTAAGGCTGCCAAGAGGACTTGAAAGCGGGGCAGAATTGCAGGAAACCGATTTCAGGAGGTAGACTGGAATTGCATTGAAAGCATAGGAAAAGAGGCAGAACGTCCACAATGATGCACTTGGCCAAAAAGGGCGTATGCGTTTTTTCCTGAATGTATTCAGGAAAAAACACATACGCCCTTTTTGGCCAAACAAGCAAGCTTGCAAAGGAAATCTGCACTACAATGAAGTCTCACTTCCCCCCGGTCAAAAGGGCCATCTGAAAAAAGTGTAAAATCCAGAAAGGCAGGACAGGCCATGGAGAACTGGGAGCCTTGTTATGCTGATGGGCGGGATGTAAATTGCCAACAACCACTCGGGAGAAGTGTATGGTGTTTCCTGAAACATCTAAAAAACAAAGCAACAGAACCTAGGGCACTTCCACTTATGGTCCTATAGCTTAGGGAAATTAAAATCAAAAAGACACAGCCACCCCAAAGTTTGGAACAGCTCTGTTTACAAGAACCTCGTTTACAGTACAAGTTCAACATCGCAGAAAGTGAAAAATGGATAAAGAAGTTGTGGTATTTACTTACAAAGCAATATCACTCAGCAATGAAATCTGTGTCATCAGGCCCTTAGCAGCACAATGAGTGGATTCAGGTATGATGATTCTAACTGAAGTAAGTCACACAGAAAAAGAAACATCATAAGATATCAGTAATACACGGAATGTAAACTTGGCTACACAGGAACTGAATTACAGAACAGAACAGGGACTCAAATTTAGAAAACCAACTTATGCTTGCTTAAGGGTAAAGGTGAGTTGGGGTGCTGCATAAAACCAGAGATTGAAATGAGCACAGATAAAGTTCCTTAAGTCAAATATGGAATAGACAAGAGCTACTCCTTGCTCAACGAAATGGACTCAACACCGCATATTAAACGCCTAAGAATGTACCTGACTAGTAAGTATCTTAAAACCTATGGATTGCTATGTCTCCGAAAGAGAATCAAGCATGTGTACAGGGGCATAAACGCAGCAGTGATAGGATTGGAGAGGTTCGGTGAGCAAATGAAGACCCTTTGAAGTCATATTGCATGGTACCCATTCCACGGGTCTCAACTCTCCAGGTTTAAGGTATTCTTCCTTCAGCTAAAACATGCATGTGGAACCCAAGTATGATCAACCATGTGAACGGGAGACGTGTTCAAATATGTCTCAGTTTTCGTACCCTGGTACTCGGGTGCAACATTCCAGACGCTTTACTAACACTCTCCCCACTTGGAGAGTCAGTGCCTTTAACCTCCTGTTTGGCCCAGTTTGCAATTTCTGCGGAAGATGAACAGGAATAGCGAGAACAAATGAGAGACTAGCTGGAGGTGTCTGGACGGGCAAATTTAACTCTCATTTCCCACCAGGAAGAGGAAATAACCAAAGGCTCAGCGTGCCGTGCCGGAACCAGATTAGGGCCTGAAGCCATCCTGCGGTGTTGCGGCCAGGTCACAAGAAAGCGAGTTGAAGAAAGGAGCTCAGGGGCACTGTAATTCACAAACCTGCAGAGTTATAAATGACAGCTATCGTCCAAAAATAAACTGAAGTAAGGCTGCCAAGAGGACTTGAAAGCGGGGCAGAATTGCAGGAAACCGATTTCAGGAGGTAGACTGGAATTGCATTGAAAGCATAGGAAAAGAGGCAGAACGTCCACAATGATGCACTTGGCCAAAAAGGGCGTATGCGTTTTTTCCTGAATATATTCAGGAAAAAACGCATACGCACTTTTTGACCAACCAAGCAAGCTTGCAAAGGAAATCTGCACTACAATGAAGTCTCACTTCCACCCGGTCAAAAGGGCCATCTGAAAAAAGTGTAAAATCCAGAAAGGCAGGACAGGCCATGGACAACTGGGAGCCTTGTTATGCTGATGGGCGGGATGTAAATTGCCAACAGACACTCGGGAGAAGTGTATGGTGTTTCCTGAAACATCTAAAAAACAAAGCAACAGAGCCTAGGGCACTGCCACTTATGGTCCTATAGCTTAGGGAAATTAAAATCAAAAAGACACAGCCACCCCAAAGTTTGGGACGCCTCTGTTTACAAGAACCTCGTTTACCGTACAAGTTCAACATCGCAGAAAGTGAAAAATGGATAAAGAAGTTGTGGTATTTACTTACAAAGCAATATCACTCAGCAATGAATTCTATGTCATCAGGCCCTTAGCATCACAATGAGTGTATTCAGGTATGATGATTCTAACTGAAATAAGTCACACAGAAAAAGAAACATCATAAGATATCAGTAATACACGGAATGTAAACTTGGCTACACAGGAACTGAATTACAGAACAGAACAGGGTCTCAAATTTAGAAAACCAACTTATGCTTGCTTAAGGGGAAAGGTGAGTTGGGGTGCTGCATAAAACCAGAGATTGAAATGAGCACAGATAAAGTTCCTTAAGCCAAATATGGAATAGACAAGAGCTACTCCTTGCTCAACGAAATGGACTCAACACCGCATATTAAACGCCTAAGAATGTACCTGACTAGTAAGTATCTTAAAACCTATGGATTGCTATGTCTCCGAAGGAGAATCAAGCATGTGTACAGGGGCATAAACGCAGCAGTGATAGGATTGGAGAGGTTCGGTGAGCAAATGAAGACCCTTTGAAGTCATATTGCATGGTACCCATTCCACGGGTTTCAACTACCCAGGTTTTAGGTATTCTTCCTTCAGCTAAAACATGCATGTGGAACCCAAGTATGATCAACCATGTGAACGGGAGACGTGTTCAAATATGTCTCAGTTTTCCTCCCCTGGTACTCGGGTGCAACATTCCAGACGCTTTACTAACACTCTCCCCACTTGGAGAGTCAGCGCCTTTAACCTCCTGTTTGGCCCAGTTTGCAATTTCTGCGGAAGATGAACAGGAATAGCGAGAACCAATGAGAGACTAGCTGAAGGTGTCTGGACGGGCAAATTTAACTCTCATTTCCCACCAGGAAAAGGAAATAACCAAAGGCTCAGCTTGCCGTGCCGGAACCAGATTAGGGCCTGAAGCCATCCTGCGGTGTTGCAGCCAGGTCACAAGAAAGCAAGTTGAAGAAAGGAGCTCATGGGCACTGTAATGCACAAACCTGCAGAGTTATAAATGACAGCTATCCTCCAAAAATAGACTGAAGTAAGGCTGCCAAGAGGACTTGAAAGCGGGGCAGAATTGCAGGAAACCGATTTCAGGAGGTAGACTGGAATTGCATTGAAAGCATAGGAAAAGAGGCAGAACCTCCACAATGATGCACTTGGCCAAAAAGGGCGTATGCGTTTTTTCCTGAATATATTCAGGAAAAAACGCATACGCCCTTTTTGGCCAACCAAGCAAGCTTGCAAAGGAAATCTGCACTACAATGAAGTCTCACTTCCCCCTGGTCAAAAGGGCCATCTGAAAAAAGTGTAAAATCCAGAAAGGCAGGACAGGCCATGGAGAACTGGGAGCCTTGTTATGCTGAAGGGCGGGATGTAAATTGCCAACAACCACTCGGGAGAAGTGTATGGTTTTTCCTGAAACATCTAAAAAACAAAGCAACAGAACCTAGGGCACTTCCACTTATGGTCCTATAGCTTAGGGAAATTAAAATAAAAAAGACACAGCCACCCCAAAGTTTGGAACGGATCTGTTTACAAGAACCTCATTTACAGTACAAGTTCAACATCGCAGAAAGTGAAAAATGGATAAAGAAGTTGTGGTATTTACTTACAAAGCAATATCACTCAGCAATGAAATCTGTGTCATCAGGCCCGTAGCAGCACAATGAGTGGATTCAGGTATGATGATTCTAACTGAAGTAAGTCACACAGAAAAAGAAACATCATAAGATATCACTAATACACGGAATGTAAACTTGGCTACACAGGAACTGAATTACAGAACAGAACAGGGTCTCAAATTTAGAAAACCAACTTATGCTTGCTTAAGGGTAAAGGTGAGTTGGGGTGCTGCATAAAACCAGAGATTGAAATGAGCACAGATAAAGTTCCTTAAGCCAAATATGGAATAGACAAGAGCTACTCCTTGCTCAACGAAATGGACTCAACACCGCATATTAAACGCCTAAGAATGTACCTGACTAGTAAGTATCTTAAAACCTATGGATTGCTATGTCTCCGAAAGAGAATCAAGCATGTGTACAGGGGCATAAACGCAGCAGTGATAGGATTGGAGAGGTTCGGTGAGCAAATGAAGACCCTTTGAAGTCATATTGCATGGTACCCATTCCACGGGTTTCAACTACGCAGGTTTTAGGTATTCTTCCTTCAGCTAAAACATGCATGTGGAACCCAAGTATGATCAACCATGTGAACGGGAGACGTGTTCAAATATGTCTCAGTTTTCCTCCCCTGGTACTCGGGTGCAACATTCCAGACGCTTTACTAACACTCTCCCCACTTGGAGAGTCAGCGCCTTTAACCTCCTGTTTGGCCCAGTTTGCAATTTCTGCGGAAGATGAACAGGAATAGCGAGAACCAATGAGAGGCTAGCTGGAGGTGTCTGGACGGGCAAATTTAACTCTCATTTCCCACCAGGAAGAGGAAATAACCAAAGGCTCAGCGTGCCGTACCGGAACCAGATTAGGGCCTGAAGCCATCATGCGGTGTTGCGGCCAGCTCTAAAGAAAGCAAGTTGAACAAAGGAGCTCAGGGGCACTGTAATTCACAAACCTGCAGAGTTATAAATGACAGCTATCGTCCAAAAATAGACTGAAGTAAGGCTGCCAAGAGGACTTGAAAGCGGGGCAGAATTGCAGGAAACCGATTTCAGGAGGTAGACTGGAATTGCATTGAAAGCATAGGAAAAGAGGCAGAACGTCCACAATGATGCACTTGGCCAAAAAGGGCGTATGCGTTTTTTCCTGAATATATTCAGGAAAAAACGCATACGCCCTTTTTGGCCAACCAAGCAAGCTTGCAAAGGAAATCTGCACTACAATGAAGTCTCACTTCCCCCCGGTCAAAAGGGCCATCTGAAAAAAGTGTAAAATCCAGAAAGGCAGGACAGGCCATGGAGAACTTGGAGCCTTGTTATGCTAATGGGCGGGATGTAAATTGCCAACAACCACTCGGGAGAAGTGTATGGTGTTTCCTGAAACATGTAAAAAACAAAGCAACAGAACCTAGGGCACTTCCACTTATGGTCCTATAGCTTAGGGAAATTAAAATCAAAAAGACACAGCCACCCCAAAGCTTGGAACGGCTCTGTTTACAAGAACCTCGTTTACAGTATAAGTTCAACATCGCAGAAAGTGAAAAATGGATAAAGAAGTTGTGGTATTTACTTACAAAGCAATATCACTCAGCAATGAAATCTGTGTCATCAGGCCCTTAGAAGCACAATGAGTGGATTCAGGTATGATGATTCTAACAGAAGTAAGTCACACAGAAAAAGAAACATCATAAGATATCAGTAATACACGGAATGTAAACTTGGCTACACAGGAACTGAATTACAGAACAGGACAGGGTCTCAAATTTAGAAAACCAACTTATGCTTGCTTAAGGGTAAAGGTGAGTTGGGGTGCTGCATAAAACCAGAGATTGAAATGAGCACAGATAAAGTTCCTTAAGTCAAATATGGAATAGACAAGAGCTACTCCTTGCTCAACGAAATGGACTCAACACTGCATATTAAATGCCTAAGAATGTACCTGACTAGTAAGTATCTTAAAAACCTATGGATTGCTATGTCTCCGAAAGAGAATCAAGCATGTGTACAGGGGCATAAACGCAGCAGTGATAGGATTGGAGAGGTTCGGTGAGCAAATGAAGACCCTTTGAAGTCATATTGCATGGTACCCATTACACGGGTCTTAACTCTCCAGGTTTAAGGTATTCTTCCTTCAACTAAAACATGCATGTGGAACCCAAGTATGATCAACCATGTGAACGGGAGACGTGTTCAAATATGTCTCAGTTTTCCTCCCCTGGTACTCGGGTGCAACATTCCAGACGCTTTACTAACACTCTCCCCACTTGGAGAGTCAGCGCCTTTAACCTCCTGTTTGGCCCAGTTTGCAATTTCTGCGGAAGATGAACAGGAATAGCGAGAACCAATGAGAGACTAGCTGAAGGTGTCTGGACGGGCAAATTTAACTCTCATTTCCCACCAGGAAAAGGAAATAACCAAAGGCTCAGCTTGCCGTGCCGGAACCAGATTAGGGCCTGAAGCCATCCTGCGGTGTTGCAGCCAGGTCACAAGAAAGCAAGTTGAAGAAAGGAGCTCATGGGCACTGTAATGCACAAACCTGCAGAGTTATAAATGACAGCTATCCTCCAAAAATAGACTGAAGTAAGGCTGCCAAGAGGACTTGAAAGCAGGGCAGAATTGCAGGAAACCGATTTCAGGAGGTAGACTGGAATTGCATTGAAAGCATAGGAAAAGAGGCAGAACGTCCACAATGATGCACTTGGCCAAAAAGGGCGTATGCGTTTTTACCTGAATATATTCAGGAAAAAACGCATACGCCCTTTTTGGCCAACCAAGCAAGCTTGCAAAGGAAATCTGCACTACAATGAAGTCTCACTTCCCCCCGGTCAAAAGGGCCATCTGAAAAAAGTGTAAAATCCAGAAAGGCAGGACAGGCCATGGAGAACTGGGAGTCTTGTTATGCTGATGGGCGGGATGTAAAAACGCATACGCCCTTTTTGGCCAACCAAGCAAGCTTGCAAAGGAAATCTGCACTACAATGAAGTCTCACTTCCCCCCGGTCAAAAGGGCCATCTGAAAAAAGTGTAAAATCCAGAAAGGCAGGACAGGCCATGGAGAACTGGGAGCCTTGTTATGCTGATGGGCGGGATGTAAATTGCCAACAACCACTCGGGAGAAGTGTATGGTGTTTCCTGAAACATCTAAAAAACAAAGCAACAGAACCTAGGGCACTTCCACTTATGGTCCTATAGCTTAGGGAAATTAAAATCAAAAAGACACAGCCACCCCAAAGTTTGGAACGGCTCTGTTTACAAGAACCTCGTTTACAGTACAAGTTCAACATCGCAGAAAGTGAAAAATGGATAAAGAAGTTGTGGTATTTACTTACAAAGCAATATCACTCAGCAATGAAATCTGTGTCATCAGGCCCTTAGCAGCACAATGAGTGGATTCAGGTATGATGATTCTAACTGAAATAAGTCACACAGAAAAAGAAACATCATAGGATATCAGTAATACACGGAATGGAAACTTGGCTACACAGGAACTGAATTACAGAACAGAACAGGGTCTCAAATTTAGAAAACCAACTTATTCTTGCTTAAGGGTAAAGGTGAGTTGGGGTGCTGCATAAAACCAGAGATTGAAATGAGCACAGATAAAGTTCCTTAAGCCAAATATGGAATAGACAAGAGCTACTCCTTGCTCAACGAAATGGACTCAACACCCCATATTAAACGCCTAAGAATGTACCTGACTAGTAAGTATCTTAAAACCTATGGATTGCTATGTCTCCGAAAGAGAATCAAGCATGTGTACAGGGGCATAAACGCAGCAGTGATAGGATTGGAGAGGTTCGGTGAGCAAATGAAGACCCTTTGAAGTCATATTGCATGGTACCCATTCCACGGGTTTCAACTACCCAGGTTTAAGGTATTCTTCCTTCAGCTAAAACATGCATGTGGAACCTAGAGTATGATCAACCATGTGATCGGGAGACATGTTCAAATATGTCTCAGTTTTCCTCCCCTGGTACTCGGGTGCAACATTCCAGACGCTTTACTAACACTCTCCTCACTTGGAGAGTGAGTCCCTTTAACCTCCTGTTTGGCCCAGTTTGCAATTTCTGCGGAAGATGAACAGGAATAGCGAGAAACAATGAGAGGCTAGCTGGAGGTGTCTGGACGGGCAAATTTAACTCTCATTTCCCACCAGGAAGAGGAATTAACCAAAGGCTCAGCGTGCCGTGCCGGAACCAGATTAGGGCCTGAAGCCATCCTGCGGTGTTGCGGCCAGGTCACAAGAAAGCGAGTTGAAGAAAGGAGCTCAGGGGCACTGTAATTCACAAACCTGCAGAGTTATAAATGACAGCTATCGTCCAAAAATAGACTGAAGTAAGGCTGCCAAGAGGACTTGAAAGCGGGGCAGAATTGCAGGAAACCGATTTCAGGAGGTAGACTGGAATTGCATTGAAAGCATAGGAAAAGAGGCAGAACGTCCACAATGATGCACTTGGCCAAAAAGGGCGTATGCGTTTTTTCCTGAATATATTCAGGAAAAAACGCATACGCCCTTTTTGGCCAACCAAGCAAGCTTGCAAAGGAAATCTGCACTACAATGAAGTCTCACTTCCCCCTGGTCAAAAGGGCCATCTGAAAAAAGTGTAAAATCCAGAAATGCAGGACAGGCCATGGAGATCTGGGAGCCTTGTTATGCTGATGGGCGGGATGTAAATTGCCAACAGACACTCGGGAGAAGTGTATGGTGTTTCCTGAAACATCTAAAAAACAAAGCAACAGAGCCTAGGGCAATGCCACTTATGGTCCTATAGCTTAGGGAAATTAAAATCAAAAAGACACAGCCACCCCAAAGTTTGCGACGCCTCTGTTTACAAGAACCTCGTTTACAGTACAAGTTCAACATCGCAGAAAGTGAAAAATGGATAAAGAATTTGTGGTATTTACTTACAAACCAATATCACTCAGCAATGAAATCTATGTCATCAGGCCCTTAGCATCACAATGAGTGGATTCAGGTATGATGATTCTAACTGAAATAAGTCACACAGAAAAAGAAACATCATAAGATATCAGTAATACACGGAATGTAAACTTGGCTACACAGGAACTGAATTACAGAACAGAACAGGTTCTCAAATTTAGAAAACCAACTTATGCTTGCTTAAGGGTAAAGGTGAGTTGGGGTGCTGCATAAAACCAGAGATTGAAATGAGCACAGATAAAGTTCCTTAAGTCAAATATGGAATAGACAAGAGCTACTCCTTGCTCAACGAAATGGACTCAACACCGCATATTAAACGCCTAAGAATGTACCTGACTAGTAAGTATCGTAAAACCTATGGATTGCTATGTCTCCGAAAGAGAATCAAGCATGTGTACAGGGGCATAAACGCAGCAGTGATAGGATTGGAGAGGTTCGGTGAGCAAATGAAGACCCTTTGAAGTCATATTGCATGGTACCCATTACACGGGTCTCAACTCTCCAGGTTTAAGGTATTCTTCCTTCAGCTAAAACATGCATGTGGAACCCAAGTATGATCAACCATGTGAACGGGAGACGTGTTCAAATATGTCTCAGTTTTCCTCCCCTGGTACTCGGGTGCAACATTCCAGACGCTTTACTAACACTCTCCCCACTTGGAGAGTCAGCGCCTTTAACCTCCTGTTTGGCCCAGTTTGCAATTTCTGCGGAAGATGAACAGGAATAGCGAGAACCAATGAGAGGCTAGCTGAAGGTGTCTGGACGGGCAAATTTAACTCTCATTTCCCACCAGGAAGAGGAAATAACCAAAGGCTCAGCGTGCCGTGCCGGAACCAGATTAGGGCGTGAAGCCATCCTGCGGTGTTGCGGCCAGGTCACAAGAAAGCAAGTTGAAGAAAGGAGCTCAGGGGCACTGTAATTCACAGACCTGCAGAGTTATAAATGACAGCTATCGTCCAAAAATAGACTGAAGTAAGGCTGCCAAGAGGACTTGAAAGCGGGGCAGAATTGCAGGAAACCGATTTCAGGAGGTAGACTGGAATTGCATTGAAAGCATAGGAAAAGAGGCAGAACGTCCACAATGATGCACTTGGCCAAAAAGGGCGTATGCGTTTTTTCCTGAATATATTCAGGAAAAAACGCATACGCCCTTTTTGGCCAACCAAGCAAGCTTGCAAAGGAAATCTGCACTACAATGAAGTCTCACTTCCCCCCGGTCAAAAGGGCCATCTGAAAAAAGTGTAAAATCCAGAAAGGCAGGACAGGCCATGGAGAACTGGGAGCCTTGTTATGCTGATGGGCGGGATGTAAATTGCCAACAACCACTCGGGAGAAGTGTATGGTGTTTCCTGAAACATCTAAAAAACAAAGCAACAGAACCTAGGGCACTTCCACTTATGGTCCTATAGCTTAGGGAAATTAAAATCAAAAAGACACAGCCACCCCAAAGTTTGGAACGGCTCTGTTTACAAGAACCTCGTTTACAGTACAAGTTCAACATCGCAGAAAGTGAAAAATGGATAAAGAAGTTGTGGTATTTACTTACAAAGCAATATCACTCAGCAATGAAATCTGTGTCATCAGGCCCTTAGCAGCACAATGAGTGGATTCAGGTATGATGATTCTAACTGAAATAAGTCACACAGAAAAAGAAACATCATAGGATATCAGTAATACACGGAATGGAAACTTGGCTACACAGGAACTGAATTACAGAACAGAACAGGGACTCAAATTTAGAAAACCAACTTATTCTTGCTTAAGGGTAAAGGTGAGTTGGGGTGCTGCATAAAACCAGAGATTGAAATGAGCACAGATAAAGTTCCTTAAGCCAAATATGGAATAGACAAGAGCTACTCCTTGCTCAACGAAATGGACTCAACACCCCATATTAAACGCCTAAGAATGTACCTGACTAGTAAGTATCTTAAAACCTATGGATTGCTATGTCTCCGAAAGAGAATCAAGCATGTGTACAGGGGCATAAACGCAGCAGTGATAGGATTGGAGAGGTTCGGTGAGCAAATGAAGACCCTTTGAAGTCATATTGCATGGTACCCATTCCACGGGTTTCAACTACCCAGGTTTAAGGTATTCTTCCTTCAGCTAAAACATGCATGTGGAACCTAGAGTATGATCAACCATGTGATCGGGAGACATGTTCAAATATGTCTCAGTTTTCCTCCCCTGGTACTCGGGTGCAACATTCCAGACGCTTTACTAACACTCTCCTCACTTGGAGAGTGAGTCCCTTTAACCTCCTGTTTGGCCCAGTTTGCAATTTCTGCGGAAGATGAACAGGAATAGCGAGAAACAATGAGAGGCTAGCTGGAGGTGTCTGGACGGGCAAATTTAACTCTCATTTCCCACCAGGAAGAGGAATTAACCAAAGGCTCAGCGTGCCATGCCGGAACCAGATTAGGGCCTGAAGCCATCCTGCGGTGTTGCGGCCAGGTCACAAGAAAGCGAGTTGAAGAAAGGAGCTCAGGGGCACTGTAATTCACAAACCTGCAGAGTTATAAATGACAGCTATCGTCCAAAAATAGACTGAAGTAAGGCTGCCAAGAGGACTTGAAAGCGGGGCAGAATTGCAGGAAACCGATTTCAGGAGGTAGACTGGAATTGCATTGAAAGCATAGGAAAAGAGGCAGAACGTCCACAATGATGCACTTGGCCAAAAAGGGCGTATGCGTTTTTTCCTGAATATATTCAGGAAAAAACGCATACGCCCTTTTTGGCCAACCAAGCAAGCTTGCAAAGGAAATCTGCACTACAATGAAGTCTCACTTCCCCCCGGTCAAAAGGGCCATCTGAAAAAAGTGTAAAATCCAGAAATGCAGGACAGGCCATGGAGATCTGGGAGCCTTGTTATGCTGATGGGCGGGATGTAAATTGGCAACAGACACTCGGGAGAAGTGTATGGTGTTTCCTGAAACATCTAAAAAACAAAGCAACAGAGCCTAGGGCAATGCCACTTATGGTCCTATAGCTTAGGGAAATTAAAATCAAAAAGACACAGCCACCCCAAAGTTTGCGACGCCTCTGTTTACAAGAACCTCGTTTACAGTACAAGTTCAACATCGCAGAAAGTGAAAAATGGATAAAGAATTTGTGGTATTTACTTACAAACCAATATCACTCAGCAATGAAATCTATGTCATCAGGCCCTTAGCATCACAATGAGTGGATTCAGGTATGATGATTCTAACTGAAATAAGTCACACAGAAAAAGAAACATCATAAGATATCAGTAATACACGGAATGTAAACTTGGCTACACAGGAACTGAATTACAGAACAGAACAGGTTCTCAAATTTAGAAAACAAACTTATGCTTGCTTAAGGGTAAAGGTGAGTTGGGGTGCTGCATAAAACCAGAGATTGAAATGAGCACAGATAAAGTTCCTTAAGTCAAATATGGAATAGACAAGAGCTACTCCTTGCTCAACGAAATGGACTCAACACCGCATATTAAACGCCTAAGAATGTACCTGACTAGTAAGTATCGTAAAACCTATGGATTGCTATGTCTCCGAAAGAGAATCAAGCATGTGTACAGGGGCATAAACGCAGCAGTGATAGGATTGGAGAGGTTCGGTGAGCAAATGAAGACCCTTTGAAGTCATATTGCATGGTACCCATTACACGGGTCTCAACTCTCCAGGTTTAAGGTATTCTTCCTTCAGCTAAAACATGCATGTGGAACCCAAGTATGATCAACCATGTGAACGGGAGACGTGTTCAAATATGTCTCAGTTTTCCTCCCCTGGTACTCGGGTGCAACATTCCAGACGCTTTACTAACACTCTCCCCACTTGGAGAGTCAGCGCCTTTAACCTCCTGTTTGGCCCAGTTTGCAATTTCTGCGGAAGATGAACAGGAATAGCGAGAACCAATGAGAGGCTAGCTGAAGGTGTCTGGACGGGCAAATTTAACTCTCATTTCCCACCAGGAAGAGGAAATAACCAAAGGCTCAGCGTGCCGTGCCGGAACCAGATTAGGGCGTGAAGGCATCCTGCGGTGTTGCGGCCAGGTCACAAGAAAGCAAGTTGAAGAAAGGAGCTCAGGGGCACTGTAATTCACAAACATGCAGAGTTATAAATGACAGCTATCATCCAAAAATAGACTGAAGTAAGGCTGCCAAGAGGACTTGAAAGCGGGGCAGAATTGCAGGAAACCGATTTCAGGAGGTAGACTGGAATTGCATTGAAAGCATAGGAAAAGAGGCAGAACGTCCACAATGATGCACTTGGCCAAAAAGGGCGTATGCGTTTTTTCCTGAATATATTCAGGAAAAAACGCATACGCCCTTTTTGGCCAACCAAGCAAGCTTGCAAAGGAAATCTGCACTACAATGAAGTCTCACTTCCCCCCGGTCAAAAGGGCCATCTGAAAAAAGTGTAAAATCCAGAAAGGCAGGACAGGCCATGGAGAACTGGGAGCCTTGTTATGCTGATGGGCGGGATGTAAATTGCCAACAACCACTCGGGAGAAGTGTATGGTGTTTCCTGAAACATCTAAAAAACAAAGCAACAGAACCTAGGGCACTTCCACTTATGGTCCTATAGCTTAGGGAAATTAAAATCAAAAAGACACAGCCACACCAAAGTTTGGAAAGGCTCTGTTTACAAGAACCTCGTTTACAGTACAAGTTCAACATCGCAGAAAGTGAAAAATGGATAAAGAAGTTGTGGTATTTACTTACAAAGCAATATCACTCAGCAATGAAATCTGTGTCATCAGGCCCTTAGCAGCACAATGAGTGGATTCAGGTATGATGATTCTAACTGAAATAAGTCACACAGAAAAAGAAACATCATAAGATATCAGTAATACACGGAATGGAAACTTGGCTACACAGGAACTGAATTACAGAACAGAACAGGGTCTCAAATTTAGAAAACCAACTTATTCTTGCTTAAGGGTAAAGGTGAGTTGGGGTGCTGCATAAAACCAGAGATTGAAATGAGCACAGATAAAGTTCCTTAAGCCAAATATGGAATAGACAAGAGCTACTCCTTGCTCAACGAAATGGACTCAACACCCCATATTAAACGCCTAAGAATGTACCTGACTAGTAAGTATCTTAAAACCTATGGATTGCTATGTCTCTGAAAGAGAATCAAGCATGTGTACAGGGGCATAAACGCAGCAGTGATAGGATTGGAGAGGTTCGGTGAGCAAATGAAGACCCTTTGAAGTCATATTGCATGGTACCCATTCCACGGGTTTCAACTACCCAGGTTTAAGGTATTCTTCCTTCAGCTAAAACATGCATGTGGAACCTAGAGTATGATCAACCATGTGATCGGGAGACGTGTTCAAATATGTCTCAGTTTTCCTCCCCTGGTACTCGGGTCCAACATTCCAGACGCTTTACTAACACTCTCCCCACTTGCAGAGTCAGTCCCTTTAACCTCCTGTTTGGCCCAGTTTGCAATTTCTGCGGAAGATGAACAGGAATAGCGAGAACCAATGAGAGGCTAGCTGGAGGTGTCTGGACGGGCAAATTTAACTCTCATTTCCCACCAGGAAGAGGAATTAACCAAAGGCTCAGCGTGCCGGGCCGGAACCAGATTAGGGCCTGAAGCCATCCTGCGGTGTTGCGGCCAGGTCACAAGAAAGCGAGTTGAAGAAAGGAGCTCATGGGCACTGTAATTCACAAACCTGCAGAGTTATAAATGACAGCTATCGTCCAAAAATAGACTGAAGTAAGGCTGCCAAGAGGACTTGAAAGCGGGGCAGAATTGCAGGAAACCGATTTCAGGAGGTAGACTGGAATTGCATTGAAAGCATAGGAAAAGAGGCAGAACGTCCACAATGATGCACTTGGCCAAAAAGGGCGTATGCGTTTTTTCCTGAATATATTCAGGAAAAAACGCATACGCCCTTTTTGGCCAACCAAGCAAGCTTGCAAAGGAAATCTGCACTACAATGAAGTCTCACTTCCCCCCGGTCAAAAGGGCCATCTGAAAAAAGTGTAAAATCCAGAAAGGCAGGACAGGCCATGGAGAACTGGGAGCCTTGTTATGCTGATGGGCGGGATGTAAATTGCCAACAGACACTCGGGAGAAGTGTATGGTGTTTCCTGAAACATCTAAAAAACAAAGCAACAGAGCCTAGGGCACTGCCACTTATGGTCCTATAGCTTAGGGAAATTAAAATCAAAAAGACACAGCCACCCCAAAGTTTGGGACGCCTCTGTTTACAAGAACCTCGTTTACAGTACAAGTTCAACATCGCAGAAAGTGAAAAATGGATAAAGAAGTTGTGGTATTTACTTACAAAGCAATATCACTCAGCAATGAAATCTATGTCATCAGGCCCTTAGCATCACAATGAGTGGATTCAGGTATGATGATTCTAACTGAAATAAGTCACACAGAAAAAGAAACATCATAAGATATCAGTAATACACGGAATGTAAACTTGGCTACACAGGAACTGAATTACAGAACAGAACAGGGTCTCAAATTTAGAAAACCAACTTATGCTTGCTTAAGGGTAAAGGTGAGTTGGGGTGCTGCATAAAACCAGAGATTGAAATGAGCACACATAAAGTTCCTTAAGTCAAATGCGGAATAGACAAGAGCTACACCTTGCTCAACGAAATGGACTCAACACCGCATATTAAACGCCTAAGAATGTACCTGACTAGTAAGTATCTTAAAACCTATGGATTGCTATGTCTCCAAAAGAGAATCAAGCATGTGTACAGGGGCATAAACGCAGCAGTGATAGGATTGGAGAGGTTCGGTGAGCAAATGAAGACCCTTTGAAGTCATATTGCATGGTACCCATTACACGGGTCTTAACTCTCCAGGTTTAAGGTATTCTTCCTTCAGCTAAAACATGCATGTGGAACCCAAGTATGATCAACCATGTGAACGGGAGACGTGTTCAAATATGTCTCAGTTTTCCTCCCCTGGTACTCGGGTGCAACATTCCAGACGCTTTACTAACACTCTCCCCACTTGGAGAGTCAGTCCCTTTAACCTCCTGTTTGGCCCAGTTTGCAATTTCTGCGGAAGATGAACAGGAATAGTGAGAACCAATGAGAGGCTAGCTGGAGGTGTCTGGACGGGCAAATTTAACTCTCATTTCCCACCAGGAAGAGGAATTAACCAAAGGCTCAGCGTGCCGTGCCGGAACCAGATTAGGGCCTGAAGCCATCCTGCGGTGTTGCGGCCAGGTCACAAGAAAGCGAGTTGAAGAAAGGAGCTCAGGGGCACTGTAATTCACAAACCTGCAGAGTTATAAATGACAGCTATCGTCCAAAAATAGACTGAAGTAAGGCTGCCAAGAGGACTTGAAAGCGGGGCAGAATTGCAGGAAACCGATTTCAGGAGGTAGACTGGAATTGCATTGAAAGCATAGGAAAAGAGGCAGAACGTCCACAATGATGCACTTGGCCAAAAAGGGCGTATGCGTTTTTTCCTGAATATATTCAGGAAAAAACGCATACGCCCTTTTTGGCCAACCAAGCAAGCTTGCAAAGGAAATCTGCACTACAATGAAGTCTCACTTCCCCCCGGTCAAAAGGGCCATCTGAAAAAAGTGTAAAATCCAGAAAGGCAGGACAGGCCATGGAGAACTGGGAGCCTTGTTATGCTGATGGGCGGGATGTAAATTGCCAACAGACACTCGGGAGAAGTGTATGGTGTTTCCTGAAACATCTAAAAAACAAAGCAACAGAGCCTAGGGCACTGCCACTTATGGTCCTATAGCTTAGGGAAATTAAAATCAAAAAGACACAGCCACCCCAAAGTTTGGGACGCCTCTGTTTACAAGAACCTCGTTTACAGTACAAGTTCAACATCGCAGAAAGTGAAAAATGGATAAAGAAGTTGTGGTATTTACTTACAAACCAATATCACTCAGCAATGAAATCTATGTCATCAGGCCCTTAGCATCACAATGAGTGGATTCAGGTATGATGACTCTAACTGAAATAAGTCACACAGAAAAAGAAACATCATAAGATATCAGTAATACACGGAATGTAAACTTGGCTACACAGGAAC
Source organism: Stenella coeruleoalba (assembly GCF_951394435.1). Taxonomy (NCBI): domain Eukaryota; kingdom Metazoa; phylum Chordata; class Mammalia; order Artiodactyla; family Delphinidae; genus Stenella; species Stenella coeruleoalba. The sequence continues at coordinate 558,536 of NW_027646214.1, forward strand.
TGAATTACAGAACAGAACAGGGTCTCAAATTTAGAAAACCAACTTATGCTTGCTTAAGGGTAAAGGTGAGTTGGGGTGCTGCATAAAACCAGAGATTGAAATGAGCACAGATAAAGTTCCTTAAGTCAAATATGGAATAGACAAGAGCTACTCCTTGCTCAACGAAATGGACTCAACACCGCATATTAAACGCCTAAGAATGTACCTGACTAGTAAGTATCGTAAAACCTATGGATTGCTATGTCTCCGAAAGAGAATCAAGCATGTGTACAGGGGCATAAACGCAGCAGTGATAGGATTGGAGAGGTTCGGTGAGCAAATGAAGACCCTTTGAAGTCATATTGCATGGTACCCATTCCACGGGTCTCAACTCTCCAGGTTTAAGGTATTCTTCCTTCAGCTAAAACATGCATGTGGAACCCAAGTATGATCAACCATGTGAACGGGAGACGTGTTCAAATATGTCTCAGTTTTCCTCCCCTGGTACTCGGGTGCAACATTCCAGACGCTTTACTAACACTCTCCCCACTTGGAGAGTCAGCGCCTTTAACCTCCTGTTTGGCCCAGTTTGCAATTTCTGCGGAAGATGAACAGGAATAGCGAGAACCAATGAGAGGCTAGCTGGAGGTGTCTGGACGGGCAAATTTAACTCTCATTTCCCACCAGGAAGAGGAAATAAACAAAGGCTCAGCGTGCCGTACCGGAACCAGATTAGGGCCTGAAGCCATCCTGCGGTGTTGCGGCCAGCTCAAAAGAAAGCGAGTTGAAGAAAGGAGCTCAGGGGCACTGTAATTCACAAACCTGCAGAGTTATAAATGACAGCTATCGTCCAAAAATAAACTGAAGTAAGGCTGCCAAGAGGACTTGAAAGCGGGGCAGAATTGCAGGAAACCGATTTCAGGAGGTAGACTGGAATTGCATTGAAAGCATAGGAAAAGAGGCAGAACGTCCACAATGATGCACTTGGCCAAAAAGGGCGTATGCGTTTTTTCCTGAATATATTCAGGAAAAAACGCATACGCCCTTTTTGGCCAACCAAGCAAGCTTGCAAAGGAAATCTGCACTACAATGAAGTCTCACTTCCCCCCGGTCAAAAGAGCCATCTTAAAAAAGTGTAAAATCCAGAAAGGCAGGACAGGCCATGGAGAACTGGGAGCCTTGTTATGCTGATGGGCGGGATGTAAATTGCCAACAACCACTCGGGAGAAGTGTATGGTGTTTCCTGAAACATCTAAAAAACAAAGCAACAGAACCTAGGGCACTTCCACTTATGGTCCTATAGCTTAGGGAAATTAAAATCAAAAAGACACAGCCACCCCAAAGTTTGGAACGGCTCTGTTTACAAGAACCTCGTTTACAGTACAAGTTCAACATTGCAGAAAGTGAAAAATGGATAAAGAAGTTGTGGTATTTACTTACAACGCAATATCACTCAGCAATGAAATCTGTGTCATCAGGCCCTTAGCAGCACAATGAGTGGATTCAGGTATGATGATTCTAACTGAAATAAGTCACACAGAAAAAGAAACATCATAGGATATCAGTAATACACGGAATGGAAACTTGGCTACACAGGAACTGAATTACAGAACAGAACAGGGTCTCAAATTTAGAAAACCAACTTATTCTTGCTTAAGTGTAAAGGTGAGTTGGGGTGCTGCATAAAACCAGAGATTGAAATGAGCACAGATAAAGTTCCTTAAGCCAAATATGGAATAGACAAGAGCTACTCCTTGCTCAACGAAATGGACTCAACACCCCATATTAAACGCCTAAGAATGTACCTGACTAGTAAGTATCTTAAAACCTATGGATTGCTATGTCTCCGAAAGAGAATCAAGCATGTGTACAGGGGCATAAACGCAGCAGTGATAGGATTGGAGAGGTTCGGTGAGCAAATGAAGACCCTTTGAAGTCATATTGCATGGTACCCATTCCACGGGTTTCAACTACCCAGGTTTAAGGTATTCTTCCTTCAACTAAAACATGCATGTGGAACCTAGAGTATGATCAACCATGTGATCGGGAGACGTGTTCAAATATGTCTCAGTTTTCCTCCCCTGGTACTCGGGTGCAACATTCCAGACGCTTTACTAACACTCTCCCCACTTGGAGAGTCAGTCCCTTTAACCTCCTGTTCGGCCCAGTTTGCAATTTCTGCGGAAGATGAACAGGAATAGCGAGAACCAATGAGAGGCTAGCTGGAGGTGTCTGGACGGGCAAATTTAACTCTCATTTCCCACCAGGAAGAGGAATTAACCAAAGGCTCAGCGTGCCGGGCCGGAACCAGATTAGGGCCTGAAGCCATCCTGCGGTGTTGCGGCCAGGTCACAAGAAATCGAGTTGAAGAAAGGAGCTCAGGGGCACTGTAATTCACAAACCTGCAGAGTTATAAATGACAGCTATCGTCCAAAAATAGACTGAAGTAAGGCTGCCAAGAGGACTTGAAAGCGGGGCAGAATTGCAGGAAACCGATTTCAGGAGGTAGACTGGAATTGCATTGAAAGCATAGGAAAAGAGGCAGAACGTCCACAATGATGCACTTGGCCAAAAAGGGCGTATGCGTTTTTTCCTGAATATATTCAGGAAAAAACGCATACGCCCTTTTTGGCCAACCAAGCAAGCTTGCAAAGGAAATCTGCACTACAATGAAGTCTCACTTCCCCCCGGTCAAAAGGGCCATCTGAAAAAAGTGTAAAATCCAGAAAGGCAGGACAGGCCATGGAGAACTGGGAGCCTTGTTATGCTGATGGGCGGGATGTAAATTGCCAACAGACACTCGGGAGAAGTGTATGGTGTTTCCTGAAACATCTAAAAAACAAAGCAACAGAGCCTAGGGCAATGCCACTTATGGTCCTATAGCTTAGGGAAATTAAAATCAAAAAGACACAGCCACCCCAAAGTTTGCGACGCCTGTGTTTACAAGAACCTCGTTTACAGTACAAGTTCAACATCGCAGAAAGTGAAAAATGGATAAAGAATTTGTGGTATTTACTTACAAACCAATATCACTCAGCAATGAAATCTATGTAATCAGGCCCTTAGCATCACAATGAGTGGATTCAGGTATGATGATTCTAACTGAAATAAGTCACACAGAAAAAGAAACATCATAAGATATCAGTAATACACGGAATGTAAACTTGGCTACACAGGAACTGAATTACAGAACAGAACAGGGTCTCAAATTTAGAAAACCAACTTATGCTTGCTTAAGGGTAAAGGTGAGTTGGGGTGCTGCATAAAACCAGAGATTGAAATGAGCACAGATAAAGTTCCTTAAGTCAAATATGGAATAGACAAGAGCTACTCCTTGCTCAACGAAATGGACTCAACACCGCATATTAAACGCCTAAGAATGTACCTGACTAGTAAGTATCGTAAAACCTATGGATTGCTATGTCTCCGAAAGAGAATCAAGCATGTGTACAGGGGCATAAACGCAGCAGTGATAGGATTGGAGAGGTTCGGTGAGCAAATGAAGACCCTTTGAAGTCATATTGCATGGTACCCATTACACGGGTCTCAACTCTCCAGGTTTAAGGTATTCTTCCTTCAGCTAAAACATGCATGTGGAACCCAAGTATGATCAACCATGTGAACGGGAGACGTGTTCAAATATGTCTCAGTTTTCCTCCCCTGGTACTCGGGTGCAACATTCCAGACGCTTTACTAACACTCTCCCCACTTGGAGAGTCAGCGCCTTTAACCTCCTGTTTGGCCCAGTTTGCAATTTCTGCGGAAGATGAACAGGAATAGCGAGAACCAATGAGAGGCTAGCTGAAGGTGTCTGGACGGGCAAATTTAACTCTCATTTCCCACCAGGAAGAGGAAATAACCAAAGGCTCAGCGTGCCGTGCCGGAACCAGATTAGGGCCTGAAACCATCCTGCGGTGTTGCGGCCAGGTCACAAGAAAGCAAGTTGAAGAAAGGAGCTCAGGGGCACTGTAATTCACAAACCTGCAGAGTTATAAATGACAGCTATCGTCCAAAAATAGACTGAAGTAAGGCTGCCAAGAGGACTTGAATGCGGGGCAGAATTGCAGGAAACCGATTTCAGGAGGTAGACAGGAATTGCATTGAAAGCATAGGAAAAGAGGCAGAACGTCCACAATGATGCACTTGGCCAAAAAGGGCGTATGCGTTTTTTCCTGAATATATTCAGGAAAAAACGCATACGCCCTTTTTGGCCAACCAAGCAAGCTTGCAAAGGAAATCTGCACTACAATGAAGTCTCACTTCCCCCCGGTCAAAAGGGCCATCTGAAAAAAGTGTAAAATCCAGAAAGGCAGGACAGGCCATGGAGAACTGGGAGCCTTGTTATGCTGATGGGCGGGATGTAAATTGCCAACAACCACTCGGGAGAAGTGTATGGTGTTTCCTGAAACATCTAAAAAACAAAGCAACAGAACCTAGGGCACTTCCACTTATGGTCCTATAGCTTAGGGAAATTAAAATCAAAAAGACATAGCCACACCAAAGTTTGGAACGGCTCTGTTTACAAGAACCTCGTTTACAGTACAAGTTCAACATCGCAGAAAATGAAAAATGGATAAAGAAGTTGTGGTATTTACTTACAAAGCAATATCACTCAGCAATGAAATCTGTGTCATCAGGCCCTTAGCAGCACAATGAGTGGATTCAGGTATGATGATTCTAACTGAAATAAGTCACACAGAAAAAGAAACATCATAAGATATCAGTAATACACGGAATGGAAACTTGGCTACACAGGAACTGAATTACAGAACAGAACAGGGTCTCAAATTTAGAAAACCAACTTATTCTTGCTTAAGGGTAAAGGTGAGTTGGGGTGCTGCATAAAACCAGAGATTGAAATGAGCACAGATAAAGTTCCTTAAGCCAAATATGGTATAGACAAGAGCTACTCCTTGCTCAACGAAATGGACTCAACACCCCATATTAAACGCCTAAGAATGTACCTGACTAGTAAGTATCTTAAAACCTATGGATTGCTATGTCTCCGAAAGAGAATCAAGCATGTGTACAGGGGCATAAACGCAGCAGTGATAGGATTGGAGAGGTTCGGTGAGCAAATGAAGACCCTTTGCAGTCATATTGCATGGTACCCATTACACGGGTCTTAACTCTCCAGGTTTAAGGTATTCTTCCTTCAGCTAAAACATGCATGTGGAACCCAAGTATGATCAACCATGTGAACGGGAGACGTGTTCAAATATGTCTCAGTTTTCCTCCCCTGGTACTCGGGTGCAACATTCCAGACGCTTTACTAACACTCTCCCCACTTGGAGAGTCAGTCCCTTTAACCTCCTGTTTGGCCCAGTTTGCAATTTCTGCGGAAGATGAACAGGAATAGTGAGAACCAATGAGAGGCTAGCTGGAGGTGTCTGGACGGGCAAATTTAACTCTCATTTCCCACCAGCAAGAGGAATTAAGCAAAGGCTCAGCGTGCCGTGCCGGAACCAGATTAGGGCCTGAAGCCATCCTGCGGTGTTGCGGCCAGGTCACAAGAAAGCGAGTTGAAGAAAGGAGCTCAGGGGCACTGTAATTCACAAACCTGCAGAGTTATAAATGACAGCTATCGTCCAAAAATAGACTGAAGTAAGGCTGCCAAGAGGACTTGAAAGCGGGGCAGAATTGCAGGAAACCGATTTCAGGAGGTAGACTGGAATTGCATTGAAAGCATAGGAAAAGAGGCAGAACGTCCACAATGATGCACTTGGCCAAAAAGGGCGTATGCGTTTTTTCCTGAATATATTCAGGAAAAAACGCATACGCCCTTTTTGGCCAACCAAGCAAGCTTGCAAAGGAAATCTGCACTACAATGAAGTCTCACTTCCCCCCGGTCAAAAGGGCCATCTGAAAAAAGTGTAAAATCCAGAAAGGCAGGACAGGCCATGGAGAACTGGGAGCCTTGTTATGCTGATGGGCGGGATGTAAATTGCCAACAGACACTCGGGAGAAGTGTATGGTGTTTCCTGAAACATCTAAAAAACAAAGCAACAGAGCCTAGGGCACTGCCACTTATGGTCCTATAGCTTAGGGAAATTAAAATCAAAAAGACACAGCCACCCCAAAGTTTGGGACGCCTCTGTTTACAAGAACCTCGTTTACAGTACAAGTTCAACATCGCAGAAAGTGAAAAATGGATAAAGAAGTTGTGGTATTTACTTACAAACCAATATCACTCAGCAATGAAATCTATGTCATCAGGCCCTTAGCATCACAATGAGTGGATTCAGGTATGATGACTCTAACTGAAATAAGTCACACAGAAAAAGAAACATCATAAGATATCAGTAATACACGGAATGTAAACTTGGCTACACAGGAACTGAATTACAGAACAGAACAGGGTCTCAAATTTAGAAAACCAACTTATGCTTGCTTAAGGGTAAAGGTGAGTTGGGGTGCTGCATAAAACCAGAGATTGAAATGAGCACAGATAAAGTTCCTTAAGTCAAATATGGAATAGACAAGAGCTACTCCTTGCTCAACGAAATGGACTCAACACCGCATATTAAACGCCTAAGAATGTACCTGACTAGTAAGTATCGTAAAACCTATGGATTGCTATGTCTCCGAAAGAGAATCAAGCATGTGTACAGGGGCATAAACGCAGCAGTGATAGGATTGGAGAGGTTCGGTGAGCAAATGAAGACCCTTTGAAGTCATATTGCATGGTACCCATTACACGGGTCTCAACTCTCCAGGTTTAAGGTATTCTTCCTTCAGCTAAAACATGCATGTGGAACCCAAGTATGATCAACCATGTGAACGGGAGACGTGTTCAAATATGTCTCAGTTTTCCTCCCCTGGTACTCGGGTGCAACATTCCAGACGCTTTACTAACACTCTCCCCACTTGGAGAGTCAGCGCCTTTAACCTCCTGTTTGGCCCAGTTTGCAATTTCTGCGGAAGATGAACAGGAATAGCGAGAACCAATGAGAGGCTAGCTGGAGGTGTCTGGACGGGCAAATTTAACTCTCATTTCCCACCAGGAAGAGGAAATAAACAAAGGCTCAGCGTGCCGTACCGGAACCAGATTAGGGCCTGAAGCCATCCTGCGGTGTTGCGGCCAGCTCAAAAGAAAGCGAGTTGAAGAAAGGAGCTCAGGGGCACTGTAATTCACAAACCTGCAGAGTTATAAATGACAGCTATCGTCCAAAAATAAACTGAAGTAAGGCTGCCAAGAGGACTTGAAAGCGGGGCAGAATTGCAGGAAACCGATTTCAGGAGGTAGACTGGAATTGCATTGAAAGCATAGGAAAAGAGGCAGAACGTCCACAATGATGCACTTGGCCAAAAAGGGCGTATGCGTTTTTTCCTGAATATATTCAGGAAAAAACGCATACGCCCTTTTTGGCCAATCAAGCAAGCTTGCAAAGGAAATCTGCACTACAATGAAGTCTCACTTCCCCCCGGTCAAAAGGGCCATCTGAAAAAAGTGTAAAATCCAGAAAGGCAGGACAGGCCATGGAGAACTGGGAGCCTTGTTATGCTGATGGGCGGGATGTAAATTGCCAACAACCACTCGGGAGAAGTGTATGGTGTTTCCTGAAACATCTAAAAAACAAAGCAACAGAACCTAGGGCACTTCCACTTATGGTCCTATAGCTTAGGGAAATTAAAATCAAAAAGACACAGCCACCCCAAAGTTTGGAACGGCTCTGTTTACAAGAACCTCGTTTACAGTACAAGTTCAACATCGCAGAAAGTGAAAAATGGATAAAGAAGTTGTGGTATTTACTTACAAAGCAATATCACTCAGCAATGAAATCTGTGTCATCAGGCCCTTAGCAGCACAATGAGTGGATTCAGGTATGATGATTCTAACTGAAATAAGTCACACAGAAAAAGAAACATCATAGGATATCAGTAATACACGGAATGGAAACTTGGCTACACAGGAACTGAATTACAGAACAGAACAGGGTCTCAAATTTAGAAAACCAACTTATTCTTGCTTAAGTGTAAAGGTGAGTTGGGGTGCTGCATAAAACCAGAGATTGAAATGAGCACAGATAAAGTTCCTTAAGCCAAATATGGAATAGACAAGAGCTACTCCTTGCTCAACGAAATGGACTCAACACCCCATATTAAACGCCTAAGAATGTACCTGACTAGTAAGTATCTTAAAACCTATGGATTGCTATGTCTCCGAAAGAGAATCAAGCATGTGTACAGGGGCATAAACGCAGCAGTGATAGGATTGGAGAGGTTCGGTGAGCAAATGAAGACCCTTTGAAGTCATATTGCATGGTACCCATTCCACGGGTTTCAACTACCCAGGTTTAAGGTATTCTTCCTTCAGCTAAAACATGCATGTGGAACCTAGAGTATGATCAACCATGTGATCGGGAGACGTGTTCAAATATGTCTCAGTTTTCCTCCCCTGGTACTCGGGTGCAACATTCCAGACGCTTTACTAACACTCTCCCCACTTGGAGAGTCAGTCCCTTTAACCTCCTGTTCGGCCCAGTTTGCAATTTCTGCGGAAGATGAACAGGAATAGCGAGAACCAATGAGAGGCTAGCTGGAGGTGTCTGGACGGGCAAATTTAACTCTCATTTCCCACCAGGAAGAGGAATTAACCAAAGGCTCAGCGTGCCGGGCCGGAACCAGATTAGGGCCTGAAGCCATCCTGCGGTGTTGCGGCCAGGTCACAAGAAATCGAGTTGAAGAAAGGAGCTCAGGGGCACTGTAATTCACAAACCTGCAGAGTTATAAATGACAGCTATCGTCCAAAAATAGACTGAAGTAAGGCTGCCAAGAGGACTTGAAAGTGGGGCAGAATTGCAGGAAACCGATTTCAGGAGGTAGACTGGAATTGCATTGAAAGCATAGGAAAAGAGGCAGAACGTCCACAATGATGCACTTGGCCAAAAAGGGCGTATGCGTTTTTTCCTGAATATATTCAGGAAAAAACGCATACGCCCTTTTTGGCCAACCAAGCAAGCTTGCAAAGGAAATCTGCACTACAATGAAGTCTCACTTCCCCCCGGTCAAAAGGGCCATCTGAAAAAAGTGTAAAATCCAGAAAGGCAGGACAGGCCATGGAGAACTGGGAGCCTTGTTATGCTGATGGGCGGGATGTAAATTGCCAACAGACACTCGGGAGAAGTGTATGGTGTTTCCTGAAACATCTAAAAAACAAAGCAACAGAGCCTAGGGCAATGCCACTTATGGTCCTATAGCTTAGGGAAATTAAAATCAAAAAGACACAGCCACCCCAAAGTTTGCGACGCCTGTGTTTACAAGAACCTCGTTTACAGTACAAGTTCAACATCGCAGAAAGTGAAAAATGGATAAAGAATTTGTGGTATTTACTTACAAACCAATATCACTCAGCAATGAAATCTATGTCATCAGGCCCTTAGCATCACAATGAGTGGATTCAGGTATGATGATTCTAACTGAAATAAGTCACACAGAAAAAGAAACATCATAAGATATCAGTAATACACGGAATGTAAACTTGGCTACACAGGAACTGAATTACAGAACAGAACAGGGTCTCAAATTTAGAAAACCAACTTATGCTTGCTTAAGGGTAAAGGTGAGTTGGGGTGCTGCATAAAACCAGAGATTGAAATGAGCACAGATAAAGTTCCTTAAGTCAAATATGGAATAGACAAGAGCTACTCCTTGCTCAACGAAATGGACTCAACACCGCATATTAAACGCCTAAGAATGTACCTGACTAGTAAGTATCGTAAAACCTATGGATTGCTATGTCTCCGAAAGAGAATCAAGCATGTGTACAGGGGCATAAACGCAGCAGTGATAGGATTGGAGAGGTTCGGTGAGCAAATGAAGACCCTTTGAAGTCATATTGCATGGTACCCATTACACGGGTCTCAACTCTCCAGGTTTAAGGTATTCTTCCTTCAGCTAAAACATGCATGTGGAACCCAAGTATGATCAACCATGTGAACGGGAGACGTGTTCAAATATGTCTCAGTTTTCGTACCCTGGTACTCGGGTGCAACATTCCAGATGCTTTACTAACACTCTCCCGACTTGGAGAGTCAGTCCCTTTAACCTCCTGTTTGGCCCAGTTTGCAATTTCTGTGGAAGATGAACAGGAATAGCGAGAACCAATGAGAGACTAGCTGGAGGTGTCTGGATGGGCAAATTTAACTCTCATTTCCCACCAGGAAGAGGAATTAACCAAAGGCTCAGCGTGCCGTGCCAGAACCAGATTAGGGCCGGAAGACATCCTGCGGTGTTGCGGCCAGGTCACAAGAAAGTGAGTTGAAGAAAGGAGCTCAGGGGCACTGTAATTCACAAACCTGCAGAGTTATAAATGACAGCTATCGTCCAAAAATATACTGAAGTAAGGCTGCCAAGAGGACATGAAAGCGGGTCAGAATTACAGGAAACTGATTTCAGGAGGTAGACTGGAATTGCATTGAAAGCATAGGAAAAGAGGCAGAACGTCCACAATGATGCACTTGGCCAAAAAGGGCGTATGCGTTTTTTCCTGAATATATTCAGGAAAAAACGCATACGCACTTTTTGGCCAACCAAGCAAACTTGCAAAGGAAATCTGCACTACAATGAAGTCTCACTTCCCCCCGGTCAAAAGGGCCATCTGAAAAAAGTGTAAAATCCAGAAAGGCAGGACAGGCCATGGAGAACTGGGAGCCTTGTTATGCTGATGGGCGGGATGTAAATTGCCAACAGACACTCAGGAGAAGTGTATGGTGTTTCCTGAAACATCTAAAAAACAAAGCAACAGAGCCTAGGGCACTTCCACTTATGGTCCTATAGCTTAGGGAAATTAAAATCAAAAAGACACAGCCACCCCAAAGTTTGGAAGGGCTCTGTTTACAAGAACCTCGTTTACAGTACAAGTTCAACATCGCAGAAAGTGAAAAATGGATAAAGAAGTTGTGGTATTTACTTACAAAGCAATATCACCAAGCAATGAAATCTGTGTCATCAGGCCCTTAGCAGCACAATGACTGGATTCAGGTATGATGATTCTAACTGAAATAAGTCACACAGAAAAAGAAACATCATAAGATATCAGCAATACACGGAATGTAAACTTGGCTACACAGGAACTGAATTACAGAACACAACAGGGTCTCAAATTTAGAAAACCAACTTATGCTTGCTTAAGGGGAAAGGTGAGTTGGGGTGCTGCATAAAACCAGAGATTGAAATGAGCACAGATAAAGTTCCTTAAGCCAAATATGGAATAGACAAGAGCTACTCCTTGCTCAACGAAATGGACTCAACACCCCATATTAAACGCCTAAGAATGTACCTAACTAGTAAGTATCTTAAAACCTATGGATTGCTATTTCTCCGAAAGAGAATCAAGCGTGTGTACAGGGGCATAAATGCAGCAGTGATAGGATTGGAGAGGTTCGGTGAGCAAATGAAGACCCTTTGAAGTCATATTGCATGGTACCCATTCCACGGGTCTCAACTCTCCAGGTTTAAGGTATTCTTCCTTCAGCTAAAACATGCATGTGGAACCCAGAGTATGATCAACCATGTGATCGGGAGACGTGTTCAAATATGTCTCAGTTTTCCTCCCCTGGTACTCGGGTGCAACATTCCAGATGCTTAACTAACACTCTCCCGACTTGGAGAGTCAGTCCCTTTAACCTCCTGTTTGGCCCAGTTTGCAATTTCTGTGGAAGATGAACAGGAATAGCGAGAACCAATGAGAGACTAGCTGGAGGTGTCTGGATGGGCAAATTTAACTCTCATTTCCCACCAGGAAGAGGAATTAACCAAAGGCTCAGCATGCCGTGCCAGAACCAGATTAGGGCCTGAAGCCATCCTGCGGTGTTGCGGCCAGGTCACAAGAAAGCGAGTTGAAGAAAGGAGCTCAGGGGCACTGTAATTCACAAACCTGCAGAGTTATAAATGACAGCTATCGTCCAAAAATAGACTGAAGTAAGGCTGCCAAGAGGACTTGAAAGCGGGGCAGAATTGCAGGAAACCGATTTCAGGAGGTAGACTGGAATTGCATTGAAAGCATAGGAAAAGAGGCAGAACGTCCACAATGATGCACTTGGCCAAAAAGGGCGTATGCGTTTTTTCCTGAATATATTCAGGAAAAAACGCATACGCCCTTTTTGGCCAATCAAGCAAGCTTGCAAAGGAAATCTGCACTACAATGAAGTCTCACTTCCCCCCGGTCAAAAGGGCCATCTGAAAAAAGTGTAAAATCCAGAAAGGCAGGACAGGCCATGGAGAACTGGGAGCCTTGTTATGCTGATGGGCGGGATGTAAATTGCCAACAGACACTCAGGAGAAGTGTATGGTGTTTCCTGAAACATCTAAAAAACAAAGCAACAGAGCCTAGGGCACTTCCACTTATGGTCCTATAGCTTAGGGAAATTAAAATCAAAAAGACACAGCCACCCCAAAGTTCGGGACGCCTCCGTTTACAAGAACCTCGTTTACCGTACAAGTTCAATATCACAGAAAGTGAAAAATGGATAAAGAACTTGTGGTACTTACGTACAATGCAGTATCACTCAGCAATGAAATCTATGTCATCAGGCCCGTAGCAGCATAATGAGTGGATTCAGGTACGATGATTCTAACTGAAATAAGTCACACAGAAAAAGAAACATCATAAGATATCACTAATACACGGAATGTAAACTTGGCTACACAGGAACTGCATTCCAAAACAGAACAGGGTCTCAAATTTAGAAAACCAACTTATGCTTGCTTAAGGGGAAAGGTGAGTTGGGGTGCTGCATAAAACCAGAGATTGAAATGAGCACAGATAAAGTTCCTTAAGCCAAATATGGAATAGACAAGAGCTACTCCTTGCTCAACGAAATGGACTCAAAACCCCATATTAAACGCCTAAGAATGTACCTGACTAGTAAGTATCTTAAAACCTATGGATTGCTATGTCTCCAAAAGAGAATCAAGCGTGTGTACAGGGGCATAAATGCAGCAGTGATAGGATTGGAGAGGTTCGGTGAGCAAATGAAGACCCTTTGAAGTCATATTGCACGGTACCCATTCCACGGGTCTCAACTCTCCAGGTTTAAGGTATTCTTCCTTCAGCTAAAAGATGCATGTGGAACCCAGAGTATGATCAACCATGTGATCGGGAGACGTGTTCAAATATGTCTCAGTTTTCGTACCCTGGTACTCGGGTGCAACATTCCAGATGCTTTACTAACACTCTCCCGACTTGGAGAGTCAGTCCCTTTAACCTCCTGTTTGGCCCAGTTTGCAATTTCTGTGGAAGATGAACAGGAATAGCGAGAACCAATGAGAGACTAGCTGGAGGTGTCTGGATGGGCAAATTTAACTCTCATTTCCCACCAGGAAGAGGAATTAACCAAAGGCTCAGCGTGCCGTGCCAGAACCAGATTAGGGCCTGAAGCCATCCTGCGGTGTTGCGGCCAGCTCACAAGAAAGCGAGTTGAAGAAAGGAGCTCAGGGGCACTGTAATTCACAAACCTGCAGAGTTATAAATGACAGCTATCGTCCAAAAATAGACTGAAGTAAGGCTGCCAAGAGGACTTGAAAGCGGGGCAGAATTGCAGGAAACCGATTTCAGGAGGTAGACTGGAATTGCATTGAAAGCATAGGAAAAGAGGCAGAACATCCACAATGATGCACTTGGCCAAAAAGGGCGTATGCGTTTTTTCCTGAATATATTCAGGAAAAAACGCATACGCCCTTTTTGGCCAATCAAGCAAGCTTGCAAAGGAAATCTGCACTACAATGAAGTCTCACTTCCCCCCGGTCAAAAGGGCCATCTGAAAAAAGTGTAAAATCCAGAAAGGCAGGACAGGCCATGGAGAACTGGGAGCCTTGTTATGCTGATGGGCGGGATGTAAATTGCCAACAACCACTCGGGAGAAGTGTATGGTGTTTCCTGAAACATCTAAAAAACAAAGCAACAGAGCCTAGGGCACTTCCACTTATGGTCCTATAGCTTAGGGAAATTAAAATCAAAAAGACACAGCCACCCCAAAGTTTGGGACGCCTCCGTTTACAAGAACCTCGTTTACCGTACAAGTTCAATATCACAGAAAGTGAAAAATGGATAAAGAACTTGTGGTACTTACGTACAATGCAGTATCACTCAGCAATGAAATCTATGTCATCAGGCCCGTAGCAGCATAATGAGTGGATTCAGGTACGATGATTCTAACTGAAATAAGTCACACAGAAAAAGAAACATCATAAGATATCACTAATACACGGAATGTAAACTTGGCTACACAGGAACTGCATTCCAAAACAGAACAGGGTCTCAAATTTAGAAAACCAACTTATGCTTGCTTAAGGGTAAAGGTGAGTTGGGGTGCTGCATAAAACCAGAGATTGAAATGAGCACAGATAAAGTTCCTTAAGCCAAATATGGAATAGACAAGAGCTACTCCTTGCTCAACGAAATGGACTCAAAACCCCATATTAAACGCCTAAGAATGTACCTGACTAGTAAGTATCTTAAAAGCTATGGATTGCTATGTCTCCAAAAGAGAATCAAGCGTGTGTACAGGGGCATAAATGCAGCAGTGATAGGATTGGAGAGGTTCGGTGAGCAAATGAAGAACCTTTGAAGTCATATTGCACGGTACCCATTCCACGGGTCTCAACTCTCCAGGTTTAAGGTATTCTTCCTTCAGCTAAAAGATGCATGTGGTACCCAGAGTATGATCAACCATGTGATCGGGAGACGTGTTCAAATATGTCTCAGTTTTCGTACCCTGGTACTCGGGTGCAACATTCCAGATGCTTTACTAACACTCTCCCGACTTGGAGAGTCAGTCCCTTTAACCTCCTGTTTGGCCCAGTTTGCAATTTCTGTGGAAGATGAACAGGAATAGCGAGAACCAATGAGAGACTAGCTGGAGGTGTCTGGATGGGCAAATTTAACTCTCATTTCCCACCAGGAAGAGGAATTAACCAAAGGCTCAGCGTGCCGTGCCAGAACCAGATTAGGGCCTGAAGCCATCCTGCGGTGTTGCGGCCAGGTCACAAGAAAGCGAGTTGAAGTAAGGAGCTCAGGGGCACTGTAATTCACAAACCTGCAGAGTTATAAATGACAGCTATCGTCCAAAAATAGACTGAAGTAAGGCTGCCAAGAGGACTTGAAAGCGGGGCAGAATTGCAGGAAACCGATTTCAGGAGGTAGACTGGAATTGCATTGAAAGCATAGGAAAAGAGGCAGAACGTCCACAATGATGCACTTGGCCAAAAAGGGCGTATGCGTTTTTTCCTGAATATATTCAGGAAAAAACGCATACGCCCTTTTTGGCCAATCAAGCAAGCTTGCAAAGGAAATCTGCACTACAATGAAGTCTCACTTCCCCCCGGTCAAAAGGGCCATCTGAAAAAAGTGTAAAATCCAGAAAGGCAGGACAGGCCATGGAGAACTGGGAGCCTTGTTATGCTGATGGGCGGGATGTAAATTGCCAACAGACACTCAGGAGAAGTGTATGGTGTTTCCTGAAACATCTAAAAAACAAAGCAACAGAGCCTAGGGCACTTCCACTTATGGTCCTATAGCTTAGGGAAATTAAAATCAAAAAGACACAGCCACCCCAAAGTTCGGGACGCCTCCGTTTACAAGAACCTCGTTTACCGTACAAGTTCAATATCACAGAAAGTGAAAAATGGATAAAGAACTTGTGGTACTTACGTACAATGCAGTATCACTCAGCAATGAAATCTATGTCATCAGGCCCGTAGCAGCATAATGAGTGGATTCAGGTACGATGATTCTAACTGAAATAAGTCACACAGAAAAAGAAACATCATAAGATATCACTAATACACGGAATGTAAACTTGGCTACACAGGAACTGCATTCCAAAACAGAACAGGGTCTCAAATTTAGAAAACCAACTTATGCTTGCTTAAGGGTAAAGGTGAGTTGGGGTGCTGCATAAAACCAGAGATTGAAATGAGCACAGATAAAGTTCCTTAAGCCAAATATGGAATAGACAAGAGCTACTCCTTGCTCAACGAAATGGACTCAACACCGCATATTAAACGCCTAAGAATGTACCTGACTAGTAAGTATCTTAAAACCTATGGATTGCTATGTCTCCAAAAGAGAATCACGCGTGTGTACAGGGGCATAAACGCAGCAGTGATAGGATTGGAGAGGTTCGGTGAGCAAATGAAGACCCTTTGAAGTCATATTGCATGGTACCCATTCCACGGGTTTCAACTACCCAGGTTTAAGGTATTCTTCCTTCAGCTAAAACATGCATGTGGAACCTAGAGTATGATCAACCATGTGATCGGGAGAAGTGTTCAAATATGTCTCAGTTTTCGTACCCTGGTACTCGGGTGCAACATTCCAGACGCTTTACTAACACTCTCCCGACTTGGAGAGTCAGTCCCTTTAACCTCCTGTTTGGCCCAGTTTGCAATTTCTGCGGAAGATGAACAGGAATAGCGAGAACCAATGAGAGACTAGCTGGAGGTGTCTGGACGGGCAAATTTAACTCTCATTTCCCACCAGGAAGAGGAAATAACCAAAAGCTCAGCGTGCCGGGCCGGAACCAGATTAGGGCCTGAAGCCATCCTGCGGTGTTGCGGCCAGGTCACAAGAAAGCGAGTTGAAGAAAGGAGCTCAGGGGCACTGTAATTCACAAACCTGCAGAGTTATAAATGACAGCTATCGTCCAAAAATAGACTGAAGTAAGGCTGCCAAGAGGACTTGAAAGCGGGGCAGAATTGCAGGAAACCGATTTCAGGAGGTAGACTGGAATTGCATTGAAAGCATAGGAAAAGAGGCAGAACGTCCACAATGATGCACTTGGCCAAAAAGGGCGTATGCGTTTTTTCCTGAATATATTCAGGAAAAAACGCATACGCCCTTTTTGGCCAACCAAGCAAGCTTGCAAAGGAAATCTGCACTACAATGAAGTCTCATTCCCCCCGGTCAAAAGGGCCATCTGAAAAAAGTGTAAAATCCAGAAAGGCAGGACAGGCCATGGAGAACTGGGAGCCTTGTTATGCTGATGGGCGGGATGTAAATTGCCAACAACCACTCGGGAGAAGTGTATGGTGTTTCCTGAAACATCTAAAAAACAAAGCAACAGAACCTAGGGCACTTCCACTTATGGTCCTATAGCTTAGGGAAATTAAAATCAAAAAGACACACCCACCCCAAAGTTTGGAACGGCTCTGTTTACAAGAACCTCGTTTACAGTACAAGTTCAACATCGCAGAAAGTGAAAAATGGATAAAGAAGTTGTGGTATTTACTTACAAAGCAATATCACTCAGCAATGAAATCTGTGTCATCAGGCCCTTAGCAGCACAATGAGTGGATTCAGGTATGATGATTCTAACTGAAATAAGTCACACAGAAAAAGAAACATCATAAGATATCAGTAATACATGGAATGTAAACTTGGCTACACAGGAACTGAATTACAGAACAGAACAGGGTCTCAAATTTAGAAAACCAACTTATGCTTGCTTAAGGGTAAAGGTGAGTTGGGGTGCTGCATAAAACCAGAGATTGAAATGAGCACAGATAAAGTTCCTTAAGCCAAATATGGAATAGACAAGAGCTACTCCTTGCTCAACCAAATGGACTCAACACCCCATATTAAACGCCTAAGAATGTACCTGACTAGTAAGTATCTTAAAACCTATGGATTGCTATGTCTCCGAAAGAGAATCAAGCATGTGTACAGGGGCATAAACGCAGCAGTGATAGGATTGGAGAGGTTCGGTGAGCAAATGAAGACCCTTTGAAGTCATATTGCATGGTACCCATTCCACGGGTTTCAACTACCCAGGTTTAAGGTATTGTTCCTTCAGCTAAAACATGCATGTGGAACCTAGAGTATGATCAACCATGTGATCGGGAGACGTGTTCAAATATGTCTCAGTTTTCGTACCCTGGTACTCGGGTGCAACATTCCAGATGCTTTACTAACACTCTCCCGACTTGGAGAGTCAGTCCCTTTAACCTCCTGTTTGGCCCAGTTTGCAATTTCTGCGGAAGATGAACAGGAATAGCGAGAACCAATGAGAGACTAGCTGGAGGTGTCTGGACGGGCAAATTTAACTCTCATTTCCCACCAGGAAGAGGAAATAACCAAAGGCTCAGCGTGCCGTGCCGGAACCAGATTAGGGCCTGAAGCCATCCTGCGGTGTTGCGGCCAGGTCACAAGAAAGCGAGTTGAAGAAAGGAGCTCAGGGGCACTGTAATTCACAAACCTGCAGAGTTATAAATGACAGCTATCGTCCAAAAATAGACTGAAGTAAGGCTGCCAAGAGGACTTGAAAGCGGGGCAGAATTGCAGGAAACCGATTTCAGGAGGTAGACTGGAATTGCATTGAAAGCATAGGAAAAGAGGCAGAACGTCCACAATGATGCACTTGGCCAAAAAGGGCGTATGCGTTTTTTCCTGAATATATTCAGGAAAAAACGCATACGCCCTTTTTGGCCAACCAAGCAAGCTTGCAAAGGAAATCTGCACTACAATGAAGTCTCATTCCCCCCGGTCAAAAGGGCCATCTGAAAAAAGTGTAAAATCCAGAAAGGCAGGACAGGCCATGGAGAACTGGGAGCCTTGTTATGCTGATGGGCGGGATGTAAATTGCCAACAACCACTCGGGAGAATTGTATGGTGTTTCCTGAAACATCTAAAAAACAAAGCAACAGAACCTAGGGCACTTCCACTTATGGTCCTATAGCTTAGGGAAATTAAAATCAAAAAGACACAGCCACCCCAAAGTTTGGAACGGCTCTGTTTACAAGAACCTCGTTTACAGTACAAGTTCAACATCGCAGAAAGTGAAAAATGGATAAAGAAGTTGTGGTATTTACTTACAAAGCAATATCACTCAGCAATGAAATCTGTGTCATCAGGCCCTTAGCAGCACAATGAGTGGATTCAGGTATGATGATTCTAACTGAAATAAGTCACACAGAAAAAGAAACATCATAAGATATCAGTAATACATGGAATGTAAACTTGGCTACACAGGAACTGAATTACAGAACAGAACAGGGTCTCAAATTTAGAAAACCAACTTATGCTTGCTTAAGGGTAAAGGTGAGTTGGGGTGCTGCATAAAACCAGAGATTGAAATGAGCACAGATAAAGTTCCTTAAGCCAAATATGGAATAGACTAGAGCTACTCCTTGCTCAACGAAATGGACTCAACACCGCATATTAAACGCCTAAGAATGTACCTGACTAGTAAGTATCTTAAAACCTATGGATTGCTATGTCTCCGAAAGAGAATCAAGCATGTGTACAGGGGCATAAACGCAGCAGTGATAGGATTGGAGAGGTTCGGTGAGCAAATGAAGACCCTTTGAAGTCATATTGCATGGTACCCATTCCACGGGTTTCAACTACCCAGGTTTAAGGTATTGTTCCTTCAGCTAAAACATGCATGTGGAACCTAGAGTATGATCAACCATGTGATCGGGAGACGTGTTCAAATATGTCTCAGTTTTCGTACCCTGGTACTCGGGTGCAACATTCCAGATGCTTTACTAACACTCTCCCGACTTGGAGAGTCAGTCCCTTTAACCTCCTGTTTGGCCCAGTTTGCAATTTCTGTGGAAGATGAACAGGAATAGCGAGAACCAATGAGAGACTAGCTGGAGGTGTCTGGATGGGCAAATTTAACTCTCATTTCCCACCAGGAAGAGGAATTAACCAAAGGCTCAGCGTGCCGTGCCAGAACCAGATTAGGGCCTGAAGCCATCCTGCGGTGTTGCGGCCAGGTCACCAGAAAGCGAGTTGAAGAAAGGAGCTCAGGGGCACTGTAATTCACAAACCTGCAGAGTTATAAATGACAGCTATCGTCCAAAAATAGACTGAAGTAAGGCTGCCAAGAGGACTTGAAAGCGGGGCAGAATTGCAGGAAACCGATTTCAGGAGGTAGACTGGAATTGCATTGAAAGCATAGGAAAAGAGGCAGAACGTCCACAATGATGCACTTGGCCAAAAAGGGCGTATGCGTTTTTTCCTGAATATATTCAGGAAAAAACGCATACGCCCTTTTTGGCCAATCAAGCAAGCTTGCAAAGGAAATCTGCACTACAATGAAGTCTCACTTCCCCCCGGTCAAAAGGGCCATCTGAAAAAAGTGTAAAATCCAGAAAGGCAGGACAGGCCATGGAGAACTGGGAGCCTTGTTATGCTGATGGGCGGGATGTAAATTGCCAACAACCACTCGGGAGAAGTGTATGGTGTTTCCTGAAACATCTAAAAAACAAAGCAACAGAGCCTAGGGCACTTCCACTTATGGTCCTATAGCTTAGAGAAATTAAAATCAAAAAGACACAGCCACCCCAAAGTTTGGGACGCCTCCGTTTACAAGAACCTCGTTTACCGTACAAGTTCAATATCACAGAAAGTGAAAAATGGATAAAGAACTTGTGGTACTTACGTACAATGCAGTATCACTCAGCAATGAAATCTATGTCATCAGGCCCGTAGCAGCATAATGAGTGGATTCAGGTACGATGATTCTAACTGAAATAAGTCACACAGAAAAAGAAACATCATAAGATATCACTAATACACGGAATGTAAACTTGGCTACACAGGAACTGCATTCCAAAACAGAACAGGGTCTCAAATTTAGAAAACCAACTTATGCTTGCTTAAGGGGAAAGGTGAGTTGGGGTGCTGCATAAAACCAGAGATTGAAATGAGCACAGATAAAGTTCCTTAAGCCAAATATGGAATAGACAAGAGCTACTCCTTGCTCAACGAAATGGACTCAAAACCCCATATTAAACGCCTAAGAATGTACCTGACTAGTAAGTATCTTAAAACCTATGGATTGCTATGTCTCCAAAAGAGAATCAAGCGTGTGTACAGGGGCATAAATGCAGCAGTGATAGGATTGGAGAGGTTCGGTGAGCAAATGAAGACCCTTTGAAGTCATATTGCACGGTACCCATTCCACGGGTCTCAACTCTCCAGGTTTAAGGTATTCTTCCTTCAGCTAAAACATGCATGTGGAACCCAGAGTATGATCAACCATGTGAACGGGAGACGTGTTCAAATATGTCTCAGTTTTCCTACCCTGGTACTCGGGTGCAACACTCCAGACTCTTTACTAACACTCTCCCGACTTGGAGAGTCAGTCCCTTTAACCTCCTCTTTGGCCCAGTTTGCAATTTCTGCGGAAGATGAACAGGAATAGTGAGAACCAATGAGAGGCTAGCTGCAGGTGTCTGGACGGGCAAATTTAACTCTCATTTCCCACCAGGAAGAGGAATTAACCAAAGGCTCAGCATGCCGGGCCGGAACCAGATTAGGGCCTGAAGCCATCCTGCGGTGTTGCGGCCAGCTCACAAGAAAGCGAGTTGAAGAAAGGAGCTCAGGGGCACTGTAATTCACAAACCTGCAGAGTTATAAATGACAGCTATCGTCCAAAATATACTGAAGTAAGGCTGCCAAGAGGACTTGAAAGCGGGGCAGAATTGCAGGAAACCGATTTCAGGAGGTAGACTGGAATTGCATTGAAAGCATAGGAAAAGAGGCAGAACGTCCACAATGATGCACTTGGCCAAAAAGGGCGTATGCGTTTTTTCCTGAATATAATCAGGAAAAAACGCATACGCCCTTTTTGGCCAACCAAGCAAGCTTGCAAAGGAAATCTGCACTACAATGAAGTCTCACTTCCCCCCAGTCAAAAGGGCCATCTGAAAAAAGTGTAAAATCCAGAAAGGCAGGACAGGCCATGGAGAACTGGGAGCCTTGTTATGCTGATGGGCGGGATGTAAATTGCCAACAGACACTCGGGAGAAGTGTATGGTGTTTCCTGAAACATCTAAAAAACAAAGCAACAGAGCCTAGGGCACTGCCACTTATGGTCCTATAGCTTAGGGAAATTAAAATCAAAAAGACACAGCCACCCCAAAGTTTGGGACGCCTCTGTTTACAAGAACCTCGTTTACAGTACAAGTTCAACATCGCAGAAAGTGAAAAATGGATAAAGAAGTTGTGGTATTTACTTACAAAGCAATATCACTCAGCAATGAAATCTATGTCATCAGGCCCTTAGCAGCACAATGAGTGGATTCAGGTATGATGATTCTAACTGAAATAAGTCACACAGAAAAAGAAACATCATAAGATATCAGTAATACACGGAATGTATACTTGGCTACACAGGAACTGAATTACAGAACAGAACAGGGTCTCAAATTTAGAAAACCAACTTATGCTTGCTTAAGGGGAAAGGTGAGTTGGGGTGCTGCATAAAACCAGAGATTGAAATGAGCACAGATAAAGTTCCTTAAGCCAAATATGGAATAGACAAGAGCTACTCCTTGCTCAAAGAAATGGACTCAACACCGCATATTAAACGCCTAAGAATGTACCTGACTAGTAATTATCTTAAAACCTATGGATTGCTATGTCTCCGAAAGAGAATCAAGCATGTGTACAGGGGCATAAACGCAGCAGTGATAGGATTGGAGATGTTCGGTGAGCAAATGAAGACCCTTTGAAGTCATATTGCATGGTACCCATTCCACGGGTCTCAACTCTCCAGGTTTAAGGTATTCTTCCTTCAGCTAAAACATGCATGTGGAACCCAGAGTATGATCAACCATGTGATCGGGAGACGTGTTCAAATATGTCTCAGTTTTCGTACCCTGGTACTCGGGTGCAACATTCCAGATGCTTTACTAACACTCTCCCGACTTGGAGAGTCAGTCCCTTTAACCTCCTGTTTGGCCCAGTTTGCAATTTCTGTGGAAGATGAACAGGAATAGCGAGAACCAATGAGAGACTAGCTGGAGGTGTCTGGATGGGCAAATTTAACTCTCATTTCCCACCAGGAAGAGGAATTAACCAAAGGCTCAGCGTGCCGTGCCAGAACCAGATTAGGGCCGGAAGACATCCTGCGGTGTTGCGGCCAGGTCACAAGAAAGTGAGTTGAAGAAAGGAGGTCAGGGGCACTGTAATTCACAAACCTGCAGAGTTATAAATGACAGCTATCGTCCAAAAATATACTGAAGTAAGGCTGCCAAGAGGACATGAAAGCGGGGCAGAATTACAGGAAACTGATTTCAGGAGGTAGAATGGAATTGCATTGAAAGCATAGGAAAAGAGGCAGAACGTCCACAATGATGCACTTGGCCAAAAAGGGCGTATGCGTTTTTTCCTGAATATATTCAGGAAAAAACGCATACGCACTTTTTGGCCAACCAAGCAAACTTGCAAAGGAAATCTGCACTACAATGAAGTCTCACTTCCCCCCGGTCAAAAGGGCCATCTGAAAAAAGTGTAAAATCCAGAAAGGCAGGACAGGCCATGGAGAACTGGGAGCCTTGTTATGCTGATGGGCGGGATGTAAATTGCCAACAGACACTCAGGAGAAGTGTATGGTGTTTCCTGAAACATCTAAAAAACAAAGCAACAGAGCCTAGGGCACTTCCACTTATGGTCCTATAGCTTAGGGAAATTAAAATCAAAAAGACACAGCCACCCCAAAGTTTGGAACGGCTCTGTTTACAAGAACCTCGTTTACAGTACAAGTTCAACATCGCAGAAAGTGAAAAATGGATAAAGAAGTTGTGGTATTTACTTACAAAGCAATATCACCAAGCAATGAAATCTGTGTCATCAGGCCCTTAGCAGCACAATGACTGGATTCAGGTATGATGATTCTAACTGAAATAAGTCACACAGAAAAAGAAACATCATAAGATATCAGTAATACACGGAATGTAAACTTGGCTACACAGGAACTGAATTACAGAACAGAACAGGGTCTCAAATTTAGAAAACCAACTTATGCTTGCTTAAGGGTAAAGGTGAGTTGGGGTGCTGCATAAAACCAGAGATTGAAATGAGCACAGATAAAGTTCCTTAAGCCAAATATGGAATAGACAAGAGCTACTCCTTGCTCAACGAAATGGACTCAACACCCCATATTAAACGCCTAAGAATGTACCTGACTAGTAAGTATCTTAAAACCTATGGATTGCTATGTCTCCGAAAGAGAATCAAGCGTGTGTACAGGGGCATAAACGCAGCAGTGATAGGATTGGAGAGGTTCGGTGAGCAAATGAAGACCCTTTGAAGTCATATTGCATGGTACCCATTCCACGGGTCTCAACTCTCCAGGTTTAAGGTATTCTTCCTTCAGCTAAAACATGCATGTGGAACCCAGAGTATGATCAACCATGTGATCGGGAGACGTGTTCAAATATGTCTCAGTTTTCCTCCCCTGGTACTCGGGTGCAACATTCCAGATGCTTAACTAACACTCTCCCGACTTGGAGAGTCAGTCCCTTTAACCTCCTGTTTGGCCCAGTTTGCAATTTCTGTGGAAGATGAACAGGAATAGCGAGAACCAATGAGAGACTAGCTGGAGGTGTCTGGATGGGCAAATTTAACTCTCATTTCCCACCAGGAAGAGGAATTAACCAAAGGCTCAGCGTGCCGTGCCAGAACCAGATTAGGGCCTGAAGAAATCCTGCGGTGTTGCGGCCAGGTCACAAGAAAGCGAGTTGAAGAAAGGAGCTCAGGGGCACTGTAATTCACAAACCTGCAGAGTTATAAATGACAGCTATCGTCCAAAAATATACTGAAGTAAGGCTGCCAAGAGGACTTGAAAGCGGGGCAGAATTACAGGAAACCGATTTCAGGAGGTAGACTGGAATTGCATTGAAAGCATAGGAAAAGAGGCAGAACGTCCACAATGATGCACTTGGCCAAAAAGGGCGTATGCGTTTTTTCCTGAATATATTCAGGAAAAAACGCATACGCACTTTTTGGCCAACCAAGCAAACTTGCAAAGGAAATCTGCACTACAATGAAGTCTCACTTCCCCCCGGTCAAAAGGGCCATCTGAAAAAAGTGTAAAATCCAGAAAGGCAGGACAGGCCATGGAGAACTGGGAGCCTTGTTATGCTGATGGGCGGGATGTAAATTGCCAACAGACACTCAGGAGAAGTGTATGGTGTTTCCTGAAACATGTAAAAAACAAAGCAACAGAGCCTAGGGCACTTCCACTTATGGTCCTATAGCTTAGGGAAATTAAAATCAAAAAGACACAGCCACCCCAAAGTTCGGGACGCCTCCGTTTACAAGAACCTCGTTTACCGTACAAGTTCAATATCACAGAAAGTGAAAAATGGATAAAGAACTTGTGGTACTTACGTACAATGCAGTATCACTCAGCAATGAAATCTATGTCATCAGGCCCGTAGCAGCATAATGAGTGGATTCAGGTACGATGATTCTAACTGAAATAAGTCACACAGAAAAAGAAACATCATAAGATATCACTAATACACGGAATGTAAACTTGGCTACACAGGAACTGCATTCCAAAACAGAACAGGGTCTCAAATTTAGAAAACCAACTTATGCTTGCTTAAGGGGAAAGGTGAGTTGGGGTGCTGCATAAAACCAGAGATTGAAATGAGCACAGATAAAGTTCCTTAAGCCAAATATGGAATAGACAAGAGCTACTCCTTGCTCAACGAAATGGACTCAAAACCCCATATTAAACGCCTAAGAATGTACCTGACTAGTAAGTATCTTAAAACCTATGGATTGCTATGTCTCCAAAAGAGAATCAAGCGTGTGTACAGGGGCATAAATGCAGCAGTGATAGGATTGGAGAGGTTCGGTGAGCAAATGAAGACCCTTTGAAGTCATATTGCACGGTACCCATTCCACGGGTCTCAACTCTCCAGGTTTAAGGTATTCTTCCTTCAGCTAAAACATGCATGTGGAACCCAGAGTATGATCAACCATGTGATCGGGAGACGTGTTCAAATATGTCTCAGTTTTCGTACCCTGGTACTCGGGTGCAACATTCCAGATGCTTTACTAACACTCTCCCGACTTGGAGAGTCAGTCCCTTTAACCTCCTGTTTGGCCCAGTTTGCAATTTCTGTGGAAGATGAACAGGAATAGCGAGAACCAATGAGAGACTAGCTGGAGGTGTCTGGATGGGCAAATTTAACTCTCATTTCCCACCAGGAAGAGGAATTAACCAAAGGCTCAGCGTGCCGTGCCAGAACCAGATTAGGGCCTGAAGCCATCCTGCGGTGTTGCGGCCAGGTCACAAGAAAGCGAGTTGAAGAAAGGAGCTCAGGGGCACTGTAATTCACAAACCTGCAGAGTTATAAATGACAGCTATCGTCCAAAAATAGACTGAAGTAAGGCTGCCAAGAGGACTTGAAAGCGGGGCAGAATTGCAGGAAACCGATTTCAGGAGGTAGACTGGAATTGCATTGAAAGCATAGGAAAAGAGGCAGAACGTCCACAATGATGCACTTGGCCAAAAAGGGCGTATGCGTTTTTTCCTGAATATATTCAGGAAAAAACGCATACGCCCTTTTTGGCCAATCAAGCAAGCTTGCAAAGGAAATCTGCACTACAATGAAGTCTCACTTCCCCCCGGTCAAAAGGGCCATCTGAAAAAAGTGTAAAATCCAGAAAGGCAGGAGAGGCCATGGAGAACTGGGAGCCTTGTTATGCTGATGGGCGGGATGTAAATTGCCAACAACCACTCGGGAGAAGTGTATGGTGTTTCCTGAAACATCTAAAAAACAAAGCAACAGAGCCTAGGGCACTTCCACTTATGCTCCTATAGCTTAGGGAAATTAAAATCAAAAAGACACAGCCACCCCAAAGTTTGGGACGCCTCCGTTTACAAGAACCTCGTTTACCGTACAAGTTCAATATCACAGAAAGTGAAAAATGGATAAAGAACTTGTGGTACTTACGTACAATGCAGTATCACTCAGCAATGAAATCTATGTCATCAGGCCCGTAGCAGCATAATGAGTGGATTCAGGTACGATGATTCTAACTGAAATAAGTCACACAGAAAAAGAAACATCATAAGATATCACTAATACACGGAATGTAAACTTGGCTACACAGGAACTGCATTCCAAAACAGAACAGGGTCTCAAATTTAGAAAACCAACTTATGCTTGCTTAAGGGGAAAGGTGAGTTGGGGTGCTGCAAAAAACCAGAGATTGAAATGAGCACAGATAAAGTTCCTTAAGCCAAATATGGAATAGACAAGAGCTACTCCTTGCTCAACGAAATGGACTCAAAACCCCATATTAAACGCCTAAGAATGTACCTGACTAGTAAGTATCTTAAAACCTATGGATTGCTATGTCTCCAAAAGAGAATCAAGCGTGTGTACAGGGGCATAAATGCAGCAGTGATAGGATTGGAGAGGTTCGGTGAGCAAATGAAGACCCTTTGAAGTCATATTGCACGGTACCCATTCCACGGGTCTCAACTCTCCAGGTTTAAGGTATTCTTCCTTCAGCTAAAACATGCATGTGGAACCCAGAGTATGATCAACCATGTGAACGGGAGACGTGTTCAAATATGTCTCAGTTTTCCTACCCTGGTACTCGGGTGCAACACTCCAGACTCTTTACTAACACTCTCCCGACTTGGAGAGTCAGTCCCTTTAACCTCCTGTTTGGCCCAGTTTGCAATTTCTGCGGAAGATGAACAGGAATAGCGAGAACCAATGAGAGGCTAGCTGCAGGTGTCTGGACGGGCAAATTTAACTCTCATTTCCCACCAGGAAGAGGAAATAACCAAAGGCTCAGCGTGCCGTACCGGAACCAGATTAGGGCCTGAAGCCATCCTGCGGTGTTGCGGCCAGCTCACAAGAAAGCGAGTTGAAGAAAGGAGCTCAGGGGCACTGTAATTCACAAACCTGCAGAGTTATAAATGACAGCTATCGTCCAAAATATACTGAAGTAAGGCTGCCAAGAGGACTTGAAAGCGGGGCAGAATTGCAGGAAACCGATTTCAGGAGGTAGACTGGAATTGCATTGAAAGCATAGGAAAAGAGGCAGAACGTCCACAATGATGCACTTGGCCAAAAAGGGCGTATGCGTTTTTTCCTGAATATATTCAGGAAAAAACGCATACGCCCTTTTTGGCCAACCAAGCAAGCTTGCAAAGGAAATCTGCACTACAATGAAGTCTCACTTCCCCCCGGTCAAAAGGGCCATCTGAAAAAAGTGTAAAATCCAGAAAGGCAGGACAGGCCATGGAGAACTGGGAGCCTTGTTATGCTGATGGGCGGGATGTAAATTGCCAACAGACACTCGGGAGAAGTGTATGGTGTTTCCTGAAACATCTAAAAAACAAAGCAACAGAGCCTAGGGCACTGCCACTTATGGTCCTATAGCTTAGGGAAATTAAAATCAAAAAGACACAGCCACCCCAAAGTTTGGGACGCCTCTGTTTACAAGAACCTCGTTTACAGTACAAGTTCAACATCGCAGAAAGTGAAAAATGGATAAAGAAGTTGTGGTATTTACTTACAAAGCAATATCACTCAGCAATGAAATCTATGTCATCAGGCCCTTAGCAGCACAATGAGTGGATTCAGGTATGATGATTCTAACTGAAATAAGTCACACAGAAAAAGAAACATCATAAGATATCAGTAATACACGGAATGTATACTTGGCTACACAGGAACTGAATTACAGAACAGAACAGGGTCTCAAATTTAGAAAATCAACTTATGCTTGCTTAAGGGGAAAGGTGAGTTGGGGTGCTGCATAAAACCAGAGATTGAAATGAGCACAGATAAAGTTCCTTAAGCCAAATATGGAATAGACAAGAGCTACTCCTTGCTCAAAGAAATGGACTCAACACCGCATATTAAACGCCTAAGAATGTACCTGACTAGTAATTATCTTAAAACCTATGGATTGCTATGTCTCCGAAAGAGAATCAAGCATGTGTACAGGGGCATAAACGCAGCAGTGATAGGATTGGAGAGGTTCGGTGAGCAAATGAAGACCCTTTGAAGTCATATTGCACGGTACCCATTCCACGGGTCTCAACTCTCCAGGTTTAAGGTATTCTTCCTTCAGCTAAAAGATGCATGTGGTACCCAGAGTATGATCAACCATGTGATCGGGAGACGTGTTCAAATATGTCTCAGTTTTCGTACCCTGGTACTCGGGTGCAACATTCCAGATGCTTTACTAACACTCTCCCGACTTGGAGAGTCAGTCCCTTTAACCTCCTGTTTGGCCCAGTTTGCAATTTCTGTGGAAGATGAACAGGAATAGCGAGAACCAATGAGAGACTAGCTGGAGGTGTCTGGATGGGCAAATTTAACTCTCATTTCCCACCAGGAAGAGGAATTAACCAAAGGCTCAGCGTGCCGTGCCAGAACCAGATTAGGGCCTGAAGCCATCCTGCGGTGTTGCGGCCAGGTCACAAGAAAGCGAGTTGAAGAAAGGAGCTCAGGGGCACTGTAATTCACAAACCTGCAGAGTTATAAATGACAGCTATCGTCCAAAAATAGACTGAAGTAAGGCTGCCAAGAGGACTTGAAAGCGGGGCAGAATTGCAGGAAACCGATTTCAGGAGGTAGACTGGAATTGCATTGAAAGCATAGGAAAAGAGGCAGAACGTCCACAATGATGCACTTGGCCAAAAAGGGCGTATGCGTTTTTTCCTGAATATATTCAGGAAAAAACGCATACGCCCTTTTTGGCCAATCAAGCAAGCTTGCAAAGGAAATCTGCACTACAATGAAGTCTCACTTCCCCCCGGTCAAAAGGGCCATCTGAAAAAAGTGTAAAATCCAGAAAGGCAGGACAGGCCATGGAGAACTGGGAGCCTTGTTATGCTGATGGGCGGGATGTAAATTGCCAACAACCACTCGGGAGAAGTGTATGGTGTTTCCTGAAACATCTAAAAAACAAAGCAACAGAGCCTAGGGCACTTCCACTTATGGTCCTATAGCTTAGGGAAATTAAAATCAAAAAGACACAGCCACCCCAAAGTTTGGGACGCCTCCGTTTACAAGAACCTCGTTTACCGTACAAGTTCAATATCACAGAAAGTGAAAAATGGATAAAGAACTTGTGGTACTTACGTACAATGCAGTATCACTCAGCAATGAAATCTATGTCATCAGGCCCGTAGCAGCATAATGAGTGGATTCAGGTACGATGATTCTAACTGAAATAAGTCACACAGAAAAAGAAACATCATAAGATATCACTAATACACGGAATGTAAACTTGGCTACACAGGAACTGCATTCCAAAACAGAACAGGGTCTCAAATTTAGAAAACCAACTTATGCTTGCTTAAGGGGAAAGGTGAGTTGGGGTGCTGCATAAAACCAGAGATTGAAATGAGCACAGATAAAGTTCCTTAAGCCAAATATGGAATAGACAAGAGCTACTCCTTGCTCAACGAAATGGACTCAAAACCCCATATTAAACGCCTAAGAATGTACCTGACTAGTAAGTATCTTAAAACCTATGGATTGCTATGTCTCCAAAAGAGAATCAAGCGTGTGTACAGGGGCATAAATGCAGCAGTGATAGGATTGGAGAGGTTCGGTGAGCAAATGAAGACCCTTTGAAGTCATATTGCACGGTACCCATTCCACGGGTCTCAACTCTCCAGGTTTAAGGTATTCTTCCTTCAGCTAAAACATGCATGTGGAACCCAGAGTATGATCAACCATGTGAACGGGAGACGTGTTCAAATATGTCTCAGTTTTCCTACCCTGGTACTCGGGTGCAACACTCCAGACTCTTTACTAACACTCTCCCGACTTGGAGAGTCAGTCCCTTTAACCTCCTGTTTGGCCCAGTTTGCAATTTCTGTGGAAGATGAACAGGAATAGCGAGAACCAATGAGAGACTAGCTGGAGGTGTCTGGATGGGCAAATTTAACTCTCATTTCCCACCAGGAAGAGGAATTAACCAAAGGCTCAGCGTGCCGTGCCAGAACCAGATTAGGGCCTGAAGACATCCTGCGGTGTTGCGGCCAGGTCACAAGAAAGCGAGTTGAAGAAAGGAGCTCAGGGGCACTGTAATTCACAAACCTGCAGAGTTATAAATGACAGCTATCGTCCAAAAATATACTGAAGTAAGGCTGCCAAGAGGACTTGAAAGCGGGGCAGAATTACAGGAAACCGATTTCAGGAGGTAGACTGGAATTGCATTGAAAGCATAGGAAAAGAGGCAGAACGTCCACAATGATGCACTTGGCCAAAAAGGGCGTATGCGTTTTTTCCTGAATATATTCAGGAAAAAACGCATACGCCCTTTTTGGCCAACCAAGCAAACTTGCAAAGGAAATCTGCACTACAATGAAGTCTCACTTCCCCCCGGTCAAAAGGGCCATCTGAAAAAAGTGTAAAATCCAGAAAGGCAGGACAGGCCATGGAGAACTGGGAGCCTTGTTATGCTGATGGGCGGGATGTAAATTGCCAACAGACACTCAGGAGAAGTGTATGGTGTTTCCTGAAACATCTAAAAAACAAAGCAACAGAGCCTAGGGCACTTCCACTTATGGTCCTATAGCTTAGGGAAATTAAAATCAAAAAGACACAGCCACCCCAAAGTTCGGGACGCCTCCGTTTACAAGAACCTCGTTTACTGTACAAGTTCAATATCACAGAAAGTGAAAAATGGATAAAGAACTTGTGGTACTTACGTACAATGCAGTATCACTCAGCAATGAAATCTATGTCATCAGGCCCGTAGCAGCATAATGAGTGGATTCAGGTACGATGATTCTAACTGAAATAAGTCACACAGAAAAAGAAACATCATAAGATATCACTAATACACGGAATGTAAACTTGGCTACACAGGAACTGCATTCCAAAACAGAACAGGGTCTCAAATTTAGAAAACCAACTTATGCTTGCTTAAGGGGAAAGGTGAGTTGGGGTGCTGCATAAAACCAGAGATTGAAATGAGCACAGATAAAGTTCCTTAAGCCAAATATGGAATAGACAAGAGCTACTCCTTGCTCAACGAAATGGACTCAACACCCCATATTAAACGCCTAAGAATGTACCTGACTAGTAAGTATCTTAAAACCTATGGATTGCTATGTCTCCAAAAGAGAATCAAGCGTGTGTACAGGGGCATAAATGCAGCAGTGATAGGATTGGAGAGGTTCGGTGAGCAAATGAAGACCCTTTGAAGTCATATTGCACGGTACCCATTCCACGGGTCTCAACTCTCCAGGTTTAAGGTATTCTTCCTTCAGCTAAAACATGCATGTGGAACCCAGAGTATGATCAACCATGTGAACGGGAGACGTGTTCAAATATGTCTCAGTTTTCCTACCCTGGTACTCGGGTGCAACACTCCAGACTCTTTACTAACACTCTCCCGACTTGGAGAGTCAGTCCCTTTAACCTCCTGTTTGGCCCAGTTTGCAATTTCTGTGGAAGATGAACAGGAATAGCGAGAACCAATGAGAGACTAGCTGGAGGTGTCTGGATGGGCAAATTTAACTCTCATTTCCCACCAGGAAGAGGAATTAACCAAAGGCTCAGCGTGCCGTGCCAGAACCAGATTAGGGCCTGAAGACATCCTGCGGTGTTGCGGCCAGGTCACAAGAAAGCGAGTTGAAGAAAGGAGCTCAGGGGCACTGTAATTCACAAACCTGCAGAGTTATAAATGACAGCTATCGTCCAAAAATAGACTGAAGTAAGGCTGCCAAGAGGACTTGAAAGCGGGGCAGAATTACAGGAAACCGATTTCAGGAGGTAGACTGGAATTGCATTGAAAGCATAGGAAAAGAGGCAGAACGTCCACAATGATGCACTTGGCCAAAAAGGGCGTATGCGTTTTTTCCTGAATATATTCAGGAAAAAACGCATACGCCCTTTTTGGCCAACCAAGCAAACTTGCAAAGGAAATCTGCACTACAATGAAGTCTCACTTCCCCCCGGTCAAAAGGGCCATCTGAAAAAAGTGTAAAATCCAGAAAGGCAGGACAGGCCATGGAGAACTGGGAGCCTTGTTATGCTGATGGGCGGGATGTAAATTGCCAACAGACACTCAGGAGAAGTGTATGGTGTTTCCTGAAACATCTAAAAAACAAAGCAACAGAGCCTAGGGCACTTCCACTTATGGTCCTATAGCTTAGGGAAATTAAAATCAAAAAGACACAGCCACCCCAAAGTTCGGGACGCCTCCGTTTACAAGAACCTCGTTTACCGTACAAGTTCAATATCACAGAAAGTGAAAAATGGATAAAGAACTTGTGGTACTTACGTACAATGCAGTATCACTCAGCAATGAAATCTATGTCATCAGGCCCGTAGCAGCATAATGAGTGGATTCAGGTACGATGATTCTAACTGAAATAAGTCACACAGAAAAAGAAACATCATAAGATATCACTAATACACGGAATGTAAACTTGGCTACACAGGAACTGCATTCCAAAACAGAACAGGGTCTCAAATTTAGAAAACCAACTTATGCTTGCTTAAGGGGAAAGGTGAGTTGGGGTGCTGCATAAAACCAGAGATTGAAATGAGCACAGATAAAGTTCCTTAAGCCAAATATGGAATAGACAAGAGCTACTCCTTGCTCAACGAAATGGACTCAAAACCCCATATTAAACGCCTAAGAATGTACCTGACTAGTAAGTATCTTAAAACCTATGGATTGCTATGTCTCCAAAAGAGAATCAAGCGTGTGTACAGGGGCATAAATGCAGCAGTGATAGGATTGGAGAGGTTCGGTGAGCAAATGAAGACCCTTTGAAGTCATATTGCACGGTACCCATTCCACGGGTCTCAACTCTCCAGGTTTAAGGTATTCTTCCTTCAGCTAAAAGATGCATGTGGAACCCAGAGTATGATCAACCATGTGATCGGGAGACGTGTTCAAATATGTCTCAGTTTTCGTACCCTGGTACTCGGGTGCAACATTCCAGATGCTTTACTAACACTCTCCCGACTTGGAGAGTCAGTCCCTTTAACCTCCTGTTTGGCCCAGTTTGCAATTTCTGTGGAAGATGAACAGGAATAGCGAGAACCAATGAGAGACTAGCTGGAGGTGTCTGGATGGGCAAATTTAACTCTCATTTCCCACCAGGAAGAGGAATTAACCAAAGGCTCAGCGTGCCGTGCCAGAACCAGATTAGGGCCTGAAGCCATCCTGCGGTGTTGCGGCCAGGTCACAAGAAAGCGAGTTGAAGAAAGGAGCTCAGGGGCACTGTAATTCACAAACCTGCAGAGTTATAAATGACAGCTATCGTCCAAAAATAGACTGAAGTAAGGATGCCAAGAGGACTTGAAAGCGGGGCAGAATTGCAGGAAACCGATTTCAGGAGGTAGACTGGAATTGCATTGAAAGCATAGGAAAAGAGGCAGAACGTCCACAATGATGCACTTGGCCAAAAAGGGCGTATGCGTTTTTTCCTGAATATATTCAGGAAAAAACGCATACGCCCTTTTTGGCCAATCAAGCAAGCTTGCAAAGGAAATCTGCACTACAATGAAGTCTCACTTCCCCCCGGTCAAAAGGGCCATCTGAAAAAAGTGTAAAATCCAGAAAGGCAGGAGAGGCCATGGAGAACTGGGAGCCTTGTTATGCTGATGGGCGGGATGTAAATTGCCAACAACCACTCGGGAGAAGTGTATGGTGTTTCCTGAAACATCTAAAAAACAAAGCAACAGAGCCTAGGGCACTTCCACTTATGCTCCTATAGCTTAGGGAAATTAAAATCAAAAAGACAGAGCCACCCCAAAGTTTGGGACGCCTCCGTTTACAAGAACCTCGTTTACCGTACAAGTTCAATATCACAGAAAGTGAAAAATGGATAAAGAACTTGTGGTACTTACGTACAATGCAGTATCACTCAGCAATGAAATCTATGTCATCAGGCCCGTAGCAGCATAATGAGTGGATTCAGGTACGATGATTCTAACTGAAATAAGTCACACAGAAAAAGAAACATCATAAGATATCACTAATACACGGAATGTAAACTTGGCTACACAGGAACTGCATTCCAAAACAGAACAGGGTCTCAAATTTAGAAAACCAACTTATGCTTGCTTAAGGGGAAAGGTGAGTTGGGGTGCTGCATAAAACCAGAGATTGAAATGAGCACAGATAAAGTTCCTTAAGCCAAATATGGAATAGACAAGAGCTACTCCTTGCTCAACGAAATGGACTCAAAACCCCATATTAAACGCCTAAGAATGTACCTGACTAGTAAGTATCTTAAAACCTATGGATTGCTATGTCTCCAAAAGAGAATCAAGCGTGTGTACAGGGGCATAAATGCAGCAGTGATAGGATTGGAGAGGTTCGGTGAGCAAATGAAGACCCTTTGAAGTCATATTGCACGGTACCCATTCCACGGGTCTCAACTCTCCAGGTTTAAGGTATTCTTCCTTCAGCTAAAACATGCATGTGGAACCCAGAGTATGATCAACCATGTGAACGGGAGACGTGTTCAAATATGTCTCAGTTTTCCTACCCTGGTACTCGGGTGCAACACTCCAGACTCTTTACTAACACTCTCCCGACTTGGAGAGTCAGTCCCTTTAACCTCCTGTTTGGCCCAGTTTGCAATTTCTGCGGAAGATGAACAGGAATAGCGAGAACCAATGAGAGGCTAGCTGCAGGTGTCTGGACGGGCAAATTTAACTCTCATTTCCCACCAGGAAGAGGAATTAACCAAAGGCTCAGCATGCCGGGCCGGAACCAGATTAGGGCCTGAAGCCATCCTGCGGTGTTGCGGCCAGCTCACAAGAAAGCGAGTTGAAGAAAGGAGCTCAGGGGCACTGTAATTCACAAACCTGCAGAGTTATAAATGACAGCTATCGTCCAAAATATACTGAAGTAAGGCTGCCAAGAGGACTTGAAAGCGGGGCAGAATTGCAGGAAACCGATTTCAGGAGGTAGACTGGAATTGCATTGAAAGCATAGGAAAAGAGGCAGAACGTCCACAATGATGCACTTGGCCAAAAAGGGCATATGCGTTTTTTCCTGAATATATTCAGGAAAAAACGCATACGCCCTTTTTGGCCAACCAAGCAAGCTTGCAAAGGAAATCTGCACTACAATGAAGTCTCACTTCCCCCCGGTCAAAAGGGCCATCTGAAAAAAGTGTAAAATCCAGAAAGGCAGGACAGGCCATGGAGAACTGGGAGCCTTGTTATGCTGATGGGCGGGATGTAAATTGCCAACAGACACTCGGGAGAAGTGTATGGTGTTTCCTGAAACATCTAAAAAACAAAGCAACAGAGCCTAGGGCACTGCCACTTATGGTCCTATAGCTTAGGGAAATTAAAATCAAAAAGACACAGCCACCCCAAAGTTTGGGACGCCTCTGTTTACAAGAACCTCGTTTACAGTACAAGTTCAACATCGCAGAAAGTGAAAAATGGATAAAGAAGTTGTGGTATTTACTTACAAAGCAATATCACTCAGCAATGAAATCTATGTCATCAGGCCCTTAGCAGCACAATGAGTGGATTCAGGTATGATGATTCTAACTGAAATAAGTCACACAGAAAAAGAAACATCATAAGATATCAGTAATACACGGAATGTATACTTGGCTACACAGGAACTGAATTACAGAACAGAACAGGGTCTCAAATTTAGAAAATCAACTTATGCTTGCTTAAGGGGAAAGGTGAGTTGGGGTGCTGCATAAAACCAGAGATTGAAATGAGCACAGATAAAGTTCCTTAAGCCAAATATGGAATAGACAAGAGCTACTCCTTGCTCAAAGAAATGGACTCAACACCGCATATTAAACGCCTAAGAATGTACCTGACTAGTAATTATCTTAAAACCTATGGATTGCTATGTCTCCGAAAGAGAATCAAGCATGTGTACAGGGGCATAAACGCAGCAGTGATAGGATTGGAGAGGTTCGGTGAGCAAATGAAGACCCTTTGAAGTCATATTGCACGGTACCCATTCCACGGGTCTCAACTCTCCAGGTTTAAGGTATTCTTCCTTCAGCTAAAAGATGCATGTGGTACCCAGAGTATGATCAACCATGTGATCGGGAGACGTGTTCAAATATGTCTCAGTTTTCGTACCCTGGTACTCGGGTGCAACATTCCAGATGCTTTACTAACACTCTCCCGACTTGGAGAGTCAGTCCCTTTAACCTGCTGTTTGGCCCAGTTTGCAATTTCTGTGGAAGATGAACAGGAATAGCGAGAACCAATGAGAGACTAGCTGGAGGTGTCTGGATGGGCAAATTTAACTCTCATTTCCCACCAGGAAGAGGAATTAACCAAAGGCTCAGCGTGCCGTGCCAGAACCAGATTAGGGCCTGAAGCCATCCTGCGGTGTTGCGGCCAGGTCACAAGAAAGCGAGTTGAAGAAAGGAGCTCAGGGGCACTGTAATTCACAAACCTGCAGAGTTATAAATGACAGCTATCGTCCAAAAATAGACTGAAGTAAGGCTGCCAAGAGGACTTGAAAGCGGGGCAGAATTGCAGGAAACCGATTTCAGGAGGTAGACTGGAATTGCATTGAAAGCATAGGAAAAGAGGCAGAACGTCCACAATGATGCACTTGGCCAAAAAGGGCGTATGCGTTTTTTCCTGAATATATTCAGGAAAAAACGCATACGCCCTTTTTGGCCAATCAAGCAAGCTTGCAAAGGAAATCTGCACTACAATGAAGTCTCACTTCCCCCCGGTCAAAAGGGCCATCTGAAAAAAGTGTAAAATCCAGAAAGGCAGGACAGGCCATGGAGAACTGGGAGCCTTGTTATGCTGATGGGCGGGATGTAAATTGCCAACAACCACTCGGGAGAAGTGTATGGTGTTTCCTGAAACATCTAAAAAACAAAGCAACAGAGCCTAGGGCACTTCCACTTATGCTCCTATAGCTTAGGGAAATTAAAATCAAAAAGACACAGCCACCCCAAAGTTTGGGACGCCTCCGTTTACAAGAACCTCGTTTACCGTACAAGTTCAATATCACAGAAAGTGAAAAATGGATAAAGAACTTGTGGTACTTACGTACAATGCAGTATCACTCAGCAATGAAATCTATGTCATCAGGCCCGTAGCAGCATAATGAGTGGATTCAGGTACGATGATTCTAACTGAAATAAGTCACACAGAAAAAGAAACATCATAAGATATCACTAATACACGGAATGTAAACTTGGCTACACAGGAACTGCATTCCAAAACAGAACAGGGTCTCAAATTTAGAAAACCAACTTATGCTTGCTTAAGGGGAAAGGTGAGTTGGGGTGCTGCATAAAACCAGAGATTGAAATGAGCACAGATAAAGTTCCTTAAGCCAAATATGGAATAGACAAGAGCTACTCCTTGCTCAACGAAATGGACTCAAAACCCCATATTAAACGCCTAAGAATGTACCTGACTAGTAAGTATCTTAAAACCTATGGATTGCTATGTCTCCAAAAGAGAATCAAGCGTGTGTACAGGGGCATAAATGCAGCAGTGATAGGATTGGAGAGGTTCGGTGAGCAAATGAAGACCCTTTGAAGTCATATTGCACGGTACCCATTCCACGGGTCTCAACTCTCCAGGTTTAAGGTATTCTTCCTTCAGCTAAAAGATGCATGTGGTACCCAGAGTATGATCAACCATGTGATCGGGAGACGTGTTCAAATATGTCTCAGTTTTCGTACCCTGGTACTCGGGTGCAACATTCCAGATGCTTTACTAACACTCTCCCGACTTGGAGAGTCAGTCCCTTTAACCTCCTGTTTGGCCCAGTTTGCAATTTCTGTGGAAGATGAACAGGAATAGCGAGAACCAATGAGAGACTAGCTGGAGGTGTCTGGATGGGCAAATTTAACTCTCATTTCCCACCAGGAAGAGGAATTAACCAAAGGCTCAGCGTGCCGTGCCAGAACCAGATTAGGGCCTGAAGCCATCCTGCGGTGTTGCGGCCAGGTCACAAGAAAGCGAGTTGAAGAAAGGAGCTCAGGGGCACTGTAATTCACAAACCTGCAGAGTTATAAATGACAGCTATCGTCCAAAAATAGACTGAAGTAAGGCTGCCAAGAGGACTTGAAAGCGGGGCAGAATTGCAGGAAACCGATTTCAGGAGGTAGACTGGAATTGCATTGAAAGCATAGGAAAAGAGGCAGAACGTCCACAATGATGCACTTGGCTAAAAAGGGCGTATGCGTTTTTTCCTGAATATATTCAGGAAAAAACGCATACGCACTTTTTGGCCAATCAAGCAAGCTTGCAAAGGAAATCTGCACTACAATGAAGTCTCACTTCCCCCCGGTCAAAAGGGCCATCTGAAAAAAGTGTAAAATCCAGAAAGGCAGGACAGGCCATGGAGAACTGGGAGCCTTGTTCTGCTGATGGGCGGGATGTAAATTGCCAACAACCACTCGGGAGAAGTGTATGGTGTTTCCTGAAACAACTAAAAAACAAAGCAACAGAGCCTAGGGCACTTCCACTTATGGTCCTATAGCTTAGGGAAATTAAAATCAAAAAGACACAGCCACCCCAAAGTTTGGGACGCCTCCGTTTACAAGAACCTCGTTTACCGTACAAGTTCAATATCACAGAAAGTGAAAAATGGATAAAGAACTTGTGGTACTTACGTACAATGCAGTATCACACAGCAATGAAATCTATGTCATCAGGCCCGTAGCAGCATAATGAGTGGATTCAGGTACGATGATTCTAACTGAAATAAGTCACACAGAAAAAGAAACATCATAAGATATCACTAATACACGGAATGTAAACTTGGCTACACAGGAACTGCATTCCAAAACAGAACAGGGTCTCAAATTTAGAAAACTAACTTATGCTTGCTTAAGGGGAAAGGTGAGTTGGGGTGCTGCATAAAACCAGAGATTGAAATGAGCACAGATAAAGTTCCTTAAGCCAAATATGGAATAGACAAGAGCTACTCCTTGCTCAACGAAATGGACTCAAAACCCCATATTAAACGCCTAAGAATGTACCTGACTAGTAAGTATCTTAAAACCTATGGATTGCTATGTCTCCAAAAGAGAATCAAGCGTGTGTACAGGGGCATAAATGCAGCAGTGATAGGATTGGAGAGGTTCGGTGAGCAAATGAAGACCCTTTGAAGTCATATTGCACGGTACCCATTCCACGGGTCTCAACTCTCCAGGTTTAAGGTATTCTTCCTTCAGCTAAAACATGCATGTGGAACCCAGAGTATGATCAACCATGTGAACGGGAGACGTGTTCAAATATGTCTCAGTTTTCCTACCCTGGTACTCGGGTGCAACACTCCAGACTCTTTACTAACACTCTCCCGACTTGGAGAGTCAGTCCCTTTAACCTCCTGTTTGGCCCAGTTTGCAATTTCTGCGGAAGATGAACAGGAATAGCCACAACCAATGAGAGGCTAGCTGCAGGTGTCTGGACGGGCAAATTTAACTCTCATTTCCCACCAGGAAGAGGAATTAACCAAAGGCTCAGCATGCCGGGCCGGAACCAGATTAGGGCCTGAAGCCATCCTGCGGTGTTGCGGCCAGCTCACAAGAAAGCGAGTTGAAGAAAGGAGCTCAGGGGCACTGTAATTCACAAACCTGCAGAGTTATAAATGACAGCTATCGTCCAAAATATACTGAAGTAAGGCTGCCAAGAGGACTTGAAAGCGGGGCAGAATTGCAGGAAACCGATTTCAGGAGGTAGACTGGAATTGCATTGAAAGCATAGGAAAAGAGGCAGAACGTCCACAATGATGCACTTGGCCAAAAAGGGCATATGCGTTTTTTCCTGAATATATTCAGGAAAAAACGCATACGCCCTTTTTGGCCAACCAAGCAAGCTTGCAAAGGAAATCTGCACTACAATGAAGTCTCACTTCCCCCCGGTCAAAAGGGCCATCTGAAAAAAGTGTAAAATCCAGAAAGGCAGGACAGGCCATGGAGAACTGGGAGCCTTGTTATGCTGATGGGCGGGATGTAAATTGCCAACAGACACTCGGGAGAAGTGTATGGTGTTTCCTGAAACATCTAAAAAACAAAGCAACAGAGCCTAGGGCACTGCCACTTATGGTCCTATAGCTTAGGGAAATTAAAATCAAAAAGACACAGCCACCCCAAAGTTTGGGACGCCTCTGTTTACAAGAACCTCGTTTACAGTACAAGTTCAACATCGCAGAAAGTGAAAAATGGATAAAGAAGTTGTGGTATTTACTTACAAAGCAATATCACTCAGCAATGAAATCTATGTCATCAGGCCCTTAGCAGCACAATGAGTGGATTCAGGTATGATGATTCTAACTGAAATAAGTCACACAGAAAAAGAAACATCATAAGATATCAGTAATACACGGAATGTATACTTGGCTACACAGGAACTGAATTACAGAACAGAACAGGGTCTCAAATTTAGAAAACCAACTTATGCTTGCTTAAGGGGAAAGGTGAGTTGGGGTGCTGCATAAAACCAGAGATTGAAATGAGCACAGATAAAGTTCCTTAAGCCAAATATGGAATAGACAAGAGCTACTCCTTGCTCAAAGAAATGGACTCAACACCGCATATTAAACGCCTAAGAATGTACCTGACTAGTAATTATCTTAAAACCTATGGATTGCTATGTCTCCGAAAGAGAATCAAGCATGTGTACAGGGGCATAAACGCAGCAGTGATAGGATTGGAGAGGTTCGGTGAGCAAATGAAGACCCTTTGAAGTCATATTGCATGGTACCCATTCCACGGGTCTCAACTCTCCAGGTTTAAGGTATTCTTCCTTCAGCTAAAAGATGCATGTGGTACCCAGAGTATGATCAACCATGTGATCGGGAGACGTGTTCAAATATGTCTCAGTTTTCGTACCCTGGTACTCGGGTGCAACATTCCAGATGCTTTACTAACACTCTCCCGACTTGGAGAGTCAGTCCCTTTAACCTCCTGTTTGGCCCAGTTTGCAATTTCTGTGGAAGATGAACAGGAATAGCGAGAACCAATGAGAGACTAGCTGGAGGTGTCTGGATGGGCAAATTTAACTCTCATTTCCCACCAGGAAGAGGAATTAACCAAAGGCTCAGCGTGCCGTGCCAGAACCAGATTAGGGCCTGAAGCCATCCTGCGGTGTTGCGGCCAGGTCACAAGAAAGCGAGTTGAAGAAAGGAGCTCAGGGGCACTGTAATTCACAAACCTGCAGAGTTATAAATGACAGCTATCGTCCAAAAATAGACTGAAGTAAGGCTGCCAAGAGGACTTGAAAGCGGGGCAGAATTGCAGGAAACCGATTTCAGGAGGTAGACTGGAATTGCATTGAAAGCATAGGAAAAGAGGCAGAACGTCCACAATGATGCACTTGGCCAAAAAGGGCGTATGCGTTTTTTCCTGAATATATTCAGGAAAAAACGCATACGCACTTTTTGGCCAATCAAGCAAGCTTGCAAAGGAAATCTGCACTACAATGAAGTCTCACTTCCCCCCGGTCAAAAGGGCCATCTGAAAAAAGTGTAAAATCCAGAAAGGCAGGACAGGCCATGGAGAACTGGGAGCCTTGTTATGCTGATGGGCGGGATGTAAATTGCCAACAACCACTCGGGAGAAGTGTATGGTGTTTCCTGAAACATCTAAAAAACAAAGCAACAGAGCCTAGGGCACTTCCACTTATGGTCCTATAGCTTAGGGAAATTAAAATCAAAAAGACACAGCCACCCCAAAGTTTGGGACGCCTCCATTTACAAGAACCTCGATTACCGTACAAGTTCAATATCACAGAAAGTGAAAAATGGATAAAGAACTTGTGGTACTTACGTACAATGCAGTATCACTCAGCAATGAAATCTATGTCATCAGGCCCGTAGCAGCATAATGAGTGGATTCAGGTACGATGATTCTAACTGAAATAAGTCACACAGAAAAAGAAACATCATAAGATATCACTAATACACGGAATGTAAACTTGGCTACACAGGAACTGCATTCCAAAACAGAACAGGGTCTCAAATTTAGAAAACCAACTTATGCTTGCTTAAGGGGAAAGGTGAGTTGGGGTGCTGCATAAAACCAGAGATTGAAATGAGCACAGATAAAGTTCCTTAAGCCAAATATGGAATAGACAAGAGCTACTCCTTGCTCAACGAAATGGACTCAACACCGCATATTAAACGCCTAAGAATGTACCTGACTAGTAAGTATCTTAAAACCTATGGATTGCTATGTCTCCAAAAGAGAATCAAGCGTGTGTACAGGGGCATAAATGCAGCAGTGATAGGATTGGAGAGGTTCGGTGAGCAAATGAAGACCCTTTGAAGTCATTTTGCATGGTACTCATTCCACGGGTCTCAACTCTCCAGGTTTAAGGTATTCTTCCTTCAGCTAAAAGATGCATGTGGAACCCAGAGTATGATCAACCATGTGATTGGGAGACGTGTTCAAATATGTCTCAGTTTTCGTACCCTGGTACTCGGGTGCAACATTCCAGATGCTTTACTAACACTCTCCCGACTTGGAGAGTCAGTCCCTTTAACCTCCTGTTTGGCCCAGTTTGCAATTTCTGTGGAAGATGAACAGGAATAGCGAGAACCAATGAGAGACTAGCTGGAGGTGTCTGGATGGGCAAATTTAACTCTCATTTCCAACCAGGAAGAGGAATTAACCAAAGGCTCAGCGTGCCGTGCCAGAACCAGATTAGGGCCTGAAGCCATCCTGTGGTGTTGCGGCCAGGTCACAAGAAAGCGAGTTGAAGAAAGGAGCTCAGGGGCACTGTAATTCACAAACCTGCAGAGTTATAAATGACAGCTATCGTCCAAAATATACTGAAGTAAGGCTGCCAAGAGGACTTGAAAGCGGGGCAGAATTGCAGGAAACCGATTTCAGGAGGTAGACTGGAATTGCATTGAAAGCATAGGAAAAGAGGCAGAACGTCCACAATGATGCACTTGGCCAAAAAGGGCGTATGCGTTTTTTCCTGAATATATTCAGGAAAAAACGCATACGCCCTTTTTGGCCAACCAAGCAAGCTTGCAAAGGAAATCTGCACTACAATGAAGTCTCACTTCCCCCCGGTCAAAAGGGCCATCTGAAAAAAGTGTAAAATCCAGAAAGGCAGGACAGGCCATGGAGAACTGGGAGCCTTGTTATGCTGATGGGCGGGATGTAAATTGCCAACAGACACTGGGGAGAAGTGTATGGTGTTTCCTGAAACATCTAAAAAACAAAGCAACAGAGCCTAGGGCACTTCCACTTATGGTCCTATAGCTTAGGGAAATTAAAATCAAAAAGACACAGCCACCCCAAAGTTTGGGACGCCTCCGTTTACAAGAACCTCGTTTACCGTACAAGTTCAATATCACAGAAAGTGAAAAATGGATAAAGAACTTGTGGTACTTACGTACAATGCAGTATCACTCAGCAATGAAATCTATGTCATCAGGCCCGTAGCAGCATAATGAGTGGATTCAGGTACGATGATTCTAACTGAAATAAGTCACACAGAAAAAGAAACATCATAAGATATCACTAATACACGGAATGTAAACTTGGCTACACAGGAACTGCATTCCAAAACAGAACAGGGTCTCAAATTTAGAAAACCAACTTATGCTTGCTTAAGGGGAAAGGTGAGTTGGGGTGCTGCATAAAACCAGAGATTGAAATGAGCACAGATAAAGTTCCTTAAGCCAAATATGGAATAGACAAGAGCTACTCCTTGCTCAACGAAATGGACTCAACACCGCATATTAAACGCCTAAGAATGTACCTGACTAGTAAGTATCTTAAAACCTATGGATTGCTATGTCTCCAAAAGAGAATCAAGCGTGTGTACAGGGGCATAAATGCAGCAGTGATAGGATTGGAGAGGTTCGGTGAGCAAATGAAGACCCTTTGAAGTCATATTGCATGGTACCCATTCCACGGGTCTCAACTCTCCAGGTTTAAGGTATTCTTCCTTCAGCTAAAAGATGCATGTGGAACCCAGAGTATGATCAACCATGTGATCGGGAGACGTGTTCAAATATGTCTCAGTTTTCGTACCCTGGTACTCGGGTGCAACATTCCAGATGCTTTACTAACACTCTCCCGACTTGGAGAGTCAG
Source organism: Stenella coeruleoalba (assembly GCF_951394435.1). Classification (NCBI taxonomy): domain Eukaryota; kingdom Metazoa; phylum Chordata; class Mammalia; order Artiodactyla; family Delphinidae; genus Stenella; species Stenella coeruleoalba. The sequence continues at coordinate 603,306 of NW_027646214.1, forward strand.
TCCCTTTAACCTCCTGTTTGGCCCAGTTTGCAATTTCTGTGGAAGATGAACAGGAATAGCGAGAACCAATGAGAGACTAGCTGGAGGTGTCTGGATGGGCAAATTTAACTCTCATTTCCAACCAGGAAGAGGAATTAACCAAAGGCTCAAGGTGCTGTGCCAGAACCAGATTAGGGCCTGAAGCCATCCTGTGGTGTTGCGGCCAGGTCACAAGAAAGCGAGTTGAAGAAAGGAGCTCAGGGGCACTGTAATTCACAAACCTGCAGAGTTATAAATGACAGCTATCGTCCAAAAATAGACTGAAGTAAGGCTGCCAAGAGGACTTGAAAGCGGGGCAGAATTGCAGGAAACCGATTTCAGGAGGTAGACTGGAATTGCATTGAAAGCATAGGAAAAGAGGCAGAACGTCCACAATGATGCACTTGGCCAAAAAGTGCGTATGCGTTTTTTCCTGAATATATTCAGGAAAAAACGCATACGCCCTTTTTGGCCAATCAAGCAAGCTTGCAAAGGAAATCTGCACTACAATGAAGTCTCACTTCCCCCCGGTCAAAAGGGCCATCTGAAAAAAGTGTAAAATCCAGAAAGGCAGGACAGGCCATGGAGAACTGGGAGCCTTGTTATGCTGATGGGCGGGATGTAAATTGCCAACAACCACTCCGGAGAAGTGTATGGTGTTTCCTGAAACATCTAAAAAACAAAGCAACAGAGCCTAGGGCACTTCCACTTATGGTCCTATAGCTTAGGGAAATTAAAATCAAAAAGACACAGCCACCCCAAAGTTTGGGACGCCTCCGTTTACAAGAACCTCGTTTACCGTACAAGTTCAATATCACAGAAAGTGAAAAATGGATAAAGAACTTGTGGTACTTACGTACAATGCAGTATCACTCAGCAATGAAATCTATGTCATCAGGCCCGTAGCAGCATAATGAGTGGATTCAGGTATGATGATTCTAACTGAAATAAGTCACACAGAAAAAGAAACATCATAAGATATCACTAATACACGGAATGTAAACTTGGCTACACAGGAACTGCATTCCAAAACAGAACAGGGTCTCAAATTTAGAAAACCAACTTATGCTTGCTTAAGGGGAAAGGTGAGTTGGGGTGCTGCATAAAACCAGAGATTGAAATGAGCACAGATAAAGTTCCTTAAGCCAAATATGGAATAGACAAGAGCTACTCCTTGCTCAACGAAATGGACTCAAAACCCCATATTAAACGCCTAAGAATGTACCTGACTAGTAAGTATCTTAAAACCTATGGATTGCTATGTCTCCAAAAGAGAATCAAGCGTGTGTACAGGGGCATAAATGCAGCAGTGATAGGATTGGAGAGGTTCGGTGAGCAAATGAAGACCCTTTGAAGTCATATTGCACGGTACCCATTCCACGGGTCTCAACTCTCCAGGTTTAAGGTATTCTTCCTTCAGCTAAAACATGCATGTGGAACCCAGAGTATGATCAACCATGTGAACGGGAGACGTGTTCAAATATGTCTCAGTTTTCCTACCCTGGTACTCGGGTGCAACACTCCAGACTCTTTACTAACACTCTCCCGACTTGGAGAGTCAGTCCCTTTAACCTCCTGTTTGGCCCAGTTTGCAATTTCTGTGGAAGATGAACAGGAATAGCGAGAACCAATGAGAGGCTAGCTGCAGGTGTCTGGACGGGCAAATTTAACTCTCATTTCCCACCAGGAAGAGGAATTAACCAAAGGCTCAGCATGCAGGGCCGGAACCAGATTAGGGCCTGAAGCCATCCTGCGGTGTTGCGGCCAGCTCACAAGAAAGCGAGTTGAAGAAAGGAGCTCAGGGGCACTGTAATTCACAAACCTGCAGAGTTATAAATGACAGCTATCGTCCAAAATATACTGAAGTAAGGCTGCCAAGAGGACTTGAAAGCGGGGCAGAATTGCAGGAAACCGATTTCAGGAGGTAGACTGGAATTGCATTGAAAGCATAGGAAAAGAGGCAGAACGTCCACAATGATGCACTTGGCCAAAAAGGGCGTATGCGTTTTTTCCTGAATATATTCAGGAAAAAACGCATACGCCCTTTTTGGCCAACCAAGCAAGTTTGCAAAGGAAATCTGCACTACAATGAAGTCTCACTTCCCCCCGGTCAAAAGGGCCATCTGAAAAAAGTGTAAAATCCAGAAAGGCAGGACAGGCCATGGAGAACTGGGAGCCTTGTTATGCTGATGGGCGGGATGTAAATTGCCAACAGACACTGGGGAGAAGTGTATGGTGTTTCCTGAAACATCTAAAAAACAAAGCAACAGAGCCTAGGGCACTTCCACTTATGGTCCTATAGCTTAGGGAAATTAAAATCAAAAAGACACAGCCACCCCAAAGTTTGGGACGCCTCCGTTTACAAGAACCTCGTTTACCGTACAAGTTCAATATCACAGAAAGTGAAAAATGGATAAAGAACTTGTGGTACTTACGTACAATGCAGTATCACTCAGCAATGAAATCTATGTCATCAGGCCCGTAGCAGCATAATGAGTGGATTCAGGTACGATGATTCTAACTGAAATAAGTCACACAGAAAAAGAAACATCATAAGATATCACTAATACACGGAATGTAAACTTGGCTACACAGGAACTGCATTCCAAAACAGAACAGGGTCTCAAATTTAGAAAACCAACTTATGCTTGCTTAAGGGGAAAGGTGAGTTGGGGTGCTGCATAAAACCAGAGATTGAAATGAGCACAGATAAAGTTCCTTAAGCCAAATATGGAATAGACAAGAGCTACTCCTTGCTCAACGAAATGGACTCAACACCGCATATTAAACGCCTAAGAATGTACCTGACTAGTAAGTATCTTAAAACCTATGGATTGCTATGTCTCCAAAAGAGAATCAAGCGTGTGTACAGGGGCATAAATGCAGCAGTGATAGGATTGGAGAGGTTCGGTGAGCAAATGAAGACCCTTTGAAGTCATATTGCACGGTACCCATTCCACGGGTCTCAACTCTCCAGGTTTAAGGTATTCTTCCTTCAGCTAAAAGATGCATGTGGAACCCAGAGTATGATCAACCATGTGATCGGGAGACGTGTTCAAATATGTCTCAGTTTTCGTACCCTGGTACTCGGGTGCAACATTCCAGATGCTTTACTAACACTCTCCCGACTTGGAGAGTCAGTCCCTTTAACCTCCTGTTTGGCCCAGTTTGCAATTTCTGTGGAAGATGAACAGGAATAGCGAGAACCAATGAGAGACTAGCTGGAGGTGTCTGGATGGGCAAATTTAACTCTCATTTCCAACCAGGAAGAGGAATTAACCAAAGGCTCAGCGTGCCGTGCCAGAACCAGATTAGGGCCTGAAGCCATCCTGTGGTGTTGCGGCCAGGTCACAAGAAAGCGAGTTGAAGAAAGGAGCTCAGGGGCACTGTAATTCACAAACCTGCAGAGTTATAAATGACAGCTATCGTCCAAAAATAGACTGAAGTAAGGCTGCCAAGAGGACTTGAAAGCGGGGCAGAATTGCAGGAAACCGATTTCAGGAGGTAGACTGGAATTGCATTGAAAGCATAGGAAAAGAGGCAGAACGTCCACAATGATGCACTTGGCCAAAAAGTGCGTATGCGTTTTTTCCTGAATATATTCAGGAAAAAACGCATACGCCCTTTTTGGCCAATCAAGCAAGCTTGCAAAGGAAATCTGCACTACAATGAAGTCTCACTTCCCCCCGGTCAAAAGGGCCATCTGAAAAAAGTGTAAAATCCAGAAAGGCAGGACAGGCCATGGAGAACTGGGAGCCTTGTTATGCTGATGGGCGGGATGTAAATTGCCAACAGACACTGGGGAGAAGTGTATGGTGTTTCCTGAAACATCTAAAAAACAAAGCAACAGAGCCTAGGGCACTTCCACTTATGGTCCTATAGCTTAGGGAAATTAAAATCAAAAAGACACAGCCACCCCAAAGTTTGGGACGCCTCCGTTTACAAGAACCTCGTTTACCGTACAAGTTCAATATCACAGAAAGTGAAAAATGGATAAAGAACTTGTGGTACTTACGTACAATGCAGTATCACTCAGCAATGAAATCTATGTCATCAGGCCCGTAGCAGCATAATGAGTGGATTCAGGTATGATGATTCTAACTGAAATAAGTCACACAGAAAAAGAAACATCATAAGATATCACTAATACACGGAATGTAAACTTGGCTACACAGGAACTGCATTCCAAAACAGAACAGGGTCTCAAATTTAGAAAACCAACTTATGCTTGCTTAAGGGGAAAGGTGAGTTGGGGTGCTGCATAAAACCAGAGATTGAAATGAGCACAGATAAAGTTCCTTAAGCCAAATATGGAATAGACAAGAGCTACTCCTTGCTCAACGAAATGGACTCAAAACCCCATATTAAACGCCTAAGAATGTACCTGACTAGTAAGTATCTTAAAACCTATGGATTGCTATGTCTCCAAAAGAGAATCAAGCGTGTGTACAGGGGCATAAATGCAGCAGTGATAGGATTGGAGAGGTTCGGTGAGCAAATGAAGACCCTTTGAAGTCATATTGCACGGTACCCATTCCACGGGTCTCAACTCTCCAGGTTTAAGGTATTCTTCCTTCAGCTAAAACATGCATGTGGAACCCAGAGTATGATCAACCATGTGAACGGGAGACGTGTTCAAATATGTCTCAGTTTTCCTACCCTGGTACTCGGGTGCAACACTCCAGACTCTTTACTAACACTCTCCCGACTTGGAGAGTCAGTCCCTTTAACCTCCTGTTTGGCCCAGTTTGCAATTTCTGTGGAAGATGAACAGGAATAGCGAGAACCAATGAGAGGCTAGCTGCAGGTGTCTGGACGGGCAAATTTAACTCTCATTTCCCACCAGGAAGAGGAATTAACCAAAGGCTCAGCATGCCGGGCCGGAACCAGATTAGGGCCTGAAGCCATCCTGCGGTGTTGCGGCCAGCTCACAAGAAAGCGAGTTGAAGAAAGGAGCTCAGGGGCACTGTAATTCACAAACCTGCAGAGTTATAAATGACAGCTATCGTCCAAAATATACTGAAGTAAGGCTGCCAAGAGGACTTGAAAGCGGGGCAGAATTGCAGGAAACCGATTTCAGGAGGTAGACTGGAATTGCATTGAAAGCATAGGAAAAGAGGCAGAACGTCCACAATGATGCACTTGGCCAAAAAGGGCGTATGCGTTTTTTCCTGAATATATTCAGGAAAAAACGCATACGCCCTTTTTGGCCAACCAAGCAAGCTTGCAAAGGAAATCTGCACTACAATGAAGTCTCACTTCCCCCCGGTCAAAAGGGCCATCTGAAAAAAGTGTAAAATCCAGAAAGGCAGGACAGGCCATGGAGAACTGGGAGCCTTGTTATGCTGATGGGTGGGATGTAAATTGCCAACAACCACTCGGGAGAAGTGTATGGTGTTTCCTGAAACATCTAAAAAACAAAGCAACAGAGCCTAGGGCACTGCCACTTATGGTCCTATAGCTTAGGGAAATTAAAATCAAAAAGACACAGCCACCCCAAAGTTTGGGACGCCTCTGTTTACAAGAACCTCGTTTACAGTACAAGTTCAACATTGCAGAAAGTGAAAAATGGATAAAGAAGTTGTGGTATTTACTTACAAAGCAATATCACTCAGCAATGAAATCTATGTCATCAGGCCCTTAGCAGCACAATGAGTGGATTCAGGTATGATGATTCTAACTGAAATAAGTCACACAGAAAAAGAAACATCATAAGATATCAGTAATACACGGAATGTATACTTGGCTACACAGGAACTGAATTAAAGAACAGAACAGGGTCTCAAATTTAGAAAATCAACTTATGCTTGCTTAAGGGGAAAGGTGAGTTGGGGTGCTGCATAAAACCAGAGATTGAAATGAGCACAGATAAAGTTCCTTAAGCCAAATATGGAATAGACAAGAGCTACTCCTTGCTCAAAGAAATGGACTCAACACCGCATATTAAACGCCTAAGAATGTACCTGACTAGTAAGTATCTTAAAACCTATGGATTACTATGTCTCCGAAAGAGAATCAAGCATGTGTACAGGGGCATAAACGCAGCAGTGATAGGATTGGAGATGTTCGGTGAGCAAATGAAGATCCTTTGAAGTCATATTGCATGGAACCCATTCCACGGGTCTCAACTCTCCAGGTTTAAGGTATTCTTCCTTCAGCTAAAACATGCATGTGGAACCCAGAGTATGATCAACCATGTGATCGGGAGACGTGTTCAAATATGTCTCAGTTTTCGTACCCTGGTACTCGGGTGCAACATTCCAGATGCTTTACTAACACTCTCCCGACTTGGAGAGTCAGTCCCTTTAACCTCCTGTTTGGCCCAGTTTGCAATTTCTGTGGAAGATGAACAGGAATAGCGACAACCAATGAGAGACTAGCTGGAGGTGTCTGGATGGGCAAATTTAACTCTCATTTCCCACCAGGAAGAGGAATTAACCAAAGGCTCAGCGTGCCGTGCCAGAACCAGATTAGGGCCTGAAGACATCCTGCGGTGTTGCGGCCAGGTCACAAGAAAGCGAGTTGAAGAAAGGAGCTCAGGGGCACTGTAATTCACAAACCTGCAGAGTTATAAATGACAGCTATCGTCCAAAAATATACTGAAGTAAGGCTGCCAAGAGGACTTGAAAGCGGGGCAGAATTACGGGAAACTGATTTCAGAAGGTAGACTGGAATTGCATTGAAAGCATAGGAAAAGAGGCAGAACGTCCACAATGATGCACTTGGCCAAAAAGGGTGTATGCGTTTTTTCCTGAATATATTCAGGAAAAAACGCATACGCCCTTTTTGGCCAACCAAGAAAACTTGCAAAGGAAATCTGCACTACAATGAAGTCTCACTTCCCCCCGGTCAAAAGGGCCATCTGAAAAAAGTGTAAAATCCAGAAAGGCAGGACAGGCCATGGAGAACTGGGAGCCTTGTTATGCTGATGGGCGGGATGTAAATTGCCAACAGACACTCAGGAGAAGTGTATGGTGTTTCCTGAAACATCTAAAAAACAAAGCAACAGAGCCTAGGGCACTTCCACTTATGGTCCTATAGCTTAGGGAAATTAAAATCAAAAAGACACAGCCACCCCAAAGTTTGGGACGCCTCTGATTACAAGAACCTCGTTTAGAGTACAAGTTCAACATCGCAGAAAGTGAAAAATGGATAAAGAAGTTGTGGTATTTACTTACAAAGCAATATCACTCAGCAATGAAATCTATGTCATCAGGCCCTTAGCAGCACAATGAGTGGATTCAGGTACGATGATTCTAACTGAAATAAGTCACACAGAAAAAGAAACATCATAAGATATCAGTAATACACGGAATGTAAACTTGGCTACACAGGAACTGAATTACAGAACAGAACAGGGTCTCAAATTTAGAAAGCCAACTTATGCTTGCTTAAGGGTAAAGGTGAGTTGGGGTACTGCTTAAAACCAGAGATTGAAATGAGCACAGATAAAGTTCCTTAAGCCAAGTATGGAATAGACAAGAGCTACTCCTTGCTCAAAGAAATGGACTCAACACCGCATATTAAACACCTAAGAATGTACCTGACTAGTAAGTATCTTAAAATCTAGGGATTGCTATGTCTCCGAAAGAGAATCAAGCATGTGTACAGGGGCATAAACGCAGCAGTGATAGGATTGGAGAGGTTCGGTGAGCAAATGAAGACCCTTTGAAGTCATATTGCATGGTACCCATTCCACGGGTTTCAACTACCCAGGTTTTAGGTATTCTTCCTTCAGCTAAAACATGCATGTGGAACCCAGAGTATGATCAACCATGTCATCGGGAGACGTGTTCAAATATGTCTCAGTTTTCCTCCCCTGGTACTCGGGTGCAACATTCCAGACGCTTTACTAACACTCTCCCCACTTGGAGAGTCAGCGCCTTTAACCTCCTGTTTGGCACAGTTTGCAATTTCTGCGGAAGATGAACAGGAATAGCGAGAACCAATGAGAGACTAGCTGGAGGTGTCTGGACGGGCAAATTTAACTCTCATTTCCCACCAGGAAGAGGAAATAACCAAAGGCTCAGCGTGCCGTGCCGGAACCAGATTAGGGCCTGAAGCCATCCTGCGGTGTTGCGGCCAGCTCAAAAGAAAGCGAGTTGAAGAAAGGAGCTAAGGGGCACTGTAATTCACAAACCTGCAGAGTTATAAATGACAGCTATCGTCCAAAATACGCTGAAGTAAGGCTGCCAAGAGGACTTGAAAGCGGGGCAGAATTGCAGGAAACCGATTTCAGGAGGTAGACTGGAATTGCATTGAAAGCATAGGAAAAGAGGCAGAACGTCCACAATGATGCACTTGGCCAAAAAGGGCGTATGCGTTTTTTCCTGAATATATTCAGGAAAAAACGCATACGCCCTTTTTGGCCAACCAAGCAAGCTTGCAAAGGAAATCTGCACTACAATGAAGTCTCACTTCCCCCCGGTCAAACGGGCCATCTGAAAAAAGTGTAAAATCCAGAAAGGCAGGACAGGCCATGGAGAACTGGGAGCCTTGTTATGCTGATGGGCGGGATGTAAATTGCCAACAGACACTCGGGAGAAGTGTATGGTGTTTCCTGAAACATCTAAAAAACAAAGCAACAGAGCCTAGGGCACTGCCACTTATGGTCCTATAGCTTAGGGAAATTAAAATCAAAAAGACACAGCCACCCCAAAGTTTGGGACGCCTCTGTTTACAAGAACCTCGTTTACAGTACAAGTTCAACATCGCAGAAAGTGAAAAATGGATAAAGAAGTTGTGGTATTTACTTACAAAGCAATATCACTCAGCAATGAAATCTATGTCATCAGGCCCTTAGCAGCACAATGAGTGGATTCAGGTATGATGATTCTAACTGAAATAAGTCACACAGAAAAAGAAACATCATAAGATATCAGTAATACACGGAATGTATACTTGGCTACACAGGAACTGAATTACAGAACAGAACAGGGTCTCAAATTTAGAAAATCAACTTATGCTTGCTTAAGGGGAAAGGTGAGTTGGGGTGCTGCATAAAACCAGAGATTGAAATGAACACAGATAAAGTTCCTTAAGCCAAATATGGAATAGACAAGAGCTACTCCTTGCTCAAAGAAATGGACTCAACACCGCATATTAAACGCCTATGAATGTACCTGACTAGTAATTATCTTAAAACCTATGGATTGCTATGTCTCCGAAAGAGAATCAAGCATGTGTACAGGGGCATAAACGCAGCAGTGATAGGATTGGAGATGTTCGGTGAGCAAATGAAGACCCTTTGAAGTCATATTGCACGTTAGCCATTCCACGGGTCTCAACTCTCCAGGTTTAAGGTATTCTTCCTTCAGCTAAAAGATGCATGTGGAACCTAGAGCATGATCAACCATGTGATCGGGAGACGTGTTCAAATATGTCTCAGTTTTCGTACCCTGGTACTCGGGTGCAACATTCCAGATGCTTTACTAACACTCTCCCGACTTGGAGAGTCAGTCCCTTTAACCTCCTGTTTGGCCCAGTTTGCAATTTCTGTGGAAGTTGAACAGGAATAGCGAGAACCAATGAGAGACTAGCTGGAGGTGTCTGGATGGGCAAATTTAACTCTCATTTCCAACCAGGAAGAGGAATTAACCAAAGGCTCAGCGTGCCGTGCCAGAACCAGATTAGGGCCTGAAGCCATCCTGTGGTGTTGCGGCCAGGTCACAAGAAAGCGAGTTGAAGAAAGGAGCTCAGGGGCACTGTAATTCACAAACCTGCAGAGTTATAAATGACAGCTATCGTCCAAAAATAGACTGAAGTAAGGCTGCCAAGAGGACTTGAAAGCGGGGCAGAATTGCAGGAAACCGATTTCAGGAGGTAGACTGGAATTGCATTGAAAGCATAGGAAAAGAGGCAGAACGTCCACAATGATGCACTTGGCCAAAAAGGGCGTATGCGTTTTTTCCTGAATATATTCAGGAAAAAACGCATACGCCCTTTTTGGCCAATCAAGCAAGCTTGCAAAGGAAATCTGCACTACAATGAAGTCTCACTTCCCCCCCGGTCAAAAGGGCCATCTGAAAAAAGTGTAAAATCCAGAAAGGCAGGACAGGCCATGGAGAACTGGGAGCCTTGTTATGCTGATGGGCGGGATGTAAATTGCCAACAACCACTCGGGAGAAGTGTATGGTGTTTCCTGAAACATCTAAAAAACAAAGCAACAGAGCCTAGGGCACTTCCACTTATGGTCCTATAGCTTAGGGAAATTAAAATCAAAAAGACACAGCCACCCCAAAGTTTGGGACGCCTCCGCTTACAAGAACCTCGTTTACCGTACAAGTTCAATATCACAGAAAGTGAAAAATGGATAAAGAACTTGTGGTACTTACGTACAATGCAGTATCACTCAGCAATGAAATCTATGTCATCAGGCCCTTAGCAGCACAATGAGTGGATTCAGGTATGATGATTCTAACTGAAATAAGTCACACAGAAAAAGAAACATCATAAGATATCAGTAATACACGGAATGTAAACTTGGCTACACAGGAACTGAATTACAGAACAGAACAGGGTCTCAAATTTAGAAAACCAACTTATGCTTGCTTAAGGGTAAAGGTGAGTTGGGGTGGTGCATAAAACCAGAGATTGAAATGAGCACAGATAAAGTTCCTTAAGCCAAATATGGAATAGACAAGAGCTACTCCTTGCTCAACGAAATGGACTCAACACCGCATATTAAACGCCTAAGAATGTACCTGACTAGTAAGTATCTTAAAACCTATGGATTGCTATGTCTCCGAAAGAGAATCAAGCGTGTGTACAGGGGCATAAACGCAGCAGTGATAGGATTGGAGAGGTTCGGTGAGCAAATGAAGACCCTTTGAAGTCATATTGCATGATACCCATTACACGGGTCTCAACTCTCCAGGTTTAAGGTATTCTTCCTTCAGCTAAAACATGCATGTGGAACCCAAGTATGATCAACCATGTGAACGAGAGACGTGTTCAAATATGTCTCAGTTTTCCTCCCCTGGTACTCGGGTGCAACATTCCAGATGCTTTACTAACACTCTCCCCACTTGGAGAGTCAGCGCCTTTAACCTCCTGTTTGGCCCAGTTTGCAATTTCTGCGGAAGATGAACAGGAATAGCGAGAACCAATGAGAGGCTAGCTGGAGGTGTCTGGACGGGCAAATTTAACTCTCATTTCCCACCAGGAAGAGGAAATAACCAAAGGCTCAGCGTGCCGTGCCGGAACAAGATTAGGGCCTGAATCCATCCTGCGGTGTTGCGGCCAGCTCAAAAGAAAGCGAGTTGAAGAAAGGAGCTCAGGGGCACTGTAATTCACAAACCTGCAGAGTTATAAATGACAGCTATCGTCCAAAAATAGACTGAAGTAAGGCTGCCAAGAGGACTTGAAAGCGGGGCAGAATTGCAGGAAACCGATTTCAGGAGGTAGACTGGAATTGCATTGAAAGCATAGGAAAAGAGGCAGAACGTCCACAATGATGCACTTGGCCAAAAAGGGCGTATGCGTTTTTTCCTGAATATATTCAGGAAAAAACGCATACGCCCTTTTTGGCCAACCAAGCAAGCTTGCAAAGGAAATCTGCACTACAATGAAGTCTCACTTCCCCCCGGTCAAAAGGGCCATCTGAAAAAAGTGTAAAATCCAGAAAGGCAGGACAGGCCATGGAGAACTGGGAGCCTTGTTATGCTGAAGGGCGGGATGTAAATTGCCAACAACCACTCGGGAGAAGTGTATGGTGTTTCCTGAAACATCTAAAAAACAAAGCAACAGAGCCTAGGGCACTTCCACTTATGGTCCTATAGCTTAGGGAATTTAAAATCAAAAAGACACAGCCACCCCAAAGTTTGGAATGGCTCTGTTTACAAGAACCTCGTTTACAGTACAAGTTCAACATCGCAGAAAGTGAAAAATGGATAAAAAAGTTGTGGTATTTACTTACAAAGCAATATCACTCAGCAATGAAATCTGTGTCATCAGGCCCTTAGTAGCACAATGAGTGGATTCAGGTATGATGATTCTAACTGAAATAAGTCACACAGAAAAAGAAACATCATAAGATATCAGTAATACACGGAATGTAAACTTGGCTACACAGGAACTGAATTACAGAACAGAACAGGGTCTCAAATTTAGAAAACCAACTTATGCTTGCTTAAGGGTAGAGGTGAGTTGGGGTACTGCATAAAACCAGAGATTGAAATGAGCACAGATAAAGTTCCTTAAGCCAAATATGGAATAGACAAGAGCTACTCCTTGCTCAAAGAAATTGACTCAACACCGCATATTAAACGCCTAAGAATGTACCTGACTAGTAAGTATCTTAAAATCTAGGGATTGCTATGTCTCCGAAAGAGAATCAAGCATGTGTACAGGGGCATAAACGCAGCAGTGATAGGATTGGAGAGGTTCGGTGAGCAAATGAAGACCCTTTGAAGTCATATTGCATGGTACCCATTCCACGGGTTTCAACTACCCAGGTTTTAGGTATTCTTCCTTCAGCTAAAACATGCATGTGGAACCCAGAGTATGATCAACCATGTGATCGGGAGACGTGTTCAAATATGTCTCAGTTTTCCTCCCCTGGTACTCGGGTGCAACATTCCAGACGCTTTACTAACACTCTCCCCACTTGGAGAGTCAGCGCCTTTAACCTCCTGTTTGGCACAGTTTGCAATTTCTGCGGAAGATGAACAGGAATAGCGAGAACCAATGAGAGACTAGCTGGAGGTGTCTGGACGGGCAAATTTAACTCTCATTTCCCACCAGGAAGAGGAAATAACCAAAGGCTCAGCGTGCCGTGCCGGAACCAGATTAGGGCCTGAAGCCATCCTGCGGTGTTGCGGCCAGCTCAAAAGAAAGCGAGTTGAAGAAAGGAGCTCAGGGGCACTGTAATTCACAAACCTGCAGAGTTATAACTGACAGCTATCGTCCAAAAATAGACTGAAGTAAGGCTGCCAAGAGGACTTGAAAGCGGGGCAGAATTGCAGGAAACCGATTTCAGGAGGTAGACTGGAATTGCATTGAAAGCATAGGAAAAGAGGCAGAACGTCCACAATGATGCACTTGGCCAAAAAGGGCGTATGCGTTTTTTCCTGAATATATTCAGGAAAAAACGCATACGCCCTTTTTGGCCAACCAAGCAAGCTTGCAAAGGAAATCTGCACTACAATGAAGTCTCACTTCCCCCCGGTCAAAAGGGCCATCTGAAAAAAGTGTAAAATCCAGAAAGGCAGGACAGGCCATGGAGAACTGGGAGCCTTGTTATGCTGAAGGGCGGGATGTAAATTGCCAACAACCACTCGGGAGAAGTGTATGGTGTTTCCTGAAACATCTAAAAAACAAAGCAACAGAGCCTAGGGCACTTCCACTTATGGTCCTATAGCTTAGGGAATTTAAAATCAAAAAGACACAGCCACCCCAAAGTTTGGAACGGCTCTGTTTACAAGAACCTCGTTTACAGTACAAGTTCAACATCGCAGAAAGTGAAAAATGGATAAAAAAGTTGTGGTATTTACTTACAAAGCAATATCACTCAGCAATGAAATCTGTGTCATCAGGCCCTTAGTAGCACAATGAGTGGATTCAGGTATGATGATTCTAACTGAAATAAGTCACACAGAAAAAGAAACATCATAAGATATCAGTAATACACGGAATGTAAACTTGGCTACACAGGAACTGAATTACAGAACAGAACAGGGTCTCAAATTTAGAAAACCAACTTATGCTTGCTTAAGGGTAAAGGTGAGTTGGGGTACTGCATAAAACCAGAGATTGAAATGAGCACAGATAAAGTTCCTTAAGCCAAGTATGGAATAGACAAGAGCTACTCCTTGCTCAAAGAAATGGACTCAACACCGCATATTAAACACCTAAGAATGTACCTGAATAGTAAGTATCTTAAAATCTAGGGATTGCTATGTCTCCGAAAGAGAATCAAGCATGTGTACAGCGGCATAAACGCAGCAGTGATAGGATTGGAGAGGTTCGGTGAGCAAATGAAGACCCTTTGAAGTCATATTGCATGGTACCCATTCCACGGGTTTCAACTACCCAGGTTTTAGGTATTCTTCCTTCAGCTAAAACATGCATGTGGAACCCAGAGTATGATCAACCATGTGATCGGGAGACGTGTTCAAATATGTCTCAGTTTTCCTCCCCAGGTACTCGGGTGCAACATTCCAGACGCTTTACTAACACTCTCCCCACTTGGAGAGTCAGCGCCTTTAACCTCCTGTTTGGCACAGTTTGCAATTTCTGCGGAAGATGAACAGGAATAGCGAGAACCAATGAGAGACTAGCTGGAGGTGTCTGGACGGGCAAATTTAACTCTCATTTCCCACCAGGAAGAGGAAATAACCAAAGGCTCAGCGTGCCGTACCGGAACCAGATTAGGGCCTGAAGCCATCCTGCGGTGTTGCGGCCAGCTCAAAAGAAAGCGAGTTGAAGAAAGGAGCTCAGGGGCACTGTAATTCACAAACCTGCAGAGTTATAAATGACAGCTATCGTCCAAAAATAGACTGAAGTAAGGCTGCCAAGAGGACTTGAAAGCGGGGCAGAATTGCAGGAAACCGATTTCAGGAGGTAGACTGGAATTGCATTGAAAGCATAGGAAAAGAGGCAGAATGTCCACAATGATGCACTTGGCCAAAAAGGGCGTATGCGTTTTTTCCTGAATATATTCAGGAAAAAACGCATACGCCCTTTTTGGCCAACCAAGCAAACTTGCAAAGGAAATCTGCACTACAATGAAGTCTCACTTCCCCCCGGTCAAAAGGGCCATCTGAAAAAAGTGTAAAATCCAGAAAGGCAGGACAGGCCATGGAGAACTGGGAGCCTTGTTATGCTGATGGGCGGGATGTAAATTGCCAACAAACACTCAGGAGAAGTGTATGGTGTTTCCTGAAACATCTAAAAAACAAAGCAACAGAGCCTAGGGCACTTTCACTTATGGTCCTATAGCTTAGGGAAATTAAAATCAAAAAGACACAGCCACCCCAAAGTTTGGGACGCCTCCGTTTACAAGAACCTCGTTTACCGTACAAGTTCAATATCACAGAAAGTGAAAAATGGATAAAGAACTTGTGGTACTTACGTACAATGCAGTATCACTCAGCAATGAAATCTATGTCATCAGGCCCGTAGCAGCATAATGAGTGGATTCAGGTACGATGATTCTAACTGAAATAAGTCACACAGAAAAAGAAACATCATAAGATATCACTAATACACGGAATGTAA
The DNA here is from genome assembly GCF_951394435.1 of Stenella coeruleoalba. NCBI lineage: Eukaryota > Metazoa > Chordata > Mammalia > Artiodactyla > Delphinidae > Stenella > Stenella coeruleoalba. The sequence continues at coordinate 618,543 of NW_027646214.1, forward strand.
ACTTGGCTACACAGGAACTGCATTCCAAAACAGAACAGGGTCTCAAATTTAGAAAACCAACTTATGCTTGCTTAAGGGGAAAGGTGAGTTGGGGTGCTGCATAAAACCAGAGATTGAAATGAGCACAGATAAAGTTCCTTAAGCCAAATATGGAATAGACAAGAGCTACTCCTTGCTCAACGAAATGGACTCAAAACCCCATATTAAACGTCTAAGAATGTACCTGACTAGTAAGTATCTTAAAACCTATGGATTGCTATGTCTCCAAAAGAGAATCAAGCGTGTGTACAGGGGCATAAATGCAGCAGTGATAGGATTGGAGAGGTTCGGTGAGCAAATGAAGACCCTTTGAAGTCATATTGCACGGTACCCATTCCACGGGTCTCAACTCTCCAGGTTTAAGGTATTCTTCCTTCAGCTAAAACATGCATGTGGAACCCAGAGTATGATCAACCATGTGAACGGGAGACGTGTTCAAATATGTCTCAGTTTTCCTACCCTGGTAATCGGGTGCAACACTCCAGACGCTTTACTAACACTCTCCCGACTTGGAGAGTCAGTCCCTTTAACCTCCTGTTTGGCCCAGTTTGCAATTTCTGCGGAAGATGAACAGGAATAGCGAGAACCAATGAGAGGATAGCTGCAGGTGTCTGGACGGGCAAATTTAACTCTCATTTCCCACCAGGAAGAGGAATTAACCAAAGGCTCAGCATGCCGGGCCGGAACCAGATTAGGGCCTGAAGCCATCCTGCGGTGTTGCGGCCAGCTCACAAGAAAGCGAGTTGAAGAAAGGAGCTCAGGGGCACTGTAATTCACAAACCTGCAGAGTTATAAATGACAGCTATCGTCCAAAATAGACTGAAGTAAGGCTGCCAAGAGGACTTGAAAGCGGGGCAGAATTGCAGGAAACCGATTTCAGGAGGTAGACTGGAATTGCATTGAAAGCATAGGAAAAGAGGCAGAACGTCCACAATGATGCACTTGGCCAAAAAGGGCGTATGCGTTTTTTCCTGAATATATTCAGGAAAAAACGCATACGCCCTTTTTGGCCAACCAAGCAAGCTTGCAAAGGAAATCTGCACTACAATGAAGTCTCACTTCCCCCCGGTCAAACGGGCCATCTGAAAAAAGTGTAAAATCCAGAAAGGCAGGACAGGCCATGGAGAACTGGGAGCCTTGTTATGCTGATGGGCGGGATGTAAATTGCCAACAGACACTCGGGAGAAGTGTATGGTGTTTCCTGAAACATCTAAAAAACAAAGCAACAGAGCCTAGGGCACTGCCACTTATGGTCCTATAGCTTAGGGAAATTAAAATCAAAAAGACACAGTCACCACAAAGTTTGGGACGCCTCTGTTTACAAGAACCTCGTTTACAGTACAAGTTCAACATCGCAGAAAGTGAAAAATGGATAAAGAAGTTGTGGTATTTACTTACAAAGCAATATCACTCAGCAATGATATCTATGTCATCAGGCCCTTAGCAGCACAATGAGTGGATTCAGGTATGATGATTCTAACTGAAATAAGTCACACAGAAAAAGAAACATCATAAGATATCAGTAATACACGGAATGTATACTTGGCTACACAGGAACTGAATTACAGAACAGAACAGGGTCTCAAATTTAGAAAATCAACTTATGCTTGCTTAAGGGGAAAGGTGAGTTGGGTTGCTGCATAAAACCAGAGATTGAAATGAGCACAGATAAAGTTCCTTAAGCCAAATATGGAATAGACAAGAGCTACCCCTTGCTCAAAGAAATGGACTCAACACCGCATATTAAACGCCTAAGAATGTACCTGACTAGTAATTATCTTAAAACCTATGGATTGCTATGTCTCCGAAAGAGAATCAAGCATGTGTACAGGGGCATAAACGCAGCAGTGATAGGATTGGAGATGTTCGGTGAGCAAATGAAGACCCTTTGAAGTCATATTGCATGGTACCCATTCCACGGGTCTCAACTCTCCAGGTTTAAGGTATTCTTCCTTGAGCTAAAACATGCATGTGGAACCCAGAGTATGATCAACCATGTGATCGGGAGACGTGTTCAAATATGTCTCAGTTTTCGTACCCTGGTACTCGGGTGCAACATTCCAGATGCTTTACTAACACTCTCCCGACTTGGAGAGTCAGTCCCTTTAACCTCCTGTTTGGCCCAGTTTGCAATTTCTGTGGAAGATGAACAGGAATAGCGACAACCAATGAGAGACTAGCTGGAGGTGTCTGGATGGGCAAATTTAACTCTCATTTCCCACCAGGAAGAGGAATTAACCAAAGGCTCAGCGTGCCGTGCCAGAACCAGATTAGGGCCTGAAGACATCCTGCGGTGTTGCGGCCAGGTCACAAGAAAGCGAGTTGAAGAAAGGAGCTCAGGGGCACTGTAATTCACAAACCTGCAGAGTTATAAATGACAGCTATCGTCCAAAAATATACTGAAGTAAGGCTGCCAAGAGGACTTGAAAGCGGGGCAGAATTACGGGAAACTGATTTCAGAAGGTAGACTGGAATTGCATTGAAAGCATAGGAAAAGAGGCAGAACGTCCACAATGATGCACTTGGCCAAAAAGGGTGTATGCGTTTTTTCCTGAATATATTCAGGAAAAAACGCATACGCCCTTTTTGGCCAACCAAGAAAACTTGCAAAGGAAATCTGCACTACAATGAAGTCTCACTTCCCCCCGGTCAAAAGGGCCATCTGAAAAAAGTGTAAAATCCAGAAAGGCAGGACAGGCCATGGAGAACTGGGAGCCTTGTTATGCTGATGGGCGGGATGTAAATTGCCAACAGACACTCAGGAGAAGTGTATGGTGTTTCCTGAAACATCTAAAAAACAAAGCAACAGAGCCTAGGGCACTTCCACTTATGGTCCTATAGCTTAGGGAAATTAAAATCAAAAAGACACAGCCACCCCAAAGTTTGGAACGCCTCCGCTTACAAGAACCTCGTTTACCGTACAAGTTCAATATCACAGAAAGTGAAAAATGGATAAAGAACTTGTGGTACTTACGTACAATGCAGTATCACTCAGCAATGAAATCTATGTCATCAGGCCCTTAGCAGCACAATGAGTGGATTCAGGTATGATGATTCTAACTGAAATAAGTCACACAGAAAAAGAAACATCATAAGATATCAGTAATACACGGAATGTAAACTTGGCTACACAGGAACTGAATTACAGAACAGAACAGGGTCTCAAATTTAGAAAACCAACTTATGCTTGCTTAAGGGTAAAGGTGAGTTGGGGTGCTGCATAAAACCAGAGATTGAAATGAGCACAGATAAAGTTCCTTAAGCCAAATATGGAATAGACAAGAGCTACTCCTTGCTCAACGAAATGGACTCAACACCGCATATTAAACGCTTAAGAATGTACCTGACTAGTAAGTATCTTAAAACCTATGGATTGCTATGTCTCCGAAAGAGAATCAAGCGTGTGTACAGGGGCATAAACGCAGCAGTGATAGGATTGGAGAGGTTCGGTGAGCAAATGAAGACCCTTTGAAGTCATATTGCATGATACCCATTACACGGGTCTCAACTCTCCAGGTTTAAGGTATTCTTCCTTCAGCTAAAACATGCACGTGGAACCCAAGTATGATCAACCATGTGAACGAGAGACGTGTTCAAATATGTCTCAGTTTTCCTCCCCTGGTACTCGGGTGCAACATTCCAGATGCTTTACTAACACTCTCCCCACTTGGAGAGTCAGCGCCTTTAACCTCCTGTTTGGCCCAGTTTGCAATTTCTGCGGAAGATGAACAGGAATAGCGAGAACCAATGAGAGGCTAGCTGGAGGTGTCTGGACGGGCAAATTTAACTCTCATTTCCCACCAGGAAGAGGAAATAACCAAAGGCTCAGCGTGCCGTGCCGGAACCAGATTAGGGCCTGAATCCATCCTGCGGTGTTGCGGCCAGCTCAAAAGAAAGCGAGTTGAAGAAAGGAGCTCAGGGGCACTGTAATTCACAAACCTGCAGAGTTATAAATGACAGCTATCGTCCAAAAATAGACTGAAGTAAGGCTGCCAAGAGGACTTGAAAGCGGGGCAGAATTGCAGGAAACCAATTTCAGGAGGTAGACTGGAATTGCATTGAAAGCATAGGAAAAGAGGCAGAACGTCCACAATGATGCACTTGGCCAAAAAGGGCGTATGCGTTTTTTCCTGAATATATTCAGGAAAAAACGCATACGCCCTTTTTGGCCAACCAAGCAAGCTTGCAAAGGAAATCTGCACTACAATGAAGTCTCACTTCCCCCCGGTCAAAAGGGCCATCTGAAAAAAGTGTAAAATCCAGAAAGGCAGGACAGGCCATGGAGAACTGGGAGCCTTGTTATGCTGAAGGGCGGGATGTAAATTGCCAACAACCACTCGGGAGAAGTGTATGGTGTTTCCTGAAACATCTAAAAAACAAAGCAACAGAGCCTAGGGCACTTCCACTTATGGTCCTATAGCTTAGGGAATTTAAAATCAAAAAGACACAGCCACCCCAAAGTTTGGAATGGCTCTGTTTACAAGAACCTCGTTTACAGTACAAGTTCAACATCGCAGAAAGTGAAAAATGGATAAAAAAGTTGTGGTATTTACTTACAAAGCAATATCACTCAGCAATGAAATCTGTGTCATCAGGCCCTTAGTAGCACAATGAGTGGATTCAGGTATGATGATTCTAACTGAAATAAGTCACACAGAAAAAGAAACATCATAAGATATCAGTAATACACGGAATGTAAACTTGGCTACACAGGAACTGAATTACAGAACAGAACAGGGTCTCAAATTTAGAAAACCAAATTATGCTTGCTTAAGGGTAAAGGTGAGTTGGGGTGCTACATAAAACCAGAGATTGAAATGAGTACAGATAAAGTTCCTTAAGCCAAATATGGAATAGACAAGAGCTACTCCTTGCTCAAAGAAATGGACTCAACACCGCATATTAAACGCCTAAGAATGTACCTGACTAGTAAGTATCCTAAAATCTAGGGATTGCTATGTCTCCGAAAGAGAATCAAGCATGTGTACAGGGGCATAAATGCAGCAGTGATAGGATTGGAGAGGTTCGGTGAGCAAATGAAGACCCTTTGAAGTCATATTGCATGGTACCCATTCCACGGGTTTCAACTACCCAGGTTTTAGGTATTCTTCCTTCAGCTAAAACATGCATGTGGAACCCAGAGTATGATCAACCATGTGATCGGGAGACGTGTTCAAATATGTCTCAGTTTTCCTCCCCTGGTACTCGGGTGCAACATTCCAGACGCTTTACTAACACTCTCCCCACTTGGAGAGTCAGCGCCTTTAACCTCCTGTTTGGCACAGTTTGCAATTTCTGCGGAAGATGAACAGGAATAGCGAGAACCAATGAGAGACTAGCTGGAGGTTTCTGGACGGGCAAATTTAACTATCATTTCCCACCAGGAAGAGGAAATAACCAAAGGCTCAGCGTGCCGTACCGGAACCAGATTAGGGCCTGAAGCCATCCTGCGGTGTTGCGGCCAGCTCAAAAGAAAGCGAGTTGAAGAAAGGAGCTCAGGGTCACTGTAATTCACAAACCTGCAGAGTTATAAATGACAGCTATCGTCCAAAAATAGACTGAAGTAAGGCTGCCAAGAGGACTTGAAAGCGGGGCAGAATTGCAGGAAACCGATTTCAGGAGGTAGACTGGAATTGCATTGAAAGCATAGGAAAAGAGGCAGAACGTCCACAATGATGCACTTGGCCAAAAAGGGCGTATGCGTTTTTTCCTGAATATATTCAGGAAAAAACGCATACGCCCTTTTTGGCCAACCAAGCAAACTTGCAAAGGAAATCTGCACTACAATGAAGTCTCACTTCCCCCTGGTCAAAAGGGCCATCTGAAAAAAGTGTAAAATCCAGAAAGGCAGGACAGGCCATGGAGAACTGGGAGCCTTGTTATGCTGATGGGCGGGATGTAAATTGCCAACAACCACTCGGGAGAAGTGTATGGTGTTTCCTGAAACATCTAAAAAACAAAGCAACAGAGCCTAGGGCACTTCCACTTATGGTCCTATAGCTTAGGGAAATTAAAATCAAAAAGACACAGCCACCCCAAAGTTTGGGACGCCTCCGTTTACAAGAACCTCGTTTACCGTACAAGTTCAATATCACAGAAAGTGAAAAATGGATAAAGAACTTGTGGTACTTACGTACAATGCAGTATCACTCAGCAATGAAATCTATGTCATCAGGCCCGTAGCAGCATAATGAGTGGATTCAGGTACGATGATTCTAACTGAAATAAGTCACACAGAAAAAGAAACATCATAAGATATCACTAATACACGGAATGTAAACTTGGCTACACAGGAACTGCATTCCAAAACAGAACAGGGTCTCAAATTTAGAAAACCAACTTATGCTTGCTTAAGGGGAAAGGTGAGTTGGGGTGCTGCATAAAACCAGAGATTGAAATGAGCACAGATAAAGTTCCTTAAGCCAAATATGGAATAGACAAGAGCTACTCCTTGCTCAACGAAATGGACTCAAAACCCCATATTAAACGTCTAAGAATGTACCTGACTAGTAAGTATCTTAAAACCTATGGATTGCTATGTCTCCAAAAGAGAATCAAGCGTGTGTACAGGGGCATAAATGCAGCAGTGATAGGAATGGAGAGGTTCGGTGAGCAAATGAAGACCCTTTGAAGTCATATTGCACGGTACCCATTCCACGGGTCTCAACTCTCCAGGTTTAAGGTATTCTTCCTTCAGCTAAAACATGCATGTGGAACCCAGAGTATGATCAACCATGTGAACGGGAGACGTGTTCAAATATGTCTCAGTTTTCCTACCCTGGTACTCGGGTGCAACACTCCAGACGCTTTACTAACACTCTCCCGACTTGGAGAGTCAGTCCCTTTAACCTCCTGTTTGGCCCAGTTTGCAATTTCTGCGGAAGATGAACAGGAATAGCGAGAACCAATGAGAGGCTAGCTGCAGGTGTCTGGACGGGCAAATTTAACTCTCATTTCCCACCAGGAAGAGGAATTAACCAAAGGCTCAGCATGCCGGGCCGGAACCAGATTAGGGCCTGAAGCCATCCTGCGGTGTTGCAGCCAGCTCACAAGAAAGCGAGTTGAAGAAAGGAGCTCAGGGGCACTGTAAATCACAAACCTGCAGAGTTATAAATGACAGCTATCGTCCAAAAATAGACTGAAGTAAGGCTGCCAAGAGGACTTGAAAGCGGGGCAGAATTGCAGGAAACCGATTTCAGGAGGTAGACTGGAATTGCATTGAAAGCATAGGAAAAGAGGCAGAACGTCCACAATGATGCACTTGGCCAAAAAGGGCGTATGCGTTTTTTCCTGAATATATTCAGGAAAAAACGCATACGCCCTTTTTGGCCAACCAAGCAAGCTTGCAAAGGAAATCTGCACTACAATGAAGTCTCACTTCCCCCCGGTCAAAAGGGCCATCTGAAAAAAGGGTAAAATCCAGAAAGGCAGGACAGGCCATGGAGAACTGGGAGCCTTGTTATGTTGATGGGCGGGATGTAAATTGCCAAAAGACACTTGGGAGAAGTGTATGGTGTTTCCTGAAACATCTAAAAAACAAAGCAACAGAGCCTAGGGCACTGCCACTTATGGTCCTATAGCTTAGGGAAATTAAAATCAAAAAGACACAGCCACCCCAAAGTTTGGGACGCCTCTGATTACAAAAACCTCGTTTAGAGTACAAGTTCAACATCGCAGAAAGTGAAAAATGGATAAAGAAGTTGTGGTATTTACTTACAAAGCAATATCACTCAGCAATGAAATCTATGTCATCAGGCCCTTAGCAGCACAATGAGTGGATTCAGGTATGATGATTCTAACTGAAATAAGTCACACAGAAAAAGAAACATCATAAGATATCAGTAATACACGGAATGTAAACTTGGCTACACAGGAACTGAATTACAGAACAGAACAGGGTCTCAAATTTAGAAAACCAACTTATGCTTGCTTAAGGGTAAAGGTGAGTTGGGGTGCTGCATAAAACCAGAGATTGAAATGAGCACAGATAAAGTTCCTTAAGCCAAATATGGAATAGACAAGAGCTACTCCTTGCTCAACGAAATGGACTCAACACCGCATATTAAACGCCTAAGAATGTACCTGACTAGTAAGTATCTTAAAACCTATGGATTGCTATGTCTCCGAAAGAGAATCAAGCGTGTGTACAGGGGCATAAACGCAGCAGTGATAGGATTGGAGATGTTCGGTGAGCAAATGAAGACCCTTTGAAGTCATATTGCATGATACCCATTACACGGGTCTGAACTCTCCAGGTTTAAGGTATTCTTCCTTCAGCTAAAACATGCACGTGGAACCCAAGTATGATCAACCATGTGAACGAGAGACGTGTTCAAATATGTCTCAGTTTTCCTCCCCTGGTACTCGGGTGCAACATTCCAGATGCTTTACTAACACTCTCCCCACTTGGAGAGTCAGCGCCTTTAACCTCCTGTTTGGCCCAGTTTGCAATTTCTGCGGAAGATGAACAGGAATAGCGAGAACCAATGAGAGGCTAGCTGGAGGTGTCTGGACGGGCAAATTTAACTCTCATTTCCCACCAGGAAGAGGAAATAACCAAAGGCTCAGCGTGCTGTGCCGGAACCAGATTAGGGCCTGAAGCCATCCTGCGGTGTTGCGGCCAGCTCAAAAGAAAGCGAGTTGAAGAAAGGAGCTCAGGGGCACTGTAATTCACAAACCTGCAGAGTTATAAATGACAGCTATCGTCCAAAAATAGACTGAAGTAAGGCTGCCAAGAGGACTTGAAAGCGGGGCAGAATTGCAGGAAACCGATTTCAGGAGGTAGACTGGAATTGCATTGAAAGCATAGGAAAAGAGGCAGAACGTCCACAATGATGCACTTGGCCAAAAAGGGCGTATGCGTTTTTTCCTGAATATATTCAGGAAAAAACGCATACGCCCTTTTTGGCCAACCAAGCAAGCTTGCAAAGGAAATCTGCACTACAATGAAGTCTCACTTCCCCCCGGTCAAAAGGGCCATCTGAAAAAAGTGTAAAATCCAGAAAGGCAGGACAGGCCATGGAGAACTGGGAGCCTTGTTATGCTGATGGGCGGGATGTAAATTGCCAACAACCACTCGGGAGAAGTGTATGGTGTTTCCTGAAACATCTAAAAAACAAAGCAACAGAACCTAGGGCACTTCCACTTATGGTCCTATAGCTTAAAGAAATTAAAATCAAAAAGACACAGCCACCCCAAAGTTTGGAACGGCTCTGTTTACAAGAACCTCGTTTACAGTACAAGTTCAACATCGCAGAAAGTGAAAAATGGATAAAGAAGTTGTGGTATTTACTTACAAAGCAATATCACTCAGCAATGAAATCTGTGTCATCTGGCCCTTAGCAGCACAATGAGTGGATTCAGGTATGATGATTCTAACTGAAATAAGTCACACAGAAAAAGAAACATCATAAGATATCAGTAATACATGGAATGTAAACTTGGCTACACAGGAACTGAATTACAGAACAGAACAGGGTCTCAAATTTAGAAAACCAACTTATGCTTGCTTAAGGGGAAAGGTGAGTTGGGGTGCTGCATAAAACCAGAGATTGAAATGAGCACAGATAAAGTTCCTTAAGCCAAATATGGAATAGACAAGAGCTACTCCTTGCTCAACGAAATGGACTCAACACCCCATATTAAACGCCAAAGAATGTACCTGACTAGTAAGTATCTTAAAACCTATGGATTGCTATGTCTCCGAAAGAGAATCAAGCATGTGTACAGGGGCATAAACGCAGCAGTGATAGGATTGGAGAGGTTCGGTGAGCAAATGAAGACCCTTTGAAGTCATATTGCATGGTACCCATTACACGGGTCTTAACTCTCCAGGTTTAAGGTATTCTTCCTTCAGCTAAAACATGCATGTGGAAGCCAAGTATGATCAACCATGTGAACGGGAGACGTGTTCAAATATGTCTCAGTTTTCCTCCCCTGGTACTCGGGTGCAACATTCCAGACGCTTTACTAACACTCTCCCCACTTGGAGAGTCAGCGCCTTTAACCTCCTGTTTGGCCCAGTTTGCAATTTCTGCGGAAGATGAACAGGAATAGCGAGAACCAATGAGAGACTAGCTGGAGGTGTCTGGACGGGCAAATTTAACTCTCATTTCCCACCAGGAAGAGGAAATAACCAAAGGCTCAGCGTGCTGTGCCGGAACCAGATTAGGGCCTGAAGCCATCCTGCGGTGTTGCAGCCAGCTCAAAAGAAAGCGAGTTGAAGAAAGGAGCTCAGTGGCACTGTAATTCACAAACCTGCAGAGTTATAAATGACAGCTATCGTCCAAAAATAGACTGAAGTAAGGCTGCCAAGAGGACTTGAAAGCGGGGCAGAATTGCAGGAAACCGATTTCAGGAGGTAGACTGGAATTGCATTGAAAGCATACGAAAAGAGGCAGAACGTCCACAATGATGCACTTGGCCAAAAAGGGCGTATGCGTTTTTTCCTGAATATATTCAGGAAAAAACGCATACGCCCTTTTTGGCCAACCAAGTAAACTTGCAAAGGAAATCTGCACTACAATGAAGTCTCACTTCCCCCCCGGTCAAAAGGGCCATCTGAAAAAAGTGTAAAATCCAGAAAGGCAGGACAGGCCATGGAGAACTGGGAGCCTTGTTATGCTGATGGGCGGGATGTAAATTGCCAACAGACACTCAGGAGAAGTGTATGGTGTTTCCTGAAACATCTAAAAAACAAAGCAACAGAGCCTAGGGCACTTCCACTTATGGTCCTATAGCTTAGGGAAATTAAAATCAAAAAGGCACAGCCACCCCAAAGTTTGGGACGCCTCCGTTTACAAGAACCTCGTTTACCGTACAAGTTCAATATCACAGAAAGTGAAAAATGGATAAAGAACTTGTGGTACTTACGTACAGTGCAGTATCACTCAGCAATGAAATCTATGTCATCAGGCCCGTAGCAGCATAATGAGTGGATTCAGGTACGATGATTCTAACTGAAATAAGTCACACAGAAAAAGAAACATCATAAGATATCACTAATACACGGAATGTAAACTTGGCTACACAGGAACTGCATTCCAAAACAGAACAGGGTCTCAAATTGAGAAAACCAACTTATGCTTGCTTAAGGGGAAAGGTGAGTTGGGGTGCTGCATAAAACCAGAGATTGAAATGAGCACAGATAAAGTTCCTTAAGCCAAATATGGAATAGACAAGAGCTACTCCTTGCTCAACGAAATGGACTCAAATCCCCATATTAAACGCCTAAGAATGTACCTGACTAGTAAGTATCTTAAAACCTATGGATTGCTATGTCTCCAAAAGAGAATCAAGCGTGTGTACAGGGGCATAAATGCAGCAGTGATAGGATTGGAGAGGTTTGGTGAGCAAATGAAGACCCTTTGAAGTCATATTGCACGGTACCCATTCCACGGGTCTCAACTCTCCAGGTTTAAGGTATTCTTCCTTCAGCTAAAACATGCATGTGGAACCCAGAGTATGATCAACCATGTGAATGGGAGACGTGTTCAAATATGTCTCAGTTTTCATATCCTGGTACTCGGGTGCAACACTCCAGACGCTTTACTAACACTCTCCCGACTTGGAGAGTCAGTCCCTTTAACCTCCTGTTTGGCCCAGTTTGCAATTTCTGCGGAAGATGAACAGGAATAGCGAGAACCAATGAGAGGCTAGCTGGAGGTGTCTGGACGGGCAAATTTAACTCTCATTTCCCACCAGGAAGAGGAAATAACCAAAGGCTCAGCGTGCCGTGCCGGAACCAGATTAGGGCCTGAAGCCATCCTGCGGTGTTGCGGCCAACTCAAAAGAAAGCGAGTTGAAGAAAGGAGCTCAGGGGCACTGTAATTCACAAACCTGCAGAGTTATAAATGACAGCTATCGTCCAAAAATAGACTGAAGTAAGGCTGCCAAGAGGACTTGAAAGCGGGGCAGAATTGCAGGAAACCGATTTCAGGAGGTAGACTGGAATTGCATTGAAAGCATAGGAAAAGAGGCAGAACGTCCACAATGATGCACTTGGCCAAAAAGGGCGTATGCGTTTTTTCCTGAATATATTCAGGAAAAAACGCATACGCCCTTTTTGGCCAACCAAGCAAGCTTGCAAAGGAAATCTGCACTACAATGAAGTCTCACTTCCCCCCGGTCAAAAGGGCCATCTGAAAAAAGTGTAAAATCCAGAAAGGCAGGACAGGCCATGGAGAACTGGGAGCCTTGTTATGCTGAAGGGCGGGATGTAAATTGCCAACAACCACTCGGGAGAAGTGTATGGTGTTTCCTGAAACATCTAAAAAACAAAGCAACAGAGCCTAGGGCACTTCCACTTATGGTCCTATAGCTTAGGGAATTTAAAATCAAAAAGACACAGCCACCCCAAAGTTTGGAACGGCTCTGTTTACAAGAACCTCGTTTACAGTACAAGTTCAACATCGCAGAAAGTGAAAAATGGATAAAAAAGTTGTGGTATTTACTTACAAAGCAATATCACTCAGCAATGAAATCTGTGTCATCAGGCCCTTAGTAGCACAATGAGTGGATTCAGGTATGATGATTCTAACTGAAATAAGTCACACAGAAAAAGAAACATCATAAGATATCAGTAATACACGGAATGTAAACTTGGCTACACAGGAACTGAATTACAGAACAGAAGAGGGTCTCAAATTTAGAAAACCAACTTATGCTTGCTTAAGGGTAAAGGTGAGTTGGGGTACTGCATAAAACCAGAGATTGAAATGAGCACAGATAAAGTTCCTTAAGCCAAATATGGAATAGACAAGAGCTACTCCTTGCTCAAAGAAATGGACTCAACACCGCATATTAAACGCCTAAGAATGTACCTGACTAGTAAGTATCTTAAAATCTAGGGATTGCTATGTCTCCGAAAGAGAATCAAGCATGTGTACAGGGGCATAAACGCAGCAGTGATAGGATTGGAGAGGTTCGGTGAGCAAATGAAGACCCTTTGAAGTCATATTGCATGGTACCCATTCCACGGGTTTCAACTACCCAGGTTTTAGGTATTCTTCCTTCAGCTAAAACATGCATGTGGAACCCAGAGTATGATCAACCATGTGATCGGGAGACGTGTTCAAATATGTCTCAGTTTTCCTCCCCTGGTACTCGGGTGCAACATTCCAGACGCTTTACTAACACTCTCCCCACTTGGAGAGTCAGCGCCTTTAACCTCCTGTTTGGCCCAGTTTGCAATTTCTGTGGAAGATGAACAGGAATAGCGAGAACCAATGAGAGGCTAGCTGGAGGTGTCTGGGCGGGCAAATTTAAGTCTCATTTCCCACCAGAAAGAGGAAATAACCAGAGGCTCAGCGTGCCGTGCTGGAACCAGATTAGGGCCTGAAGCCATCCTGCGGTGTTGCGGCCAGGTCACAAGAAAGCAAGTTGAAGAAAGGAGCTCAGGGGCACTGTAATTCACAAACCTGCAGAGTTATAAATGACAGCTATCGTCCAAAAATAGACTGAAGTAAGGCTGCCAAGAGGACTTGAAAGCGGGGCAGAATTGCAGGAAACCGATTTCAGGAGGTAGACTGGAATTGCATTGAAAGCATAGGAAAAGAGGCAGAACGTCCACAATGATGCACTTGGCCAAAAAGGGCGTATGCGTTTTTTCCTGAATATATTCAGGAAAAAACGCATACGCCCTTTTTGGCCAACCAAGCAAACTTGCAAAGGAAATCTGCACTACAATGAAGTCTCACTTCCCCCCGGTCAAAAGGGCCATCTGAAAAAAGTGTAAAATCCAGAAAGGCAGGACAGGCCATGGAGAACTGGGAGCCTTGTTATGCTGATGGGCGGGATGTAAATTGCCAACAGACACTCAGGAGAAGTGTATGGTGTTTCCTGAAACATCTAAAAAACAAAGCAACAGAACCTAGGGCACTTCCACTTATGGTCCTATAGCTTAGGGAAATTAAAATCAAAAAGACACAGCCACCCCAAAGTTTGGAACGGCTCTGTTTACAAGAACCTCGTTTACAGTACAAGTTCAACATCGCATAGAGTGAAAAATGGATAAAAAAGTTGTGGTATTTACTTACAAAGCAATATCACTCAGCAATGAAATCTGTGTCATCAGGCCCTTAGTAGCACAATGAGTGGATTCAGGTATGATGATTCTAACTGAAATAAGTCACACAGAAAAAGAAACATCATAAGATATCAGTAATACACGGAATGTAAACTTGGCTACACAGGAACTGAATTACAGAACAGAACAGGGTCTCAAATTTAGAAAACCAACTTATGCTTGCTTAAGGGTAAAGGTGAGTTGGGGTACTGCATAAAACCAGAGATTGAAATGAGCACAGATAAAGTTCCTTAAGCCAAATATGGAATAGACAAGAGCTACTCCTTGCTCAAAGAAATGGACTCAACACCGCATATTAAACGCCTAAGAATGTACCTGACTAGTAAGTATCTTAAAATCTAGGGATTGCTATGTCTCCGAAAGAGAATCAAGCATGTGTACAGGGGCATAAACGCAGCAGTGATAGGATTGGAGAGGTTCGGTGAGCAAATGAAGACCCTTTGAAGTCATATTGCATGGTACCCATTCCACGGGTTTCAACTACCCAGGTTTTAGGTATTCTTCCTTCAGCTAAAACATGCATGTGGAACCCAGAGTATGATCAACCATGTGATCGGGAGACGTGTTGAAATATGTCTCAGTTTTCCTCCCCTGGTACTCGGGTGCAACATTCCAGACGCTTTACTAACACTCTCCCCACTTGGAGAGTCAGCGCCTTTAACCTCCTGTTTGGCCCAGTTTGCAATTTCTGCGGAAGATGAACAGGAATAGCGAGAACCAATGAGAGACTAGCTGGAGGTGTCTGGACGGGCAAATTTAAGTCTCATTTCCCACCAGGAAGAGGAAATAACCAGAGGCTCAGCGTGCCGTGCAGGAACCAGATTAGGGCCTGAAGCCATCCTGCGGTGTTGCGGCCAGGTCACAAGAAAGCGAGTTGAAGAAAGGAGCTCAGGGGCACTGTAATTCACAAACCTGCAGAGTTATAAATGACAGCTATCGTCCAAAAATAGACTGAAGTAAGGCTGCCAAGAGGACTTGAAAGCGGGGCAGAATTGCAGGAAACCGATTTCAGGAGGTAGACTGGAATTGCATTGAAAGCATAGGAAAAGAGGCAGAACGTCCACAATGATGCATTTGGCCAAAAAGGGCGTATGCGTTTTTTCCTGAATATATTCAGGAAAAAACGCATACGCCCTTTTTGGCCAACCAAGCAAGCTTGCAAAGGAAATCTGCACTACAATGAAGTCTCACTTCCCCCCGGTCAAAAGGGCCATCTGAAAAAAGTGTAAAATCCAGAAAGGCAGGACAGGCCATGGAGAACTGGGAGCCTTGTTATGCTGATGGGCGGGATGTAAATTGCCAACAGACACTGGGGAGAAGTGTATGGTGTTTCCTGAAACATCTAAAAAACAAAGCAACAGAACCTAGGGCACTTCCACTTATGGTCCTATAGCTTAGGGAATTTAAAATCAAAAAGACACAGCCACCCCAAAGTTTGGAACGGCTCTGTTTACAAGAACCTCGTTTACAGTACAAGTTCAACATCGCAGAAAGTGAAAAATGGATAAAGAAGTTGTGGTATTTACTTACAAAGCAATATCACTCAGCAATGAAATCTGTGTCATCAGGCCCTTAGCAGCACAATGAGTGGATTCAGGTATGATGATTCTAACTGAAATAAGTCACACAGAAAAAGAAACATCATAAGATATCAGTAATACATGGAACGTAAACTTGGCTACACAGGAACTGAATTACAGAACAGAACAGGGTCTCAAATTTAGAAAACCAACTTATGCTTGCTTAAGGGTAAAGGTGAGTTGTGGTGCTGCATAAAACCAGAGATTGAAATGAGCACAGATAAAGTTCCTTAAGTCAAATATGGAATAGACAAGAGCTACTCCTTGCTCAACGAAATGGACTCAACACCGCATATTAAACGCCTAAGAATGTACCTGACTAGTAAGTATCTTAAAACCTATGGATTGCTATGTCTCCGAAAGAGAATCAAGCATGTGTACAGGGGCATAAACGCAGCAGTGATAGGATTGGAGAGGTTCGGTGAGCAAATGAAGACCCTTTGAAGTCATATTGCATGGTACCCATTCCACGGGTCTTAACTCTCCAGGTTTAAGGTATTCTTCCTTCAGCTAAAACATGCATGTGGAACCCAAGTATGATCAACCATGTGAACGGGAGACGTGTTCAAATATGGCTCAGCTTTCCTCCACTGGTACTCGCGTGCAACATTCCAGACGCTTTACTAACACTCTCCCCACTTGGAGAGTCAGCGCCTTTAACCTCCTGTTTGGCACAGTTTGCAATTTCTGCGGAAGATGAACAGGAATAGCGAGAACCAATGAGAGACTAGCTGGAGGTGTCTGGACGGGCAAATTTAACTCTCATTTCCCACCAGGAAGAGGAAATAACCAAACGCTCAGCGTGCCGTGCCGGAACCAGATTAGGGCCTGAAACCATCCTGTGGTGTTGCGGCCAGGTCACAAGAAAGCGAGTTGAAGAAAGGAGCTCAGGGGCACTGTAATTCACAAACCTGCAGAGTTACAAATGACAGCTATCGTCCAAAATAGACTGAAGTAAGGCTGCCAAGAGGACTTGAAAGCGGGGCAGAATTGCAGGAAACCGATTTCAGGAGGTAGACTGGAATTGCATTGAAAGCATAGGAAAAGAGGCAGAACGTCCACAATGATGCACTTGGCCAAAAAGGGCGTATGCGTTTTTTCCTGAATATATTCAGGAAAAAACGCATACGCCCTTTTTGGCCAACCAAGCAAGCTTGCAAAGGAAATCTGCACTACAATGAAGTCTCACTTCCCCCCGGTCAAAAGGGCCATCTGAAAAAAGGGTAAAATCCAGAAAGGCAGGACAGGCCATGGAAAACTGGGAGCCTTGTTATGCTGATGGGCGGGATGTAAATTGTCAACAACCACTCAGGAGAAGTGTATGGTGTTTCCTGAAACATCTAAAAAACAAAGCAACAGAACCTAGGGCACTTCCACTTATGGTCCTATAGCTTAGGGAAATTAAAATCAAAAAGACACAGCCACCCCAAAGTTTGGAACGGCTCTGTTTACAAGAACCTCGTTTACAGTACAAGTTCAACATCGCAGAAAGTGAAAAATGGATAAAGAAGTTGTGGTATTTACTTACAAAGCAATATCACCAATCAATGAAATCTGTGTCATCAGGCCCTTAGCAGCACAATGAGTGGATTCAGGTATGATGATTCTAACTGAAATAAGTCACACAGAAAAAGAAACATCATAAGATATCAGTAATACACGGAATGTAAACTTGGCTACACAGGAACTGAATTACAGAACAGAACAGGGTCTCAAATTTAGAAAACCAACTTATGCTTGCTTAAGGGGAAAGGTGAGTTGGGGTGCTGCATAAAACCAGAGATTGAAATGAGCACAGATAAAGTTCCTTAAGCCAAATATGGAATAGACAAGAGCTACTCCTTGCTCAACGAAATGGACTCAACACCGCATATTAAACGCCTAAGAATGTACCTGACTAGTAAGTATCTTAAAACCTATGGATTGCTATGTCTCCGAAAGAGAATCAAGCATGTGTACAGGGGCATAAACGCAGCAGTGATAGGATTGGAGAGGTTCGGTGAGCAAATGAAGACCCTTTGAAGTCATATTGCATGGTACCCATTCCACGGGTTTCAACTACCCAGGTTTAAGGTATTCTTCCTTCAGCTAAAACATGCATGTGGAACCTAGAGTATGATCAACCATGTGATCGGGAGACGTGTTCAAATATGTCTCAGTTTTCCTCCCCTGGTACTCGGGTGCAACATTCCAGACGCTTTACTAACACTCTCCCGACTTGGAGAGTCAGTCCCTTTAACCTCCTGTTTGGCCCAGTTTGCAATTTCTGCGGAAGATGAACAGGAATAGCGAGAACCAATGAGAGACTAGCTGGAGGTGTCTGGACGGGCAAATTTAACTCTCATTTCCCACCAGGAAGAGGAAATAACCAAAGGCTCAGCGTGCCGTACCAGAATCAGATTAGGGCCTGAAGCCATCCTGCGGTGTTGCGGCCAGCTCAAAAGAAAGCGAGTTGAAGAAAGGAGCTCAGGGGCACTGTAATTCACAAACCTGCAGAGTTATAAATGACAGCTATCGTCCAAAAATAGACTGAAGTAAGGCTGCCAAGAGGACTTGAAAGCAGGGCAGAATTGCAGGAAACCGATTTCAGGAGGTAGACTGGAATTGCATTGAAAGCATAGGAAAAGAGGCAGAACGTCCACAATGATGCACTTGGCCAAAAAGGGCGTATGCGTTTTTTCCTGAATATATTCAGGAAAAAACGCATACGCCCTTTTTGGCCAACCAAGCAAGTTTGCAAAGGAAATCTGCACTACAATGAAGTCTCACTTCCCCCCGGTCAAAAGGGCCATCTGAAAAAAGTGTAAAATCCAGAAAGGCAGGACAGGCCATGGAGAACTGGGAGCCTTGTTATGCTGATGGGCGGGATGTAAATTGCCAACAGCCACTTGATGAAGTGTATGGTGTTTCCTGAAACATCTAAAAAACAAAGCAACAGAGCCTAGGGCACTGCCACTTATGGTCCTATAGCTTAGGGAATTTAAAATCAAAAAGACACAGCCACCCCAAACTTTGGGACGCCTCTGCTTACAAGAACCTCGTTTACAGTACAAGTTCAACATCGCAGAAAGTGAAAAATGGATAAAAAAGTTGTGGTATTTACTTACAAAGCAATATCACTCAGCAATGAAATCTGTGTCATCAGGCCCTTAGTAGCACAATGAGTGGATTCAGGTATGATGATTCTAACTGAAATAAGTCACACAGAAAAAGAAACATCATAAGATATCAGTAATACACGGAATGTAAACTTGGCTACACAGGAACTGAATTATAGAACAGAACCGGGTCTCAAATTTAGAAAACCAACCTATGCTTGCTTAAGGGTAAAGGTGAGTTGGGGTGCTGCATAAAACCAGAGATTGAAATGAGCACAGATAAAGTTCCTTAAGCCAAATATGGAATAGACAAGAGCTACTCCTTGCTCAAAGAAATGGACTCAACACCGCATATTAAACGCCTAAGAATGTACCTGACTAGTAAGTATCTTAAAATCTAGGGATTGCTATGTCTCCGAAAGAGAATCAAGCATGTGTACAGGGGCATAAACGCAGCAGTGATAGGATTGGAGAGGTTCGGTGAGCAAATGAAGACCCTTTGAAGTCATATTGCATGGTACCCATTCCACGGGTTTCAACTACCCAGGTTTTAGGTATTCTTCCTTCAGCTAAAACATGCATGTGGAACCCAGAGTATGATCAACCATGTGATCGGGAGACGTGTTCAAATATGTCTCAGTTTTCCTCCCCTGGTACTCGGGTGCAACATTCCAGACGCTTTACTAACACTCTCCCCACTTGGAGAGTCAGCGCCTTTAACCTCCTGTTTGGCCCAGTTTGCAATTTCTGCGGAAGATGAACAGGAATAGCGAGAACCAATGAGAGGCTAGCTGCAGGTGTCTGGACGGGCAAATTTAACTCTCATTTCCCACCAGGAAGAGGAATTAACCAAAGGCTCAGCATGCCGGGCCGGAACCAGATTAGGGCCTGAAGCCATCCTGCGGTGTTGCGGCCAGCTCAAAAGAAAGCGAGTTGAAGAAAGGAGCTCAGGGGCACTGTAATTCACAAACCTTCAGAGTTATAAATGACAGCTATCGTCCAAAAATAGACTGAAGTAAGGCTGCCAAGAGGACTTGAAAGCGGGGCAGAATTGCAGGAAACCGATTTCAGGAGGTAGACTGGAACTGCATTGAAAGCATAGGAAAAGAGGCAGAACGTCCACAATGATGCACTTGGCCAAAAAGGGCGTATGCGTTTTTTCCTGAATATATTCAGGAAAAAACGCATACGCCCTTTTTGGCCAACCAAGCAAGCTTGCAAAGGAAATCTGCACTACAATGAAGTTTCACTTCCCCCGGTCAAAAGGGCCATCTGAAAAAAGTGTAAAATCCAGAAAGGCAGGACAGGCCATGGAGAACTGGGAGCCTTGTTATGCTGATGGGCGGGATGTAAATTGCCAACAGACACTCCGGAGAAGTGCATGGTGTTTCCTGAAACATCTAAAAAACAAAGCAACAGAGCCTAGGGCACTTCCACTTATGGTCCTATAGCTTAGGGAAATTAAAATCAAAAAGACACAGCCACCCCAAAGTTTGGAACGGCTCTGTTTACAAGAACCTCGTTTACAGTACAAGTTCAACATCGCAGAAAGTGAAAAATGGATAAAGAAGTTGTGGTATTTACTTACAAAGCAATATCACTCAGCAATGAAATCTATGTCATCAGGCCCTTAGCAGCACAATGAGTGGATTCAGGTATGATGATTCTAACTGAAATAAGTCACACAGAAAAAGAAACATCATAAGATATCAGTAATACACGGAATGTAAACTTGGCTACACAGGAACTGAATTACAGAACAGAACAGGGTCTCAAATTTAGAAAACCAACTTATGCTTGCTTAAGGGGAAAGGTGAGTTGGGGTGCTGCATAAAACCAGAGATTGAAATGAGCACAGATAAAGTTCCTTAAGCCAAATATGGAATAGACAAGAGCTACTCCTTGCTCAACGAAATGGACTCAACACCGCATATTAAACGCCTAAGAATGTACCTGACTAGTAAGTATCTTAAAACCTATGGATTGCTATGTCTCCGAAAGAGAATCAAGCGTGTGTACAGGGGCATAAACGCAGCAGTGATAGGATTGGAGAGGTTCGGTGAGCAAATGAAGACCCTTTGAAGTCATATTGCATGGTACCCATTACACGGGTCTCAACTCTCCAGGTTTAAGGTATTCTTCCTTCAGCTAAAACATGCATGTGGAACGCAGAGTATGATCAACCATGTGAACGAGAGACGTGTTCAAATATGTCTCAGTTTTCCTCCCCTGGTACTCGGGTGCAACATTCCAGACGCTTTACTAACACTCTCCCCACTTGGAGAGTCAGCGCCTTTAACCTCCTGTTTGGCCCAGTTTGTAATTTCTGCGGAAGATGAACAGGAATAGCGAGAACCAATGAGAGGCTAGCTGGAGGTGTCTTGACAGGCAAATTTAACACTCATTTCCCACCAGGAAGAGGAAATAACCAAAGCCTCAGCGTGCCGTGCCGGAACCAGATTAGGGCCTGAAGCCATCCTGTGGTGTTGCGGCCAGCTCAAAAGAAAGCGAGTTGAAGAAAGGAGCTCAGGGGCACTGTAATTCACAAACCTGCAGAGTTATAAATGACAGCTATCGTCCAAAAATAGACTGAAGTAAGGCTGCCAAGAGGACTTGAAAGCGGGGCAGAATTGCAGGAAACCGATTTCAGGAGGTAGACTGGAATTGCATTGAAAGCATAGGAAAAGAGGCAGAACGTCCACAATGATGCACTTGGCCAAAAAGGGCGTATGCGTTTTTTCCTGAATATATTCAGGAAAAAACGCATACATCCTTTTTGGCCAACCAAGCAAGCTTGCAAAGGAAATCTGCACTACAATGAAGTCTCACTTCCCCCCGGTCAAAAGGGCCATCTGAAAAAAGTGTAAAATCCAGAAAGGCAGGACAGGCCATGGAGAACTGGGAGCCTTGTTATGCTGAAGGGCGGGATGTAAATTGCCAACAACCACTCGGGAGAAGTGTATGGTGTTTCCTGAAACATCTAAAAAACAAAGCAACAGAGCCTAGGGCACTTCCACTTATGGTCCTATAGCTTAGGGAATTTAAAATCAAAAAGACACAGCCACCCCAAAGTTTGGAACGGCTCTGTTTACAAGAACCTCGTTTACAGTACAAGTTCAACATCGCATAGAGTGAAAAATGGATAAAAAAGTTGTGGTATTTACTTACAAAGCAATATCACTCAGCAATGAAATCTGTGTCATCAGGCCCTTAGTAGCACAATGAGTGGATTCAGGTATGATGATTCTAACTGAAATAAGTCACACAGAAAAAGAAACATCATAAGATATCACTAATACACGGAATGTAAACTTGGCTACACAGGAACTGAATTACAGAACAGAACAGGGTCTCAAATTTAGAAAACCAACTTATGCTTGCTTAAGGGTAAAGGTGAGTTGGGGTACTGCATAAAACCAGAGATTGAAATGAGCACAGATAAAGTTCCTTAAGCCAAATATGGAATAGACAAGAGCTACTCCTTGCTCAAAGAAATGGACTCAACACCGCATATTAAACGCCTAAGAATGTACCTGACTAGTAAGTATCTTAAAATCTAGGGATTGCTATGTCTCCGAAAGAGAATCAAGCATGTGTACAGGGGCATAAACGCAGCAGTGATAGGATTGGAGAGGTTCGGTGAGCAAATGAAGACCCTTTGAAGTCATATTGCATGGTACCCATTCCACGGGTTTCAACTACCCAGGTTTTAGGTATTCTTCCTTCAGCTAAAACATGCATGTGGAACCCAGAGTATGATCAACCATGTGATCGGGAGACGTGTTGAAATATGTCTCAGTTTTCCTCCCCTGGTACTCGGGTGCAACATTCCAGACGCTTTACTAACACTCTCCCCACTTGGAGAGTCAGCGCCTTTAACCTCCTGTTTGGCCCAGTTTGCAATTTCTGCGGAAGATGAACAGGAATAGCGAGAACCAATGAGAGACTAGCTGGAGGTGTCTGGACGGGCAAATTTAACTCTCATTTCCCACCAGGAAGAGGAAATAACCAAACACTCAGCGTGCCGTGCCGGAACCAGATTAGGGCCTGAAACCATCCTGTGGTGTTGCGGCCAGGTCACAAGAAAGCGAGTTGAAGAAAGGAGCTCAGGGGCACTGTAATTCACAAACCTGCAGAGTTACAAATGACAGCTATCGTCCAAAATAGACTGAAGTAAGGCTGCCAAGAGGACTTGAAAGCGGGGCAGAATTGCAGGAAACCGATTTCAGGAGGTAGACTGGAATTGCATTGAAAGCATAGGAAAAGAGGCAGAACGTCCACAATGATGCACTTGGCCAAAAAGGGCGTATGCGTTTTTTCCTGAATATATTCAGGAAAAAACGCATACGCCCTTTTTGGCCAACCAAGCAAGCTTGCAAAGGAAATCTGCACTACAATGAAGTCTCACTTCCCCCCGGTCAAAAGGGCCATCTGAAAAAAGGGTAAAATCCAGAAAGGCAGGACAGGCCATGGAAAACTGGGAGCCTTGTTATGCTGATGGGCGGGATGTAAATTGTCAACAACCACTCAGGAGAAGTGTATGGTGTTTCCTGAAACATCTAAAAAACAAAGCAACAGAACTTAGGGCACTTCCACTTATGGTCCTATAGCTTAGGGAAATTAAAATCAAAAAGACACAGCCACCCCAAAGTTTGGAACGGCTCTGTTTACAAGAACCTCGTTTACAGTACAAGTTCAACATCGCAGAAAGTGAAAAATGGATAAAGAAGTTGTGGTATTTACTTACAAAGCAATATCACCAATCAATGAAATCTGTGTCATCAGGCCCTTAGCAGCACAATGAGTGGATTCAGGTATGATGATTCTAACTGAAATAAGTCACACAGAAAAAGAAACATCATAAGATATCAGTAATACACGGAATGTAAACTTGGCTACACAGGAACTGAATTACAGAACAGAACAGGGTCTCAAATTTAGAAAACCAACTTATGCTTACTTAAGGGTAAAGGTGAGTTGGGGTGCTGCATAAAACCAGAGATTGAAATGAGCACAGATAAAGTTCCTTAAGCCAAATATGGAATAGACAAGAGCTACTCCTTGCTCAACGAAATGGACTCAACACCGCATATTAAACGCCTAAGAATGTACCTGACTAGTAAGTATCTTAAAACCTATGGATTGCTATGTCTCCGAAAGAGAATCAAGCATGTGTACAGGGGCATAAACGCAGCAGTGATAGGATTGGAGAGGTTCGGTGAGCAAATGAAGACCCTTTGAAGTCATATTGCATGGTACCCATTCCACGGGTTTCAACTACCCAGGTTTAAGGTATTCTTCCTTCAGCTAAAACATGCATGTGGAACCTAGAGTATGATCAACCATGTGATCGGGAGACGTGTTCAAATATGTCTCAGTTTTCCTCCCCTGGTACTCGGGTGCAACATTCCAGACGCTTTACTAACACTCTCCCGACTTGGAGAGTCAGTCCCTTTAACCTCCTGTTTGGCCCAGTTTGCAATTTCTGCGGAAGATGAACAGGAATAGCGAGAACCAATGAGAGACTAGCTGGAGGTGTCTGGACGGGCAAATTTAACTCTCATTTCCCACCAGGAAGAGGAAATAACCAAAGGCTCAGCGTGCCGTACCAGAATCAGATTAGGGCCTGAAGCCATCCTGCGGTGTTGCGGCCAGCTCAAAAGAAAGCGAGTTGAAGAAAGGAGCTCAGGGGCACTGTAATTCACAAACCTGCAGAGTTATAAATGACAGCTATCGTCCAAAAATAGACTGAAGTAAGGCTGCCAAGAGGACTTGAAAGCGGGGCAGAATTGCAGGAAACCGATTTCAGGAGGTAGACTGGAATTGCATTGAAAGCATAGGAAAAGAGGCAGAACGTCCACAATGATGCACTTGGCCAAAAAGGGCGTATGCGTTTTTTCCTGAATATATTCAGGAAAAAACGCATACGCCCTTTTTGGCCAACCAAGCAAGTTTGCAAAGGAAATCTGCACTACAATGAAGTCTCACTTCCCCCCGGTCAAAAGGGCCATCTGAAAAAAGTGTAAAATCCAGAAAGGCAGGACAGGCCATGGAGAACTGGGAGCCTTGTTATGCTGATGGGCGGGATGTAAATTGCCAACAGCCACTTGATGAAGTGTATGGTGTTTCCTGAAACATCTAAAAAACAAAGCAACAGAGCCTAGGGCACTGCCACTTATGGTCCTATAGCTTAGGGAATTTAAAATCAAAAAGACACAGCCACCCCAAAGTTTGGGACGCCTCTGCTTACAAGAACCTCGTTTACAGTACAAGTTCAACATCGCAGAAAGTGAAAAATGGATAAAAAAGTTGTGGTATTTACTTACAAAGCAATATCACTCAGCAATGAAATCTGTGTCATCAGGCCCTTAGTAGCACAATGAGTGGATTCAGGTATGATGATTCTAACTGAAATAAGTCACACAGAAAAAGAAACATCATAAGATATCAGTAATACACGGAATGTAAACTTGGCTACACAGGAACAGAATTATAGAACAGAACCGGGTCTCAAATTTAGAAAACCAACCTATGCTTGCTTAAGGGTAAAGGTGAGTTGGGGTGCTGCATAAAACCAGAGATTGAAATGAGCACAGATAAAGTTCCTTAAGCCAAATATGGAATAGACAAGAGCTACTCCTTGCTCAAAGAAATGGACTCAACACCGCATATTAAACGCCTAAGAATGTACCTGACTAGTAAGTATCTTAAAATCTAGGGATTGCTATGTCTCCGAAAGAGAATCAAGCATGTGTACAGGGGCATAAACGCAGCAGTGATAGGATTGGAGAGGTTCGGTGAGCAAATGAAGACCCTTTGAAGTCATATTGCATGGTACCCATTCCACGGGTTTCAACTACCCAGGTTTTAGGTATTCTTCCTTCAGCTAAAACATGCATGTGGAACCCAGAGTATGATCAACCATGTGATCGGGAGACGTGTTCAAATATGTCTCAGTTTTCCTCCCCTGGTACTCGGGTGCAACATTCCAGACGCTTTACTAACACTCTCCCCACTTGGAGAGTCAGCGCCTTTAACCTCCTGTTTGGCCCAGTTTGCAATTTCTGCGGAAGATGAACAGGAATAGCGAGAACCAATGAGAGGCTAGCTGCAGGTGTCTGGACGGGCAAATTTAACTCTCATTTCCCACCAGGAAGAGGAATTAACCAAAGGCTCAGCATGCCGGGCCGGAACCAGATTAGGGCCTGAAGCCATCCTGCGGTGTTGCGGCCAGCTCAAAAGAAAGCGAGTTGAAGAAAGGAGCTCAGGGGCACTGTAATTCACAAACCTTCAGAGTTATAAATGACAGCTATCGTCCAAAAATAGACTGAAGTAAGGCTGCCAAGAGGACTTGAAAGCGGGGCAGAATTGCAGGAAACCGATTTCAGGAGGTAGACTGGAACTGCATTGAAAGCATAGGAAAAGAGGCAGAACGTCCACAATGATGCACTTGGCCAAAAAGGGCGTATGCGTTTTTTCCTGAATATATTCAGGAAAAAACGCATACGCCCTTTTTGGCCAACCAAGCAAGCTTGCAAAGGAAATCTGCACTACAATGAAGTTTCACTTCCCCCGGTCAAAAGGGCCATCTGAAAAAAGTGTAAAATCCAGAAAGGCAGGACAGGCCATGGAGAACTGGGAGCCTTGTTATGCTGATGGGCGGGATGTAAATTGCCAACAGACACTCCGGAGAAGTGCATGGTGTTTCCTGAAACATCTAAAAAACAAAGCAACAGAGCCTAGGGCACTTCCACTTATGGTCCTATAGCTTAGGGAAATTAAAATCAAAAAGACACAGCCACCCCAAAGTTTGGAACGGCTCTGTTTACAAGAACCTCGTTTACAGTACAAGTTCAACATCGCAGAAAGTGAAAAATGGATAAAGAAGTTGTGGTATTTACTTACAAAGCAATATCACTCAGCAATGAAATCTATGTCATCAGGCCCTTAGCAGCACAATGAGTGGATTCAGGTATGATGATTCTAACTGAAATAAGTCACACAGAAAAAGAAACATCATAAGATATCAGTAATACACGGAATGTAAACTTGGCTACACAGGAACTGAATTACAGAACAGAACAGGGTCTCAAATTTAGAAAACCAACTTATGCTTGCTTAAGGGGAAAGGTGAGTTGGGGTGCTGCATAAAACCAGAGATTGAAATGAGCACAGATAAAGTTCCTTAAGCCAAATATGGAATAGACAAGAGCTACTCCTTGCTCAACGAAATGGACTCAACACCGCATATTAAACGCCTAAGAATGTACCTGACTAGTAAGTATCTTAAAACCTATGGATTGCTATGTCTCCGAAAGAGAATCAAGCGTGTGTACAGGGGCATAAACGCAGCAGTGATAGGATTGGAGAGGTTCGGTGAGCAAATGAAGACCCTTTGAAGTCATATTGCATGGTACCCATTACACGGGTCTCAACTCTCCAGGTTTAAGGTATTCTTCCTTCAGCTAAAACATGCATGTGGAACGCAGAGTATGATCAACCATGTGAACGAGAGACGTGTTCAAATATGTCTCAGTTTTCCTCCCCTGGTACTCGGGTGCAACATTCCAGACGCTTTACTAACACTCTCCCCACTTGGAGAGTCAGCGCCTTTAACCTCCTGTTTGGCCCAGTTTGTAATTTCTGCGGAAGATGAACAGGAATAGCGAGAACCAATGAGAGGCTAGCTGGAGGTGTCTTGACAGGCAAATTTAACACTCATTTCCCACCAGGAAGAGGAAATAACCAAAGCCTCAGCGTGCCGTGCCGGAACCAGATTAGGGCCTGAAGCCATCCTGTGGTGTTGCGGCCAGCTCAAAAGAAAGCGAGTTGAAGAAAGGAGCTCAGGGGCACTGTAATTCACAAACCTGCAGAGTTATAAATGACAGCTATCGTCCAAAAATAGACTGAAGTAAGGCTGCCAAGAGGACTTGAAAGCGGGGCAGAATTGCAGGAAACCGATTTCAGGAGGTAGACTGGAATTGCATTGAAAGCATAGGAAAAGAGGCAGAACGTCCACAATGATGCACTTGGCCAAAAAGGGCGTATGCGTTTTTTCCTGAATATATTCAGGAAAAAACGCATACGTCCTTTTTGGCCAACCAAGCAAGCTTGCAAAGGAAATCTGCACTACAATGAAGTCTCACTTCCCCCCGGTCAAAAGGGCCATCTGAAAAAAGTGTAAAATCCAGAAAGGCAGGACAGGCCATGGAGAACTGGGAGCCTTGTTATGCTGAAGGGCGGGATGTAAATTGCCAACAACCACTCGGGAGAAGTGTATGGTGTTTCCTGAAACATCTAAAAAACAAAGCAACAGAGCCTAGGGCACTTCCACTTATGGTCCTATAGCTTAGGGAATTTAAAATCAAAAAGACACAGCCACCCCAAAGTTTGGAACGGCTCTGTTTACAAGAACCTCGTTTACAGTACAAGTTCAACATCGCATAGAGTGAAAAATGGATAAAAAAGTTGTGGTATTTACTTACAAAGCAATATCACTCAGCAATGAAATCTGTGTCATCAGGCCCTTAGTAGCACAATGAGTGGATTCAGGTATGATGATTCTAACTGAAATAAGTCACACAGAAAAAGAAACATCATAAGATATCAGTAATACACGGAATGTAAACTTGGCTACACAGGAACTGAATTACAGAACAGAACAGGGTCTCAAATTTAGAAAACCAACTTATGCTTGCTTAAGGGTAAAGGTGAGTTGGGGTACTGCATAAAACCAGAGATTGAAATGAGCACAGATAAAGTTCCTTAAGCCAAATATGGAATAGACAAGAGCTACTCCTTGCTCAAAGAAATGGACTCAACACCGCATATTAAACGCCTAAGAATGTACCTGACTAGTAAGTATCTTAAAATCTAGGGATTGCTATGTCTCCGAAAGAGAATCAAGCATGTGTACAGGGGCATAAACGCAGCAGTGATAGGATTGGAGAGGTTCGGTGAGCAAATGAAGACCCTTTGAAGTCATATTGCATGGTACCCATTCCACGGGTTTCAACTACCCAGGTTTTAGGTATTCTTCCTTCAGCTAAAACATGCATGTGGAACCCAGAGTATGATCAACCATGTGATCGGGAGACGTGTTGAAATATGTCTCAGTTTTCCTCCCCTGGTACTCGGGTGCAACATTCCAGACGCTTTACTAACACTCTCCCCACTTGGAGAGTCAGCGCCTTTAACCTCCTGTTTGGCCCAGTTTGCAATTTCTGCGGAAGATGAACAGGAATAGCGAGAACCAATGAGAGACTAGCTGGAGGTGTCTGGACGGGCAAATTTAAGTCTCATTTCCCACCAGGAAGAGGAAATAACCAGAGGCTCAGCGTGCCGTGCAGGAACCAGATTAGGGCCTGAAGCCATCCTGCGGTGTTGCGGCCAGGTCACAAGAAAGCGAGTTGAAGAAAGGTGCTCAGGGTCACTGTAATTCACAAACCTGCAGAGTTATAAATGACAGCTATCGTCCAAAAATAGACTGAAGTAAGGCTGCCAAGAGGACTTGAAAGCGGGGCAGAATTGCAGGAAACCGATTTCAGGAGGTAGACTGGAATTGCATTGAAAGAATAGGAAAAGAGGCAGAACGTCCACAATGATGCATTTGGCCAAAAAGGGCGTATGCGTTTTTTCCTGAATATATTCAGGAAAAAACGCATACGCCCTTTTTGGCCAACCAAGCAAGCTTGCAAAGGAAATCTGCACTACAATGAAGTCTCACTTCCCCCCGGTCAAAAGGGCCATCTGAAAAAAGTGTAAAATCCAGAAAGGCAGGACAGGCCATGGAGAACTGGGAGCCTTGTTATGCTGATGGGCGGGATGTAAATTGCCAACAGACACTGGGGAGAAGTGTATGGTGTTTCCTGAAACATCTAAAAAACAAAGCAACAGAACCTAGGGCACTTCCACTTATGGTCCTATAGCTTAGGGAATTTAAAATCAAAAAGACACAGCCACCCCAAAGTTTGGAACGGCTCTGTTTACAAGAACCTCGTTTACAGTACAAGTTCAACATCGCAGAAAGTGAAAAATGGATAAAGAAGTTGTGGTATTTACTTACAAAGCAATATCACTCAGCAATGAAATCTGTGTCATCAGGCCCTTAGCAGCACAATGAGTGGATTCAGGTATGATGATTCTAACTGAAATAAGTCACACAGAAAAAGAAACATCATAAGATATCAGTAATACATGGAACGTAAACTTGGCTACACAGGAACTGAATTACAGAACAGAACAGGGTCTCAAATTTAGAAAACCAACTTATGCTTGCTTAAGGGTAAAGGTGAGTTGTGGTGCTGCATAAAACCAGAGATTGAAATGAGCACAGATAAAGTTCCTTAAGTCAAATATGGAATAGACAAGAGCTACTCCTTGCTCAACGAAATGGACTCAACACCGCATATTAAACGCCTAAGAATGTACCTGACTAGTAAGTATCTTAAAACCTATGGATTGCTATGTCTCCGAAAGAGAATCAAGCATGTGTACAGGGGCATAAACGCAGCAGTGATAGGATTGGAGAGGTTCGGTGAGCAAATGAAGACCCTTTGAAGTCATATTGCATGGTACCCATTCCACGGGTCTTAACTCTCCAGGTTTAAGGTATTCTTCCTTCAGCTAAAACATGCATGTGGAACCCAAGTATGATCAACCATGTGAACGGGAGACGTGTTCAAATATGGCTCAGCTTTCCTCCACTGTTACTCGCGTGCAACATTCCAGACGCTTTACTAACACTCTCCCGACTTGGAGAGTCAGCGCCTTTAACCTCCTGTTTGGCACAGTTTGCAATTTCTGCGGAAGATGAACAGGAATAGCGAGAACCAATGAGAGACTAGCTGGAGGTGGCTGGACGGGCAAATTTAACTCTCATTTCCCACCAGGAAGAGGAAATAACCAAACACTCAGCGTGCCGTGCCGGAACCAGATTAGGGCCTGAAACCATCCTGTGGTGTTGCGGCCAGGTCACAAGAAAGCGAGTTGAAGAAAGAAGCTCAGGGGCACTGTAATTCACAAACCTGCAGAGTTACAAATGACAGCTATCGTCCAAAATAGACTGAAGTAAGGCTGCCAAGAGGACTTGAAAGCGGGGCAGAATTGCAGGAAACCGATTTCAGGAGGTAGACTGGAATTGCATTGAAAGCATAGGAAAAGAGGCAGAACGTCCACAATGATGCACTTGGCCAAAAAGGGCGTATGCGTTTTTTCCTGAATATATTCAGGAAAAAACGCATACGCCCTTTTTGGCCAACCAAGCAAGCTTGCAAAGGAAATCTGCACTACAATGAAGTCTCACTTCCCCCCGGTCAAAAGGGCCATCTGAAAAAAGGGTAAAATCCAGAAAGGCAGGACAGGCCATGGAAAACTGGGAGCCTTGTTATGCTGATGGGCGGGATGTAAATTGTCAACAACCACTCAGGAGAAGTGTATGGTGTTTCCTGAAACATCTAAAAAACAAAGCAACAGAACTTAGGGCACTTCCACTTATGGTCCTATAGCTTAGGGAAATTAAAATCAAAAAGACACAGCCACCCCAAAGTTTGGAACGGCTCTGTTTACAAGAACCTCGTTTACAGTACAAGTTCAACATCGCAGAAAGTGAAAAATGGATAAAGAAGTTGTGGTATTTACTTACAAAGCAATATCACCAATCAATGAAATCTGTGTCATCAGGCCCTTAGCAGCACAATGAGTGGATTCAGGTATGATGATTCTAACTGAAATAAGTCACACAGAAAAAGAAACATCATAAGATATCAGTAATACACGGAATGTAAACTTGGCTACACAGGAACTGAATTACAGAACAGAACAGGGTCTCAAATTTAGAAAACCAACTTATGCTTGCTTAAGGGGAAAGGTGAGTTGGGGTGCTGCATAAAACCAGAGATTGAAATGAGCACAGATAAAGTTCCTTAAGCCAAATATGGAATAGACAAGAGCTACTCCTTGCTCAACGAAATGGACTCAACACCGCATATTAAACGCCTAAGAATGTACCTGACTAGTAAGTATCTTAAAACCTATGGATTGCTATGTCTCCGAAAGAGAATCAAGCATGTGTACAGGGGCATAAACGCAGCAGTGATAGGATTGGAGAGGTTCGGTGAGCAAATGAAGACCCTTTGAAGTCATATTGCATGGTACCCATTCCACGGGTTTCAACTACCCAGGTTTAAGGTATTCTTCCTTCAGCTAAAACATGCATGTGGAACCTAGAGTATGATCAACCATGTGATCGGGAGACGTGTTCAAATATGTCTCAGTTTTCCTCCCCTGGTACTCGGGTGCAACATTCCAGACGCTTTACTAACACTCTCCCGACTTGGAGAGTCAGTCCCTTTAACCTCCTGTTTGGCCCAGTTTGCAATTTCTGCGGAAGATGAACAGGAATAGCGAGAACCAATGAGAGACTAGCTGGAGGTGTCTGGACGGGCAAATTTAACTCTCATTTCCCACCAGGAAGAGGAAATAACCAAAGGCTCAGCGTGCCGTACCAGAATCAGATTAGGGCCTGAAGCCATCCTGCGGTGTTGCGGCCAGCTCAAAAGAAAGCGAGTTGAAGAAAGGAGCTCAGGGGCACTGTAATTCACAAACCTGCAGAGTTATAAATGACAGCTATCGTCCAAAAATAGACTGAAGTAAGGCTGCCAAGAGGACTTGAAAGCGGGGCAGAATTGCAGGAAACCGATTTCAGAAGGTAGACTGGAATTGCATTGAAAGCATAGGAAAAGAGGCAGAACGTCCACAATGATGCACTTGGCCAAAAAGGGCGTATGCGTTTTTTCCTGAATATATTCAGGAAAAAACGCATACGCACTTTTTGGCCAACCAAGCAAGCTTGCAAAGGAAATCTGCACTACAATGAAGTCTCACTTCCCCCCGGTCAAAAGGGCCATCTGAAAAAAGTGTAAAATCCAGAAAGGCAGGACAGGCCATGGAGAACTGGGAGCCTTGTTATGCTGATGGGCGGGATGTAAATTACCAACAGACACTCAGGAGAAGTGTATGGTGTTTCCTGAAACATCTAAAAAACAAAGCAACAGAGCCTAGGGCACTGCCACTTATGGTCCTATAGCTTAGGGAAATTAAAATCAAAAAGACACAGCCACCCCAAAGTTTGGGACGCCTCTGTTTACAAGAACCTCGTTTACAGTACAAGTTCAACATCGCAGAAAGTGAAAAATGGATAAAGAAGTTGTGGTATTTACTTACAAAGCAATATCACTCAGCAATGAAATCTATGTCATCAGGCCCTTAGGAGCACAATGAGTGGATTCAGGTATGATGATTCTAACTGAAATAAGTCACACAGAAAAAGACACATCATAAGATATCAGTAATACACGGAATGTAAACTTGGCTACACAGGAACTGAATTACAGAACAGAACAGGGTCTCAAATTTAGAAAACCAACTTATGCTTGCTTAAGGGGAAAGGTGAGTTGGGGTGCTGCATAAAACCAGAGATTGAAATGAGCACAGATAAAGTTCCTTAAGCCAAATATGGAATAGACAAGAGCTACTCCTTGCTCAACGAAATGGACTCAACACCGCATATTAAACGCCTAAGAATGTACCTGACTAGTAAGTATCTTAAAACCTATGGATTGCTATGTCTCCGAAAGAGAATCAAGCATGTGTACAGGGGCATAAACGCAGCAGTGATAGGATTGGAGAGGTTCGGTGAGCAAATGAAGACCCTTTGAAGTCATATTGCATGGTACCCATTCCACGGGTTTCAACTACCCAGGTTTAAGGTATTCTTCCTTCAGCTAAAACATGCATGTGGAACCTAGAGTATGATCAACCATGTGATCGGGAGACGTGTTCAAATATGTCCCAGTTTTCGTACCCTGGTACTCGGGTGCAACATTCCAGACGCTTTACTAACACTCTCCCGACTTGGAGAGTCAGTCCCTTTAACCTCCTGTTTGGCCCAGTTTGCAATTTCTGCGGAAGATGAACAGGAATAGCGAGAACCAATGAGAGACTAGCTGGAGGTGTCTGGACGGGCAAATTTAACTCTCATTTCCCACCAGGAAGAGGAATTAACCAAAGGCTCAGCGTGCCGTACCGGAACCAGATTAGGGCCTGAAGCCATCCTGCGGTGTTGCGGCCAGCTCAAAAGAAAGCGAGTTGAAGAAAGGAGCTCAGGGGCACTGTAATTCACAAACCTGCAGAGTTATAAATGACAGCTATCGTCCAAAAATAGACTGAAGTAAGGCTGCCAAGAGGACTTGAAAGCGGGGCAGAATTGCAGGAAACCGATTTCAGGAGGTAGACTGGAATTGCATTGAAAGCATAGGAAAAGAGGCAGAACGTCCACAATGATGCACTTGGCCAAAAAGGGCGTATGCGTTTTTTCCTGAATATATTCAGGAAAAAACGCATACGCCCTTTTTGGCCAACCAAGCAAACTTGCAAAGGAAATCTGCACTACAATGAAGTCTCATTTCCCCCCGGTCAAAAGGGCCATCTGAAAAAAGTGTAAAATCCAGAAAGGCAGGACAGGCCATGGAGAACTGGGAGCCTTGTTATGCTGATGGGCGGGATGTAAATTGCCAACAGACACTCGGGAGAAGTGTATGGTGTTTCCTGAAACATCTAAAAAACAAAGCAACAGAGCCTAGGGCACTGCCACTTATGGTCCTATAGCTTAGGGAAATTACAATCAAAAATACACAGCCACCCCAAAGTTTGGGACGCCTCTGTTTACAACAACCTCGTTTACAGTACAAGTTCAACATCGCAGAAAGTGAAAAATGGATAAAGAAGTTGTGGTATTTACTTACAAAGCAATATCACTCAGCAATGAAATCTATGTCATCAGGCCCTTAGCATCACAATGAGTGGATTCAGGTATGATGATTCTAACTGAAATAAGTCACACAGAAAAAGAAACATCATAAGATATCAGTAATACATGGAATGTAAACTTGGCTACACAGGAACTGAATTACAGAACAGAACAGGGTCTCAAATTTAGAAAACCAACTTATGCTTGCTTAAGGGTAAAGGTGAGTTGGGGTGCTGCATAAAAGCAGAGATTGAAATGAGCACAGATAAAGTTCCTTAAGTCAAATATGGAATAGACAAGAGCTACTCCTTGCTCAACGAAATGGACTCAACACCGCATATTAAATGCCTAAGAATGTACCTGACTAGTAAGTATCGTAAAACCTATGGATTGCTATGTCTCCGAAAGAGAATCAAGCATGTGTACAGGGGCATAAACGCAGCAGTGATAGGATTGGAGAGGTTCGGTGAGCAAATGAAGACCCTTTGAAGTCATATTGCATGGTACCCATTTCACGGGTCTCAACTCTCCAGGTTTAAGGTATTCTTCCTTCAGCTAAAACATGCATGTGGAACCCAAGTATGATCAACCATGTGAACGGGAGACGTGTTCAAATATGTCTCAGTTTTCCTCCCCTGGTACTCGGGTGCAACATTCCAGACGCTTTACTAACACTCTCCCCACTTGGAGAGTCAGCGCCTTTAACCTCCTGTTTGGCCCAGTTTGCAATTTCTGCGGAAGATGAACAGGAATAGCGAGAACCAATGAGAGGCTAGCTGGAGGTGTCTGGACGGGCAAATTTAACTCTCATTTCCCAACAGGAAGAGGAAATAACCAAAGGCTCAGCGTGCCGTACCGGAACCAGATTAGGGCCTGAAGTCATCCTGCGGTGTTGCGGCCAGCTCAAAAGAAACCGAGTTGAAGAAAGGAGCGCAGGGGCACTGTAATTCACAAACCTGCAGAGTTATAAATGACAGCTATCGTCCAAAAATAGACTGAAGTAAGGCTGCCAAGAGGACTTGAAAGCGGGGCAGAATTGCAGGAAACCGATTTCAGGAGGTAGACTGGAATTGCATTGAAAGCATAGGAAAAGAGGCAGAACGTCCACAATGATGCACTTGGCCAAAAAGGGCGTATGCGTTTTTTCCTGAATATAATCAGGAAAAAACGCATACGCCCTTTTTGGCCAACCAAGCAAGCTTGCAAAGGAAATCTGCACTACAATGAAGTCTCACTTCCCCCCGGTCAAAAGGGCCATCTGAAAAAAGTGTAAAATCCAGAAAGGCAACAGGCCATTGAGAACTGGGAGCCTTGTTATGCTGATGGGCGGGATGTAAATTGCCAACAGACACTCGGGAGAAGTGTATGGTGTTTCCTGAAACATCTAAAAAACAAAGCAACAGAGCCTAGGGCACTTCCACTTATGGTCCTATAGCTTAGGGAAATTAAAATCAAAAAGACACAGCCACCCCAAAGTTTGGAACGGCTCTGTTTACAAGAACCTCGTTTACAGTACAAGTTCAACATCGCAGAAAGTGAAAAATGGATAAAGAAGTTGTGGTATTTACTTACAAAGCAATATCACTCAGCAATGAAATCTGTGTCATCAGGCCCTTAGCAGCACAATGAGTGGATTCAGGTATGATGATTCTAACTGAAATAAGTCACACAGAAAAAGAAACATCATAAGATATCAGTAATACGCGGAATGTAAACTTGGCTACACAGGAACTGAATTACAGAACAGAACAGGGTCTCAAATTTAGAAAACCAACTTATGCTTGCTTAAGGGGAAAGGTGAGTTGGGGTGCTGCATAAAACCAGAGATTGAAATGAGCACAGATAAAGTTCCTTAAGCCAAATATGGAATAGACAAGAGCTACTCCTTGCTCAACGAAATGGACTCAACACCGCATATTAAACGCCTAAGAATGTACCTGACTAGTAAGTATCTTAAAACCTATGGATTGCTATGTCTCCGAAAGAGAATCAAGCATGTGTACAGGGGCATAAACGCAGCAGTGATAGGATTGGAGAGGTTCGGTGAGCAAATGAAGACCCTTTGAAGTCATATTGCATGGTACCCATTCCACGGGTTTCAACTACCCAGGTTTAAGGTATTCTTCCTTCAGCTAAAACATGCATGTGGAACCTAGAGTATGATCAACCACGTGATCGGGAGACGTGTTCAAATATGTCCCAGTTTTCGTACCCTGGTACTCGGGTGCAACATTCCAGACGCTTTACTAACACTCTCCCCACTTGGAGAGTCAGTCCCTTTAACCTCCTGTTTGGCCCAGTTTGCAATTTCTGCGGAAGATGAACAGGAATAGCGAGAACCAATGAGAGACTAGCTGGAGGTGTCTGGACGGGCAAATTTAACTCTCATTTCCCACCAGGAAGAGGAATTAACCAAAGGCTCAGCGTGCCGTACCGGAACCAGATTAGGGCCTGAAGCCATCCTGCGGTGTTGCGGCCAGCTCAAAAGAAAGCGAGTTGAAGAAAGGAGCTCAGGGGCACTGTAATTCACAAACCTGCAGAGTTATAAATGACAGCTATCGTCCAAAAATAGACTGAAGTAAGGCTGCCAAGAGGACTTGAAAGCGGGGCAGAATTGCAGGAAACCGATTTCAGGAGGTAGACTGGAATTGCATTGAAAGCATAGGAAAAGAGGCAGAACGTCCACAATGATGCACTTGGCCAAAAAGGGCGTATGCGTTTTTTCCTGAATATATTCAGGAAAAAACGCATATGCCCTTTTTGGCCAACCAAGCAAGCTTGCAAAGGAAATCTGCACTACAATGAAGTCTCACTTCCCCCCGGTCAAAAGGGCCATCTGAAAAAAGTGTAAAATCCAGAAAGGCAGGACAGGCCATGGAGAACTGGGAGCCTTGTTATGCTGATGGGCGGGATGTAAATTGCCAACAGACACTCCGGAGAAGTGTATGGTGTTTCCTTAAACATCTAAAAAACAAAGCAACAGAGCCTAGGGCACTGCCACTTATGGTCCTATAGCTTAGGGAAATTAAAATCAAAAAGACACAGCCACCCCAAAGTTTGGGACGCCTCTGTTTACAAGAACCTCGTTTACAGTACAAGTTCAACATCGCAGAAAGTGAAAAATGGATAAAGAAGTTGTGGTATTTACTTACAAAGCAATATCACTCAGCAATGAAATCTATGTCATCAGGCCCTTAGGAGCACAATGAGTGGATTCAGGTATGATGATTCTAACTGAAATAAGTCACACAGAAAAAGACACATCATAAGATATCAGTAATACACGGAATGTAAACTTGGCTACACAGGAACTGAATTACAGAACAGAACAGGGTCTCAAATTTAGAAAACCAACTTATGCTTGCTTAAGGGGAAAGGTGAGTTGGGGTGCTGCATAAAACCAGAGATTGAAATGAGCACAGATAAAGTTCCTTAAGCCAAATATGGAATAGACAAGAGCTACTCCTTGCTCAACGAAATGGACTCAACACCGCATATTAAACGCCTAAGAATGTACCTGACTAGTAAGTATCTTAAAACCTATGGATTGCTATGTCTCCGAAAGAGAATCAAGCATGTGTACAGGGGCATAAACGCAGCAGTGATAGGATTGGAGAGGTTCGGTGAGCAAATGAAGACCCTTTGAAGTCATATTGCATGGTACCCATTCCACGGGTTTCAACAACCCAGGTTTAAGGTATTCTTCCTTCAGCTAAAACATGCATGTGGAACCTAGAGTATGATCAACCATGTGATCGGGAGACGTGTTCAAATATGTCCCAGTTTTCGTACCCTGGTACTCGGGTGCAACATTCCAGACGCTTTACTAACACTCTCCCGACTTGGAGAGTCAGTCCCTTTAACCTCCTGTTTGGCCCAGTTTGCAATTTCTGCGGAAGATGAACAGGAATAGCGAGAACCAATGAGAGACTAGCTGGAGGTGTCTGGACGGGCAAATTTAACTCTCATTTCCCACCAGGAAGAGGAATTAACCAAAGGCTCAGCGTGCCGTACCGGAACCAGATTAGGGCCTGAAGCCATCCTGCGGTGTTGCGGCCAGCTCAAAAGAAAGCGAGTTGAAGAAAGGAGCTCAGGGACACTGTAATTCACAAACCTGCAGACTTATAAATGACAGCTATCGTCCAAAAATAGACTGAAGTAAGGCTGCCAAGAGGACTTGAAAGCGGGGCAGAATTGCAGGAAACCGATTTCAGGAGGTAGACTGGAATTGCATTGAAAGCATAGGAAAAGAGGCAGAACGTCCACAATGATGCACTTGGCCAAAAAGGGCGTATGCATTTTTTCCTGAATATAATCAGGAAAAAACGCATACGCACTTTTTGGCCAACCAAGCAAGCTTGCAAAGGAAATCTGCACTACAATGAAGTCTCACTTCCCCCCGGTCAAAAGGGCCATCTGAAAAAAGTGTAAAATCCAGAAAGGCAGGATAGGCCATGGAGAACTGGGAGCCTTGTTATGCTGATGGGCGGGATGTAAATTGCCAACAACCACTCGGGAGAAGTGTATGGTGTTTCCTGAAACATCTAAAAAACAAAGCAACAGAGCCTAGGGCACTGCCACTTATGGTCCTATAGCTTAGGGAAATTAAAATCAAAAAGACACAGCCACCCCAAAGTTTGGGACGCCTCTGTTTACAACAACCTCGTTTACAGTACAAGTTCAACATCGCAGAAAGTGAAAAATGGATAAAGAAGTTGTGGTATTTACTTACAAAGCAATATCACTCAGCAATGAAATCTATGTCATCAGGCCCTTAGCATCACAATGAGTGGATTCAGGTATGATGATTCTAACTGAAATAAGTCACACAGAAAAAGAAACATCATAAGATATCAGTAATACATGGAATGTAAACTTGGCTACACAGGAACTGAATTACAGAACAGAACAGGGTCTCAAATTTAGAAAACCAACTTATGCTTGCTTAAGGGTAAAGGTGAGTTGGGGTGCTGCATAAAAGCAGAGATTGAAATGAGCACAGATAAAGTTCCTTAAGTCAAATATGGAATAGACAAGAGCTACTCCTTGCTCAACGAAATGGACTCAACACCGCATATTAAATGCCTAAGAATGTACCTGACTAGTAAGTATCGTAAAACCTATGGATTGCTATGTCTCCGAAAGAGAATCAAGCATGTGTACAGGGGCATAAACGCAGCAGTGATAGGATTGGAGAGGTTCGGTGAGCAAATGAAGACCCTTTGAAGTCATATTGCATGGTACCCATTTCACGGGTCTCAACTCTCCAGGTTTAAGGTATTCTTCCTTCAGCTAAAACATGCATGTGGAACCCAAGTATGATCAACCATGTGAACGGGAGACGTGTTCAAATATGTCTCAGTTTTCCTCCCCTGGTACTCGGGTGCAACATTCCAGACGCTTTACTAACACTCTCCCCACTTGGAGAGTCAGCGCCTTTAACCTCCTGTTTGGCCCAGTTTGCAATTTCTGCGGAAGATGAACAGGAATAGCGAGAACCAATGAGAGGCTAGCTGGAGGTGTCTGGACGGGCAAATTTAACTCTCATTTCCCAACAGGAAGAGGAAATAACCAAAGGCTCAGCGTGCCGTACCGGAACCAGATTAGGGCCTGAAGTCATCCTGCGGTGTTGCGGCCAGCTCAAAAGAAACCGAGTTGAAGAAAGGAGCGCAGGGGCACTGTAATTCACAAACCTGCAGAGTTATAAATGACAGCTATCGTCCAAAAATAGACTGAAGTAAGGCTGCCAAGAGGACTTGAAAGCGGGGCAGAATTGCAGGAAACCGATTTCAGGAGGTAGACTGGAATTGCATTGAAAGCATAGGAAAAGAGGCAGAACGTCCACAATGATGCACTTGGCCAAAAAGGGCGTATGCGTTTTTTCCTGAATATATTCAGGAAAAAACGCATACGCCCTTTTTGGCCAACCAAGCAAGCTTGCAAAGGAAATCTGCACTACAATGAAGTCTCACTTCCCCCCGGTCAAAAGGGCCATCTGAAAAAAGTGTAAAATCCAGAAAGGCAGGACAGGCCATGGAGAACTGGGAGCCTTGTTATGCTGATGGGCGGGATGTAAATTGCCAACAGACACTCCGGAGAAGTGTATGGTGTTTCCTTAAACATCTAAAAAACAAAGCAACAGAGCCTAGGGCACTGCCACTTATGGTCCTATAGCTTAGGGAAATTAAAATCAAAAAGACACAGCCACCCCAAAGTTTGGGACGCCTCTGTTTACAAGAACCTCGTTTACAGTACAAGTTCAACATCGCAGAAAGTGAAAAATGGATAAAGAAGTTGTGGTATTTACTTACAAAGCAATATCACTCAGCAATGAAATCTATGTCATCAGGCCCTTAGGAGCACAATGAGTGGATTCAGGTATGATGATTCTAACTGAAATAAGTCACACAGAAAAAGACACATCATAAGATATCAGTAATACACGGAATGTAAACTTGGCTACACAGGAACTGAATTACAGAACAGAACAGGGTCTCAAATTTAGAAAACCAACTTATGCTTGCTTAAGGGGAAAGGTGAGTTGGGGTGCTGCATAAAACCAGAGATTGAAATGAGCACAGATAAAGTTCCTTAAGCCAAATATGGAATAGACAAGAGCTACTCCTTGCTCAACGAAATGGACTCAACACCGCATATTAAACGCCTAAGAATGTACCTGACTAGTAAGTATCTTAAAACCTATGGATTGCTATGTCTCCGAAAGAGAATCAAGCATGTGTACAGGGGCATAAACGCAGCAGTGATAGGATTGGAGAGGTTCGGTGAGCAAATGAAGACCCTTTGAAGTCATATTGCATGGTACCCATTCCACGGGTTTCAACAACCCAGGTTTAAGGTATTCTTCCTTCAGCTAAAACATGCATGTGGAACCTAGAGTATGATCAACCATGTGATCGGGAGACGTGTTCAAATATGTCCCAGTTTTCGTACCCTGGTACTCGGGTGCAACATTCCAGACGCTTTACTAACACTCTCCCGACTTGGAGAGTCAGTCCCTTTAACCTCCTGTTTGGCCCAGTTTGCAATTTCTGCGGAAGATGAACAGGAATAGCGAGAACCAATGAGAGACTAGCTGGAGGTGTCTGGACGGGCAAATTTAACTCTCATTTCCCACCAGGAAGAGGAATTAACCAAAGGCTCAGCGTGCCGTACCGGAACCAGATTAGGGCCTGAAGCCATCCTGCGGTGTTGCGGCCAGCTCAAAAGAAAGCGAGTTGAAGAAAGGAGCTCAGGGGCACTGTAATTCACAAACCTGCAGAGTTATAAATGACAGCTATCGTCCAAAAATAGACTGAAGTAAGGCTGCCAAGAGGACTTGAAAGCGGGGCAGAATTGCAGGAAAGCGATTTCAGGAGGTAGACTGGAATTGCATTGAAAGCATAGGAAAAGAGGCAGAACGTCCACAATGATGCACTTGGCCAAAAAGGGCGTATGCGTTTTTTCCTGAATATATTCAGGAAAAAACGCATACGCCCTTTTTGGCCAACCAAGCAAGCTTGCAAATGAAATCTGCACTACAATGAAGTCTCACTTCCCCCCGGTCAAAAGGGCCATCTGAAAAAAGTGTAAAATCCAGAAAGGCAGGACAGGCCATGGAGAACTGGGAGCCTTGTTATGCTGATGGGCGGGATGTAAATTGCCAACAGACACTTGGGAGAAGTGTATGGTGTTTCCTGAAACATCTAAAAAACAAAGCAACAGAGCCTAGGGCACTGCCACTTATGGTCCTATAGCTTAGGGAAATTAAAATCAAAAAGACACAGCCACCCCAAAGTTTGGAACGGCTCTGTTTACAGGAACCTCGTTTACAGTACAAGTTCAACATCGCAGAAAGTGAAAAATGGATAAAGAAGTTGTGGTATTTACTTACAAAGCAATATCACTCAGCAATGAAATCTGTGTCATCAGGCCCTCAGCAGCACAATGAGTGGATTCAGGTATGATGATTCTAACTGAAATAAGTCACACAGAAAAAGAAACATCATAAGATATCAGTAATACACGGATTGTAAACTTGGCTACACAGGAACTGAATGACAGAACAGAACAGGGTCTCAAATTTAGAAAACCAACTTATGCTTGCTTAAGGGTAAAGGTGAGTTGGGGTGCTGCATAAACCCAGAGATTGAAATGAGCACAGATAAAGTTCCTTAAGCCAAATATGGAATAGACAAGAGCTACTCCTTGCTCAACGAAATGGACTCAACACCCCATATTAAACACCTAAGAATGTACCTTACTAGTAAGTATCTTAAAACCTATGGATTGCTATGTCTCCGAAAGAGAATCAAGCATGTGTACAGGGGCATAAACGCAGCAGTGATAGGATTGGAGAGGTTCGGTGAGCAAATGAAGACCCTTTGAAGTCATATTGCATGGTACCCATTCCACGGGTTTCAAATACACAGGTTTAAGGTATTCTTCCTTCAGCTAAAACATGCATGTGGAACCCAAGTATGATCAACCATGTGAACGGGAGACGTGTTCAAATATGTCTCAGTTTTCCTCCCATGGTACTCGGGTGCAACATTCCTGACGCTTTACTAACACTCTCCCCACTTGGAGAGTCAGTCCCTTTAACTTCTTGTTTGGCCCAGTTTGCAATTTCTGTGGAAGATGAACAGGAATAGCGAGAACCAATGAGAGACTAGCTGGAGGTGTCTGGACGGGCAAATTTAACTCTCATTTCCCACCAGGAAGAGGAATTAACCAAAGGCTCAGCGTGCCGTACCGGAACCAGATTAGGGCCTGAAGCCATCCTGCGGTGTTGCGGCCAGCTCAAAAGAAAGCGAGTTGAAGAAAGGAGCTCAGGGGCACTGTAATTCACAAACCTGCAGAGTTATAAATGACAGCTATTGTCCAAAAATAGACTGAAGTAAGGCTGCCAAGAGGACTTGAAAGCGGGGCAGAATTGCAGGAAACCGATTTCAGGAGGTAGACTGGAATTGCATTGAAAACATAGGAAAAGAGGCAGAACATCCACAATGATGCACTTGGCCAAAAAGGGCGTATGCGTTTTTTCCTGAATATATTCAGGAAAAAACGCATACGCCCTTTTTGGCCAACCAAGCAAGCTTGCAAAGGAAATCTGCACTACAATGAAGTCTCACTTCCCCCCGGTCAAAAGGGCCATCTGAAAAAAGTGTAAAATCCAGAAAGGCAGGACAGGCCATGGAGAACTGGGAGCCTTGTTATGCTGATGGGCGGGATGTAAATTGCCAACAGACACTCGGGAGAAGTGTATGGTGTTTCCTGAAACATCTAAAAAACAAAGCAACAGAGCCTAGGGCACTGCCACTTATGGTCCTATAGCTTAGGGAAATTAAAATCAAAAAGACACAGCCACCCCAAAGTTTGGAACGGCTCTGTTTACAGGAACCTCGTTTACAGTACAAGTTCAACATCGCAGAAAGTGAAAAATGGATAAAGAAGTTGTGGTATTTACTTACAAAGCAATATCACTCAGCAATGAAATCTGTGTCATCAGGCCCTTAGCAGCACAATGAGTGGATTCAGGTATGATGATTCTAACTGAAATAAGTCACACAGAAAAAGAAACATCATAAGATATCAGTAATACACGGATTGTAAACTTGGCTACACAGGAACTGAATGACAGAACAGAACAGGTTCTCAAATTTAGAAAACCAACTTATGCTTGCTTAAAGGTAAAGGTGAGTTGCGGTGCTGCATAACACCAGAGATTGAAATGAGCACAGATAAAGTTCCTTAAGCCAAATATGGAATAGACAAGAGCTACTCCTTGCTCAACGAAATGGACTCAACACCCCATATTAAACACCTAAGAATGTACCTGACTAGTAAGTATCTTAAAACCTATGGATTGCTATGTCTCCGAAAGAGAATCAAGCATGTGTACAGGGGCATAAACGCAGCAGTGATAGGATTGGAGACGTTCGGTGAGCAAATGAAGACCCTTTGAAGTCATATTGCATGGTACCCATTCCACGGGTTTCAACTACCCAGGTTTAAGGTATTCTTCCTTCAGCTAAAACATGCATGTGGAACCTAGAGTATGATCAACCATGTGATCGGGAGACGTGTTCAAATATGTCCCAGTTTTCGTACCCTGGTACTCCGGTGCAACATTCCAGACGCTTTACTAACACTCTCCCGACTTGGAGAGTCAGTCCCTTTAACCTCCTGTTTGGCCCAGTTTGCAATTTCTGCGGAAGATGAACAGGAATAGCGAGAACCAATGAGAGGCTAGCTGGAGGTGTCTGGACGGGCAAATTTAACTCTCATTTCCCACCAGGAAGAG
Source organism: Stenella coeruleoalba (assembly GCF_951394435.1). Taxonomy (NCBI): domain Eukaryota; kingdom Metazoa; phylum Chordata; class Mammalia; order Artiodactyla; family Delphinidae; genus Stenella; species Stenella coeruleoalba. The sequence goes on from NW_027646214.1 coordinate 663,457, forward strand.
GAATTAACCAAAGGCTCAGTGTGCCGTGCCGGAACCAGATTAGGGCCTGAAGCCATCCTGCGGTGTTGCGGCCAGCTCAAAAGAAAGCGAGTTGAAGAAAGGAGCTCAGGGGCACTGTAATTCACAAACCTGCAGAGTTATAAATGACAGCTATCGTCCAAAAATAGACTGAAGTAAGGCTGCCAAGAGGACTTGAAAGCGGGTCAGAATTGCAGGAAACCGATTTCAGAAGGTAGACTGGAATTGCATTGAAAGCATAGGAAAAGAGGCAGAACGTCCACAATGATGCACTTGGCCAAAAAGTGTGTATGCGTTTTTTCCTGAATATATTCAGGAAAAAACGCATACGCCCTTTTTGGCCAACCAAGCAAGCTTGCAAAGGAAATCTGCACTACAATGAAGTCTCACTTCCCCCCGGTCAAAAGGGCCATCTGAAAAAAGTGTAAAATCCAGAAAAGCAGGACAGGCCATGGAGAACTGGGAGCCTTGTTATGCTGATGGGCGGGATGTAAATTACCAACAGACACTCAGGAGAAGTGTATGGTGTTTCCTGAAACATCTAAAAAACAAAGCAACAGAGCCTAGGGCACTGCCACTTATGGTCCTATAGCTTAGGGAAATTAAAATAAAAAAGACACAGCCACCCCAAAGTTTGGGACGCCTCTGTTTACAAGAACCTCGTTTACAGTACAAGTTCAACATCGCAGAAAGTGAAAAATGGATAAAGAAGTTGTGGTATTTACTTACAAAGCAATATCACTCAGCAATGAAATCTGTGTCATCAGGCCCTTAGCATCACAATGAGTGGATTCAGGTACGATGATTCTAACTGAAATAAGTCACACAGAAAAAGAAACATCATAAGATATCAGTAATACATGGAATGTAAACTTGGCTACACAGGAACTGAATTACAGAACACAACAGGGTCTCAAATTTAGAAAACCAACTTATGCTTGCTTAAGGGGAAAGGTGAGTTGGGGTGCTGCATAAAACCAGAGATTGAAATGAGCACAGATAAAGTTCCTTAAGCCAAATATGGAATAGACAAGAGCTACTCCTTGCTCAACGAAATGGACTCAAAACCCCATATTAAACCCCTAAGAATGTACCTGACTAGTAAGTATCTTAAAACCTATGGATTGCTATGTCTCCAAAAGAGAATCAAGCGTGTGTACAGGGGAATAAACGCAGCAGTGATAGGATTGGAGAGGTTCGGTGAGCAAATGAAGACCCTTTGAAGTCATATTGCACGGTACCCATTCCACGGGTCTCAACTCTCCAGGTTTAAGGTATTCTTCCTTCAGCTAAAACATGCATGTGGAACCCAAGTATGATCAACCATGTGAACGGGAGACGTGTTCAAATATGTCTCAGTTTTCCTCCCCTGGTACTCGGGTGCAACATTCCAGACGCTTTACTAACACTCTCCCCACTTGGAGAGTCAGCGCCTTTAACCTCCTGTTTGGCACAGTTTGCAATTTCTGCGGAAGATGAACAGGAATAGCGAGAACCAATGAGAGACTAGCTGGAGGTGTCTGGACGGGCAAATTTAACTCTCATTTCCCACCAGGAAGAGGAAATAACCAAAGGCTCAGCGTGCCGTGCCGGAACCAGATTAGGGCCTGAAGCCATTCTGCGGTGTTGCGGCCAGGTCACAAGAAAGCAAGTTGAAGAAAGGAGCTCAGGGGCACTATAATTCACAAACCTGCAGAGTTATAAATGAGAGCTATCGTCCAAAAATAGACTGAAGTAAGGCTGCCAAGAGGACTTGAAAGCGGGGCAGAATTGCAGGAAACCGATTTCAGGAGGTAGACTGGAATTGCATTGAAAGCATAGGAAAAGAGGCAGAACGTCCACAATGATGCACTTGGCCAAAAAGGGCGTATGCGTTTTTTCCTGAATATATTCAGGAAAAAACGCATACGCCCTTTTTGGCCAACCAAGCAAGCTTGCAAAGGAAATCTGCACTACAATGAAGTCTCACTTCCCCCCGGGCAAAAGGGCCATCTGAAAAAAGTGTAAAATCCAGAAAGGAAGGACAGGCCATGGAGAACTGGGAGCCTTGTTATGCTGATGGGCGGGATGTAAATTACCAACAGACACTCAGGAGAAGTGTATGGTGTTTCCTGAAACATCTAAAAAACAAAGCAACAGAGCCTAGGGCACTTCCACTTATGGTCCTATAGCTTAGGGAAATTAAAATCAAAAAGACACAGCCACCCCAAAGTTTGGGACGCCTCCGTTTATAAGAACTTCGTTTACCATACAAGTTCAATATCACAGAAAGTGAAAAATGGATAAAGAACTTGTGGTATTTACTTACAAAGCAATATCACTCAGCAATGAAATCTGTGTCATCAGGCCCATAGCAGCACAATGAGTGGATTCAGGTACGATGATTCTAACTGAAATAAGTCACACAGAAAAGAAACATCATAAGATATCAGTAATACACGGAATGTAAACTTGGCTACACAGGAACTGAATTACAGAACAGAACAGGGTCTCAAATTTAGAAAACCAAATTATGCTTGCTTAAGGGTAAAGGTGAGTTGGGGTGCTGCATAAAACCAGAGATTGAAATGAGCACAGATAAAGTTCCTTAAGTCAAATATGGAATAGACAAGAGCTACTCCTTGCTCAACGAAATGGACTCAACACCGCATATTAAACGCCTAAGAATGTACCTGACTAGTAAGTATCGGAAAACCTATGGATTGCTATGTCTCCGAAAGAGAATCAAGCATGTGTACAGGGGCATAAACGCAGCAGTGATAGGATTGGAGAGGTTCGGTGAGCAAATGAAGACCCTTTGAAATCATATTGCCTGGTACGCATTACACGGGTCTCAACTCTCCAGGTTTAAGGTATTCTTCCTTCAGCTAAAACATGCATGTGGAACCTAGAGAATGATCAACCATGTGAACGGGAGACGTGTTCAAATATGTCTCAGTTTTCCTCCCCTGGTACTCGGGTGCAACATTCCAGACGCTTTACTAACACTCTCCCCACTTGGAGAGTCAGCGCCTTTAACCTCCTGTTTGGCCAGGTTTGCAATTTCTGCGGAAGATGAACAGGAATAGCGAGAACCAATGAGAGACTAGCTGGAGGTGTCTGGACGGGCAAATTTAACTCTCATTTCCCACCAGGAAGAGGAAATTACCAAAGGCTCAGCGTGCCGTACCGGAACCGGATTAGGGCATGAAGCCATCCTGCGGTGTTGCGGCCAGGTCACAAGAAAGCGAGTTGAAGAAAGGAGCTCAGGGGCACTGTAATTCACAAACCTGCAGAGTTATAAATGAGAGCTATCGTCCAAAAATAGACTGAAGTAAGGCTGCCAAGAGGACTTGAAAGCGGGGCAGAATTGCAGGAAACCGATTTCAGGAGGTAGACTGGAATTGCATTGAAAGCATAGGAAAAGAGGCAGAACGTCCACAATGATGCACTTGGCCAAAAAGGGCGTATGCGTTTTTTCCTGAATATATTCAGGAAAAAACGCATACGCCCTTTTTGTCCAACCAAGCAAGCTTGCAAAGGAAATCTGCACTACAATGAAGTCTCACTTCCCCCCGGTCAAAAGGGCCATCTGAAAAAAGTGTAAAATCCAGAAAGGCAGGACAGGCCATGGAGAACTGGGAGCCTTGTTATGCTGATGGGCGGGATGTAAATTGCCAACAGACACTCGGGAGAAGTGTACGGTGTTTCCTGAAACATCTAAAAAACAAAGCAACAGAGCCTAGGGCACTGCCACTTATGGTCCTATAGCTTAGGGAAATTAAAATCAAAAAGACACAGCCACCACAAAGTTTGGGACGCCTCTGTTTACAAGAACCTCGTTAACAGTACAAGTTCAACATCGCAGAAAGTGAAAAATGTATAAAGAACTTGTGGTACTTACGTACAATGCAGTATCACTCAGCAATGAAATCTATGTCATCAGGCCCGTAGCAGCATAATGAGTGGATTCAGGTATGATGATTCTAAGTGAAATAAGTCACACAGGAAAAGAAACATCATAAGTTATCACTAATACACGGAATGTAAACTTGGCTACACAGGAACTGAATTACATAACAGAACAGGGTCTCAAATTTAGAAAACCAACTTATGCTTGCTTAAGGGGAAAGGTGAGTTGGGGTGCTGCATAAAACCAGAGATTGAAATGAGCACAGATAAAGTTCCTTAAGCCAAATATGGAATAGACAAGAGCTACTCCTTGCTCAACGAAATGGACTCAAAACCCCATATTAAACCCCTAAGAATGTAACTGACTAGTAAGTATCTTAAAACCTATGGATTGTTATGTCTCCAAAAGAGAATCAAGCGTGTGTACAGGGGCATAAACGCAGCAGTGATAATATTGGAGAGGTTCGGTGAGCAAATGAAGACCCTTTGAAGTCATATTGCATGGTACCCATTCCACGGGTTTCAAATACCCAGGTTTAAGGTATTCTTCCTCAGCTAAAACATGCATGTGGAACCTAGAGTATGATCAACCATGTGATCGGGAGACGTGTTCAAATATGTCTCAGTTTTCCTCCCCTGGTACTCGGGTGCAACATTCCAGACGCTTTACTAACACTCTCCCCACTTGGAGAGTCAGTCCCTTTAACCTCCTGTTTGGCCCAGTTTGCAATTTCTGCGGAAGATGAACAGGAATAGCGAGAACCAATGTGAGACTAGCTGGAGGTGTCTGGACGGGCAAATTTAACTCTCATTTCCCACCAGGAAGAGTAATTAACCAAAGGCTCAGCGTGCCGTGCCAGAACCAGATTAGGGCCTGAAGCCATCCTGCGGTGTTGCGGCCAGGTCACAAGAAAGCGAGTTGAAGAAAGGAGCTCAGGGGCACTGTAATTCACAAACCTGCAGACATATAAATGACAGCTATCGTCCAAAAATAGACTGAAGTAAGGCTGCCAAGAGGACTTGAAAGCGGGGCAGAATTGCAGGAAACCGATTTCAGGAGGTAGACTGGAATTGCATTGAAAGCATAGGAAAAGAGGCAGAACGTACACAATGATGCACTTGGCCAAAAAGGGCGTATGCGTTTTTTCCTGAATATATTCAGGAAAAAACGCATACGCCCTTTTTGGCCAACCAAGCAAGCTTGCAAAGGAAATCTGCACTACAATGAAGTCTCACTTCCCCCCGGTCAAAAGGGCCATCTGAAAAAAGTGTAAAATCCAGAAAGGCAAGACAGGCCATGGAGAACTGGGAGCCTTGTTATGCTGATGGGCGGGATGTAAATTGCCAACAACCACTCGGGAGAAGTGTATGGTGTTTCCTGAAACATCTAAAAAACAAAGCAACAGAGCATAGGGCACTGCCACTTATGGTCCTATAGCTTAGGGAAATTAAAATCAAAAAGACACAGCCACCCCAAACTTTCGAACGGCTCTGTTTACAAGAACCTCGTTTACAGTACAAGTTCAACATCGCAGAAAGTGAAAAATGGATAAAGAAATTGTGGTATTTACTTACAAAGCAATATCACTCAGCAATGAAATCTGTGTCATCAGGCCCATAGCAGCACAATGAGTGGATTCAGGTATGATGATTCTAACTGAAATAAGTCACACAGAAAAGAAACATCATAAGATATCAGTAATACATGGAATGTAAACTTGGCTACACAGGAACTGAATTACAGAACAGAACAGGGTCTCAAATTTAGAAAACCAAATTATGCTTGCTTAAGGGTAAAGGTGAGTTGGGGTGCTGCATAAAACCAGAGATTGAAATGAGCACAGATAAAGTTCCTTAAGTCAAATATGGAATAGACAAGAGCTACTCCTTGCTCAACGAAATGGACTCAACACCGCATATTAAACGCCTAAGAATGTACCTGACTAGTAAGTATCGGAAAACCTATGGATTGCTATGTCTCCGAAAGAGAATCAAGCATGTGTACAGGGGCATAAACGCAGCAGTGATAGGATTGGAGAGGTTCGGTGAGCAAATGAAGACCCTTTGAAGTCATATTGCCTGGTACGCATTACACGGGTCTCAACTCTCCAGGTTTAAGGTATTCTTCCTTCAGCTAAAACATGCATGTGGAACACAAGTATGATCAACCATGTGAACGGGAGACGTGTTCAAATATGTCTCAGTTTTCCTCCCCTGGTACTCGGGTGCAACATTCCAGACGCTTTACTAACACTCTCCCCACTTGGAGAGTCAGCGCCTTTAACCTCCTGTTTGGCCCAGTTTGCAGTTTCTGCGGAAGATGAACAGGAATAGCGAGAACCAATGAGAGACTAGCTGGAGGTGTCTGGACGGGCAAATTTAACTCTCATTTCCCACCAGGAAGAGGAATTAACCAAAGGCTCAGCATGCCGGGCCGGAACCAGATTAGGGCCTGAAGCCATCCTGCGGTGTTGCGGCCAGGTCACAAGAAAGCGAGTTGAAGAAAGGAGCTCAGGGGCACTGTAATTCACAAACCTGCAGAGTTATAAATGACAGCTATCGTCCAAAAATAGACTGAAGTAAGGCTGCCAAGAGGACTTGAAAGCGGGGCAGAATTGCAGGAAACCGATTTCAGGAGGTAGACTGGAATTGCATTGAAAGCATAGGAAAAGAGGCAGAACGTCCACAATGATGCACTTGGCCAAAAAGGGCGTATGCGTTTTTTCCTGAATATATTCAGGAAAAAACGCATACGCCCTTTTTGGCCAACCAAGCAAGCTTGCAAAGGAAATCTGCACTACAATGAAGTCTCACTTCCCCCCGGGCAAAAGGGCCATCTGAAAAAAGTGTAAAATCCAGAAAGGCAGGACAGGCCATGGAGAACTGGGAGCCTTGTTATGCTGATTGGCGGGATGTAAATTGCCAACAACCACTCGGGAGAAGTGTATGGTGTTTCCTGAAACATCTAAAAAACAAAGCAACAGAACCTAGGGCACTTCCACTTATGGTCCTATAGCTTAGGGAAATTAAAATCAAAAAGACACAGCCACCCCAAAGTTTGGGACGCCTCCGTTTATAAGAACCTCGTTTACCATACAAGTTCAATATCACAGAAAGTGAAAAATGGATAAAGAACTTGTGGTACTTACGTACAATGCAGTATCACTCAGCAATGAAATCTATGTCATCAGGCCTGTAGCAGCATAATGAGTGGATTCAGGTACGATGATTCTAACTGAAATAAGTCACACAGAAAAAGAAACATCATAAGATATCACTAATACACGGAATGTAAACTTGGCTACACAGGAACTGCATTCCAAACCAGAACAGGGTCTCAAATTTAGAAAACCAACTTATGCTTGCTTAAGGGTAAAGGTGAGTTGGGGTGCTGCATAAAACCAGAGATTGAAATGAGCACAGATAAAGTCCCTTAAGTCAAATATGGAATAGACAAGAGCTACTCCTTGCTCAACGAAATGGACTCAACACCGCATATTAAAAGCCTAAGAATGTACCTGACTAGTAAGTATCTTAAAACCTATGGATTGCTATGTCTCCGAAAGAGAATCAAGCATGTGTACAGGGGCATAAACGCAGCAGTGATAGGATTGGAGAGGTTCGGTGAGCAAATGAAGACCCTTTGAAGTCATATTGCATGGTACCCATTCCACGGGTTTCAAATACCCAGGTTTAAGGTATTCTTCCTCAGCTAAAACATGCATGTGGAACCTAGAGTATGATCAACCATGTGATCGCGAGACGTGTTCAAATATGTCTCAGTTTTCCTCCCCTGGTACTCGGGTGCAACATTCCAGACGCTTTACTAACACTCTCCCGACTTGGAGAGTCAGTCCCTTTAACCTCCTGTTTGGCCCAGTTTGCAATTTCTGCGGAAGATGAACAGGAATAGCGAGAACCAATGAGAGACTAGCTGGAGGTGTCTGTACGGGCAAAATTAACTCTCATTTCCCACCAGGAAGAGGAATTAACCAAAGGCTCAGCGTGCCGTGCCAGAACCAGATTAGGGCCTGAAGCCATCCTGCGGTGTTGCGGCCAGGTCACAAGAAAGCGAGTTGAAGAAAGGAGCTCAGGGGCACTGTAATTCACAAACCTGCAGACTTATAAATGACAGCTATCGTCCAAAAATAGACTGAAGTAAGGCTGCCAAGAGGATTTGAAAGCGGGGCAGAATTGCAGGAAACCGATTTCAGGAGGTAGACTGGAATTGCATTGAAAGCATAGGAAAAGAGGCAGAACGTACACAATGATGCACTTGGCCAAAAAGGGCGTATGCGTTTTTTCCTGAATATATTCAGGAAAAAACGCATACGCCCTTTTTGGCCAACCAAGCAAGCTTGCAAAGGAAATCTGCACTACAATGAAGTCTCACTTCCCCCCGGTCAAAAGGGCCATCTGAAAAAAGTGTAAAATCCAGAAAGGCAAGACAGGCCATGGAGAACTGGGAGCCTTGTTCTGCTGATGGGCGGGATGTAAATTGCCAACAAGCACTCGGGAGAAGTGTATGGTGTTTCCTGAAACATCTAAAAAACAAAGCAACAGAACCTAGGGCACTTCCACTTATGGTCCTATAGCTTAGGGAAATTAAAATCAAAAAGACACAGCCACCCCAAAGTTTGGAACGGCTCTGTTTACAAGAACCTCGTTTACAGTACAAGTTCAACATCGGAGAAAGTGAAAAATGGATAAAGAACTTGTGGTATTTACTTACAAAGCAATATCACTCAGCAATGAAATCTGTGTCATCAGGCCCTTAGCAGCACAATGAGTGGATTCAGGTATGATGATTCTAACTGAAATAAGTCACACAGAAAAAGAAACATCATAAGATATCACTAATACACGGAATGTAAACTTGGCTACACAGGAACTGAATTCCAAAACAGAACAGTGTCTCAAATTTAGAAAACCAACTTATGCTTGCTTAAGGGGAAAGGTGAGTTGGGGTGCTGCATAAAACCAGAGATTGAAATGAGCACAGATAAAGTTCCTTAAGCCAAATATGGAATAGACAAGAGCTACTCCTTGCTCAACGAAATGGACTCAACACCCCATATTAAACGCCTAAGAATGTACCTGACTAGTAAGTATCTTAAAACCTATGGATTGCTATGTCTCCAAAAGAGAATCAAGCGTGTGTACAGGGGCATAAACGCAGCAGTGATAGGATTGGAGAGGTTCGGTGAGCAAATGAAGACCCTTTGAAGTCATATTGCATGGTACGCATTACACGGGTCTCAACTCTCCAGGTTTAAGGTATTCTTCCTTCAGCTAAAACATGCATGTGGAACCCAAGTATGATCAACCATGTGAACGGGAGACGTGTTCAAATATGTCTCAGTTTTCCTCCCCTGGTACTCGGGTGCAACATTCCAGACGCTTTACTAACACTCTCCCCACTTGGAGAGTCAGCGCCTTTAACCTCCTGTTTGGCCCAGTTTGCAATTTCTGCGGAAGATGAACAGGAATAGCGAGAACCAATGAGAGGCTAGCTGGAGGTGTCTGGACGGGCAAATTTAACTCTCATTTCCCACCAGGAAGAGGAAATAACCAAAGGCTCAGCGTGCCGTACCGGAACCAGATTAGGGCCTGAAGACATCCTGCGGTGTTGCGGCCATGTCACAAGAAAGCGAGTTGAAGAAAGGAGCTCAGGGGCACTGTAATTCACAAACCTGCAGACTTATAAATGACAGCTATCGTCCAAAAATAGACTGAAGTAAGGCTGCCAAGAGGACTTGAAAGCGGGGCAGAATTGCAGGAAACCGATTTCAGGAGGTAGACTGGAATTGCATTGAAAGCATAGGAAAAGAGGCAGAACGTCCACAATGATGCACTTGGCCAAAAAGGGCGTATGCGTTTTTTCCTGAATATATTCAGGAAAAAATGCATACGCCCTTTTTGGCCAACCAAGCAAGCTTGCAAAGGAAATCTGCACTACAATGAAGTCTCACTTCCCCCCGGTCAAAAGGGCCATCTGAAAAAAGTGTAAAATCCAGAAAGGCAGGACAGGCCATGGAGAACTGGGAGCCTTGTTATGCTGATGGGTGGGATGTAAATTGCCAACAACCACTCGGGAGAAGTGTATGGTGTTTCCTGAAACATCTAAAAAACAAAGCAACAGAGCCTAGGGCACTTCCACTTATGGTCCTATAGCTTAGGGAAATTAAAATCAAAAAGACACAGCCACCCCAAAGTTTGGGACGCCTCCGTTTATAAGAACCTCGTTTACCATACAAGTTCAATATCACAGAAAGTGAAAAATGGATAAAGAACTTGTGGTACTTACGTACAATGCAGTATCACTCAGCAATGAAATCTATGTCATCAGGCCCGTAGCAGCATAATGAGTGGATTCAGGTACGATGATTCTAACTGAAATAAGTCACACAGAAAAAGAAACATCATAAGATACCACTAATACACGGAATGTAAACTTGGCTACACAGGAACTGAATTACAGAAGAGAACAGGGTCTCAAATTTAGAAAACCAACTTATGCTTGCTTAAGGGGAAAGGTGAGTTGGGGTGCTGCATAAAACCAGAGATTGAAATGAGCACAGATAAAGTTCCTTAAGCCAAATATGGAATAGACAAGAGCTACTCCTTGCTCAACGAAATGGACTCAACACCGCATATTAAACGCCTAAGAATGTACCTGACTAGTAAGTATCTTAAAACCTATGGATTGCTATGTCTCCGAAAGAGAATCAAGCATGTGTACAGGGGCATAAACGCAGCAGTGATAGGATTGGAGATGTTCGGTGAGCAAATGAAGACCCTTTGAAGTCATATTGCATGGTACCCATTCCACGGGTTTCAAATACTCAGGTTTAAGGTATTCTTCCTCAGCTAAAACATGCATGTGGAACCTAGAGTATGATCAACCATGTGATCGGGAGACGTGTTCAAATATGTCTCAGTTTTCCTCCCCTGGTACTCGGGTGCAACATTCCAGACGCTTTACTAACACTCTCCCGACTTGGAGAGTCAGTCCCTTTAACCTCCTGTTTGGCCCAGTTTGCAATTACTGCGGAAGATGAACAGGAATAGCGAGAACCAATGAGAGACTAGCTGGAGGTGTCTGGACGGGCAAAATTAACTCTCATTTCCCACCAGGAAGAGGAATTAACCAAAGGCTCAGCGTGCCGTGCCAGAACCAGATTAGGGCCTGAAGCCACCCTGCGGTGTTGCGGCCAGGTCACAAGAAAGCGAGTTGAAGAAAGGAGCTCAGGGGCACTGTAATTCACAAACCTGCAGACTTATAAATGACAGCTATCGTCCAAAAATAGACTGAAGTAAGGCTGCCAAGAGGACTTGAAAGCGGGGCAGAATTGCAGGAAACCGATTTCAGGAGGTAGACTGGAATTGCATTGAAAGCATAGGAAAAGAGGCAGAACGTCCACAATGATGCACTTGGCCAAAAAGGGCGTATGCGTTTTTTCCTGAATATATTCAGGAAAAAACGCATACGCCCTTTTTGGCCAACCAAGCAAGCTTGCAAAGGAAATCTGCACTACAATGAAGTCTCACTTCCCCCCGGTCAAAAGGGCCATCTGAAAAAAGTGTAAAATCCAGAAAGGCAAGACAGGCCATGGAGAACTGGGAGCCTTGTTATGCTGATGGGCGGGATGTAAATTGCCAACAACCACTCGGGAGAAGTGTATGGTGTTTCCTGAAACATCTAAAAAACAAAGCAACACAGCCTAGGGCACTGCCACTTATGGTCCTATAGCTTAGGGAAATTAAAATCAAAAAGACACAGCCACCCCAAACTTTCGAACGGCTCTGTTTACAAGAACCTCGTTTACAGTACAAGTTCAACATCGCAGAAAGTGAAAAATGGATAAAGAAATTGTGGTATTTACTTACAAAGCAATATCACTCAGCAATGAAATCTGTGTCATCAGGCCCATAGCAGCACAATGAGTGGATTCAGGTATGATGATTCTAACTGAAATAAGTCACACAGAAAAAGAAACATCATAAGTTATCACTAATACACGGAATGTAAACTTGGCTACACAGGAACTGAATTACAGAACAGAACAGGGTCTCAAATTTAGAAAACCAACTTATGCTTGCTTAAGGGGAATGGTGAGTTGGGGTGCTGCATAAAACCAGAGATTGAAATGAGCACAGATAAAGTTCCTTAAGCCAAATATGGAATAGACAAGAGCTACTCCTTGCTCAACGAAATAGACTCAACACCCCATTTAAACGCCTAAGAATGCACCTGACTAGTAAGTATCTTAAAACCTATGGATTGCTATGTCTCCAAAAGAGAATCAAGCGTGTGTACAGGGGCATAAACGCAGCAGTGATAGGATTGGAGAGGTTCGGTGAGCAAATGAAGACCCTTTGAAGTCATATTGCATGGTACGCATTACACGGGTCTCAACTCTCCAGGTTTAAGGTATTCTTCCTTCAGCTAAAACATGCATGTGGAACCCAAGTATGATCAACCATGTGAACGGGAGACGTGTTCAAATATGTCTCAGTTTTCCTCCCCTGGTACTCGGGTGCAACATTCCAGACGCTTTACTAACACTCTCCCGACTTGGAGAGTCAGCGCCTTTAACCTCCTGTTTGGCACAGTTTGCAATTTCTACGGAAGATGAACAGGAATAGCGAGAACCAATGAGAGGCTAGCTGGAGGTGTCTGGACGGGCAAATTTAACTCTCATTTCCCACCAGGAAGAGGAAATAACCAAAGGCTCAGTGTGCCGTACCGGAACCAGATTAGGGCCTGAAGCCATCCTGCGGTGTTGCGGCCAGCTCAAAAGAAAGCGAGTTGAAGAAAGGAGCTCAGGGGCACTGTAATTCACAAACCTGCAGAGTTATAAATGACAGCTATCGTCCAAAAATAGACTGAAGTTAGGCTGCCAAGAGGACTTGAAAGCGGGGCAGAATTGCAGGAAACCGATTTCAGGAGGTAGACTGGAATTGCATTGAAAGCATAGGAAAAGAGGCAGAACGTCCACAATGATGCACTTGGCCAAAAAGGGCGTATGCGTTTTTTCCTGAATATATTCAGGAAAAAACGCATACGCCCTTTTTGGCCAACCAAGCAAGCTTGCAAAGGAAATCTGCACTACAATGAAGTCTCACTTCCCCCCGGTCAAAAGGGCCATCTGAAAGAAGTGTAAAATCCAGAAAGGCAGGACAGGCCATGGAGAACTGGGAGCCTTGTTATGCTGATGGGCGGGATGTAAATTGCCAACAGACACTTGGGAGAAGTGTATGGTGTTTCCTGAAACATCTAAAAAACAAAGCAACAGAGCCTAGGGCACTTCCACTTATGGTCCTATAGCTTAGGGAAATTAAAATCAAAAAGACACAGCCACCCCAAAGTTTGGGACGCCTCTGTTTACAAGAACCTCGTTTACCGTACAAGTTCAATATCACAGAAAGTGAAAAATGGATAAAGAACTTGTGGTACTTACGTACAATGCAGTATCACTCAGCAATGAAATCTATGTCATCAGGCCCGTAGCAGCATAATGAGTAGATTCAGGTACGATGATTCTAACTGAAATAAGTCACACAGAAAAAGAAACATCATAAGATATCAGTAATACACGGAATGTAAACTTGGCTACACAGGAACTGAATTACAGAACAGAACAGGTTCTCAAATTTAGAAAACCAACTTATGCTTGCTTAAGGGGAAAGGTGAGTTGGGGTGCTGCATAAAACCAGAGATTGAAATGAGCACAGTTAAAGTTCCTTAAGTCAAATATGGAATAGACAAGAGCTACTCCTTGCTCAACGAAATGGACTCAACACCGCATATTAAACGCCTAAGAATGTACCTGACTAGTAATTATCTTAAAACCTATGGATTGCTATGTCTCCGAAAGAGAATCAAGCATGTGTACAGGGGCATAAACGCAGCAGTGATTGGATTGGAGAGGTTCGGTGAGCAAATGAAGACCCTTTGAAGTCATATTGCATGGTACCCATTCCACGGGTTTCAACTACCCAGGTTTTAGGTATTCTTCCTTCAGCTAAAACATGCATGTGGAACCCAGAGTATGATCAACCATGTGATCGGGAGACGTGTTCAAATATGTCTCAGTTTTCCGCCCCTGGTACTCGGGTGCAACATTCCAGACGCTTTACTAACACTCTCCCCACTTGGAGAGTCAGCGCCTTTAACCTCCTGTTTGGCCCAGTTTGCAATTTCTGTGGAAGATGAACAGGAATAGCGAGAACCAATGAGAGACTAGCTGGAGGTGTCTGGATGGGCAAATTTAACTCTCATTTCCCACCAGGAAGAGGAATTAACCAAAGGCTCAGCGTGCCGGGCCGGAACCAGATTAGGGCCTGAAGCCATCCTGCGGTGTTGCGGCCAGGTCACAAGAAAGCGAGTTGAAGAAAGGAGCTCAGGGGCACTGTAATTCACAAACCTGCAGAGTTATAAATGAGAGCTATCGTCCAAAAATAGACTGAAGTAAGGCTGCCAAGAGGACTTGAAAGCGGGGCAGAATTGCAGGAAACCGATTTCAGGAGGTAGACTGGAATTGCATTGAAAGCATAGGAAAAGAGGCAGAACGTCCACAATGATGCACTTGGCCAAAAAGGGCGTATGCGTTTTTTCCTGAATATATTCAGGAAAAAACGCATACGCCCTTTTTGGCCAACCAAGCAAGCTTGCAAAGGAAATCTGCACTACAATGAAGTCTCACTTCCCCCGGTCAAAAGGGCCATCTGAAAAAAGTGTAAAATCCAGAAAGGCAGGACAGGCCATGGAGAACTGGGAGCCTTGTTATGCTGATGGGCGGGATGTAAATTACCAACAGACACTCAGGAGAAATGTATGGTGTTTCCTGAAACATCTAAAAAACAAAGCAACAGAGCCTAGGGCACTTCCACTTATGGTCCTATAGCTTAGGGAAATTAAAATCAAAAAGACACAGCCACCCCAAAGTTTGGGACGCCTCTGTTTACAAGAACTTCGTTTACAGTACAAGTTCAACATCGCAGAAAGTGAAAAATGGATAAAGAAGTTGTGGTATTTACTTACAAAGCAATATCACTCAGCAATGAAATCTATGTCATCAGGCCCTTAGCAGCACAATGAGTGGATTCAGGTATGATGATTCTAACTGAAATAAGTCACACAGAAAAAGAAACATCATAAGATATCAGTAATACACGGAATGTAAACTTGGCTACACAGGAACTGAATTACAGAACAGAACAGGGTCTCAAATTTAGAAAACCAACTTATGCTTGCTTAAGGGGAAAGGTGAGTTGGGGTGCTGCATAAAACCAGAGATTGAAATGAGCACAGATAAAGTTCCTTAAGCCAAATATGGAATAGACAAGAGCTACTCCTTGCTCAATGAAATGGACTCAACACCCCATATTAAACGCCTAAGAATGTACCTGACTAGTAAGTATCTTAAAACCTATGGATTGCTATGTCTCCGAAAGAGAATCAAGCATGTGTACAGGGGCATAAACGCAGCAGTGATAGGATTGGAGAGGTTCGGTGAGCAAATGAAGACCCTTTGAAGTCATATTGCATGGTACCCATTCCACGGGTTTCAACTACCCAGGTTTAAGGTATTCTTCCTTCAGCTAAAACATGCATGTGGAACCCAGAGTATGATCAACCATGTGATCGGGAGACGTGTTCAAATATGTCTCAGTTTTCCTCCCCTGGTACTCGGGTGCAACATTCCAGATGCTTTACTAACACTCTCCCGACTTGGAGAGTCAGTCCCTTTAACCTCCTGTTTGGCCCAGTTTGCAATTTCTGTGGAAGATGAACAGGAATAGCGAGAACCAATGAGAGACTAGCTGGAGGTGTCTGGATGGGCAAATTTAACTCTCATTTCCCACCAGGAAGAGGAATTAACCAAAGGCTCAGCGTGTCGGGCCGGAACCAGATTAGGGCCTGAAGCCATCCTGCGGTGTTGCGGCCAGCTCACAAGAAAGCGAGTTGAAGAAAGGAGCTCAGGGGCACTGTAATTCACAAACCTGCAGAGTTATAAATGACAGCTATCGTCCAAAAATAGACTGAAGTAAGGCTGCCAAGAGGACTTGAAAGCGGGGCAGAATTGCAGGAAACCGATTTCAGGAGGTAGACTGGAATTGCATTGAAAGCATAGGAAAAGAGGCAGAACGTCCACAATGATGCACTTGGCCAAAAAGGGCGTATGCGTTTTTTCCTGAATATATTCAGGAAAAAACGCATACGCCCTTTTTGGCCAACCAAGCAAACTTGCAAAGGAAATCTGCACTACAATGAAGTCTCACTTCCCCCCGGTCAAAAGGGCCATCTGAAAAAAGTGTAAAATCCAGAAAGGCAGGACAGGCCATGGAGAACTGGGAGCCTTGTTATGCTGATGGGCGGGATGTAAATTACCAACAGACACTCAGGAGAAGTGTATGGTGTTTCCTGAAACATCTAAAAAACAAAGCAACAGAGCCTAGGGCACTGCCACTTATGGTCCTATAGCTTAGGGAAATTAAAATCAAAAAGACACAGCCACCCCAAAGTTTGGGACGCCTCTGTTTACAAGAACTTCGTTTACAGTACAAGTTCAACATCGCAGAAAGTGAAAAATGGATAAAGAAGTTGTGGTATTTACTTACAAACCAATATCACTCAGCAATGAAATCTATGTCATCAGGCCCTTAGCAGCACAATGAGTGGATTCAGGTATGATGATTCTAACTGAAATAAGTCACACAGAAAAAGAAACATCATAAGATATCAGTAATACACGGAATGTAAACTTGGCTACACAGGAACTGAATTACAGAACAGAACAGGGTCTCAAATTTAGAAAACCAACTTATGCTTGCTTAAGGGGAAAGGTGAGTTGGGGTGCTTCATAAAACCAGAGATTGAAATGAGCACAGATAAAGTTCCTTAAGCCAAATATGGAATAGACAAGAGCTACTCCTTGCTCAACGAAATGGACTCAACACCGCATATTAAACGCCTAAGAATATACCTGACTAGTAAGTATCTTAAAACCTATGGATTGCTATGTCTCCGAAAGAGAATCAAGCATGTGTACAGGGGCATAAACGCAGCAGTGATAGGATTGGAGAGGTTCGTGAGCAAATGAAGACCCTTTGAAGTCATATTGCATGGTACCCATTCCACGGGTTTCAACTACCCAGGTTTTAGGTATTCTTCCTTCAGCTAAAACATGCATGTGGAACCCAGAGTATGATCAACCATGTGATCGGGAGACGTGTTCAAATATGTCTCAGTTTTCGTACCCTGGTACTCGGGTGCAACATTCCAGACGCTTTACTAACACTCTCCCCACTTGGAGAGTCAGCGCCTTTAACCTCCTGTTTGGCCCAGTTTGCAATTTCTGCGGAAGATGAACAGGAATAGCGAGAACCAATGAGAGACTAGCTGGAGGTGTCTGGACGGGCAAATTTAACTCTGATTTCCCACCAGGAAGAGGAAATAACCAAAGGCTCAGCGTGCCGTACCGGAACCAGATTAGGGTCTGAAGCCATCCTGCGGTGTTGCGGCCAGCTCAAAAGAAAGCGAGTTGAAGAAAGGAGCTCAGGGGCACTGTAATTCACAAACCTGCAGAGTTATAAATGACAGCTATCGTCCAAAAATAGACTGAAGTAAGGCTGCCGAGAGGACTTGAAAGCGGGGCAGAATTGCAGGAAACCGATTTCAGGAGGTAGACTGGAATTGCATTGAAAGCATAGGAAAAGAGGCAGAACGTCCACAATGATGCACTTGGCCAAAAAGGGCGTATGCGTTTTTTCCTGAATATATTCAGGAAAAAACGCATACGCCCTTTTTGGCCAACCAAGCAAACTTGCAAAGGAAATCTGCACTACAATGAAGTCTCACTTCCCCCCGGTCAAAAGGGCCATCTGAAAAAAGTGTAAAATCCAGAAAGGCAAGACAGGCCATGGAGAACTGGGAGCCTTGTTATGCTGATGGGCGGGATGTAAATTGCCAACAACCACTCGGGAGAAGTGTATGGTGTTTCCTGAAACATCTAAAAAACAAAGCAACAGAGCATAGGGCACTGCCACTTATGGTCCTATAGCTTAGGGAAATTAAAATCAAAAAGACACAGCCACCCCAAACTTTCGAACGGCTCTGTTTACAAGAACCTCGTTTACAGTACAAGTTCAACATCGCAGAAAGTGAAAAATGGATAAAGAAGTTGTGGTATTTACTTACAAAGCAATATCACTCAGCAATGAAATCTATGTCATCAGGGCCTTAGCAGCACAATGAGTGGATTCAGGTATGATGATTCTAACTGAAATAAGTCACACAGAAAAAGAAACATCATAAGATATCAGTAATACACGGAATGTAAACTTGGCTACACAGGAACTGAATTACAGAACAGAACAGGGTCTCAAATTTAGAAAACCAACTTATGCTTGCTTAAGGGTAAAGGTGAGTTGGGGTGCTGCATAAAACCAGAGATTGAAATGAGCACAGATAAAGTTCCTTAAGCCAAATATGGAATAGACAAGAGCTACTCCTTGCTCAACGAAATGGACTCAACACCGCATATTAAACGCCTAAGAATGTACCTGACTAGTAAGTATCTTAAAACCTATGGATTGCTATGTCTCCGAAAGAGAATCAAGCATGTGTACAGGGGCATAAACGCAGCAGTGATAGGATTGGAGAGGTTCGGTGAGCAAATGAAGACCCTCTGAAGTCATATTGCATGGTACCCATTCCACGGGTTTCACCTACCCAGGTTTAAGGTATTCTTCCTTCAGCTAAAACATGCATGTGAAACCTAGAGTATGATCAACCATGTGATCGGGAGACGTGTTCAAATATGTCTCAGTTTTCGTACCCTGGTACTCGGGTGCAACATTCCAGACGCTTTACTAACACTCTCCCGACTTGGAGAGTCAGTCCCTTTAACCTCCTGTTTGGCCCAGTTTGCAATTTCTGTGGAAGATGAACAGGAATAGCGAGAACCAATGAAAGAATAGCTGGAGGTGTCTGGTTGGGCAAATTTAACTCTCATTTCCCACCAGGAAGAGGAAATAACCAAAGGCTCAGCGTGCCGTGCCGGAACCAGATTAGGGCCTGAAGCCATCCTGCGGTGTTGCGGCCAGGTCACAAGAAAGCGAGTTGAAGAAACGAGCTCAGGGGCACTGTAATTCACAAACCTGCAGAGTTATAAATGAGAGCTATCGTCCAAAAATAGACTGAAGTAAGGCTGCCAAGAGGACTTGAAAGCGGGGCAGAATTGCAGGAAACCGATTTCAGGAGGTAGACTGGAATTGCATTGAAAGCATAGGAAAAGAGGCAGAACGTCCACAATGATGCACTTGGCCAAAAAGGGCGTATGCGTTTTTTCCTGAATATATTCAGGAAAAAACGCATACGCCCTTTTTGGCCAACCAAGCAAGCTTGCAAAGGAAATCTGCACTACAATGAAGTCTCACTTCCCCCCGGTCAAAAGGGCCATCTGAAAAAAGTGTAAAATCCAGAAAGGCAGGACAGGCCATGGAGAACTGGGAGCCTTGTTATGCTGATGGGCGGGATGTAAATTGCCAAGAACCACTTGGGAGAAGTGTATGGTGTTTCCTGAAACAACTAAAAAACACAGCAACAGAACCTAGGGCACTTCCACTTATGGTCCTATAGATTAGGGAAATTAAAATGAAAAAGAAACAGCCACCCCAAAGTTTGGAACGGCTCTGTTTACAAGAACCTCGTTTACAGTACAAGTTCAACATCGCAGAAAGTGAAAAATGGATAAAGAAGTTGTGGTATTTACTTACAAAGCAATATCACTCAGCAATGAAATCTGTGTCATCAGGCCCTTAGCAGCACAATGAGTGGATTCAGGTATGATGATTCTAACTGAAATAAGTCACACAGAAAAAGAAACATCATAAGATATCACTAATACACGGAATGTAAACTTGGCTACACAGGAACTGCATTCCAAAACAGAACAGGGTCTCAAATTTAGAAAACCAACTTATGCTTGCTTAAGGGGAAAGGTGAGTTGGGGTGCTGCATAAAACCAGAGATTGAAATGAGCACAGATAAAGTTCCTTAAGCCAAATATGGAATAGACAAGAGCTACTCCTTGCTCAACGAAATGGACTCAACACCCCATATTAAACGCCTAAGAATGTACCTGACTAGTAAGTATCTTAAAACCTATGGATTGCTATGTCTCCAAAAGAGAATCAAGCGTGTGTACAGGGGCATAAACGCAGCAGTGATAGGATTGGAGAGGTTCAGTGAGCAAATGAAGACCCTTTGAAGTCATATTGCATGGTACCCATTCCACGGGTCTCAACTCTCCAGGTTTAAGGTATTCTTTCTTCAGCTAAAACATGCATGTGGAACCCAGAGTATGATCAACCATGTGAACGGGAGACGTGTTCAAATATGTCTCAGTTTTCCTCCCCTGGTACTCGGGTGCAACATTCCAGACGCTTTACTAACACTCTCCCGACTTGGAGAGTCAGTCCCTTTAACCTCCTGTTTGGCCCAGTTTGCAATTTCTGTGGAAGATGAACAGGAATAGCGAGAACCAATGAGAGGCTAGCTGGAGGTGTCTGGACGGGCAAATTTAACTCTCATTTCCCACCAGGAAGAGGAATTAACCAAAGGCTCAGCGTGCCGTGCCGGAACCAGATTAGGGCCTGAAGCCATCCTGCGGTGTTGCGGCCAGGTCACAAGAAAGCGAGTTGAAGAAAGGAGCTCAGGGGCACTGTAATTCACAAACCTGCAGAGTTATAAATGACAGCTATCGTCCAAAAATAGACTGAAGTTAGGCTGCCAAGAGGACTTGAAAGCGGGGCAGAATTGCAGGAAACCGATTTCAGGAGGTAGACTGGAATTGCATTGAAAGCATAGGAAAAGAGGCAGAACGTCCACAATGATGCACTTGGCCAAAAAGGGCGTATGCGTTTTTTCCTGAATATATTCAGGAAAAAACGCATACGCCCTTTTTGGCCAACCAAGCAAGCTTGCAAAGGAAATCTGCACTACAATGAAGTCTCACTTCCCCCCGGTCAAAAGGGCCATCTGAAAAAAGTGTAAAATCCAGAAAGGCAGGACAGGCCATGGAGAACTGGGAGCCTTGTTATGCTGATGGGCGGGATGTAAATTGCCAACAGACACTCGGGAGAAGTGTATGGTGTTTCCTGAAACATCTAAAAAACAAAGCAACAGAACCTCGGGCACTTCCACTTATGGTCCTATAGCTTAGGGAAATTAAAATCAAAAAGACACAGCCACCCCAAAGTTTGGAACGGCTCTGTTTACAAGAACCTCGTTTACAGTACAAGTTCAACATCGCAGAAAGTGAAAAATGGATAAAGAAGTTGTGGTATTTACTTACAAAGCAATATCACTCAGCAATGAAATCTGTGTCATCAGGCCCTTAGCAGCACAATGAGTGGATTCAGGTATGATGATTCTAACTGAAATAAGTCACACCGAAATAGAAACATCATAAGATATCAGTAATACACGGAATGTAAACTTGGCTACACAGGAACTGAATTACAGAACAGAACAGGGTCTCAAATTTAGAAAACCAACTTATGCTTGCTTAAGGGGAAAGGTGAGTTGGGGTGCTGCATAAAACCAGAGATTGAAATGAGCACAGATAAAGTTCCTTAAGCCAAATATGGAATAGATTAGAGCTACTCCTTGCTCAACGAAATGGACTCAACACCCCATATTAAACGCCTAAGAATGTACCTGACTAGTAAGTATCTTAAAACCTATGGATTGCTATGTCTCCGAAAGAGAATCAAGCATGTGTACAGGGGCATAAACGCAGCAGTGATAGGATTGGAGAGGTTCGGTGAGCAAACGAAGACCCTTTGAAGTCATATTGCATGGTACCCATTCCACGGGTTTCAACTACCCAGGTTTTAGGTATTCTTCCTTCAGCTAAAACATGCATGTGGAACCCAGAGTATGATCAACCATGTGATCGGGAGACGTGTTCAAATATGTCTCAGTTTTCGTACCCTGGTACTCGGGTGCAACATTCCAGATGCTTTACTAACACTCTCCCGACTTGGAGAGTCAGTCCCTTTAACCTCCTGTTTGGCCCAGCTTGCAATTTCTGTGGAAGATGAACAGGAATAGCGAGAACCAATGAGAGACTAGCTGGAGGTGTCTGGATGGGCAAATTTAACTCTCATTTCCCACCAGGAAGAGGAATTAACCAAAGGCTCAGCGTGCCGGGCCGGAAACAGATTAGGGCCTGAAGCCATCCTGCGGTGTTGCGGACAGCTCACAAGAAAGCGAGTTGAAGAAAGGAGCTCAGGGGTATTGTAATTCACAAACCTGCAGAGTTATAAATGACAGCTATCGTCCAAAAATAGACTGAAGTAAGGCTCCCAAGAGGACTTGAAAGCGGGGCAGAATTGCAGGAAACCGATTTCAGGAGGTAGACTGGAATTGCATTGAAAGCATAGGAAAAGAGGCAGAACGTCCACAATGATGCACTTGGCCAAAAAGGGCGTATGCGTTTTTTCCTGAATATATTCAGGAAAAAACGCATACGCCCTTTTTGGCCAACCAAGCAAGCTTGCAAAGGAAATCTGCACTACAATGAAGTCTCACTTCCCCCCGGTCAAAAGGGCCATCTGAAAAAAGGGTAAAATCCAGAAAGGCAGGACAGGCCATGGAGAACTGGGAGCCTTGTTATGCTGATGGGCGGGATGTAAATTACCAACAGACACTCAGGAGAGGTGTATGGTGTTTCCTGAAACATCTAAAAAACAAAGCAACAGAGCCTAGGGCACTGCCACTTATGGTCCTATAGCTTAGGGAAATTAAAATCAAAAAGACACAGCCACCCCAAAGTTTGGGATGCCTCTGTTTACAAGAACTTCGTTTACAGTACAAGTTCAACATCGCAGAAAGTGAAAAATGGATAAAGAAGTTGTGGTATTTACTTACAAAGCAATATCACTCAGCAATGAAATCTATGTCATCAGGCCCTTAGCAGCACAATGAGTGGATTCAGGTATGATGATTCTAACTGAAATAAGTCACACAGAAAAAGAAACATCATAAGATATCAGTAATACACGGAATGTAAACTTGGCTACACAGGAACTGAATTACAGAACAGAACAGGGTCTCAAATTTAGAAAACCAACTTATGCTTGCTTAAGGGTAAAGGTGAGTTGGGGTGCTGTATAAAACCAGAGATTGAAATGAGCACAGATAAAGTTCCTTAAGCCAAATATGGAATAGACAAGAGCTACTCCTTGCTCAACGAAATGGACTCAACACCGCATATTAAACGCCTAAGAATGTACCTGACTAGTAAGTATCTTAAAACCTATGGATTGCTATGTCTCCGAAAGAGAATCAAGCATGTGTACAGGGGCATAAACGCAGCAGTGATAGGATTGGAGAGGTTCGTGAGCAAATGAAGACCCTTTGAAGTCATATTGCATGGTACCCATTCCACGGGTTTCAACTACCCAGGTTTAAGGTATTCTTCCTTCAGCTAAAACATGCATGTGGAACCTAGAGTATGATCAACCATGTGATCGGGAGACGTGTTCAAATATGTCTCAGTTTTCGTACCCTGGTACTCTGGTGCAACATTCCAGACGCTTTACTAACACTCTCCCCACTTGGAGAGTCAGTCCCTTTAACCTCCTGTTTGGCCTAGTTTGCAATTTCTGTGGAAGATGAACAGGAATAGCGAGAACCAATGAGAGACTAGCTGGAGGTGTCTGGATGGGCAAATTTAACTCTCATTTCCCACCAGGAAGAGGAATTAACCAAAGGCTCAGCGTGCCGTGCCGGAACCAGATTAGGGCCTGAAGACATCCTGCGGTGTTGCGGCCAGGTCACAAGAAAGCGAGTTGAAGAAAGGAGCTCAGGGGCACTGTAATTCACAAACCTGCAGAGTTATAAATGACAGCTATCGTCCAAAAATAGACTGAAGTAAGGCTGCCAAGAGGACTTGAAAGCGGGGCAGAATTGCAGGAAACCGATTTCAGGAGGTAGACTGGAATTGCATTGAAAGCATAGGAAAAGAGGCAGAACGTCCACAATGATGCACTTGGCCAAAAAGGGCGTATGCGTTTTTTCCTGAATATATTCAGGAAAAAACGCATACGCCCTTTTTGGCCAACCAAGCAAACATGCAAAGGAAATCTGCACTACAATGAAGTCTCACTTCCCCCCGGTCAAAAGGGCCATCTGAAAAAAGTGTAAAATCCAGAAAGGCAGGACAGGCCATGGAGAACTGGGAGCCTTGTTATGCTGATGGGCGGGATGTAAATTGCCAACAGACACTCGGGAGAAGTGTATGGTGTTTCCTGAAACATGTAAAAAACAAAGCAACAGAGTCTAGGGCACTTCCACTTATGGTCCTCTAGCTTAGGGAAATTAAAATCAAAAAGACACAGCCACCCCAAAGTTTGGGACGCCTCTGTTTACAAGAACCTCGTTTACCGTACAAGTTCAATATCACAGAAAGTGAAAAATGGATAAAGAACTTGTGGTACTTACATACAATGCAGTATCACTCAGCAATGAAATCTGTGTCATCAGGCCCTTAGCAGCACAATGAGTGGATTCAGGTATGATGATTCTAACTGAAATAAGTCACACAGAAAAAGAAACATCATAAGATATCAGTAATACACGGAATGTAAACTTGGCTACACAGGAACTGAATTACAGAACAGAACAGGGTCTCAAATTTAGAAAACCAACTTATGCTTGCTTAAGGGTAAAGGTGAGTTGGGGTGCTGCATAAAACCAGAGATTGAAATGAGCACAGATAAAGTTCCTTAAGCCAAATATGGAATAGACAAGAGCTACTCCTTGCTCAAAGAAATGGACTCAACACCGCATATTAAACGCCTAAGAATGTACCTGACTAGTAAGTATCTTAAAACCTATGGATTGCTATGTCTCCGAAAGAGAATCAAGCATGTGTACAGGGATATAAACGCAGCAGTGATAGGATTGGAGAGGTTCGGTGAGCAAATGAAGACCCTTTGAAGTCATATTGCATGGTACCCATTCCACGGGTTTCAAATACACAGGTTTAAGGTATTCTTCCTTCAGCTAAAACATGCATGTGGAACCCAAGTATGATCAACCATGTGAACGGGAGACGTGTTCAAATATGTCTCAGTTTTCCTCCCCTGGTACTCGGGTGCAACATTCCAGACGCTTTTCTAACACTCTCCCGACTTGGAGAGTCAGTCCCTTTAACCTCCTGTTTGGCCCAGTTTGCAATTTCTGTGGAAGATGAACAGGAATAGCGAAAACCAATGAGAGACTAGCTGGAGGTGTCTGGATGGGCAAATTTAACTCTCATTTCCCACCAGGAAGAGGAAATAACCAAAGGCTCAGCATGCCGTGCCGGAAACAGATTAGGGCCTGAAGCCATCCTGCGGTGTTGCGGCCAGGTCACAAGAAAGCGAGTTGAAGAAAGGAGCTCAGGGGCACTGTAATTCACAAACCTGCAGAGTTATAAATGACAGCTATCGTCCAAAAATAGACTGAAGTAAGGCTGCCAAGAGGACTTGAAAGCGGGGCAGAATTGCAGGAAACCGATTTCAGGAGGTAGACTGGAATTGCATTGAAAGCATAGGAAAAGAGGCAGAACGTCCACAATGATGCACTTGGCCAAAAAGGGCGTATGCGTTTTTTCCTGAATATATTCAGGAAAAAACGCATACGCCCTTTTTGGCCAACCAAGCAAGCTTGCAAAGGAAATCTGCACTACAATGAAGTCTCACTTCCCCCCGGTCAAAAGGGCCATCTGAAAAAAGTGTAAAATCCAGAAAGGCAGGACAGGCCATGGAGAACTGGGAGCCTTGTTATGCTGATGGGCGGGATGTAAATTGCCAACAACCACTCCGGAGAAGTGTATGGTGTTTCCTGAAACATCTAAAAAACAAAGCAACAGAACCTCGGGCACTTCCACTTATGGTCCTATAGCTTAGGGAAATTAAAATCAAAAAGACACAGCCACCCCAATGTTTGGAATGGCTCTGTTTACAAGAACCTCGTTTACAGTACAAGTTCAACATCGCAGAAAGTGAAAAATGGATAAAGAAGTTGTGGTATTTACTTACAAAGCAATATCACTCAGCAATGAAATCTGTGTCATCAGGCCCTTAGCAGCACAATGAGTGGATTCAGGTATGATGATTCTAACTGAAATAAGTCACACAGAAAAAGAAACATCATAAGATATCAGTAATACACGGAATGTAAACTTGGCTACACAGGAACTGAATTACAGAACAGAACAGGGTCTCAAATTTAGAAAACCAACTTATGCTTGCTTAAGGGGAAAGGTGAGTTGGGGTGCTGCATAAAACCAGAGATTGAAATGAGCACAGATAAAGTTCCTTAAGCCAAATATGGAATAGACAAGAGCTACTCCTTGCTCAACGAAATGGACTCAACACCCCATATTAAACGCCTAAGAATGTACCTGACTAGTAAGTATCTTAAAACCTATGGATTGCTATGTCTCCGAAAGAGAATCAAGCATGTGTACGGGGCATAAACGCAGCAGTGATAGGATTGGAGAGGTTCGGTGAGCAAATGAAGACCCTTTGAAGTCATATTGCATGGTACCCATTCCACGGGTTTCAACTACCCAGGGTTTAGGTATTCTTCCTTCAGCTAAAACATGCATGTGGAACCCAGAGTATGATCAACCATGTGATCGGGAGACGTGTTCAAATATGTCTCAGTTTTCGTACCCTGGTACTCGGGTGCAACATTCCAGATGCTTTACTAACACTCTCCCGACTTGGAGAGTCAGTCCCTTTAACCTCCTGTTTGGCCCAGTTTGCAATTTCTGTGGAAGATGAACAGGAATAGCGAGAACCAATGAGAGACTAGCTGGAGGTGTCTGGATGGGCAAATTTAACTCTCATTTCCCACCAGGAAGAGGAATTAACCAAAGGCTCAGCGTGCCGGGCCGGAAACAGATTAGGGCCTGAAGCCATCCTGCGGTGTTGCGGCCAGCTCACAAGAAAGCGAGTTGAAGAAAGGAGCTCAGGGGCATTGTAATTCACAAACCTTCAGAGTTATAAATGACAGCTATCGTCCAAAAATAGACTGAAGTAAGGCTGCCAAGAGGACTTGAAAGCGGGGCAGAATTGCAGGAAACCGATTTCAGGAGGTAGACTGGAATTGCATTGAAAGCATAGGAAAAGAGGCAGAACGTCCACAATGATGCACTTGGCCAAAAAGGGCGTATGCGTTTTTTCCTGAATATATTCAGGAAAAAACGCATACGCCCTTTTTGGCCAACCAAGCAAGCTTGCAAAGGAAATCTGCACTACAATGAAGTCTCACTTCCCCCCGGTCAAAAGGGCCATCTGAAAAAAGGGTAAAATCCAGAAAGGCAGGACAGGCCATGGAGAACTGGGAGCCTTGTTATGCTGATGGGCGGGATGTAAATTACCAACAGACACTCAGGAGAAGTGTATGGTGTTTCCTGAAACATCTAAAAAACAAAGCAACAGAGCCTAGGGCACTGCCACTTATGGTCCTATAGCTTAGGGAAATTAAAATCAAAAAGACACAGCCACCCCAAAGTTTGGGATGCCTCTGTTTACAAGAACTTCGTTTACAGTACAAGTTCAACATCGCAGAAAGTGAAAAATGGATAAAGAAGTTGTGGTATTTACTTACAAAGCAATATCACTCAGCAATGAAATCTATGTCATCAGGCCCTTAGCAGCACAATGAGTGGATTCAGGTATGATGATTCTAACTGAAATAAGTCACACAGAAAAAGAAACATCATAAGATATCAGTAATACACGGAATGTAAACTTGGCTACACAGGAACTGAATTACAGAACAGAACAGGGTCTCAAATTTAGAAAACCAACTTATGCTTGCTTAAGGGGAAAGGTGAGTTGGGGTGCTGCATAAAACCAGAGATTGAAATGAGCACAGATAAAGTTCCTTAAGCCAAATATGGAATAGACAAGAGCTACTCCTTGCTCAACGAAATGGACTCAACACCGCATATTAAACGCCTAAGAATGTACCTGACTAGTAAGTATCTTAAAACCTATGGATTGCTATGTCTCCGAAAGAGAATCAAGCATGTGTACAGGGGCATAAACGCAGCAGTGATAGGATTGGAGAGGTTCGTGAGCAAATGAAGACCCTTTGAAGTCATATTGCATGGTACCCATTCCACGGGTTTCAACTACCCAGGTTTAAGGTATTCTTCCTTCAGCTAAAACATGCATGTGGAACCTAGAGTATGATCAACCATGTGATCGGGAGACGTGTTCAAATATGTCTCAGTTTTCGTACCCTGGTACTCTGGTGCAACATTCCAGACGCTTTACTAACACTCTCCCCACTTGGAGAGTCAGTCCCTTTAACCTCCTGTTTGGCCTAGTTTGCAATTTCTGTGGAAGATGAACAGGAATAGCGAGAACCAATGAGAGACTAGCTGGAGGTGTCTGGATGGGCAAATTTAACTCTCATTTCCCACCAGGAAGAGGAATTAACCAAAGGCTCAGCGTGCCGTGCCGGAACCAGATTAGGGCCTGAAGACATCCTGCGGTGTTGCGGCCAGGTCACAAGAAAGCGAGTTGAAGAAAGGAGCTCAGGGACACTGTAATTCACAAACCTGCAGAGTTATAAATGACAGCTATCGTCCAAAAATACACTGAAGTAAGGCTGCCAAGAGGACTTGAAAGCGGGGCAGAATTGCAGGAAACCGATTTCAGGAGGTAGACTGGAATTGCATTGAAAGCATAGGAAAAGAGGCAGAACGTCCACAATGATGCACTTGGCCAAAAAGGGCGTATGCGTTTTTTCCTGAATATATTCAGGAAAAAACGCATACGCCCTTTTTGACCAACCAAGCAAGCTTGCAAAGGAAATCTGCACTACAATGAAGTCTCACTTCCCCCCGGTCAAAAGGGCCATCTGAAAAAAGTGTAAAATCCAGAAAGGCAGGACAGGCCATGGAGAACTGGGAGCCTTGTTATGCTGATGGGCGGGATGTAAATTGCCAACAACCACTCGGGAGAAGTGTATGGTGTTTCCTGAAACATCTAAAAAACAAAGCAACAGAACCTAGGGCACTTCCACTTATGGTCCTCTAGCTTAGGGAAATTAAAATCAAAAAGACACAGCCACCCCAAAGTTTGGGACGTCTCTGTTTACAAGAACCTCGTTTACCGTACAAGTTCAATATCACAGAAAGTGAAAAATGGATAAAGAACTTGTGGTACTTACATACAATGCAGTATCACTCAGCAATGAAATCTGTGTCATCAGGCCCTTAGCAGCACAATGAGTGGATTCAGGTATGATGATTCTAACTGAAATAAGTCACACAGAAAAAGAAACATCATAAGATATCAGTAATACACGGAATGTAAACTTGGCTACACAGGAACTGAATTACAGAACAGAACAGGGTCTCAAATTTAGAAAACCAACTTATGCTTGCTTAAGGGGAAAGGTGAGTTGGGGTGCTGCATAAAACCAGAGATTGAAATGAGCACAGATAAAGTTCCTTAAGCCAAATATGGAATAGACAAGAGCTACTCCTTGCTCAACGAAATGGACTCAACACCCCATATTAAACGCCTAAGAATGTACCTGACTAGTATCTTAAAACCTATGGATTGCTATGTCTCCGAAAGAGAATCAAGCATGTGTACGGGGCATAAACGCAGCAGTGATAGGATTGGAGAGGTTCGGTGAGCAAATGAAGACCCTTTGAAGTCATATTGCATGGTACCCATTCCACGGGTTTCAACTACCCAGGGTTTAGGTATTCTTCCTTCAGCTAAAACATGCATGTGGAACCCAGAGTATGATCAACCATGTGATCGGGAGACGTGTTCAAATATGTCTCAGTTTTCGTACCCTGGTACTCGGGTGCAACATTCCAGATGCTTTACTAACACTCTCCCGACTTGGAGAGTCAGTCCCTTTAACCTCCTGTTTGGCCCAGTTTGCAATTTCTGTGGAAGATGAACAGGAATAGCGAGAACAAATGAGAGACTAGCTGGAGGTGTCTGGATGGGCAAATTTAACTCTCATTTCCCACCAGGAAGAGGAATTAACCAAAGGCTCAGCGTGCCGGGCCGGAAACAGATTAGGGCCTGAAGCCATCCTGCGGTGTTGCGGCCAGCTCACAAGAAAGCGAGTTGAAGAAAGGAGCTCAGGGGCATTGTAATTCACAAACCTGCAGAGTTATAAATGACAGCTATCGTCCAAAAATAGACTGAAGTAAGGCTGCCAAGAGGACTTGAAAGCGGGGCAGAATTGCAGGAAACCGATTTCAGGAGGTAGACTGGAATTGCATTGAAAGCATAGGAAAAGAGGCAGAACGTCCACAATGATGCACTTGGCCAAAAAGGGCGTATGCGTTTTTTCCTGAATATATTCAGGAAAAAACGCATACGCCCTTTTTGGCCAACCAAGCAAGCTTGCAAAGGAAATCTGCACTACAATGAAGTCTCACTTCCCCCCGGTCAAAAGGGCCATCTGAAAAAAGGGTAAAATCCAGAAAGGCAGGACAGGCCATGGAGAACTGGGAGCCTTGTTATGCTGATGGGCGGGATGTAAATTACCAACAGACACTCAGGAGAAGTGTATGGTGTTTCCTGAAACATCTAAAAAACAAAGCAACAGAGCCTAGGGCACTGCCACTTATGGTCCTATAGCTTAGGGAAATTAAAATCAAAAAGACACAGCCACCCCAAAGTTTGGGATGCCTCTGTTTACAAGAACTTCGTTTACAGTACAAGTTCAACATCGCAGAAAGTGAAAAATGGATAAAGAAGTTGTGGTATTTACTTACAAAGCAATATCACTCAGCAATGAAATCTATGTCATCAGGCCCTTAGCAGCACAATGAGTGGATTCAGGTATGATGATTCTAACTGAAATAAGTCACACAGAAAAAGAAACATCATAAGATATCAGTAATACACGGAATGGAAACTTGGCTACACAGGAACTGAATTACAGAACAGAACAGGGTCTCAAATTTAGAAAACCAACTTATGCTTGCTTAAGGGGAAAGGTGAGTTGGGGTGCTGCATAAAACCAGAGATTGAAATGAGCACAGATAAAGTTCCTTAAGCCAAATATGGAATAGACAAGAGCTACTCCTTGCTCAACGAAATGGACTCAACACCGCATATTAAACGCCTAAGAATGTACCTGACTAGTAAGTATCTTAAAACCTATGGATTGCTATGTCTCCGAAAGAGAATCAAGCATGTGTACAGGGGCATAAACGCAGCAGTGATAGGATTGGAGAGGTTCGTGAGCAAATGAAGACCCTTTGAAGTCATATTGCATGGTACCCATTCCACGGGTTTCAACTACCCAGGTTTAAGGTATTCTTCCTTCAGCTAAAACATGCATGTGGAACCTAGAGTATGATCAACCATGTGATCGGGAGACGTGTTCAAATATGTCTCAGTTTTCGTACCCTGGTACTCTGGTGCAACATTCCAGACGCTTTACTAACACTCTCCCCACTTGGAGAGTCAGTCCCTTTAACCTCCTGTTTGGCCTAGTTTGCAATTTCTGTGGAAGATGAACAGGAATAGCGAGAACCAATGAGAGACTAGCTGGAGGTGTCTGGATGGGCAAATTTAACTCTCATTTCCCACCAGGAAGAGGAATTAACCAAAGGCTCAGCGTGCCGTGCCGGAACCAGATTAGGGCCTGAAGACATCCTGCGGTGTTGCGGCCAGGTCACAAGAAAGCGAGTTGAAGAAAGGAGCTCAGGGGCACTGTAATTCACAAACCTGCAGAGTTATAAATGACAGCTATCGTCCAAAAATAGACTGAAGTAAGGCTGCCAAGAGGACTTGAAAGCGGGGCAGAATTGCAGGAAACCGATTTCAGGAGGTAGACTGGAATTGCATTGAAAGCATAGGAAAAGAGGCAGAACGTCCACAATGATGCACTTGGCCAAAAAGGGCGTATGCGTTTTTTCCTGAATATATTCAGGAAAAAACGCATACGCCCTTTTTGGCCAACCAAGCAAGCTTGCAAAGGAAATCTGCACTACAATGAAGTCTCACTTCCCCCCGGTCAAAAGGGCCATCTGAAAAAAGTGTAAAATCCAGAAAGGCAGGACAGGCCATGAAGAACTGGGAGCCTTGTTATGCTGATGGGCAGGATGTAAATTGCCAACAACCACTCGGGAGAAGTGTATGGTGTTTCCTGAAACATCTAAAAAACAAAGCAACAGAACCTAGGGCACTTCCACTTATGGTCCTATAGCTTAGGGAAATTAAAATCAAAAAGACACAGCCACCCCAAAGTTTGGAACGGCTCTGTTTACAAGAACCTCGTTTACAGTACAAGTTCAACATCGCAGAAAGTGAAAAATGGATAAAGAAGTTGTGGTATTTACTTACAAAGCAATATCACTCAGCAATGAAATCTGTGTCATCAGGCCCTTAGCAGCACAATGAGTGGATTCAGGTATGATGATTCTAACTGAAATAAGTCACACAGAAAAAGAAACATCATAAGATATCAGTAATACACGGAATGTAAACTTGGCTACACAGGAACTGAATTACAGAACAGAACAGGGTCTCAAATTTAGAAAACCAACTTATGCTTGCTTAAGGGGAAAGGTGAGTTGGGGTGCTGCATAAAACCAGAGATTGAAATGACCACAGATAAAGTTCCTTAGGCCATATATGGAATAGACAAGAGCTACTCCTTGCTCAAAGAAATGGACTCAACACCGCATATTAAACGCCTAAGAATGTACCTGACTAGTAAGTATCGTAAAACCTATAGATTGCTATGTCTCCGAAAGAGAATCAAGCATGTGTACAGGGGCATAAACGCAGCAGTGATAGGATTGTAGAGGTTCGGTGAGCAAATGAAGACCCTTTGAAGTCATATTGCATGGTACCCATTCCACGGGTTTCAACTACCCAGGTTTTAGGTATTCTTCCTTCAGCTAAAACATGCATGTGGAACCCAGAGTATGATCAACCATGTGATCGGGAGACGTGTTCAAATATGTCTCAGTTTTCCTCCCCTGGTACTCGGGTGCAACATTCCAGACGCTTTACTAACACTCTCCCCACTTGGAGAGTCAGCGTTTTTAACCTCCTGTTTGGCCCAGTTTGCAATTTCTGCGGAAGATGAACAGGAATAGTGAGAACCAATGAGAGGCTAGCTGGAGGTGTCTGGACGGGCAAATTTAACTCTCATTTCCCACCATGAGGAGGAAATAACCAAAGGCTCAGCGTGCCGTGCCAGAACCAGATTAGGGCCTGAAGCCATCCTGCGGTGTTGCGGCCAGCTCAAAAGAAAGCGAGTTGAAGAAAGGAGCTCAGGGGCACTGTAATTCACAAACCTGCAGAGTTATAAATGACAGCTATCGTCCAAAAATAGACTGAAGTAAGGCTGCCAAGAGGACTTGAAAGCGGGGCAGAATTGCAGGAAACCGATTTCAGGAGGTAGACTGGAATTGCATTGAAAGCATAGGAAAAGAGGCAGAACGTCCACAATGATGCACTTGGCCAAAAAGGGCGTATGCGTTTTTTCCTGAATATATTCAGGAAAAAACGCATACGCCCTTTTTGGCCAACCAAGCAAGCTTGCAAAGGAAATCTGCACTACAATGAAGTCTCACTTCCCCCCGGTCAAAAGGGCCATCTGAAAAAAGTGTAAAATCCAGAAAGGCAGGACACGCCATGGAGAACTGGGAGCCTTGTTATGCTGATGGGCGGGATGTAAATTGCCAACAACCCCTCGGGAGAAGTGTATGGTGTTTCCTGAAACATCTAAAAAACAAAGCAACAGAACCTAGGGCACTTCCACTTATGGTCCTATAGCTTAGGGAAATTAAAATCAAAAAGACACAGCCACCCCAAAGTTTGGAACGGCTCTGTTTACAAGAACCTCGTTTACAGTACAAGTTCAACATCGCAGAAAGTGAAAAATGGATAAAGAAGTTGTGGTATTTACTTACAAAGCAATATCACTCAGCAATGAAATCTGTGTCATCAGGCCCTTAGCAGCACAATGAGTGGATTCAGGTATGATGATTCTAACCGAAATAAGTCACACAGAAAAAGAAACATCATAAGATATCAGTAATACACGGAATGGAAACTTGGCTACACAGGAACTGAATTACAGAACAGAACAGGGTCTCAAATTTAGAAAACCAACTTATTCTTGCTTAAGGGTAAAGGTGAGTTGGGGTGCTGCATAAAACCAGAGATTGAAATGAGCACAGATAAAGTTCCTTAAGCCAAATATGGAATAGACAAGAGCTACTCCTTGCTCAACGAAATGGACTCAACACCCCATATTAAACGCCTAAGAATGTACCTGACTAGTAAGTATCTTAAAACCTATGGATTGCTATGTCTCCGAAAGAGAATCAAGCATGTGTACAGGGGCATAAACGCAGCAGTGATAGGATTGGAGAGGTTCGGTGAGCAAATGAAGACCCTTTGAAGTCATATTGCATGGTACCCATTCCACGGGTTTCAACTACCCAGGTTTAAGGTATTCTTCCTTCAGCTAAAACATGCATGTTGAACCTAGAGTATGATCAACCATGTGATCGGGAGACGTGTTCTAATATGTCTCAGTTTTCCTCCCCTGGTACTCGGGTGCAACATTCCAGACGCTTTACTAACACTCTCCCCACTTGGAGAGTCAGTCCCTTTAACCTCCTGTTTGGCCCAGTTTGCAATTTCTGCGGAAGATGAACAGGAATAGCGAGAACCAATGAGAGGCTAGCTGGAGGTGTCTGGACGGGCAAATTTAACTCTCATTTCCCACCAGGAAGAGGAATTAACCAAAGGCTCAGCGTGCCGGGCCGGAACCAGATTAGGGCCTGAAGCCATCCTGCGGTGTTGCGGCCAGGTCACAAGAAAGCGAGTTGAAGAAAGGAGCTCAGGGGCACTGTAATTCACAAACCTGCAGACTTATAAATGACAGCTATCGTCCAAAAATAGACTGAAGTAAGGCTGCCAAGAGGACTTGAAAGCGGGGCAGAATTGCAGGAAACCGATTTCAGGAGGTAGACTGGCATTGCATTGAAAGCATAGGAAAAGAGGCAGAACATCCACAATGATGCACTTGGCCAAAAAGGGCGTATGCGTTTTTTCCTGAATATATTCAGGAAAAAACGCATACGCCCTTTTTGGCCAACCAAGCAAGCTTGCAAAGGAAATCTGCACTACAATGAAGTCTCACTTCCCCCCGGTCAAAAGGGCCATCTGAAAAAAGTGTAAAATCCAGAAAGGCAGGACAGGCCATGGAGAACTGGGAGCCTTGTTATGCTGATGGGCGGGATGTAAATTGCCAACAGACACTCAGGAGAAGTGTATGGTGTTTCCTGAAACATCTAAAAAACAAAGCAACAGAGCCTAGGGCACTGCCACTTATGGTCCTATAGCTTAGGGAAATTAAAATCAAAAAGACACAGCCACCCCAAAGTTTGGGATGCCTCTGTTTACAAGAACTTCGTTTACAGTACAAGTTCAACATCGCAGAAAGTGAAAAATGGATAAAGAAGTTGTGGTATTTACTTACAAAGCAATATCACTCAGCAATGAAATCTATGTCATCAGGCCCTTAGCATCACAATGAGTGGATTCAGTTATGATGATTCTAACTGAAATAAGTCACACAGAAAAAGAAACATCATAAGATATCAGTAATACACGGAATGTAAACTTGGCTACACAGGAACTGAATTACAGAACACAACAGGGTCTCAAATTTAGAAAACCAACTTATGCTTGCTTAAGGGGAAAGGTGAGTTGGGGTGCTGCATAAAACCAGAGATTGAAATGAGCACAGATAAAGTTCCTTAAGCCAAATATGGAATAGACAAGAGCTACTCCTTGCTCAACGAAATGGACTCAACACCGCATATTAAACGCCTAAGAATGTACCTGACTAGTAAGTATCGTAAAACCTATGGATTGCTATGTCTCCAAAAGAGAATCAAGCATGTGTACAGGGGCATAAACGCAGCAGTGATAGGATTGGAGAGGTTCGGTGAGCAAATGAAGACCCTTTGAAGTCATATTGCATGGTACCCATTACACGGGTCTCAACTATCCAGGTTTAAGGTATTCTTCCTTCAGCTAAAACATGCATGTGGAACCCAAGTATGATCAACCATGTGAACGGGAGACGTGTTCAAATATGTCTCAGTTTTCGTACCCTGGTACTCGGGTGCAACATTCCAGACGCTTTACTAACACTCTCCCCACTTGGAGAGTCAGTCCCTTTAACCTCCTGTTTGGCCCAGTTTGCAATTTCTGCGGAAGATGAACAGGAATAGCGAGAACCAATGAGAAACTAGCTGGAGGTGTCTGGATGGGCAAATTTAACTCTCATTTCCCACCAGGAAGAGGAAATAACCAAACGCTCAGCGTGCCGTGCCAGAACCAGATTAGAGCCTGAAGACATCCTGCGGTGCTGCGGCCAGGTCACAAGAAAGCGAGTTGAAGAAAGGAGCTCAGGGGCACTGTAATTCACAAACCTGCAGAGTTATAAATGACAGCTATCGTCCAAAAATATACTGAAGTAAGGCTGCCAAGAGGACTTGAAAGCGGGGCAGAATTGCAGGAAACCGATTTCAGGAGGTAGACTGGAATTGCATTGAAAGCATAGGAAAAGAGGCAGAACGTCCACAATGATGCACTTGGCCAAAAAGGGCGTATGCGTTTTTTCCTGAATATATTCAGGAAAAAACGCATACGCCCTTTTTGGCCAACCAAGCAAACTTGCAAAGGAAATCTGCACTACAATGAAGTCTCACTTCCCCCCGGGCAAAAGGGCCATCTGAAAAAAGTGTAAAATCCAGAAAGGCAGGACAGGCCATGGAGAACTGGGAGCCTTGTTATGCTGATGGGCGGGATGTAAATTGCCAACAACCACTCGGGAGAAGTGTATGGTGTTTCCTGAAACATCTAAAAAACAAAGCAACAGAACCTAGGGCACTTCCACTTATGGTCCTCTAGCTTAGGGAAATTAAAATCAAAAAGACACAGCCACCCCAAAGTTTGGGACGCCTCTGTTTACAAGAACCTCGTTTACCGTACAAGTTCAATATCACAGAAAGTGAAAAATGGATAAAGAACTTGTGGTACTTACATACAATGCAGTATCACTCAGCAATGAAATCTGTGTCATCAGGCCCTTAGCAGCACAATGAGTGGATTCAGGTATGATGATTCTAACTGAAATAAGTCACACAGAAAAAGAAACATCATAAGATATCACTAATACACGGAATGTAAACTTGGCTACACAGGAACTGAATTACAGAACAGAACAGGGTCTCAAATTTAGAAAACCAACTTATTCTTGCTTAAGGGTAAAGGTGAGTTGGGGTGCTGCATAAAACCAGAGATTGAAATGAGCACAGATAAAGTTCCTTAAGCCAAATATGGAATAGACAAGAGCTACTCCTTGCTCAACGAAATGGACTCAACACCCCATATTAAACGCCTAAGAATGTACCTGACTAGTAAGTATCTTAAAACCTATGGATTGCTATGTCTCCGAAAGAGAATCAAGCATGTGTACGGGGCATAAACGCAGCAGTGATAGGATTGGAGAGGTTCGGTGAGCAAATGAAGACCCTTTGAAGTCATATTGCATGGTACCCATTCCACGGGTTTCAACTACCCAGGGTTTAGGTATTCTTCCTTCAGCTAAAACATGCATGTGGAACCCAGAGTATGATCAACCATGTGATCGGGAGACGTGTTCAAATATGTCTCAGTTTTCGTACCCTGGTACTCGGGTGCAACATTCCAGATGCTTTACTAACACTCTCCCGACTTGGAGAGTCAGTCCCTTTAACCTCCTGTTTGGCCCAGTTTGCAATTTCTGTGGAAGATGAACAGGAATAGCGAGAACCAATGAGAGACTAGCTGGAGGTGTCTGGATGGGCAAATTTAACTCTCATTTCCCACCAGGAAGAGGAATTAACCAAAGGCTCAGCGTGCCGGGCCGGAAACAGATTAGGGCCTGAAGCCATCCTGCGGTGTTGCGGCCAGCTCACAAGAAAGCGAGTTGAAGAAAGGAGCTCAGGGGCATTGTAATTCACAAACCTGCAGAGTTATAAATGACAGCTATCGTCCAAAAATAGACTGAAGTAAGGCTGCCAAGAGGACTTGAAAGTGGGGCAGAATTGCAGGAAACCGATTTCAGGAGGTAGACTGGAATTGCATTGAAAGCATAGGAAAAGAGGCAGAACGTCCACAATGATGCACTTGGCCAAAAAGGGCGTATGCGTTTTTTCCTGAATATATTCAGGAAAAAACGCATACGCCCTTTTTGGCCAACCAAGCAAGCTTGCAAAGGAAATCTGCACTACAATGAAGTCTCACTTCCCCCCGGTCAAAAGGGCCATCTGAAAAAAGTGTAAAATCCAGAAAGGCAGGACAGGCCATGGAGAACTGGGAGCCTTGTTATGCTGATGGGCGGGATGTAAATTACCAACAGACACTCAGGAGAAGTGTATGGTGTTTCCTGAAACATCTAAAAAACAAAGCAACAGAGCCTAGGGCACTGCCACTTATGGTCCTATAGCTTAGGGAAATTAAAATCAAAAAGACACAGCCACCCCAAAGTTTGGGATGCCTCTGTTTACAAGAACTTCGTTTACAGTACAAGTTCAACATCGCAGAAAGTGAAAAATGGATAAAGAAGTTGTGGTATTTACTTACAAAGCAATATCACTCAGCAATGAAATCTATGTCATCAGGCCCTTAGCAGCACAATGAGTGGATTCAGGTATGATGATTCTAACTGAAATAAGTCACACAGAAAAAGAAACATCATAAGATATCAGTAATACACGGAATGTAAACTTGGCTACACAGGAACTGAATTACAGAACAGAACAGGGTCTCAAATTTAGAAAACCAACTTATGCTTGCTTAAGGGGAAAGGTGAGTTGGGGTGCTGCATAAAACCAGAGATTGAAATGAGCACAGATAAAGTTCCTTAAGCCAAATATGGAATAGACAAGAGCTACTCCTTGCTCAACGAAATGGACTCAACACCGCATATTAAACGCCTAAGAATGTACCTGACTAGTAAGTATCTTAAAACCTATGGATTGCTATGTCTCCGAAAGAGAATCAAGCATGTGTACAGGGGCATAAACGCAGCAGTGATAGGATTGGAGAGGTTCGTGAGCAAATGAAGACCCTTTGAAGTCATATTGCATGGTACCCATTCCACGGGTTTCAACTACCCAGGTTTAAGGTATTCTTCCTTCAGCTAAAACATGCATGTGGAACCTAGAGTATGATCAACCATGTGATCGGGAGACGTGTTCAAATATGTCTCAGTTTTCGTACCCTGGTACTCTGGTGCAACATTCCAGACGCTTTACTAACACTCTCCCCACTTGGAGAGTCAGTCCCTTTAACCTCCTGTTTGGCCTAGTTTGCAATTTCTGTGGAAGATGAACAGGAATAGCGAGAACCAATGAGAGACTAGCTGGAGGTGTCTGGATGGGCAAATTTAACTCTCATTTCCCACCAGGAAGAGGAATTAACCAAAGGCTCAGCGTGCCGTGCCGAAACCAGATTAGGGCCTGAAGACATCCTGCGGTGTTGCGGCCAGGTCACAAGAAAGCGAGTTGAAGAAAGGAGCTCAGGGGCACTGTAATTCACAAACCTGCAGAGTTATAAATGACAGCTATCGTCCAAAAATACACTGAAGTAAGGCTGCCAAGAGGACTTGAAAGCGGGGCAGAATTGCAGGAAACCGATTTCAGGAGGTAGACTGGAATTGCATTGAAAGCATAGGAAAAGAGGCAGAACGTCCACAATGATGCACTTGGCCAAAAAGGGCGTATGCGTTTTTTCCTGAATATATTCAGGAAAAAACGCATACGCCCTTTTTGGCCAACCAAGCAAACTTGCAAAGGAAATCTGCACTACAATGAAGTCTCACTTCCCCCCGGTCAAAAGGGCCATCTGAAAAAAGTGTAAAATCCAGAAAGGCAGGACAGGCCATGGAGAACTGGGAGCCTTGTTATGCTGATGGGCGGGATGTAAATTGCCAACAACCACTCGGGAGAAGTGTATGGTGTTTCCTGAAACATCTAAAAAACAAAGCAACAGAACCTACGGCACTTCCACTTATGGTCCTCTAGCTTAGGGAAATTAAAATCAAAAAGACACAGCCACCCCAAAGTTTGGGACGCCTCTGTTTACAAGAACCTCGTTTACCGTACAAGTTCAATATCACAGAAAGTGAAAAATGGATAAAGAACTTGTGGTACTTACATACAATGCAGTATCACTCAGCAATGAAATCTGTGTCATCAGGCCCTTAGCAGCACAATGAGTGGATTCAGGTATGATGATTCTAACTGAAATAAGTCACACAGAAAAAGAAACATCATAAGATATCAGTAATACACGGAATGTAAACTTGGCTACACAGGAACTGAATTACAGAACAGAACAGGGTCTCAAATTTAGAAAACCAACTTATGCTTGCTTAAGGGTAAAGGTGAGTTGGGGTGCTGCATAAAACCAGAGATTGAAATGAGCACAGATAAAGTTCCTTAAGCCAAATATGGAATAGACAAGAGCTACTCCTTGCTCAAAGAAATGGACTCAACACCGCATATTAAACGCCTAAGAATGTACCTGACTAGTAAGTATCGTAAAACCTATAGATTGCTATGTCTCCGAAAGAGAATCAAGCATGTGTACAGGGGCATAAACGCAGCAGTGATAGGATTGTAGAGGTTCGGTGAGCAAATGAAGACCCTTTGAAGTCATATTGCATGGTACCCATTCCACGGGTTTCAACTACCCAGGGTTTAGGTATTCTTCCTTCAGCTAAAACATGCATGTGGAACCCAGAGTATGATCAACCATGTGATCGGGAGACGTGTTCAAATATGTCTCAGTTTTCCTCTCCTGGTACTCGGGTGCAACATTCCAGACGCTTTACTAACACTCTCCCCACTTGGAGAGTCAGCGTTTTTAACCTCCTGTTTGGCCCAGTTTGCAATTTCTGCGGAAGATGAACAGGAATAGTGAGAACCAATGAGAGGCTAGCTGGAGGTGTCTGGACGGGCAAATTTAACTCTCATTTCCCACCATGAGGAGGAAATAACCAAAGGCTCAGCGTGCCGTGCCAGAACCAGATTAGGGCCTGAAGCCATCCTGCGGTGTTGCGGCCAGCTCAAAAGAAAGCGAGTTGAAGAAAGGAGCTCAGGGGCACTGTAATTCACAAACCTGCAGAGTTATAAATGACAGCTATCGTCCAAAAATAGACTGAAGTAAGGCTGCCAAGAGGACTTGAAAGCGGGGCAGAATTGCAGGAAACCGATTTCAGGAGGTAGACTGGAATTGCATTGAAAGCATAGGAAAAGAGGCAGAACGTCCACAATGATGCACTTGGCCAAAAAGGGCGTATGCGTTTTTTCCTGAATATATTCAGGAAAAAACGCATACGCCCTTTTTGGCCAACCAAGCAAGCTTGCAAAGGAAATCTGCACTACAATGAAGTCTCACTTCCCCCCGGTCAAAAGGGCCATCTGAAAAAAGGGTAAAATCCAGAAAGGCAGGACAGGCCATGGAGAACTGGGAGCCTTGTTATGCTGATGGGCGGGATGTAAATTGCCAACAACCCCTCGGGAGAAGTGTATGGTGATTCCTGAAACATCTAAAAAACAAAGCAACAGAACCTAGGGCACTTCCACTTATGGTCCTATAGCTTAGGGAAATTAAAATCAAAAAGACACAGCCACCCCAAAGTTTGGAACGGCTCTGTTTACAAGAACCTCGTTTACAGTACAAGTTCAACATCGCAGAAAGTGAAAAATGGATAAAGAAGTTGTGGTATTTACTTACAAAGCAATATCACTCAGCAATGAAATCTGTGTCATCAGGCCCTTAGCAGCACAATCAGTGGACTCAGGTATGATGATTCTAACCGAAATAAGTCACACAGAAAAAGAAACATCATAAGATATCAGTAATACACGGAATGTAAACTTGGCTACACAGGAACTGAATTACAGAACAGAACAGGGTCTCAAATTTAGAAAACCAACTTATTCTTGCTTAAGGGTAAAGGTGAGTTGGGGTGCTGCATAAAACCAGAGATTGAAATGAGCACAGATAAAGTTC
The DNA here is from genome assembly GCF_951394435.1 of Stenella coeruleoalba. NCBI lineage: Eukaryota > Metazoa > Chordata > Mammalia > Artiodactyla > Delphinidae > Stenella > Stenella coeruleoalba. The sequence goes on from NW_027646214.1 coordinate 705,538, forward strand.
CTTAAGCCAAATATGGAATAGACAAGAGCTACTCCTTGCTCAACGAAATGGACTCAACACCCCATATTAAACGCCTAAGAATGTACCTGACTAGTAAGTATCTTAAAACCTATGGATTGCTATGTCTCCGAAAGAGAATCAAGCATGTGTACAGGGGCATAAACGCAGCAGTGATAGGATTGTAGAGGTTCGGTGAGCAAATGAAGACCCTTTGAAGTCATATTGCATGGTACCCATTCCACGGGTTTCAACTACCCAGGTTTAAGGTATTCTTCCTTCAGCTAAAACATGCATGTGGAACCTAGAGTATGATCAACCATGTGATCGGGAGACGTGTTCTAATATGTCTCAGTTTTCCTCCCCTGGTACTCGGGTGCAACATTCCAGACGCTTTACTAACACTCTCCCCACTTGGAGAGTCAGTCCCTTTAACCTCCTGTTTGGCCCAGTTTGCAATTTCTGCGGAAGATGAACAGGAATAGCGAGAACCAATGAGAGGCTAGCTGGAGGTGTCTGGACGGGCAAATTTAACTCTCATTTCCCACCAGGAAGAGGAATTAACCAAAGGCTCAGCGTGCCTGGCCGGAACCAGATTAGGGCCTGAAGCCATCCTGCGGTGTTGCGGCCAGGTCACAAGAAAGCGAGTTGAAGAAAGGAGCTCAGGGGCACTGTAATTCACAAACCTGCAGACTTATAAATGACAGCTATCGTCCAAAAATACACTGAAGTAAGGCTGCCAAGAGGACTTGAAAGCGGGGCAGAATTGCAGGAAACCGATTTCAGGAGGTAGACTGGAATTGCATTGAAAGCATAGGAAAAGAGGCAGAACATCCACAATGATGCACTTGGCCAAAAAGGGCGTATGCGTTTTTTCCTGAATATATTCAGGAAAAAACGCATACGCCCTTTTTGGCCAACCAAGCAAGCTTGCAAAGGGAATCTGCACTACAATGAAGTCTCACTTCCCCCCGGTCAAAAGGGCCATCTGAAAAAAGTGTAAAATCCAGAAAGGCAGGACAGGCCATGGAGAACTGGGAGCCTTGTTATGCTGATGGGCGGGATGTAAATTGCCAACAGACACTCGGGAGAAGTGTATGGTGTTTCCTGAAACATCTAAAAAACAAAGCAACAGAGCCTAGGGCACTGCCACTTATGGTCCTATAGCTTAGGGAAATTAAAATCAAAAAGACACAGCCACCCCAAAGTTTGGGATGCCTCTGTTTACAAGAACTTCGTTTACAGTACAAGTTCAACATCGCAGAAAGTGAAAAATGGATAAAGAAGTTGTGGTATTTACTTACAAAGCAATATCACTCAGCAATGAAATCTATGTCATCAGGCCCTTAGCATCACAATGAGTGGATTCAGTTATGATGATTCTAACTGAAATAAGTCACACAGAAAAAGAAACATCATAAGATATCAGTAATACACGGAATGTAAACTTGGCTACACAGGAACTGAATTACAGAACACAACAGGGTCTCAAATTTAGAAAACCAACTTATGCTTGCTTAAGGGGAAAGGTGAGTTGGGGTGCTGAATAAAACCAGAGATTGAAATGAGCACAGATAAAGTTCCTTAAGTCAAATATGGAATAGACAAGAGCTACTCCTTGCTCAACGAAATGGACTCAACACCGCATATTAAACGCCTAAGAATGTACCTGACTAGTAAGTATCTTAAAACCTATGGATTGCTATGTCTCCAAAAGAGAATCAAGCATGTGTACAGGGGCATAAACGCAGCAGTGATAGGATTGGAGAGGTTCGGTGAGCAAATGAAGACCCTTTGAATTCATATTGCATGGTACCCATTACACGGGTCTCAACTATCCAGGTTTAAGGTATTCTTCCTTCAGCTAAAACTTGCATGTGGAACCCAAGTATGATCAACCATGTGAACGGGAGACGTGTTCAAATATGTCTCAGTTTTCCTCCCCTGGTACTCGGGTGCAACATTCCAGACACTTTACTAACACTCTCCCCACTTGGAGAGTCAGCGCCTTTAACCTCCTGTTTGGCCCAGTTTGCAATTTCTGCGGAAGATGAACAGGAATAGCGAGAACCAATGAGAGACTAGCTGGAGGTGTCTGGACGGGCAAATTTAACTCTCATTTCCCACCAGGAAGAGGAAATAACCAAAGGCTCAGCGTGCCGTGCCGGAACCAGATTAGGGCCTGAAGCCATCCTGCGGTGTTGCGGCCAGGTCACAAGAAAGCGAGTTGAAGAAAGGAGCTCAGGGGCACTGTAATTCACAAACCTGCAGAGTTATAAATGACAGCTATCGTCCAAAAATAGACTGAAGTAAGGCTGCCAAGAGGACTTGAAAGCGGGGCAGAATTGCAGGAAACCGATTTCAGGAGGTAGACTGGAATTGCATTGAAATCATAGGAAAAGAGGCAGAACGTCCACAATGATGCACTTGGCCAAAAAGGGCGTATGCGTTTTTTCCTGAATATATTCAGGAAAAAACGCATACGCCCTTTTTGGCCAACCAAGCAAGCTTGCAAAGGAAATCTGCACTACAATGAAGTCTCACTTCCCCCCGGTCAAAAGGGCCATCTGAAAAAAGTGTAAAATCCAGAAAGGCAGGACAGGCCATGGAGAACTGGGAGCATTGTTATGCTGATGGGCGGGATGTAAATTGCCAACAACCACTCGGGAGAACTGTATGGTGTTTCCTGAAACATCTAAAAAACAAAGCAACAGAACCTAGGGCACTTCCACTTATGGTCCTATAGCTTAGGGAAATTAAAATCAAAAAGACACAGCCACCCCAAAGTTTGGAACGGCTCTGTTTACAAGAACCTCGTTTACAGTACAAGTTCAACATCGCAGAAAGTGAAAAATGGATAAAGAACTTGTGGTACTTACGTACAATGCAGTATCACTCAGCAATGAAATCTATGTCATCAGGCCCGTAGCAGCATAATGAGTGGATTCAGGTACGATGATTCTAACTGAAATAAGTCACACAGAAAAAGAAACATCATAAGATATCACTAATACACGGAATGTAAACTTGGCTATACAGGAACTGAATTACAGAACAGAATAGGGTCTCAAATTTAGAAAACCAACTTATGCTTGCTTAAGGGGAAAGGTGAGTTGGGGTGCTGCATAAAACCAGAGATTGAAATGAGCACAGATAAAGTTCCTTAAGCCAAATATGGAATAGACAAGAGCTACTCCTTGCTCAACGAAATGGACTCAAAACCCCATATTAAATGCCTAAGAATGTACCTGACTAGTAAGTATCTTAAAACCTATGGATTGCTATGCCTGCAAAAGAGAATAAAGCATGTGTACAGGGGCATAAACGCAGCAGTGATAGGATTGGAGAGGTTCGGTGAGCAAATGAAGACCCTTTGAAGTCATATTGCATGGTACCCATTACACGGGTCTCAACTCTCCAGGTTTAAGGTATTCTTCCTTCAGCTAAAACATGCATGTGGAACCCAGAGTATGATCAACCATGTGAACGGGAGACGTGTTCAAATATGTCTCAGTTTTCCTCCCCTGGTACTCGGGTGCAACATTCCAGACGCCTTACTAGCACTCTCCCGACTTGGAGAGTCAGTCCCTTTAACCTCCTGTTTGGCCCAGTTTGCAATTTCTGCGGAAGATGAACAGGAATAGCGAGAACCAATGAGAGGCTAGCTGGAGGTGTCTGGACGGGCAAATTTAACTCTCATTTCCCACCAGGAAGAGGAATTAACCAAAGGCTCAGCATGCCGGGCCGGAACCAGATTAGGGTCTGAAGCCATCCTGCGGTGTTGCGGCCAGCTCACAAGAAAGCGAGTTGAAGAAAGGAGCTCAGGGGCACTGCAATTGACAAACCAGCAGAGTTATAAATGACAGCTATCGTCCAAAAATAGACTGAAGTAAGGCTGCCAAGAGGACTTGAAAGTGGGGCAGAATTGCAGGAAACCGATTTCAGGAGGTAGACTGGAATTGCATTGAAAGCATAGGAAAAGAGGCAGAACGTCCACAATGATGCACCTGGCCAAAAAGGGCGTATGCGTTTTTTCCTGAATATATTCAGGAAAAAACGCATACGCCCTTTTTGGCCAACCAAGCAAGCTTGCAAAGGAAATCTGCACTACAATGAAGTCTCACTTCCCCCCGGTCAAAAGGGCCATCTGAAAAAAGTGTAAAATCCAGAAAGGCAACAGGCCGTGGAGAACTGGGAGCCTTGTTATGCTGATGGGTGGGATGTAAATTGCCAACAGCCACTCCGGAGAAGTGTATGGTGTTTCCTGAAACATCTAAAAAACAAAGCAACAGAGCCTAGTGCACTTCCACTTATGGTCCTATAGCTTAGGGAAATTAAAATCAAAAAGACACAGCCACCCCAAAGTTTGGGACGCCTCTGTTTACAAGAACCTCGTTTACCGTACAAGTTCAATATCACAGAAAGTGAAAAATGGATAAAGAATTTGTGGTACTCATGTACAAAGCAATATCACTCAGCAATGAAATCTATGTCACCAGGCCCGTAGCAGCATAATGAGTGGATTCGGGTATGGTGATTCTAACTGAAATAAGTCTAACAGAAAAAGAAACATCAAAAAATATCACTAATACATGGAATTTAAACTTGGCTACAGAGGAACTGAATTACAAAACAGAACAGGGTCTCAAATTTAGAAAACCAACTTATGCTTGCTTAAGTGGAAAGGTGAGTTGGGGTGCTGCATAAAACCAGAGACTGAAATGAGCAAAGATAAAGTTCCTTAAGCCAAATATGGAATAGGCAAGAGCTACTCGTTGCTCAACGAAATGGACTCCACACCCCATATTAAACGCCTAAGAATGTACCTGACTAGTAAGTATCTTAAAACCTATGGATTGCTATGTCTCCAAAAGAGAATCAAGCGTGTGTACAAGGGTCATAAACGCAGCAGTGATAGGATTGGAGAGATTCGGTGAGCAAATGAAGACCCTTTGAAGTCATATTGCATGGTACCCATTCCACGGGTCTCAACTCTCCAGGTTTAAGGTATTCTTTCTTCAGTTAAAACATGCATGTGGAACCCAGAGTATGATCAACCGTGTGATCGGGAGACATGTTCAAATATGTCTCAGTTTTCATAACCTGGTACTTCGGTGCAACATTCCAGACGCTTTACTAACACTCCCCCACTTGGAGAGTCAGTCCCTTTAACCTCCTGTTTGGCCCAGTTTGCAATTTCTGCGGAAGATGTACAGGAATAGGGAGAACCAATGAGAGACAAGCGGGAGGTGTCTGGATTGGCAAATTTAACTCTAATTTCCCACCAGGAAGAGGAATTAACCAAAGGCTCAGCGTGCCATGCCGGAACCAGATTAGGGCGTGAAGCCATCCTGCGGTGTTGCGGCCAGGTCACAAGAAAGCGAGTTGAAGAAAGGAGCTCAGGGGCACTGTAATTCACAAACCTGCAGAGTTATAAATGACAGCTATCGTCCAAAAATAGACTGAAGTAAGGCTGCCAAGAGGACTTGAAAGCGGGGCAGAATTGCAGGAAACCGATTTCAGGAGGTAGACTGGAATTGCATTGAAAGCATAGGAAAAGAGGCAGAACGTCCACAATGATGCACTTGGCCAAAAAGGGCGTATGCGTTTTTTCCTGAATATATTCAGGAAAAAACGCATACGCCCTTTTTGGCCAACCAAGCAAGCTTGCAAAGGAAATCTGCACTACAATGAAGTCTCACTTCCCCCCGGTCAAAAGGGCCATCTGAAAAAAGTGTAAAATCCAGAAAGGCAGGACAGGCCATGGAGAACTGGGAGCCTTGTTATGCTGATGGGCGGGATGTAAATTGCCAACAACCACTAGGGAGAAGTGTATGGTGTTTCCTGAAACATCTAAAAAACAAAGCAACAGAGCCTAGGGCACTGCCACTTATGGTCCTATAGCTTAGGGAAATTAAAATCAAAAAGACACAGCCACCCCAAAGTTTGGGACGCCTATGTTTACAAGAACCTCGTTTACCATACAAGTTCAATATCACAGAAAGTGAAAAATGGATAAAGAACTTGTGGTACTTACGTACAATGCAATATCACTCAGCAATGAAATCTATGTCAGCAGGCCCGTAGCAGCATAATGAGTGGATTCAGGTACGATGATTCTAACTGAAATAAGTCACACAGAAAAAGAAACATCAAAAGATATCACTAATACACGGAATGTAAACTTGGCTACACAGGAACTGAATTCCAAAACAGAACAGTGTCTCAAATTTAGAAAACCAACTTCTGCTTGCTTAAGGGTAAAGGTGAGTTGGGGTGCTGCATAAAACCAGAGATTGAAATGAGCACAGATAAAGTTCCTTAAGCCAAATATGGAATAGACAAGAGCTACTCCTTGCTCAACGAAATGGACTCAACACCCCATATTAAACGCCTAAGAATGTACCTGACTAGTAAGTATCTTAAAACCTAGGGATTGCTATGTCTCCGAAAGAGAATCAAGCGTGTGTACTGGGGCATAAATGCAGCAGTGATAGGATAGGAGAGTTTCGGTGAGCAAATGAAGACCCTTTGAAGTCATATTGCATGGTACCCATTCCATGGGTCTCAACTCTCCAGGTTTAAGGTATTCTTCCTTCAGCTAAAACATGCATGTGGAACCCAGAGTATGATCAACCGTGTGATCGGGAGACGTGTTCAAATATGTCTCAGTTTTCATACCCTGGTACTCGGGTGCAACATTCCAGACGCTTTACTAACACTCTCCCGACTTGGACAGTCAGTGCCTTTAACCTCCTGTTTGGCCCAGTTTGCAATTTCTGCGGAAGATGAACAGGAATAGGGAGAACCAATGAGAGACTAGCTGGAGGTGTCTGGACGGGCAAATTTAACTCTCATTTCCCACTAGGAAGAGGAATTAACCAAAGGCTCAGCGTGCCGTGGCGGAAACAGATTAGGGCCTGAAGCCATCCTGCAGTGTTGCGGCCAGCTCACAAGAAAGTGAGTTGAAGAAAGGAGCTCAGGGGCTCTGTAATTCACAAACCTGCAGAGTTATAAATGACAGCTATCGTCCAAAAATATACTGAAGTAAGGCTGCCAAGAGGACTTGAAAGTGGGGCAGAATTGCAGGATACCGATTTCAGGAGGTAGACTGGAATTGCATTGAAAGCGTAGGAAAAGAGGCAGAACGTCCACAATGATGCACTTTGCCAAAAGGGCATATGCGTTTTTTCCTGAATATATTCAGGAAAAAACGCATACGCCCTTTTTGGCCAACCAAGCAAGCTTGCAAAGGAAATCTGCACTACAATGAAGTCTCACTTCCCCCCGGTCAAAAGGGCCATCAGAATAAAGTGTAAAATCCAGAAAGGCAGGACAGGCCATGGAGAACTGGGAGCCTTGTTATGCTGATGGGCGGGATGTAAATTGCCAACAGACACTCGGGAGAAGTGTATGGTGTTTCCTGAAACATCTAAAAAACAAAGCAACAGAGCCTAGTGCACTTCCACTTATGGTCCTATAGCTTAGGGAAATTAAAATCAAAAAGACACAGCCACCCCAAAGTTTGGGACGTCTCTGTTTACAAGAACCTCGTTTACCGTACAAGTTCAATATCACAGAAAGTGAAAAATGGATAAAGAATTTGTGGTACTCATGTACAAAGCAATATCACTCAGCAATGAAATCTATGTCACCAGGCCCGTAGCAGCATAATGAGTGGATTCGGGTATGGTGATTCTAACTGAAATAAGTCTAACAGAAAAAGAAACATCAAAAAATATCACTAATACATGGAATTTAAACTTGGCTACAGAGGAACTGAATTACAAAACAGAACAGGGTCTCAAATTTAGAAAACCAACTTATGCTTGCTTTAGTGGAAAGGTGAGTTGGGGTGCTGCATAAAACCAGAGACTGAAATGAGCAAAGATAAAGTTCCTTAAGCCAAATATGGAATAGACAAGAGCTACTCGTTGCTCAACGAAATGGACTCCACACCCCATATTAAACGCCTAAGAATGTACCTGACTAGTAAGTATCTTAAAACCTATGGATTGCTATGTCTCCAAAAGAGAATCAAGCGTGTGTACAAGGGTCATAAACGCAGCAGTGATAGGATTGGAGAGATTCGGTGAGCAAATGAAGACCCTTTGAAGTCATATTGCATGGTACCCATTTCACGGGTCTCAACTCTCCAGGTTTAAGGTATTCTTTCTTCAGCTAAAACATGCATGTGGAACCCAGAGTATGATCAACCGTGTGATCGGGAGACATGTTCAAATATGTCTCAGTTTTCATAGCCTGGTACTTCGGTGCAACATTCCAGACGCTTTACTAACACTCTCCCCACTTGGAGAGTCAGTGCCTTTAACCTCCTGTTTGGCCCAGTTTGCAATTTCTGCGGAAGATGTACAGGAATAGGGAGGACCAATGAGAGACAAGCGGGAGGTGTCTGGATTGGCAAATTTAACTCTAATTTCCCACCAGGAAGAGGAATTAACCAAAGGCTCAGCGTGCCATGCCGGAACCAGATTAGGGCCTGAAGCCATCCTGCGGTGTTGCGGCCAGGTCACAAGAAAGCGAGTTGAAGAAAGGAGCTCAGGGGCACTGTAATTCACAAACCTGCAGAGTTATAAATGACAGCTATCGTCCAAAAATAGACTGAAGTAAGGCTGCCAAGAGGACTTGAAAGCGGGGCAGAATTGCAGGAAACCGATTTCAGGAGGTAGACTGGAATTGCATTGAAAGCATAGGAAAAGAGGCAGAACGTCCACAATGATGCACTTGGCCAAAAAGGGCGTATGCGTTTTTTCCTGAATATATTCAGGAAAAAACGCATACGCCCTTTTTGGCCAACCAAGCAAGCTTGCAAAGGAAATCTGCACTACAATGAAGTCTCACTTCCCCCCGGTCAAAAGGGCCATCTGAAAAAAGTGTAAAATCCAGAAAGGCAGGACAGGCCATGGAGAACTGGGAGCCTTGTTATGCTGATGGGCGGGATGTAAATTGCCAACAACCACTCGGGAGAAGTGTATGGTGTTTCCTGAAACATCTAAAAAACAAAGCAACAGAGCCTAGGGCACTGCCACTTATGGTCCTATAGCTTAGGGAAATTAAAATCAAAAAGACACAGCCACCCCAAAGTTTGGGACGCCTATGTTTACAAGAACCTCGTTTACCATACAAGTTCAATATCACAGAAAGTGAAAAATGGATAAAGAACTTGTGGTACTTACGTACAATGCAATATCACTCAGCAATGAAATCTATGTCAGCAGGCCCGTAGCAGCATAATGAGTGGATTCAGGTACGATGATTCTAACTGAAATAAGTCACACAGAAAAAGAAACATCAAAAGATATCACTAATACACGGAATGTAAACTTGGCTACACAGGAACTGAATTCCAAAACAGAACAGTGTCTCAAATTTAGAAAACCAACTTCTGCTTGCTTAAGGGTAAAGGTGAGTTGGGGTGCTGCATAAAACCAGAGATTGAAATGAGCACAGATAAAGTTCCTTAAGCCAAATATGGAATAGACAAGAGCTACTCCTTGCTCAACGAAATGGACTCAACACCCCATATTAAACGCCTAAGAATGTACCTGACTAGTAAGTATCTTAAAACCTAGGGATTGCTATGTCTCCGAAAGAGAATCAAGCGTGTGTACTGGGGCATAAATGCAGCAGTGATAGGATAGGAGAGGTTCGGTGAGCAAATGAAGACCCTTTGAAGTCATATTGCATGGTACCCATTCCATGGGTCTCAACTCTCCAGGTTTAAGGTATTCTTCCTTCAGCTAAAACATGCATGTGGAACCCAGAGTATGATCAACCGTGTGATCGGGAGACGTGTTCAAATATGTCTCAGTTTTCATACCCTGGTACTCGGGTGCAACATTCCAGACGCTTTACTAACACTCTCCCGACTTGGACAGTCAGTGCCTTTAACCTCCTGTTTGGCCCAGTTTGCAATTTCTGCGGAAGATGAACAGGAATAGGGAGAACCAATGAGAGACTAGCTGGAGGTGTCTGGACGGGCAAATTTAACTCTCATTTCCCACTAGGAAGAGGAATTAACCAAAGGCTCAGCGTGCCGTGGCGGAAACAGATTAGGGCCTGAAGCCATCCTGCAGTGTTGCGGCCAGCTCACAAGAAAGTGAGTTGAAGAAAGGAGCTCAGGGGCTCTGTAATTCACAAACCTGCAGAGTTATAAATGACAGCTATCGTCCAAAAATATACTGAAGTAAGGCTGCCAAGAGGACATGAAAGCGGGGCAGAATTGCAGGAAACCGATTTCAGGAGGTAGACTGGAATTGCATTGAAAGCGTAGGAAAAGAGGCAGAACGTCCACAATGATGCACTTTGCCAAAAGGGCATATGCGTTTTTTCCTGAATATATTCAGGAAAAAACGCATACGCCCTTTTTGGCCAACCAAGCAAGCTTGCAAAGGAAATCTGCACTACAATGAAGTCTCACTTCCCCCCGGTCAAAAGGGCCATCAGAATAAAGTGTAAAATCCAGAAAGGCAGGACAGGCCATGGAGAACTGGGAGCCTTGTTATGCTGATGGGCGGGATGTAAATTGCCAACAGACACTCGGGAGAAGTGTATGGTGTTTCCTGAAACATCTAAAAAACAAAGCAACAGAGCCTAGGGCACTTCCACTTATGGTCCTATAGCTTAGGGAAATTAATATCAAAAAGACACAGCAACCCCAAAATTTGGGACGGCTCTTTTTACAGGAATCTCTTCTACGGCACAAGTTAAATATCCCAGAGAGCAAATAATGGATAAAGAAGTTGCGGTACTTCTGTACAACAGAATACCACTCAGCAATGAAATCTATGTCACCAGGCCCGTACCAGCATAATGAGTGGATTGAGGCACGATGATTCTAAGTGAAATAAGTCACACAGAAAAAGAAACATCATAAGGTATCACTAATACACGGAATGTGAACTTGGCTACACATGAACTGAATTACAAAACAGAACAGGGTCTCAAGTTTAGAAAACCAACTTATGCCTGCTTAAGGGGGAAGGTGAGTTGGGGTGCTACATAAAAGCAGAGTTTGAAATTAGCACAGATACCGTTCCATAAGCCAAATATGTAATAGACAAGAGCTACCCCTTGCTCAACGAAATGGATTCAACAATGAGGTATCACCTCACACCTGGTAGAATAGGCATCATTGAAAATCTACAAACAAAAAATGCTGGAAAGGGTGTGGAGAAAAGGAACCCTCTTCCACTATTGTTGGGAATATAAATTGATACAGTCATTATGGAGAACAATATGGAATTTCTTAAGAAACTAACAATAGAATTACCATATGATACAGCAATCCCAGTACTGGACATATACCCAGACAAAACCATAAATCAAAAAGAGTCATTCACCGCAATGTTCATTGCATCACTATTTACAATATCGAGGTAATGGAAGCAACCTAAATGCCCACAGACAGACGAATGCATAAAGCTGTGGTACATATATAAAATGGAATATTACTAAGCCATGAAAAGGAATGAAATTGGGTCATTTGTAGAGACGTCGATGGATCTAGAGACTGTCATACAGAGTGAAGTAAGTCAGAAAGAGAAAAACAAATCTTGTATATTCATGCATATATGTGGAACCTAGAAAAACTGTACAGATTAACCATTTTGCAAGGCATAAACAGAGCAACAGATGTAGACAACAAACGTATGGACAACAAGGGGGGAAAGCTGTTGGGGGGGTGGTGGTGGGAGGAGTTGAGAGACTGGGATTGGCATGTATACATTTATATGTATAAAATAGATAACCAATAAGAACCTGCTGTATAAAAATATAAAATAAAATTCAAAATTAAAAAGAAGTAAAATTTAAAAAATAAAACAGAAAAAACAATTATTCCCTGCACATACATGTATTTATATGAATAAATTATTTCCATGCTTATATCTGTAAATACAAAAAAGAGGAATAAAATCTACCTTGAACCAAAAACGAAAAAGAGAAAAAAAACACAGAACCCACCAGTTCCACAGAGGAAAACCGTATCAGGGCACTTGCTCCAGTTGTAAACAATTCTGAAGTTGGTCAGTGGTGGGGAATCGTCTCCCATTCAGCCAGCAGCCCCCACGCAACAAGCGTCCTCATTGCAAAGCTGGGGCACCGTGCCGAGGCATCTGTGAGTAAACGTGAGCTGAGCCCCAGGCCAGTTGCTGCTGAACTATTCCCACCCGTCCCAGGTAAAACACCTGAATATATACAAGGACTTGAAAGCCTAGAGGAAGGGCCATAGAGCCACACGAGTGACAGCATGCCGGCCGACTTGGTGCCTGCAGGCCAGCCAGGATGGTCCTGGCCCTGGGTGCTCTTCTGGAAGATTTCCATTTCCCTGCCTGAGATACCCGTCCTGTCCCTGCCCCCACTGCTTTTTTCCTTCCTCACCTCTGCCCAGGGAGAAATTCCAGCAGCAGGTATGGGTGACACATCCTCTTCTTTAGCAGGTGGCAGCCTGGCAACTGCTGCAGAAAGTCCAGCAGAGCCCCACTCACACTGGGCCACCCACAAAGCCGTGGCCTCTCACTCCCTCCCACCAGCCCAGCCCCGAGACTGCTGACAGGGCAGAGAAAATGGCGTCAGGCACGGCTGCAGGGGCTCTTGCTGCCTGGAGTGGTATTTATATTGATCTCAACCCAGGCACACCTGGGGAGGGCTGGCCGGCACGGTAAGGCTGCCCAGGTCAGCCAATCATCACCCCTCAGGGGCTCACAGTTGCAGAAAATGGAACTTGCTGAACCGGCCAGGTCCAAGGAACAGGTGTGGGCTCCTGAGAGTCAGGATAGACAAGGGGCTGCAGCTTTGGCTTGTTTTCTAATCATTTTATCTGGCCCATGAGTGGGAGACAACTTCAAGAAAACCCTCTCCTAATGAGAGGAACCCAGGAGTCAGGCAGAGGAGGGGTGGGTGGTGGTTGGAGACAGAGGCCTGGTGCCCCGGGTGCAGTGGAAGTCTCTGGAAGACCAGGTGGAGGGAGGCCTCACGGAGTGATGCCCAGGGTCACAGACCTGTCGCAGCTGCTGTTTGTTAGTTCAAGTCCTGCTCTGAGGTGCTCTGTGTCAGCTCTGAGCGACAGGTGAGCTGGGGGTGCTCTGCAATGAGGGCTATGTGCACGGTTCCTGTGTGCCCAGCCCTGCCACGGTACCTGCAAGGGTAGCTCTGTATCCTGGGAGGGGCCTGACCACGAGAGCCCCGTGGGCTGGGGTGGGGGTGGGGTACCTGCCCAGGTGAGCTCCATATTCTGGGATTGGTCTGACCACGAGAGCCCCATGGGCTGCTGGGGACCTGGTAAAGGATGTCAGGACAGTCAGTGAAGCCACCGAGGATATACCTCCAGTTGCTCCTAATTCCTACACCCTGCTGGTCATTCTACCAACCACCAGGACATGGTATTCTGTATTAGTCTTCAATGATGCCTTCTTTTGTATTCCATTAGTCCCAGAGTCACAAGAAATTTTGGCTTGTGAGTGGCAGGACTCAACATACAACTAAAACAATACTTCCGGGCCGTCTGGCCCCAAGGGTGCAAAAATTCCCACACCATCTTTGGGGAAAGCTTAGCTAAAGACCTAAAAGTTCTACCTCTGGAAAAGGAAACCCTCCTTCAATATGCAGACGACATTCTGATCACCAGCCCTACTAAGGAGGCCTCTGAACTACCAAGCCAATAAAGGATAGAAGTTGTCCAAGAAAAAGCTCAAATATCACAGACTGCGGTGACCTGCCTGGGCTTCATTCTCACAGAAGGTCAGAGAAGCCCATCCCAGGAAAGGGAAGAAACCATTTTCAGCCTTACCCCTTTCTAAAACTAGAAGACAGCTTAGGGGTTCCTGGGGAGGCCAGGGTTTGCTGCTTCTGGATCCCTAACTACAGTCTACTAGCTGGGCCTCTATATGAAACACTGAAAGGAAAAGATGATGATCCTTTTGAATAGAATCCAGAAGTGGCCTTTCAAGAATGGAAAGAGCAGTCAATTCAGACCCTTGCCCTGGAACTCCCTAATTTAGCTAAACCCTTTGACCTTTACATTCCCGGTGAAAGGTGAATCGCCATTGGAGAATTAGTGCAAAAACTGGGACCACTTGAAATGGAACAATGCAAGAATGCCATCCAGGTAGGATAAACTACGGTCACTAAGGGGCTTGGCCCACTGCCACATCTGGCCAAGATACTGGCGGTATCTAAAAACCTGGAAATCAGCAGCCCAAAAGGCCACCTCCCTCCTAAGGGAAAAGGACCCCACGTGGTGATCCTAACCACCAACCATGCCCTGAAGTTGCAGGGTTCGCTCCGTGGGCACACCGACCTCGAGTGAGGAGGCCCTCCAACTCCAACATCCAGAGAGATAACCGGGGGCAACAGGGCACCATGACGACTCGTGTGAACATCACTTGACCTGGAGTTTCTCTCATAAAACAACAAGAGTGTGTCCCAAAAGAGTAGACTACTGCTTGCAGGACTTACTGCACCCAGAGGGGAGCTAATAATCTTGGCGGGGGAACAGTATACCACACTGTCACCATAGAAAAGCCTACAGACACCGTGATGATGGTGGCCAATAAGACCGGCTGGACTCCTGTTTACTTCAAAAGGCTGTTGACTCAGTAGCCATCATGGTCCTTGATCACCACTGACCCTGGACTGTCTGGGAGTTGAGCGGGCAGGGCTCTGACACCTGGTGCTGTTTGTACGTTAATTCAGGGGCCTAACTGAAGAAAGCGCAGACTACTGGTCAGAGCATCTAGGCTGGCAGAGACGGTCAGCCTAAGGTGGCCGAACAAATGTGGGGCGGGGTGAAACCGGCCCCCACAGCGTCTCTGCACATCTCTTTCCTGGACCCTTAAAGGTCATTAGAATCTATAACACTTCCAATGCTGGTGCTCAGGTGGACGAGCAGGGAGGCAGGGGTCCTGGGGACAATCAACGTCACCGGGAGGCTGCTGGGGAGAAGCTCTGACCCTCGCCCCAGGGTATGAGGGCTCCCAACTCAGCACTCAGCAGTTACAGAAGAAGGGTCTGCACCCTCAGCACTCCAAGAATGAGGAACGGGACAAAAGGCAGAGGAGGGGTTTGTCCCCAGCAAAGCCCATTAAAAATCCCTGGGAGATAAAAATAGAATCTGGGCAATAAAGTCAAGTCTAACCTTTTTTATCCTTTGTGCTTTGTCTAATTTCACGTGCTCCTAGGGTCCCGCATGCAGAGGTTCTACACCCGGCACTTCAGACCAGATTTCCTAGTGCAGAATGGCTGGGTCGACACCTCAGCTCCTGGGGCCCAGTGCAGACTCCACGATATAGAGCCTGAGCTACAGCCAACCTGGCCCTCGAGAGCTCCGCCGCCTCCCTCCCTCCCACTGACTCTGACAGGATCTCTACACAGCAGCCCAGCCCACAGCCCACGGGGTAGTGCATGCTCTCACCTCTCCATTCTCTGATCAAAATATAAAGTTTCTTTTGCTTGTGAACCAAACTCAGTCTCGATCTCTTGGCCCCAATGACACTGGGCAGGGGGACACTTGTTGGGGTCCACTCTGGAGGATCAATAACAGAAATTGAGACTATTGTAACCTCAATGAACAGATGTGTGAGCCAAACTGTAGTTAACATAGAACAGTGTATAAGGCTCGGGTAAAATAAGATGTTTTTAACACTTCCATTTGATATTTCCATCACTTTTTATAAGCAAGTTCAGTGAAAAGGTTTGTCTTATTTGTCAGGTCAATATTAGAGAAACGAAGTGATTTCTTTCCAAGGATGTACAGCTAATAATCTTGGTTAAACCTTCAATCTTGTTTTAAATGCTTTTCCATTGAAAATGATACCTCTCTTTCAGCTCCCCCATTTCTGAGAAGTATAAAATCTTATAATTTATTATTACCAAAGGGGAAAGGTGGGAGGAGGGATAAATTAACAGTTTGGAATGAACACATACACACTGCTATGTATAAAATAGATCATCAACAAGGAACTACTGTATAGCACAGGGAACTACACTCAACATTTTGCAATAACCTATAAGGGGAAATAATCTGAAAAAGAATAGATATTTTTATTGACATCATCTATCAATGACAGTTAAAGTGTAGCCTAAGGGAAGCTGGTGGTGAGTGCTTCTGACCCTGAAGACTTCAATCATCTAAAGTTTGGACTCTGCCTACTCCCCAAGGCCCTTAATGAACATATGTGTAGCCGTAGCTTAAAAACTTCCCCAGTTTGGGTTTCGGGGAGACACTGATTTTGAAAAAGCCCTGGTGTTCTCCTTACATGAATGGGACTCTTCCTACTGCTAAAACATGTCTGTCACACCCAGAGGATGGTATACCGTCTGATCGGGAAGAGTTTGGAAAAGGCATCTCATCTCCTCATCTCCTGGTGCTCGGGTTCACCCCTCCAGCGTCTTTACTAACAGTCTCCCCACTTGGAGATGTCAGCACTGTCAACATCCTGTTGCGTACAGTTTGGAATTTGTCCAGAGGATGAAGCGGAAGGATGAGGAACAATGAGAGACAAGTCCTAGGTGTTCAGACAGGCACATGTCACTCTAATTTCCAATCAGGAAGACGAATTGACCAAAGGCTAGGGTTGCCCATGGAAACAGTATAGGGCTTGAGGAAATCCCGCTGCTTTGTGGCCAGTTCCCATAAACACGAGTTGAACAATGGAACTCAGGGGCAGTAAAATTCACAAAACTGCAGAGTTGAAAATATCCATCACTGAAAAATGTCTTGAGGAAAGTCAGAGAAAAGGACTTGTAAGCAAGGGAGAATGGCAGGAAAGGGATTTGAGGAGGTAGAAAGGACTCGCCATTAAGCACAAGAAAAGGAGCTGAACATTGCCAACATTGCAGTTGGCCAAAAAGGGTGTATGCGTTCTTTTCTGTATATATTCAAGAAAAGGGCATACACTTTTTTAGCCAACCAAACAGGTGGGCACTGGAAGTCAATACTACAAAAGATATCACTTCGCATCAGTCAGAAGAGCTATCCTCATAAAGCGTAAACAACAGAAATGCAGGACAGGGCAACGAGAAGAGGGAGCCCTGTGAGACTTATAGTGGAAATGTATATTGCCAACGGCCATTCTGGAGAAGTGTATTGTGTTTACTAAAGCATCTAAAAAATGAGCTACAGAGCATAGGGCACTTGCACTCATGGGCGTATATCTTGGGAAAAACAAAAATCGAGAGGACAGAGGCACCCCAATGTTTACCCCCTCTCTGTTTAAAAGATCCTCGACTAGGATATAACTTAAATGTCTCTGGAGGGAAAAAATGGATAGAGATGTGGTACTTAGGTAGAGTGGAATATTATTCAGCCTGGAAATCAATGAAATATGGCCAGTTGTAACGACTCCGGAGGAGTTACGTATGATCATTCTAAGTGACAGAATTCAAAAAGAAAAAGACACATATCATAAGATATCACTTAAAGGTGGAATCCAAAATGGCTACACATGAAATAAATTACAAAACAAAAACATAGTCAAATATGTAGAAAACACGCATAAGGCTGCTAAACGGGAAAGGTGGGGAGGGGTGAGGCATCATCCAGGAGGTTGAAATTAGCAAAGATACCATTCCAAATACCAAACTGATAATCAACAAGGCCTACACGGTAGCTAAAAGAACTGCACTCAGCACACTCAAGTCACCGGAAAAGAATATATACGACTGGTAAGAATCTGAAAAAGAATTTATTGATGTCTCTCTGTACGCGAATCAAGTGGATGTACAGCAGCAAGAAACAGAGCTTTGAAAATCAGCTGTAACCAATATAGTAATAAATTGAAAAAAATAAACGACAGAGAGACAGAGAAAACCTCTTACAACTTTTCCTCAGGGACGGTGATGCAACATGGATTGAACACATCTAGACCCACAGCAGGATGAGACATAAGGCTGGAAACTGTTTGCGCTAAGAGAAATGTGAGGTTGGGTGAGGAAATGCACACCCTTTAAAGTAATACTACCTGGTACCCATTCAATGGGTCCCAAATCTGCAGGTTCAAGGGATCTTCCTACAGCTAAAACATGCATGGAAAACCCAGAGGACTGTACACCATGTGATCGGGAGATGTGTCTAAAATGCACCTCATTTATCCTCTCCTGGTGCTCCTGTTCACCATTCCAGCCACGCTACTTAGAATCTCCCCACTTGGAGAATCAGCACATTTAAACTTCTGTTTCACACATTTTGCAAATTGTGAGGAGGATGAACGGGAAGAGGGGGAACCAATGAGAGAAGAGTTGTAGGGGTTTGGACGGGCACATATCACTCTAATTTCCCATTAAGAATAAGAATTAAAGAAAGGCTCAGCCTGCCTCGCCGGAGCCAAAATAGGGCCTGAAGCAATCCTGTGGGTTTGAGGCCAGCTCACAAAAGAGCAACTTAAAAAATGGAGCTCAGGGTCACTGCAATTCACAAACCTGCAGAGTTATAAATGAAAACTAACGTCCAAAAATATGTTGAGGTAAGGCAAAGAAGAGGATCTGAATGCAAGACAGAATTGCAAGAAACAGATTTCAAGAGATAGATTGGACTCGTCTTTAACGCACATGAAAAGCGGCAGAATTTCGACAATGATGCAGTTGGCCCAAAAGGGCGTATGCGTTTTTTCCTGATTATATCCAGGAAAAAACGCATACGCACTTTATGGGCAATGAAGCAAGCAAGCAATGCAAATGTGCACAACAAAGAAGTCCCACTTCCCACCGGTCAAAAGGGCCATCCTAAAAAATTGTAAAAACCAGAAATGCAGGACAGGCCATGGAGAACAGGGAGCCTTTATACGCTGATGGGCAGTGTGTGAACTGCCGAGAGCCACTCTGGAGAAGTGTATGGTGGTTCCTAAATCATCTAAAAAACAGAGCTACAGAGCATAGGACACTTCCAATCATGGGAGTATATCTAGGGAAGTCTAAAAATCAACAAGACACAAGCACACCACAGTTTAGGGCTACTCTGTTTACAAGAACCTCAACTTCAGTACACCTTAAATATCCCAGGAAAGAGAACAATGATAAAGAAGATGTGGTACTTATGTACAATGGAATATCTCTTCACCATGAAATCAATGTAATAAGGCTAGTAGAAGGATAAAGAGTGGATTTAGGTCCGATAATACTACTTGAAATAAGTCAAACAGAAAAAGAAACATATCATAAGATATCACTTATAGAGGGAGGGTAAATATGGCTGCACAAGAAATGAATTACAGAACAGAACAGTGTCTCACACTTAGAAAACACACTTATGTCAGCTTAAGGGGAAAGGAGAGGTGGGGTGATGCATAAAACCAGAGTTTGAAATTAGCACAGATACCGTTCAATAAACCAAATAGGTATTAGACAAGATCTACACCTTGCTCAATGAACAGGCCTCAACACACCCTATACACCGCAGAGAAATATATCTGAGGAATAAGAATCTTAAAACCCATGTATTGATATATCTCCATAAGGGAATCAAGTGTGTGCAGAGCGGCACAAACACAGCAGTGAAAAGGAGCTAAACCCCATTATAGAAATAAATTTTAAAAACAAAACGCTGAAACAATGAAAGAGAGAAAAATTCTTACAAAATTCGCTCAGGGGCTGTGATGCAACCTGGATTGACCACATATAAACCCACAGCTGGATAAGACATAAGGCTGGACACTTGGGGCTGACAGGATTGGTGAGCTTTGGTGAGCAACTGCCGAAAGTTTAATGCAATACTTCATGCTACTCAGTCCAAGGGTCCCAACACTCCAGGTTGAAGGGAATCTTCCTACAGCTAAACCATGCTTGGGAAACCCAGCGACTGGTATACCATATGATCGGGAAAGGTTTCTAAAACGCACCTCATTTTTCCTCTCCTGGGGCTCCGGATCGACATTCCAGCCGCTTTACTAACAACATCCCCACATGGAGTCAATGCCTTTAAGTTCTGGTATCGCACAGTCTGCAGTTAGTGCAGAGGATGAATGGGAATAGGGGGAACCAGTGAGAAACTAGCTGTAGCGGTTTCAATGGGCACATGTCACTCTAATATCACATCAGTAAGAAGAATTAACCAAAGGCACAGCAGGTGCCCCAGAAGAAAAATAGGGCTTCAAGGAATCCTGTGGTTATGGGGCAATACCACAAAAATAAGAGCTAAAAAATGGAGCTAAGGGCCACTGCAATTCAAAAACCTGCAGAGTTATAAAGGCCAACTATTTTTAAAAAATATATTGAGGTAAGGCTATGAAGAGGCATTGAAAGCAAGGCAGAATTGCAGGAAACCGATTTCAGGAGGTAGACTGGAATTGCATTGAAAGCATATGAAGAGAGTCAGAAACTCGACAATGATGCACTTGGCCAAAAAGGGCGTATGTGTTTTTTCCTGAATATTGCAAGCTTGCAAAGGAAATCTGCACTACAATGAAGTCTCATTTCCACCTGGTCAAAAGGGCCATCTGAAAAAAGTGTAAAATCCATAAAGGCACGACAGGACATGGAGAACTGGGAGCCTTATTATGCTGATGGGCGGGATGTAAATTGCCAACAGCCACTCTGGAGAAGTGTATGGTGTTTCCTGAAACATCTAAAAAACAAAGCAACAGAACCTAGGGCACTTCCACTTATGGTCCTATAGCTTAGGGAAATTAAAATCAAAAAGACACAGCCACCCCAAAGTTTGGGACGGCTCTGTTTACAAGAACCTCGTTTACAGTACAAGTTCAATATTGCAGAAAGTGAAAAATGGATAAAGAACTTGTGGTACTTACGTACAATGCAATATCACTCAGCAATGAAATCTATGTCATCAGGCCCGTAGCAGCATAATGAGTGGATTCAGGTATGATGATTCGAACTGAAATAAGTCACACAGAAAAGAAACATCATAAGGTATCACTAATACACAGAATGTGAACTTGGCTACACATGAACTGAATTACAAAACAGAACAGTGTCTCAAGTTTAGAAAACCAACTTATGCTTGCTTAAGGGGGAAGGTGAGTTGGGGTGCTGCATAAAACCAGAGATTGAAATGAGCACAGATAAAGTTCCTTAAGCCAAATATGGAATAGACAAGAGCTACTCCTTGCTCAACGAAATGGACTCAACACCCCATATTAAACGCCTAAGAATGTACCTGACTAGTAAGTATCTTAAAACCTATGGATTGCTATGTCTCCAAAAGAGAATCAAGCGTGTGTACAGGGGCATAAACGCAGCAGTGATAGGATTGGAGAGGTTCGGTGAGCAAATGAAGACCCTTTGAAGTCATATTGCATGGTACCCATTACACGGGTCTCAACTCTCCAGGTTTAAGGTATTCTTCCTTCAGCTAAAACATGCATGTGGAACCCAGAGTATGATCAACCGTGTGAACGGGAGACGTGTTCAAATATGTCTCAGTTTTCCTCCCCTGGTACTCGGGTGCAACATTCCAGACGCTTTACTAACACTCTTCCCACTTGGAGAGTCAGCACCTTTAACCTCCTGTTTGGCCCCGTTTGCAATTTCTGCAGAAGATGAACAGGAATAGGGAGAACCAATGAGAGACTAGCTGGAGGTGTCTGGACGGGCAAATTTAACTCTCATTTCCCACCAGAAAGAGGAAATAACCAAAGGCTCAGCATGCCGTGCCGGAACCAGATTAGGGCCTGAAGCCATCCAGCGGTGTTGCAGCCAGCTCACAAGAAAACGAGTTGAAGAAAGGAGCTCAGGGGCACTGTAACTCACAAACCTGCAGAGTTATAAATGACAGCTATCGTCCAAAAATAGACTGAAGTAAGGCTGCCAAGAGGACTTGAAAGCGGGGCAGAATTGCAGGAAACCGATTTCAGGAGGTAGACTGGAATTGCATTGAAAGCATAGGAAAAGAGGCAGAACGTCCACAATGATGCACTTGGCCAAAAAGGGCGTATGCGTTTTTTCCTGAATATATTCAGGAAAAAACGCATACGCCCTTTTTGGCCAACCAAGCAAGCTTGCAAAGGAAATCTGCACTACAATGAAGTCTCACTTCCCCCCGGTCAAAAGGGCCATCTGAAAAAAGTGTAAAATCCAGAAAGGCAGGACAGGCCATGGAGAACTGGGAGCCTTGTTATGCTGATGGGCGGGATGTAAATTGCCAACAGACACTCGGGAGAAGTGTATGGTGTTTCCTGAAACATCGAAAAAACAAAGCAACAGAGCCTAGGGCACTTCCACTTATGGTCCTATAGCTTAGGGAAATTAAAATCAAAAAGACACAGCCACCCCAAAGTTTGGGACGGCTCTGTTTACAAGAACCTCGTTTACAGTACAAGTTCAACATCGCAGAAAGTGAAAAATGGATAAAGAAGTTGTGGTATTTACTTACAAAGCAATATCACTCAGCAATGAAATCTATGTCATCAGGCCCTTAGCAGCACAATGAGTGGATTCAGGTATGATGATTCTAACTGAAATAAGTCACACAGAAAAAGAAACATCATAAGATATCAGTAATACACGGAATGTAAACTTGGCTACACGGGAACTGAATTACAGAACAGAACAGGGTCTCAAATTTAGAAAACCAACTTATGCTTGCTTAAGGGTAAAGGTGAGTTGGGGTGCTGCATAAAACCAGAGATTGAAATGAGCACAGATAAAGTTCCTTAAGCCAAATATGGAATAGACAAGAGCTACTCCTTGCTCAACGAAATGGACTCAACACCGCATATTAAACGCCTAAGAATGTACCTGAGTAGTAAGTATCTTAAAACCGATGGATTGCTAAGTCTCCGAAAGAGAATCAAGCATGTGTACAGGGGCATAAACGCAGCAGTGATAGGACTGGAGAGGTTCGTGAGCAAATGAAGACCCTTTGAAGTCATATTGCATGGTACCCATTCCACGGGTTTCAACTACCCAGGTTTAAGGTATTCTTCCTTCAGCTAAAACATGCATGTGGAACCTAGAGTATGATCAACCATGTGATCGGGAGACGTGTTCAAATATGTCTCAGTTTTCGTACCCTGGTACTCGGGTGCAACATTCCAGACGCTTACTAACACTCTCCCCCCTTGGAGAGTCAGTCCCTTTAACCTCCTGTTTGGCCCAGTTTGCAATTTCTGCGGAAGATGAACAGGAACAGCGAGAATCAATGAGAGACTAGCTGGAGGTGTCTGGACGGGCAAATTTAACTCTCATTTCCCACCAGGAAGAGGAATTAACCAAAGGCTCAGCGTGCCGTGCCAGAACCAGATTAGGGCCTGAAGACATCCTGCGGTGTTGCGGCCAGGTCACAAGAAAGCGAGTTGAAGAAAGGAGCTCAGGGGCACTGTAGTTCACAAACCTGCAGAGTTATAAGTGACAGCTATCGTCCAAAAATATACTGAAGTAAGGCTGCCAAGAGGACTTGAAAGCGGGGCAGAATTGCAGGAAACCGATTTCAGGAGGTAGACTGGAATTGCATTGAAAGCATAGGAAAAGAGGCAGAACGTCCACAATGATGCACTTGGCCAAAAAGGGCGTATGCGTTTTTTCCTGAATATATTCAGGAAAAAACGCATACGCCCTTTTTGGCCAACCAAGCAAACTTGCAAAGGAAATCTGCACTACAATGAAGTCTCACTTCTCCCCGGTCAAAAGGTCCATCTGAAAAAAGTGTAAAATCCAGAAAGGCAGGACAGGCCATGGAGAACTGGGAGCCTTGTTATGCTGATGGGCGGGATGTAAATTGCCTACAGACACTCAGGAGAAGTGTATGGTGTTTCCTGAAACATCTAAAAAACAAAGCAACAGAGCCTAGGGCACTGCCACTTATGGTCCTATAGCTTAGGGAAATTAAAATCAAAAAGACACAGCCACCCCAAAGTTTGGGACGGCTCTGTTTACAAGAACCTCGTTTACAGTACAAGTTCAACATCGCAGAAAGTGAAAAATGGATAAAGAAGTTGTGGTATTTACTTACAAAGCAATATCACTCAGCAATGAAATCTATGTCATCAGGCCCTTAGCAGCACAATGAGTGGATTCAGGTATGATGATTCTAACTGAAATAAGTCACACAGAAAAAGAAACATCATAAGATATCAGTAATACACGGAATGTAAACTTGGCTACACAGGAACTGAATTACAGAACAGAACAGGGTCTCAAATTTAGAAAACCAACTTATGCTTGCTTAAGGGGAAAGGTGAGTTGGGGTGCTGCATAAAACCAGAGATTGAAATGAGCACAGATAAAGTTCCTTAAGCCAAATATGGAATAGACAAGAGCTACTCCTTGCTCAACGAAATGGACTCAACACCGCATATTAAACGCCTAAGAATGTACCTGAGTAGTAAGTATCTTAAAACCGATGGATTGCTAAGTCTCCGAAAGAGAATCAAGCATGTGTACAGGGGCATAAACGCAGCAGTGATAGGACTGGAGAGGTTCGTGAGCAAATGAAGACCCTTTGAAGTCATATTGCATGGTACCCATTCCACGGGTTTCAACTACCCAGGTTTAAGGTATTCTTCCTTCAGCTAAAACATGCATGTGGAACCTAGAGTATGATCAACCATGTGATCGGGAGACGTGTTCAAATATGTCTCAGTTTTCGTACCCTGGTACTCGGGTGCAACATTCCAGACGCTTACTAACACTCTCCCCCCTTGGAGAGTCAGTCCCTTTAACCTCCTGTTTGGCCCAGTTTGCAATTTCTGCGGAAGATGAACAGGAACAGTGAGAATCAATGAGAGACTAGCTGGAGGTGTCTGGACGGGCAAATTTAACTCTCATTTCCCACCAGGAAGAGGAATTAACCAAAGGCTCAGCGTGCCGTGCCAGAACCAGATTAGGGCCTGAAGACATCCTGCGGTGTTGCGGCCAGGTCACAAGAAAGCGAGTTGAAGAAAGGAGCTCAGGGGCACTGTAATTCACAAACCTGCAGAGTTATAAGTGACAGCTATCGTCCAAAAATATACTGAAGTAAGGCTGCCAAGAGGACTTGAAAGCGGGGCAGAATTGCAGGAAACCGATTTCAGGAGGTAGACTGGAATTGCATTGAAAGCATAGGAAAAGAGGCAGAACGTCCACAATGATGCACTTGGCCAAAAAGGGCGTATGCGTTTTTTCCTGAATATATTCAGGAAAAAACGCATACGCCCTTTTTGGCCAACCAAGCAAACTTGCAAAGGAAATCTGCACTACAATGAAGTCTCACTTCTCCCCGGTCAAAACGTCCATCTGAAAAAAGTGTAAAATCCAGAAAGGCAGGACAGGCCATGGAGAACTGGGAGCCTTGTTATGCTGATGGGCGGGATGTAAATTGCCTACAGACACTCAGGAGAAGTGTATGGTGTTTCCTGAAACATCTAAAAAACAAAGCAACAGAGCCTAGGGCACTTCCACTTATGGTCCTATAGCTTAGGGAAATTAAAATCAAAAAGACACAGCCACCCCAAAGTTTGGGACGCCTCCGTTTACAAGTACCTTGTTTACCGTACAAGTTCAATATCACAGAAAGTGAAAAATGGATAAAGAACTTGTGGTACTTACGTACAATGCAGTATCACTCAGCAATGAAATCTATGTCATCAGGCCTGTAGCAGCATAATGAGTGGATTCAGGTACGATGATTCTAACTGAAATAAGTCACACAGAAAAAGAAACATCATAAGATATCAGTAATACACGGAATGTAAACTTGGCTACACAGGAACTGCATTCCAAAACAGAACAGTGTCTCAAATTTAGAAAACCAACTTATGCTTGCTTAAGGGGAAAGGTGAGTTGGGGTGCTGCATAAAACCAGAGATTGAAATGAGCACAGATAAAGTTCCTTAAGCCAAATATGGAATAGACAAGAGCTACTCCTTGCTCAACGAAATGGACTCAACACCGCATATTAAACGCCTAAGAATGTACCTGACTAGTAAGTATCTTTAAACCTATGGATTGCTATGTCTCCGAAAGAGAATCAAGCATGTGTACAGGGGCATAAACGCAGCAGTGATAGGATTGGAGAGGTTCGGTGAGCAAATGAAGACCCTTTGAAGTCATATTGCATGGTACCCATTCCACGGGTTTCAACTACCGAGGTTTAAGGTATTCTTCCTTCAGCTAAAACATGCATGTGGAACCCAGAGTATGATCAACCATGTGATCGGGAGACGTGTTCAAATATGTCTCAGTTTTCGTACCCTGGTACTCGGGTGCAACATTCCAGACGCTTTACTAACACTCTCCCGACTTGGAGAGTCAGTCCCTTTAACCTCCTGTTTGGCCCAGTTTGCAATTTCTACGGAAGATGAACAGGAATAGCGAGAACCAATGAGAGACTAGCTGGAGGTGTCTGGACGGGCAAATTTAACTCTCATTTCCCACCAGGAAGAGGAATTAACCAAAGGCTCAGCGTGCCGTGCCAGAACCAGATTAGGGCCTGAAGCCATCCTGCGGTGTTGTGGCCAGGTCACAAGAAAGCGAGTTGAAGAAAGGAGCTCAGGGGCACTGTAATTCACAAACCTGCAGAGTTATAAATGACAGCTATCGTCCAAAAATAGACTGAAGTAAGCCTGCCAAGAGGACTTGAAAGCGGGGCAGAATTGCAGGAAACCGATTTCAGGAGGTAGACTGGAATTGCATTGAAAGCATAGGAAAAGAGGCAGAACGTCCACAATGATGCACTTGGCCAAAAAGGGCGTATGCGTTTTTTCCTGAATATATTCAGGAAAAAACGCATACGCCCTTTTTGGCCAACCAAGCAAACTTGCAAAGGAAATCTGCACTACAATGAAGTCTCACTTCCCTCTGGTCAAAAGGGCCATCTGAAAAAAGTGTAAAATCCAGAAAGGCAGGACAGGCCATGGAGAACTGGGAGCCTTGTTATGCTGATGGGCGGGATGTAAATTGCCAACAGACACTCGGGAGAAGTGTATCGTGTTTCCTGAAACATCTAAAAAACAAAGCAACAGAGCCTAGGGCACTGCAACTTATGGTCCTATAGCTTAGGGAAATTAAAATCAAAAAGACACAGCCACCCCAAAATTTGGAACGGCTCTGTTTACAAGAACCTCGTTTACAGTACAAGTTCAACATCGCAGAAAGTGAAAAATGGATAAAGAAGTTGTGGTATTTACTTACAAAGCAATATCACTCAGCAATGAAATCTGTGTCATCAGGCCCTTAGCAGCACAATGAGTGGATTCAGGTATGATGATTCTAACTGAAGTAAGTCACACAGAAAAAGAAACATCATAAGGTATCAGTAATACACGGAATGTAAACTTGGCTACACAGGAACTGAATTACAGAACAGAACAGGGTCTCAAATTTAGAAAACCAACTTATGCTTGCTTAAGGGGAAAGGTGAGTTGGGGTGCTGCATAAAACCAGAGATTGAAATGAGCACAGATAAAGTTCCTTAAGCCAAATATGGAATAGACAAGAGCTACTCCTTGCTCAACGAAATGGACTCAACACCGCATATTAAACGCCTAAGAATGTACCTGACTAGTAAGTATCTTAAAACCTATGGATTGCTATGTCTCCGAAAGAGAATCAAGCATGTGTACAGGGGCATAAACGCAGCAGTGATAGGATTGGAGAGGTTCGGTGAGCAAATGAAGACCCTTTGAAGTCATATTGCATGGTACCCATTCCACGGGTTTCAACTACCCAGGTTTTAGGTATTCTTCCTTCAGCTAAAACATGCATGTGGAACCCAAGTATGATCAACCATGTGAACGGGAGACGTGTTCAAATATGTCTCAGTTTTCCTCCCCTGGTACTCAGGTGCAACATTCCAGACGCTTTACTAACACTCTCCCCACTTGGAGAGTCAGCGCCTTTAACCTCCTGTTTGGCCCAGTTTGCAATTTCTGCGGAAGATGAACAGGAATAGCGAGAACCAATGAGAGGCTAGCTGGAGGTGTCTGGACGGGCAAATTTTACTCTCATTTCCCAACAGGAAGAGGAAATAACCAAAGGCTCAGCGTGCCGTACCGGAACCAGATTAGGGCCTGAAGCCATCCTGCGGTGTTGCGGCCACCTCAAAAGAAACCGAGTTGAAGAAAGGAGCTCAGGGGCACTATAATTCACAAACCTGCAGAGTTATAAATGACAGCTATCGTCCAAAAATAGACTGAAGTAAGGCTGCCAAGAGGACTTGAAAGCGGGGCAGAATTGCAGGAAACCGATTTCAGGAGGTAGACTGGAATTGCATTGAAAGCATAGGAAAAGAGGCAGAACGTCCACAATGATGCACTTGGCCAAAAAGGGCGTATGCGTTTTTTCCTGAATATATTCAGGAAAAAACGCATACGCCCTTTTTGGCCAACCAAGCAAGCTTGCAAAGGAAATCTGCACTACAATGAAGTCTCACTTCCCCCCCGGTCAAAAGGGCCATCTGAGAAAAGTGTAAAATCCAGAAAGGCAGGACAGGCCATGGAGAACTGGGAGCCTTGTTATGCTGATGGGCGGGATGTAAATTGCCAACAACCACTCGGGAGAAGTGTATGGTGTTTCCTGAAACATCTAAAAAACAAAGCAACAGAACCTAGGGCACTTCCACTTATGGTCCTATAGCTTAGGGAAATTAAAATCAAAAAGACACAGCCACCCCAAAGTTTGGAACGGCTCTGTTTACAAGAACCTCGTTTACAGTACAAGTTCAACATCGCAGAAAGTGAAAAATGGATAAAGAAGTTGTGGTATTTACTTACAAAGCAATATCACTCAGCAATGAAATCTGTGTCATCAGGCCCTTAGCAGCACAATGAGTGGATTCAGGTATGATGATTCTAACTGAAATAAGTCACACAGAAAAAGAAACATCATAAGATATCAGTAATACACGGAATGTAAACTTGGCTACACAGGAACTGAATTACAGAACAGAACAGGGTCTCAAATTTAGAAAACCAACTTATTCTTGCTTAAGGGTAAAGGTGAGTTGGGGTGCTGCATAAAACCAGAGATTGAAATGAGCACAGATAAAGTTCCTTAAGCCAAATATGGAATAGACAAGAGCTACTCCTTGCTCAACGAAATGGACTCAACACCCCATATTAAACGCCTAAGAATGTACCTGACTAGTAAGTATCTTAAAACCTATGGATTGCTATGTCTCCGAAAGAGAATCAAGCATGTGTACAGGGGCATAAACGCAGCAGTGATAGGATTGGAGAGGTTCGGTGAGCAAATGAAGACCCTTTGAAGTCATATTGCATGGTTCCCATTCCACGGGTTTCAACTACCCAGGTTTTAGGTATTCTTCCTTCAGCTAAAATATGCATGTGGAACCCAGAGTATGATCAACCATGTGAACGGGAGACGTGTTCAAATATGTCTCAGTTTTCCTCCCCTGGTACTCGGGTGCAACATTCCAGACGCTTTACTAACACTCTTCCCACTTGGAGAGTCAGTCCCTTTAACCTCCTGTTTGGCCCAGTTTGCAATTTCTGCGGAAGATGAACAGGAATAGCGAGAACCAATGAGAGGCTAGCTGGAGGTGTCTGGACGGGCAAATTTAACTCTCATTTCCCAACAGGAAGAGGAAATAACCAAAGGCTCAGTGTGCCGTACCGGAACCAGATTAGGGCCTGAAGCCATCCTGCGGTGTTGCGGCCACCTCAAAAGAAACCAAGTTGAAGAAAGGAGCTCAGGGGCACTATAATTCACAAACCTGCAGAGTTATAAATGACAGCTATCGTCCAAAAATATACTGAAGTAAGGCTGCCAAGAGGACTTGAAAGCGGGGCAGAATTGCAGGAAACCGATTTCAGGAGGTAGACTGGAATTGCATTGAAAGCATAGGAAAAGAGGCAGAACGTCCACAATGATGCACTTGGCCAAAAAGGGCGTATGCGTTTTTTCCTGAATATATTCAGGAAAAAACGCATACGCCCTTTTTGGCCAACCAAGCAAGCTTGCAAAGGAAATCTGCACTACAA
Organism: Stenella coeruleoalba; assembly: GCF_951394435.1. Lineage (NCBI taxonomy): Eukaryota > Metazoa > Chordata > Mammalia > Artiodactyla > Delphinidae > Stenella > Stenella coeruleoalba. The sequence continues at coordinate 735,426 of NW_027646214.1, forward strand.
TGAAGTCTCACTTCCCCTCGGTCAAAAGGGCCATCTGAAAAAAGTGTAAAATCCAGAAAGGCAGGACAGGCCATGGAGAACTGGGAGCCTTGTTATGCTGATGGGCGGGATGTAAATTGCCAACAGACACTCGGGAGAAGTGTATGGTGTTTCCTGAAACATCTAAAAAACAAAGCAACAGAGCCTAGGGCACTGCCACTTATGGTCCTATAGCTTAGGGAAATTAAAATCAAAAAGACACAGCCACCCCAAAGTTTGGGACGGCTCTGTTTACAAGAACCTCGTTTACAGTACAAGTTCAACATCGCAGAAAGTGAAAAATGGATAAAGAAGTTGTGGTATTTACTTACAAAGCAATATCACTCAGCAATGAAATCTATGTCATCAGGCCCTTAGCAGCACAATGAGTGGATTCAGGTATGATGATTCTAACTGAAATAAGTCACACAGATAAAGAAACATCATAAGATATCAGTAATACACGGAATGTAAACTTGGCTACACAGGAACTGAATTACAGAACAGAACAGGGTCTCAAATTTAGAAAACCAACTTATGCTTGCTTAAGGGGAAAGGTGAGTTGGGGTGCTGCATAAAACCAGAGATTGAAATGAGCACAGATAAAGTTCCTTAAGCCAAATATGGAATAGACAAGAGCTACTCCTTGCTCAACGAAATGGACTCAACACCGCATATTAAACGCCTAAGAATGTACCTGACTAGTAAGTATCTTAAAACCTATGGATTGCTATGTCTCCGAAAGAGAATCAAGCATGTGTACAGGGGCATAAACGCAGCAGTGATAGGACTGGAGAGGTTCGTGAGCAAATGAAGACCCTTTGAACTCATATTGCATGGTACCCATTCCACGGGTTTCAACTACCCAGGTTTAAGGTATTCTTCCTTCAGCTAAAACATGCATGTGGAACCCAGAGTATGATCAACCATGTGATCGGGAGACGTGTTCAAATATGTCTCAGTTTTCGTACCCTGGTACTCGGGTGCAACATTCCAGACGCTTTACTAACACTCTCCCGACTTGGAGAGTCAGTCCCTTTAACCTCCTGTTTGGCCCAGTTTGCAATTTCTACGGAAGATGAACAGGAATAGCGAGAAGCAGTGAGAGACTAGCTGGAGGTGTCTGGACGGGCAAATTTAACTCTCATTTCCCACCAGGAAGAGGAATTAACCAAAGGCTCAGCGTGCCGTGCCAGAACCAGATTAGGGCCTGAAGCCATCCTGCGGTGTTGTGGCCAGGTCACAAGAAAGCGAGTTGAAGAAAGGAGCTCAGGGGCACTGTAATTCACAAACCTGCAGAGTTATAAATGACAGCTATCGTCCAAAAATAGACTGAAGTAAGGCTGCCAAGAGGACTTGAAAGCGGGGCAGAATTGCAGGAAAACGATTTCAGGAGGTAGACTGGAATTGCATTGAAAGCATAGGAAAAGAGGCAGAACGTCCACAATGATGCACTTGGCCAAAAAGGGCGTATGCGTTTTTTCCTGAATATATTCAGGAAAAAAACGCATACGCCCTTTTTGGCCAACCAAGCAAGCTTGCAAAGGAAATCTGCACTACAATGAAGTCTCACTTCCCCCCGGTCAAAAGGGCCATCTGAAAAAAGTGTAAAATCCAGAAAGGCAGGACAGGCCATGGAGAACTGGGAGCCTTGTTATGCTGATGGGCGGGATGTAAATTGCCAACAACCACTCGGGAGAAGTGTATGGTGTTTCCTGAAACATCTAAAAAACAAAGCAACAGAGCCTAGGGCACTTCCACTTATGGTCCTATAGCTTAGGGAATTTAAAATCAAAAAGACACAGCCACCCCAAAGTTTGGAACGGCTCTGTTTACAAGAACCTCGTTTACAGTACAAGTTCAACATCGCAGAAAGTGAAAAATGGATAAAGAAGTTGTGGTATTTACTTACAAAGCAATATCACTCAGCAATGAAATCTGTGTCATCAGGCCCTTAGCAGCACAATGAGTGGATTCAGGTATGATGATTCTAACTGAAATAAGTCACACAGATAAAGAAACATCATAAGATATCAGTAATACACGGAATGTAAACTTGGCTACACAGGAACTGAATTACAGAACAGAACAGGGTCTCAAATTTAGAAAACCAACTTATGCTTGCTTAAGGGGAAAGGTGAGTTGGGGTGCTGCATAAAACCAGAGATTGAAATGAGCACAGATAAAGTTCCTTAAGCCAAATATGGAATAGACAAGAGCTACTCCTTGCTCAACGAAATGGACTCAACACCGCATATTAAACGCCTAAGAATGTACCTGACTAGTAAGTATCTTAAAACCTATGGATTGCTATGTCTCCGAAAGAGAATCAAGCATGTGTACAGGGGCATAAACGCAGCAGTGATAGGACTGGAGAGGTTCGTGAGCAAATGAAGACCCTTTGAACTCATATTGCATGGTACCCATTCCACGGGTTTCAACTACCCAGGTTTAAGGTATTCTTCCTTCAGCTAAAACATGCATGTGGAACCCAGAGTATGATCAACCATGTGATCGGGAGACGTGTTCAAATATGTCTCAGTTTTCGTACCCTGGTACTCGGGTGCAACATTCCAGACGCTTTACTAACACTCTCCCGACTTGGAGAGTCAGTCCCTTTAACCTCCTGTTTGGCCCAGTTTGCAATTTCTACGGAAGATGAACAGGAATAGCGAGAAGCAGTGAGAGACTAGCTGGAGGTGTCTGGACGGGCAAATTTAACTCTCATTTCCCACCAGGAAGAGGAATTAACCAAAGGCTCAGCGTGCCGTGCCAGAACCAGATTAGGGCCTGAAGCCATCCTGCGGTGTTGTGGCCAGGTCACAAGAAAGCGAGTTGAAGAAAGGAGCTCAGGGGCACTGTAATTCACAAACCTGCAGAGTTATAAATGACAGCTATCGTCCAAAAATAGACTGAAGTAAGGCTGCCAAGAGGACTTGAAAGCGGGGCAGAATTGCAGGAAAACGATTTCAGGAGGTAGACTGGAATTGCATTGAAAGCATAGGAAAAGAGGCAGAACGTCCACAATGATGCACTTGGCCAAAAAGGGCGTATGCGTTTTTTCCTGAATATATTCAGGAAAAAAACGCATACGCCCTTTTTGGCCAACCAAGCAAGCTTGCAAAGGAAATCTGCACTACAATGAAGTCTCACTTCCCCCCGGTCAAAAGGGCCATCTGAAAAAAGTGTAAAATCCAGAAAGGCAGGACAGGCCATGGAGAACTGGGAGCCTTGTTATGCTGATGGGCGGGATGTAAATTGCCAACAACCACTCGGGAGAAGTGTATGGTGTTTCCTGAAACATCTAAAAAACAAAGCAACAGAGCCTAGGGCACTTCCACTTATGGTCCTATAGCTTAGGGAATTTAAAATCAAAAAGACACAGCCACCCCAAAGTTTGGAACGGCTCTGTTTACAAGAACCTCGTTTACAGTACAAGTTCAACATCGCAGAAAGTGAAAAATGGATAAAGAAGTTGTGGTATTTACTTACAAAGCAATATCACTCAGCAATGAAATCTGTGTCATCAGGCCCTTAGCAGCACAATGAGTGGATTCAGGTATGATGATTCTAACTGAAATAAGTCACACAGAAAAAGAAACATCATAAGATATCAGTAATACACGGAATGTAAACTTGGCTACACAGGAACTGAATTACAGAACAGAACAGGGTCTCAAATTTAGAAAACCAACTTATTCTTGCTTAAGGGGAAAGGTGAGTAGGGGTGCTGCATAAAACCAGAGATTGAAATGAGCACAGATAAAGTTCCTTAAGCCAAATATGGAATAGACAAGAGCTACTCCTTGCTCAACGAAATGGACTCAACACCGCATATTAAACACCTAAGAATGTACCTGTCTAGTAAGTATCTTAAAACCTATGGATTGCTATGTCTCCGAAAGAGAATCAAGCATGTGTACAGGGGCGTAAACGCAGCAGTGATAAGATTGGAAAGGTTCGGTGAGCAAATGAAGACCCTTTGAAGTCATATTGCATGGTACCCATTCCACGGGTTTCAACTACCCAGGTTTTACGTATTCTTCCTTCAGCTAAAACATGCATGTGGAACCCAGAGTATGATCAACCATGTGATCGGGAGACGTGTTCAAATATGTCTCAGTTTTCGTACCCTGGTACTCGGGTGCAACATTCCAGATGCTTTACTAACACTCTCCCGACTTGGAGAGTCAGTCCCTTTAACCTCCTGTTTGGCCCAGTTTGCAATTTCTGCAGAAGATGAACAGGAATAGCGAGAACCAATGAGAGACTAGCTGGAGGTGTCTGGACGGGCAAATTTAACTCTCATTTCCCACCAGGAAGAGGAATTAACCAAAGGCTCAGCGTGCCGTGCCGGAACCAGATTAGGGCCTGTAGCCATCCTGCGGTGTTGCGGCCATCTCACAAGAAAGCGAGTTGAAGAAAGGAGCTCAGGGGCACTGTAATTCACAAACCTGCAGAGTTATAAATGACAGCTATCGTCCAAAAATAGACTGAAGTAAGGCTGCCAAGAGGACTTGAAAGCGGGGCAGAATTGCAGGAAAACGATTTCAGGAGGTAGACTGGAATTGCATTGAAAGCATAGGAAAAGAGGCAGAACGTCCACAATGATGCACTTGGCCAAAAAGGGCGTATGCGTTTTTTCCTGAATATATTCAGGAAAAAACGCATACGCCCTTTTTGGCCAACGAAGCAAGCTTGCAAAGGAAATCTGCACTACAATGAAGTCTCACTTCTCCCCGGTCAAAAGGGCCATCTGAAAAAAGTGTAAAATCCAGAAAGGCAGGACAGGCCATGGAGAACTGGGAGCCTTGTTATGCTGATGGGCGGGATGTAAATTTCCAACAGACACTCGGGAGAAGTGTATGGTGTTTCCTGAAACATCTAAAAAACAAAGCAACAGAGCCTAGGGCACTGCCACTTATGGTCCTATAGCTTAGGGAAATTAAAATCAAAAAGACACAGCCACCCCAAAATTTGGAACGGCTCTGTTTACAAGAACCTCGTTTACAGTACAAGTTCAACATCGCAGAAAGTGAAAAATGGATAAAGAAGTTGTGGTATTTACTTACAAAGCAATATCACTCAGCAATGAAATCTGTGTCATCAGGCCCTTAGCAGCACAATGAGTGGATTCAGGTATGATGATTCTAACTGAAGTAAGTCACACAGAAAGAGAAACATCATAAGATATCAGTAATACACGGAATGTAAACTTGGCTACACAGGAACTGAATTACAGAACAGAACAGGGTCTCAAATTTAGAAAACCAACTTATGCTTGCTTAAGGGTAAAGGTGAGTTGGGGTGCTGCATAAAACCAGAGATTGAAATGAGCACAGATAAAGTTCCTTAAGTCAAATATGGAATAGACAAGAGCTACTCCTTGCTCAACGAAATGGACTCAACACCGCATATTAAACGCCTAAGAATGTACCTGACTAGTAAGTATCGTAAAACCTATGGATTGCTATGTCTCCGAAAGAGAATCAAGCATGTGTACAGGGGCGTAAACACAGCAGTGATAGGATTGGAGAGGTTCGGTGAGCAAATGAAGACCCTTTGAAGTCATATTGCATGGTACCCATTCCACGGGTTTCAACTACCAAGGTTTTAGGTATTCTTCCTTCAGCTAAAACATGCATGTGGAACCCAAGTATGATCAACCATGTGAACGGGAGACGTGTTCAAATATGTCTCAGTTTTCCTCCCCTGGTACTCGGGTGCAACATTCCAGACGCTTTACTAACACTCTCCCCACTTGGAGAGTCAGCGCCTTTAACATTCTGTTTGGCCCAGTTTGCAATTTCTGCGGAAGATGAACAGGAATAGCGAGAACCAATGAGAGGCTAGCTGGAGGTGTCTGGACGGGCAAATTTAACTCTCATTTCCCAACAGGAAGAGGAAATAACCAAAGGCTCAGCGTGCCGTACCGGAACCAGATTAGGGCCTGAAGCCATCTTGCGGTGTTGCGGCCACCTCAAAAGAAACCGAGTTGAAGAAAGGAGCTCAGGGGCACTATAATTCACAAACCTGCAGAGTTATAAATGACAGCTATCGTCCAAAAATAGACTGAAGTAAGGCTGCCAAGAGGACTTGAAAGCGGGGCAGAATTGCAGGAAACCGATTTCAGGAGGTAGACTGGAATTGCATTGAAAGCATAGGAAAAGAGGCAGAACGTCCACAATGATGCACTTGGCCAAAAAGGGCGTATGCGTTTTTTCCTGAATATATTCAGGAAAAAACGCATACGCCCTTTTTGGCCAACCAAGCAAGCTTGCAAAGGAAATCTGCACTACAATGAAGTCTCACTTCCCCCCGGTCAAAAGGGCCAGCTGAAAAAAGTGTAAAATCCAGAAAGGCAGGACAGGCCATGGAGAACTGGGAGCCTTGTTATGCTGATGGGCGGGATGTAAATTGCCAACAACCACTCAGGAGAAGTGTATGGTGTTTCCTGAAACATCTAAAAAACAAAGCAACAGAACCTAGGGCACTTCCACTTATGGTCCTATAGCTTAGGGAAATTAAAATCAAAAAGACACAGCCACCCCAAAGTTTGGAACGGCTCTGTTTACAAGAACCTCGTTTACAGTACAAGTTCAACATTGCAGAAAGTGAAAAATGGATAAAGAAGTTGTGGTATTTACTTACAAAGCAATATCACTCAGCAATGAAATCTGTGTCATCAGGCCCTTAGCAGCACAATGAGTGGATTCAGGTATGATGATTCTAACTGAAATAAGTCACACAGAAAAAGAAACATCATAAGATATCAGTAATACACGGAATGTAAACTTGGCTACACAGGAACTGAATTACAGAACAGAACAGGGTCTCAAATTTAGAAAACCAACTTATTCTTGCTTAAGGGTAAAGGTGAGTTGGGGTGCTGCATAAAACCAGAGATTGAAATGAGCACAGATAAAGTTCCTTAAGCCAAATATGGAATAGACAAGAGCTACTCCTTGCTCAACGAAATGGACTCAACACCCCATATTAAACGCCTAAGAATGTACCTGACTAGTAAGTATCTTAAAACCTATGGATTGCTATGTCTCCGAAAGAGAATCAAGCATGTGTACAGGGGCATAAACGCAGCAGTGATAGGATTGGAGAGGTTCGGTGAGCAAATGAAGACCCTTTGAAGTCATATTGCATGGTACCCATTCCACGGGTTTCAACTACCCAGGTTTAAGGTATTCTTCCTTCAGCTAAAATATGCATGTGGAACCCAGAGTATGATCAACCATGTGAACGGGAGACGTGTTCAAATATGTCTCAGTTTTCCTCCCCTGGTACTCGGGTGCAACATTCCAGACGCTTTACTAACACTCTCCCCACTTGGAGAGTCAGTCCCTTTAACCTCCTGTTTGGCCCAGTTTGCAATTTCTGCGGAAGATGAACAGGAATAGCGAGAACCAATGAGAGGCTAGCTGGAGGTGTCTGGACGGGCAAATTTAACTCTCATTTCCCAACAGGAAGAGGAAATAACCAAAGGCTCAGTGTGCCGTACCGGAACCAGATTAGGGCCTGAAGCCATCCTGCGGTGTTGCGGCCAGGTCACAAGAAAGCAAGTTGAAGAAAGGAGCTCAGGGGCACTGTAATTCACAAACCTGCAGAGTTATAAATGACAGCTATCGTCCAAAAATATACTGAAGTAAGGCTGCCAAGAGGACTTGAAAGCGGGGCAGAATTGCAGGAAACCGATTTCAGGAGGTAGACTGGAATTGCATTGAAAGCATAGGAAAAGAGGCAGAACGTCCACAATGATGCACTTGGCCAAAAAGGGCGTATGCGTTTTTTCCTGAATATATTCAGGAAAAAACGCATACGCCCTTTTTGGCTAACCAAGCAAGCTTGCAAAGGAAATCTGCACTACAATGAAGTCTCACTTCCCCCCGGTCAAAAGGGCCATCTGAAAAAAGTGTAAAATCCAGAAAGGCAGGACAGGCCATGGAGAACTGGGAGCCTTGTTATGCTGATGGGCGGGATGTAAATTGCCAACAGACACTCGGGAGAAGTGTATGGTGTTTCCTGAAACATCTAAAAAACAAAGCAACAGAGCCCAGGGCACTGCCACTTATGGTCCTATAGCTTAGGGAAATTAAAATCAAAAAGACACAGCCACCCCAAAGTTTGGGACGGCTCTGTTTACAAGAACCTCGTTTACAGTACAAGTTCAACATCGCAGAAAGTGAAAAATGGATAAAGAAGTTGTGGTATTTACTTACAAAGCAATATCACTCAGCAATGAAATCTGTGTCATCAGGCCCTTAGCAGCACAATGAGTGTATTCAGGTATGATGATTCTAACTGAAGTAAGTCACACAGAAAAAGAAACATCATAAGATATCAGTAATACATGGAATGTAAACTTGGCTACACAGGAACTGAATTACAGAACAGAACAGGGTCTCAAATTTAGAAAACGAACTTATGCTTGCTTAAGGGTAAAGGTGAGTTGGGGTGCTGCATAAAACCAGAGATTGAAATGAGCACAGATAAAGTTCCTTAAGTCAAATATGGAATAGACAAGAGCTACTCCTTGCTCAACGAAATGGACTCAACACTGCATATTAAACGCCTAAGAATGTACCTGACTAGTAAGTATCTTAAAACCTATGGATTGCTATGTCTCCGAAAGAGAATCAAGCATGTGAACAGGGGCATAAACGCAGCAGTGATAGGATTGGAGAGGTTCGGTGAGCAAATGAAGACCCTTTGAAGTCATATTGCATGGTACCCATTACACGGGTCTTAACTCTCCAGGTTTAAGGTATTCTTCCTTCAGCTAAAACATGCATGTGGAACCCAAGTATGATCAACCATGTGAACGGGAGACGTGTTCAAATATGTCTCAGTTTTCCTCCCCTGGTACTCGGGTGCAACATTCCAGACGCTTTAATAACACTCTCCCCACTTGGAGAGTCAGCGCCTTTACCCTCCTGTTTGGCCCAGTTTGCAATTTCTGCGGAAGATGAACAGGAATAGCGAGAACCAATGAGAGGCTAGCTGGAGGTGTCTGGACGGGCAAATTTAACTCTCATTTCCCAACAGGAAGAGGAAATAACCAAAGGCTCAGCGTGCCGTACCGGAACCAGATTAGGGCCTGAAGCCATCCTGCGGTGTTGCGGCCACCTCAAAAGAAACCGAGTTGAAGAAAGGAGCTCAGGGGCACTATAATTCACAAACCTGCAGAGTTATAAATGACAGCTATCGTCCAAAAATAGACTGAAGTTAGGCTGCCAAGAGGACTTGAAAGCGGGGCAGAATTGCAGGAAACCGATTTCAGGAGGTAGACTGGAATTGCATTGAAAGCATAGGAAGAGAGGCAGAACGTCCACAATGATGCACTTGGCCAAAAAGGGCGTATGCGTTTTTTCCTGAATATATTCAGGAAAAAACGCATACGCCCTTTTTGGCCAACCAAGCAAGCTTGCAAAGGAAATCTGCACTACAATGAAGTCTCACTTCCCCCCGGTCAAAAGGGCCATCTGAAAAAAGTGTAAAATCCAGAAAGGCAGGACAGGCCATGGAGAACTGGGAGCCTTGTTATGCTGATGGGCGGGATGTAAATTGCCAACAACCACTCGGGAGAAGTGTATGGTGTTTCCTGAAACATCTAAAAAACAAAGCAACAGAACCTAGGGCACTTGCACTTATGGTCCTATAGCTTAGGGAAATTAAAATCAAAAAGACACAGCCACCCCAAAGTTTGGAACGGCTCTGTTTACAAGAACCTCGTTTACAGTACAAGTTCAACATCGCAGAAAGTGAAAAATGGATAAAGAAGTTGTGGTATTTACTTACAAAGCAATATCACTCAGCAATGAAATCTGTGTCATCAGGCCCTTAGCAGCACAATGAGTGGATTCAGGTATGATGATTCTAACTGAAATAAGTCACACAGAAAAAGAAACATCATAAGATATCAGTAATACACGGAATGTAAACTTGGCTACACAGGAACTGAATTACAGAACAGAACAGGGTCTCAAATTTAGAAAACCAACTTATTCTTGCTTAAGGGTAAAGGTGAGTTGGGGTGCTGCATAAAACCAGAGATTGAAATGAGCACAGATAAAGTTCCTTAAGCCAAATATGGAATAGACAAGAGCTACTCCTTGCTCAACGAAATGGACACAACACCCCATATTAAACGCCTAAGAATGTACCTGACTAGTAAGTATCTTAAAACCTATGGATTGCTATGTCTCCGAAAGAGAATCAAGCATGTGTACAGGGGCATAAACACAGCAGTGATAGGATTGGAGAGGTTCGGTGAGCAAATGAAGACCCTTTGAAGTCATATTGCATGGTACCCATTCCACGGGTTTCAACTACCCAGGTTTTAGGTATTCTTCCTTCAGCTAAAATATGCATGTGGAACCCAGAGTATGATCAACCATGTGAACGGGAGACGTGTTCAAATATGTCTCAGTTTTCCTCCCCTGGTACTCGGGTGCAACATTCCAGACGCTTTACTAACACTCTCCCCACTTGGAGAGTCAGCACCTTTAACCTCCTGTTTGGCCCAGTTTGCAATTTCTGCGGAAGATGAACAGGAATAGCGAGAACCAATGGAGACTAGCTGGAGGTGTCTGGACGGGCAAATTTAACTCTCATTTCCTACCAGGAAGAGGAATTAACCAAAGGCTCAGCGTGCCATGCCAGAATCAGATTAGGGCCTGAAGCCATCCTGCGGTGTTGCGGCCAGGTCACAAGAAAGCGAGTTGAAGAAAGGAGCTCAGGGGCACTGTAATTCACAAACCTGCAGAGTTATAAATGACAGCTATCGTCCAAAAATAGACTGAAGTAAGGCTGCCAAGAGGACTTGAAAGCGGGGCAGAATTGCAGGAAACCGAGTTCAGGAGGTAGACTGGAATTGCATTGAAAGCATAGGAAAAGAGGCAGAACGTCCACAATGATGCACTTGGCCAAAAAGGGCGTATGCGTTTTTTCCTGAATATATTCAGGAAAAAACGCATACGCCCTTTTTGGCCAACCAAGCAAGCTTGCAAAGGAAATCTGCACTACAATGAAGTCTCACTTCCCCCCAGTCAAAAGGGCCATCTGAAAAAAGTGTAAAATCCAGAAAGGCAGGACAGGCCATGGAGAACTGGGAGCCTTGTTATGCTGATGGGCGGGATGTAAATTGCCAACAGACACTCGGGAGAAGTGTATGGTGTTTCCTGAAACATCTAAAAAACAAAGCAACAGAGCCTAGGGCACTGCCACTTATGGTCCTATAGCTTAGGGAAATTAAAATCAAAAAGACACAGCCACCCCAAAGTTTGGGACGCCTCTGTTTACAAGAACCTCGTTTACAGTACAAGTTCAACATCGCAGAAAGTGAAAAATGGATAAAGAAGTTGTGGTATTTACTTACAAAGCAATATCACTCAGCAATGAAATCTATGTCATCAGGCCCTTAGCATCACAATGAGTGGATTCAGGTATGATGATTCTAACTGAAATAAGTCACACAGAAAATGAACCATCATAAGATATCAGTAATACATGGAATGTAAACTTGGCTACACAGGAACTGAATTACAGAACAGAACAGGGTCTCAAATTTAGAAAACCAACTTATGCTTGCTTAAGGGTAAAGGTGAGTTGGGGTGCTGCATAAAACCAGAGATTGAAATGAGCACAGATAAAGTTCCTTAAGTCAAATATGGAATAGACAAGAGCTACTCCTTGCTCAACGAAATGGACTCAACACCGCATATTAAACGCCTAAGAATGTACCTGACTAGTAAGTATCTTAAAACCTATGGATTGCTATGTCTCCGAAAGAGAATCAAGCATGTGTACAGGGGCATAAACGCAGCAGTGATAGGATTGGAGAGGTTCGGTGAGCAAATGAAGACCCTTTGAAGTCATATTGCATGGTACCCATTCCACGGGTCTCAACTCTCCAGGTTTAAGGTATTCTTCCTTCAGCTAAAACATGCATGTGGAACCCAAGTATGATCAACCATGTGAACGGGAGACGTGTTCAAATATGTCTCAGTTTTCCTCCCCTGGTACTCGGGTGCAACATTCCAGACGCTTTACTAACACTCTCCCCACTTGGAGAGTCAGCGCCTTTAACCTCCTGTTTGGCCCAGTTTGCAATTTCTGCGGAAGATGAACAGGAATAGCGAGAACCAATGAGAGGCTAGCTGGAGGTGTCTGGACGGGCAAATTTAACTCTCATTTCCCACCAGGAAGAGGAATTAACCAAAGGCTCAGCGTGCCGTGCCAGAACCAGATTAGGGCCTGAAGCCATCCTGCGGTGTTGTGGCCAGGTCACAAGAAAGCGAGTTGAAGAAAGGAGCTCAGGGGCACTGTAATTCACAAACCTGCAGAGTTATAAATGACAGCTATCGTCCAAAAATAGACTGAAGTAAGGCTGCCAAGAGGACTTGAAAGCGGGGCAGAATTGCAGGAAACCGATTTCAGGAGGTAGACTGGAATTGCATTGAAAGCATAGGAAAAGAGGCAGAACGTCCACAATGATGCACTTGGCCAAAAAGGGCGTATGCGTTTTTTCCTGAATATATTCAGGAAAAAAACGCATACGCCCTTTTTGGCCAACCAAGCAAGCTTGCAAAGGAAATCTGCACTACAATGAAGTCTCACTTCCCCCCGGTCAAAAGGGCCATCTGAAAAAAGTGTAAAATCCAGAAAGGCAGGACAGGCCATGGAGAACTGGGAGCCTTGTTATGCTGATGGGCGGGATGTAAATTGCCAACAACCACTCGGGAGAAGTGTATGGTGTTTCCTGAAACATCTAAAAAACAAAGCAACAGAGCCTAGGGCACTTCCACTTATGGTCCTATAGCTTAGGGAATTTAAAATCAAAAAGACACAGCCACCCCAAAGTTTGGAACGGCTCTGTTTACAAGAACCTCGTTTACAGTACAAGTTCAACATCGCAGAAAGTGAAAAATGGATAAAGAAGTTGTGGTATTTACTTACAAAGCAATATCACTCAGCAATGAAATCTGTGTCATCAGGCCCTTAGCAGCACAATGAGTGGATTCAGGTATGATGATTCTAACTGAAATAAGTCACACAGAAAAAGAAACATCATAAGATATCAGTAATACACGGAATGTAAACTTGGCTACACAGGAACTGAATTACAGAACAGAACAGGGTCTCAAATTTAGAAAACCAACTTATTCTTGCTTAAGGGGAAAGGTGAGTTGGGGTGCTGCATAAAACCAGAGATTGAAATGAGCACAGATAAAGTTCCTTAAGCCAAATATGGAATAGACAAGAGCTACTCCTTGCTCAACGAAATGGACTCAACACCGCATATTAAACACCTAAGAATGTACCTGTCTAGTAAGTATCTTAAAACCTATGGATTGCTATGTCTCCGAAAGAGAATCAAGCATGTGTACAGGGGCGTAAACGCAGCAGTGATAAGATTGGAAAGGTTCGGTGAGCAAATGAAGACCCTTTGAAGTCATATTGCATGGTACCCATTCCACGGGTTTCAACTACCCAGGTTTTACGTATTCTTCCTTCAGCTAAAACATGCATGTGGAACCCAGAGTATGATCAACCATGTGATCGGGAGACGTGTTCAAATATGTCTCAGTTTTCGTACCCTGGTACTCGGGTGCAACATTCCAGATGCTTTACTAACACTCTCCCGACTTGGAGAGTCAGTCCCTTTAACCTCCTGTTTGGCCCAGTTTGCAATTTCTGCAGAAGATGAACAGGAATAGCGAGAACCAATGAGAGACTAGCTGGAGGTGTCTGGACGGGCAAATTTAACTCTCATTTCCCACCAGGAAGAGGAATTAACCAAAGGCTCAGCGTGCCGTGCCGGAACCAGATTAGGGCCTGAAGCCATCCTGCGGTGTTGCGGCCAGCTCACAAGAAAGCGAGTTGAAGAAAGGAGCTCAGGGGCACTGTAATTCACAAACCTGCAGAGTTATAAATGACAGCTATCGTCCAAAAATATACTGAAGTAAGGCTGCCAAGAGGACTTGAAAGCGGGGCAGAATTGCAGGAAACCGATTTCAGGAGGTAGACTGGAATTGCATTGAAAGCATAGGAAAAGAGGCAGAACGTCCACAATGATGCACTTGGCCAAAAAGGGCGTATGCGTTTTTTCCTGAATATATTCAGGAAAAAACGCATACGCCCTTTTTGGCCAACGAAGCAAGCTTGCAAAGGAAATCTGCACTACAATGAAGTCTCACTTCTCCCCGGTCAAAAGGGCCATCTGAAAAAAGTGTAAAATCCAGAAAGGCAGGACAGGCCATGGAGAACTGGGAGCCTTGTTATGCTGATGGGCGGGATGTAAATTTCCAACAGACACTCGGGAGAAGTGTATGGTGTTTACTGAAACATCTAAAAAACAAAGCAACAGAGCCTAGGGCACTGCCACTTATGGTCCTATAGCTTAGGGAAATTAAAATCAAAAAGACACAGCCACCCCAAAATTTGGAACGGCTCTGTTTACAAGAACCTCGTTTACAGTACAAGTTCAACATCGCAGAAAGTGAAAAATGGATAAAGAAGTTGTGGTATTTACTTACAAAGCAATATCACTCAGCAATGAAATCTGTGTCATCAGGCCCTTAGCAGCACAATGAGTGGATTCAGGTATGATGATTCTAACTGAAGTAAGTCACACAGAAAGAGAAACATCATAAGATATCAGTAATACACGGAATGTAAACTTGGCTACACAGGAACTGAATTACAGAACAGAACAGGGTCTCAAATTTAGAAAACCAACTTATGCTTGCTTAAGGGTAAAGGTGAGTTGGGGTGCTGCATAAAACCAGAGATTGAAATGAGCACAGATAAAGTTCCTTAAGTCAAATATGGAATAGACAAGAGCTACTCCTTGCTCAACGAAATGGACTCAACACCGCATATTAAACGCCTAAGAATGTACCTGACTAGTAAGTATCGTAAAACCTATGGATTGCTATGTCTCCGAAAGAGAATCAAGCATGTGTACAGGGGCGTAAACGCAGCAGTGATAGGATTGGAGAGGTTCGGTGAGCAAATGAAGACCCTTTGAAGTCATATTGCATGGTACCCATTCCACGGGTTTCAACTACCAAGGTTTTAGGTATTCTTCCTTCAGCTAAAACATGCATGTGGAACCCAAGTATGATCAACCATGTGAACGGGAGACGTGTTCAAATATGTCTCAGCTTTCCTCCCCTGGTACTCGGGTGCAACATTCCAGATGCTTTACTAACACTCTCCCGACTTGGAGAGTCAGTCCCTTTAACCTCCTGTTTGGCCCAGTTTGCAATTTCTGCAGAAGATGAACAGGAATAGCGAGAACCAATGAGAGACTAGCTGGAGGTGTCTGGACGGGCAAATTTAACTCTCATTTCCCACCAGGAAGAGGAATTAACCAAAGGCTCAGCGTGCCGTGCCGGAACCAGATTAGGGCCTGAAGCCATCCTGCGGTGTTGCGGCCAGCTCACAAGAAAGCGAGTTGAAGAAAGGAGCTCAGGGGCACTGTAATTCACAAACCTGCAGAGTTATAAATGACAGCTATCGTCCAAAAATATACTGAAGTAAGGCTGCCAAGAGGACTTGAAAGCGGGGCAGAATTGCAGGAAACCGATTTCAGGAGGTAGACTGGAATTGCATTGAAAGCATAGGAAAAGAGGCAGAACGTCCACAATGATGCACTTGGCCAAAAAGGGCGTATGCGTTTTTTCCTGAATATATTCAGGAAAAAACGCATACGCCCTTTTTGGCCAACGAAGCAAGCTTGCAAAGGAAATCTGCACTACAATGAAGTCTCACTTCTCCCCGGTCAAAAGGGCCATCTGAAAAAAGTGTAAAATCCAGAAAGGCAGGACAGGCCATGGAGAACTGGGAGCCTTGTTATGCTGATGGGCGGGATGTAAATTTCCAACAGACACTCGGGAGAAGTGTATGGTGTTTACTGAAACATCTAAAAAACAAAGCAACAGAGCCTAGGGCACTGCCACTTATGGTCCTATAGCTTAGGGAAATTAAAATCAAAAAGACACAGCCACCCCAAAATTTGGAACGGCTCTGTTTACAAGAACCTCGTTTACAGTACAAGTTCAACATCGCAGAAAGTGAAAAATGGATAAAGAAGTTGTGGTATTTACTTACAAAGCAATATCACTCAGCAATGAAATCTGTGTCATCAGGCCCTTAGCAGCACAATGAGTGGATTCAGGTATGATGATTCTAACTGAAGTAAGTCACACAGAAAGAGAAACATCATAAGATATCAGTAATACACGGAATGTAAACTTGGCTACACAGGAACTGAATTACAGAACAGAACAGGGTCTCAAATTTAGAAAACCAACTTATGCTTGCTTAAGGGTAAAGGTGAGTTGGGGTGCTGCATAAAACCAGAGATTGAAATGAGCACAGATAAAGTTCCTTAAGTCAAATATGGAATAGACAAGAGCTACTCCTTGCTCAACGAAATGGACTCAACACCGCATATTAAACGCCTAAGAATGTACCTGACTAGTAAGTATCGTAAAACCTATGGATTGCTATGTCTCCGAAAGAGAATCAAGCATGTGTACAGGGGCGTAAACGCAGCAGTGATAGGATTGGAGAGGTTCGGTGAGCAAATGAAGACCCTTTGAAGTCATATTGCATGGTACCCATTCCACGGGTTTCAACTACCAAGGTTTTAGGTATTCTTCCTTCAGCTAAAACATGCATGTGGAACCCAAGTATGATCAACCATGTGAACGGGAGACGTGTTCAAATATGTCTCAGCTTTCCTCCCCTGGTACTCGGGTGCAACATTCCAGACGCTTTACTAACACTCTCCCCACTTGGAGAGTCAGCGCCTTTAACCTTCTGTTTGGCCCAGTTTGCAATTTCTGCGGAAGATGAACAGGAATAGCGAGAACCAATGAGAGGCTAGCTGGAGGTGTCTGGACGGGCAAATTTAACTCTCATTTCCCAACAGGAAGAGGAAATAACCAAAGGCTCAGCGTGCCGTACCGGAACCAGATTAGGGCCTGAAGCCATTCTGCGGTGTTGCGGCCACCTCAAAAGAAACCGAGTTGAAGAAAGGAGCTCAGGGGCACTATAATTCACAAACCTGCAGAGTTATAAATGACAGCTATCGTCCAAAAATAGACTGAAGTAAGGCTGCCAAGAGGACTTGAAAGCGGGGCAGAATTGCAGGAAACCGATTTCAGGAGGTAGACTGGAATTGCATTGAAAGCATAGGAAAAGAGGCAGAACGTCCACAATGATGCACTTGGCCAAAAAGGGCGTATGCGTTTTTTCCTGAATATATTCAGGAAAAAACGCATACGCCCTTTTTGGCCAACCAAGCAAGCTTGCAAAGGAAATCTGCACTACAATGAAGTCTCAATTCCCCCCGGTCAAAAGGGCCATCTGAAAAAAGTGTAAAATCCAGAAAGGCAGGACAGGCCATGGAGAACTGGGAGCCTTGTTATGCTGATGGGCGGGATGTAAATTGCCAACAACCACTCGGGAGAAGTGTATGGTGTTTCCTGAAACATCTAAAAAACAAAGCAACAGAACCTAGGGCACTTCCACTTATGGTCCTATAGCTTAGGGAAATTAAAATCAAAAAGACACAGCCACCCCAAAGTTTGGAACGGCTCTGTTTACAAGAACCTCGTTTACAGTACAAGTTCAACATTGCAGAAAGTGAAAAATGGATAAAGAAGTTGTGGTATTTACTTACAAAGCAATATCACTCAGCAATGAAATCTGTGTCATCAGGCCCTTAGCAGCACAATGAGTGGATTCAGGTATGATGATTCTAACTGAAATAAGTCACACAGAAAAAGAAACATCATAAGATATCAGTAATACACGGAATGTAAACTTGGCTACACAGGAACTGAATTACAGAACAGAACAGGGTCTCAAATTTAGAAAACCAACTTATGCTTGCTTAAGGGGAAAGGTGAGTTGGGGTGCTGCATAAAACCAGAGATTGAAATGAGCACAGATAAAGTTCCTTAAGCCAAATATGGAATAGACAAGAGCTACTCCTTGCTCAACGAAATGGACTCAACACCCCATATTAAACGCCTAAGAATGTACCTGACTAGTAAGTATCTTAAAACCTATGGATTGCTATGTCTCCGAAAGAGAATCAAGCATGTGAACAGGGGCATAAACGCAGCAGTGATAGGATTGGAGAGGTTCGGTGAGCAAATGAAGACCCTTTGAAGTCATATTGCATGGTACCCATTACACGGGTCTTAACTCTCCAGGTTTAAGGTATTCTTCCTTCAGCTAAAACATGCATGTGGAACCCAAGTATGATCAACCATGTGAACGGGAGACGTGTTCAAATATGTCTCAGTTTTCCTCCCCTGGTACTCGGGTGCAACATTCCAGACGCTTTACTAACACTCTCCCCACTTGGAGAGTCAGCACCTTTAACCTCCTGTTTGGCCCAGTTTGCAATTTCTGCGGAAGATGAACAGGAATAGCGAGAACCAATGAGAGGCTAGCTGGAGGTGTCTGGACGGGCAAATTTAACTCTCATTTCCCAACAGGAAGAGGAAATAACTAAAGGCTCAGTGTGCCGTACCGGAACCAGATTAGGGCCTGAAGCCATCCTGCGGTGTTGCGGCCAGGTCACAAGAAAGCAAGTTGAAGAAAGGAGCTCAGGGGCACTGTAATTCACAAACCTGCAGAGTTATAAATGACAGCTATCGTCCAAAAATAGACTGAAGTAAGGCTGCCAAGAGGACTTGAAAGCGGGGCAGAATTGCAGGAAACCGATTTCAGGAGGTAGACTGGAATTGCATTGAAAGCATAGGAAAAGAGGCAGAACGTCCACAATGATGCACTTGGCCAAAAAGGGCGTATGCGTTTTTTCCTGAATATATTCAGGAAAAAACGCATACGCCCTTTTTGGCCAACCAAGCAAGCTTGCAAAGGAAATCTGCACTAAAATGAAGTCTCACTTCCCCCCGGTCAAAAGGGCCATCTGAAAAAAGTGTAAAATCCAGAAAGGCAGGACAGGCCATGGAGAACTGGGAGCCTTGTTATGCTGATGGGCGGGATGTAAATTGCCAACAGACACTCGGGAGAAGTGTATGGTGTTTCCTGAAACATCTAAAAAACAAAGCAACAGAGCCTAGGGCACTGCCACTTATGGTCCTATAGCTTAGGGAAATTAAAATCAAAAAGACACAGCCACCCCAAAGTTTGGGACGGCTCTGTTTACAAGAACCTCGTTTACAGTACAAGTTCAACATCGCAGAAAGTGAAAAATGGATAAAGAAGTTGTGGTATTTACTTACAAAGCAATATCACTCAGCAATGAAATCTGTGTCATCAGGCCCTTAGCAGCACAATGAGTGGATTCAGGTATGATGATTCTAACTGAAGTAAGTCACACAGAAAAAGAAACATCATAAGATATCAGTAATACATGGAATGTAAACTTGGCTACACAGGAACTGAATTACAGAACAGAACAGGGTCTCAAATTTAGAAAACGAACTTATGCTTGCTTAAGGGTAAAGGTGAGTTGGGGTGCTGCATAAAACCAGAGATTGAAATGAGCACAGATAAAGTTCCTTAAGTCAAATATGGAATAGACAAGAGCTACTCCTTGCTCAACGAAATGGACTCAACACTGCATATTAAACGCCTAAGAATGTACCTGACTAGTAAGTATCTTAAAACCTATGAATTGCTATGTCTCCGAAAGAGAATCAAGCATGTGTACAGGGGCATAAACGCAGCAGTGATAGGATTGGAGAGGTTCGGTGAGCAAATGAAGACCCTTTGAAGTCATATTGCATGGTACCCATTACACGGGTCTTAACTCTCCAGGTTTAAGGTATTCTTCCTTCAGCTAAAACATGCATGTGGAACCCAGAGTATGATCAACCATGTGAACGGGAGACGTGTTCAAATATGTCTCAGTTTTCCTCCCCTGGTACTCGGGTGCAACATTCCAGACGCTTTACTAACACTCTCCCCACTTGGAGAGTCAGCGCCTTTAACCTCCTGTTTGGCCCAGTTTGCAATTTCTGCGGAAGATGAACAGGAATAGCGAGAACCAATGAGAGGCTAGCTGGAGGTGTCTGGACGGGCAAATTTAACTCTCATTTCCCAACAGGAAGAGGAAATAACCAAAGGCTCAGCGTGCCGTACCGGAACCAGATTAGGGCCTGAAGCCATCCTGCGGTGTTGCGGCCACCTCAAAAGAAACCGAGTTGAAGAAAGGAGCTCAGGGGCACTATAATTCACAAACCTGCAGAGTTATAAATGACAGCTATCGTCCAAAAATAGACTGAAGTAAGGCTGCCAAGAGGACTTGAAAGCGGGGCAGAATTGCAGGAAACCGATTTCAGGAGGTAGACTGGAATTGCATTGAAAGCATAGGAAAAGAGGCAGAACGTCCACAATGATGCACTTGGCCAAAAAGGGCGTATGCGTTTTTTCCTGAATATATTCAGGAAAAAACGCATACGCCCTTTTTGGCCAACCAAGCAAGCTTGCAAAGGAAATCTGCACTACAATGAAGTCTCACTTCCCCCCGGTCAAAAGGGCCATCTGAAAAAAGTGTAAAATCCAGAAAGGCAGGACAGGCCATGGAGAACTGGGAGCCTTGTTATGCTGATGGGCGGGATGTAAATTGCCAACAACCACTCGGGAGAAGTGTATGGTGTTTCCTGAAACATCTAAAAAACAAAGCAACAGAACCTAGGGCACTTCCACTTATGGTCCTATAGCTTAGGGAAATTAAAATCAAAAAGACACAGCCACCCCAAAGTTTGGAACGGCTCTGTTTACAAGAACCTCGTTTACAGTACAAGTTCAACATTGCAGAAAGTGAAAAATGGATAAAGAAGTTGTGGTATTTACTTACAAAGCAATATCACTCAGCAATGAAATCTGTGTCATCAGGCCCTTAGCAGCACAATGAGTGGATTCAGGTATGATGATTCTAACTGAAATAAGTCACACAGAAAAAGAAACATCATAAGATATCAGTAATACACGGAATGTAAACTTGGCTACACAGGAACTGAATTACAGAACAGAACAGGGTCTCAAATTTAGAAAACCAACTTATGCTTGCTTAAGGGGAAAGGTGAGTTGGGGTGCTGCATAAAACCAGAGATTGAAATGAGCACAGATAAAGTTCCTTAAGCCAAATATGGAATAGACAAGAGCTACTCCTTGCTCAACGAAATGGACTCAACACCCCATATTAAACGCCTAAGAATGTACCTGACTAGTAAGTATCTTAAAACCTATGGATTGCTATGTCTCCGAAAGAGAATCAAGCATGTGAACAGGGGCATAAACGCAGCAGTGATAGGATTGGAGAGGTTCGGTGAGCAAATGAAGACCCTTTGAAGTCATATTGCATGGTACCCATTACACGGGTCTTAACTCTCCAGGTTTAAGGTATTCTTCCTTCAGCTAAAACATGCATGTGGAACCCAAGTATGATCAACCATGTGAACGGGAGACGTGTTCAAATATGTCTCAGTTTTCCTCCCCTGGTACTCGGGTGCAACATTCCAGACGCTTTAATAACACTCTCCCCACTTGGAGAGTCAGTCCCTTTAACCTCCTGTTCGGCCCAGTTTGCAATTTCTGCGGAAGATGAACAGGAATAGCGAGAACCAATGAGAGGCTAGCTGGAGGTGTCTGGACGGGCAAATTTAACTCTCATTTCCCAACAGGAAGAGGAAATAACCAAAGGCTCAGCGTGCCGTACCGGAACCAGATTAGGGCCTGAAGCCATCCTGCGGTGTTGCGGCCACCTCAAAAGAAACCGAGTTGAAGAAAGGAGCTCAGGGGCACTATAATTCACAAACCTGCAGAGTTATAAATGACAGCTATCGTCCAAAAATAGACTGAAGTTAGGCTGCCAAGAGGACTTGAAAGCGGGGCAGAATTGCAGGAAACCGATTTCAGGAGGTAGACTGGAATTGCATTGAAAGCATAGGAAGAGAGGCAGAACGTCCACAATGATGCACTTGGCCAAAAAGGGCGTATGCGTTTTTTCCTGAATATATTCAGGAAAAAACGCATACGCCCTTTTTGGCCAACCAAGCAAGCTTGCAAAGGAAATCTGCACTACAATGAAGTCTCACTTCCCCCCGGTCAAAAGGGCCATCTGAAAAAAGTGTAAAATCCAGAAAGGCAGGACAGGCCATGGAGAACTGGGAGCCTTGTTATGCTGATGGGCGGGATGTAAATTGCCAACAACCACTCGGGAGAAGTGTATGGTGTTTCCTGAAACATCTAAAAAACAAAGCAACAGAACCTAGGGCACTTCCACTTATGGTCCTATAGCTTAGGGAAATTAAAATCAAAAAGACACAGCCACCCCAAAGTTTGGAACGGCTCTGTTTACAAGAACCTCGTTTACAGTACAAGTTCAACATCGCAGAAAGTGAAAAATGGATAAAGAAGTTGTGGTATTTACTTACAAAGCAATATCACTCAGCAATGAAATCTGTGTCATCAGGCCCTTAGCAGCACAATGAGTGGATTCAGGTATGATGATTCTAACTGAAATAAGTCACACAGAAAAAGAAACATCATAAGATATCAGTAATACACGGAATGTAAACTTGGCTACACAGGAACTGAATTACAGAACAGAACAGGGTCTCAAATTTAGAAAACCAACTTATTCTTGCTTAAGGGTAAAGGTGAGTTGGGGTGCTGCATAAAACCAGAGATTGAAATGAGCACAGATAAAGTTCCTTAAGCCAAATATGGAATAGACAAGAGCTACTCCTTGCTCAACGAAATGGACACAACACCCCATATTAAACGCCTAAGAATGTACCTGACTAGTAAGTATCTTAAAACCTATGGATTGCTATGTCTCCGAAAGAGAATCAAGCATGTGTACAGGGGCATAAACGCAGCAGTGATAGGATTGGAGAGGTTCGGTGAGCAAATGAAGACCCTTTGAAGTCATATTGCATGGTACCCATTCCACGGGTTTCAACTACCCAGGTTTTAGGTATTCTTCCTTCAGCTAAAATATGCATGTGGAACCCAGAGTATCATCAACCATGTGAACGGGAGACGTGTTCAAATATGTCTCAGTTTTCCTCCCCTGGTACTCGGGTGCAACATTCCAGACGCTTTACTAACACTCTCCCCACTTGGAGAGTCAGCACCTTTAACCTCCTGTTTGGCCCAGTTTGCAATTTCTGCGGAAGATGAACAGGAATAGCGAGAACCAATGAGAGGCTAGCTGGAGGTGTCTGGACGGGCAAATTTAACTCTCATTTCCCAACAGGAAGAGGAAATAACTAAAGGCTCAGTGTGCCGTACCGGAACCAGATTAGGGCCTGAAGCCATCCTGCGGTGTTGCGGCCAGGTCACAAGAAAGCAAGTTGAAGAAAGGAGCTCAGGGGCACTGTAATTCACAAACCTGCAGAGTTATAAATGACAGCTATCGTCCAAAAATAGACTGAAGTAAGGCTGCCAAGAGGACTTGAAAGCGGGGCAGAATTGCAGGAAACCGATTTCAGGAGGTAGACTGGAATTGCATTGAAAGCATAGGAAAAGAGGCAGAACGTCCACAATGATGCACTTGGCCAAAAAGGGCGTATGCGTTTTTTCCTGAATATATTCAGGAAAAAACGCATACGCCCTTTTTGGCCAACCAAGCAAGCTTGCAAAGGAAATCTGCACTACAATGAAGTCTCACTTCCCCCCGGTCAAAAGGGCCAGCTGAAAAAAGTGTAAAATCCAGAAAGGCAGGACAGGCCATGGAGAACTGGGAGCCTTGTTATGCTGATGGGCGGGATGTAAATTGCCAACAGACACTCGGGAGAAGTGTATGGTGTTTCCTGAAACATCTAAAAAACAAAGCAACAGAGCCTAGGGCACTGCCACTTATGGTCCTATAGCTTAGGGAAATTAAAATCAAAAAGACACAGCCACCCCAAAGTTTGGGACGGCTCTGTTTACAAGAACCTCGTTTACAGTACAAGTTCAACATCGCAGAAAGTGAAAAATGGATAAAGAAGTTGTGGTATTTACTTACAAAGCAATATCACTCAGCAATGAAATCTGTGTCATCAGGCCCTTAGCAGCACAATGAGTGGATTCAGGTATGATGATTCTAACTGAAGTAAGTCACACAGAAAAAGAAACATCATAAGATATCAGTAATACATGGAATGTAAACTTGGCTACACAGGAACTGAATTACAGAACAGAACAGGGTCTCAAATTTAGAAAACGAACTTATGCTTGCTTAAGGGTAAAGGTGAGTTGGGGTGCTGCATAAAACCAGAGATTGAAATGAGCACAGATAAAGTTCCTTAAGTCAAATATGGAATAGACAAGAGCTACTCCTTGCTCAACGAAATGGACTCAACACTGCATATTAAACGCCTAAGAATGTACCTGACTAGTAAGTATCTTAAAACCTATGAATTGCTATGTCTCCGAAAGAGAATCAAGCATGTGTACAGGGGCATAAACGCAGCAGTGATAGGATTGGAGAGGTTCGGTGAGCAAATGAAGACCCTTTGAAGTCATATTGCATGGTACCCATTACACGGGTCTTAACTCTCCAGGTTTAAGGTATTCTTCCTTCAGCTAAAACATGCATGTGGAACCCAGAGTATGATCAACCATGTGAACGGGAGACGTGTTCAAATATGTCTCAGTTTTCCTCCCCTGGTACTCGGGTGCAACATTCCAGACGCTTTACTAACACTCTCCCCACTTGGAGAGTCAGCGCCTTTAACCTCCTGTTTGGCCCAGTTTGCAATTTCTGCGGAAGATGAACAGGAATAGCGAGAACCAATGAGAGGCTAGCTGGAGGTGTCTGGACGGGCAAATTTAACTCTCATTTCCCAACAGGAAGAGGAAATAACCAAAGGCTCAGCGTGCCGTACCGGAACCAGATTAGGGCCTGAAGCCATCCTGCGGTGTTGCGGCCACCTCAAAAGAAACCGAGTTGAAGAAAGGAGCTCAGGGGCACTATAATTCACAAACCTGCAGAGTTATAAATGACAGCTATCGTCCAAAAATAGACTGAAGTAAGGCTGCCAAGAGGACTTGAAAGCGGGGCAGAATTGCAGGAAACCGATTTCAGGAGGTAGACTGGAATTGCATTGAAAGCATAGGAAAAGAGGCAGAACGTCCACAATGATGCACTTGGCCAAAAAGGGCGTATGCGTTTTTTCCTGAATATATTCAGGAAAAAACGCATACGCCCTTTTTGGCCAACCAAGCAAGCTTGCAAAGGAAATCTGCACTACAATGAAGTCTCACTTCCCCCCGGTCAAAAGGGCCATCTGAAAAAAGTGTAAAATCCAGAAAGGCAGGACAGGCCATGGAGAACTGGGAGCCTTGTTATGCTGATGGGCGGGATGTAAATTGCCAACAACCACTCGGGAGAAGTGTATGGTGTTTCCTGAAACATCTAAAAAACAAAGCAACAGAACCTAGGGCACTTCCACTTATGGTCCTATAGCTTAGGGAAATTAAAATCAAAAAGACACAGCCACCCCAAAGTTTGGAACGGCTCTGTTTACAAGAACCTCGTTTACAGTACAAGTTCAACATCGCAGAAAGTGAAAAATGGAGAAAGAAGTTGTGGTATTTACTTACAAAGCAATATCACTCAGCAATGAAATCTGTGTCATCAGGCCCTTAGCAGCACAATGAGTGGATTCAGGTATGATGATTCTAACTGAAGTAAGTCACACAGAAAAAGAAACATCATAAGATATCAGTAATACACGGAATGTAAACTTGGCTACACAGGAACTGAATTACCGAACAGAACAGGGTCTCAAATTTAGAAAACCAACTTATGCTTGCTTAAGGGTAAAGGTGAGTTGGGGTGCTGCATAAAACCAGAGATTGAAATGAGCACAGATAAAGTTCCTTAAGCCAAATATGGAATAGACATGAGCTACTGCTTGCTCAACGAAATGGACTCAACACCCCATATTAAAGGCCTAAGAATGTACCTGACTAGTAAGTATCTTAAAACCTATGGATTGCTATGTCTCCGAAAGAGAATCAAGCATGTGTACAGGGGCATAAACGCAGCAGTGATAGGATTGGAGAGGTTCGGTGAGCAAATGAAGACCCTTTGAAGTCATATTGCATGGTACCCATTCCACGGGTTTCAACTACCCAGGTTTTAGGTATTCTTCCTTCAGCTAAAATATGCATGTGGAACCTAGAGTATGATCAACCATGTGATCGGGAGACGTGTTCAAATATGTCTCAGTTTTCGTACCCTGGTACTCGGGTGCAACATTCCAGACGCTTTACTAACACTCTCCCGACTTGGAGAGTCAGTCCCTTTAACCTCCTGTTTGGCCCAGTTTGCAATTTCTGCGGAAGATGAACAGGAATAGCGAGAACCAATGGAGACTAGCTGGAGGTGTCTGGACGGGCAAATTTAACTCTCATTTCCTACCAGGAAGAGGAATTAACCAAAGGCTCAGCGTGCCATGCCAGAATCAGATTAGGGCCTGAAGCCATCCTGCGGTGTTGCGGCCAGGTCACAAGAAAGCGAGTTGAAGAAAGGAGCTCAGGGGCACTGTAATTCACAAACCTGCAGAGTTATAAATGACAGCTATCGTCCAAAAATAGACTGAAGTAAGGCTGCCAAGAGGACTTGAAAGCGGGGCAGAATTGCAGGAAACCGAGTTCAGGAGGTAGACTGGAATTGCATTGAAAGCATAGGAAAAGAGGCAGAACGTCCACAATGATGCACTTGGCCAAAAAGGGCGTATGCGTTTTTTCCTGAATATATTCAGGAAAAAACGCATACGCCCTTTTTGGCCAACCAAGCAAGCTTGCAAAGGAAATCTGCACTACAATGAAGTCTCACTTCCCCCCAGTCAAAAGGGCCATCTGAAAAAAGTGTAAAATCCAGAAAGGCAGGACAGGCCATGGAGAACTGGGAGCCTTGTTATGCTGATGGGCGGGATGTAAATTGCCAACAGACACTCGGGAGAAGTGTATGGTGTTTCCTGAAACATCTAAAAAACAAAGCAACAGAGCCTAGGGCACTGCCACTTATGGTCCTATAGCTTAGGGAAATTAAAATCAAAAAGACACAGCCACCCCAAAGTTTGGGACGCCTCTGTTTACAAGAACCTCGTTTACAGTACAAGTTCAACATCGCAGAAAGTGAAAAATGGATAAAGAAGTTGTGGTATTTACTTACAAAGCAATATCACTCAGCAATGAAATCTATGTCATCAGGCCCTTAGCATCACAATGAGTGGATTCAGGTATGATGATTCTAACTGAAATAAGTCACACAGAAAATGAACCATCATAAGATATCAGTAATACATGGAATGTAAACTTGGCTACACAGGAACTGAATTACAGAACAGAACAGGGTCTCAAATTTAGAAAACCAACTTATGCTTGCTTAAGGGTAAAGGTGAGTTGGGGTGCTGCATAAAACCAGAGATTGAAATGAGCACAGATAAAGTTCCTTAAGTCAAATATGGAATAGACAAGAGCTACTCCTTGCTCAACGAAATGGACTCAACACCGCATATTAAACGCCTAAGAATGTACCTGACTAGTAAGTATCTTAAAACCTATGGATTGCTATGTCTCCGAAAGAGAATCAAGCATGTGTACAGGGGCATAAACGCAGCAGTGATAGGATTGGAGAGGTTCGGTGAGCAAATGAAGACCCTTTGAAGTCATATTGCATGGTACCCATTCCACGGGTCTCAACTCTCCAGGTTTAAGGTATTCTTCCTTCAGCTAAAACATGCTTGTGGAACCCAAGTATGATCAACCATGTGAACGGGAGACGTGTTCAAATATGTCTCAGTTTTCCTCCCCTGGTACTCGGGTGCAACATTCCAGACGCTTTACTAACACTCTCCCCACTTGGAGAGTCAGCGCCTTTAACCTCCTGTTTGGCCCAGTTTGCAATTTCTGCGGAAGATGAACAGGAATAGCGAGAACCAATGAGAGGCTAGCTGGAGGTGTCTGGACGGGCAAATTTAACTCTCATTTCCCACCAGGAAGAGGAATTAACCAAAGGCTCAGCGTGCCGTGCCAGAACCAGATTAGGGCCTGAAGCCATCCTGCGGTGTTGTGGCCAGGTCACAAGAAAGCGAGTTGAAGAAAGGAGCTCAGGGGCACTGTAATTCACAAACCTGCAGAGTTATAAATGACAGCTATCGTCCAAAAATAGACTGAAGTAAGGCTGCCAAGAGGACTTGAAAGCGGGGCAGAATTGCAGGAAACCGATTTCAGGAGGTAGACTGGAATTGCATTGAAAGCATAGGAAAAGAGGCAGAACGTCCACAATGATGCACTTGGCCAAAAAGGGCGTATGCGTTTTTTCCTGAATATATTCAGGAAAAAAACGCATACGCCCTTTTTGGCCAACCAAGCAAGCTTGCAAAGGAAATCTGCACTACAATGAAGTCTCACTTCCCCCCGGTCAAAAGGGCCATCTGAAAAAAGTGTAAAATCCAGAAAGGCAGGACAGGCCATGGAGAACTGGGAGCCTTGTTATGCTGATGGGCGGGATGTAAATTGCCAACAACCACTCGGGAGAAGTGTATGGTGTTTCCTGAAACATCTAAAAAACAAAGCAACAGAGCCTAGGGCACTTCCACTTATGGTCCTATAGCTTAGGGAATTTAAAATCAAAAAGACACAGCCACCCCAAAGTTTGGAACGGCTCTGTTTACAAGAACCTCGTTTACAGTACAAGTTCAACATCGCAGAAAGTGAAAAATGGATAAAGAAGTTGTGGTATTTACTTACAAAGCAATATCACTCAGCAATGAAATCTGTGTCATCAGGCCCTTAGCAGCACAATGAGTGGATTCAGGTATGATGATTCTAACTGAAATAAGTCACACAGAAAAAGAAACATCATAAGATATCAGTAATACACGGAATGTAAACTTGGCTACACAGGAACTGAATTACAGAACAGAACAGGGTCTCAAATTTAGAAAACCAACTTATTCTTGCTTAAGGGGAAAGGTGAGTTGGGGTGCTGCATAAAACCAGAGATTGAAATGAGCACAGATAAAGTTCCTTAAGCCAAATATGGAATAGACAAGAGCTACTCCTTGCTCAACGAAATGGACTCAACACCGCATATTAAACACCTAAGAATGTACCTGTCTAGTAAGTATCTTAAAACCTATGGATTGCTATGTCTCCGAAAGAGAATCAAGCATGTGTACAGGGGCGTAAACGCAGCAGTGATAAGATTGGAAAGGTTCGGTGAGCAAATGAAGACCCTTTGAAGTCATATTGCATGGTACCCATTCCACGGGTTTCAACTACCCAGGTTTTACGTATTCTTCCTTCAGCTAAAACATGCATGTGGAACCCAGAGTATGATCAACCATGTGATCGGGAGACGTGTTCAAATATGTCTCAGTTTTCGTACCCTGGTACTCGGGTGCAACATTCCAGATGCTTTACTAACACTCTCCCGACTTGGAGAGTCAGTCCCTTTAACCTCCTGTTTGGCCCAGTTTGCAATTTCTGCAGAAGATGAACAGGAATAGCGAGAACCAATGAGAGACTAGCTGGAGGTGTCTGGACGGGCAAATTTAACTCTCATTTCCCACCAGGAAGAGGAATTAACCAAAGGCTCAGCGTGCCGTGCCGGAACCAGATTAGGGCCTGAAGCCATCCTGCGGTGTTGCGGCCAGCTCACAAGAAAGCGAGTTGAAGAAAGGAGCTCAGGGGCACTGTAATTCACAAACCTGCAGAGTTATAAATGACAGCTATCGTCCAAAAATATACTGAAGTAAGGCTGCCAAGAGGACTTGAAAGCGGGGCAGAATTGCAGGAAACCGATTTCAGGAGGTAGACTGGAATTGCATTGAAAGCATAGGAAAAGAGGCAGAACGTCCACAATGATGCACTTGGCCAAAAAGGGCGTATGCGTTTTTTCCTGAATATATTCAGGAAAAAACGCATACGCCCTTTTTGGCCAACGAAGCAAGCTTGCAAAGGAAATCTGCACTACAATGAAGTCTCACTTCTCCCCGGTCAAAAGGGCCATCTGAAAAAAGTGTAAAATCCAGAAAGGCAGGACAGGCCATGGAGAACTGGGAGCCTTGTTATGCTGATGGGCGGGATGTAAATTTCCAACAGACACTCGGGAGAAGTGTATGGTGTTTACTGAAACATCTAAAAAACAAAGCAACAGAGCCTAGGGCACTGCCACTTATGGTCCTATAGCTTAGGGAAATTAAAATCAAAAAGACACAGCCACCCCAAAATTTGGAACGGCTCTGTTTACAAGAACCTCGTTTACAGTACAAGTTCAACATCGCAGAAAGTGAAAAATGGATAAAGAAGTTGTGGTATTTACTTACAAAGCAATATCACTCAGCAATGAAATCTGTGTCATCAGGCCCTTAGCAGCACAATGAGTGGATTCAGGTATGATGATTCTAACTGAAGTAAGTCACACAGAAAGAGAAACATCATAAGATATCAGTAATACACGGAATGTAAACTTGGCTACACAGGAACTGAATTACAGAACAGAACAGGGTCTCAAATTTAGAAAACCAACTTATGCTTGCTTAAGGGTAAAGGTGAGTTGGGGTGCTGCATAAAACCAGAGATTGAAATGAGCACAGATAAAGTTCCTTAAGTCAAATATGGAATAGACAAGAGCTACTCCTTGCTCAACGAAATGGACTCAACACCGCATATTAAACGCCTAAGAATGTACCTGACTAGTAAGTATCGTAAAACCTATGGATTGCTATGTCTCCGAAAGAGAATCAAGCATGTGTACAGGGGCGTAAACGCAGCAGTGATAGGATTGGAGAGGTTCGGTGAGCAAATGAAGACCCTTTGAAGTCATATTGCATGGTACCCATTCCACGGGTTTCAACTACCAAGGTTTTAGGTATTCTTCCTTCAGCTAAAACATGCATGTGGAACCCAAGTATGATCAACCATGTGAACGGGAGACGTGTTCAAATATGTCTCAGCTTTCCTCCCCTGGTACTCGGGTGCAACATTCCAGACGCTTTACTAACACTCTCCCCACTTGGAGAGTCAGCGCCTTTAACCTTCTGTTTGGCCCAGTTTGCAATTTCTGCGGAAGATGAACAGGAATAGCGAGAACCAATGAGAGGCTAGCTGGAGGTGTCTGGACGGGCAAATTTAACTCTCATTTCCCAACAGGAAGAGGAAATAACCAAAGGCTCAGCGTGCCGTACCGGAACCAGATTAGGGCCTGAAGCCATTCTGCGGTGTTGCGGCCACCTCAAAAGAAACCGAGTTGAAGAAAGGAGCTCAGGGGCACTATAATTCACAAACCTGCAGAGTTATAAATGACAGCTATCGTCCAAAAATAGACTGAAGTAAGGCTGCCAAGAGGACTTGAAAGCGGGGCAGAATTGCAGGAAACCGATTTCAGGAGGTAGACTGGAATTGCATTGAAAGCATAGGAAAAGAGGCAGAACGTCCACAATGATGCACTTGGCCAAAAAGGGCGTATGCGTTTTTTCCTGAATATATTCAGGAAAAAACGCATACGCCCTTTTTGGCCAACCAAGCAAGCTTGCAAAGGAAATCTGCACTACAATGAAGTCTCACTTCCCCCCGGTCAAAAGGGCCATCTGAAAAAAGTGTAAAATCCAGAAAGGCAGGACAGGCCATGGAGAACTGGGAGCCTTGTTATGCTGATGGGCGGGATGTAAATTGCCAACAACCACTCGGGAGAAGTGTATGGTGTTTCCTGAAACATCTAAAAAACAAAGCAACAGAACCTAGGGCACTTCCACTTATGGTCCTATAGCTTAGGGAAATTAAAATCAAAAAGACACAGCCACCCCAAAGTTTGGAACGGCTCTGTTTACAAGAACCTCGTTTACAGTACAAGTTCAACATCGCAGAAAGTGAAAAATGGATAAAGAAGTTGTGGTATTTACTTACAAAGCAATATCACTCAGCAATGAAATCTGTGTCATCAGGCCCTTAGCAGCACAATGAGTGGATTCAGGTATGATGATTCTAACTGAAATAAGTCACACAGAAAAAGAAACATCATAAGATATCAGTAATACACGGAATGTAAACTTGGCTACACAGGAACTGAATTACAGAACAGAACAGGGTCTCAAATTTAGAAAACCAACTTATTCTTGCTTAAGGGTAAAGGTGAGTTGGGGTGCTGCATAAAACCAGAGATTGAAATGAGCACAGATAAAGTTCCTTAAGCCAAATATGGAATAGACAAGAGCTACTCCTTGCTCAACGAAATGGACTCAACACCCCATATTAAACGCCTAAGAATGTACCTGACTAGTAAGTATCTTAAAACCTATGGATTGCTATGTCTCCGAAAGAGAATCAAGCATGTGAACAGGGGCATAAACGCAGCAGTGATAGGATTGGAGAGGTTCGGTGAGCAAATGAAGACCCTTTGAAGTCATATTGCATGGTACCCATTACACGGGTCTTAACTCTCCAGGTTTAAGGTATTCTTCCTTCAGCTAAAACATGCATGTGGAACCCAAGTATGATCAACCATGTGAACGGGAGACGTGTTCAAATATGTCTCAGTTTTCCTCCCCTGGTACTCGGGTGCAACATTCCAGACGCTTTAATAACACTCTCCCCACTTGGAGAGTCAGCGCCTTTAACCTCCTGTTTGGCCCAGTTTGCAATTTCTGCGGAAGATGAACAGGAATAGCGAGAACCAATGAGAGGCTAGCTGGAGGTGTCTGGACGGGCAAATTTAACTCTCATTTCCCAACAGGAAGAGGAAATAACCAAAGGCTCAGCGTGCCGTACCGGAACCAGATTAGGGCCTGAAGCCATCCTGCGGTGTTGCGGCCACCTCAAAAGAAACCGAGTTGAAGAAAGGAGCTCAGGGGCACTATAATTCACAAACCTGCAGAGTTATAAATGACAGCTATCGTCCAAAAATAGACTGAAGTTAGGCTGCCAAGAGGACTTGAAAGCGGGGCAGAATTGCATGAAACCGATTTCAGGAGGTAGACTGGAATTGCATTGAAAGCATAGGAAGAGAGGCAGAACGTCCACAATGATGCACTTGGCCAAAAAGGGCGTATGCGTTTTTTCCTGAATATATTCAGGAAAAAACGCATACGCCCTTTTTGGCCAACCAAGCAAGCTTGCAAAGGAAATCTGCACTACAATGAAGTCTCACTTCCCCCCGGTCAAAAGGGCCATCTGAAAAAAGTGTAAAATCCAGAAAGGCAGGACAGGCCATGGAGAACTGGGAGCCTTGTTATGCTGATGGGCGGGATGTAAATTGCCAACAACCACTCGGGAGAAGTGTATGGTGTTTCCTGAAACATCTAAAAAACAAAGCAACAGAACCTAGGGCACTTCCACTTATGGTCCTATAGCTTAGGGAAATTAAAATCAAAAAGACACAGCCACCCCAAAGTTTGGAACGGCTCTGTTTACAAGAACCTCGTTTACAGTACAAGTTCAACATCGCAGAAAGTGAAAAATGGATAAAGAAGTTGTGGTATTTACTTACAAAGCAATATCACTCAGCAATGAAATCTGTGTCATCAGGCCCTTAGCAGCACAATGAGTGGATTCAGGTATGATGATTCTAACTGAAATAAGTCACACAGAAAAAGAAACATCATAAGATATCAGTAATACACGGAATGTAAACTTGGCTACACAGGAACTGAATTACAGAACAGAACAGGGTCTCAAATTTAGAAAACCAACTTATTCTTGCTTAAGGGTAAAGGTGAGTTGGGGTGCTGCATAAAACCAGAGATTGAAATGAGCACAGATAAAGTTCCTTAAGCCAAATATGGAATAGACAAGAGCTACTCCTTGCTCAACGAAATGGACACAACACCCCATATTAAACGCCTAAGAATGTACCTGACTAGTAAGTATCTTAAAACCTATGGATTGCTATGTCTCCGAAAGAGAATCAAGCATGTGTACAGGGGCATAAACGCAGCAGTGATAGGATTGGAGAGGTTCGGTGAGCAAATGAAGACCCTTTGAAGTCATATTGCATGGTACCCATTCCACGGGTTTCAACTACCCAGGTTTTAGGTATTCTTCCTTCAGCTAAAATATGCATGTGGAACCCAGAGTATGATCAACCATGTGAACGGGAGACGTGTTCAAATATGTCTCAGTTTTCCTCCCCTGGTACTCGGGTGCAACATTCCAGACGCTTTACTAACACTCTCCCCACTTGGAGAGTCAGCACCTTTAACCTCCTGTTTGGCCCAGTTTGCAATTTCTGCGGAAGATGAACAGGAATAGCGAGAACCAATGAGAGGCTAGCTGGAGGTGTCTGGACGGGCAAATTTAACTCTCATTTCCCAACAGGAAGAGGAAATAACTAAAGGCTCAGTGTGCCGTACCGGAACCAGATTAGGGCCTGAAGCCATCCTGCGGTGTTGCGGCCAGGTCACAAGAAAGCAAGTTGAAGAAAGGAGCTCAGGGGCACTGTAATTCACAAACCTGCAGAGTTATAAATGACAGCTATCGTCCAAAAATAGACTGAAGTAAGGCTGCCAAGAGGACTTGAAAGCGGGGCAGAATTGCAGGAAACCGATTTCAGGAGGTAGACTGGAATTGCATTGAAAGCATAGGAAAAGAGGCAGAACGTCCACAATGATGCACTTGGCCAAAAAGGGCGTATGCGTTTTTTCCTGAATATATTCAGGAAAAAACGCATACGCCCTTTTTGGCCAACCAAGCAAGCTTGCAAAGGAAATCTGCACTACAATGAAGTCTCACTTCCCCCCGGTCAAAAGGGCCAGCTGAAAAAAGTGTAAAATCCAGAAAGGCAGGACAGGCCATGGAGAACTGGGAGCCTTGTTATGCTGATGGGCGGGATGTAAATTGCCAACAGACACTCGGGAGAAGTGTATGGTGTTTCCTGAAACATCTAAAAAACAAAGCAACAGAGCCTAGGGCACTGCCACTTATGGTCCTATAGCTTAGGGAAATTAAAATCAAAAAGACACAGCCACCCCAAAGTTTGGGACGGCTCTGTTTACAAGAACCTCGTTTACAGTACAAGTTCAACATCGCAGAAAGTGAAAAATGGATAAAGAAGTTGTGGTATTTACTTACAAAGCAATATCACTCAGCAATGAAATCTGTGTCATCAGGCCCTTAGCAGCACAATGAGTGGATTCAGGTATGATGATTCTAACTGAAGTAAGTCACACAGAAAAAGAAACATCATAAGATATCAGTAATACATGGAATGTAAACTTGGCTACACAGGAACTGAATTACAGAACAGAACAGGGTCTCAAATTTAGAAAACGAACTTATGCTTGCTTAAGGGTAAAGGTGAGTTGGGGTGCTGCATAAAACCAGAGATTGAAATGAGCACAGATAAAGTTCCTTAAGTCAAATATGGAATAGACAAGAGCTACTCCTTGCTCAATGAAATGGACTCAACACTGCATATTAAACGCCTAAGAATGTACCTGACTAGTAAGTATCTTAAAACCTATGAATTGCTATGTCTCCGAAAGAGAATCAAGCATGTGTACAGGGGCATAAACGCAGCAGTGATAGGATTGGAGAGGTTCGGTGAGCAAATGAAGACCCTTTGAAGTCATATTGCATGGTACCCATTACACGGGTCTTAACTCTCCAGGTTTAAGGTATTCTTCCTTCAGCTAAAACATGCATGTGGAACCCAGAGTATGATCAACCATGTGAACGGGAGACGTGTTCAAATATGTCTCAGTTTTCCTCCCCTGGTACTCGGGTGCAACATTCCAGACGCTTTACTAACACTCTCCCCACTTGGAGAGTCAGCGCCTTTAACCTCCTGTTTGGCCCAGTTTGCAATTTCTGCGGAAGATGAACAGGAATAGCGAGAACCAATGAGAGGCTAGCTGGAGGTGTCTGGACGGGCAAATTTAACTCTCATTTCCCAACAGGAAGAGGAAATAACCAAAGGCTCAGCGTGCCGTACCGGAACCAGATTAGGGCCTGAAGCCATCCTGCGGTGTTGCGGCCACCTCAAAAGAAACCGAGTTGAAGAAAGGAGCTCAGGGGCACTATAATTCACAAACCTGCAGAGTTATAAATGACAGCTATCGTCCAAAAATAGACTGAAGTAAGGCTGCCAAGAGGACTTGAAAGCGGGGCAGAATTGCAGGAAACCGATTTCAGGAGGTAGACTGGAATTGCATTGAAAGCATAGGAAAAGAGGCAGAACGTCCACAATGATGCACTTGGCCAAAAAGGGCGTATGCGTTTTTTCCTGAATATATTCAGGAAAAAACGCATACGCCCTTTTTGGCCAACCAAGCAAGCTTGCAAAGGAAATCTGCACTACAATGAAGTCTCACTTCCCCCCGGTCAAAAGGGCCATCTGAAAAAAGTGTAAAATCCAGAAAGGCAGGACAGGCCATGGAGAACTGGGAGCCTTGTTATGCTGATGGGCGGGATGTAAATTGCCAACAACCACTCGGGAGAAGTGTATGGTGTTTCCTGAAACATCTAAAAAACAAAGCAACAGAACCTAGGGCACTTCCACTTATGGTCCTATAGCTTAGGGAAATTAAAATCAAAAAGACACAGCCACCCCAAAGTTTGGAACGGCTCTGTTTACAAGAACCTCGTTTACAGTACAAGTTCAACATCGCAGAAAGTGAAAAATGGAGAAAGAAGTTGTGGTATTTACTTACAAAGCAATATCACTCAGCAATGAAATCTGTGTCATCAGGCCCTTAGCAGCACAATGAGTGGATTCAGGTATGATGATTCTAACTGAAGTAAGTCACACAGAAAAAGAAACATCATAAGATATCAGTAATACACGGAATGTAAACTTGGCTACACAGGAACTGAATTACCGAACAGAACAGGGTCTCAAATTTAGAAAACCAACTTATGCTTGCTTAAGGGTAAAGGTGAGTTGGGGTGCTGCATAAAACCAGAGATTGAAATGAGCACAGATAAAGTTCCTTAAGCCAAATATGGAATAGACATGAGCTACTGCTTGCTCAACGAAATGGACTCAACACCCCATATTAAAGGCCTAAGAATGTACCTGACTAGTAAGTATCTTAAAACCTATGGATTGCTATGTCTCCGAAAGAGAATCAAGCATGTGTACAGGGGCATAAACGCAGCAGTGATAGGATTGGAGAGGTTCGGTGAGCAAATGAAGACCCTTTGAAGTCATATTGCATGGTACCCATTCCACGGGTTTCAACTACCCAGGTTTTAGGTATTCTTCCTTCAGCTAAAATATGCATGTGGAACCCAGAGTATGATCAACCATGTGAACGGGAGACGTGTTCAAATATGTCTCAGTTTTCCTCCCCTGGTACTCGGGTGCAACATTCCAGACGCTTTACTAACACTCTTCCCACTTGGAGAGTCAGTCCCTTTAACCTCCTGTTTGGCCCAGTTTGCAATTTCTGCGGAAGGTGAACAGGAATAGCGAGAACCAATGAGAGGCTAGCTGGAGGTGTCTGGACGGGCAAATTTAACTCTCATTTCCCACCAGGAAGAGGAAATAACCAAAGGCGCAGTGTGCCGTACCGGAACCAGATTAGGGCCTGAAGCCATCCTGCGGTGTTGCGGCCAGCTCAAAAGAAAGCGAGTTGAAGAAAGGAGCTCAGGGGCACTGTAATTCACAAACCTGCAGAGTTATAAATGACAGCTATCGTCCAAAAATAGACTGAAGTAAGGCTGCCAAGAGGACTTGAAAGCGGGGCAGAATTGCAGGAAACCGATTTCAGGAGGTAGACTGGAATTGCATTGAAAGCATAGGAAAAGAGGCAGAACGTCCACAATGATGCACTTGGCCAAAAAGGGCGTATGTGTTTTTTCCTGAATATATTCAGGAAAAAACGTATACGCCCTTTTTGGCCAACCAAGCAAGCTTGCAAAGGAAATCTGCACTACAATGAAGTCTCACTTCCCCCCGGTCAAAAGGGCCATCTGAAAAAAGTGTAAAATCCAGAAAGACAGGACAGGCCATGGAGAACTGGGAGCCTTGTTATGCTGATGGGCGGGATGTAAATTGCCAACAACCACTCGGGAGAAGTGTATGGTGTTTCCTGAAACATCTAAAAAACAAAGCAACAGAACCTAGGGCACTTCCACTTATGGTCCTATAGCTTAGGGAAATTAAAATCAAAAAGACACAGCCACCCCAAAGTTTGGAACGGCTCTGTTTACAAGAACCTCGTTTACAGTACAAGTTCAACATCGCAGAAAGTGAAAAATGGAGAAAGAAGTTGTGGTATTTACTTACAAAGCAATATCACTCAGCAATGAAATCTGTGTCATCAGGCCCTTAGCAGCACAATGAGTGGATTCAGGTATGATGATTCTAACTGAAGTAAGTCACACAGAAAAAGAAACATCATAAGATATCAGTAATACACGGAATGTAAACTTGGCTACACAGGAACTGAATTACAGAACAGAACAGGGACTCAAATTTAGAAAACCAACTTATGCTTGCTTAAGGGTAAAGGTGAGTTGGGGTGCTGCATAAAACCAGAGATTGAAATGAGCACAGATAAAGTTCCTTAAGCCAAATATGGAATAGACAAGAGCTACTCCTTGCTCAACGAAATGGACTCAACAACGCATATTAAACGCCTAAGAATGTACCTGACTTGTAAGTATCTTAAAACCTATGGATTGCTATGTCTCCAAAAGAGAATCAAGCATGTGTACAGGGGCATAAACGCAGCAGTGATAGGATTGGAGAGGTTGGGTGAGCAAATGAAGACCCTTTGAACTCATATTGCAGGGTACCCATTCCACGTGTTTCAACTACCTAGGTTTAAGGTATTCTTCCTTCATCTAAAACATGCATGTGGAACCTAGGGTATGATCAACCATGTGATCGGGAGACGTGTTCAAATATGTCTCAGTTTTCGTACCCTGGTACTCGGGTGCAACATTCCAGACGCTTTACTAACACTCTCCCGACTTGGAGAGTCAGTCCCTTTAACCTCCTGTTTGGCCCAGTTTGCAATTTCTGCGGAAGATGAACAGGAATAGCGAGAACCAATGGAGACTAGCTGGAGGTGTCTGGACGGGCAAATTTAACTCTCATTTCCTACCAGGAAGAGGAATTAACCAAAGGCTCAGCGTGCCATGCCAGAATCAGATTAGGGCCTGAAGCCATCCTGCGGTGTTGCGGCCAGGTCACAAGAAAGCGAGTTGAAGAAAGGAGCTCAGGGGCACTGTAATTCACAAACCTGCAGAGTTATAAATGACAGCTATCGTCCAAAAATAGACTGAAGTAAGGCTGCCAAGAGGACTTGAAAGCGGGGCAGAATTGCAGGAAACCGAGTTCAGGAGGTAGACTGGAATTGCATTGAAAGCATAGGAAAAGAGGCAGAACGTCCACAATGATGCACTTGGCCAAAAAGGGCGTATGCGTTTTTTCCTGAATATATTCAGGAAAAAACGCATACGCCCTTTTTGGCCAACCAAGCAAGCTTGCAAAGGAAATCTGCACTACAATGAAGTCTCACTTCCCCCCAGTCAAAAGGGCCATCTGAAAAAAGTGTAAAATCCAGAAAGGCAGGACAGGCCATGGAGAACTGGGAGCCTTGTTATGCTGATGGGCGGGATGTAAATTGCCAACAGACACTCGGGAGAAGTGTATGGTGTTTCCTGAAACATCTAAAAAACACAGCAACAGAGCCTAGGGCACTGCCACTTATGGTCCTATAGCTTAGGGAAATTAAAATCAAAAAGACACAGCCACCCCAAAGTTTGGGACGCCTCTGTTTACAAGAACCTCGTTTACAGTACAAGTTCAACATCGCAGAAAGTGAAAAATGGATAAAGAAGTTGTGGTATTTACTTACAAAGCAATATCACTCAGCAATGAAATCTATGTCATCAGGCCCTTAGCATCACAATGAGTGGATTCAGGTATGATGATTCTAACTGAAATAAGTCACACAGAAAATGAACCATCATAAGATATCAGTAATACATGGAATGTAAACTTGGCTACACAGGAACTGAATTACAGAACAGAACAGGGTCTCAAATTTAGAAAACCAACTTATGCTTGCTTAAGGGTAAAGGTGAGTTGGGGTGCTGCATAAAACCAGAGATTGAAATGAGCACAGATAAAGTTCCTTAAGTCAAATATGGAATAGACAAGAGCTACTCCTTGCTCAACGAAATGGACTCAACACCGCATATTAAACGCCTAAGAATGTACCTGACTAGTAAGTATCTTAAAACCTATGGATTGCTATGTCTCCGAAAGAGAATCAAGCATGTGTACAGGGGCATAAACGCAGCAGTGATAGGATTGGAGAGGTTCGGTGAGCAAATGAAGACCCTTTGAAGTCATATTGCATGGTACCCATTCCACGGGTCTCAACTCTCCAGGTTTAAGGTATTCTTCCTTCAGCTAAAACATGCATGTGGAACCCAAGTATGATCAACCATGTGAACGGGAGACGTGTTCAAATATGTCTCAGTTTTCCTCCCCTGGTACTCGGGTGCAACATTCCAGACGCTTTACTAACACTCTCCCCACTTGGAGAGTCAGCGCCTTTAACCTCCTGTTTGGCCCAGTTTGCAATTTCTGCGGAAGATGAACAGGAATAGCGAGAACCAATGAGAGGCTAGCTGGAGGTGTCTGGACGGGCAAATTTAACTCTCATTTCCCACCAGGAAGAGGAAATAACCAAAGGCTCAGCGTGCCGTACCGGAACCAGATTAGGGCCTGAAGCCATCCTGCGGTGTTGCGGCCAGCTCAAAAGAAAGCGAGTTGAAGAAAGGAGCTCAGGGGCACTGTAATTCACAAACCTGCAGAGTTATAAATGACAGCTATCGTCCAAAAATAGACTGAAGTAAGGCTGCCAAGAGGACTTGAAAGCGGGGCAGAATTGCAGGAAACCGATTTCAGGAGGTAGACTGGAATTGCATTGAAAGCATAGGAAAAGAGGCAGAACGTCCACAATGATGCACTTGGCCAAAAAGGGCGTATGCGTTTTTTCCTGAATATATTCAGGAAAAAACGCATACGCCCTTTTTGGCCAACCAAGCAAGCTTGCAAAGGAAATCTGCACTACAATGAAGTCTCACTTCCCCCCGGTCAAAAGGGCCATCTGAAAAAAGTGTAAAATCCAGAAAGGCAGGACAGGCCATGGACAACTGGGAGCCTTGTTATGCTGATGGGCGGGATGTAAATTGCCAACAACCACTCGGGAGAAGTGTATGGTGTTTCCTGAAACATCTAAAAAACAAAGCAACAGAACCTAGGGCACTTCCACTTATGGTCCTATAGCTTAGGGAAATTAAAATCAAAAAGACACAGCCACCCCAAAGTTTGGAACGGCTCTGTTTACAAGAACCTCGTTTACAGTACAAGTTCAACATCGCAGAAAGTGAAAAATGGAGAAAGAAGTTGTGGTATTTACTTACAAAGCAATATCACTCAGCAATGAAATCTGTGTCATCAGGCCCTTAGCAGCACAATGAGTGGATTCAGGTATGATGATTCTAACTGAAGTAAGTCACACAGAAAAAGAAACATCATAAGATATCAGTAATACACGGAATGTAAACTTGGCTACACAGGAACTGAATTACAGAACAGAACAGGGACTCAAATTTAGAAAACCAACTTATGCTTGCTTAAGGGTAAAGGTGAGTTGGGGTGCTGCATAAAACCAGAGATTGAAATGAGCACAGATAAAGTTCCTTAAGCCAAATATGGAATAGACAAGAGCTACTCCTTGCTCAACGAAATGGACTCAACAACGCATATTAAACGCCTAAGAATGTACCTGACTTGTAAGTATCTTAAAACCTATGGATTGCTATGTCTCCAAAAGAGAATCAAGCATGTGTACAGGGGCATAAACGCAGCAGTGATAGGATTGGAGAGGTTGGGTGAGCAAATGAAGACCCTTTGAACTCATATTGCAGGGTACCCATTCCACGTGTTTCAACTACCTAGGTTTAAGGTATTCTTCCTTCAGCTAAAACATGCATGTGGAACCTAGAGTATGATCAACCATGTGATCGGGAGACGTGTTCAAATATGTCTCAGTTTTCGTACCCTGGTACTCGGGTGCAACATTCCAGACGCTTTACTAACACTCTCCCCACTTGGAGAGTCAGTCCCTTTAACCTCCTGTTTGGCCCAGTTTGCAATTTCTGCGGAAGATGAACAGGAATAGCGAGAACCAATGGAGACTAGCTGGAGGTGTCTGGACGGGCAAATTTAACTCTCATTTCCTACCAGGAAGAGGAATTAACCAAAGGCTCAGCGTGCCATGCCAGAATCAGATTAGGGCCTGAAGCCATCCTGCGGTGTTGCGGCCAGGTCACAAGAAAGCGAGTTGAAGAAAGGAGCTCAGGGGCACTGTAATTCACAAACCTGCAGAGTTATAAATGACAGCTATCGTCCAAAAATAGACTGAAGTAAGGCTGCCAAGAGGACTTGAAAACGGGGCAGAATTGCAGGAAACCGATTTCAGGAGGTAGACTGGAATTGCATTGAAAGCATAGGAAAAGAGGCAGAACGTCCACAATGATGCACTTGGCCAAAAAGGGCGTATGCGTTTTTTCCTGAATATATTCAGGAAAAAACGCATACGCCCTTTTTGGCCAACCAAGCAAGCTTGCAAAGGAAATCTGCACTACAATGAAGTCTCACTTCCCCCCAGTCAAAAGGGCCATCTGAAAAAAGTGTAAAATCCAGAAAGGCAGGACAGGCCATGGAGAACTGGGAGCCTTGTTATGCTGATGGGCGGGATGTAAATTGCCAACAGACACTCGGGAGAAGTGTATGGTGTTTCCTGAAACATCTAAAAAACAAAGCAACAGAGCCTAGGGCACTGCCACTTATGGTCCTATAGCTTAGGGAAATTAAAATCAAAAAGACACAGCCACCCCAAAGTTTGGGACGCCTCTGTTTACAAGAACCTCATTTACAGTACAAGTTCAACATCGCAGAAAGTGAAAAATGGATAAAGAAGTTGTGGTATTTACTTACAAAGCAATATCACTCAGCAATGAAATCTATGTCATCAGGCCCTTAGCATCACAATGAGTGGATTCAGGTATGATGATTCTAACTGAAATAAGTCACACAGAAAATGAACCATCATAAGATATCAGTAATACACGGAATGTAAACTTGGCTACACAGGAACTGAATTACAGAACAGAACAGGGTCTCAAATTTAGAAAACCAACTTATGCTTGCTTAAGGGTAAAGGTGAGTTGGGGTGCTGCATAAAACCAGAGATTGAAATGAGCACAGATAAAGTTCCTTAAGTCAAATATGGAATAGACAAGAGCTACTCCTTGCTCAACGAAATGGACTCAACACCGCATATTAAACGCCTAAGAATGTACCTGACTAGTAAGTATCTTAAAACCTATGGATTGCTATGTCTCCGAAAGAGAATCAAGCATGTGTACAGGGGCATAAACGCAGCAGTGATAGGATTGGAGAGGTTCGGTGAGCAAATGAAGACCCTTTGAAGTCATATTGCATGGTACCCATTCCACAGGTCTCGACTCTCCAGGTTTAAGGTATTCTTCCTTCAGCTAAAACATGCATGTGGAACCCAAGTATGATCAACCATGTGAACGGGAGACGTGTTCAAATATGTCTCAGTTTTCCTCCCCT
The DNA here is from genome assembly GCF_951394435.1 of Stenella coeruleoalba. Taxonomy (NCBI): domain Eukaryota; kingdom Metazoa; phylum Chordata; class Mammalia; order Artiodactyla; family Delphinidae; genus Stenella; species Stenella coeruleoalba. The sequence continues at coordinate 779,065 of NW_027646214.1, forward strand.
GGTACTCGGGTGCAACATTCCAGACGCTTTACTAACACTCTCCCCACTTGGAGAGTCAGCGCCTTTAACCTCCTGTTTGGCCCAGTTTGCAATTTCTGCGGAAGATGAACAGGAATAGCGAGAACCAATGAGAGGCTAGCTGGAGGTGTCTGGACGGGCAAATTTAACTCTCATTTCCCACCAGGAAGAGGAAATAACCAAAGGCTCAGCGTGCCGTACCGGAACCAGATTAGGGCCTGAAGCCATCCTGCGGTGTTGCGGCCAGCTCAAAAGAAAGCGAGTTGAAGAAAGGAGCTCAGGGGCACTGTAATTCACAAACCTGCAGAGTTATAAATGACAGCTATCGTCCAAAAATAGACTGAAGTAAGGCTGCCAAGAGGACTTGAAAGCGGGGCAGAATTGCAGGAAACCGATTTCAGGAGGTAGACTGGAATTGCATTGAAATCATAGGAAAAGAGGCAGAACGTCCACAATGATGCACTTGGCCAAAAAGGGCGTATGCGTTTTTTCCTGAATATATTCAGGAAAAAACGCATACGCCCTTTTTGGCCAACCAAGCAAGCTTGCAAAGGAAATCTGCACTACAATGAAGTCTCACTTCCCCCCGGTCAAAAGGGCCATCTGAAAAAAGTGTAAAATCCAGAAAGGCAGGACAGGCCATGGAGAACTGGGAGCCTTGTTATGCTGATGGGCGGGATGTAAATTGCCAACAACCACTCGGGAGAAGTGTATGGTATTTCCTGAAACATCTAAAAAACAAAGCAACAGAACCTAGGGCACTTCCATTTATGGTCCTATAGCTTAGGGAAATTAAAATCAAAAAGACACAGCCACCCCAAAGTTTGGAACGGCTCTGTTTACAAGAACCTCGTTTACAGTACAAGTTCAACATCGCAGAAAGTGAAAAATGGAGAAAGAAGTTGTGGTATTTACTTACAAAGCAATATCACTCAGCAATGAAATCTGTGTCATCAGGCCCTTGGCAGCACAATGAGTGGATTCAGGTATGATGATTCTAACTGAAGTAAGTCACACAGAAAAAGAAACATCATAAGATATCAGTAATACACGGAATGTAAACTTGGCTACACAGGAACTGAATTACAGAACAGAACAGGGACTCAAATTTAGAAAAACAACTTATGCTTGCTTAAGGGTAAAGGTGAGTTGGGGTGCTGCATAAAACCAGAGATTGAAATGAGCACAGATAAAGTTCCTTAAGCCAAATATGGAATAGACAAGAGCTACTCCTTGCTCAACGAAATGGACTCAACACTGCATATTAAACGCCTAAGAATGTACCTGACTTGTAAGTATCTTAAAACCTATGGATTGCTATGTCTCCAAAAGAGAATCAAGCATGTGTACAGGGGCATAAACGCAGCAGTGATAAGATTGGAGAGGTTCGGTGAGCAAATGAAGACCCTTTGAAGTCATATTGCATGGTACCCATTCCACGGGTTTCAACTACCCAGGTTTAAGGTATTCTTCCTTCAGCTAAAACATGCATGTGGAACCCAGAGTATGATCAACCATGTGATCGGGAGACGTGTTCAAATATGTCTCAGTTTTCGTACCCTGGTACTCGGGTGCAACATTCCAGACGCTTTACTAACACTGCCCCGACTTGGAGAGTCAGTCCCTTTAACCTCCTGTTTGGCCCAGTTTGCAATTTCTGCGGAAGATGAACAGGAATAGCGAGAAGCAATGGAGACTAGCTGGAGGTGTCTGGACGGGCAAATTTAACTCTCATTTCCTACCAGGAAGAGTAATTAACCAAAGGCTCAGCGTGCCATGCCAGAATCAGATTAGGGCCTGAAGCCATCCTGCAGTGTTGCGGCCAGCTCAAAAGAAAGCGAGTTGAAGAAAGGAGCTCAGGGGCACTGTAATTCACAAACCTGCAGAGTTATAAATGACAGCTATCGTCCAAAAATAGACTGAAGTAAGGCTGCCAAGAGGACTTGAAAGTGGGGCAGAATTGCAGGAAACCGATTTCAGGAGGTAGACTGGAATTGCATTGAAAGCATAGGAAAAGAGGCAGAACGTCCACAATGATGCACTTGGCCAAAAGGGCGTATGCGTGTTTTCCTGAATATATTCAGGAAAAAAGGCATACGCCCTTTTTGGCCAACCAAGCAAGCTTGCAAAGGAAATCTGCACTACAATGAAGTCTCACTTCCCCCCGGTTAAAAGGGCCATCTGAAAAAAGTGTAAAATCCAGAAAGGCAGAACAGGCCATGGAGAACTGGGAGCCTTGTTATGCTGATGGGCGGGATGTAAATTGCCAACAACCACTCGGGAGAAGTGTATGGTGTTTCCTGAAACATCTAAAAAACAAAGCAACAGAGCCTAGGGCACTTCCACTTATGGCCCTATAGCTTAGGGAAGTTAAAATCAAAAAGACACAGCCACCCCAAAGTTTGGGACGCCTCCGTTTACAAGAACCTCGTTTACCGTACAAGTTCAATATCACAAAAAGTGAAAAATGGATAAAGAACTTGTGGTACTTACGTACAATGCAGTATCACTCAGCAATGAAATCTATGTCATCAGGCCCGTAGCAGCATAATGAGTGGATTCAGGTACGATGATTCTAACTGAAATAAGTCACACAGAAAAAGAAACATCATAAGATATCACTAATACACGGAATGTAAACTTGGCTACACAGGAACTGCATTCCAAAACAGAACAGGGTCTCAAATTTAGAAAACCAACTTATGCTTGCTTAAGGGTAAAGGTGAGTTGGGGTGCTGCATAAAACCAGAGATTGAAATGAGCACAGATAAAGTTCCTTAAGTCAAATATGGAATAGACAAGAGCTACTCCTTGCTCAACGAAATGGACTCAACACCGCATATTAAACGCCTAAGAATGTACCTGACTAGTAAGTATCTTAAAACCTATGGATTGCTATGTCTCCGAAAGAGAATCAAGCATGTGTACAGGGGCATAAACGCAGCAGTGATAGGATTGGAGAGTTTCGGAGAGCAAATGAAGACCCTTTGAAGTCATATTGCATGGTACCCATTACACGGGTCTCAACTCTCCAGGTTTAAGGTATTCTTCCTTCAGCTAAAACATGCATGTGGAACCCAAGTATGATCAACCATGTGAACGGGAGACGTGTTCAAATATGTCTCAGGTTTTCTCCCCTGGTACTCGGGTGCAACATTCCAGACGCTTTACTAACACTCTCCCCACTTGGAGAGTCAGCGCCTTTAACCTCCTGTTTGGCCCAGTTTGCAATTTCTGCGGAAGATGAACAGGAATAGTGAGAACCAATGAGAGACTAGCTGGAGGTGTCTGGACGGGCAAATTTAACTCTCATTTCCCACCAGGAAGAGGAAATAACCAAAGGCTCAGCGTGCCGTACCGGAACCAGTTTAGGGCCTGAAGCCATCCTGCGGTGTTGCGGCCAGCTCAAAAGAAAGCGAGTTGAAGAAAGGAGCTCAGGGGCACTGTAATTCACAAACCTGCAGAGTTATAAATGACAGCTATCGTCCAAAAATAGACTGAAGTAAGGCTGCCAAGAGGACTTGAAAGTGGGGCAGAATTGCAGGAAAGCGATTTCAGGAGGTAGACTGGAATTACATTGAAAGCATAGGAAAAGAGGCAGAACGTCCACAATGATGCACTTCGCCAAAAAGGGCGTATGCGTTTTTTCCTGAATATATTCAGGAAAAAACGCATACGCCCTTTTTGGCCAACCAAGCAAGCTTGCAAAGGAAATCTGCACTACAATGAAGTCTCACTTCCCCCCGGTCAAAAGGGCCATCTGAAAAAAGTGTAAAATCCAGAAAGGCAGGACAGGCCATGGAGAACTGGGAGCCTTGTTATGCTGATGGGCGGGATGTAAATTGCCAACAACCACTCGGGAGAAGTGTATGGTGTTTCCTGAAACATCTAAAAAACAAAGCAACAGAACCTAGGGCACTTCCACTTATGGTCCTATAGCTTAGGGAAATTAAAATCAAAAAGACACAGCCACCCCAAAGTTTGGAACGGCTCTGTTTACAAGAACCTCGTTTACAGTACAAGTTCAACATCGCAGAAAGTGAAAAATGGATAAAGAAGTTGTGGTATTTACTTACAAAGCAATATCACTCAGCAATGAAATCTGTGTCATCAGGCCCTTAGCAGCACAATGAGTGGATTCAGGTATGATGATTCTAACTGAAATAAGTCACACAGAAAAAGAAACATCATAAGATATCAGTAATACACGGAATGTAAACTTGGCTACACAGGAACTGAATTACAGAACAGAACAGGGTCTCAAATTTAGAAAACCAACTTATTCTTGCTTAAGGGTAAAGGTGAGTTGGGGTGCTGCATAAAACCAGAGATTGAAATGAGCACAGATAAAGTTCCTTAAGCCAAATATGGAATAGACAAGAGCTACTCCTTGCTCAACGAAATGGACTCAACACCCCATATTAAACGCCTAAGAATGTACCTGACTAGTAAGTATCTTAAAACCTATGGATTGCTATGTCTCCGAAAGAGAATCAAGCATGTGTACAGGGGCATAAACGCAGCAGTGATAGGATTGGATATGTTCGGTGAGCAAATGAAGACCCTTTGAAGTCATATTGCATGGTACCCATTCCACGGGTTTCAACTACCCAGGTTTAAGGTATTCTTCCTTCAGCTAAAACATGCATGTGGAACCCAGAGTATGATCAACCATGTGATCGGGAGACGTGTTCAAATATGTCTCAGTTTTCCTCCCCTGGTACTCGGGTGCAACATTCCAGACGCTTTACTAACACTCTCCCCACTTGGAGAGTCAGCGCCTTTAACCTCCTGTTTGGCACAGTTTGCAATTTCTGCGGAAGATGAACAGGAATAGCGAGAACCAATGAGAGGCTAGCTGGAGGTGTCTGGACGGGCAAATTTAACTCTCATTTCCCAACAGGAAGAGGAAATAACCAAAGGCTCAGCGTGCCGTACCGGAACCAGATTAGGGCCTGAAGCCATCCTGCGGTGTTGCGGCCAGCTCAAAAGAAAGCGAGTTGAAGAAAGGAGCTCAGGGGCACTGTAATTCACAAACCTGCAGAGTTATAAATGACAGCTATCGTCCAAAAATAGACTGAAGTAAGGCTGCCAAGAGGACTTGAAAGCGGGGCAGAATTGCAGGAAACCGATTTCAGGAGGTAGACTGGAATTGCATTGAAAGCATAGGAAAAGAGGCAGAACGTCCACAATGATGCATTTGGCCAAAAAGGGCGTATGCGTTTTTTCCTGAATATATTCAGGAAAAAACGCATACGCCCTTTTTGGCCAACCAAGCAAGCTTGCAAAGGAAATCTGCACTACAATGAAGTCTCACTTCCCCCCGGTCAAAAGGGCCATCTGAAACAAGTGTAAAATCCAGAAAGGCAGGACAGGCCATGGAGAACTGGGAGCCTTGTTATGCTGATGGGCGGGATGTAAATTGCCAACAACCACTCGGGAGAAGTGTATGGTGTTTCCTGAAACATCAAAAAACAAAGCAACAGAACCTAGGGCACTTCCACTTATGGTCCTATAGCTTAGGGAAATTAAAATCAAAAAGACACAGCCACCCCAAAGTTTGGAACGGCTCTGTTTACAAGAACCTCGTTTACAGTACAAGTTCAACATCGCAGAAAGTGAAAAATGGATAAAGAAGTTGTGGTATTTACTTACAAAGGAATATCACACAGCAATGAAATCTGTGTCATCAGGCCCTTAGCAGCACAATGAGTGGATTCAGGTATGATGATTCTAACTGAAATAAGTCACACAGAAAAAGACACATCATAAGATATCAGTAATACACGGAATGTAAACTTGGCTACACAGGAACTGAATTACAGAACAGAACAGGGTCTCAAATTTAGAAAACCAACTTATTCTTGCTTAAGGGTAAAGGTGAGTTGGGGTGCTGCATAAAACCAGAGATTGAAATGAGCACAGATAAAGTTCCTTAAGCCAAATATGGAATAGACAAGAGCTACTCCTTGCTCAACGAAATGGACTCAACACCCCATATTAAACGCCTAAGAATGTACCTGACTAGTAAGTATCTTAAAACCTATGGATTGCTATGTCTCCGAAAGAGAATCAAGCATGTGTACAGGGGCATAAACGCAGCAGTGATAGGATTGGAGAGGTTCGGTGAGCAAATGAAGACCCTTTGAAGTCATATTGCATGGTACCCATTCCACAGGTTTCAACTACCCAGGTTTAAGGTATTCTTCCTTCAGCTAAAACATGCATGTGGAACCTAGAGTATGATCAACCATGTGATCGGGAGACGTGTTCAAATATGTCTCAGTTTTCCTCCCCTGGTACTCGGGTGCAACATTCCAGACGCTTTACTAACACTCTCCCCACTTGGAGAGTCAGTCCCTTTAACCTCCTGTTTGGCCCAGTTTGCAATTTCTGCGGAAGATGAACAGGAATAGCGAGAACCAATGAGAGGCTAGCTGGAGGTGTCTGGACGGGCAAATTTAACTCTCATTTCCCACCAGGAAGAGGAATTAACCAAAGGCTCAGCATGCCGGGCCGGAACCAGATTAGGGCCTGAAGCCATCCTGCGGTGTTGCGGCCAGGTCACAAGAAAACGAGTTGAAGAAAGGAGCTCAGGGGCACTGTAATTCACAAACCTGCAGAGTTATAAATGACAGCTATCGTCCAAAAATAGACTGAAGTAAGGCTGCCAAGAGGACTTGAAAGCGGGGCAGAATTGCAGGAAACCGATTTCAGGAGGTAGACTGGAATTGCATTGAAAGCATTGGAAAAGAGGCAGAACGTCCACAATGATGCACTTGGCCAAAAAGGGCGTATGCGTTTTTTCCTGAATATAATCAGGAAAAAACGCATACGCCCTTTTTGGTCAACCAAGCAAGCTTGCAAAGGAAATCTGCACTACAATGAAGTCTCACTTCCCCCCGGTCAAAAGGGCCATCTGAAAAAAGTGTAAAATCCAGAAAGGCAACAGGCCATTGAGAACTGGGAGCCTTGTTATGCTGATGGGCGGGATGTAAATTGCCAACAGACACTCAGGAGAAGTGTATGGTGTTTCCTGAAACATCTAAAAAACAAAGCAACAGAGCCTAGGGCACTTCCACTTATGGTCCTATAGCTTAGGGAAATTAAAATCAAAAAGACACAGCCACCCCAAAGTTTGGAACGGCTCTGTTTACAAGAACCTCGTTTACAGTACAAGTTCAACATCGCAGAAAGTGAAAAATGGATAAAGAAGTTGTGGTATTTACTTACAAAGCAATATCACTCAGCAATGAAATCTGTGTCATCAGGCCCTTAGCAGCACAATGAGTGGATTCAGGTATGATGATTCTAACTGAAATAAGTCACACAGAAAAAGAAACATCATAAGATATCAGTAATACACGGAATGTAAACTTGGCTACACAGGAACTGAATTACAGAACAGAACAGGGTCTCAAATTTAGAAAACCAACTTATTCTTGCTTAAGGGTAAAGGTGAGTTGGGGTGCTGCATAAAACCAGAGATTGAAATGAGCACAGATAAAGTTCCTTAAGCCAAATATGGAATAGACAAGAGCTACTCCTTGCTCAACGAAATGGACTCAACACCCCATATTAAACGCCTAAGAATGTACCTGACTAGTAAGTATCTTAAAACCTATGGATTGCTATGTCTCCGAAAGAGAATCAAGCATGTGTACAGGGGCATAAACGCAGCAGTGATAGGATTGGATATGTTCGGTGAGCAAATGAAGACCCTTTGAAGTCATATTGCATGGTACCCATTCCACGGGTTTCAACTACCCAGGTTTAAGGTATTCTTCCTTCAGCTAAAACATGCATGTGGAACCCAGAGTATGATCAACCATGTGATCGGGAGACGTGTTCAAATATGTCTCAGTTTTCCTCCCCTGGTACTCGGGTGCAACATTCCAGACGCTTTACTAACACTCTCCCCACTTGGAGAGTCAGCGCCTTTAACCTCCTGTTTGGCACAGTTTGCAATTTCTGCGGAAGATGAACAGGAATAGCGAGAACCAATGAGAGGCTAGCTGGAGGTGTCTGGACGGGCAAATTTAACTCTCATTTCCCAACAGGAAGAGGAAATAACCAAAGGCTCAGCGTGCCGTACCGGAACCAGATTAGGGCCTGAAGCCATCCTGCGGTGTTGCGGCCAGCTCAAAAGAAAGCGAGTTGAAGAAAGGAGCTCAGGGGCACTGTAATTCACAAACCTGCAGAGTTATAAATGACAGCTATCGTCCAAAAATAGACTGAAGTAAGGCTGCCAAGAGGACTTGAAAGCGGGGCAGAATTGCAGGAAACCGATTTCAGGAGGTAGACTGGAATTGCATTGAAAGCATAGGAAAAGAGGCAGAACGTCCACAATGATGCATTTGGCCAAAAAGGGCGTATGCGTTTTTTCCTGAATATATTCAGGAAAAAACGCATACGCCCTTTTTGGCCAACCAAGCAAGCTTGCAAAGGAAATCTGCACTACAATGAAGTCTCACTTCCCCCCGGTCAAAAGGGCCATCTGAAACAAGTGTAAAATCCAGAAAGGCAGGACAGGCCATGGAGAACTGGGAGCCTTGTTATGCTGATGGGCGGGATGTAAATTGCCAACAACCACTCGGGAGAAGTGTATGGTGTTTCCTGAAACATCAAAAAACAAAGCAACAGAACCTAGGGCACTTCCACTTATGGTCCTATAGCTTAGGGAAATTAAAATCAAAAAGACACAGCCACCCCAAAGTTTGGAACGGCTCTGTTTACAAGAACCTCGTTTACAGTACAAGTTCAACATCGCAGAAAGTGAAAAATGGATAAAGAAGTTGTGGTATTTACTTACAAAGGAATATCACACAGCAATGAAATCTGTGTCATCAGGCCCTTAGCAGCACAATGAGTGGATTCAGGTATGATGATTCTAACTGAAATAAGTCACACAGAAAAAGACACATCATAAGATATCAGTAATACACGGAATGTAAACTTGGCTACACAGGAACTGAATTACAGAACAGAACAGGGTCTCAAATTTAGAAAACCAACTTATTCTTGCTTAAGGGTAAAGGTGAGTTGGGGTGCTGCATAAAACCAGAGATTGAAATGAGCACAGATAAAGTTCCTTAAGCCAAATATGGAATAGACAAGAGCTACTCCTTGCTCAACGAAATGGACTCAACACCCCATATTAAACGCCTAAGGATGTACCTGACTAGTAAGTATCTTAAAACCTATGGATTGCTATGTCTCCGAAAGAGAATCAAGCATGTGTACAGGGGCATAAACGCAGCAGTGCTAGGATTGGAGAGGTTCGGTGAGCAAATGAAGACCCTTTGAAGTCATATTGCATGGTACCCATTCCACAGGTTTCAACTACCCAGGTTTAAGGTATTCTTCCTTCAGCTAAAACATGCATGTGGAACCTAGAGTATGATCAACCATGTGATCGGGAGACGTGTTCAAATATGTCTCAGTTTTCGTACCCTGGTACTCGGGTGCAACATTCCAGACGCTTTACTAACACTCTCCCCACTTGGAGAGTCAGCGCCTTTAACCTCCTGTTTGGCCCAGTTTGCAATTTCTGCGGAAGATGAACAGGAATAGCGAGAACCAATGAGAGGCTAGCTGGAGGTGTCTGGACGGGCAAATTTAACTCTCATTTCCCACCAGGAAGAGGAATTAACCAAAGGCTCAGCATGCCGGGCCGGAACCAGATTAGGGCCTGAAGCCATCCTGCGGTGTTGCGGCCAGGTCACAAGAAAGCGAGTTGAAGAAAGGAGCTCAGGGGCACTGTACTTCACAAACCTGCAGAGTTATAAATGACAGCTATCGTCCAAAAATATACTGAAGTAAGGCTGCCAAGAGGACTTGAAAGCGGGGCAGAATTGCAGGAAACCGATTTCAGGAGGTAGACTGGAATTGCATTGAAAGCATAGGAAAAGAGGCAGAACGTCCACAAGGATGCACTTGGCCAAAAAGGGCGTATGCGTTTTTTCCTGAATATATTCAGGAAAAAACGCATACGCCCTTTTTGGCCAACCAAGCAAGCTTGCAAAGGAAATCTGCACTACAATGAAGTCTCACTTCCCCCCGGTCAAAAGGGCCATCTGAAAAAAGTGTAAAATCCAGAAAGGCAGGACAGGCCATGGAGAACTGGGAGCCTTGTTATGCTGATGGGCGGGCTGTAAATTGCCAACAGACACTAGGGAGAAGTGTATGGTGTTTCCTGAAACATCTAAAAAAAAAGCAACAGAGCCTAGGGCACTGCCACTTATGGTCCTATAGCTTAGGGAAATTAAAATCAAAAAGACACAGCCACCCCAAAGTTTGGGACGCCTCTGTTTACAAGAACCTCGTTTACCATTCTAGTTCAATATCACAGAAAGTGAAAAATGGATAAAGAACTTGTGGTACTTACTTACAATGCAGTATCACTCAGCAATGAAATCTATGTCATCAGGACCGTAGCAGGATAATGAGTGGATTCAGGTACGATGATTCTAACTGAAATAAGTCACACAGAAAAAGAAACATCAAAAGATATCACTAATACACGGAATTAAACTTGGCTACACAGGAACTGCATTCCAAAACAGAACAGGGTCTCAAATTTAGAAAACAAACTTATGCTTGCTTAAGGGGAAAGGTGAGTTGGGGTGCTGCATAAAACCAGGGATTGAAATGAGCACAGATAAAGTTCCTTAAGCCAAATATGGAATAGACAAGAGCTACTCGTTGCTCAACGAAAAGGACTCAACACCGCATATTAAACGCCTAAGAATGTACCTGACTAGTAAGTATCTTAAAACATATGGATTGCTATGTCTCCGAAAGAGAATCAAGCATGTGTACAGGGGCATAAACGTAGCAGTGATAGGATTGGATATGTTCGGTGAGCAAATGAAGACCCTTTGAAGTCATATTGCATGGTACCCATTCCACGGGTTTCAACTACCCAGGTTTAAGGTATTCTTCCTTCAGCTAAAACATGCATGTGGAACCCAGAGTATGATCAACCATGTGATCGGGAGACGTGTTCAAATATGTCTCAGTTTTCCTCCCCTGGTACTCGGGTGCAACATTCCAGACGCTTTACTAACACTCTCCCCACTTGGAGAGTCAGCGCCTTTAACCTCCTGTTTGGCACAGTTTGCAATTTCTGCGGAAGATGAACAGGAATAGCGAGAACCAATGAGAGGCTAGCTGGAGGTGTCTGGACGGGCAAATTTAACTCTCATTTCCCAACAGGAAGAGGAAATAACCAAAGGCTCAGCATGCCGTACCGGAACCAGATTAGGGCCTGAAGCCATCCTGCGGTGTTGCGGCCAGCTCAAAAGAAAGCGAGTTGAAGAAAGGAGCTCAGGGGCACTGTAATTCACAAACCTGCAGAGTTATAAATGACAGCTATCGTCCAAAAATAGACTGAAGTAAGGCTGCCAAGAGGACTTGAAAGCGGGGCAGAATTGCAGGAAACCGATTTCAGGAGGTAGACTGGAATTGCATTGAAAGCATAGGAAAAGAGGCAGAACGTCCACAATGATGCATTTGGCCAAAAAGGGCGTATGCGTTTTTTCCTGAATATATTCAGGAAAAAACGCATACGCCCTTTTTGGCCAACCAAGCAAGCTTGCAAAGGAAATCTGCACTACAATGAAGTCTCACTTCCCCCCGGTCAAAAGGGCCATCTGAAACAATTGTAAAATCCAGAAAGGCAGGACAGGCCATGGAGAACTGGGAGCCTTGTTATGCTGATGGGCGGGATGTAAATTGCCAACAACCACTCGGTAGAAGTGTATGGTGTTTCCTGAAACATCAAAAAACAAAGCAACAGAACCTAGGGCACTTCCACTTATGGTCCTATAGCTTAGGGAAATTAAAATCAAAAAGACACAGCCACCCCAAAGTTTGGAACGGCTTTGTTTACAAGAACCTCGTTTACAGTACAAGTTCAACATCGCAGAAAGTGAAAAATGGATAAAGAAGTTGTGGTATTTACTTACAAAGCAATATCACTCAGCAATGAAATCTGTGTCATCAGGCCCTTAGCAGCACAATGAGTGGATTCAGGTATGATGATTCTAACTGAAATAAGTCACACAGAAAAAGAAACATCATAAGATATCAGTAATACACGGAATGTAAACTTGGCTACACAGGAACTGAATTACAGAACAGAACAGGGTCTCAAATTTAGAAAACCAACTTATTCTTGCTTAAGGGTAAAGGTGAGTTGGGGTGCTGCATAAAACCAGAGATTGAAATGAGCACAGATAAAGTTCCTTAAGCCAAATATGGAATAGACAAGAGCTACTCCTTGCTCAACGAAATGGACTCAACACCCCATATTAAACGCCTAAGAATGTACCTGACTAGTAAGTATCTTAAAACCTATGGATTGCTATGTCTCCGAAAGAGAATCAAGCGTGTGTACAGGGGCATAAACGCAGCAGTGATAGGATTGGATATGTTCGGTGAGCAAATGAAGACCCTTTGAAGTCATATTGCATGGTACCCATTCCACGGGTTTCAACTACCCAGGTTTAAGGTATTCTTCCTTCAGCTAAAACATGCATGTGGAACCCAGAGTATGATCAACCATGTGATCGGGAGACGTGTTCAAATATGTCTCAGTTTTCCTCCCCTGGTACTCGGGTGCAACATTCCAGACGCTTTACTAACACTCTCCCCACTTGGAGAGTCAGCGCCTTTAACCTCCTGTTTGGCACAGTTTGCAATTTCTGCGGAAGATGAACAGGAATAGCGAGAACCAATGAGAGGCTAGCTGGAGGTGTCTGGACGGGCAAATTTAACTCTCATTTCCCAACAGGAAGAGGAAATAACCAAAGGCTCAGCGTGCCGTACCGGAACCAGATTAGGGCCTGAAGCCATCCTGCGGTGTTGCGGCCAGCTCAAAAGAAAGCGAGTTGAAGAAAGGAGCTCAGGGGCACTGTAATTCACAAACCTGCAGAGTTATAAATGACAGCTATCGTCCAAAAATAGACTGAAGTAAGGCTGCCAAGAGGACTTGAAAGCGGGGCAGAATTGCAGGAAACCGATTTCAGGAGGTAGACTGGAATTGCATTGAAAGCATAGGAAAAGAGGCAGAACGTCCACAATGATGCATTTGGCCAAAAAGGGCGTATGCGTTTTTTCCTGAATATATTCAGGAAAAAACGCATACGCCCTTTTTGGCCAACCAAGCAAGCTTGCAAAGGAAATCTGCACTACAATGAAGTCTCACTTCCCCCCGGTCAAAAGGGCCATCTGAAACAAGTGTAAAATCCAGAAAGGCAGGACAGGCCATGGAGAACTGGGAGCCTTGTTATGCTGATGGGCGGGATGTAAATTGCCAACAACCACTCGGGAGAAGTGTATGGTGTTTCCTGAAACATCAAAAAACAAAGCAACAGAACCTAGGGCACTTCCACTTATGGTCCTATAGCTTAGGGAAATTAAAATCAAAAAGACACAGCCACCCCAAAGTTTGGAACGGCTCTGTTTACAAGAACCTCGTTTACAGTACAAGTTCAACATCGCAGAAAGTGAAAAATGGATAAAGAAGTTGTGGTATTTACTTACAAAGGAATATCACACAGCAATGAAATCTGTGTCATCAGGCCCTTAGCAGCACAATGAGTGGATTCAGGTATGATGATTCTAACTGAAATAAGTCACACAGAAAAAGACACATCATAAGATATCAGTAATACACGGAATGTAAACTTGGCTACACAGGAACTGAATTACAGAACAGAACAGGGTCTCAAATTTAGAAAACCAACTTATTCTTGCTTAAGGGTAAAGGTGAGTTGGGGTGCTGCATAAAACCAGAGATTGAAATGAGCACAGATAAAGTTCCTTAAGCCAAATATGGAATAGACAAGAGCTACTCCTTGCTCAACGAAATGGACTCAACACCCCATATTAAACGCCTAAGAATGTACCTGACTAGTAAGTATCTTAAAACCTATGGATTGCTATGTCTCCGAAAGAGAATCAAGCATGTGTACAGGGGCATAAACGCAGCAGTGATAGGATTGGAGAGGTTCGGTGAGCAAATGAAGACCCTTTGAAGTCATATTGCATGGTACCCATTCCACAGGTTTCAACTACCCAGGTTTAAGGTATTCTTCCTTCAGCTAAAACATGCATGTGGAACCTAGAGTATGATCAACCATGTGATCGGGAGACGTGTTCAAATATGTCTCAGTTTTCCTCCCCTGGTACTCGGGTGCAACATTCCAGACGCTTTACTAACACTCTCCCCACTTGGAGAGTCAGTCCCTTTAACCTCCTGTTTGGCCCAGTTTGCAATTTCTGCGGAAGATGAACAGGAATAGCGAGAACCAATGAGAGGCTAGCTGGAGGTGTCTGGACGGGCAAATTTAACTCTCATTTCCCACCAGGAAGAGGAATTAACCAAAGGCTCAGCATGCCGGGCCGGAACCAGATTAGGGCCTGAAGCCATCCTGCGGTGTTGCGGCCAGGTCACAAGAAAACGAGTTGAAGAAAGGAGCTCAGGGGCACTGTAATTCACAAACCTGCAGAGTTATAAATGACAGCTATCGTCCAAAAATAGACTGAAGTAAGGCTGCCAAGAGGACTTGAAAGCGGTGCAGAATTGCAGGAAACCGATTTCAGGAGGTAGACTGGAATTGCATTGAAAGCATTGGAAAAGAGGCAGAACGTCCACAATGATGCACTTGGCCAAAAAGGGCGTATGCGTTTTTTCCTGAATATAATCAGGAAAAAACGCATACGCCCTTTTTGGTCAACCAAGCAAGCTTGCAAAGGAAATCTGCACTACAATGAAGTCTCACTTCCCCCCGGTCAAAAGGGCCATCTGAAAAAAGTGTAAAATCCAGAAAGGCAACAGGCCATTGAGAACTGGGAGCCTTGTTATGCTGATGGGCGGGATGTAAATTGCCAACAGACACTCAGGAGAAGTGTATGGTGTTTCCTGAAACATCTAAAAAACAAAGCAACAGAGCCTAGGGCACTTCCACTTATGGTCCTATAGCTTAGGGAAATTAAAATCAAAAAGACACAGCCACCCCAAAGTTTGGAACGGCTCTGTTTACAAGAACCTCGTTTACAGTACAAGTTCAACATCGCAGAAAGTGAAAAATGGATAAAGAACTTGTGGTACTTACGTACAATGCAGTATCACTCAGCAATGAAATCTATGTCATCAGGCCCATAGCAGCATAATGAGTAGATTCAGGTACGATGATTCTAACTGAAATAAGTCACACAGAAAAAGAAACATCATAAGATATCAGTAATACACGGAATGTAAACTTGGCTACACAGGAACTGAATTCCAAAACAGAACAGGTTCTCAAATTTAGAAAACCAACTTATGCTTGCTTAAGGGGAAAGGTGAGTTGGGTTGCTGCATAAAACCAGAGATTGAAATGAGCACAGATAAAGTTCCTTAAGCCAAATATGGAATAGACAAGAGCTACTCCTTGCTCAATGAAATGGACTCAACACCGCATATTAAACGCCTAAGAATGTACCTGACTAGTAAGTATCTTAAAACCTATGGATTGCTATGTCTCCGAAAGAGAATCAAGCATGTGTACAGGGGCATAAACGCAGCAGTGATAGGATTGGAGAGGTTCGGTGAGCAAATGAAGACCCTTTGAAGTCATATTGCATGGTACCCATTCCACGGGTTTCAACTACCCAGGTTTTAGGTATTCTTCCTTCAGCTAAAACATGCATGTGGAACCCAGAGTATGATCAACCATGTGATCGGGAGACGTGTTCAAATATGTCTCAGTTTTCCTCCCCTGGTACTCGGGTGCAACATTCCAGACGCTTTACTAACACTCTCCCCACTTGGAGAGTCAGCGCCTTTAACCTCCTGTTTGGCCCAGTTTGCAATTTCTGCGGAAGATGAACAGGAATAGCGAGAACCAATGAGAGGCTAGCTGGAGGTGTCTGGACGGGCAAATTTAACTCTCATTTCCCACCAGGAGGAGGAAATAACCAAAGGCTCAGCGTGCCGTGCCAGAACCAGATTAGGGCCTGAAGCCATCCTGCGGTGTTGCGGCCAGGTCACAAGAAAGCGAGTTGAAGAAAGGAGCTCAGGGGCACTGTAATTCACAAACCTGCAGAGTTATAAATGACAGCTATCGTCCAAAAATAGACTGAAATAAGGCTGCCAAGAGGACTTGAAAGCGGGGCAGAATTGCAGGAAACCGATTTCAGGAGGTAGACTGAAATTGCATTGAAAGCATAGGAAAAGAGGCAGAACGTCCACAATGATGCACTTGGCCAAAAAGGGCGTATGCGTTTTCTCCTGAATATATTCAGGAAAAAACGCATACGCCCTTTTTGGCCAACCAAGCAAGCTTGCAAAGGAAATCTGCACTACAATGAAGTCTCACTTCCCCCCGGTCAAAAGGGCCATCTGAAAAAAGTGTAAAATCCAGAAAGGCAGGACAGGCCATGGAGAACTGGGAGCCTTGTTATGCTGATGGGCGGGATGTAAATTGCCAACAGACACTCGGGAGAAGTGTATGGTGTTTCCTGAAACATCTAAAACACAAAGCAACAGAGCCTAGGGCACTTCCACTTATGGTCCTATAGCTTAGGGAAATTAAAATCAAAAAGACACAGCCACCCCAAAGTTTGGGACGCCTCTGTTTACAAGAACCTCGTTTACAGTACAAGTTCAACATCGCAGAAAGTGAAAAATGGATAAAGAAGTTGTGGTATTTACTTACAAAGCAATATCACTCAGCAATGAAATCTATGTCATCAGGCCCTTAGCAGAACAATGAGTGGATTCAGGTATGATGATTCTAACTGAAATAAGTCACACAGAAAAAGAAACATCATAAGATATCAGTAATACACGGAATGTAGACTTGGCTACACAGGAACTGAATTACAGAACAGAACAGGGTCTCAAATTTAGAAAACCAACTTATTCTTGCTTAAGGGTAAAGGTGAGTTGGGGTGCTGCATAAAACCAGAGATTGAAATGAGCACAGATAAAGTTCCTTAAGCCAAATATGGAATAGACAAGAGCTACTCCTTGCTCAACGAAATGGACTCAACACCGCATATTAAACGCCTAAGAATGTACCTGACTAGTAAGTATCGTAAAACCTATGGATTGCTATGTCTCCAAAAGAGAATCAAGCATGTGTACAGGGGCATAAACGCAGCAGTGATAGGATTGGAGAGGTTCGGTGAGCAAATGAAGACCCTTTGAAGTCATATTGCATGGTACCCATTACACGGGTCTCAACTCTCCAGGTTTAAGGTATTCTTCCTTCAGCTAAAACATGCATGTGGAACCCAAGTATGATCAACCATGTGAACGGGAGACGTGTTCAAATATGTCTCAGTTTTCCTCCCCTGGTACTCGGGTGCAACATTCCAGACGCTTTACTAACAGTCTCCCCACTTGGAGAGTCAGCGCCTTTAACCTCCTGTTTGGCCCAGTTTGCAATTTCTGCGGAAGATGAACAGGAATAGCGAGAACCAATGAGAGACTAGCTGGAGGTGTCTGGACGGGCAAATTTAACTCTCATTTCCCACCAGGAAGAGGAAATAACCAAAGGCTCAGCGTGCCGTACCGGAGCCAGATTAGGGCCTGAAGCCATCCTGCGGTGTTGCGGCCAGCTCACAAGAAAGCGAGTTGAAGAAAGGAGCTCAGGGGCACTGTAATTCACAAACCTGCAGAGTTATAAATGACAGCTATCGTCCAAAAATAGACTGAAGTAAGGCTGCCAAGAGGACTTGAAAGCGGGGCAGAATTGCAGGAAACCGATTTCAGGAGGTAGACTGGAATTGCATTGAAAGCATAGGAAAAGAGGCAGAACGTCCACAATGATGCACTTGGCCAAAAAGGGCGTATGCGTTTTTTCCTGAATATATTCAGGAAAAAACGCATACGCACTTTTTGGCCAACCAAGCAAGCTTGCAAAGGAAATCTGCACTACAATGAAGTCTCACTTCCCCCCGGTCAAAAGGGCCCTCTGAAAAAAGTGTAAAATCCAGAAAGGCAGGACAGGCCATGAAGAACTGGGAGCCTTGTTATGCTGATGGGCGGGATGTAAATTGCCAACAACCACTCGGGAGAAGTGTATGGTGTTTCCTGAAACATCTAAAAAACAAAGCAACCGAACCTAGGGCACTTCCACTTATGGTCCTATAGCTTAGGGAAATTAAAATCAAAAAGACACAGCCACCCCAAAGTTTGGAATGGCTCTGTTTACAAGAACCTCGTTTACAGTACAAGTTCAACATCGCAGAAAGTGAAAAATGGATAAAGAAGTTGTGGTATTTACTTACAAAGCAATATCACTCAGCAATGAAATCTGTGTCATCAGGCCCTTAGCAGCACAATGAGTGGATTCAGGTATGATGATTCTAACTGAAATAAGTCACACAGAAAAAGAAACATCATAAGATATCAGTAATACACGGAATGTAAACTTGGCTACACAGGAACTGAATTACAGAACAGAACAGGGTCTCAAATTTAGAAAACCAACTTATGCTTGCTTAAGGGGAAAGGTGAGTTGGGGTGCTGCATAAAACCAGAGATTGAAATGAGCACAGATAAAGTTCCTTAAGCCAAATATGGAATAGACAAGAGCTACTCCTTGCTCAACGAAATGGACTCAACACCGCATATTAAACGCCTAAGAATGTACCTGACTAGTAAGTATCTTAAAACCTATAGATTGCTATGTCTCCGAAAGAGAATCAAGCATGTGTACAGGGGCATAAACGCAGCAGTGATAGGATTGGAGATTCGGTGAGCAAATGAAGACCCTTTGAAGTCATATTGCATGGTACCCATTCCACGGGTTTCAACTACCCAGGTTTTAGGTATTCTTCCTTCAGCTAAAACATGCATGTGGAACCCAGAGTATGATCAACCATTTGATCGGGAGACGTGTTCAAATATGTCTCAGTTTTCCTCCCCTGGTACTTGGGTGCAACATTCCAGACGCTTTACTAACACTCTCCCCACTTGGAGAGTCAGCGCCTTTAACCTCCTGTTTGGCCCAGTTTGCAATTTCTGTGGAAGATGAACAGGAATAGCGAGAACCAATGAGAGGCTAGCTGGAGGTGTCTGGACGGGCAAATTTAACTCTCATTTCCCACCAGGAGGAGGAAATAACCAAAGGCTCAGCGTGCCGTGCCAGAACCAGATTAGGGCCTGAAGCCATCCTGCGGTGTTGCGGCCAGGTCACAAGAAAGCGAGTTGAAGAAAGGAGCTCAGGGGCACTGTAATTCACAAACCTGCAGAGTTATAAATGACAGCTATCGTCCAAAAATAGACTGAAGTAAGGCTGCCAAGAGGACTTGAAAGTGGGGCAGAATTGCAGGAAACCGATTTCAGGAGGTAGACTGGAATTGCATTGAAAG
Organism: Stenella coeruleoalba; assembly: GCF_951394435.1. NCBI lineage: Eukaryota > Metazoa > Chordata > Mammalia > Artiodactyla > Delphinidae > Stenella > Stenella coeruleoalba. The sequence goes on from NW_027646214.1 coordinate 798,454, forward strand.
CATAGGAAAAGAGGCAGAACGTCCACAATGATGCACTTGGCCAAAAAGGGCGTATGCGTTTTTTCCTGAATATATTCAGGAAAAAACGCATACGCCCTTTTTGGCCAACCAAGCAAGCTTGCAAAGGAAATCTGCACTACAATGAAGTCTCACTTCCCCCCGGTCAAAAGGGCCATCTGAAAAAAGTGTAAAATCCAGAAAGGCAGGACAGGCCATGGAGAACTGGGAGCCTTGTTATGCTGATGGGCGGGATGTAAATTGCCAACAGACACTCGGGAGAAGTGTATGGTGTTTCCTGAAACATCTAAAACACAAAGCAACAGAGCCTAGGGCACTGCCACTTATGGTCCTATAGCTTAGGGAAATTAAAATCAAAAAGACACAGCCACCCCAAAGTTTGGGACGCCTCTGTTTACAAGAACCTCGTTTACAGTACAAGTTCAACATCGCAGAAAGTGAAAAATGGATAAAGAAGTTGTGGTATTTACTTACAAAGCAATATCACTCAGCAATGAAATCTGTGTCATCAGGCCCTTAGCAGCACAATGAGTGGATTCAGGTATGATGATTCTAACTGAAATAAGTCACACAGAAAAAGAAATATCATAAGATATCAGTAATAAACGGAATGTAAACTTGGCTACACAGGAACTGAATTACAGAACAGAACAGGGTCTCAAATTTAGAAAACCAACTTATGCTTGCTTAAGGGGAAAGGTGAGTTGGGGTGCTGCATAAAACCAGAGATTGAAATGAGCACAGATAAATTTCCTTAAGTCAAATATGGAATAGACAAGAGCTACTCCTTGCTCAACGAAATGGACTCAACACCGCATATTAAACGCCTAAGAATGTACCTGACTAGTAAGTATCGTAAAACCTATGGATTGCTATGTCTCCAAAAGAGAATCAAGCATGTGTACAGGGGCATAAACGCAGCAGTGATAGGATTGGAGAGGTTCGGTGAGCAAATGAAGACCCTTTGAAGTCATATTGCATGGTACCCATTCCACGGGTTTCAACTACCCAGGTTTTAGGTATTCTTCCTTCAGCTAAAACATGCATGTGGAACCCAGAGTATGATCAACCATTTGATCGGGAGACGTGTTCAAATATGTCTCAGTTTTCCTCCCCTGGTACTTGGGTGCAACATTCCAGACGCTTTACTAACACTCTCCCCACTTGGAGAGTCAGCGCCTTTAACCTCCTGTTTGGCCCAGTTTGCAATTTCTGTGGAAGATGAACAGGAATAGCGAGAACCAATGAGAGGCTAGCTGGAGGTGTCTGGACGGGCAAATTTAACTCTCATTTCCCACCAGGAGGAGGAAATAAACAAAGGCTCAGCGTGCCGTGCCAGAACCAGATTAGGGCCTGAAGCCATCCTGCGGTGTTGCGGCCAGGTCACAAGAAAGCGAGTTGAAGAAAGGAGCTCAGGGGCACTGTAATTCACAAACCTGCAGAGTTATAAATGACAGCTATCGTCCAAAAATAGACTGAAGTAAGGCTGCCAAGAGGACTTGAAAGCGGGGCAGAATTGCAGGAAACCGATTTCAGGAGGTAGACTGGAATTGCATTGAAAGCATAGGAAAAGAGGCAGAACGTCCACAATGATGCACTTGGCCAAAAAGGGCGTATGCGTTTTTTCCTGAATATATTCAGGAAAAAACGCATACGCCCTTTTTGGCCAACCAAGCAAGCTTGCAAAGGAAATCTGCACTACAATGAAGTCTCACTTCCCCCCGGTCAAAAGGGCCATCTGAAAAAAGTGTAAAATCCAGAAAGGCAGGACAGGCCATGGAGAACTGGGAGCCTTGTTATGCTGATGAGCGGGATGTAAATTGCCAACAGACACTCGGGAGAAGTGTATGGTGTTTCCTGAAACATCTAAAACACAAAGCAACAGAGCCTAGGGCACTGCCACTTATGGTCCTATAGCTTAGGGAAATTAAAATCAAAAAGACACAGCCACCCCAAAGTTTGGGACGCCTCTGTTTACAAGAACCTCGTTTACAGTACAAGTTCAACATCGCAGAAAGTGAAAAATGGATAAAGAAGTTGTGGTATTTACTTACAAAGCAATATCACTCAGCAATGAAATCTATGTCATCAGGCCCTTAGCAGAACAATGAGTGGATTCAGGTATGATGATTCTAACTGAAATAAGTCACACAGAAAAAGAAACATCATAAGATATCAGTAATACACGGAATGTAAACTTGGCTACACAGGAACTGAGTTACAGAACAGAACAGGGTCTCAAATTTAGAAAACCAACTTATGCTTGCTTAAGGGTAAAGGCGAGGTGGGGTGCTGCATAAAACCAGAGATTGAAATGAGCACAGATAAAGTTCCTTAAGTCAAATATGGAATAGACAAGAGCTACTCCTTGCTCAACGAAATGGACTCAACACCGCATATTAAACGCCTAAGAATGTACCTGACTAGTAAGTATCGTAAAACCTATGGATTGCTATGTCTCCAAAAGAGAATCAAGCATGTGTACAGGGGCATAAACGCAGCAGTGATAGGATTGGAGAGGTTCGGTGAGCAAATGAAGACCCTTTGAAGTCATATTGCATGGTACCCATTACACGGGTCTCAACTCTCCAGGTTTAAGGTATTCTTCCTTCAGCTAAAACATGCATGTGGAACCCAAGTATGATCAACCATGTGAATGGGAGACGTGTTCAAATATGTCTCAGTTTTCCTCCCCTGGTACTCGGGTGCAACATTCCAGACGCTTTACTAACACTCTCCCCACTTGGAGAGTCAGCGCCTTTAACCTCCTGTTTGGCCCAGTTTGCAATTTCTGCGGAAGATGAACAGGAATAGCGAGAACCAATGAGAGACTAGCTGGAGGTGTCTGGACGGGCAAATTTAACTCTCATTTCCCACCAGGAAGAGGAAATAACCAAAGGGTCAGCGTGCCGTACCGGAGCCAGATTAGGGCCTGAAGCCATCCTGCGGTGTTGCGGCCAGCTCACAAGAAAGCGAGTTGAAGAAAGGAGCTCAGGGGCACTGTAATTCACAAACCTGCAGAGTTATAAATGACAGCTATCGTCCAAAAATAGACTGAAGTAAGGCTGCCAAGAGGACTTGAAAGCGGGGCAGAATTGCAGGAAACCGATTTCAGGAGGTAGACTGGAATTGCATTGAAAGCATAGGAAAAGAGGCAGAACGTCCACAATGATGCACTTGGCCAAAAAGGGCGTATGCGTTTTTTCCTGAATATATTCAGGAAAAAACGCATACGTCCTTTTTGGCCAACCAAGCAAGCTTGCAAAGGAAATCTGCACTACAATGAAGTCTCACTTCCCCCCGGTCAAAAGGGCCATCTGAAAAAAGTGTAAAATCCAGAAAGGCAGGACAGGCCATGGAGAACTGGGAGCCTTGTTATGCTGATGGGCGGGATGTAAATTGCCAACAACCACTCGGGAGAAGTGTATGGTGTTTCCTGAAACATCTAAAAAACAAAGCAACAGAACCTAGGGCACTTCCACTTATGGTCCTATAGCTTAGGGAAATTAAAATCAAAAAGACACAGCCACCCCAAAATTTGGAATGGCTCTGTTTACAAGAACCTCGTTTACAGTACAAGTTCAACATCGCAGAAAGTGAAAAATGGATAAAGAAGTTGTGGTATTTACTTACAAAGCAATATCACTCAGCAATGAAATCTGTGTCATCAGGCCCTTAGCAGCACAATGAGTGGATTCAGGTATGATGATTCTAACTGAAATAAGTCACACAGAAAAAGAAACATCATAAGATATCAGTAATACACGGAATGTAAACTTGGCTACACAGGAACTGAATTACAGAACAGAACAGGGTCTCAAATTTAGAAAACCAACTTATGCTTGCTTAAGGGTAAAGGTGAGGTGGGGTGCTGCATAAAACCACAGATTGAAATGAGCACAGATAAAGTTCCTTAAGCCAAATATGGAATAGACAAGAGCTACTCCTTGCTCAATGAAATGGACTCAACACCGCATATTAAACGCCTAAGAATGTACCTGACTAGTAAGTATCTTAAAACCTATGGATTGCTATGTCTCCGAAAGAGAATCAAGCATGTGTACAGGGGCATAAACGCAGCAGTGATAGGATTGGAGAGGTTCGGTGAGCAAATGAAGACCCTTTGAAGTCATATTGCATGGTACCCATTCCACGGGTTTCAACTACCCATGTTTTAGGTATTCTTCCTTCAGCTAAAACATGCATGTGGAACCCAGAGTATGATCAACCATGTGATCGGGAGACGTGTTCAAATATGTCTCAGTTTTCCTCCCCTGGTACTTGGGTGCAACATTCCAGACGCTTTACTAACACTCTCCCCACTTGGAGAGTCAGCGCCTTTAACCTCCTGTTTGGCCCAGTTTGCAATTTCTGCGGAAGATGAACAGGAATAGCGAGAACCAATGAGAGACTAGCTGGAGGTGTCTGGACGGGCAAATTTAACTCTCATTTCCCACCAGGAAGAGGAAATAACCAAAGGGTCAGCGTGCCGTACCGGAGCCAGATTAGGGCCTGAAGCCATCCTGCGGTGTTGCGGCCAGCTCACAAGAAAGCGAGTTGAAGAAAGGAGCTCAGGGGCACTGTAATTCACAAACCTGCAGAGTTATAAATGACAGCTATCGTCCAAAAATAGACTGAAGTAAGGCTGCCAAGAGGACTTGAAAGCGGGGCAGAATTGCAGGAAACCGATTTCAGGAGGTAGACTGGAATTGCATTGAAAGCATAGGAAAAGAGGCAGAACGTCCACAATGATGCACTTGGCCAAAAAGGGCGTATGCGTTTTTTCCTGAATATATTCAGGAAAAAACGCATACGCCCTTTTTGGCCAACCAAGCAAGCTTGCAAAGGAAATCTGCACTACAATGAAGTCTCACTTCCCCCCGGTCAAAAGGGGCATCTGAAAAAAGTGTAAAATTCAGAAAGGCAGGACAGGCCATGGAGAACTGGGAGCCTTGTTATGCTGATGGGCGGGATGTAAATTGCCAACAACCACTCGGGAGAAGTGTATGGTGTTTCCTGAAACATCTAAAAAACAAAGCAACAGAATCTAGGGCACTTCCACTTATGGTCCTATAGCTTAGGGAAATTAAAATCAAAAAGACACAGCCACCCCAAAGTTTGGAATGGCTCTGTTTACAAGAACCTCGTTTACAGTACAAGTTCAACATCGCAGAAAGTGAAAAATGGATAAAGAAGTTGTGGTATTTACTTACAAAGCAATATCACTCAGCAATGAAATCTGTGTCATCAGGCCCTTAGCAGCACAATGAGTGGATTCAGGTATGATGATTCTAACTGAAATAAGTCACACAGAAAAAGAAACATCATAAGATATCAGTAATACACGGAATGTAAACTTGGCTACACAGGAACTGAATTACAGAACAGAACAGGGTCTCAAATTTAGAAAACCAACTTATGCTTGCTTAAGGGTAAAGGTGAGTTGGGGTGCTGCATAAAACCAGAGATTGAAATGAGCACAGATAAAGTTCCTTAAGCCAAATATGGAATAGACAAGAGCTACTCCTTGCTCAACGAAATGGACTCAACACCGCATATTAAACGCCTAAGAATGTACCTGACTAGTAAGTATCTTAAAACCTATAGATTGCTATGTCTCCGAAAGAGAATCAAGCATGTGTACAGGGGCATAAACGCAGCAGTGATAGGATTGGAGATTCGGTGAGCAAATGAAGACCCTTTGAAGTCATATTGCATGGTACCCATTCCACGGGTTTCAACTACCCAGGTTTTAGGTATTCTTCCTTCAGCTAAATCATGCATGTGGAACCCAGAGTATGATCAACCATTTGATCGGGAGACGTGTTCAAATATGTCTCAGTTTTCCTCCCCTGGTACTTGGGTGCAACATTCCAGACGCTTTACTAACACTCTCCCCACTTGGAGAGTCAGCGCCTTTAACCTCCTGTTTGGCCCAGTTTGCAATTTCTGTGGAAGATGAACAGGAATAGCGAGAACCAATGAGAGACTAGCTGGAGGTGTCTGGACGGGCAAATTTAACTCTCATTTCCCACCAGGAGGAGGAAATAAACAAAGGCTCAGCGTGCCGTGCCAGAACCAGATTAGGGCCTGAAGGCATCCTGCGGTGTTGCGGCCAGGTCACAAGAAAGCGAGTTGAAGAAAGGAGCTCAGGGGCACTGTAATTCACAAACCTGCAGAGTTATAAATGACAGCTATCGTCCAAAAATAGACTGAAGTAAGGCTGCCAAGAGGACTTGAAAGCGGGGCAGAATTGCAGGAAACCGATTTCAGGAGGTAGACTGGAATTGCATTGAAAGCATAGGAAAACAGGCAGAACGTCCACAATGATGCACTTGGCCAAAAAGGGCGTATGCGTTTTTTCCTGAATATATTCAGGAAAAAACGCATACGCCCTTTTTGGCCAACCAAGCAAGCTTGCAAAGGAAATCTGCACTACAATGAAGTCTCACTTCCCCCCGGTCAAAAGGGCCATCTGAAAAAAGTGTAAAATCCAGAAAGGCAGGACAGGCCATGGAGAACTGGGAGCCTTGTTATGCTGATGGGCGGGATGTAAATTGCCAACAGACACTCGGGAGAAGTGTATGGTGTTTCCTGAAACATCTAAAACACAAAGCAACAGAGCCTAGGGCACTGCCACTTATGGTCCTATAGCTTAGGGAAATTAAAATCAAAAAGACACAGCCACCCCAAAGTTTGGGACGCCTCTGTTTACAAGAACCTCGTTTACAGTACAAGTTCAACATCGCAGAAAGTGAAAAATGGATAAAGAAGTTGTGGTATTTACTTACAAAGCAATATCACTCAGCAATGAAATCTATGTCATCAGGCCCTTAGCAGAACAATGAGTGGATTCAGGTATGATGATTCTAACTGAAATAAGTCACACAGAAAAAGAAACATCATAAGATATCAGTAATACACGGAATGTAAACTTGGCTACACAGGAACTGAATTACAGAACAGAACAGGGTCTCAAATTTAGAAAACCAACTTATGCTTGCTTAAGGGTAAAGGCGAGGTGGGGTGCTGCATAAAACCAGAGATTGAAATGAGCACAGATACAGTTCCTTAAGTCAAATATGGAATAGACAAGAGCTACTCCTTGCTCAACGAAATGGACTCAACACCGCATATTAAACGCCTAAGAATGTACCTGACTAGTAAGTATCGTAAAACCTATGGATTGCTATGTCTCCAAAAGAGAATCAAGCATGTGTACAGGGGCATAAACGCAGCAGTGATAGGATTGGAGAGGTTCGGTGAGCAAATGAAGACCCTTTGAAGTCATATTGCATGGTACCCATTACACGGGTCTCAACTCTCCACGTTTAAGGTATTCTTCCTTCAGCTAAAACATGCATGTGGAACCCAAGTATGATCAACCATGTGAATGGGAGACGTGTTCAAATATGTCTCAGTTTTCCTCCCCTGGTACTCGGGTGCAACATTCCAGACGCTTTACTAACACTCTCCCCACTTGGAGAGTCAGCGCCTTTAACCTCCTGTTTGGCCCAGTTTGCAATTTCTGCGGAAGATGAACAGGAATAGCGAGAACCAATGAGAGACTAGCTGGAGGTGTCTGGACGGGCAAATTTAACTCTCATTTCCCACCAGGAAGAGGAAATAACCAAAGGGTCAGCGTGCCGTACCGGAGCCAGATTAGGGCCTGAAGCCATCCTGCGGTGTTGCGGCCAGCTCACAAGAAAGCGAGTTGAAGAAAGGAGCTCAGGGGCACTGTAATTCACAAACCTGCAGAGTTATAAATGACAGCTATCGTCCAAAAATAGACTGAAGTAAGGCTGCCAAGAGGACTTGAAAGCGGGGCAGAATTGCAGGAAACCGATTTCAGGAGGTAGACTGGAATTGCATTGAAAGCATAGGAAAAGAGGCAGAACGTCCACAATGATGCACTTGGCCAAAAAGGGCGTATGCGTTTTTTCCTGAATATATTCAGGAAAAAACGCATACGCCCTTTTTGGCCAACCAAGCAAGCTTGCAAAGGAAATCTGCACTACAATGAAGTCTCACTTCCCCCCGGTCAAAAGGGCCATCTGAAAAAAGTGTAAAATCCAGAAAGGCAGGACAGGCCATGGAGAACTGGGAGCCTTGTTATGCTGATGGGCGGGATGTAAATTGCCAACAGACACTCGGGAGAAGTGTATGGTGTTTCCTGAAACATCTAAAACACAAAGCAACAGAGCCTAGGGCACTGCCACTTATGGTCCTATAGCTTAGGGAAATTAAAATCAAAAAGACACAGCCACCCCAAAGTTTGGGACGCCTCTGTTTACAAGAACCTCGTTTACAGTACAAGTTCAACATCGCAGAAAGTGAAAAATGGATAAAGAAGTTGTGGTATTTACTTACAAAGCAATATCACTCAGCAATGAAATCTATGTCATCAGGCCCTTAGCAGAACAATGAGTGGATTCAGGTATGATGATTCTAACTGAAATAAGTCACACAGAAAAAGAAACATCATAAGATATCAGTAATACACGGAATGGAAACTTGGCTACACAGGAACTGAATTACAGAACAGAACAGGGTCTCAAATTTAGAAAACCAACTTATGCTTGCTTAAGGGTAAAGGCGAGGTCGGGTGCTGCATAAAACCAGAGATTGAAATGAGCACAGATAAAGTTCCTTAAGTCAAATATGGAATAGACAAGAGCTACTCCTTGCTCAACGAAATGGACTCAACACCGCATATTAAACGCCTAAGAATGTACCTGACTAGTAAGTATCGTAAAACCTATGGATTGCTATGTCTCCAAAAGAGAATCAAGCATGTGTACAGGGGCATAAACGCAGCAGTGATAGGATTGGAGAGGTTCGGTGAGCAAATGAAGACCCTTTGAAGTCATATTGCATGGTACCCATTACACGGGTCTCAACTCTCCACGTTTAAGGTATTCTTCCTTCAGCTAAAACATGCATGTGGAACCCAAGTATGATCAACCATGTGAATGGGAGACGTGTTCAAATATGTCTCAGTTTTCCTCCCCTGGTACTCGGGTGCAACATTCCAGACGCTTTACTAACACTCTCCCCACTTGGAGAGTCAGCGCCTTTAACCTCCTGTTTGGCCCAGTTTGCAATTTCTGCGGAAGATGAACAGGAATAGCGAGAACCAATGAGAGACTAGCTGGAGGTGTCTGGACGGGCAAATTTAACTCTCATTTCCCACCAGGAAGAGGAAATAACCAAAGGGTCAGCGTGCCGTACCGGAGCCAGATTAGGGCCTGAAGCCATCCTGCGGTGTTGCGGCCAGCTCACAAGAAAGCGAGTTGAAGAAAGGAGCTCAGGGGCACTGTAATTCACAAACCTGCAGAGTTATAAATGACAGCTATCGTCCAAAAATAGACTGAAGTAAGGCTGCCAAGAGGACTTGAAAGCGGGGCAGAATTGCAGGAAACCGATTTCAGGAGGTAGACTGGAATTGCATTGAAAGCATAGGAAAAGAGGCAGAACGTCCACAATGATGCACTTGGCCAAAAAGGGCGTATGCGTTTTTTCCTGAATATATTCAGGAAAAAACGCATACGCCCTTTTTGGCCAACCAAGCAAGCTTGCAAAGGAAATCTGCACTACAATGAAGTCTCACTTCCCCCCGGTCAAAAGGGCCATCTGAAAAAAGTGTAAAATCCAGAAAGGCAGGACAGGCCATGGAGAACTGGGAGCCTTGTTATGCTGATGGGCGGGATGTAAATTGCCAACAACCACTCGGGAGAAGTGTATGGTGTTTCCTGAAACATCTAAAAAACAAAGCAACAGAACCTAGGGCACTTCCACTTATGGTCCTATAGCTTAGGGAAATTAAAATCAAAAAGACACAGCCACCCCAAAGTTTGGAATGGCTCTGTTTACAAGAACCTCGTTTACAGTACAAGTTCAACATCGCAGAAAGTGAAAAATGGATAAAGAAGTTGTGGTATTTACTTACAAAGCAATATCACTCAGCAATGAAATCTGTGTCATCAGGCCCTTAGCAGCACAATGAGTGGATTCAGGTATGATGATTCTAACTGAAATAAGTCACACAGAAAAAGAAACATCATAAGATATCAGTAATACACGGAATGTAAACTTGGCTACACAGGAACTGAATTACAGAACAGAACAGGGTCTCAAATTTAGAAAACCAACTTATGCTTGCTTAAGGGTAAAGGTGAGGTGGGGTGCTGCATAAAACCACAGATTGAAATGAGCACAGATAAAGTTCCTTAAGCCAAATATGGAATAGACAAGAGCTACTCCTTGCTCAATGAAATGGACTCAACACCGCATATTAAACGCCTAAGAATGTACCTGACTAGTAAGTATCTTAAAACCTATGGATTGCTATGTCTCCGAAAGAGAATCAAGCATGTGTACAGGGGCATAAACGCAGCAGTGATAGGATTGGAGAGGTTCGGTGAGCAAATGAAGACCCTTTGAAGTCATATTGCATGGTACCCATTCCACGGGTTTCAACTACCCATGTTTTAGGTATTCTTCCTTCAGCTAAAACATGCATGTGGAACCCAGAGTATGATCAACCATGTGATCGGGAGACGTGTTCAAATATGTCTCAGTTTTCCTCCCCTGGTACTTGGGTGCAACATTCCAGACGCTTTACTAACACTCTCCCCACTTGGAGAGTCAGCGCCTTTAACCTCCTGTTTGGCCCAGTTTGCAATTTCTGCGGAAGATGAACAGGAATAGCGAGAACCAATGAGAGACTAGCTGGAGGTGTCTGGACGGGCAAATTTAACTCTCATTTCCCACCAGGAAGAGGAAATAACCAAAGGGTCAGCGTGCCGTACCGGAGCCAGATTAGGGCCTGAAGCCATCCTGCGGTGTTGCGGCCAGCTCACAAGAAAGCGAGTTGAAGAAAGGAGCTCAGGGGCACTGTAATTCACAAACCTGCAGAGTTATAAATGACAGCTATCGTCCAAAAATAGACTGAAGTAAGGCTGCCAAGAGGACTTGAAAGCGGGGCAGAATTGCAGGAAACCGATTTCAGGAGGTAGACTGGAATTGCATTGAAAGCATAGGAAAAGAGGCAGAACGTCCACAATGATGCACTTGGCCAAAAAGGGCGTATGCGTTTTTTCCTGAATATATTCAGGAAAAAACGCATACGCCCTTTTTGGCCAACCAAGCAAGCTTGCAAAGGAAATCTGCACTACAATGAAGTCTCACTTCCCCCCGGTCAAAAGGGGCATCTGAAAAAAGTGTAAAATTCAGAAAGGCAGGACAGGCCATGGAGAACTGGGAGCCTTGTTATGCTGATGGGCGGGATGTAAATTGCCAACAACCACTCGGGAGAAGTGTATGGTGTTTCCTGAAACATCTAAAAAACAAAGCAACAGAATCTAGGGCACTTCCACTTATGGTCCTATAGCTTAGGGAAATTAAAATCAAAAAGACACAGCCACCCCAAAGTTTGGAATGGCTCTGTTTACAAGAACCTCGTTTACAGTACAAGTTCAACATCGCAGAAAGTGAAAAATGGATAAAGAAGTTGTGGTATTTACTTACAAAGCAACATCACTCAGCAATGAAATCTGTGTCACAAGGCCCTTAGCAGCACAATGAGTGGATTCAGGTATGATGATTCTAACTGAAATAAGTCACACAGAAAAAGAAACATCATAAGATATCAGTAATACACGGAATGTAAACTTGGCTACACAGGAACTGAATTACAGAACAGAACAGGGTCTCAAATTTAGAAAACCAACTTATGCTTGCTTAAAGGGAAAGGTGAGTTGGGGTGCTGCATAAAATCAGAGATTGAAATGAGCACAGATAAAGTTCCTTAAGCCAAATATGGAATAGACAAGAGCTACTCCTTGCTCAACGAAATGGACTCAACACAGCATATTAAACGCCTAAGAATGTACCTGACTAGTAAGTATCTTAAAACCTATGGATTGCTATGTCTCTTAAAGACAATCAAGCATGTGTACAGTGGCATAAACGCAGCAGTGATAGGATTGGAGAGGTTCGGTGAGCAAATGAAGACCCTTTGAAGTCATATTGCATGGTACCCATTACACGGGTCTCAACTCTCCAGGTTTAAGGTATTCTTCCTTCAGCTAAAACATGCATGTGGAACCCAGAGTATGATCAACCATGTGAACGGGAGACGTGTTCAAATATGTCTCAGTTTTCCTCCCCTGGTACTCGGGTGCAACATTCCAGATGCTTTACTAACACTCTCCCGACTTGGAGAGTCAGTCCCTTTAACCTCCTGTTTGGCCCAGTTTGCAATTTCTGTGGAAGATGAACAGGAATAGCGAGAACCAATGAGAGGCTAGCTGGAGGTGTCTGGATGGGCAAATTTAACTCTCATTTCCCACCAGGAAGAGGAATTAACCAAAGGCTCAGCGTGCCGTGCCGGAACCAGATTAGGGCCTGAAGCCATCCTGCGGTGTTGCGGCCAGGTCACAAGAAAGCGAGTTGAAGAAAGGAGCTCAGGGGCACTGTAATTCACAAACCTGCAGAGTTATAAATGACAGCTATCGTCCAAAAATAGACTGAAGTAAGGCTGCCAAGAGGACTTGAAAGCGGGGCAGAATTGCAGGAAACCGATTTCAGGAGGTAGACTGGAATTGTATTGAAAGCATAGGAAAAGAGGCAGAACGTCCACAATGATGCACTTGGCCAAAAAGGGCGTATGCGTTTTATCCTGAATATATTCAGGAAAAAACGCATACGCCCTTTTTGGCCAACCAAGCAAGCTTGCAAAGGAAATCTGCACTACAATGAAGTCTCACTTCCCCCCGGTCAAAAGGGCCATCTGAAAAATGTGTAAAATCCAGAAAGGCAGGACAGGCCATGGAGAACTGGGAGCCTTGTTATGCTGATGGGCGGGATGTAAATTGCCAACAGACACTCGGGAGAAGTGTATGGTGTTTCCTGAAACATCTAAAAAACAAAGCAACAGAGCCTAGGGCACTTCCACTTATGGTCCTATAGCTTAGGGAAATTAAAATCAAAAAGACACAGCCACCCCAAAGTTTGGGACGCCTCTGTTTACAAGAACCTCGTTTACAGTACAATTTCAACATCGCAGAAAGTGAAAAATGGATAAAGAAGTTGTGGTATTTACTTACAAAGCAATATCACTCAGCAATGAAATCTATGTCATCAGGCCCTTAGCAGCACAATGAGTGGATTCAGGTATGATGATTCTAACTGAAATAAGTCACACAGAAAAAGAAACATCATAAGATATCAGTAATATATGGAATGTAAACTTGGCTACACAGGAACTGAATTACAGAACAGAACAGGATCTCAAATTTAGAAAACCAACTTATGCTTGCTTAAGGGGAAAGGTGAGTTGTGGTGCTGCATAAAACCAGAGATTGAAATGAGCACAGATAAAGTTCCTTAAGCCAAATATGGAATAGACAAGAGCTACTCCTTGCTCAACGAAATGGACTCAACACCGCATATTAAACGCCTAAGAATGTACCTGACTAGTAAGTATCTTAAAACCTATAGATTGCTATGTCTCCGAAAGAGAATCAAGCATGTGTACAGGGGCAAAAACGCAGCAGTGATAGGATTGGAGAGGTTCGGTGAGCAAATGAAGACCCTTTGAAGTCATATTGCATGGTACCCATTCCACGGGTCTCAACTCTGCAGGTTTCAGGTATTCTTCCTTCAGCTAAAACATGCATGTGGAACCCAGAGTATGATCAACCGTGTGATCGGGAGACGTGTTCAAATATGTCTCAGTTTTCCTCCCCTGGTACTCGGGTGCAACATTCCAGATGCTTTATTAACACTCTCTCCACTTGGAGAGTCAGTCCCTTTAACCTCCTGTTTGGCCCAGTTTGCAATTTCTGCGGAAGATGAACAGGAATAGGGAGAACCAATGGGAGACTAGATGGAGGTGTCTGGATGGGCAAATTTAACTCTCATTTCCCACCAGGAAGAGGAATTAACCAAAGGCTCAGCGTGCCGTGCCGGTACCAGATTAGGGCCTCAAGCAATCCTGCAGTGTGGCGGCCAGGTCACAAGAAAGTGAGTTGAAGAAAGGAGCTCAGGGGCACTGTAATTCACAAACCTGCAGAGTTATAAATGACAGCTATCGTCCAAAAATATACTGAAGTAAGGCTGCCAAGAGGACTTGAAAGCGGGGCAGAATTGCAGGAAACCGATTTCAGGAGGTAGACTGGAATTGCATTGAAAGCATAGGAAAAGAGGCAGAACGTCCACAATGATGCACTTGGCCAAAAAGGGCGTATGCGTTTTATCCTGAATATATTCAGGAAAAAACGCATACGCCCTTTTTGGCCAACCAAGCAAGCTTGCAAAGGAAATCTGCACTACAATGAAGTCTCACTTCCCCCCGGTCAAAAGGGCCATCTGAAAAAAGTGTAAAATCCAGAAAGGCAGGACAGGCCATGGACAACTGGGAGACTTGTTATGCTGATGGGCGAGATGTAAATTGCCAACAGACACTCGGGAGAAGTGTATGGTGTTTCCTGAAACATCTAAAAAACAAAGCAACAGAGCCTAGGGCACTTCCACTTATGGTCCTATTGCTTAGGGAAATTAAAATCAAAAAGACACAGCCACCCCAAAGTTTGGGACGCCTCTGTTTACAAGAACCTCGTTTACCGTACAAGTTCAATATCACAGAAAGTGAAAAATGGATAAAGAACTTGTGGTACTTACGTACAATGCAGTATCACTCAGCAATGAAATCTATGTCATCAGGCCCGTGGCAGCATAATGAGTGGATTCAGGTACGATGATGCTAACTGAAATAAGTCACACAGAAAAAGAAACATCATAAGATATCAGTAATACACGGAATGGAAACTTGGCTACACAGGACTGAATTACAGAACAGAACAGGGTCTCAAATTTAGAAAGCCAACTTATGCTTGCTTAAGGGGAAAGGTGAGTTGGGGTGCTGCATAAAACCAGAGATTGAAATGAGCACAGATAAAGTTCCTTAAGCCAAATATGGAATAGACAAGAGCTACTGCTTGCTCAACGAAATGGACTCGACACCCCATATTAAACGCCTAAGAATGTACCTGACTAGTAAGTATCTTAAAACCTATGGATTGCTATGTCTCCAAAAGAGAATCAAGCGTGTGTACAGGGGCATAAATGCAGCAGTGATAGGATTGGAGAGGTTCGGTGAGCAAATGAAGACCCTTTGAAGTCATATTGCATGGTACCCATTCCACGGGTCTCAACTCTGCAGGTTTCAGGTATTCTTCCTTCAGCTAAAACATGCATGTGGAACCCAGAGTATGATCAACCGTGTGAACGGGAGACGTGTTCAAATATGTCTCAGTTTTCTTCCCCTGGTACTCGGGTGCAACATTCCAGATGCTTTACTAACACTCTCCCCACTTGGAGAGTCAGCGCCTTAAACCTCCTGTTTGGCCCAGTTTGCAATTTCTGCGGAAGATGAACAGGAATAGTGAGAACCAAAGAGAGACTAGCTGGAGGTGTCTGGACGGGCAAATTTAACTCTCATTTCCCACCAGGAAGAGGAATTAACCAAAGGCTCAGCGTGCCGTGCCAGAACCAGATTAGGGCCTGAAGCCATCCTGCGGTGTTGCGGACAGCTCACAAGAAAGCGAGTTGAAGAAAGGAGCTCAGGGGCACTGTAATTCACAAACCTGCAGAGTTATAAATGACAGCTATCGTCCAAAAATAGACTGAAGTAAGGCTGCCAAGAGGACTTGAAAGCGGGGCAGAATTGCAGGAAACCGATTTCAGGAGGTAGACTGGAATTGCATTGAAAGCATAGGAAAAGAGGCAGAACGTCCACAATGATGCACTTGGCCAAAAAGGGCGTATGCGTTTTTTCCTGAATATATTCAGGAAAAAACGCATACGCCCTTTTTGGCCAACCAAGCAAGCTTGCAAAGAAGTCTGCAGTACAATGAAGTCTCACTTCCCCCCGGTCAAAAGGGCCATCTGAAAAAAGTGTAAAATCCTGAAAGGCAGGACAGGCCCTGGAGAACTGGGAGCCTTGTTATGCTGATGGGCGGGATGTAAATTGCCAACAGACACTCGGGAGAAGTGTATGGTGTTTCCTGAAACATCTAAAAAACAAAGCAACAGAGCCTAGGGCACTTCCACTTATGGTCCTATAGCTTAGGGAAATTAAAATCAAAAAGACACAGCCACCCCAAAATTTGGGACGCCTCTGTTTACAAGAACCTCGTTTACCGTACAAGTTCAATATCACAGAAAGTGAAAAATGGATAAAGAACTTGTGGTACTTACGTACAAAGCAATATCACTCAGCAATGAAATCTATGTCATCAGGCCCTTAGCAGAACAATGAGTGGATTCAGGTTTGATGATTCTAACTGAAATAAGTCACACAGAAAAAGAAACATCATAAGATATCACTAATACACGGAATGTAAACTTGGCTACACAGGAACTGAATTCCAAAACAGTACAGGGTCTCAAATTCAGAAAACCAACTTATGCTTGCTTAAGGGGAAAGGTGAGTTGGGGTGCTGCATAAAACCAGAGATTGAAATGAGCACAGATAAAGTTCCTTAAGCCAAATATGGAATAGACAAGAGCTACTCCTTGCTCAACGAAATGGACTCAACACCCCATATTAAACGCCTAAGAATGTAACTGACTAGTAAGTATCTTAAAACCTATGGATTTCTATGTCTCCAAAAGAGAATCAAGCGTGTGTACAGGGGCATAAACGCAGCAGTGATATGATTGGAGAGGTTCGGTGAGCAAACGAAGACCCTTTGAAGTCATATTGCATGGTACCCATTCCACGGGTTTCAACTACCCAGGTTTAAGGTATTCTTCCTTCAGCTAAAACATGCATGTGGAACCTAGAGTATGATCAACCATGTGATCGGGAGACGTGTTCAAATATGTCTCAGTTTTCGTACCCTGGTACTCGGGTGCAACATTCCAGACGCTTTACTAACACTCTCCCGACTTGGAGAGTCAGTCCCTTTAACCTCCTGTTTGGCCCAGTTTGCAATTTCTGCGGAAGATGACCAGGAATAGCGAGAACCAATGAGAGACTAGCTGGAGGTGTCTGGACGGGAAATTTAACTCTCATTTCCCACCAGGAAGAGGTATTAACCAAAGGCTCAGCGTGCCGTGCCAGAACCAGATTAGGGCCTGAAGCCATCCTGCGGTGTTGCGGCCAGCTCACAAGAAAGTGAGTTGAAGAAAGGAGCTCAGGGGCACTGTAATTCACAAACCTGCAGAGTTATAAATGACAGCTATCGTCCAAAAATAGACTGAAGTAAGGCTGCCAAGAGGACTTGAAAGCGGGGCAGAATTGCAGGAAACCGATTTCAGGAGGTTGACTGGAATTGCATTGAAAGCATAGGAAAAGAGGCAGAACGTCCACAATGATGCACTTGGCCAAAAAGGGCGTATGCGTTTTTTCCTGAATATATTCAGGAAAAAACGCATACGCCCTTTTTGGCCAACCAAGCAAGCTTGCAAAGGAAATCTGCACTACAATGAAGTCTCACTTCCCCCCGGTCAAAAGGGCCATCTGAAAAAAGTGTAAAATCCAGAAAGGCAGGACAGGCCATGGAGAACTGGGAGCCTTGATATGCTGATGGGCGGGATGTAAATTGCCAACAGACACTCGGGAGAAGTGTATGGTGTTTCCTGAAACATCTAAAAAACAATGCAACAGAGCCTAGGACACTGCCACTTATGGTCCTATAGCTTAGGGAAATTAAAATCAAAAAGACACAGCCACCCCAAAGTTTGGGACGCCTCTGTTTACAAGAACCTCGTTTACAGTACAAGTTCAACATTGTAGAAAGTGAAAAATGGATAAAGAAGTTGTGGTATTTACTTACAAAGCAATATCACTCAGCAATGAAATCTGTGTCATCAGGCCCTTAGCAGCACAATGAGTGGATTCAGGTATGATGATTCTAACTGAAATAAGTCACACAGAAAAAGAAACATCATAAGATATCAGTAATACATGGAATGTAAACTTGGCTACACAGGAACTGAATTACAGAACAGAACAGGGTCTCAAATTTAGAAAACCAACTTATGCTTGCTTAAGGGGAAAGGTGAGTTGGGGTGCTGCATAAAACCAGAGATTGAAATGAGCACAGATAAAGTTCCTTAAGCCAAATATGGAATACACAAGAGCTACTCCTTACTCAACGAAATGGACTCAACACCGCATATTAAACGCCTAAGAATGTACCTGACTAGTAACTATCTTAAAACCTATGGATTGCTATGTCTCCGAAAGAGAGTCAAGCATGTGTACAGGGGCATAAACGCAGCAGTGATAGCATTGGAGAGGTTTGGTGAGCAAATGAAGACCCTTTGAAGTCATATTGCATGGTACCCATTCCACGGGTTTCAACTACCCAGGTTTTAGGTATTCTTCCTTCAGCTAAAACATGCATGTGGAACCCAGAGTATGATCAACCATGTGAAAGGGAGATGTGTTCAAATATGTCTCAGTTTTCGTACCCTGGTACTCGGGTGCAACATTCCAGACGCTTTACTAACACTCTCCCCACTTGGAGAGTCAGTCCCTTTAACCTCCTGTTTGGCCCAGTTTGCAATTTCTGCGGAAGATGAACAGGAATAGTGAGAACCAATGAGAGACTAGCTGGAGGTGTCTGGACGGGCAAATTTAACTCTCATTTCCCACCAGGAAGAGGAATTAACCAAAGGCTCAGCGTGCCGTGCCGGAACCAGATTAGGGCCTGAAGCCATCCTGCGGTGTTGCGGCCAGCTCAAAAGAAAGCGAGTTGAAGAAAGGAGCTCAGGGGCACTGTAATTCACAAACCTGCAGAGTTATAAATGACAGCTATCGTCCAAAAATAGACTGAAGTAAGGCTGCCAAGAGGACTTGAAAGCAGGGCAGAATTGCAGGAAACCGATTTCAGGAGGTAGACTGGAATTGCATTGAAAGCATAGGAAAAGAGGCAGAACGTCCACAATGATGCACTTGGCCAAAAAGGGCGTATGCGTTTTTTCCTGAATATATTCAGGAAAAAACGCATACGCCCTTTTTGGCCAACCAAGCAAGCTTGCAAAGGAAATCTGCACTACAATGAAGTCTCACTTCCCCCCGGTCAAAAGGGCCATCTGAAAAAAGTGTAAAATCCAGAAAGGCAGGACAGGCCATGGAGTACTGGGAGCCTTGTTATTCTGAAGGGCGGGATGTAAATTGCCAAGAACCACTCGGGAGAAGTGTATGGTGTTAACTGAAACATCTAAAAAACAAAGCAACAGAGCCTAGGGCACTTCCACTTATGGTCCTATAGCTTAGGGAATTTAAAATCTAAAAGACACAGCCACCCCAAAGTTTCAAACGGCTCTGTTTACAAGAACCTCGTTTACAGTACAAGTTCAACATCGCAGAAAGTGAAAAATGGATAAAGAAGTTGTGGTATTTACTTACAAAGCAATATCACTCAGCAATGAAATCTATGTCATCAGGCCCTTAGCAGCACAATGAGTGGATTCAGGTCTGATGATTCTAACTGAAATAAGTCACACAGAAAAAGAAACATCATAAGATATCACTAATACACGGAATGGAAACTTGGCTACACAGGAACTGAATTACAGAACAGAACAGGGTCTCAAATTTAGAAAACCAACTTATTCTTGCTTAAAGGTAAAGGTGAGGTGGGGTGCTGCATAAAACCAGAGATTGAAATGAGCACAGATAAAGTTCCTTAAGTCAAATATGGAATAGACAAGAGCTACTCCTTGCTCAACGAAATGGACTCAACACCGCATATTAAACGCCTAAGAATGTACCTGACTAGTAAGTATCTTAAAACCTATGGATTGCTATGTCTCCGAAAGAGAATCAAGCATGTGTACAGGGGCATAAACGCAGCAGTGATAGGATTGGAGAGGTTCGGTGAGCAAATGAAGACCCTTTGAAGTCATATTGCATGCTACCCATTCCACGGGTTTCAACTACCCAGGTTTAAGGTATTCTTCCTTCAGCTAAAACATGCATGTGGAACCTAGAGTATGATCAACCATGTGATCGGGAGATGTGTTCAAATATGTCTCAGTTTTCGTACCCTGGTACTCGGGTGCAACATTCCAGACGCTTTACTAACACTCTCCCGACTTGGAGAGTCAGTCCCTTTAACCTCCTGTTTGGCCCAGTTTGCAATTTCTGCGGAAGATGAACAGGAATAGCGAGAACCAATGAGAGACTAGCTGGAGGTGTCTGGACGGGCAAATTTAACTCTCATTTCCCACCAGGAAGAGGAATTAACCAAAGGCTCAGCGTGCCGTGCCAGAACCAGATTAGGGCCTGAAGCCATCCTGCGGTGTTGCGGCCAGCTCAAAAGAAAGCGAGTTGAAGAAAGGAGCTCAGGGGCACTGTAATTCACAAACCTGCAGAGTTATAAATGACAGCTATCGTCCAAAAATAGACTGAAGTAAAGCTACCAAGAGGACTTGAAAGCAGGGCAGAATTGCAGGAAACCGATTTCAGGAGGTAGACTGGAATTGCATTGAAAGCATAGGAAAAGAGGCAGAACGTCCACAATGATGCACTTGGCCAAAAAGGGCGTATGCGTTTTTTCCTGAATATATTCAGGAAAAAATGCATACGCCCTTTTTGGCCAACCAAGCAAGCTTGCAAAGGAAATCTGCACTACAAAGAAGTCTCACTTCCCCCCGGTCAAAAGGGCCATCTGAAAAATGTGTAAAATCCAGAAAGGCAGGACAGGCCATGGAGAACTGGGAGCTTTGTTATGCTGATGGGCGGGATGTAAATTGTCAACAGACACTCCTGAGAAGTGTATGGTGTTTCCTGAAACATCTAAAAAACAAAGCAACAGAGCCTAGGGCACTTTCACTTATGGTCCTATAGCTTAGGGAAATTAAAATCAAAAAGACACAGCCACCCAAAAGTTTGGGACTCCTCTGTTTACAAGAACCTCGTTTACTGTAAAAGTTCAATATCGCAGAAAGTGAAAAATGGATAAAGAAGTTGTGGTACTTACGTACAATGCAGTATCACTCAGCAATGAAATCTTTGTCATCAGGCCCGTAGCAGCTTAATGAGTGGATTCAGGTACGATGTTTCTAACTGAAATAAGTCACACAGAAAAAGAAACATCATAAGATATCACTAATACACGGAATGTAAACTTGGCTACACAGGAACTGAATTACAGAACAGAACAGGGTCTCAAATTTAGAAAACCAACTTATGCTTGCTTAAGGGGAAAGGTGAGTTGTGGTGCTGCATAAAACCAGAGATTGAAATGAGCACAGATAAAGTTCCTTAAGCCAAATATGGAATAGACAAGAGCTACTCCTTGCTCAACGAAATGGACTCAACACCGCATATTAAACGCCTAAGAATGTACCTGACTAGTAAGTATCTTAAAACCTATGGATTTCTATGTCTCCGAAAGAGAATCAAGCATGTGTACAGGGGCATAAACGCAGCAGTGATAGGATTGGAGAGGTTTGGTGAGCAAATGAAGACCCTTTGAGGTCATATTGCATGGTACCCATTCCACGGGTTTCAACTACCCAGGTTTAAGGTATTCTTCCTTCAGCTAAAACATGCATGTGGAACCTAGAGTATGATCAACCATGTGATCGGGAGACGTGTTCAAATATTTCTCAGTTTTCGTACCCTGGTACTCGGGTGCAACATTCCAGACGCTTTACTAACACTCTCCCCACTTGGAGAGTCAGTCCCTTTAACCTCCTGTTTGGCCCAGTTTGCAATTTCTGCGGAAGATGAACAGGAATAGCGAGAACCAATGAGAGACTAGCTGGAGGTGTCTGGACGGGCAAATTTAACTCTCATTTCCCACCAGGAAGAGGAATTAACCAAAGGCTAAGCGTGCCGTGCCAGAACCAGATTAGGACCTGAAGCCATCCTGCGGTGTTGCGGCCAGCTCACAAGAAAGCGAGTTGAAGAAAGGAGCTCAGGGGCACTGTAATTCACAAACCTGCAGAGTTATAAATGACAGCTATCGTCCAAAAATAGACTGAAGTAAGGCTGCCAAGAGGACTTGAAAGCGGGGCAGAATTGCAGGAAACCGATTTCAGGAGGTAGACTGGAATTGCATTGAAAGCATAGGAAAAGAGGCAGAACGTCCACAATGATGCACTTGGCCAAAAAGGGCGTATGCGTTTTTTCCTGAATATATTCAGGAAAAAACGCATACGCCCTTTTTGGCCAACCAAGCAAGCTTGCAAAGGAAATCTGCACTACAATGAAGTCTCACTTCCCCCCGGTCAAAAGGGCCATCTGAAAAAAGTGTAAAATCCAGAAAGGCAGGACAGGCCATGGAGAACTGGGAGCCTTGTTATTCTGAAGGGCGGGATGTAAATTGCCAACAGACACTCGGGAGAAGTGTATGGTGTTTCCTGAAACATCTAAAAAACAATGCAACAGAGCCTAGGACACTGCCACTTATGGTCCTATAGCTTAGGGAAATTAAAATCAAAAAGACACAGCCACCCCAACGTTTGGGACGCCTCTGTTTACAAGAACCTCGTTTACAGTACAAGTTCAACATTGTAGAAAGTGAAAAATGGATAAAGAAGTTGTGGTATTTACTTACAAAGCAATATCACTCAGCAATGAAATCTGTGTCATCAGGCCCTTAGCAGCACAATGAGTGGATTCAGGTATGATGATTCTAACTGAAATAACTCACACAGAAAAAGAAACATCATAAGATATCAGTAATACATGGAATGTAAACTTGGCTACACAGGAACTGAATTACAGAACAGAACAGGGTCTCAAATTTAGAAAACCAACTTATGCTTGCTTAAGGGGAAAGGTGAGTTGGGGTGCTGCATAAAACCAGAGATTGAAATGAGCACAGATAAAGTTCCTTAAGCCAAATATGGAATAGACAAGAGCTACTCCTTGCTCAACGAAATGGACTCAACACCCCATATTAAACGCCTAAGAATGTACCTGACTTGTAAGTATCTTAAAACCTATGGATTGCTATGTCTCCGAAAGAGAATCAAGCATGTGTACAGGGGCATAAACGCAGCAGTGATAGGATTGGAGAGGTTTGGTGAGCAAATGAACACCCTTTGAAGTCATATTGCATGGTACCCATTCCACGGGTTTCAACTACCCAGGTTTAAGGTATTCTTCCTTCAGCTAAAACATGCATGTGGAACCTAGAGTATGATCAACCATGTGATCGGGAGACGTGTTCAAATATGTCTCAGTTTTCGTACCCTGGTACTCGGGTGCAACATTCCAGACGCTTTACTAACACTCTCCCGACTTGGAGAGTCAGTCCCTTTAACCTCCTGTTTGGCCCAGTTTGCAATTTCTGCGGAAGATAAACAGGAATAGCGAGAACCAATGAGAGACTAGCTGGAGGTGTCTGGACAGGCAAATTTAACTCTCATTTCCCACCAGGAAGAGGAATTAACCAAAGGCTCAGCGTGCCGTGCCGGAACCAGATTAGGGCCTGAAGCCATCATGCGGTGTTGCGGCCAGCTCACAAGAAAGCGAGTTGAAGAAAGGAGCTCAGGGGCACTGTAATTCACAAACCTGCAGAGTTATAAATGACAGCTATCGTCCAAAAATAGACTGAAGTAAGGCTGCCAAGAGGACTTGAAAGCGGGGCAGAATTGCAGGAAACCGATTTCAGGAGGTAGACTGGAATTGCATTGAAAGCATAGGAAAAGAGGCAGAACGTCCACAATGATGCACTTGGCCAAAAAGGGCGTATGCGTTTTTTCCTGAATATATTCAGGAAAAAACGCATACGCCCTTTTTGGCCAACCAAGCAAGCTTGCAAAGGAAATCTGCACTACAATGAAGTCTCACTTCCCCCCGGTCAAAAGGGCCATCTGAGAAAAGTGTAAAATCCAGAAAGGCAGGACAGGCCATGGAGAACTGGGAGCCTTGTTATGCTGATGGGCGGGATGTAAATTGCCAACAGACACTCGGGAGAAGTGTATGGTGTTTCCTGAAACATCTAAAAAACAAAGCAACAGAACCTAGGGCACTTCCACTTATGGTCCTATAGCTTAGGTAAATTAAAATCAAAAAGACACAGCCACCCCAAAGTTTGGAACGGCTCTGTTTACAAGAACCTCCTTTACAGTACAAGTTCAACATCGCAGAAAGTGAAAAATGGATAAAGAAGTTGTGGTATTTACTTACAAAGCAATATCACTCAGCAATGAAATCTGTGTCATCAGGCCCTTAGCAGCACAATGAGTGGATTCAGGTCTGATGATTCTAACTGAAATAAGTCACACAGAAAAAGAAACATCATAAGATATCAGTAATACACGGAATGTAAACTTGGCTACACAGGAACTGAATTACAGAACAGAACAGGGTCTCAAATTTAGAAAACCAACTTATGCTTGCTTAAGGGGAAAGGTGAGTTGGGGTGCTGCATAAAACCAGAGATTGAAATGAGCACAGATAAAGTTCCTTAAGCCAAATATGGAATACACAAGAGCTACTCCTTGCTCAACGAAATGGACTCAACACCGCATATTAAACGCCTAAGAATGTACCTGACTAGTAAGTATCTTAAAACCTATGGATTGCTATGTCTCCGAAAGAGAATCAAGCATGTGTACAGGGGCATAAACGCAGCAGTGATAGGATTGGAGAGGTTCGGTGAGCAAATGAAGACCCTTTGAAGTCATATTGCATGGTACCCATTCCACGGGTTTCAACTACCCAGGTTTTAGGTATTCTTCCTTCAGCTAAAACATGCATGTGGAACCCAGAGTATGATCAACCATGTGATCGGGAGACGTGTTCAAATATGTCTCAGTTTTCGTACCCTGGTACTCGGGTGCAACATTCCAGACGCTTTACTAACACTCTCCCGACTTGGAGAGTCAGTCCCTTTAACCTCCTGTTTGGCCCAGTTTGCAATTTCTGCGGAAGATGAACAGGAATAGTGAGAACCAATGAGAGACTAGCTGGAGGTGTCTGGACGGGCAAATTTAACTCTCATTTCCCACCAGGAAGAGGAATTAACCAAAGGCTCAGCGTGCCGTGCCGGAACCAGATTAGGGCCTGAAGCCATCCTGCGGTGTTGCGGCCAGCTCAAAAGAAAGCGAGTTGAAGAAAGGAGCTCAGGGGCACTGTAATTCACAAACCTGCAGAGTTATAAATGACAGCTATCGTCCAAAAATAGACTGAAGTAAGGCTGCCAAGAGGACTTGAAAGCGGGGCAGAATTGCAGGAAACCGATTTCAGGAGGTAGACTGGAATTGCATTGAAAGCATAGGAAAAGAGGCAGAACGTCCACAATGATGCACTTGGCCAAAAAGGGCGTATGCGTTTTTTCCTGAATATATTCAGGAAAAAACGCATACGCCCTTTTTGGCCAACCAAGCAAGCTTGCAAAGGAAATCTGCACTACAATGAAGTCTCACTTCCCCCCGGTCAAAAGGGCCATCTGAAAAAAGTGTAAAATCCAGAAAGGCAGGACAGGCCATGGAGAACTGGGAGCCTTGTTATGCTGATGGGCGGGATGTAAATTGCCAACAGACACTCGGGAGAAGTGTATGGTCTTTCCTGAAACATCTAAAAAACAAAGCAACAGAGCCTAGGGCACTTCCACTTATGGTCTTATAGCTTAGGGAAATTAAATTAAAAAAGACACAGACACCCCAATGTTTGGGACGCCTCTGTTAACAAGAACCTCGTTTACAGTACAAGTTCAACATCGCAGAAAGTGAAAAATGGATAAAGAAGTTGTGGCATTTACTTACAAAGCAATATCACTCAGCAATGAAATCTGTGTCATCAGGCCCTTAGCAGCACAATGAGTGGATTCAGGTATGATGATTCTAACTGAAATAAGTCACACAGTAAAAGAAACATCATAAGATATCAGTAATACACGGAATGTAAACTTGGCTACACAGGAACTGAATTACAGAACAGAACAGGGTCTCAAATTTAGAAAACCAACTTATGCTTGCTTAAGGGTAAAGGTGAGTTGCGGTGCTGCATAAAACCAGAGATTGAAATGAGCAAAGATAAAGTTCCTTAAGCCAAATATGGAATAGACAAGAGCTACACCTTGCTCAACGAAATGGACTCAACACTGCATATTAAACGCCTAAGAATGTACCTGACTAGTAAGTATCTTAAAACCTATGGATTGCAATGTCTCCGAAAGAGAATCAAGCATGTGTACAGGGGCATAAACGCAGCAGTGATAGGTTTGGAGATGTTCGGTGAGCAAATGAAGACCCTTTGAAGTCATATTGCATGGTACCCATTCCACGGGTTTCACCTACCCAGGTTTAAGGTATTCTTCCTTCAGCTAAAACATGCATGTGGAACCTAGAGTATGATCAACCATGTGATCGGGAGACGTGTTCAAATATGTCTCAGTTTTCGTACCCTGGTACTCGGGTGCAACATTCCAGACGCTTTACTAACACTCTCCCCACTTGGAGAGTCAGTCCCTTTAACCTCCTGTTTGGCCCAGTTTTCAATTTCTGCGGAAGATGAACAGGAATAGCGAGAACCAATGAGAGACTAGCTGGAGGTGTCTGAACGGGCAAATTTAACTCTCATTTCCCACCAGGAAGAGGAATTAACCAAAGGCTCAGCATGCCGTGCCAGAACCAGATTAGGGCCTGAAGCCATCCTGCGGTGTTGCGGCCAGGTCACAAGAAAGCGAGTTGAAGAAAGGAGCTCAGGGGCACTGTAATTCACAAACCTGCAGAGTTATAAATGACAGCTATCGTCCAAAAATAGACTGAAGTAAGGCTGCCAAGAGGACTTGAAAGTGGGGCAGAATTGCAGGAAACCGATTTCAGGAGGTAGACTGGAATTGCATTGAAAGCATAGGAAAAGAGGCAGAACGTCCACAATGATGCACTTGGCCAAAAAGGGCGTATGCGTTTTTTCCTGAATATATTCAGGAAAAAACGCATACGCCCTTTTTGGCCAACCAAGCAAGCTTGCAAAGGAAATCTGCACTACAATGAAGTCTCACTTCCCCCCGGTCAAAAGGGCCATCTGAAAAAAGTGTAAAATCCAGAAAGGCAGGACAGGCCATGGAGAACTGGGAGCCTTGTTATGCTGATGGGCGGGATGTAAATTGCCAACAGACACTCGGGAGAAGTGTATGGTGTTTCCTGAAACATCTAAAAAACAAAACAACAGAGCCTAGGGCAATGCCACTTATGGTCCTATAGCTTAGGGAAATTAAAATCAAAAAGACACAGCCACCCCAAAGTTTGGGACGCCTCTGTTTACAAGAACCTCGTTTACAGTACAAGTTCAACATCGCAGAAAGTGAAAAATGGATAAAGAAATTGTGGTACTTACGTACAATGCAGTATCAATCAGCAATGAAATCTATGTCATCAGGCCCGTAGCAGCATAATGAGTGGATTCAGGTACGATGATTCTAACTGAAATAAGTCACACAGAAAAAGAAACATCATAAGATATCACTAATACACGGAATGTAAACTTGGCTACCCAGGAACTGCATTCCAAAACAGAACAGGGTCTCAAATTTAGAAAACTAACTTATGCTTGCTTAAGGGGAAAGGTGAGTTGGGGTGCTGCATAAAACCAGAGATTGAAATGAGCACAGATAAAGTTCCTTAAGCCAAATATGGAATAGACAAGAGCTACTCCTTGCTCAACGAAATGGACTCAACACCCCATATTAAACGCCTAAGAATGTACCTGACTAGTAAGTATCTTAAAACCTATGGATTGCTATGTCTCCAAAAGAGAATCAAGCTTGTGTACAGGGGCATAAACGCAGCAGTGATAGGATTGGAGAGGTTCGGTGAGCAAATGAAGACCCTTTGAAGTCATATTGCATGGTACCCATTACACGGGTCTCAACTCTCCAGGTTTAAGGTATTCTTCCTTCAGCTAAAACATGCATGTTGAACCCAGAGTATGATCAACCATGTGAACGGGAGACGTGTTCAAATATGTCTCAGTTTTCCTCCCCTGGTACTCGGGTGCAACATTCCAAACGCTTTACTAACACTCTCCCGACTTGGAGAGTCAGTCCCTTTAACCTCCTGTTTGGCCCACTTTGCAATTTCTGCAGAAGATGAACAGGAATAGCGAGAACCAATGAGAGGCTAGCTGGAGGTGTCTGAACGGGCAAATTTAACTCTCATTTCCCACCAGGAAGAGGAATTAATCAAAGGCTCAGCATGCCGGGCCGGAACCAGATTAGGGCCTGAAGCCATCCTGCGGTGTTGCGGCCAGGTCACAAGAAAGCGAGTTGAAGAAAGGAGCTCAGGGGCACTGTAATTCACAAACCTGCAGAGTTATAAATGACAGCTATCGTCCAAAAATAGACTGAAGTAAGGCTGCCAAGAGGACTTGAAAGCGGGGCAGAATTGCAGGAAACCGATTTCAGGAGGTAGACTGGAATTGCATTGAAAGCATAGGAAAAGAGGCAGAACGTCCACAATGATGCACTTGGCCAAAAAGGGCGTATGCGTTTTTTCCTGAATATATTCAGGAAAAAACGCATACGCCCTTTCTGGCCAACCAAGCAAACTTGCAAAGGAAATCTGCACTACAATGAAGTCTCACTTCCCCCCGGTCAAAAGGGCCATCTGAAAAAAGTGTAAAATCCAGAAAGGCAGGACAGGCCATGGAGAACTGGGAGCCTTGTTATGCTGATGGGCGGGATGTAAATTGCCAAAAGACACTCGGGAGAAGTGTATGGTGTTTCCTGAAACATCTAAAAAACAAAGCAACAGAGCCTAGGGCACTTCCACTTATGGTCCTATAGCTTAGGGAATTTAAAATCAAAAAGACACAGCCACCCCAAAGTTTGGAACGGCTCTGTTTACAAGAACCTCGTTTACAGTACAAGTTCAACATCGCAGAAAGTGAAAAATGGATAAAGAAGTTGTGGTATTTACTTACAAAGCAATATCACTCAGCAATGAAATCTGTGTCATCAGGCCCTTAGCAGCACAATGAGTGGATTCAGGTATGATGATTCTAACTGAAATAAGTCACACAGAAAAAGAAACATCATAAGATATCAGTAATACACGGAATGTAAACTTGGCTACACAAGAACTGAATTACAGAACAGAACAGGGTCTCAAATTTAGAAAACCAATTTATGCTTGCTTAAGGGGAAAGGTGAGTTGGGGTGCTGCATAAAACCAGAGATTGAAATGAGCACAGATAAAGTTCCTTAAGCCAAATATGGAATACACAAGAGCTACTCCTTGCTCAACGAAATGGACTCAACACCCCATATTAAACGCATAAGAATGTACCTGACTAGTAAGTATCTTAAAACCTATGGATTGCTATGTCTCTGAAAGAGAATCAAGCATGTGTACAGGGGCATAAACGCAGCAGTGATAGGATTGGAGAGGTTCGGTGAGCAAATGAAGACCCTTTGAAGTCATATTGCATGGTACCCATTACACGGGTCTTAACTCTCCAGGTTTAAGGTATTCTTCCTTCAGCTAAAACATGCATGTGGAACCCAGAGTATGATCAACCATTTGATCGGGAGACGTGTTCAAATATGTCTCAGTTTTCGTACCCTGGTACTCGGGTGCAACATTCCAGACGCTTTACTAACACTCTCCCGACTTGGAGAGTCAGTCCCTTTAACCTCCTGTGTGGCCCAGTTTGCAATTTCTGTGGAAGATGAACAGGAATAGCGAGAACCAATGAGAGACTAGCTGGAGGTGTCTGGATGGGAAATTTAACTCTCATTTCCCACCAGGAAGAGGAATTAACCAAAGGCTCAGCGTGCCGTGCCGGATCCAGATTAGGGCCTGAAGCCATCCTGCGGTGCTGCGGCCAGCTCAAAAGAAAGCGAGTTGAAGAAAGGAGCTCAGGGGCACTGTAATTCACAAACCTGTCGAGTTATAAATGACAGCTATCGTCCAAAAATAGACTGAAGTAAGGCTGCCAAGAGGACTTGAAAGCGGGGCAGAATTGCAGGAAACCGATTTCAGGAGGTAGACTGGAATTGCATTGAAAGCATAGGAAAAGAGGCAGAACGTCCACAATGATGCACTTGGCCAAAAAGGGCGTATGCGTTTTTTCCTGAATATATTCAGGAAAAAACGCATACGCCCTTTTTGGCCAACCAAGCAAACTTGCAAAGGAAATCTGCACTACAATGAAGTCTCACTTCCCCCCGGTCAAAAGGGCCATCTGAAAAAAGTTTAAAATCCAGAAAGGCAGGACAGGCCATGGAGAACTGGGAGCCTTGTTATGCTGATGGGCGGGATGTAAATTGCCAACAGACACTCGGGAGAAGTGTATGGTCTTTCCTGAAACATCTAAAAAACAAAGCAACAGAGCCTAGGGCACTTCCACTTATGGTCCTATAGCTTAGGGAAATTAAAATCAAAAAGACACAGCCACCCCAAAATTTGGGACGCCTCTGTTTACAAGAACCTCGTTTACCGTACAAGTTCAATATCACAGAAAGTGAAAAATGCATAAAGAACTTGTGGTACTTACGTGCAATGCAGTATCACTCAGCAATGAAATCTATGTCATCAGGCCCGTAGCAGCATAATGAGTAGATTCAGGTACGATGATTCTAACTGAAATAAGTCACACAGAAAAAGAAACATCATAAGATATCACTAATACATGGAATGTAAACTTGGCTACACAGGAACTGCATTCCAAAACAGAGCAGGGTCTCAAATTTAGAAAACCAACTTATGCTTGCTTAAGGGGAAAGGTGAGTTGGGGTGCTGCATAAAACCAGAGATTGAAATGAGCACAGATAAAGTTCCTTAAGCCAAATATGGAATAGACAAGAGCTACTCCTTGCTCAACGAAATGGACTCAACACCGCATATTAAACGCCTAAGAATGTACCTGACTAGTAAGTATCTTAAAACCTATGGATTGCTATGTCTCCGAAAGAGAATCAAGCATGTGTACAGGGGCATAAACGCAGCAGTGATAGGATTGGAGAGGTTCGGTGAGCAAATGAAGACCCTTTGAAGTCATATTGCATGGTACCCATTACACGGGTCTTAACTCTCCAGGTTTAAGGTATTCTTCCTTCAGCTAAAACATGCATGTGGAACCCAGAGTATGATCAACCATTTGATCGGGAGACGTGTTCAAATATGTCTCAGTTTTCGTACCCTGGTACTCGGGTGCAACATTCCAGACGCTTTACTAACACTCTCCCGACTTGGAGAGTCAGTCCCTTTAACCTCCTGTGTGGCCCAGTTTGCAATTTCTGTGGAAGATGAACAGGAATAGCGAGAACCAATGAGAGACTAGCTGGAGGTGTCTGGATGGGAAATTTAACTCTCATTTCCCACCAGGAAGAGGAATTAACCAAAGGCTCAGCGTGCCGTGCCGGATCCAGATTAGGGCCTGAAGCCATCCTGCGGTGCTGCGGCCAGCTCAAAAGAAAGCGAGTTGAAGAAAGGAGCTCAGGGGCACTGTAATTCACAAACCTGTCGAGTTATAAATGACAGCTATCGTCCAAAAATAGACTGAAGTAAGGCTGCCAAGAGGACTTGAAAGCGGGGCAGAATTGCAGGAAACCGATTTCAGGAGGTAGACTGGAATTGCATTGAAAGCATAGGAAAAGAGGCAGAACGTCCACAATGATGCACTTGGCCAAAAAGGGCGTATGCGTTTTTTCCTGAATATATTCAGGAAAAAACGCATACGCCCTTTTTGGCCAACCAAGCAAACTTGCAAAGGAAATCTGCACTACAATGAAGTCTCACTTCCCCCCGGTCAAAAGGGCCATCTGAAAAAAGTTTAAAATCCAGAAAGGCAGGACAGGCCATGGAGAACTGGGAGCCTTGTTATGCTGATGGGCGGGATGTAAATTGCCAACAGACACTCGGGAGAAGTGTATGGTCTTTCCTGAAACATCTAAAAAACAAAGCAACAGAGCCTAGGGCACTTCCACTTATGGTCCTATAGCTTAGGGAAATTAAAATCAAAAAGACACAGCCACCCCAAAGTTTGGGACGCCTCTGTTTACAAGAACCTCGTTTACCGTACAAGTTCAATATCACAGAAAGTGAAAAATGCATAAAGAACTTGTGGTACTTACGTGCAATGCAGTATCACTCAGCAATGAAATCTATGTCATCAGGCCCGTAGCAGCATAATGAGTAGATTCAGGTACGATGATTCTAACTGAAATAAGTCACACAGAAAAAGAAACATCATAAGATATCACTAATACATGGAATGTAAACTTGGCTACACAGGAACTGCATTCCAAAACAGAGCAGGGTCTCAAATTTAGAAAACCAACTTATGCTTGCTTAAGGGGAAAGGTGAGTTGGGGTGCTGCATAAAACCAGAGATTGAAATGAGCACAGATAAAGTTCCTTAAGCCAAATATGGAATAGACAAGAGCTACTCCTTGCTCAACGAAATGGACTCAACACCGCATATTAAACGCCTAAGAATGTACCTGACTAGTAAGTATCTTAAAACCTATGGATTGCTATGTCTCCGAAAGAGAATCAAGCATGTGTACAGGGGCATAAACGCAGCAGTGATAGGATTGGAGAGGTTCGGTGAGCAAATGAAGACCCTTTGAAGTCATATTGCATGGTACCCATTCCACGGGTTTCAACTACCTAGGTTTTAGGTATTCTTCCTTCAGCTAAAACATGCATGTGGAACCCAAGTATGATCAACCATGTGAACGGGAGACGTGTTCAAATATGTCTCAGTTTTCCTCCCCTGGTACTCGGGTGCAACATTCCAGACGCTTTACTAACACTCTCCCCACTTGGAGTGTCAGCGCCTTTAACCTCCTGTTTGGCCCAGTTTGCAATTTCTGCGGAAGATGAACAGGAATAGCGAGAACCAATGAGAGACTAGCTGGAGGTGTCTGGACAGGCAAATTTAACTCTCATTTCCCACCAGGAAGAGGAAATAACCAAAGGCTCAGCGTGCCGTGCCGGATCCAGATTAGGGCCTGAAGCCATCCTGCGGTGTTGCGGCCAGCTCACAAGAAAGCGAGTTGAAGAAAGGAGCTCAGGGGCACTGTAATTCACAAACCTGCAGAGTTATAAATGACAGCTATCGTCCAAAAATAGACTGAAGTAAGGCTGCCAAGAGGACTTGAAAGCGGGGCAGAATTGCAGGAAACCGATTTCAGGAGGTAGACTGGAATTGCATTGAAAGCATAGGAAAAGAGGCAGAAAGTCCACAATGATGCACTTGGCCAAAAAGGGCGTATGCGTTTTTTCCTGAATATATTCAGGAAAAAACGCATACGCCCTTTTTGGCCAACCAAGCAAGCTTGCAAAGGAAATCTGCACTACAATGAAGTCTCACTTCCCCTCGGTCAAAAGGGCCATCTGAAAAAAGGGTAAAATCCAGAAAGGCAGGACAGGCCATGGAGAACTGGGAGCCTTGTTATGCTGAAGGGCGGGATGTAAATTGCCAACAACCACTCGGGAGAAGTGTATGGTGTTTCCTGAAACATCTAAAAAACAAAGCAACAGAACCTAGGGCACTTCCACTTATGGTCCTATAGCTTAGGGAAATTAAAATCAAAAAGACACAGCCACCCCAAAGTTTGGAACGGCTCTGTTTACAAGAACCTCGTTTACAGTACAAGTTCAACATCGCAGAAAGTGAAAAATGGGTAAAGAAGTTGTGGTATTTACTTACAAAACAGTATCACTCAGCAATGAAATCTGTGTCGTCAGGCCCTTAGCAGCACAATGAGTGGATTCAGGTATGATGATTCTAACTGAAATAAGTCACACAGAAAAAGAAACATCATAAGATATCAGTAATACACGGAATGTAAACTTGGCTACACAGGAACTGAATTACAGAACAGAACAGTGTCTCAAATTTAGAAAACCAACTTATGCTTGCTTAAGGGGAAAGGTGAGTTGGGGTGCTGCATAAAACCAGAGATTGAAATGAGCACAGATAAAGTTCCTTAAGCCAAATATGGAATAGACAAGAGCTACTCCTTGCTCAACGAAATGGACTCAACACCGCATATTAAACGCCTAAGAATGTACCTGACTAGTAAGTATCTTAAAACCTATGGATTGCTATGTCTCCAAAAGAGAATCAAGCATGTGTACAGGGGCATAAACGCAGCAGTGATAGGATTGGGGAGGTTCGTGAGCAAATGAATACCCTTTGAAGTCATACTGCATGGTACCCATTCCACGGGTTTCAACTACCCAGGTTTAAGGTATTCTTCCTTCAGCTAAAACATGCATGTGGAACCTAGAGTATGATCAACCATGTGATCGGGAGACGTGTTCAAATATGTCCCAGTTTTCGTACCCTGGTACTCGGGTGCAACCTTCCAGACGCTTTACTAACACTCTCCCGACTTGGAGAGTCAGTCCCTTTAACCTCCTGTTTGGCCCAGTTTGCAATTTCTGCGGAAGATGAACAGGAATATCAAGAACCAATGAGAGTCTAGCTGGAGGTGTCTGGATGGGCAAATTTAACTCTCATTTCCCACCAGGAAGAGGAATTAACCAAAGGCTCAGCATGCCGTGCCGGAACCAGATTAGGGCCTGAAGACATCCTGCGGTGTTGCGGCCAGGTCACAAGAAAGCGAGTTGAAGAAAGCAGCTCAAGGGCACTGTAATTCACAAACCTGCAGAGTTATAAATGACAGCTATCGTCCAAAAATAGACTGAAGTAAGGCTGCCAAGAGGACTTGAAAGCGGGGCAGAATTGCAGGAAACCGATTTCAGGAGGTAGACTGGAATTGCATTGAAAGCACAGGAAAAGAGGCAGAACGTCCACAATGATGCACTTGGCCAAAAAGGGCGTATGCGTTTTTTCCTGAATATATTCAGGAAAAAACGCATACGCCCTTTTTGGCCAACCAAGCAAGCTTGCAAAGGAAATCTGCACTACAATGAAGTCTCACTTCCCCCCGGTCAAAAGGGCCATCTGAAAAAAGTGTAAAATCCAGAAAGGCAGGACAGGCCATGGAGAACTGGGAGCCTTGTTATGCTGATGGGCGGGATGTAAATTACCAACAGACACTCAGGAGAAGTGTATGGTGTTTCCTGAAACATCTAAAAAACAAAGCAAGAGAGCCTAGGGCACTTCCACTTATGGTCCTATAGCTTAGGGAAATTAAAATCAAAAAGACACAGCCACCCCAAAGTTTGGGACGCCTCTGTTTACAAGAACCTCGTTTACAGTACAAGTTCAACATCGCAGAAAGTGAAAAATGGATAAAGAAGTTGTGGTATTTACTTACAAAGCAATATCACTCAGCAATGAAATCTGTGTCATCAGGCCCTTAGCAGCACAATGAGTGGATTCAGGTATGATGATTCTAACTGAAATAAGTCACACAGAAAAAGAAACATCATAAGATATCAGTAATACACGGAATGTAAACTTGGCTACACAAGAACTGAATTACAGAACAGAACAGGGTCTCAAATTTAGAAAACCAACTTATGCTTGCTTAAGGGGAAAGGTGAGTTGGGGTGCTGCATAAAACCAGAGATTGAAATGAGCACAGATAAAGTTCCTTAAGCCAAATATGGAATACACAAGAGCTACTCCTTGCTCAACGAAATGGACTCAACACCCCATATTAAACGCCTAAGAATGTACCTGACTAGTAAGTATCTTAAAACCTATGGATTGCTATGTCTCTGAAAGAGAATCAAGCATGTGTACAGGGGCATAAACGCAGCAGTGATAGGATTGGAGAGGTTCGGTGAGCAAATGAAGACCCTTTGAAGTCATATTGCATGGTACCCATTACACGGGTCTTAACTCCTCAGGTTTAAGGTATTCTTCCTTCAGCTAAAACATGCATGTGGAACCCAGAGTATGATCAACCATTTGATCGGGAGACGTGTTCAAATATGTCTCAGTTTTCCTCCCCTGGTACTCGGGTGCAACATTCCAGACGCTTTACTAACACTCTCCCGACTTGGAGAGTCAGTCCCTTTAACCTCCTGTGTGGCCCAGTTTGCAATTTCTGTGGAAGATGAACAGGAATAGCGAGAACCAATGAGAGACTAGCTGGACGTGTCTGGATGGGAAATTTAACTCTCATTTCCCACCAGGAAGAGGAATTAACCAAAGGCTCAGCGTGCCGTGTCGGATCCAGATTAGGGCCTGAAGCCATCCTGCGGTGTTGCGGCCAGCTCAAAAGAAAGCGAGTTGAAGAAAGGAGCTCAGGGGCACTGTAATTCACAAACCTGCAGAGTTATAAATGACAGCTATCGTCCAAAAATAGACTGAAGTAAGGCTGCCAAGAGGACTTGAAAGCGGGGCAGAATTGCAGGAAACCGATTTCAGGAGGTAGACTGGAATTGCATTGAAAGCATAGGAAAAGAGGCAGAACGTCCACAATGATGCACTTGGCCAAAAAGGGCGTATGCGTTTTTTCCTGAATATATTCAGGAAAAAACGCATACGCCCTTTTTGGCCAACCAAGCAAACTTGCAAAGGAAATCTGCACTACAATGAAGTCTCACTTCCCCCCGGTCAAAAGGGCCATCTGAAAAAAGTGTAAAATCCAGAAAGGCAGGACAGGCCATGGAGAACTGGGAGCCTTGTTATGCTGATGGGCGGGATGTAAATTGCCAACAGACACTCGGGAGAAGTGTATGGTCTTTCCTGAAACATCTAAAAAACAAAGCAACAGAGCCTAGGGCACTTCCACTTATGGTCCTATAGCTTAGGGAAATTAAAATCAAAAAGACATAGCCACCCCAAAGTTTGGGACGCCTCTGTTTACAAGAACCTCGTTTACCGTACAAGTTCAATATCACAGAAAGTGAAAAATGCATAAAGAACTCGTGGTACTTACGTACAATGCAGTATCACTCAGCAATGAAATCTATGTCATCAGGCCCGTAGCAGCATAATGAGTAGATTCAGGTACGATGATTCTAACTGAAATAAGTCACACAGAAAAAGAAACATCATAAGATATCACTAATACATGGAATGTAAACTTGGCTACACAGGAACTGCATTCCAAAACAGAACAGGGTCTCAAATTTAGAAAACCAACTTATGCTTGCTTAAGGGGAAAGGTGAGTTGGGGTGCTGCATAAAACCAGAGATTGAAATGAGCACAGATAAAGTTCCTTAAGCCAAATATGGAATAGACAAGAGCTACTCCTTGCTCAACGAAATGGACTCAACACCGCATATTAAACGCCTAAGAATGTACCTGACTAGTAAGTATCTTAAAACCTATGGATTGCTATGTCTCCGAAAGAGAATCAAGCATGTGTACAGGGGCATAAACGCAGCAGTGATAGGATTGGAGAGGTTCGGTGAGCAAATGAAGACCCTTTGAAGTCATATTGCATGGTACCCATTCCACGGGTTTCAACTACCCAGGTTTTAGGTATTCTTCCTTCAGCTAAAACATGCATGTGGAACCTAGAGTATGATCAACCATGTGATCGGGAGACGTGTTCAAATATGTCCCAGTTTTCGTACCCTGGTACTCGGGTGCAACATTCCAGACGCTTTACTAACACTCTCCCGACTTGGAGAGTCAGTCCCTTTAACCTCCTGTTTGGCCCAGTTTGCAATTTCTGCGGAAGATGAACAGGAATAGCGAGAACCAATGAGAGACTAGCTGGAGGTGTCTGGACGGGCAAATTTAACTCTCATTTCCCACCAGGAAGAGGAAATAACCAAAGGCTCAGCGTGCCGTGCCGGATCCAGATTAGGGCCTGAAGCCATCCTGCGGTGTTGCGGCCAGGTCACAAGAAAGCGAGTTGAAGAAAGGAGCTCAGGGGCACTGTAATTCACAAACCTGCAGAGTTATAAATGACAGCTATCGTCCAAAAATAGACTGAAGTAAGGCTGCCAAGAGGACTTGAAAGCGGGGCAGAATTGCAGGAAACCGATTTCAGGAGGTAGACTGGAATTGCATTGAAAGCATAGGAAAAGAGGCAGAAAGTCCACAATGATGCACTTGGCCAAAAAGGGCATATGCGTTTTTTCCTGAATATATTCAGGAAAAAACGCATACGCACTTTTTGGCCAACCAAGCAAGCTTGCAAAGGAAATCTGCACTACAATGAAGTCTCACTTCCCCCCGGTCAAAAGGGCCATCTGAAAAAAGGGTAAAATCCAGAAAGGCAGGACAGGCCATGGAGAACTGGGAGCCTTGTTATGCTGATGGGCGGGATGTAAATTGCCAACAGACACTCGGGAGAAGTGTATGGTGTTTCCTGAAACATCTAAAAAACAAAGCAACAGAGCCTAGGGCACTTCCACTTATGGTCCTATAGCTTAGGGAAATTAAAATCAAAAAGACACAGCCACCCCAAAGTTTGGGACGCCTCTGTTTACAAGAACCTCGTTTACCGTACAAGTTCAATATCACAGAAAGTGAAAAATGCATAAAGAACTTGTGGTACTTACGTACAATGCAGTATCACTCAGCAATGAAATCTATGTCATCAGGCCCGTAGCAGCATAATGAGTAGATTCAGGTACGATGATTCTAACTGAAATAAGTCACACAGAAAAAGAAACATCATAAGATATCACTAATACACGGAATGTAAACTTGGCTACACAGGAACTGCATTCCAAAACAGAACAGGGTCTCAAATTTAGAAAACCAACTTATGCTTGCTTAAGGGGAAAGGTGAGTTGGGGTGCTGCATAAAACCAGAGATTGAAATGAGCACAGATAAAGTTCCTTAAGCCAAATATGGAATAGACAAGAGCTACTCCTTGCTCAACGAAATGGACTCAACACCGCATATTAAACGCCTAAGAATGTACCTGACTAGTAAGTATCTTAAAACCTATGGATTGCTATGTCTCCGAAAGAGAATCAAGCATGTGTACAGGGGCATAAACGCAGCAGTGATAGGATTGGAGAGGTTCGTGAGCAAATGAAGACCCTTTGAAGTCATATTGCATGGTACCCATTCCACGGGTTTCAACTACCCAGGTTTTAGGTATTCTTCCTTCAGCTAAAACATGCATGTGGAACCTAGAGTATGATCAACCATGTGATCGGGAGACGTGTTCAAATATGTCCCAGTTTTCGTACCCTGGTACTCGGGTGCAACATTCCAGACGCTTTACTAACACTCTCCCGACTTGGAGAGTCAGTCCCTTTAACCTCCTGTTTGGCCCAGTTTGCAATTTCTGCGGAAGATGAACAGGAATAGCGAGAACCAATGAGAGACTAGCTGGAGGTGTCTGGACGGGCAAATTTAACTCTCATTTCCCACCAGGAAGAGGAAATAACCAAAGGCTCAGCGTGCCGTGCCGGATCCAGATTAGGGCCTGAAGCCATCCTGCGGTGTTGCGGCCAGGTCACAAGAAAGCGAGTTGAAGAAAGGAGCTCAGGGGCACTGTAATTCACAAACCTGCAGAGTTATAAATGACAGCTATCGTCCAAAAATAGACTGAAGTAAGGCTGCCAAGAGGACTTGAAAGCGGGGCAGAATTGCAGGAAACCGATTTCAGGAGGTAGACTGGAATTGCATTGAAAGCATAGGAAAAGAGGCAGAAAGTCCACAATGATGCACTTGGCCAAAAAGGGCATATGCGTTTTTTCCTGAATATATTCAGGAAAAAACGCATACGCACTTTTTGGCCAACCAAGCAAGCTTGCAAAGGAAATCTGCACTACAATGAAGTCTCACTTCCCCCCGGTCAAAAGGGCCATCTGAAAAAAGGGTAAAATCCAGAAAGGCAGGACAGGCCATGGAGAACTGGGAGCCTTGTTATGCTGATGGGCGGGATGTAAATTGCCAACAGACACTCGGGAGAAGTGTATGGTGTTTCCTGAAACATCTAAAAAACAAAGCAACAGAGCCTAGGGCACTTCCACTTATGGTCCTATAGCTTAGGGAAATTAAAATCAAAAAGACACAGCCACCCCAAAGTTTGGGACGCCTCTGTTTACAAGAACCTCGTTTACCGTACAAGTTCAATATCACAGAAAGTGAAAAATGCATAAAGAACTTGTGGTACTTACGTACAATGCAGTATCACTCAGCAATGAAATCTATGTCATCAGGCCCGTAGCAGCATAATGAGTAGATTCAGGTACGATGATTCTAACTGAAATAAGTCACACAGAAAAAGAAACATCATAAGATATCACTAATACACGGAATGT
This sequence comes from Stenella coeruleoalba, assembly GCF_951394435.1. NCBI lineage: Eukaryota > Metazoa > Chordata > Mammalia > Artiodactyla > Delphinidae > Stenella > Stenella coeruleoalba. Next base: position 838,572 of record NW_027646214.1, read on the forward strand.
AAACTTGGCTACACAGGAACTGCATTCCAAAACAGAACAGGGTCTCAAATTTAGAAAACCAACTTATGCTTGCTTAAGGGGAAAGGTGAGTTGGGGTGCTGCATAAAACCAGAGATTGAAATGAGCACAGATAAAGTTCCTTAAGCCAAATATGGAATAGACAAGAGCTACTCCTTGCTCAACGAAATGGACTCAACACCGCATATTAAACGCCTAAGAATGTACCTGACTAGTAAGTATCTTAAAACCTATGGATTGCTATGTCTCCGAAAGAGAATCAAGCATGTGTACAGGGGCATAAACGCAGCAGTGATAGGATTGGAGAGGTTCGTGAGCAAATGAAGACCCTTTGAAGTCATATTGCATGGTACCCATTCCACGGGTTTCAACTACCCAGGTTTTAGGTATTCTTCCTTCAGCTAAAACATGCATGTGGAACCTAGAGTATGATCAACCATGTGATCGGGAGACGTGTTCAAATATGTCCCAGTTTTCGTACCCTGGTACTCGGGTGCAACATTCCAGACGCTTTACTAACACTCTCCCGACTTGGAGAGTCAGTCCCTTTAACCTCCTGTTTGGCCCAGTTTGCAATTTCTGCGGAAGATGAACAGGAATAGCGAGAACCAATGAGAGACTAGCTGGAGGTGTCTGGACGGGCAAATTTAACTCTCATTTCCCACCAGGAAGAGGAAATAACCAAAGGCTCAGCGTGCCGTGCCGGATCCAGATTAGGGCCTGAAGCCATCCTGCGGTGTTGCGGCCAGGTCACAAGAAAGCGAGTTGAAGAAAGGAGCTCAGGGGCACTGTAATTCACAAACCTGCAGAGTTATAAATGACAGCTATCGTCCAAAAATAGACTGAAGTAAGGCTGCCAAGAGGACTTGAAAGCGGGGCAGAATTGCAGGAAACCGATTTCAGGAGGTAGACTGGAATTGCATTGAAAGCATAGGAAAAGAGGCAGAAAGTCCACAATGATGCACTTGGCCAAAAAGGGCATATGCGTTTTTTCCTGAATATATTCAGGAAAAAACGCATACGCACTTTTTGGCCAACCAAGCAAGCTTGCAAAGGAAATCTGCACTACAATGAAGTCTCACTTCCCCCCGGTCAAAAGGGCCATCTGAAAAAAGGGTAAAATCCAGAAAGGCAGGACAGGCCATGGAGAACTGGGAGCCTTGTTATGCTGATGGGCGGGATGTAAATTGCCAACAGACACTCGGGAGAAGTGTATGGTGTTTCCTGAAACATCTAAAAAACAAAGCAACAGAGCCTAGGGCACTTCCACTTATGGTCCTATAGCTTAGGGAAATTAAAATCAAAAAGACACAGCCACCCCAAAGTTTGGGACGCCTCTGTTTACAAGAACCTCGTTTACCGTACAAGTTCAATATCACAGAAAGTGAAAAATGCATAAAGAACTTGTGGTACTTACGTACAATGCAGTATCACTCAGCAATGAAATCTATGTCATCAGGCCCGTAGCAGCATAATGAGTAGATTCAGGTACGATGATTCTAACTGAAATAAGTCACACAGAAAAAGAAACATCATAAGATATCACTAATACACGGAATGTAAACTTGGCTACACAGGAACTGCATTCCAAAACAGAACAGGGTCTCAAATTTAGAAAACCAACTTATGCTTGCTTAAGGGGAAAGGTGAGTTGGGGTGCTGCATAAAACCAGAGATTGAAATGAGCACAGATAAAGTTCCTTAAGCCAAATATGGAATAGACAAGAGCTACTCCTTGCTCAACGAAATGGACTAAACACCGCATATTAAACGCCTAAGAATGTACCTGACTAGTAAGTATCTTAAAACCTATGGATTTCTATGTCTCCGAAAGAGAATCAAGCATGTGTACAGGGGCATAAACGCAGCAGTGATAGGATTGGAGAGGTTCGGTGAGCAAATGAAGACCCTTTGAAGTCATATTGCATGGTACCCATTCCACGGGTTTCAACTACCCAGGTTTTAGGTATTCTTCCTTCAGCTAAAACATGCATGTGGAACCCAAGTATGATCAACCATGTGAACGGGAGACGTGTTCAAATTTGTCTCAGTTTTCCTCCCCTGGTACTCGGGTGCAACATTCCAGATGCTTTACTAACACTCTCCCCACTTGGAGAGTCAGCGCCTTTAACCTCCTGTTTGGCCCAGTTTGCAATTTCTGCGGAAGATGAACAGGAATAGCGAGAACCAATGAGAGACTAGCTGGAGGTGTCTGGACGGGCAAATTTAACTCTCATTTCCCACCAGGAAGAGGAAATAACCAAAGGCTCAGCGTGCCGTGCCGGATCCAGATTAGGGCCTGAAGCCATCCTGCGGTGTTGCGGCCAGGTCACAAGAAAGAAGTTGAAGAAAGAAGCTCAGGGGCACTGTAATTCACAAACCTGCAGAGTTATAAATGACAGCTATCGTCCAAAAATAGACTGAAGTAAGGCTGCCAAGAGGACTTGAAAGCGGGGCAGAATTGCAGGAAACCGATTTCAGGAGGTAGACTGGAATTGCATTGAAAGCATAGGAAAAGAGGCAGAACGTCCACAATGATGCACTTGGCCAAAAAGGGCGTATGATTTTTTCCTGAATATATTCAGGAAAAAACGCATACGCCCTTTTTGGCCAACCAAGCAAGCTTGCAAAGGAAATCTGCACTACAATGAAGTCTCACTTCCCCCCGGTCAAAAGGGCCATCTGAAAAAAGGGTAAAATCCAGAAAGGCAGGACAGGCCATGGAGAACTGGGAGCCTTGTTATGCTGATGGGCGGGATGTAAATTGCCAAGAACCACTTGGGAGAAGTGTATGGTGTTTCCTGAAACAACTAACAAACAAAGCAACAGAGCCGAGGGCACTTCCACTTATGGTCCTATAGCTTAGGGAAATTAAAATCAAAAAGACACAGCCACCCCAAAATTTGGAACGCCTCTGTTTACAAGAACCTCGTTTACCGTACAAGTTCAATATCACAGAAAGTGAAAAATGCATAAAGAACTTGTGGTACTTACGTACAATGCAGTATCACTCAGCAATGAAATCTATGTCATCAGGCCCGTAGCAGCATAATGAGTAGATTCAGGTACGATGATTCTAACTGAAATAAGTCACACAGAAAAAGAAACATCATAAGATATCACTAATACATGGAATGTAAACTTGGCTACACAGGAACTGCATTCCAAAACAGAACAGGGTCTCAAATTTAGAAAACCAACTTATGCTTGCTTAAGGGGAAAGGTGAGTTGGGGTGCTGCATAAAACCAGAGATTGAAATGAGCACAGATAAAGTTCCTTAAGCCAAATATGGAATAGACAAGAGCTACTCCTTGCTCAACGAAATGGACTCAACACCGCATATTAAACGCCTAAGAATGTACCTGACTAGTAAGTATCTTAAAACCTATGGATTGCTATGTCTCCGAAAGAGAATCAAGCATGTGTACAGGGGCATAAACGCAGCAGTGATAGGATTGGAGAGGTTCGTGAGCAAATGAAGACCCTTTGAAGTCATATTGCATGGTACCCATTCCACGGGTTTCAACTACCCAGGTTTTAGGTATTCTTCCTTCAGCTAAAACATGCATGTGGAACCTAGAGTATGATCAACCATGTGATCGGGAGACGTGTTCAAATATGTCCCAGTTTTCGTACCCTGGTACTCGGGTGCAACATTCCAGACGCTTTACTAACACTCTCCCGACTTGGAGAGTCAGTCCCTTTAACCTCCTGTTTGGCCCAGTTTGCAATTTCTGCGGAAGATGAACAGGAATAGCGAGAACCAATGAGAGACTAGCTGGAGGTGTCTGGACGGGCAAAGTTAACTCTCATTTCCCACCAGGAAGAGGAAATAACCAAAGGCTCAGCGTGCCGTGCCGGATCCAGATTAGGGCCTGAAGCCATCCTGCGGTGTTGCGGCCAGGTCACAAGAAAGCGAGTTGAAGAAAGGAGCTCAGGGGCACTGTAATTCACAAACCTGCAGAGTTATAAATGACAGCTATCGTCCAAAAATAGACTGAAGTAAGGCTGCCAAGAGGACTTGAAAGCGGGGCAGAATTGCAGGAAACCGATTTCAGGAGGTAGACTGGAATTGCATTGAAAGCATAGGAAAAGAGGCAGAAAGTCCACAATGATGCACTTGGCCAAAAAGGGCATATGCGTTTTTTCCTGAATATATTCAGGAAAAAACGCATTCGCACTTTTTGGCCAACCAAGCAAGCTTGCAAAGGAAATCTGCACTACAATGAAGTCTCACTTCCCCCCGGTCAAAAGGGCCATCTGAAAAAAGGGTAAAATCCAGAAAGGCAGGACAGGCCATGGAGAACTGGGAGCCTTGTTATGCTGATGGGCGGGATGTAAATTGCCAACAGACACTCGGGAGAAGTGTATGGTGTTTCCTGAAACATCTAAAAAACAAAGCAACAGAGCCTAGGGCACTTCCACTTATGGTCCTATAGCTTAGGGAAATTAAAATCAAAAAGACACAGCCACCCCAAAGTTTGGGACGCCTCTGTTTACAAGAACCTCGTTTACCGTACAAGTTCAATATCACAGAAAGTGAAAAATGCATAAAGAACTTGTGGTACTTACGTACAATGCAGTATCACTCAGCAATGAAATCTATGTCATCAGGCCCGTAGCAGCATAATGAGTAGATTCAGGTACGATGATTCTAACTGAAATAAGTCACACAGAAAAAGAAACATCATAAGATATCACTAATACACGGAATGTAAACTTGGCTACACAGGAACTGCATTCCAAAACAGAACAGGGTCTCAAATTTAGAAAACCAACTTATGCTTGCTTAAGGGGAAAGGTGAGTTGGGGTGCTGCATAAAACCAGAGATTGAAATGAGCACAGATAAAGTTCCTTAAGCCAAATATGGAATAGACAAGAGCTACTCCTTGCTCAACGAAATGGACTAAACACCGCATATTAAACGCCTAAGAATGTACCTGACTAGTAAGTATCTTAAAACCTATGGATTTCTATGTCTCCGAAAGAGAATCAAGCATGTGTACAGGGGCATAAACGCAGCAGTGATAGGATTGGAGAGGTTCGGTGAGCAAATGAAGACCCTTTGAAGTCATATTGCATGGTACCCATTCCACGGCTTTCAACTACCCAGGTTTTAGGTATTCTTCCTTCAGCTAAAACATGCATGTGGAACCCAAGTATGATCAACCATGTGAACGGGAGACGTGTTCAAATTTGTCTCAGTTTTCCTCCCCTGGTACTCGGGTGCAACATTCCAGATGCTTTACTAACACTCTCCCCACTTGGAGAGTCAGCGCCTTTAACCTCCTGTTTGGCCCAGTTTGCAATTTCTGCGGAAGATGAACAGGAATAGCGAGAACCAATGAGAGACTAGCTGGAGGTGTCTGGACGGGCAAATTTAACTCTCATTTCCCACCAGGAAGAGGAAATAACCAAAGGCTCAGCGTGCCGTGCCGGATCCAGATTAGGGCCTGAAGCCATCCTGCGGTGTTGCGGCCAGGTCACAAGAAAGAAGTTGAAGAAAGGAGCTCAGGGGCACTGTAATTCACAAACCTGCAGAGTTATAAATGACAGCTATCGTCCAAAAATAGACTGAAGTAAGGCTGCCAAGAGGACTTGAAAGCGGGGCAGAATTGCAGGAAACCGATTTCAGGAGGTAGACTGGAATTGCATTGAAAGCATAGGAAAAGAGGCAGAACGTCCACAATGATGCACTTGGCCAAAAAGGGCGTATGCGTTTTTTCCTGAATATATTCAGGAAAAAACGCATACGCCCTTTTTGGCCAACCAAGCAAGCTTGCAAAGGAAATCTGCACTACAATGAAGTCTCACTTCCCCCCGGTCAAAAGGGCCATCTGAAAAAAGGGTAAAATCCAGAAAGGCAGGACAGGCCATGGAGAACTGGGAGCCTTGTTATGCTGATGGGCGGGATGTAAATTGCCAAGAACCACTTGGGAGAAGTGTATGGTGTTTCCTGAAACAACTAACAAACAAAGCAACAGAGCCGAGGGCACTTCCACTTATGGTCCTATAGCTTAGGGAAATTAAAATCAAAAAGACACAGCCACCCCAAAATTTGGAACGGCTCTGTTTACAAGAACCTCATTTACAGTACAAGTTCAACATCGCAGAAAGTGAAAAATGGATAAAGAAATTGTGGTACTTACGTACAATGCAGTATCACTCAGCAATGAAATCTATGTCATCAGGCCCGTAGCAGCATAATGAGTAGATTCAGGTACGATGATTCTAACTGAAATAAGTCACACAGAAAAAGAAACATCATAAGATATCACTAATACACGGAATGTAAACTTGGCTACACAAGAACTGAATTCCAAAACAGAACAGGTTCTCAAATTTAGAAAACCAACTTATGCTTGCTTAAGGGGAAAGGTGAGTTGGGTTGCTGCATAAAACGAGAGATTGAAATGAGCACAGATAAAGTTCCTTAAGCCAAATATGGAATAGACAAGAGCTACTCCTTGCTCCACGAAATGGACTCAACACCGCATATTAAACGCCTAAGAATGTACCTGACTAGTAAGTATCTTAATACCTATGGATTGCTATGTCTCTGAAAGAGAATCAAGCATGTGTACAGGGGCATAAACGCAGCAGTGATAGGATTGGAGAGGTTCGGTGAGCAAATGAAGACCCTTTGAAGTCATATTGCATGGTACCCATTCCACGGGTTTCAACTACCCAGGTTTTAGGTATTCTTCCTTCAGCTAAAACATGCATGTGGAACCCAGAGTATGATCAACCATGTGATCGGGAGACGTGTTCAAATATGTCTCAGTTTTCCTACCCCTGGTACTCGGGTGCAACATTCCAGACGCTTTACTAACACTCTCCCCACTTGGAGAGTCAGCGCCTTTAACCTCCTGTTTGGCCCAGTTTGCAATTTCTGCGGAAGATGAACAGGAATAGCGAGAACCAATGAGAGACTAGCTGGAGGTGTCTGGACGGGCAAATTTAACTCTAATTTCCCACCAGGAAGAGGAAATAACCAAAGGCTCAGCGTGCCGTGCCGGATCCAGATTAGGGCCTGAAGCCATCCTGCGGTGTTGCGGCCAGGTCACAAGAAAGAAGTTGAAGAAAGGAGCTCAGGGGCACTGTAATTCACAAACCTGCAGAGTTATAAATGACAGCTATCGTCCAAAAATAGACTGAAGTAAGGCTGCCAAGAGGACTTGAAAGCGGGGCAGAATTGCAGGAAACCGATTTCAGGAGGTAGACTGGAATTGCATTGAAAGCATAGGAAAAGAGGCAGAACGTCCACAATGATGCACTTGGCCAAAAAGGGCGTATGCGTTTTTTCCTGAATATATTCAGGAAAAAACGCATACGCCCTTTTTGGCCAACCAAGCAAGCTTGCAAAGGAAATCTGCACTACAATGAAGTCTCACTTCCCCCCGGTCAAAAGGGCCATCTGAAAAAAGGGTAAAATCCAGAAAGGCAGGACAGGCCATGGAGAACTGGGAGCCTTGTTATGCTGATGGGCGGGATGTAAATTGCCAAGAACCACTTGGGAGAAGTGTATGGTGTTTCCTGAAACAACTAACAAACAAAGCAACAGAGCCGAGGGCACTTCCACTTATGGTCCTATAGCTTAGGGAAATTAAAATCAAAAAGACACAGCCACCCCAAAATTTGGAACGCCTCTGTTTACAAGAACCTCGTTTACCGTACAAGTTCAATATCACAGAAAGTGAAAAATGCATAAAGAACTTGTGGTACTTACGTACAATGCAGTATCACTCAGCAATGAAATCTATGTCATCAGGCCCGTAGCAGCATAATGAGTAGATTCAGGTACGATGATTCTAACTGAAATAAGTCACACAGAAAAAGAAACATCATAAGATATCACTAATACATGGAATGTAAACTTGGCTACACAGGAACTGCATTCCAAAACAGAACAGGGTCTCAAATTTAGAAAACCAACTTATGCTTGCTTAAGGGGAAAGGTGAGTTGGGGTGCTGCATAAAACCAGAGATTGAAATGAGCACAGATAAAGTTCCTTAAGCCAAATATGGAATAGACAAGAGCTACTCCTTGCTCAACGAAATGGACTCAACACCGCATATTAAACGCCTAAGAATGTACCTGACTAGTAAGTATCTTAAAACCTATGGATTGCTATGTCTCCGAAAGAGAATCAAGCATGTGTACAGGGGCATAAACGCAGCAGTGATAGGATTGGAGAGGTTCGTGAGCAAATGAAGACCCTTTGAAGTCATATTGCATGGTACCCATTCCACGGGTTTCAACTACCCAGGTTTTAGGTATTCTTCCTTCAGCTAAAACATGCATGTGGAACCTAGAGTATGATCAACCATGTGATCGGGAGACGTGTTCAAATATGTCCCAGTTTTCGTACCCTGGTACTCGGGTGCAACATTCCAGACGCTTTACTAACACTCTCCCGACTTGGAGAGTCAGTCCCTTTAACCTCCTGTTTGGCCCAGTTTGCAATTTCTGCGGAAGATGAACAGGAATAGCGAGAACCAATGAGAGACTAGCTGGAGGTGTCTGGACGGGCAAATTTAACTCTCATTTCCCACCAGGAAGAGGAAATAACCAAAGGCTCAGCGTGCCGTGCCGGATCCAGATTAGGGCCTGAAGCCATCCTGCGGTGTTGCGGCCAGGTCACAAGAAAGCGAGTTGAAGAAAGGAGCTCAGGGGCACTGTAATTCACAAACCTGCAGAGTTATAAATGACAGCTATCGTCCAAAAATAGACTGAAGTAAAGCTGCCAAGAGGACTTGAAAGCGGGGCAGAATTGCAGGAAACCGATTTCAGGAGGTAGACTGGAATTGCATTGAAAGCATAGGAAAAGAGGCAGAAAGTCCACAATGATGCACTTGGCCAAAAAGGGCATATGCGTTTTTTCCTGAATATATTCAGGAAAAAACGCATACGCACTTTTTGGCCAACCAAGCAAGCTTGCAAAGGAAATCTGCACTACAATGAAGTCTCACTTCCCCCCGGTCAAAAGGGCCATCTGAAAAAAGGGTAAAATCCAGAAAGGCAGGACAGGCCATGGAGAACTGGGAGCCTTGTTATGCTGATGGGCGGGATGTAAATTGCCAACAGACACTGGGGAGAAGTGTATGGTGTTTCCTGAAACATCTAAAAAACAAAGCAACAGAGCCTAGGGCACTTCCACTTATGGTCCTATAGCTTAGGGAAATTAAAATCAAAAAGACACAGCCACCCCAAAGTTTGGGACGCCTCTGTTTACAAGAACCTTGTTTACCGTACAAGTTCAATATCACAGAAAGTGAAAAATGCATAAAGAACTTGTGGTACTTACGTACAATGCAGTATCACTCAGCAATGAAATCTATGTCATCAGGCCCGTAGCAGCATAATGAGTAGATTCAGGTACGATGATTCTAACTGAAATAAGTCACACAGAAAAAGAAACATCATAAGATATCACTAATACACGGAATGTAAACTTGGCTACACAGGAACTGCATTCCAAAACAGAACAGGGTCTCAAATTTAGAAAACCAACTTATGCTTGCTTAAGGGGAAAGGTGAGTTGGGGTGCTGCATAAAACCAGAGATTGAAATGAGCACAGATAAAGTTCCTTAAGCCAAATATGGAATAGACAAGAGCTACTCCTTGCTCAACGAAATGGACTAAACACCGCATATTAAACGCCTAAGAATGTACCTGACTAGTAAGTATCTTAAAACCTATGGATTTCTATGTCTCCGAAAGAGAATCAAGCATGTGTACAGGGGCATAAACGCAGCAGTGATAGGATTGGAGAGGTTCGGTGAGCAAATGAAGACCCTTTGAAGTCATATTGCATGGTACCCATTCCACGGGTTTCAACTACCCAGGTTTTAGGTATTCTTCCTTCAGCTAAAACATGCATGTGGAACCCAAGTATGATCAACCATGTGAACGGGAGACGTGTTCAAATTTGTCTCAGTTTTCCTCCCCTGGTACTCGGGTGCAACATTCCAGATGCTTTACTAACACTCTCCCCACTTGGAGAGTCAGCGCCTTTAACCTCCTGTTTGGCCCAGTTTGCAATTTCTGCGGAAGATGAACAGGAATAGCGAGAACCAATGAGAGACTAGCTGGAGGTGTCTGGACGGGCAAATTTAACTCTCATTTCCCACCAGGAAGAGGAAATAACCAAAGGCTCAGCGTGCCGTGCCGGATCCAGATTAGGGCCTGAAGCCATCCTGCGGTGTTGCGGCCAGGTCACAAGAAAGAAGTTGAAGAAAGGAGCTCAGGGGCACTGTAATTCACAAACCTGCAGAGTTATAAATGACAGCTATCGTCCAAAAATAGACTGAAGTAAGGCTGCCAAGAGGACTTGAAAGCGGGGCAGAATTGCAGGAAACCGATTTCAGGAGGTAGACTGGAATTGCATTGAAAGCATAGGAAAAGAGGCAGAACGTCCACAATGATGCACTTGGCCAAAAAGGGCGTATGCGTTTTTTCCTGAATATATTCAGGAAAAAACGCATACGCCCTTTTTGGCCAACCAAGCAAGCTTGCAAAGGAAATCTGCACTACAATGAAGTCTCACTTCCCCCCGGTCAAAAGGGCCATCTGAAAAAAGGGTAAAATCCAGAAAGGCAGGACAGGCCATGGAGAACTGGGAGCCTTGTTATGCTGATGGGCGGGATGTAAATTGCCAAGAACCACTTGGGAGAAGTGTATGGTGTTTCCTGAAACAACTAACAAACAAAGCAACAGAGCCGAGGGCACTTCCACTTATGGTCCTATAGCTTAGGGAAATTAAAATCAAAAAGACACAGCCACCCCAAAATTTGGAACGGCTCTGTTTACAAGAACCTCATTTACAGTACAAGTTCAACATCGCAGAAAGTGAAAAATGGATAAAGAAATTGTGGTACTTACGTACAATGCAGTATCACTCAGCAATGAAATCTATGTCATCAGGCCCGTAGCAGCATAATGAGTAGATTCAGGTACGATGATTCTAACTGAAATAAGTCACACAGAAAAAGAAACATCATAAGATATCACTAATACACGGAATGTAAACTTGGCTACACAAGAACTGAATTCCAAAACAGAACAGGTTCTCAAATTTAGAAAACCAACTTATGCTTGCTTAAGGGGAAAGGTGAGTTGGGTTGCTGCATAAAACCAGAGATTGAAATGAGCACAGATAAAGTTCCTTAAGCCAAATATGGAATAGACAAGAGCTACTCCTTGCTCCACGAAATGGACTCAACACCGCATATTAAACGCCTAAGAATGTACCTGACTAGTAAGTATCTTAATACCTATGGATTGCTATGTCTCTGAAAGAGAATCAAGCATGTGTACAGGGGCATAAACGCAGCAGTGATAGGATTGGAGAGGTTCAGTGAGCAAATGAAGACCCTTTGAAGTCATATTGCATGGTACCCATTCCACGGGTTTCAACTACCCAGGTTTTAGGTATTCTTCCTTCAGCTAAAACATGCATGTGGAACCCAGAGTATGATCAACCATGTGATCGGGAGACGTGTTCAAATATGTCTCAGTTTTCCTCCCCTGGTACTCGGGTGCAACATTCCAGACGCTTTACTAACACTCTCCCCACTTGGAGAGTCAGCGCCTTTAACCTCCTGTTTGGCCCAGTTTGCAATTTCTGCGGAAGATGAACAGGAATAGGGAGAACCAATGAGAGACTAGCTGGAGGTGTCTGGACGGGCAAATTTAACTCTCATTTCCCACCAGGAAGAGGAATTAACCAAAGGCTCAGCGTGCCGTGCCGGAACCAGATTAGGGCCTGAAGCCATCCTGCGGTGTTGCGGCCAGCTCACAAGAAAGCGAGTTGAAGAAAGGAGCTCAGGGGCACTGTAATTCACAAACCTGCAGAGTTATAAATGACAGCTATCGTCCAAAAATAGACTGAAGTAAGGCTGCCAAGAGGACTTGAAAGCGGGGCAGAATTGCAGGAAACCGATTTCTGGAGGTAGACTGGAATTGCATTGAAAGTATAGGAAAAGAGGCAGAACGTCCACAATGATGCACTTTGCCAGAAAGGGCATATGCGTTTTTTCCTGAATATATTCAGGAAAAAACGCATACGCCCTTTTTGGCCAACCAAGCAAGCTTGCAAAGGAAATCTGCACTACAATGAAGTCTCACTTCCCCCCGGTCAAAAGGGCCATCTGAAAAAAGTGTAAAATCCAGAAAGGCAACAGGCCATTGAGAACTGGGAGCCTTGTTATGCTGATGGGCGGGATGTAAATTGCCAACAGACACTCGGGAGAAGTGTATGGTGTTTCCTGAAACATCTAAAAAACAAAGCAACAGAGCCTAGGGCACTGCCACTTATGGTTCTATAGCTTAGGGAAATTAAAATCAAAAAGACACAGCCACCCCAATGTTTGGGACGCCTCTGTTTACAAGAACCTCGTTTACAGTACAAGTTCAACATCGCAGAAAGTGAAAAATGGATAAAGAAGTTGTGGTATTTACTTACAAAGCAATATCACTCAGCAATGAAATCTATGTCATCAGGCCCTTAGCATCACAATGAGTGGATTCAGGTATGATGATTCTAACTGAAATAAGTCACACAGAAAAAGAAACATCATAAGATATCAGTAATACACGGAATGTAAACTTGGCTACACAGGAACTGAATTACAGAACAGAACAGTGTCTCAAATTTAGAAAACCAACTTATGCTTGCTTAAGGGGAAAGGTGAGTTGGGGTGCTGCATAAAACCAGAGATTGAAATGAGCACAGATAAAGTTCCTTAGGCCAAATATGGAATAGACAAGAGCTACTCCTTGCTCAACGAAATGGACTCAACACCGCATATTAAACGCCTAAGAATGTACCTGACTAGTAAGTATCGTAAAACCTATGGATTGCTATGTCTCTGAAAGAGAATCAAGCATGTGTACAGGGGCATAAACGCAGCAGTGATAGGATTGGAGAGGTTCGGTGAGCAAATGAAGACCCTTTGAAGTCATATTGCATGGTACCCATTACACGGGTCTCAACTCTCCAGGTTTAAGGTATTCTTCCTTCAGCTAAAACATGCATGTGGAACCCAAGTATGATCAACCATGTGAACGGGAGACGTGTTCAAATATGTCTCAGTTTTCCTCCCCTGGTACTCGGGTGCAACATTCCAGACGCTTTACTAACACTCTCCCCACTTGGAGATTCAGCGCCTTTAACCTCCTGTTTGGCCCAGTTTGCAATTTCTGCGGAAGATGAACAGGAATAGCGAGAACCAATGAGAGACTAGCTGGAGGTGTCTGGACGGGCAAATTTAACTCTCATTTCCCACCAGGAAGAGGAAATAACCAAAGGCTCAGCGTGCCGTACCGGAACCAGATTAGGGCCTGAAGCCATCCTGCGGTATTGCGGCCAGCTCACAAGAAAGCGAGTTGAAGAAAGGAGCTCAGGGGCACTGTAATTCACAAACCTGCAGAGTTATAAATGACAGCTATCGTCCAAAAATAGACTGAAGTAAGGCTGCCAAGAGGACTTGAAAGCGGGGCAGAATTGCAGGAAACCGATTTCAGGAGGTAGACTGGAATTGCATTGAAAGCATAGGAAAAGAGGCAGAACGTCCACAATGATGCACTTGGCCAAAAAGGGCGTATGCGTTTTTTCCTGAATATATTCAGGAAAAAACGCATACGCCCTTTTTGGCCAACCAAGCAAGCTTGCAAAGGAAATCTGCACTACAATGAAGTCTCACTTCCCCCCGGTCAAAAGGGCCATCTGAAAAAAGTGTAAAATCCAGAAAGGCAGGACAGGCCATGGAGAACAGGGAGCCTTGTTATGCTGATGGGCGGGATGTAAATTGCCAACAACCACTCGGGAGAAGTGTATGGTGTTTCCTGAAACATCTAAAAAACAAAGCAACAGAACCTAGGGCACTTCCACTTATGGTCCTATAGCTTAGGGAAATTAAAATCAAAAAGACACAGCCACCCCAAAGTTTGGAACGGCTCCGTTTACAAGAACCTCGTTTACAGTACAAGTTCAACATCGCAGAAAGTGAAAAATGGATAAAGAAGTTGTGGTATTTACTTACAAAGCAATATCACTCAGCAATGAAATCTGTGTCATCAGGCCCTTAGAAGCACAATGAGTGGATTCAGGTATGACGATTCTAACTGAAATAAGTCACACAGAAAAGGAAACATCATAAGATATCAATAATACAGGGAATGGAAACTTGGCTACACAGGAATTGAATTACAGAACAGAACAGGGTCTCAAATTTACAAAACCAACTTATGCTTGCTTAAGGGTAAAGGTGAGTTGGGGTGCTGCATAAAACCAGAGATTGAAATGAGCACAGATAAAGTTCCTTAAGCCAAATATGGAATAGACAAGAGCTACTCCTTGCTCAACGAAATGGACTCAACACCGCATATTAAACGCCTAAGAATGTACCTGACTAGTAAGTATCTTAAAACCTATGGATTGCTATGTCTCCGAAAGAGTATCAAGCATGTGTACAGGGGCATAAACGCAGCAGTGATAGGATTGGAGAGGTTCGGTGAGCAAATGAAGACCCTTTGAAGTCATATTGCATGGTACCCATTCCACGGGTTTCAACTACCCAGGTTTTAGGTATTCTTCCTTCAGCTAAAACATGCATATGGAACCCAAGTATGATCAACCACGTGAACGGGAGACGTGTTCAAATATGTCTCAGTTTTCCTCCCCTGGTACTCGGGTGCAACATTCCAGACGCTTTACTAACACTCTCCCCACTTGGAGAGTCAGCACCTTTAACCTGCTGTTTGCCCCAGTTTGCAATTTCTGCGGAAGATGAACAGGAATAGCGAGAACCAATGAGAGACTAGCTGGAGGTGTCTGGACGGGCAAATTTAACTCTCATTTCCCACCAGGAAGAGGAATTAACCAAAGGCTCAGCGTGCCGTGCCGGAACCAGATTAGGGCCTGAAGCCATCCTGCGGTGTTGCGGCCAGCTCACAAGAAAGCGAGTTGAAGAAAGGAGCTCAGGGGCACTGTAATTCACAAACCTGCAGAGTTATAAATGACAGCTATCGTCCAAAAATAGACTGAAGTAAGGCTGCCAAGAGGACTTGAAAGCGGGGCAGCATTGCAGGAAACCGATTTCAGGAGGTAGACTGGAATTGCATTGAAAGCATAGGAAAAGAGGCAGAACGTCCACAATGATGCACTTGGCCAAAAAGGGCGTATGCGTGTTTTCCTGAATATATTCAGGAAAAAACGCATACGCCCTTTTTGGCCAACCAAGCAAGCTTGCAAAGGAAATCTGCACTACAATGAAGTTTCACTTCCCCCCGGTCAAAAGGGCCATCTGAAAAAAGTGTAAAATCCAGAAAGGCAGGACAGGCCATGGAGAACTGGGAGCCTTGTTATGCTGATGGGCGGGATGTAAATTGCCAACAGACACTCGGGAGAAGTGTATGGTGTTTCCTGAAACATCTAAAAAACAAAGCAACAGAGCCTAGGGCACTTCCACTTATGGTCCTATAGCTTAGGGAAATTAAAATCAAAAAGACACAGCCACCCCAAAGTTTGGGACACCTCCGTTTACAAGAACCTCGTTTACCGTACAAGTTCAATATCACATAAAGTGAAAAATGGATAAAGAACTTGTGGTACTTACGTACAATGCAGTATCACTCAGCAATGAAATCTATGTCATCAGGCCCGTAGCAGCATAATGAGTGGATTCAGGTACGATGATTCTAACTGAAATAAGTCACACAGAAAAAGAAACATCATAAGATATCACTAATACACGGAATGTAAACTTGGCTACACAGGAACTGCATTCCAAAACAGAACAGGGTCTCAAATTTAGAAAACCAACTTATGCTTGCTTAAGGGGAAAGGTGAGTTGGGGTGCTGCATAAAACCAGAGATTGAAATGAGCACAGATAAAGTTCCTTAAGCCAAATATGGAATAGACAAGAGCTACTCCTTGCTCAACGAAATGGACTCAAAACCCCATATTAAACGCCTAAGAATGTACCTGACTAGTAAGTATCTTAAAACCTATGGATTGCTATGTCTCCAAAAGAGAATCAAGCGTGTGTACAGGGGCATAAACGCAGCAGTGATAGGATTGGAGAGGTTCGGTGAGCAAATGAAGACCCTTTGAAGTCATATTGCATGGTACCCATTACACGGGTCTTAACTCTCCAGGTTTAAGGTATTCTTCCTTCAGCTAAAACATGCATGTGGAACCCAGAGTATGATCAACCATGTGAACGGGAGACGTGTTCAAATATGTCTCAGTTTTCCTCCCCTGGTACTCGGGTGCAACATTCCAGACGCTTTACTAACACTCTCCCGACTTGGAGAGTCAGTCCCTTTAACCTCCTGTTTGGCCCAGTTTGCAATTTCTGCGGAAGATGAACAGGAATAGCGAGAACCAATGAGAGGCTAGCTGGAGGTGTCTGGACGGGCAAATTTAACTCTCATTTCCCACCAGGAAGAGGAATTAACCAAAGGCTCAGCGTGCCGTGCCGGAACCAGGTTAGGGCCTGAAGCCATCCTGCGGTGTTGCGGCCAGGTCACAAGAAAGCGAGTTGAAGAAAGGAGCTCAGGGGCACTGTAATTCACAAACCTGCAGAGTTATAAATGACAGCTATCGTCCAAAAATAGACTGAAGTAAGGCTGCCAAGAGGACTTGAAAGCGGGGCAGAATTGCAGGAAACCGATTTCAGGAGGTAGACTGGAATTGCATTGAAAGCATAGGAAAAGAGGCAGAACGTCCACAATGATGCACTTGGCCAAAAAGGGCGTATGCGTTTTATCCTGAATATATTCAGGAGAAAACGCATACGCCCTTTTTGGCCAACCAAGCAAGCTTGCAAAGGAAATCTGCACTACAATGAAGTTTCACTTCCCCCCGGTCAAAAGGGCCATCTGAAAAAAGTGTAAAATCCAGAAAGGCAGGACAGGCCATGGAGAACTGGGAGCCTTGTTATGCTGATGGGCGGGATGTAAATTGCCACCAGACACTCGGGAGAAGTGTATGGTCTTTCCTGAAACATCTAAAAAACAAAGCAACAGAGCCTAGGGCACTTCCACTTATGGTCCTATAGCTTAGGGAAATTAAAATAAAAAAGACACAGCCACCCCAAAGTTTGGGACGCCTCCGTTTACAAGAACCTCGTTTACCGTACAAGTTCAATATCACAGAAAGTGAAAAATGGATAAAGAACTTGTGGTACTTACGTACAATGCAGTATCACTCAGCAATGAAATCTATGTCATCAGGCCCGTAGCAGCATAATGAGTGGATTCAGGTACGATGATTCTAACTGAAATAAGTCACACAGAAAAAGAAACATCATAAGATATCACTAATACACGGAATGTAAACTTGGCTACACAGGAACTGCATTCCAAAACAGAACAGGGTCTCAAATTTAGAAAACCAACTTATGCTTGCTTAAGGGGAAAGGTGAGTTGGGGTGCTGCATAAAACCAGAGATTGAAATGAGCACAGATAAAGTTCCTTAAGCCAAATATGGAATAGACAAGAGCTACTCCTTGCTCAACGAAATGGACTCAACACCGCATATTAAACGCCTAAGAATGTACCTGACTAGTAAGTATCTTAAAAGCTATGGATTGCTATGTCTCCGAAGGGGAATCAAGCATGTGTACAGGGGCATAAACGCAGCAGTGATAGGATTGGAGAGGTTCGGTGAGCAAATGAAGACCCTTTGAAGTCATATTGCATGGTACCCATTCCACGGGTTTCAACTACCCAGGTTTTAGGAATTCTTCCTTCAGCTAAAACATGCATGTGGAACCCAGAGTATGATCAACCATGTGATCGGGAGACGTGTTCAAATATGTCTCAGTTTTCCTCCCCTGGTACTCGGGTGCAACATTCCAGACGCTTTACTAACACTCTCCCCACTTGGAGTGTCAGCGCCTTTAACCTCCTGTTTGGCCCAGTTTGCAATTTCTGCGGAAGATGAACAGGAATAGCGAGAACCAATGAGAGACTAGCTGGAGGTGTCTGGACGGGCAAATTTAACTCTCATTTCCCACCAGGAAGAGGAATTAACCAAAGGCTCAGCGTGCCGTGCCGGAACCAGGTTAGGGCCTGAAGCCATCCTGCGGTGTTGCGGCCAGGTCACAAGAAAGCGAGTTGAAGAAAGGAGCTCAGGGGCACTGTAATTCACAAACCTGCAGAGTTATAAATGACAGCTATCGTCCAAAAATAGACTGAAGTAAGGCTGCCAAGAGGACTTGAAAGCGGGGCAGAATTGCAGGAAACCGATTTCAGGAGGTAGACTGGAATTGCATTGAAAGCATAGGAAAAGAGGCAGAACGTCCACAATGATGCACTTGGCCAAAAAGGGCATATGCGTTTTTTCCTGAATATATTCAGGAAAAAACGCATACGCCCTTTTTGGCCAACCAAGCAAGCTTGCAAAGGAAATCTGCACTACAATGAAGTTTCACTTCCCCCCGGTCAAAAGGGCCATCTGAAAAAAGTGTAAAATCCAGAAAGGCAGGACAGGCCATGGAGAACTGGGAGCCTTGTTATGCTGATGGGCGGGATGTAAATTGCCAACAGACACTCGGGAGAAGTGTATGGTGTTTCCTGAAACATCTAAAAAACAAAGCAACAGAGCCTAGGGCACTTCCACTTATGGTCCTATAGCTTAGGGAAATTAAAATCAAAAAGACACAGCCACCCCAAAGTTTGGGATGCCTCCGTTTACAAGAACCTCGTTTACCGTACATGTTCAATATCACAGAAAGTGAAAAATGGATAAAGAACTTGTGGTACTTACGTACAATGCAGTATCACTCAGCAATGAAATTTATGTCATCAGGCCCGTAGCAGCATAATGAGTGGATTCAGGTACGATGATTCTAACTGAAATAAGTCACACAGAAAAAGAAACATCATAAGATATCAGTAATACACGGAATGTAAACTTGGCTACACAGGAACTGCATTCCAAAACAGAACAGGGTCTCAAATTTAGAAAACCAACTTATGCTTGCTTAAGGGGAAAGGTGAGTTGGGGTGCTGCATAAAACCAGAGATTGAAATGAGCACAGATAAAGTTCCTTAAGCCAAATATGGAATAGACAAGAGCTACTCCTTGCTCAACGAAATGGACTCAACACCGCATATTAAACGCCTAAGAATGTACCTGACTAGTAAGTATCTTAAAACCTATGGATTGCTATGTCTCCGAAAGAGATACAAGCATGTGTACAGGGGCATAAACGCAGCAGTGATAGGATTGGAGAGGTTCAGTGAGCAAATGAAGACCCTTTGAAGTCATATTGCATGGTACCCATTCCACGGGTTTCAACTACCCAGGTTTTAGGTATTCTTCCTTCAGCTAAAACATGCATGTGGAACCCAGAGTATGATCAACCATGTGATCGGGAGACGTGTTCAAATATGTCTCAGTTTTCGTACCCTGGTACTCGGGTGCAACATTCCAGACGCTTTACTAACACTCTCCCCACTTGGAGAGTCAGCACCTTTAACCTCCTGTTTGGCCCAGTTTGCAATTTCTGCGGAAGATGAACAGGAATAGCGAGAACCAATGAGAGACTAGCTGGAGGTGTCTGGACGGGCAAATTTAACTCTCATTTCCCACCAGGAAGAGGAATTAACCAAAGGCTCAGCGTGCCGTGCCGGAACCAGATTAGAGCCTGAAGCCATCCTGCGGTGTTGCGGCCAGGTCACAAGAAAGCGAGTTGAAGAAAGGAGCTCAGGGGCACTGTAATTCACAAACCTGCAGAGTTATAAATGACAGCTATCGTCCAAAAATAGACTGAAGTAAGGCTGCCAAGAGGACTTGAAAGCGGGGCAGAATTGCAGGAAACCGATTTCAGGAGGTAGACTGGAATTGCATTGAAAGCATAGGAAAAGAGGCAGAACGTCCACAATGATGCACTTGGCCAAAAAGGGCGTATGCGTTTTTTCCTGAATATATTCAGGAAAAAACGCATACGCCCTTTTTGGCCAACCAAGCAAGCTTGCAAAGGAAATCTGCACTACAATGAAGTCTCACTTCCCCCCGGTCAAAAGGGCCATCTGAATAAAGTGTAAAATCCAGAAAGGCAGAACAGGCCATGGAGAACTGGGAGCCTTGTTATGCTGATGGGCGGGATGTAAATTGCCAACAGACACTAGGGAGAAGTGTATGGTGTTTCCTGAAACATCTAAAAAACAAAGCAACAGAGCCTAGGGCACTTCCACTTATGGTCCTATAGCTTAGGGAAATTAAAATCAAAAAGACACAGCCACCCCAAAGTTTGGAACGGCTCTGTTTACAAGAACCTCGTTTACAGTACAAGTTCAACATCGCAGAAAGTGAAAAATGGATAAAAAAGTTGTGGTATTCACTTACAAAACAATATCACTCAGCAATGAAATCTATGTCATCAGGCCCGTAGCAGCACAATGAGTGGATTCAGGTATGATGATTCTAACTGAAGGAAGTCACACAGAAAAAGAAACATCATAAGATATCAGTAATACACGGAATGGAAATTTGGCTACACAGGAACTGAATTACAGAACAGAACAGGGTCTCAAATTTAGAAAACCAACTTATGCTTGCTTAAGGGGAAAGGTGAGTTGGGGTGCTGCATAAAACCAGAGATTGAAATGAGCACAGATAAAGTTCCTTAAGCCAAATATGGAATAGACAAGAGCTACTCCTTTCTCAACGAAATGGACTCAACACCGCATATTAAACGCCTAAGAATGTACCTGACTAGTAAGTATCTTAAAACCTATGGATTGCTATGTCTCCGAAGGGGAATCAAGCATGTGTACAGGGGCATAAACGCAGCAGTGATAGGATTGGAGAGGTTCGGTGAGCAAATGAAGACCCTTTGAAGTCATATTGCATGGTACCCATTCCACGGGTTTCAACTACCCAGGTTTTAGGTATTCTTCCTTCAGCTAAAACATGCATGTGGAACCTAGAGTATGATCAACCATGTGATCGGGAGACGTGTTCAAATATGTCTCAGTTTTCCTCCCCTGGTACTCAGGTGCAACATTCCAGACGCTTTACTAACACTATCCCCACTTGGAGAGTCAGTCCCTTTAACCTCCTGTTTGGCCCAGTTTGCAATTTCTGCAGAAGATGAACAGGAATAGCGAGAACCAATGAGAGGCTAGCTGGAGGTGTCTGGACGGGCAAATTTAACTCTCATTTCCCACCAGGAAGAGGAATTAACCAAAGGCTCAGCGTGCCGTACCGGAACCAGATTAGGGCCTGAAGCCATCCTGCGGTGTTGCGGCCAGGTCACAAGAAAGCGAGTTGAAGAAAGGAGCTCAGGGGCACTGTAATTCACAAACCTGCAGAGTTATAAATGACAGCTATCGTCCAAAAGTAGCCTGAAGTAAGGCTGCCAAGAGGACTTGAAAGCGGGACAGAATTGCAGGAAACCGATTTCAGGAGGTAGACTGGAATTGCATTGAAAGCATAGGAAAAGAGGCAGGACGTCCACAATGATGCACTTGGCCAAAAAGGGCGTATGCGTTTTTTCCTGAATATATTCAGGAAAAAACGCATACGCCCTTTTTGGCCAACCAAGCAAGCTTGCAAAGAAATCTGCACTACAATGAAGTCTCACTTCCCCCCGGTCAAAAGGGCCATCTGAAAAAAGTGTAAAATCCAGAAAGGCAGGACAGGCCATGGAGAATTGGGAGCCTTTTTATGCTGATGGGCGGGATGTAAATTGCCAACAACCACTCGGGAGAAGTGTATGGTGTTTCCTGAAACATCTAAAAAACAAAGCAACAGAACCTAGGGCACTTCCACTTATAGTCCTATAGCTTAGGGAAATTAAAATCAAAAAGACACAGCCACCCCAAAGTTTGGAACGGCTCTGTTTACAAGAACCTCGTTTACAGTACAAGTTCAACATCGCAGAAAGTGAAAAATGGATAAAGAAGTTGTGGTATTTACTTACAAAGCAATATCACTCAGCAATGAAATCTGTGTCATCAGGCACTTAGCAGAACAATGAGTGGATTCAGGTATGATGATTCTAACTGAAATAAGTCACACAGAAAAAGAAACATCATAAGATATCAGTAATACACGGAATGTAAACTTGGCTACACAGGAACTGAATTACAGAACAGAACAGGGTCTCAAATTTAGAAAACCAACTTATTCTTGCTTAAGGGTAAAGGTGAGTTGGGGTGCTGCATTAAACCAGAGATTGAAATGAGCACAGATAAAGTTCCTTAAGCCAAATACGGAATAGACAAGAGCTACTCCTTGCTCAACGAAATGGACTCAACACCCCATATTAAACGCCTAAGAATGTACCTGACTAGTAAGTATCTTAAAACCTATGGATTGCTATGTCTCCGAAAGAGAATCAAGCATGTGTACAGGGGCATAAACGCAGCAGTGATAGGATTGGAGAGGTTGGGTGAGCAAATGAAGACCCTTTGAAGTCATATTGCATGGTACCCATTCCACGGGTTTCAACTACCCAGGTTTAAGGTATTCTTCCTTCAGCTAAAACATGCATGTGGAACCTAGAGTATGATCAACCATGTGATCGGGAGACGTGTTCAACTATGTCTCAGTTTTCGTACCCTGGTACTCGGGTGCAACATTCCAGACGCTTTACTAACACTCTCCCGACTTGGAGAGTCAGTCCCTTTAACCTCCTGTTTGGCCCAGTTTGCAATTTCTGCGGAAGATGAACAGGAATAGCGAGAACCAATGGAGACTAGCTGGAGGTGTCTGGACGGGCAAATTTAACTCTGATTTCCTAACAGGAAGAGGAATTAACCAAAGGCTCAGCGTGCCATGCCAGAATCAGATTAGGGCCTGAAGCCATCCTGTGGTGTTGCGGCCAGCTCAAAAGAAAGCGAGTTGAAGAAAGGAGCTCAGGGGCACTGTAATTCACAAACCTGCAGAGTTATAAATGACAGCTATTGTCCAAAAATAGACTGAAGTAAGGCTGCCAAGAGGACTTGAAAGCGGGGCAGAATTGCAGGAAACCGATTTCAGGAGGTAGACTGGAATTGCATTGAAAGCATAGGAAAAGAGGCAGAACGTCCACAATGATGCACTTGGCCAAAAAGGGCGTATGCGTTTTTTCCTGAATATATTCAGGAAAAAACGCATACGCCCTTTCTGGCCAACCAAGCAAGCTTGCAAAGGAAATCTGCACTACAATGAAGTCTCACTTCCCCCCGGTCAAAAGGGCCATCTGAAAAAAGTGTAAAATCCAGAAAGGCAACAGTCCATTGAGAACTGGGAGCCTTGTTATGCTGATGGGCGGGATGTAAATTGCCAACAGACACTCGGGAGAAGTGTATGGTGTTTCCTGAAACATCTAAAAAACAAAGCAACAGAGCCTAGGGCACTTCCACTTATGGTCCTATAGCTTAGGGAAATTAAAATCAAAAACACACAGCCACCCCAAAGATTGGAACGGCTCTGTTTACAAGAACCCCGTTTACAGTACAAGTTCAACATCGCAGAAAGTGAAAAATGGATAAAGAACTTGTGGTACTTACGTACAATGCAGTATCACTCAGCAATGAAATCTATGTCATCAGGCCCGTAGCAGCATAATGAGTAGATTCACGTACGATGATTCTAACTGAAATAAGTCACACAGAAAAAGAAACATCATAAGATATCACTAATACACGGAATGTAAACTTGGCTACACAGGAACTGAATTCCAAAACAGAACAGGTTCTCAAATTTAGAAAACCAACTTATGCTTGCTTAAGGGGAAAGGTGAGTTGGGTTGCTGCATAAAACCAGAGATTGAAATGAGCACAGATAAAGTTCCTTAAGCCAAATATGGAATAGACAAGAGCTACTCCTTGCTCAACGAAATGGACTCAACACCGCATATTAAACGCCTAAGAATGTACCTGACTAGTAAGTATCTTAAAACCTATGGATTGCTATGTCTCCGAAAGAGAATCAAGCATGTGTACAGGGGCATAAACGCAGCAGTGATAGGATTGGAGAGGTTCGGTGAGCAAATGAAGACCCTTTGAAGTCATATTGCATGGTACCCATTCCACAGGTTTCAACTACCCAGGTTTTAGGTATTCTTCCTTCAGCTAAAACATGCATGTGGAACCCAGAGTATGATCAACCATGTGATCGGGAGACATGTTCAAATATGTCTCAGTTTTCCTCCCCTGGTACTCGGGTGCAACATTCCAGACGCTTTACTAACACTCTCCCCACTTGGAGAGTCAGTCCCTTTAACCTCCTGTTTGGCCCAGTTTGCAATTTCTGCGGAAGATGAACAGGAATAGCGAGAACCAATGAGAGGCTAGCTGGAGGTGTCTGGACGGGCAAATTTAACTCTCATTTCCCACCAGGAAGAGGAATTAACCAAAGGCTCAGCATGCCGGGCCGGAACCAGATTAGGGCCTGAAGCCATCCTGCGGTGTTGCGGCCAGCTCACAAGAAAGCGAGTTGAAGAAAGGAGCTCAGGGGCACTGTAATTCACAAACCTGCAGAGTTATAAACGACAGCTATCGTCCAAAAATAGACTGAAGTAAGGCTGCCAAGAGGACTTGAAAGCGGGGCAGAATTGCAGGAAACCGATTTCAGGAGGTAGACTGGAATTGCATTGAAAGCATAGGAAAAGAGGCAGAACGTCCACAATGATGCACTTGGCCAAAAAGGGCGTATGCGTTTTTTCCTGAATATATTCAGCAAAAAACGCATACGCCCTTTTTGGCCAACCAAGCAAGCTTGCAAAGGAAATCTGCACTACAATGAAGTCTCACTTCCCCCCGGTCAAAAGGGCCATCTGAATAAAGTGTAAAATCCAGAAAGGCAGGACAGGCCATGGAGAACTGGGAGCCTTGTTATGCTGATGGGCGGGATGTAAATTGCCAACAGACACTCAGGAGAAGTGTATGGTATTTCCTGAAACATCTAAAAAACAAAGCAACAGAGCCTAGGGCACTGCCACTTATGGTCCTATAGCTTAGGGAAATTAAAATCAAAAAGACACAGCCACCCCAAAGTTTGGGACGCCTCTGTTTACAAGAACCTCGTTTACAGTACAAGTTCAACATCGCAGAAAGTGAAAAATGGATAAAGAAGTTGTGGTATTTACTTACAAAGCAATATCACTCAGCAATGAAATCTATGTCATCAGGCCCTTAGCATCACAATGAGTGGATTCACGTATGATGATTCTAACTGAAATAAGTCACACAGAAAAAGAAACATCATAAGATATCAGTAATACACGGAATGTAAACTTGGCTACACAGGAACTGAATTACAGAACAGAACAGGGTCTCAAATTTAGAAAACCAACTTATGCTTGCTTAAGGGTAAAGGTGAGTTGGGGTGCTGCATAAAACCAGAGATTGAAATGAGCACAGATAAAGTTCCTTAAGTCAAATATGGAATAGACAAGAGCTACTCCTTGCTCAACGAAATGGACTCAACACCGCATATTAAACGCCTAAGAATGTACCTGACTAGTAAGTATCTTAAAACCTGGATTGCTATGTCTCCGAAATAGAATCAAGCATGTGTACAGGGGCATAAACGAAGCAGTGATAGGATTGGAGAAGGTCGTTGAGCAAATGAAGACCCTTTGAAGTCATATTGCATGGTACCCATTACACGGGTCTCAACTCTCCAGGTTTAAGGTATTCTTCCTTCAGCTAAAACATGCATGTGGAACCCAAGTATGATCAACCATGTGAACGGGAGACGTGTTCAAATATGTCTCAGTTTTCCTCCCCTGGTACTCGGGTGCAACATTCCAGACGCTTTACTAACACTCTCCCCACTTGGAGAGTCAGCACCTTTAACCTCCTGTTTGGCCCAGTTTGCAATTTCTGCGGAAGATGAACAGGAATAGCGAGAACCAATGAGAGGCTAGCTGGAGGTGTCTGGACGGGCAAATTTAACTCTCAATTCCCACCAGGAAGAGGAAATAACCAAAGGCTTAGCGTGCCGTACCGGAACCAGATTAGGGCCTGAAGCCATCCTGCGGTGTTGCGGCCAGCTCAAAAGAAACCGAGTTGAAGAAAGGAGCTCAGGGGCACTGTAATTCACAAACCTGCAGAGTTATAAATGACAGCTATTGTCCAAAAATATACTGAAGTAAGGCTACCAAGAGGACTTGAAAGCGGGGCAGAATTGCAGGAAACCGATTTCAGGAGGTAGACTGGAATTACATTGAAAGCATAGGAAAAGAGGCAGAACGTCCACAATGATGCACTTGGCCAAAAAGGGCGTATGCGTTTTTTCCTGAATATATTCAGGAAAAAACGCATACGTCCTTTTTGGCCAACCAAGCAAGCTTGCAAAGGAAATCTGCACTACAATGAAGTCTCACTTCCCCCCGGTCAAAAGGGCCATCTGAAAAAAGTGTAAAATCCAGAAAGGCAGGACAGGCCATGGAGAACTGGGAGCCTTGTTATGCTGATGGGCGGGATGTAAATTGCCAACAGCCACTCGGGAGAAGTGTATGGTGTTTCCTGAAACATCTAAAAAACAAAGCAACAGAACCTAGGGCACTTCCACTTATGGTCTTATAGCTTAGGGAAATTAAAATCAAAAAGACACAGCCACCCCAAAGTTTGGAATGGCTCTGTTTACAAGAACCTCGTTTACAGTACAAGTTCAACATCGCAGAAAGTGAAAAATGGATAAAGAAGTTGTGGTATTTACTTACAAAGCAATATCACTCAGCAATGAAATCTGTGTCATCAGGCCCTTAGCAGCACAATGAGTGGATTCAGGTATGATGATTCTAACTGAAGTAAGTCACACAGAAAAAGAAACATCATAAGATATCAGTAATACACGGAATGTAAACTTGGCTACACAGGAACTGAATTACAGAACAGAACAGGGACTCAAATTTAGAAAACCAACTTATGCTTGCTTAAGGGTAAAGGTGAGTTGGGGTGCTGCATAAAACCAGAGATTGAAATGAGCACAGATAAAGTTCCTTAAGCCAAATATGGAATAGACAAGAGCTACTCCTTGCTCAACGAAATGGACTCAACAACGCATATTAAACGCCTAAGAATGTACCTGACTTGTAAGTATCTTAAAACCTATGGATTGCTATGTCTCCAAAAGAGAATCAAGCATGTGTACAGGGGCATAAACGCAGCAGTGATAGGATTGGAGAGGTTGGGTGAGCAAATGAAGACCCTTTGAACTCATATTGCATGGTACCCATTCCACGTGTTTCAACTACCTAGGTTTAAGGTATTCTTCCTTCATCTAAAACATGCATGTGGAACCTAGAGTATGATCAACCATGTGATCGGGAGACGTGTTCAAATATGTCTCAGTTTTCGTACCCTGGTACTCGGGTGCAACATTCCAGACGCTTTACTAACACTCTCCCGACTTGGAGAGTCAGTCCCTTTAACCTCCTGTTTGGCCCAGTTTGCAATTTCTGCGGAAGATGAACAGGAATAGCGAGAACCAATGGAGACTAGCTGGAGGTGTCTGGACGGGCAAATTTAACTCTCATTTCCTACCAGGAAGAGGAATTAACCAAAGGCTCAGCGTGCCATGCCAGAATCAGATTAGGGCCTGAAGCCATCCTGCGGTGTTGCGGCCAGGTCACAAGAAAGCGAGTTGAAGAAAGGAGCTCAGGGGCACTGTAATTCACAAACCTGCAGAGTTATAAATGACAGCTATCGTCCAAAAATATACTGAAGTAAGGCTGCCAAGAGGACTTGAAAGCGGGGCAGAATTGCAGGAAACCGATTTCAGGAGGTAGACTGGAATTGCATTGAAAGCATAGGAAAAGAGGCAGAACGTCCACAATGATGCACTTGGCCAAAAAGGGCGTATGCGTTTTTTCCTGAATATATTCAGGAAAAAACGCATACGCCCTTTTTGGCGAACAAAGCAAGCTTGCAAAGGAAATCTGCACTACAATGAAGTCTCACTTCCCCCCAGTCAAAAGGGCCATCTGAAAAAAGTGTAAAATCCAGAAAGGCAGGACAGGCCATGGAGAACTGGGAGCCTTGTTATGCTGATGGGCGGGATGTAAATTGCCAACAGACACTCGGGAGAAGTGTATGGTGTTTCCTGAAACATCTAAAAAACAAAGCAACAGAGCCTAGGGCACTGCCACTTATGGTCCTATAGCTTAGGGAAATTAAAATCAAAAAGACACAGCCACCCCAAAGTTTGGGACGCCTCTGTTTACAAGAACCTCGTTTACAGTACAAGTTCAACATCGCAGAAAGTGAAAAATGGATAAAGAAGTTGTGGTATTTACTTACAAAGCAATATCACTCAGCAATGAAATCTGTGTCATCAGGCCCTTAGCATCACAATGAGTGGATGCAGGTATGATGATTCTAACTGAAATAAGTGACACAGAAAATGAAACATCATAAGATATCACTAATACACGGAATGTAAACTTGGCTACACAGGAACTGAATTACAGAACAGAACAGGGTCTCAAATTTAGAAAACCAACTTATGCTTGCTTAAGGGTAAAGGTGAGTTGGGGTGCTGCATAAAACCAGAGATTGAAATGAGCACAGATAAAGTTCCTTAAGTCAAATATGGAATAGACAAGAGCTACTCCTTGCTCAACGAAATGGACTCAACACCGCATATTAAACGCCTAAGAATGTACCTGACTAGTAAGTATCTTAAAACCTATGGATTGCTATGTCTCCGAAAGAGAATCAAGCATGTGTACAGGGGCATAAACGCAGCAGTGATAGGATTGGAGAGGTTGGGTGAGCAAATGAAGACCCTTTGAAGTCATATTGCATGGTACCCATTCCACGGGTCTCAACTCTCCACGTTTAAGGTATTCTTCCTTCAGCTAAAACATGCATGTGGAACCCAAGTATGATCAACCATGTGAACGGGAGACGTGTTCAAATATGTCTCAGTTTTCCTCCCCTGGTACTCGGGTGCAACATTCCAGACGCTTTACTAACACTCTCCCCACTTGGAGAGTCAGCGCCTTTAACCTCCTGTTTGGCCCAGTTTGCAATTTCTGCGGAAGATGAACAGGAATAGCGAGAACCAATGAGAGGCTAGCTGGAGGTGTCTGGACGGGCAAATTTAACTCTCATTTCCCACCAGGAAGAGGAAATAACCAAAGGCTCAGCGTGCCGTACCGGAACCAGATTAGGGCCTGAAGCCATCCTGCGGTGTTGCGGCCAGCTCAAAAGAAAGCGAGTTGAAGAAAGGAGCTCAGGGGCACTGTAATTCACAAACCTGCAGAGTTATAAATGACAGCTATTGTCCAAAAATATACTGAAGTAAGGCTGCCAAGAGGACTTGAAAGCGGGGCAGAATTGCAGGAAACCGATTTCAGGAGGTAGACTGGAATTACATTGAAAGCATAGGAAAAGAGGCAGAACGTCCACAATGATGCACTTGGCCAAAAAGGGCGTATGCGTTTTTTCCTGAATATATTCAGGAAAAAACGCATACGTCCTTTTTGGCCAACCAAGCAAGCTTGCAAAGGAAATCTGCACTACAATGAAGTCTCACTTCCCCCCGGTCAAAAGGGCCATCTGAATAAAGTGTAAAATCCAGAAAGGCAGGACAGGCCATGGAGAACTGGGAGCCTTGTTATGCTGATGGGCGGGATGTAAATTGCCAACAACCACTCGGGAGAAGTGTATGGTGTTTCCTGAAACATCTAAAAAACAAAGCAACAGAACCTAGGGCACTTCCACTTATGGTCCTATAGCTTAGGGAAATTAAAATCAAAAAGACACAGCCACCCCAAAGTTTGGAATGGCTCTGTTTACAAGAACCTCGTTTACAGTACAAGTTCAACATCGCAGAAAGTGAAAAATGGATAAAGAAGTTGTGGTATTTACTTACAAAGCAATATCACTCAGCAATGAAATCTGTGTCATCAGGCCCTTAGCAGCACAATGAGTGGATTCAGGTATGATGATTCTAACTGAAGTAAGTCACACAGAAAAAGAAACATCATAAGATATCAGTAATACACGGAATGTAAACTTGGCTACACAGGAACTGAATTACAGAACAGAACAGGGACTCAAATTTAGAAAACCAACTTATGCTTGCTTAAGGGTAAAGGTGAGTTGGGGTGCTGCATAAAACCAGAGATTGAAATGAGCACAGATAAAGTTCCTTAAGCCAAATATGGAATAGACAAGAGCTACTCCTTGCTCAACGAAATGGACTCAACAACGCATATTAAACGCCTAAGAATGTACCTGACTTGTAAGTATCTTAAAACCTATGGATTGCTATGTCTCCAAAAGAGAATCAAGCATGTGTACAGGGGCATAAACGCAGCAGTGATAGGATTGGAGAGGTTGGGTGAGCAAATGAAGACCCTTTGAACTCATATTGCATGGTACCCATTCCACGTGTTTCAACTACCTAGGTTTAAGGTATTCTTCCTTCATCTAAAACATGCATGTGGAACCTAGAGTATGATCAACCATGTGATCGGGAGACGTGTTCAAATATGTCTCAGTTTTCGTACCCTGGTACTCGGGTGCAACATTCCAGACGCTTTACTAACACTCTCCCGACTTGGAGAGTCAGTCCCTTTAACCTCCTGTTTGGCCCAGTTTGCAATTTCTGCGGAAGATGAACAGGAATAGCGAGAACCAATGAGAGGCTAGCTGGAGGTGTCTGGACGGGCAAATTTAACTCTCATTTCCCAACAGGAAGAGGAAATAACCAAAGGCTTAGCGTGCCGTACCGGAACCAGATTAGGGCCTGAAGCCATCCTGCGGTGTTGCGGCCAGCTCAAAAGAAAGCGAGTTGAAGAAAGGAGCTCAGGGGCACTGTAATTCACAAACCTGCAGAGTTATAAATGACAGCTATTGTCCAAAAATATACTGAAGTAAGGCTACCAAGAGGACTTGAAAGCGGGGCAGAATTGCAGGAAACCGATTTCAGGAGGTAGACTGGAATTACATTGAAAGCATAGGAAAAGAGGCAGAACGTCCACAATGATGCACTTGGCCAAAAAGGGCGTATGCGTTTTTTCCTGAATATATTCAGGAAAAAACGCATACGTCCTTTTTGGCCAACCAAGCAAGCTTGCAAAGGAAATCTGCACTACAATGAAGTCTCACTTCCCCCCGGTCAAAAGGGCCATCTGAAAAAAGTGTAAAATCCAGAAAGGCAGGACAGGCCATGGAGAACTGGGAGCATTGTTATGCTGATGGGCGGGATGTAAATTGCCAACAGACACTCGGGAGAAGTGTATGGTGTTTCCTGAAACATCTAAAAAACAAAGCAACAGAACCTAGGGCACTTCCACTTATGGTCCTATAGCTTAGGGAAATTAAAATCAAAAAGACACAGCCACCCCAAAGTTTGGAACGGCTCTGTTTACAAGAACCTCGTTTACAGTACAAGTTCAACATCGCAGAAAGTGAAAAATGGAGAAAGAAGTTGTGGTATTTACTTACAAAGCAATATCACTCAGCAATGAAATCTGTGTCATCAGGCCCTTAGCAGCACAATGAGTGGATTCAGGTATGATGATTCTAACTGAAGTAAGTCACACAGAAAAAGAAACATCATAAGATATCAGTAATACACGGAATGTAAACTTGGCTACACAGGAACTGAATTACAGAACAGAACAGGGACTCAAATTTAGAAAACCAACTTATGCTTGCTTAAGGGTAAAGGTGAGTTGGGGTGCTGCATAAAACCAGAGATTGAAATGAGCACAGATAAAGTTCCTTAAGCCAAATATGGAATAGACAAGAGCTACTCCTTGCTCAACGAAATGGACTCAAAACCCCATATTAAACGCCTAAGAATGTACCTGACTAGTAAGTATCTTAAAACCTATGGATTGCTATGTCTCCAAAAGAGAATCAAGCGTGTGTACAGGGGCATAAACGCAGCAGTGATAGGATTGGAGAGGTTCGGTGAGCAAATGAAGACCCTTTGAAGTCATATTGCATGGTACCCATTACACGGGTCTTAACTCTCCAGGTTTAAGGTATTCTTCCTTCAGCTAAAACATGCATGTGGAACCCAGAGTATGATCAACCATGTGAACGGGAGACGTGTTCAAATATGTCTCAGTTTTCCTCCCCTGGTACTCGGGTGCAACATTCCAGACGCTTTACTAACACTCTCCCGACTTGGAGAGTCAGTCCCTTTAACCTCCTGTTTGGCCCAGTTTGCAATTTCTGCGGAAGATGAACAGGAATAGCGAGAACCAATGAGAGGCTAGCTGGAGGTGTCTGGACGGGCAAATTTAACTCTCATTTCCCACCAGGAAGAGGAATTAACCAAAGGCTCAGCGTGCCGTGCCGGAACCAGGTTAGGGCCTGAAGCCATCCTGCGGTGTTGCGGCCAGGTCACAAGAAAGCGAGTTGAAGAAAGGAGCTCAGGGGCACTGTAATTCACAAACCTGCAGAGTTATAAATGACAGCTATCGTCCAAAAATAGACTGAAGTAAGGCTGCCAAGAGGACTTGAAAGCGGGGCAGAATTGCAGGAAACCGATTTCAGGAGGTAGACTGGAATTGCATTGAAAGCATAGGAAAAGAGGCAGAACGTCCACAATGATGCACTTGGCCAAAAAGGGCGTATGCGTTTTATCCTGAATATATTCAGGAGAAAACGCATACGCCCTTTTTGGCCAACCAAGCAAGCTTGCAAAGGAAATCTGCACTACAATGAAGTTTCACTTCCCCCCGGTCAAAAGGGCCATCTGAAAAAAGTGTAAAATCCAGAAAGGCAGGACAGGCCATGGAGAACTGGGAGCCTTGTTATGCTGATGGGCGGGATGTAAATTGCCAACAGACACTCGGGAGAAGTGTATGGTCTTTCCTGAAACATCTAAAAAACAAAGCAACAGAGCCTAGGGCACTTCCACTTATGGTCCTATAGCTTAGGGAAATTAAAATAAAAAAGACACAGTCACCCCAAAGTTTGGGACGCCTCCGTTTACAAGAACCTCGTTTACCGTACAAGTTCAATATCACAGAAAGTGAAAAATGGATAAAGAACTTGTGGTACTTACGTACAATGCAGTATCACTCAGCAATGAAATCTATGTCATCAGGCCCGTAGCAGCATAATGAGTGGATTCAGGTACGATGATTCTAACTGAAATAAGTCACACAGAAAAAGAAACATCATAAGATATCACTAATACACGGAATGTAAACTTGGCTACACAGGAACTGCATTCCAAAACAGAACAGGGTCTCAAATTTAGAAAACCAACTTATGCTTGCTTAAGGGGAAAGGTGAGTTGGGGTGCTGCATAAAACCAGAGATTGAAATGAGCACAGATAAAGTTCCTTAAGCCAAATATGGAATAGACAAGAGCTACTCCTTGCTCAACGAAATGGACTCAACACCGCATATTAAACGCCTAAGAATGTACCTGACTAGTAAGTATCTTAAAAGCTATGGATTGCTATGTCTCCGAAGGGGAATCAAGCATGTGTACTGGGGCATAAACGCAGCAGTGATAGGATTGGAGAGGTTCGGTGAGCAAATGAAGACCCTTTGAAGTCATATTGCATGGTACCCATTCCACGGGTTTCAACTACCCAGGTTTTAGGTATTCTTCCTTCAGCTAAAACATGCATGTGGAACCCAGAGTATGATCAACCATGTGATCGGGAGACGTGTTCAAATATGTCTCAGTTTTCCTCCCCTGGTACTCGGGTGCAACATTCCAGACGCTTTACTAACACTCTCCCCACTTGGAGTGTCAGCGCCTTTAACCTCCTGTTTGGCCCAGTTTGCAATTTCTGCGGAAGATGAACAGGAATAGCGAGAACCAATGAGAGACTAGCTGGAGGTGTCTGGACGGGCAAATTTAACTCTCATTTCCCACCAGGAAGAGGAATTAACCAAAGGCTCAGCGTGCCGTGCCGGAACCAGGTTAGGGCCTGAAGCCATCCTGCGGTGTTGCGGCCAGGTCACAAGAAAGCGAGTTGAAGAAAGGAGCTCAGGGGCACTGTAATTCACAAACCTGCAGAGTTATAAATGACAGCTATCGTCCAAAAATAGACTGAAGTAAGGCTGCCAAGAGGACTTGAAAGCGGGGCAGAATTGCAGGAAACCGATTTCAGGAGGTAGACTGGAATTGCATTGAAAGCATAGGAAAAGAGGCAGAACGTCCACAATGATGCACTTGGCCAAAAAGGGCATATGCGTTTTTTCCTGAATATATTCAGGAAAAAACGCATACGCCCTTTTTGGCCAACCAAGCAAGCTTGCAAAGGAAATCTGCACTACAATGAAGTTTCACTTCCCCCCGGTCAAAAGGGCCATCTGAAAAAAGTGTAAAATCCAGAAAGGCAGGACAGGCCATGGAGAACTGGGAGCCTTGTTATGCTGATGGGCGGGATGTAAATTGCCAACAGACACTCGGGAGAAGTGTATGGTGTTTCCTGAAACATCTAAAAAACAAAGCAACAGAGCCTAGGGCACTTCCACTTATGGTCCTATAGCTTAGGGAAATTAAAATCAAAAAGACACAGCCACCCCAAAGTTTGGGATGCCTCCGTTTACAAGAACCTCGTTTACCGTACATGTTCAATATCACAGAAAGTGAAAAATGGATAAAGAACTTGTGGTACTTACGTACAATGCAGTATCACTCAGCAATGAAATCTATGTCATCAGGCCCGTAGCAGCATAATGAGTGGATTCAGGTACGATGATTCTAACTGAAATAAGTCACACAGAAAAAGAAACATCATAAGATATCAGTAATACACGGAATGTAAACTTGGCTACACAGGAACTGCATTCCAAAACAGAACAGGGTCTCAAATTTAGAAAACCAACTTATGCTTGCTTAAGGGGAAAGGTGAGTTGGGGTGCTGCATAAAACCAGAGATTGAAATGAGCACAGATAAAGTTCCTTAAGCCAAATATGGAATAGACAAGAGCTACTCCTTGCTCAACGAAATGGACTCAACACCGCATATTAAACGCCTAAGAATGTACCTGACTAGTAAGTATCTTAAAACCTATGGATTGCTATGTCTCCGAAAGAGATACAAGCATGTGTACAGGGGCATAAACGCAGCAGTGATAGGATTGGAGAGGTTCAGTGAGCAAATGAAGACCCTTTGAAGTCATATTGCATGGTACCCATTCCACGGGTTTCAACTACCCAGGTTTTAGGTATTCTTACTTCAGCTAAAACATGCATGTGGAACCCAGAGTATGATCAACCATGTGATCGGGAGACGTGTTCAAATATGTCTCAGTTTTCGTACCCTGGTACTCGGGTGCAACATTCCAGACGCTTTACTAACACTCTCCCCACTTGGAGAGTCAGCACCTTTAACCTCCTGTTTGGCCCAGTTTGCAATTTCTGCGGAAGATGAACAGGAATAGCGAGAACCAATGAGAGACTAGCTGGAGGTGTCTGGACGGGCAAATTTAACTCTCATTTCCCACCAGGAAGAGGAATTAACCAAAGGCTCAGCGTGCCGTGCCGGAACCAGATTAGAGCCTGAAGCCATCCTGCGGTGTTGCGGCCAGGTCACAAGAAAGCGAGTTGAAGAAAGGAGCTCAGGGGCACTGTAATTCACAAACCTGCAGAGTTATAAATGACAGCTATCGTCCAAAAATAGACTGAAGTAAGGCTGCCAAGAGGACTTGAAAGCGGGGCAGAATTGCAGGAAACCGATTTCAGGAGGTAGACTGGAATTGCATTGAAAGCATAGGAAAAGAGGCAGAACGTCCACAATGATGCACTTGGCCAAAAAGGGCGTATGCGTTTTTTCCTGAATATATTCAGGAAAAAACGCATACGCCCTTTTTGGCCAACCAAGCAAGCTTGCAAAGGAAATCTGCACTACAATGAAGTCTCACTTCCCCCCGGTCAAAAGGGCCATCTGAATAAAGTGTAAAATCCAGAAAGGCAGGACAGGCCATGGAGAACTGGGAGCCTTGTTATGCTGATGGGCGGGATGTAAATTGCCAACAGACACTAGGGAGAAGTGTATGGTGTTTCCTGAAACATCTAAAAAACAAAGCAACAGAGCCTAGGGCACTTCCACTTATGGTCCTATAGCTTAGGGAAATTAAAATCAAAAAGACACAGCCACCCCAAAGTTTGGAACGGCTCTGTTTACAAGAACCTCGTTTACAGTACAAGTTCAACATCGCAGAAAGTGAAAAATGGATAAAAAAGTTGTGGTATTCACTTACAAAACAATATCACTCAGCAATGAAATCTATGTCATCAGGCCCGTAGCAGCACAATGAGTGGATTCAGGTATGATGATTCTAACTGAAGGAAGTCACACAGAAAAAGAAACATCATAAGATATCAGTAATACACGGAATGGAAATTTGGCTACACAGGAACTGAATTACAGAACAGAACAGGGTCTCAAATTTAGAAAACCAACTTATGCTTGCTTAAGGGGAAAGGTGAGTTGGGGTGCTGCATAAAACCAGAGATTGAAATGAGCACAGATAAAGTTCCTTAAGCCAAATATGGAATAGACAAGAGCTACTCCTTTCTCAACGAAATGGACTCAACACCGCATATTAAACGCCTAAGAATGTACCTGACTAGTAAGTATCTTAAAACCGATGGATTGCTATGTCTCCGAAGGGGAATCAAGCATGTGTACAGGGGCATAAACGCAGCAGTGATAGGATTGGAGAGGTTCGGTGAGCAAATGAAGACCCTTTGAAGTCATATTGCATGGTACCCATTCCACGGGTTTCAACTACCCAGGTTTTAGGTATTCTTCCTTCAGCTAAAACATGCATGTGGAACCTAGAGTATGATCAACCATGTGATCGGGAGACGTGTTCAAATATGTCTCAGTTTTCCTCCCCTGGTACTCAGGTGCAACATTCCAGACGCTTTACTAACACTATCCCCACTTGGAGAGTCAGTCCCTTTAACCTCCTGTTTGGCCCAGTTTGCAATTTCTGCGGAAGATGAACAGGAATAGCGAGAACCAATGAGAGGCTAGCTGGAGGTGTCTGGACGGGCAAATTTAACTCTCATTTCCCACCAGGAAGAGGAATTAACCAAAGGCTCAGCGTGCCGTACCGGAACCAGATTAGGGCCTGAAGCCATCCTGCGGTGTTGCGGCCAGGTCAAAAGAAAGCGAGTTGAAGAAAGGAGCTCAGGGGCACTGTAATTCACAAACCTGCAGAGTTATAAATGACAGCTATCGTCCAAAAGTAGCCTGAAGTAAGGCTGCCAAGAGGACTTGAAAGCGGGACAGAATTGCAGGAAACCGATTTCAGGAGGTAGACTGGAATTGCATTGAAAGCATAGGAAAAGAGGCAGGACGTCCACAATGATGCACTTGGCCAAAAAGGGCGTATGCGTTTTTTCCTGAATATATTCAGGAAAAAACGCATACGCCCTTTTTGGCCAACCAAGCAAGCTTGCAAAGAAATCTGCACTACAATGAAGTCTCACTTCCCCCCGGTCAAAAGGGCCATCTGAAAAAAGTGTAAAATCCAGAAAGGCAGGACAGGCCATGGAGAATTGGGAGCCTTTTTATGCTGATGGGCGGGATGTAAATTGCCAACAACCACTCGGGAGAAGTGTATGGTGTTTCCTGAAACATCTAAAAAACAAAGCAACAGAACCTAGGGCACTTCCACTTATAGTCCTATAGCTTAGGGAAATTAAAATCAAAAAGACACAGCCACCCCAAAGTTTGGAACGGCTCTGTTTACAAGAACCTCGTTTACAGTACAAGTTCAACATCGCAGAAAGTGAAAAATGGATAAAGAAGTTGTGGTATTTACTTACAAAGCAATATCACTCAGCAATGAAATCTGTGTCATCAGGCCCTTAGCAGCACAATGAGTGGATTCAGGTATGATGATTCTAACTGAAATAAGTCACACAGAAAAAGAAACATCATAAGATATCAGTAATACACGGAATGTAAACTTGGCTACACAGGAACTGAATTACAGAACAGAACAGGGTCTCAAATTTAGAAAACCAACTTATTCTTGCTTAAGGGTAAAGGTGAGTTGGGGTGCTGCATTAAACCAGAGATTGAAATGAGCACAGATAAAGTTCCTTAAGCCAAATACGGAATAGACAAGAGCTACTCCTTGCTCAACGAAATGGACTCAACACCCCATATTAAACGCCTAAGAATGTACCTGACTAGTAAGTATCTTAAAACCTATGGATTGCTATGTCTCCGAAAGAGAATCAAGCATGTGTACAGGGGCATAAACGCAGCAGTGATAGGATTGGAGAGGTTGGGTGAGCAAATGAAGACCCTTTGAAGTCATATTGCATGGTACCCATTCCACGGGTTTCAACTACCCAGGTTTAAGGTATTCTTCCTTCAGCTAAAACATGCATGTGGAACCTAGAGTATGATCAACCATGTGATCGGGAGACGTGTTCAACTATGTCTCAGTTTTCGTACCCTGGTACTCGGGTGCAACATTCCAGACGCTTTACTAACACTCTCCCGAC
The DNA here is from genome assembly GCF_951394435.1 of Stenella coeruleoalba. Taxonomy (NCBI): domain Eukaryota; kingdom Metazoa; phylum Chordata; class Mammalia; order Artiodactyla; family Delphinidae; genus Stenella; species Stenella coeruleoalba. The sequence continues at coordinate 877,018 of NW_027646214.1, forward strand.
TTGGAGAGTCAGTCCCTTTAACCTCCTGTTTGGCCCAGTTTGCAATTTCTGCGGAAGATGAACAGGAATAGCGAGAACCAATGGAGACTAGCTGGAGGTGTCTGGACGGGCAAATTTAACTCTGATTTCCTAACAGGAAGAGGAATTAACCAAAGGCTCAGCGTGCCATGCCAGAATCAGATTAGGGCCTGAAGCCATCCTGTGGTGTTGCGGCCAGCTCAAAAGAAAGCGAGTTGAAGAAAGGAGCTCAGGGGCACTGTAATTCACAAACCTGCAGAGTTATAAATGACAGCTATTGTCCAAAAATAGACTGAAGTAAGGCTGCCAAGAGGACTTGAAAGCGGGGCAGAATTGCAGGAAACCGATTTCAGGAGGTAGACTGGAATTGCATTGAAAGCATAGGAAAAGAGGCAGAACGTCCACAATGATGCACTTGGCCAAAAAGGGCGTATGCGTTTTTTCCTGAATATATTCAGGAAAAAACGCATACGCCCTTTCTGGCCAACCAAGCAAGCTTGCAAAGGAAATCTGCACTACAATGAAGTCTCACTTCCCCCCGGTCAAAAGGGCCATCTGAAAAAAGTGTAAAATCCAGAAAGGCAACAGTCCATTGAGAACTGGGAGCCTTGTTATGCTGATGGGCGGGATGTAAATTGCCAACAGACACTCGGGAGAAGTGTATGGTGTTTCCTGAAACATCTAAAAAACAAAGCAACAGAGCCTAGGGCACTTCCACTTATGGTCCTATAGCTTAGGGAAATTAAAATCAAAAACACACAGCCACCCCAAAGATTGGAACGGCTCTGTTTACAAGAACCCCGTTTACAGTACAAGTTCAACATCGCAGAAAGTGAAAAATGGATAAAGAACTTGTGGTACTTACGTACAATGCAGTATCACTCAGCAATGAAATCTATGTCATCAGGCCCGTAGCAGCATAATGAGTAGATTCACGTACGATGATTCTAACTGAAATAAGTCACACAGAAAAAGAAACATCATAAGATATCACTAATACACGGAATGTAAACTTGGCTACACAGGAACTGAATTCCAAAACAGAACAGGTTCTCAAATTTAGAAAACCAACTTATGCTTGCTTAAGGGGAAAGGTGAGTTGGGTTGCTGCATAAAACCAGAGATTGAAATGAGCACAGATAAAGTTCCTTAAGCCAAATATGGAATAGACAAGAGCTACTCCTTGCTCAACGAAATGGACTCAACACCGCATATTAAACGCCTAAGAATGTACCTGACTAGTAAGTATCTTAAAACCTATGGATTGCTATGTCTCCGAAAGAGAATCAAGCATGTGTACAGGGGCATAAACGCAGCAGTGATAGGATTGGAGAGGTTCGGTGAGCAAATGAAGACCCTTTGAAGTCATATTGCATGGTACCCATTCCACAGGTTTCAACTACCCAGGTTTTAGGTATTCTTCCTTCAGCTAAAACATGCATGTGGAACCCAGAGTATGATCAACCATGTGATCGGGAGACGTGTTCAAATATGTCTCAGTTTTCCTCCCCTGGTACTCGGGTGCAACATTCCAGACGCTTTACTAACACTCTCCCCACTTGGAGAGTCAGTCCCTTTAACCTCCTGTTTGGCCCAGTTTGCAATTTCTGCGGAAGATGAACAGGAATAGCGAGAACCAATGAGAGGCTAGCTGGAGGTGTCTGGACGGGCAAATTTAACTCTCATTTCCCACCAGGAAGAGGAATTAACCAAAGGCTCAGCATGCCGGGCCGGAACCAGATTAGGGCCTGAAGCCATCCTGCGGTGTTGCGGCCAGCTCACAAGAAAGCGAGTTGAAGAAAGGAGCTCAGGGGCACTGTAATTCACAAACCTGCAGAGTTATAAACGACAGCTATCGTCCAAAAATAGACTGAAGTAAGGCTGCCAAGAGGACTTGAAAGCGGGGCAGAATTGCAGGAAACCGATTTCAGGAGGTAGACTGGAATTGCATTGAAAGCATAGGAAAAGAGGCAGAACGTCCACAATGATGCACTTGGCCAAAAAGGGCGTATGCGTTTTTTCCTGAATATATTCAGCAAAAAACGCATACGCCCTTTTTGGCCAACCAAGCAAGCTTGCAAAGGAAATCTGCACTACAATGAAGTCTCACTTCCCCCCGGTCAAAAGGGCCATCTGAATAAAGTGTAAAATCCAGAAAGGCAGGACAGGCCATGGAGAACTGGGAGCCTTGTTATGCTGATGGGCGGGATGTAAATTGCCAACAGACACTCAGGAGAAGTGTATGGTATTTCCTGAAACATCTAAAAAACAAAGCAACAGAGCCTAGGGCACTGCCACTTATGGTCCTATAGCTTAGGGAAATTAAAATCAAAAAGACACAGCCACCCCAAAGTTTGGGACGCCTCTGTTTACAAGAACCTCGTTTACAGTACAAGTTCAACATCGCAGAAAGTGAAAAATGGATAAAGAAGTTGTGGTATTTACTTACAATGCAGTATCACTCAGCAATGAAATCTGTGTCATCAGGCCCTTAGCAGCACAATGAGTGGATTCAGGTATGATGATTCTAACTGAAATAAGTCACACAGAAAAAGAAACATCATAAGATATCACTAATACACGGAATGTAAACTTGGCTACACAGGAACTGAATTCCAAAACAGAACAGGTTCTCAAATTTAGAAAACCAACTTATGCTTGCTTAAGGGGAAAGGTGAGTTGGGTTGCTGCATAAAACCAGAGATTGAAATGAGCACAGATAAAGTTCCTTAAGCCAAATATGGAATAGACAAGAGCTACTCCTTGCTCAACGAAATGGACTCAACACCGCATATTAAACGCCTAAGAATGTACCTGACTAGTAAGTATCTTAAAACCTATGGATTGCTATGTCTCCGAAAGAGAATCAAGCATGTGTACAGGGGCATAAACGCAGCAGTGATAGGATTGGAGAGGTTCGGTGAGCAAATGAAGACCCTTTGAAGTCATATTGCATCGTACCCATTACACGGGTCTCAACTCTCCAGGTTTAAGGTATTCTTCCTTCAGCTAAAACATGCATGTGGAACCCAGAGTATGATCAACCATGTGATCGGGAGACGTGTTCAAATATGTCTCAGTTTTCCTCCCCTGGTACTCGGGTGCAACATTCCAGACGCTTTACTAACACTCTCCCCACTTGGAGAGTCAGTCCCTTTAACCTCCTGTTTGGCCCAGTTTGCAATTTCTGCGGAAGATGAACAGGAATAGCGAGAACCAATGAGAGGCTAGCTGGAGGTGTCTGGACGGGCAAATTTAACTCTCATTTCCCACCAGGAAGAGGAATTAACCAAAGGCTTAGCGTGCCGTACCGGAACCAGATTAGGGCCTGAAGCCATCCTGCGGTGTTGCGGCCAGCTCACAAGAAAGCGAGTTGAAGAAAGGAGCTCAGGGGCACTGTAATTCACAAACCTGCAGAGTTATAAACGACAGCTATCGTCCAAAAATAGACTGAAGTAAGGCTGCCAAGAGGACTTGAAAGCGGGGCAGAATTGCAGGAAACCGATTTCAGGAGGTAGACTGGAATTGCATTGAAAGCATAGGAAAAGAGGCAGAACGTCCACAATGATGCACTTGGCCAAAAAGGGCGTATGCGTTTTTTCCTGAATATATTCAGCAAAAAACGCATACGCCCTTTTTGGCCAACCAAGCAAGCTTGCAAAGGAAATCTGCACTACAATGAAGTCTCACTTCCCCCCGGTCAAAAGGGCCATCTGAATAAAGTGTAAAATCCAGAAAGGCAGGACAGGCCATGGAGAACTGGGAGCCTTGTTATGCTGATGGGCGGGATGTAAATTGCCAACAGACACTCAGGAGAAGTGTATGGTATTTCCTGAAACATCTAAAAAACAAAGCAACAGAGCCTAGGGCACTGCCACTTATGGTCCTATAGCTTAGGGAAATTAAAATCAAAAAGACACAGCCACCCCAAAGTTTGGGACGCCTCTGTTTACAAGAACCTCGTTTACAGTACAAGTTCAACATCGCAGAAAGTGAAAAATGGATAAAGAAGTTGTGGTATTTACTTACAAAGCAATATCACTCAGCAATGAAATCTATGTCATCAGGCCCTTAGCATCACAATGAGTGGATTCACGTATGATGATTCTAACTGAAATAAGTCACACAGAAAAAGAAACATCATAAGATATCAGTAATACACGGAATGTAAACTTGGCTACACAGGAACTGAATTACAGAACAGAACAGGATCTCAAATTTAGAAAACCAACTTATGCTTGCTTAAGGGTAAAGGTGAGTTGGGGTGCTGCATAAAACCAGAGATTGAAATGAGCACAGATAAAGTTCCTTAAGTCAAATATGGAATAGACAAGAGCTACTCCTTGCTCAACGAAATGGACTCAACACCGCATATTAAACGCCTAAGAATGTACCTGACTAGTAAGTATCTTAAAACCTGGATTGCTATGTCTCCGAAATAGAATCAAGCATGTGTACAGGGGCATAAACGCAGCAGTGATAGGATTGGAGAAGGTCGTTGAGCAAATGAAGACCCTTTGAAGTCATATTGCATGGTACCCATTACACGGGTCTCAACTCTCCAGGTTTAAGGTATTCTTCCTTCAGCTAAAACATGCATGTGGAACCCAAGTATGATCAACCATGTGAACGGGAGACGTGTTCAAATATGTCTCAGTTTTCCTCCCCTGGTACTCGGGTGCAACATTCCAGACGCTTTACTAACACTCTCCCCACTTGGAGAGTCAGCACCTTTAACCTCCTGTTTGGCCCAGTTTGCAATTTCTGCGGAAGATGAACAGGAATAGCGAGAACCAATGAGAGGCTAGCTGGAGGTGTCTGGACGGGCAAATTTAACTCTCAATTCCCACCAGGAAGAGGAAATAACCAAAGGCTTAGCGTGCCGTACCGGAACCAGATTAGGGCCTGAAGCCATCCTGCGGTGTTGCGGCCAGCTCAAAAGAAACCGAGTTGAAGAAAGGAGCTCAGGGGCACTGTAATTCACAAACCTGCAGAGTTATAAATGACAGCTATTGTCCAAAAATATACTGAAGTAAGGCTACCAAGAGGACTTGAAAGCGGGGCAGAATTGCAGGAAACCGATTTCAGGAGGTAGACTGGAATTACATTGAAAGCATAGGAAAAGAGGCAGAACGTCCACAATGATGCACTTGGCCAAAAAGGGCGTATGCGTTTTTTCCTGAATATATTCAGGAAAAAACGCATACGTCCTTTATGGCCAACCAAGCAAGCTTGCAAAGGAAATCTGCACTACAATGAAGTCTCACTTCCCCCCGGTCAAAAGGGCCATCTGAAAAAAGTGTAAAATCCAGAAAGGCAGGACAGGCCATGGAGAACTGGGAGTCTTGTTATGCTGATGGGCGGGATGTAAATTGCCAACAGCCACTCGGGAGAAGTGTATGGTGTTTCCTGAAACATCTAAAAAACAAAGCAACAGAACCTAGGGCACTTCCACTTATGGTCCTATAGCTTAGGGAAATTAAAATCAAAAAGACACAGCCACCCCAAAGTTTGGAATGGCTCTGTTTACAAGAACCTCGTTTACAGTACAAGTTCAACATCGCAGAAAGTGAAAAATGGATAAAGAAGTTGTGGTATTTACTTACAAAGCAATATCACTCAGCAATGAAATCTGTGTCATCAGGCCCTTAGCAGCACAATGAGTGGATTCAGGTATGATGATTCTAACTGAAGTAAGTCACACAGAAAAAGAAACATCATAAGATATCAGTAATACACGGAATGTAAACTTGGCTACACAGGAACTGAATTACAGAACAGAACAGGGACTCAAATTTAGAAAACCAACTTATGCTTGCTTAAGGGTAAAGGTGAGTTGGGGTGCTGCATAAAACCAGAGATTGAAATGAGCACAGATAAAGTTCCTTAAGCCAAATATGGAATAGACAAGAGCTACTCCTTGCTCAACGAAATGGACTCAACAACGCATATTAAACGCCTAAGAATGTACCTGACTTGTAAGTATCTTAAAACCTATGGATTGCTATGTCTCCAAAAGAGAATCAAGCATGTGTACAGGGGCATAAACGCAGCAGTGATAGGATTGGAGAGGTTGGGTGAGCAAATGAAGACCCTTTGAACTCATATTGCATGGTACCCATTCCACGTGTTTCAACTACCTAGGTTTAAGGTATTCTTCCTTCATCTAAAACATGCATGTGGAACCTAGAGTATGATCAACCATGTGATCGGGAGACGTGTTCAAATATGTCTCAGTTTTCGTACCCTGGTACTCGGGTGCAACATTCCAGACGCTTTACTAACACTCTCCCGACTTGGAGAGTCAGTCCCTTTAACCTCCTGTTTGGCCCAGTTTGCAATTTCTGCGGAAGATGAACAGGAATAGCGAGAACCAATGGAGACTAGCTGGAGGTGTCTGGACGGGCAAATTTAACTCTCATTTCCTACCAGGAAGAGGAATTAACCAAAGGCTCAGCGTGCCATGCCAGAATCAGATTAGGGCCTGAAGCCATCCTGCGGTGTTGCGGCCAGGTCACAAGAAAGCGAGTTGAAGAAAGGAGCTCAGGGGCACTGTAATTCACAAACCTGCAGAGTTATAAATGACAGCTATCGTCCAAAAATATACTGAAGTAAGGCTGCCAAGAGGACTTGAAAGCGGGGCAGAATTGCAGGAAACCGATTTCAGGAGGTAGACTGGAATTGCATTGAAAGCATAGGAAAAGAGGCAGAACGTCCACAATGATGCACTTGGCCAAAAAGGGCGTATGCGTTTTTTCCTGAATATATTCAGGAAAAAACGCATACGCCCTTTTTGGCGAACCAAGCAAGCTTGCAAAGGAAATCTGCACTACAATGAAGTCTCACTTCCCCCCAGTCAAAAGGGCCATCTGAAAAAAGTGTAAAATCCAGAAAGGCAGGACAGGCCATGGAGAACTGGGAGCCTTGTTATGCTGATGGGCGGGATGTAAATTGCCAACAGACACTCGGGAGAAGTGTATGGTGTTTCCTGAAACATCTAAAAAACAAAGCAACAGAGCCTAGGGCACTGCCACTTATGGTCCTATAGCTTAGGGAAATTAAAATCAAAAAGACACAGCCACCCCAAAGTTTGGGACGCCTCTGTTTACAAGAACCTCGTTTACAGTACAAGTTCAACATCGCAGAAAGTGAAAAATGGATAAAGAAGTTGTGGTATTTACTTACAAAGCAATATCACTCAGCAATGAAATCTGTGTCATCAGGCCCTTAGCATCACAATGAGTGGATGCAGGTATGATGATTCTAACTGAAATAAGTCACACAGAAAATGAAACATCATAAGATATCACTAATACACGGAATGTAAACTTGGCTACACAGGAACTGAATTACAGAACAGAACAGGGTCTCAAATTTAGAAAACCAACTTATGCTTGCTTAAGGGGAAAGGTGAGTTGGGGTGCTGCATAAAACCAGAGATTGAAATGAGCACAGATAAAGTTCCTTAAGTCAAATATGGAATAGACAAGAGCTACTCCTTGCTCAACGAAATGGACTCAACACCGCATATTAAACGCCTAAGAATGTACCTGACTAGTAAGTATCTTAAAACCTATGGATTGCTATGTCTCCGAAAGAGAATCAAGCATGTGTACAGGGGCATAAACGCAGCAGTGATAGGATTGGAGAGGTTGGGTGAGCAAATGAAGACCCTTTGAAGTCATATTGCATGGTACCCATTCCACGGGTCTCAACTCTCCACGTTTAAGGTATTCTTCCTTCAGCTAAAACATGCATGTGGAACCCAAGTATGATCAACCATGTGAACGGGAGACGTGTTCAAATATGTCTCAGTTTTCCTCCCCTGGTACTCGGGTGCAACATTCCAGACGCTTTACTAACACTCTCCCCACTTGGAGAGTCAGCGCCTTTAACCTCCTGTTTGGCCCAGTTTGCAATTTCTGCGGAAGATGAACAGGAATAGCGAGAACCAATGAGAGGCTAGCTGGAGGTGTCTGGACGGGCAAATTTAACTCTCATTTCCCACCAGGAAGAGGAAATAACCAAAGGCTCAGCGTGCCGTACCGGAACCAGATTAGGGCCTGAAGCCATCCTGCGGTGTTGCGGCCAGCTCAAAAGAAAGCGAGTTGAAGAAAGGAGCTCAGGGGCACTGTAATTCACAAACCTGCAGAGTTATAAATGACAGCTATTGTCCAAAAATATACTGAAGTAAGGCTGCCAAGAGGACTTGAAAGCGGGGCAGAATTGCAGGAAACCGATTTCAGGAGGTAGACTGGAATTACATTGAAAGCATAGGAAAAGAGGCAGAACGTCCACAATGATGCACTTGGCCAAAAAGGGCGTATGCGTTTTTTCCTGAATATATTCAGGAAAAAACGCATACGTCCTTTTTGGCCAACCAAGCAAGCTTGCAAAGGAAATCTGCACTACAATGAAGTCTCACTTCCCCCCGGTCAAAAGGGCCATCTGAATAAAGTGTAAAATCCAGAAAGGCAGGACAGGCCATGGAGAACTGGGAGCCTTGTTATGCTGATGGGCGGGATGTAAATTGCCAACAACCACTCGGGAGAAGTGTATGGTGTTTCCTGAAACATCTAAAAAACAAAGCAACAGAACCTAGGGCACTTCCACTTATGGTCCTATAGCTTAGGGAAATTAAAATCAAAAAGACACAGCCACCCCAAAGTTTGGAATGGCTCTGTTTACAAGAACCTCGTTTACAGTACAAGTTCAACATCGCAGAAAGTGAAAAATGGATAAAGAAGTTGTGGTATTTACTTACAAAGCAATATCACTCAGCAATGAAATCTGTGTCATCAGGCCCTTAGCAGCACAATGAGTGGATTCAGGTATGATGATTCTAACTGAAGTAAGTCACACAGAAAAAGAAACATCATAAGATATCAGTAATACACGGAATGTAAACTTGGCTACACAGGAACTGAATTACAGAACAGAACAGGGACTCAAATTTAGAAAACCAACTTATGCTTGCTTAAGGGTAAAGGTGAGTTGGGGTGCTGCATAAAACCAGAGATTGAAATGAGCACAGATAAAGTTCCTTAAGCCAAATATGGAATAGACAAGAGCTACTCCTTGCTCAACGAAATGGACTCAACAACGCATATTAAACGCCTAAGAATGTACCTGACTTGTAAGTATCTTAAAACCTATGGATTGCTATGTCTCCAAAAGAGAATCAAGCATGTGTACAGGGGCATAAACGCAGCAGTGATAGGATTGGAGAGGTTGGGTGAGCAAATGAAGACCCTTTGAACTCATATTGCATGGTACCCATTCCACGTGTTTCAACTACCTAGGTTTAAGGTATTCTTCCTTCATCTAAAACATGCATGTGGAACCTAGAGTATGATCAACCATGTGATCGGGAGACGTGTTCAAATATGTCTCAGTTTTCGTACCCTGGTACTCGGGTGCAACATTCCAGACGCTTTACTAACACTCTCCCGACTTGGAGAGTCAGTCCCTTTAACCTCCTGTTTGGCCCAGTTTGCAATTTCTGCGGAAGATGAACAGGAATAGCGAGAACCAATGAGAGGCTAGCTGGAGGTGTCTGGACGGGCAAATTTAACTCTCATTTCCCAACAGGAAGAGGAAATAACCAAAGGCTTAGCGTGCCGTACCGGAACCAGATTAGGGCCTGAAGCCATCCTGCGGTGTTGCGGCCAGCTCAAAAGAAAGCGAGTTGAAGAAAGGAGCTCAGGGGCACTGTAATTCACAAACCTGCAGAGTTATAAATGACAGCTATTGTCCAAAAATATACTGAAGTAAGGCTGCCAAGAGGACTTGAAAGCGGGGCAGAATTGCAGGAAACCGATTTCAGGAGGTAGACTGGAATTACATTGAAAGCATAGGAAAAGAGGCAGAACGTCCACAATGATGCACTTGGCCAAAAAGGGCGTATGCGTTTTTTCCTGAATATATTCAGGAAAAAACGCATACGTCCTTTTTGGCCAACCAAGCAAGCTTGCAAAGGAAATCTGCACTACAATGAAGTCTCACTTCCCCCCGGTCAAAAGGGCCATCTGAAAAAAGTGTAAAATCCAGAAAGGCAGGACAGGCCATGGAGAACTGGGAGCCTTGTTATGCTGATGGGCGGGATGTAAATTGCCAACAGACACTCGGGAGAAGTGTATGGTGTTTCCTGAAACATCTAAAAAACAAAGCAACAGAACCTAGGGCACTTCCACTTATGGTCCTATAGCTTAGGGAAATTAAAATCAAAAAGACACAGCCACCCCAAAGTTTGGAACGGCTCTGTTTACAAGAACCTCGTTTACAGTACAAGTTCAACATCGCAGAAAGTGAAAAATGGAGAAAGAAGTTGTGGTATTTACTTACAAAGCAATATCACTCAGCAATGAAATCTGTGTCATCAGGCCCTTAGCAGCACAATGAGTGGATTCAGGTATGATGATTCTAACTGAAGTAAGTCACACAGAAAAAGAAACATCATAAGATATCAGTAATACACGGAATGTAAACTTGGCTACACAGGAACTGAATTACAGAACAGAACAGGGACTCAAATTTAGAAAACCAACTTATGCTTGCTTAAGGGTAAAGGTGAGTTGGGGTGCTGCATAAAACCAGAGATTGAAATGAGCACAGATAAAGTTCCTTAAGCCAAATATGGAATAGACAAGAGCTACTCCTTGCTCAACGAAATGGACTCAACACTGCATATTAAACGCCTAAGAATGTACCTGACTTGTAAGTATCTTAAAACCTATGGATTGCTATGTCTCCAAAAGAGAATCAAGCATGTGTACAGGGGCATAAACGCAGCAGTGATAGGATTGGAGAGGTTCGGTGAGCAAATGAAGACCCTTTGAAATCATATTGCATGGTACCCATTCCACGGGTTTCAACTCTCCAGGTTTAAGGTATTCTTCCTTCAGCTAAAACATGCATGTGGAACCTAGAGTATGATCAACCATGTGATCGGGAGACGTGTTCAAATATGTCTCAGTTTTCGTACCCTGGTACTCGGGTGCAACATTCCAGACGCTTTACTAACACTCTCCCGACTTGGAGAGTCAGTCCCTTTAACTTCCTGTTTGGCCCAGTTTGCAATTTCTGCGGAAGATGAACAGGAATAGCGAGAACCAATGGAGACTAGCTGGAGGTGTCTGGACGGGCAAATTTAACTCTGATTTCCTAACAGGAAGAGGAATTAACCAAAGGCTCAGCGTGCCATGCCAGAATCAGATTAGGGCCTGAAGCCATCCTGTGGTGTTGCGGCCAGCTCAAAAGAAAGCGAGTTGAAGAAAGGAGCTCAGGGGCACTGTAATTCACAAACCTGCAGAGTTATAAATGACAGCTATCGTCCAAAAATAGACTGAAGTAAGGCTGCCAAGAGGACTTGAAAGCGGGGCAGAATTGCAGGAAACCGATTTCAGGAGGTAGACTGGAATTGCATTGAAAGCATAGGAAAAGAGGCAGAACGTCCACAATGATGCACTTGGCCAAAAAGGGCGTATGCGTTTTTTCCTGAATATATTCAGGAAAAAACGCATACGCCCTTTTTGGCCAACCAAGCAAGCTTGCAAAGGAAATCTGCACTACAATGAAGTCTCACTTCCCCCCGGTCAAAAGGGCCATCTGAAAAAAGTGTAAAATCCAGAAAGGCAGGACAGGCCATGGAGAACTGGGAGCCTTGTTATGCTGATGGGCGGGATGTAAATTGCCAACAACCACTCGGGAGAAGTGTATGGTGTTTCCTGAAACATCTAAAAAACAAAGCAACAGAACCTAGGGCACTTCCACTTATGGTCCTATAGCTTAGGGAAATTAAAATCAAAAAGACACAGCCACCCCAAAGTTTGGAACGGCTCTGTTTACAAGAACCTCGTTTACACTACAAGTTCAACATCACAGAAAGTGAAAAATGGATAAAGAAGTTGTGGTATTTACTTACAAAGCAATATCACTCAGCAATGAAATCTGTGTCATCAGGCCCTTAGCAGCACAATGAGGGGATTCAGGTATGATGATTCTAACTGAAATAAGTCACACAGAAAAAGAAACATCATAAGATATCAGTAATACACGGAATGTAAACTTGGCTACACAGGAACTGAATTACAGAACAGAACAGGGTCTCAAATTTAGAAAACCAACTTATTCTTGCTTAAGGGTAAAGGTGAGTTGGGGTGCTGCATAAAACCAGAGATTGAAATGAGCACAGATAAAGTTCCTTAAGCCAAATATGGAATAGACAAGAGCTACTCCTTGCTCAACGAAATGGACTCAACAACGCATATTAAACGCCTAAGAATGTACCTGACTTGTAAGTATCTTAAAACCTATGGATTGCTATGTCTCCAAAAGAGAATCAAGCATGTGTACAGGGGCATAAACGCAGCAGTGATAGGATTGGAGAGGTTGGGTGAGCAAATGAAGACCCTTTGAACTCATATTGCATGGTACCCATTCCACGTGTTTCAACTACCTAGGTTTAAGGTATTCTTCCTTCATCTAAAACATGCATGTGGAACCTAGAGTATGATCAACCATGTGATCGGGAGACGTGTTCAAATATGTCTCAGTTTTCGTACCCTGGTACTCGGGTGCAACATTCCAGACGCTTTACTAACACTCTCCCGACTTGGAGAGTCAGTCCCTTTAACCTCCTGTTTGGCCCAGTTTGCAATTTCTGCGGAAGATGAACAGGAATAGCGAGAACCAATGGAGACTAGCTGGAGGTGTCTGGACGGGCAAATTTAACTCTCATTTCCTACCAGGAAGAGGAATTAACCAAAGGCTCAGCGTGCCATGCCAGAATCAGATTAGGGCCTGAAGCCATCCTGCGGTGTTGCGGCCAGGTCACAAGAAAGCGAGTTGAAGAAAGGAGCTCAGGGGCACTGTAATTCACAAACCTGCAGAGTTATAAATGACAGCTATCGTCCAAAAATATACTGAAGTAAGGCTGCCAAGAGGACTTGAAAGCGGGGCAGAATTGCAGGAAACCGATTTCAGGAGGTAGACTGGAATTGCATTGAAAGCATAGGAAAAGAGGCAGAACGTCCACAATGATGCACTTGGCCAAAAAGGGCGTATGCGTTTTTTCCTGAATATATTCAGGAAAAAACGCATACGCCCTTTTTGGCGAACCAAGCAAGCTTGCAAAGGAAATCTGCACTACAATGAAGTCTCACTTCCCCCCAGTCAAAAGGGCCATCTGAAAAAAGTGTAAAATCCAGAAAGGCAGGACAGGCCATGGAGAACTGGGAGCCTTGTTATGCTGATGGGCGGGATGTAAATTGCCAACAGACACTCGGGAGAAGTGTATGGTGTTTCCTGAAACATCTAAAAAACAAAGCAACAGAACCTAGGGCACTGCCACTTATGGTCCTATAGCTTAGGGAAATTAAAATCAAAAAGACACAGCCACCCCAAAGTTTGGGACGCCTCTGTTTACAAGAACCTCGTTTACAGTACAAGTTCAACATCGCAGAAAGTGAAAAATGGATAAAGAAGTTGTGGTATTTACTTACAAAGCAATATCACTCAGCAATGAAATCTGTGTCATCAGGCCCTTAGCATCACAATGAGTGGATGCAGGTATGATGATTCTAACTGAAATAAGTCACACAGAAAATGAAACATCATAAGATATCACTAATACACGGAATGTAAACTTGGCTACACAGGAACTGAATTACAGAACAGAACAGGGTCTCAAATTTAGAAAACCAACTTATGCTTGCTTAAGGGTAAAGGTGAGTTGGGGTGCTGCATAAAACCAGAGATTGAAATGAGCACAGATAAAGTTCCTTAAGTCAAATATGGAATAGACAAGAGCTACTCCTTGCTCAACGAAATGGACTCAACACCGCATATTAAACGCCTAAGAATGTACCTGACTAGTAAGTATCTTAAAACCTATGGATTGCTATGTCTCCGAAAGAGAATCAAGCATGTGTACAGGGGCATAAACGCAGCAGTGATAGGATTGGAGAGGTTGGGTGAGCAAATGAAGACCCTTTGAAGTCATATTGCATGGTACCCATTCCACGGGTCTCAACTCTCCACGTTTAAGGTATTCTTCCTTCAGCTAAATCATGCATGTGGAACCCAAGTATGATCAACCATGTGAACGGGAGACGTGTTCAAATATGTCTCAGTTTTCCTCCCCTGGTACTCGGGTGCAACATTCCAGACGCTTTACTAACACTCTCCCCACTTGGAGAGTCAGCGCCTTTAACCTCCTGTTTGGCCCAGTTTGCAATTTCTGCGGAAGATGAACAGGAATAGCGAGAACCAATGAGAGGCTAGCTGGAGGTGTCTGGACGGGCAAATTTAACTCTCATTTCCCACCAGGAAGAGGAAATAACCAAAGGCTCAGCGTGCCGTACCGGAACCAGATTAGGGCCTGAAGCCATCCTGCGGTGTTGCGGCCAGCTCAAAAGAAAGCGAGTTGAAGAAAGGAGCTCAGGGGCACTGTAATTCACAAACCTGCAGAGTTATAAATGACAGCTATTGTCCAAAAATATACTGAAGTAAGGCTGCCAAGAGGACTTGAAAGCGGGGCAGAATTGCAGGAAACCGATTTCAGGAGGTAGACTGGAATTACATTGAAAGCATAGGAAAAGAGGCAGAACGTCCACAATGATGCACTTGGCCAAAAAGGGCGTATGCGTTTTTTCCTGAATATATTCAGGAAAAAACGCATACGTCCTTTTTGGCCAACCAAGCAAGCTTGCAAAGGAAATCTGCACTACAATGAAGTCTCACTTCCCCCCGGTCAAAAGGGCCATCTGAATAAAGTGTAAAATCCAGAAAGGCAGGACAGGCCATGGAGAACTGGGAGCCTTGTTATGCTGATGGGCGGGATGTAAATTGCCAACAACCACTCGGGAGAAGTGTATGGTGTTTCCTGAAACATCTAAAAAACAAAGCAACAGAACCTAGGGCACTTCCACTTATGGTCCTATAGCTTAGGGAAATTAAAATCAAAAAGACACAGCCACCCCAAAGTTTGGAATGGCTCTGTTTACAAGAACCTCGTTTACAGTACAAGTTCAACATCACAGAAAGTGAAAAATGGATAAAGAAGTTGTGGTATTTACTTACAAAGCAATATCACTCAGCAATGAAATCTGTGTCATCAGGCCCTTAGCAGCACAATGAGTGGATTCAGGTATGATGATTCTAACTGAAGTAAGTCACACAGAAAAAGAAACATCATAAGATATCAGTAATACACGGAATGTAAACTTGGCTACACAGGAACTGAATTACAGAACAGAACAGGGACTCAAATTTAGAAAACCAACTTATGCTTGCTTAAGGGTAAAGGTGAGTTGGGGTGCTGCATAAAACCAGAGATTGAAATGAGCACAGATAAAGTTCCTTAAGCCAAATATGGAATAGACAAGAGCTACTCCTTGCTCAACGAAATGGACTCAACAACGCATATTAAACGCCTAAGAATGTACCTGACTTGTAAGTATCTTAAAACCTATGGATTGCTATGTCTCCAAAAGAGAATCAAGCATGTGTACAGGGGCATAAACGCAGCAGTGATAGGATTGGAGAGGTTGGGTGAGCAAATGAAGACCCTTTGAACTCATATTGCATGGTACCCATTCCACGTGTTTCAACTACCTAGGTTTAAGGTATTCTTCCTTCATCTAAAACATGCATGTGGAACCTAGAGTATGATCAACCATGTGATCGGGAGACGTGTTCAAATATGTCTCAGTTTTCGTACCCTGGTACTCGGGTGCAACATTCCAGACGCTTTACTAACACTCTCCCGACTTGGAGAGTCAGTCCCTTTAACCTCCTGTTTGGCCCAGTTTGCAATTTCTGCGGAAGATGAACAGGAATAGCGAGAACCAATGAGAGGCTAGCTGGAGGTGTCTGGACGGGCAAATTTAACTCTCATTTCCCAACAGGAAGAGGAAATAACCAAAGGCTTAGCGTGCCGTACCGGAACCAGATTAGGGCCTGAAGCCATCCTGCGGTGTTGCGGCCAGCTCAAAAGAAAGCGAGTTGAAGAAAGGAGCTCAGGGGCACTGTAATTCACAAACCTGCAGAGTTATAAATGACAGCTATTGTCCAAAAATATACTGAAGTAAGGCTGCCAAGAGGACTTGAAAGCGGGGCAGAATTGCAGGAAACCGATTTCAGGAGGTAGACTGGAATTACATTGAAAGCATAGGAAAAGAGGCAGAACGTCCACAATGATGCACTTGGCCAAAAAGGGCGTATGCGTTTTTTCCTGAATATATTCAGGAAAAAACGCATACGTCCTTTTTGGCCAACCAAGCAAGCTTGCAAAGGAAATCTGCACTACAATGAAGTCTCACTTCCCCCCGGTCAAAAGGGCCATCTGAAAAAAGTGTAAAATCCAGAAAGGCAGGACAGGCCATGGAGAACTGGGAGCATTGTTATGCTGATGGGCGGGATGTAAATTGCCAACAGACACTCGGGAGAAGTGTATGGTGTTTCCTGAAACATCTAAAAAACAAAGCAACAGAACCTAGGGCACTTCCACTTATGGTCCTATAGCTTAGGGAAATTAAAATCAAAAAGACACAGCCACCCCAAAGTTTGGAACGGCTCTGTTTACAAGAACCTCGTTTACAGTACAAGTTCAACATCGCAGAAAGTGAAAAATGGAGAAAGAAGTTGTGGTATTTACTTACAAAGCAATATCACTCAGCAATGAAATCTGTGTCATCAGGCCCTTAGCAGCACAATGAGTGGATTCAGGTATGATGATTCTAACTGAAGTAAGTCACACAGAAAAAGAAACATCATAAGATATCAGTAATACACGGAATGTAAACTTGGCTACACAGGAACTGAATTACAGAACAGAACAGGGACTCAAATTTAGAAAACCAACTTATGCTTGCTTAAGGGTAAAGGTGAGTTGGGGTGCTGCATAAAACCAGAGATTGAAATGAGCACAGATAAAGTTCCTTAAGCCAAATATGGAATAGACAAGAGCTACTCCTTGCTCAACGAAATGGACTCAACACTGCATATTAAACGCCTAAGAATGTACCTGACTTGTAAGTATCTTAAAACCTATGGATTGCTATGTCTCCAAAAGAGAATCAAGCATGTGTACAGGGGCATAAACGCAGCAGTGATAGGATTGGAGAGGTTCGGTGAGCAAATGAAGACCCTTTGAAATCATATTGCATGGTACCCATTCCACGGGTTTCAACTCTCCAGGTTTAAGGTATTCTTCCTTCAGCTAAAACATGCATGTGGAACCTAGAGTATGATCAACCATGTGATCGGGAGACGTGTTCAAATATGTCTCAGTTTTCGTACCCTGGTACTCGGGTGCAACATTCCAGACGCTTTACTAACACTCTCCCGACTTGGAGAGTCAGTCCCTTTAACTTCCTGTTTGGCCCAGTTTGCAATTTCTGCGGAAGATGAACAGGAATAGCGAGAACCAATGGAGACTAGCTGGAGGTGTCTGGACGGGCAAATTTAACTCTGATTTCCTAACAGGAAGAGGAATTAACCAAAGGCTCAGCGTGCCATGCCAGAATCAGATTAGGGCCTGAAGCCATCCTGTGGTGTTGCGGCCAGCTCAAAAGAAAGCGAGTTGAAGAAAGGAGCTCAGGGGCACTGTAATTCACAAACCTGCAGAGTTATAAATGACAGCTATCGTCCAAAAATAGACTGAAGTAAGGCTGCCAAGAGGACTTGAAAGCGGGGCAGAATTGCAGGAAACCGATTTCAGGAGGTAGACTGGAATTGCATTGAAAGCATAGGAAAAGAGGCAGAACGTCCACAATGATGCACTTGGCCAAAAAGGGCGTATGCGTTTTTTCCTGAATATATTCAGGAAAAAACGCATACGCCCTTTTTGGCCAACCAAGCAAGCTTGCAAAGGAAATCTGCACTACAATGAAGTCTCACTTCCCCCCGGTCAAAAGGGCCATCTGAAAAAAGTGTAAAATCCAGAAAGGCAGGACAGGCCATGGAGAACTGGGAGCCTTGTTATGCTGATGGGCGGGATGTAAATTGCCAACAACCACTCGGGAGAAGTGTATGGTGTTTCCTGAAACATCTAAAAAACAAAGCAACAGAACCTAGGGCACTTCCACTTATGGTCCTATAGCTTAGGGAAATTAAAATCAAAAAGACACAGCCACCCCAAAGTTTGGAACGGCTCTGTTTACAAGAACCTCGTTTACACTACAAGTTCAACATCACAGAAAGTGAAAAATGGATAAAGAAGTTGTGGTATTTACTTACAAAGCAATATCACTCAGCAATGAAATCTGTGTCATCAGGCCCTTAGCAGCACAATGAGGGGATTCAGGTATGATGATTCTAACTGAAATAAGTCACACAGAAAAAGAAACATCATAAGATATCAGTAATACACGGAATGTAAACTTGGCTACACAGGAACTGAATTACAGAACAGAACAGGGTCTCAAATTTAGAAAACCAACTTATTCTTGCTTAAGGGTAAAGGTGAGTTGGGGTGCTGCATAAAACCAGAGATTGAAATGAGCACAGATAAAGTTCCTTAAGCCAAATATGGAATAGACAAGAGCTACTCCTTGCTCAACGAAATGGACTCAACACCCCATATTAAACGCCTAAGAATGTACCTGACTAGTAAGTATCTTAAAACCTATGGATTGCTATGTCTCCGAAAGAGAATCAAGCATGTGTACAGGGGCATAAACGCAGCAGTGCTAGGATTGGAGAGGTTCGGTGAGCAAATGAAGACCCTTTGAAGTCATATTGCATGGTACCCATTCCACAGGTTTCAACTACCCAGGTTTAAGGTATTCTTCCTTCAGCTAAAACATGCATGTGGAACCTAGAGTATGATCAACCATGTGATCGGAAGACGTGTTCAAATATGTCTCAGTTTTCCTCCCCTGGTACTCGGGTGCAACATTCCAGACGCTTTACTAACACTCTCCCCACTTGGAGAGTCACTCCCTTTAACCTCCTGTTTGGCCCAGTTTGCAATTTCTGCGGAAGATGAACAGGAATAGCGAGAACCAATGAGAGGCTAGCTGGAGGTGTCTGGACGGGCAAATTTAACTCTCATTTCCCAACAGGAAGAGGAAATAACCAAAGGCTCAGCGTGCCGTACCGGAACCAGATTAGGACCTGAAGCCATCCTGCGGTGTTGCGGCCAGCTCAAAAGAAAGCGAGTTAAAGAAAGGAGCTCAGGGGCACTGTAATTCACAAACCTGCAGAGTTATAAATGACAGCTATCGTCCAAAAATATACTGAAGTAAGGCTACCAAGAGGACGTGAAAGCGGGGCAGAATTGCAGGAAACCGATTTCAGGAGGTAGACTGGAATTGCATTGAAAGCATAGGAAAAGAGGCAGAACGTCCACAATGATGCACTTGGCCAAAAAGGGCGTATGCGTTTTTTCCTGAATATATTCAGGAAAAAACGCATACGCCCTTTTTGGCCAACCAAGCAAGCTTGCAAAGGAAATCTGCACTACAATGAAGTCTCACTTCCCCCCGGTCAAAAGGGCCATCTGAAAAAAGTGTAAAATCCAGAAAGGCAGAACAGGCCATGGAGAACTGGGAGCCTTGTTATGCTGATGGGCGGGATGTAAATTGCCAACAGACACTCGGGAGAAGTGTATGGTGTTTCCTGAAACATCTAAAAAACAAAGCAACAGAGCCTAGGGCACTGCCACTTATGGTCCTATAGCTTAGGGAAATTAAAATCAAAAAGACACAGCCACCCCAAAGTTTCGGACGCCTCTGTTTACAAGAACCTCGTTTACAGTACAAGTTCAACATCGCAGAAAGTGAGAAATGGATAAAGAAGTTGTGGTATTTACTTACAAAGCAATATCACTCAGCAATGAAATCTATGTCATCAGGCCCTTAGCATCACAATGAGTGGATTCAGGTATGATGATTCTAACTGAAATAAGTCACACAGAAAAAGAAACATCATAAGATATCAGTAATACACGGAATGTAAACTTGGCTACACAGGAACTGAATTACAGAACAGAACAGGGTCTCAAATTTAGAAAACCAACTTATGCTTGCTTAAGGGTAAAGGTGAGTTGGGGTGCTGCATAAAACCAGAGATTGAAATGAGCACAGATAAAGTTCCTTAAGTCAAATATGGAATAGACAAGAGCTACTCCTTGCTCAACGAAATGGACTCAACACCGCATATTAAACGCCTAAGAATGTACCTGACTAGTAAGTATCGTAAAACCTATGGATTGCTATGTCTCCAAAAGAGAATCAAGCATGTGTACAGGGGCATAAACGCAGCAGTGCTAGGATTGGAGAGGTTCGGTGAGCAAATGAAGACCCTTTGAAGTCATATTGCATGGTACCCATTCCATAGGTTTCAACTACCCAGGTTTAAGGTATTCTTCCTTCAGCTAAAACATGCATGTGGAACCTAGAGTATGATCAACCATGTGATCGGGAGACGTGTTCAAATATGTCTCAGTTTTCCTACCCTGGTACTCGGGTGCAACATTCCAGACGCTTTACTAACACTCTCCCCACTTGGAGAGTCAGTCCCTTTAACCTCCTGTTTGGCCCACTTTGCAATTTCTGCGGAAGATGAACAGGAATAGCGAGAACCAATGAGAGGCTAGCTGGAGGTGTCTGGACGGGCAAATTTAACTCTCATTTCCCACCAGGAAGAGGAATTAACCAAAGGCTCAGCATGCCGGGCCGGAACCAGATCAGGGCCTGAAGCCATCCTGCGGTGTTGCGGCCAGCTCACAAGAAAGCGAGTTGAAGAAAGGAGCTCAGGGGCACTGTAATTCACAAACC
This sequence comes from Stenella coeruleoalba, assembly GCF_951394435.1. NCBI lineage: Eukaryota > Metazoa > Chordata > Mammalia > Artiodactyla > Delphinidae > Stenella > Stenella coeruleoalba. Next base: position 897,819 of record NW_027646214.1, read on the forward strand.
TGCAGAGTTATAAATGACAGCTATCGTCCAAAAATAGACTGAAGAAAGGCTGCCAAGAGGACTTGAAAGCGGGGCAGAATTGCAGGAAACCGATTTCAGGAGGTAGACTGGAATTGCATTGAAAGCATAGGAAAAGAGGCAGAACGTCCACAATGATGCACTTGGCCAAAAAGCGCGTATGCGTTTTTTCCTGAATATAATCAGGAAAAAACGCATACGCCCTTTTTGGCCAAACAAGCAAGCTTGCAAAGGAAATCTGCACTACAATGAAGTCTCACTTCCCCCCGGTCAAAAGGGCCATCTGAAAAAAGTGTAAAATCCAGAAAGGCAGGACAGGCCATGGAGAACTGGGAGCCTTGTTATGCTGATGGGCGGGATGTAAATTGCCAACAGACACTCGGGAGAAGTGTATGGTGTTTCCTGAAACATCTAAAAAACAAAGCAACAGAGCCTAGGGCACTGCCACTTATGGTCCTATAGCTTAGGGAAATTAAAATCAAAAAGACACAGCCACCCCAAAGTTTGGGACAGCTCTGTTTACAACAACCTCGTTTACAGTACAAGTTCAACATCGCAGAAAGTGAAAAATGGATAAAGAAGTTGTGGTATTTACTTACAAAGCAATATCACTCAGCAATGAAATCTATGTCATCAGGCCCTTAGCATCACAATGAGTGGATTCAGGTATGATGATTCTAACTGAAATAAGTCACACAGAAAAAGAAACATCATAAGATATCAGTAATACACGGAATGTAAACTTGGCTACACAGGAACTGAATTACAGAACAGAACAAGGTCTCAAATTTAGAAAACCAACTTATGCTTGCTTAAGGGTAAAGGTGAGTTGGGGTGCTGCATAAAACCAGAGATTGAAATGAGCACAGATAAAGTTCCTTAAGTCAAATATGGAATAGACAAGAGCTACTCCTTGCTCAACGAAATGGACTCAACACCGCATATTAAACGCCTAAGAATGTACCTGACTAGTAAGTATCGTAAAACCTATGGATTGCTATGTCTCCGAAAGAGAATCAAGCATGTGTACAGGGGCATAAACGCAGCAGTGATAGGATTGGAGAGGTTCGGTGAGCAAATGAAGACCCGTTGAAGTCATATTGCATGGTACCCATTTCACGGGTCTCAACTCTCCAGGTTTAAGGTATTCTTCCTTCAGCTAAAACATGCATGTGGAACCCAAGTATGATCAACCATGTGAACGGGAGACGTGTTCAAATATGTCTCAGTTTTCCTCCCCTGGTACTCGGGTGCAACATTCCAGACGCTTTACTAACACTCTCCCCACTTGGAGAGTCAGCGCCTTTAACCTCCTGTTTGGCCCAGTTTGCAATTTCTGCGGAAGATGAACAGGAATAGCGAGAACCAATGAGAGGCTAGCTGGAGGTGTCTGGACGGGCAAATTTAACTCTCATTTCCCACCAGGAAGAGGAAATAACCAAAGGTTTAGCGTGCCGTACCGGAACCAGATTAGGGCCTGAAGCCATCCTGCGGTGTTGCGGCCAGCTCTAAAGAAACCGAGTTGAAGAAAGGAGCGCAGGGGCCCTGTAATTCACAAACCTGCAGAGTTATAAATGACAGCTATCGTCCAAAAATAGACTGAAGTAAGGCTGCCAAGAGGACTTGAAAGCGGGGCAGAATTGCAGCAAACCGATTTCAGGAGGTAGACTGGAATTGCATTGAAAGCATAGGAAAAGAGGCAGAACGTCCACAATGATGCACTTGGCCAAAAAGGGCGTATGCGTTTTTTCCTGAATATATTCAGCAAAAAACGCATACGTCCTTTCTGGCCAACCAAGCAAGCTTGCAAAGGAAATCTGCACTACAATGAAGTCTCACTTCCCCCCGGTCAAAAGGGCCATCTGAAAAAAGTGTAAAATCCAGAAAGGCAGGACAGGCCATGGAGAACTGGGAGCCTTGTTATGCTGATGGGCGGGATGTAAATTGCCAACAGACACTCGGGAGAAGTGTATGGTGTTTCCTGAAACATCTAAAAAACAAAGCAACAGAGCCTAGGGCACTGCCACTTATGGTCCTATAGCTTAGGGAAATTAAAATCAAAAAGACACAGCCACCCCAAAGTTTGGGACGCCTCTGTTTACAACAACCTCGTTTACAGTACAAGTTCAACATCGCAGAAAGTGAAAAATGGATAAAGAAGTTGTGGTATTTACTTACAAAGCAATATCACTCAGCAATGAAATCTATGTCATCAGGCCCTTAGCATCACAATGAGTGGATTCAGGTATGATGATTCTAACTGAAATAAGTCACACAGAAAAAGAAACATCATAAGATATCAGTAATACACGGAATGTAAACTTGGCTACACAGGAACTGAATTACAGAACAGAACAGGGTCTCAAATTTAGAAAACCAACTTATGCTTGCTTAAGGGTAAAGGTGAGTTGGGGTGCTGCATAAAACCAGAGATTGAAATAAGCACAGATAAAGTTCCTTAAGTCAAATATGGAATAGACAAGAGCTACTCCTTGCTCAACGAAATGGACTCAACACCGCATATTAAACGCCTAAGAATGTACCTGACTAGTAAGTATCGTAAAACCTATGGATTGCTATGTCTCCGAAAGAGAATCAAGCATGTGTACAGGGGCATAAACGCAGCAGTGATAGGATTGGAGAGGTTCGGTGAGCAAATGAAGACCCTTTGAAGTCATATTGCATGGTACCCATTTCACGGGTCTCAACTCTCCAGGTTTAAGGTATTCTTCCTTCAGCTAAAACATGCATGTGGAACCCAAGTATGATCAACCATGTGAACGGGAGACGTGTTCAAATATGTCTCAGTTTTCCTCCCCTGGTACTCGGGTGCAACATTCCAGACGCTTTACTAACACTCTCCCCACTTGGAGAGTCAGCGCCTTTAACCTCCTGTTTGGCCCACTTTGCAATTTCTGCGGAAGATGAACAGGAATAGCGAGAACCAATGAGAGGCTAGCTGGAGGTGTCTGGACGGGCAAATTTAACTCTCATTTCCCACCAGGAAGAGGAAATAACCAAAGGCTCAGCGTGCCGTACCGGAACCAGATTAGGGCCTGAAGCCATCCTGCGGTGTTGCGGCCAGCTCTAAAGAAACCGAGTTGAAGAAAGGAGCGCAGGGGCCCTGTAATTCACAAACCTGCAGAGTTATAAATGACAGCTATCGTCCAAAAATAGACTGAAGTAAGGCTGCCAAGAGGACTTGAAAGCGGGGCAGAATTGCAGCAAACCGATTTCAGGAGGTAGACTGGAATTGCATTGAAAGCATAGGAAAAGAGGCAGAACGTCCACAATGATGCACTTGGCCAAAAAGGGCGTATGCGTTTTTTCCTGAATATATTCAGGAAAAAACGCATACGCACTTTTTGGCCAACCAAGCAAGCTTGCAAAGGAAATCTGCACTACAATGAAGTCTCACTTCCCCCCGGTCAAAAGGGCCATCTGAAAAAAGTGTAAAATCCAGAAAGGCAGGACAGGCCATGGAGAACTGGGAGCCTTGTTATGCTGATGGGCGGGATGTAAATTGCCAACAACCACTCGAGAGAAGTGTATGGTGTTTCCTGAAACATCTAAAAAACAAAGCAACAGAACCTAGGGCACTTCCACTTATGGTCCTATAGCTTAGGGAAATTAAAATCAAAAAGACACAGCCACCCCAAAGTTTGGAACGGCTCTGTTTACAAGAACCTCGTTTACAGTACAAGTTCAACATCGCAGAAAGTGAAAAATGGATAAAGAACTTGTGGTACTTACGTACAATGCAGTATCACTCAGCAATGAAATCTATGTCATCAGGCCCATAGCAGCATAATGAGTAGATTCAGGTATGATGATTCTAACTGAAATAAGTCACACAGAAAAAGAAACATCATAAGATATCACTAATACACGGAATGTAAACTTGGCTACACAGGAACTGAATTCCAAAACAGAACAGGTTCTCAAATTTAGAAAACCAACTTATGCTTGCTTAAGGGGAAAGGTGAGTTGGGGTGCTGCATAAAACCAGAGATTGAAATGAGCACAGATAAAGTTCCTTAAGCCAAATATGGAATAGACAAGAGCTACTCCTTGCTCAACGAAATGGACTCAACACCGCATATTAAACGCCTAAGAATGTACCTGACTAGTAAGTATCTTAAAACCTATGGATTGCTATGTCTCCGAAAGAGAATCAAGCATGTGTACAGGGGCATAAACGCAGCAGTGATAGGATTGGAGAGGTTCGGTGAGCAAATGAAGACCCTTTGAAGTCATATTGCATGGTACCCATTCCACGGGTTTCAACTACCCAGTTTTTAGGTATTCTTCCTTCAGCTAAAACATGCATGTGGAACCCAGAGTATGATCAACCATGTGATCGGGAGACGTGTTCAAATATGTCTCAGTTTTCCTCCCCTGGTACTCGGGTGCAACATTCCAGACACTTTACTAACACTCTCCCCACTTGGAGAGTCAGCGCCTTTAACCTCCTGTTTGGCCCAGTTTGCAATTTCGGCGGAAGATGAACAGGAATAGCGAGAACCAATGAGAGGCTAGCTGGAGGTGTCTGGACGGGCAAATTTAACTCTCATTTCCCACCAGGAAGAGGAATTAACCAAAGGCTCAGCATGCCGGGCCGGAACCAGATTAGGGCCTGAAGCCATCCTGCGGTGTTGCGGCCAGGTCACAAGAAAGCGAGTTGAAGAAAGGAGCTCAGGGGCACTGTAATTCACAAACCTGCAGAGTTATAAATGACAGCTATCGTCCAAAAATAGACTGAAGTAAGGCTGCCAAGAGGACTTGAAAGCGGGGCAGAATTGCAGGAAACCGATTTCAGGAGGTAGACTGGAAGTGCATTGAAAGCATAGGAAAAGAGGCAGAACGTCCACAATGATGCACTTGGCCAAAAAGGGCGTATACGGTTTTTCCTGAATATATTCAGGAAAAAACGCATACGCCCTTTTTGGCCAACCAAGCAAGCTTGCAAAGGAAATCTGCACTACAATGAAGTCTCACTTCCCCCCGGTCAAAAGGGCCATCTGAAAAAAGTGTAAAATCCAGAAAGGCAGGACAGGCCATGGAGAACTGGGAGCCTTGTTATGCTGATGGGCGGGATGTAAATTGCCAACAGACACTCGGGAGAAGTGTATGGTGTTTCCTGAAACATCTAAAAAACAAAGCAACAGAGCCTAGGGCACTGCCACTTATGGTCCTATAGCTTAGGGAAATTAAAATCAAAAAGACACAGCCACCCCAAAGTTTGGAACGGCTCTGTTTACAAGAACCTCGTTTACAGTACAAGTTCAACATCGCAGAAAGTGAAAAATGGATAAAGAAGTTGTGGTATTTACTTACAAAGCAATATCACTCAGCAATGAAATCTATGTCATCAGGCCCTTAGCATCACAATGAGTGGATTCAGGTATGATGATTCTAACTGAAATAAGTCACACAGAAAAAGAAACATCATAAGATATCAGTAATACACGGAATGTAAACTTGGCTACACAGGAACTGAATTACAGAACAGAACAGGGTCTCAAATTTAGAAAACCAACTTATGCTTGCTTAAGGGTAAAGGTGAGTTGGGGTGCTGCATAAAACCAGAGATTGAAATGAACACAGATAAAGTTCCTTAAGTCAAATATGGAATAGACAAGAGCTACTCCTTGCTCAACGAAATGGACTCAACACCGCATATTAAACGCCTAAGAATGTACTTGACTAGTAAGTATCTTAAAACCTATGGATTGCTATGTCTCCGAAAGAGAATCAAGCATGTGTACAGGGGCATAAACGCAGCAGTGATAGGATTGGAGAGGTTCGTTGAGCAAATGAAGACCCTTTGAAGTCATATTGCATGGTACCCATTCCACGGGTCTCAACTCTCCAGGTTTAAGGTATTCTTCCTTCAGCTAAAACATGCATGTGGAACCCAAGTATGATCAACCATGTGAACGGGAGACGTGTTCAAATATGTCTCAGTTTTCCTCCCCTGGTACTCGGGTGCAACATTCCAGACGCTTTACTGACACTCTCCCCACTTGGAGAGTCAGCGCCTTTACCTCCTGTTTGGCCCAGTTTGCAATTTCTGCGGAAGATGAACAGGAATAGCGAGAACCAATGAGAGGCTAGCTGGAGGTGTCTGGACGGGCAAATTTAACTCTCATTTCCCAACAGGAAGAGGAAATAACCAAAGGCTCAGCGTGCCGTACCGGAACCAGATTAGGACCTGAAGCCATCCTGCGGTGTTGCGGCCAGCTCAAAAGAAAGCGAGTTAAAGAAAGGAGCTCAGGGGCACTGTAATTCACAAACCTGCAGAGTTATAAATGACAGCTATCGTCCAAAAATATACTGAAGTAAGGCTGCCAAGAGGACTTGAAAGCGGGGCAGAATTGCAGGAAACCGATTTCAGGAGGTAGACTGGAATTGCATTGAAAGCATAGGAAAAGAGGCAGAACGTCCACAATGATGCACTTGGCCAAAAAGGGCGTATGCGTTTTTTCCTGAATATATTCAGCAAAAAACGCATACGTCCTTTTTGGCCAACCAAGCAAGCTTGCAAAGGAAATCTGCACTACAATGAAGTCTCACTTCCCCCCGGTCAAAAGGGCCATCTGAAAAAAGTGTAAAATCCAGAAAGGCAGAACAGGCCATGGAGAACTGGGAGCCTTGTTATGCTGATGGGCGGGATGTAAATTGCCAACAGACACTCGGGAGAAGTGTATGGTGTTTCCTGAAACATCTAAAAAACAAAGCAACAGAGCCTAGGGCACTGCCACTTATGGTCCTATAGCTTAGGGAAATTAAAATCAAAAAGACACAGCCACCCCAAAGTTTGGGACGCCTCTGTTTACAAGAACCTCGTTTACAGTACAAGTTCAACATCGCAGAAAGTGAGAAATGGATAAAGAAGTTGTGGTATTTACTTACAAAGCAATATCACTCAGCAATGAAATCTATGTCATCAGGCCCTTAGCATAACAATGAGTGGATTCAGGTATGATGATTCTAACTGAAATAAGTCACACAGAAAAAGAAACATCATAAGATATCAGTAATACACGGAATGTAAACTTGGCTACACAGGAACTGAATTACAGAACAGAACAGGGTCTCAAATTTAGAAAACCAACTTATGCTTGCTTAAGGGTAAAGGTGAGTTGGGGTGCTGCATAAAACCAGAGATTGAAATGAGCACAGATAAAGTTCCTTAAGTCAAATATGGAATAGACAAGAGCTACTCCTTGCTCAACGAAATGGACTCAACACCGCATATTAAACGCCTAAAATGTACCTGACTAGTAAGTATCGTAAAACCTATGGATTGCTATGTCTCCAAAAGAGAATCAAGCATGTGTACAGGGGCATAAACGCAGCAGTGCTAGGATTGGAGAGGTTCGGGGAGCAAATGAAGACCCTTTGAAGTCATATTGCATGGTACCCATTCCATAGGTTTCAACTACCCAGGTTTAAGGTATTCTTCCTTCAGCTAAAACATGCATGTGGAACCTAGAGTATGATCAACCATGTGATCGGGAGACGTGTTCAAATATGTCTCAGTTTTCCTACCCTGGTACTCGGGTGCAACATTCCAGACGCTTTACTAACACTCTCCCCACTTGGAGAGTCAGTCCCTTTAACCTCCTGTTTGGCCCAGTTTGCAATTTCTGCGGAAGATGAACAGGAATAGCGAGAACCAATGAGAGGCTAGCTGGAGGTGTCTGGACGGGCAAATTTAACTCTCATTTCCCACCAGGAAGAGGAATTAACCAAAGGCTCAGCATGCCGGGCCGGAACCAGATTAGGGCCTGAAGCCATCCTGCGGTGTTGCGGCCAGCTCACAAGAAAGCGAGTTGAAGAAAGGAGCTCAGGGGCACTGTAATTCACAAACCTGCAGAGTTATAAATGACAGCTATCGTCCAAAAATAGACTGAAGAAAGGCTGCCAAGAGGACTTGAAAGCGGGGCAGAATTGCAGGAAACCGATTTCAGGAGGTAGACTGGAATTGCATTGAAAGCATAGGAAAAGAGGCAGAACGTCCACAATGATGCACTTGGCCAAAAAGCGCGTATGCGTTTTTTCCTGAATATAATCAGGAAAAAACACATACGCCCTTTTTGGCCAAACAAGCAAGCTTGCAAAGGAAATCTGCACTACAATGAAGTCTCACTTCCCCCCTGTCAAAAGGGCCATCTGAAAAAAGTGTAAAATCCAGAAAGGCAGGACAGGCCATGGAGAACTGGGAGCCTTGTTATGCTGATGGGCGGGATGTAAATTGCCAACAGACACTCGGGAGAAGTGTATGGTGTTTCCTGAAACATCTAAAAAACAAAGCAACAGAGCCTAGGGCACTGCCACTTATGGTCCTATAGCTTAGGGAAATTAAAATCAAAAAGACACAGCCACCCCAAAGTTTGGGACGCCTCTGTTTACAACAACCTCGTTTACAGTACAAGTTCAACATCGCAGAAAGTGAAAAATGGATAAAGAAGTTGTGGTATTTACTTACAAAGCAATATCACTCAGCAATGAAATCTATGTCATCAGGCCCTTAGCATCACAATGAGTGGATTCAGGTATGATGATTCTAACTGAAATAAGTCACACAGAAAAAGAAACATCATAAGATATCAGTAATACACGGAATGTAAACTTGGCTACACAGGAACTGAATTACAGAACAGAACAGGGTCTCAAATTTAGAAAACCAACTTATGCTTGCTTAAGGGTAAAGGTGAGTTGGGGTGCTGCATAAAACCAGAGATTGAAATGAGCACAGATAAAGTTCCTTAAGTCAAATATGGAATAGACAAGAGCTACTCCTTGCTCAACGAAATGGACTCAACACCGCATATTAAACGCCTAAGAATGTACCTGACTAGTAAGTATCGTAAAACCTATGGATTGCTATGTCTCCGAAAGAGAATCAAGCATGTGTACAGGGGCATAAACGCAGCAGTGATAGGATTGGAGAGGTTCGGTGAGCAAATGAAGACCCTTTGAAGTCATATTGCATGGTACCCATTTCACGGGTCTCAACTCTCCAGGTTTAAGGTATTCTTCCTTCAGCTAAAACATGCATGTGGAACCCAAGTATGATCAACCATGTGAACGGGAGACGTGTTCAAATATGTCTCAGTTTTCCTCCCCTGGTACTCGGGTGCAACATTCCAGACGCTTTACTAACACTCTCCCCACTTGGAGAGTCAGCGCCTTTAACCTCCTGTTTGGCCCAGTTTGCAATTTCTGCGGAAGATGAACAGGAATAGCGAGAACCAATGAGAGGCTAGCTGGAGGTGTCTGGACGGGCAAATTTAACTCTCATTTCCCACCAGGAAGAGGAAATAACCAAAGACTCAGCGTGCCGTACCGGAACCAGATTAGGGCCTGAAGCCATCCTGCGGTGTTGCGGCCAGGTCACAAGAAAGCGAGTTGAAGAAAGGAGCTCAGGGGCACTGTAATTCACAAACCTGCAGAGTTATAAATGACAGCTATCGTCCAAAAATAGACTGAAGTAAGGCTGCCAAGAGGACTTGAAAGCGGGGCAGAATTGCAGGAAACCGATTTCAGGAGGTAGACTGGAATTGCATTGAAAGCATAGGAAAAGAGGCAGAACGTCCACAATGATGCACTTGGCCAAAAAGGGCATATCCGTTTTTTCCTGAATATATTCAGGAAAAAACGCATACGCACTTTTTGGCCAACCAAGCAAGCTTGCAAAGGAAATCTGCACTACAATGAAGTCTCACTTCCCCCCGGTCAAAAGGGCCATCTGAAAAAAGTGTAAAATCCAGAAAGGCAGGACAGGCCATGGAGAACTGGGAGCCTTGTTATGCTGATGGGCGGGATGTAAATTGCCAACAGACACTCGGGAGAAGCGTATGGTGTTTCCTGAAACATCTAAAAAACAAAGCAACAGAACCTAGGGCACTTCCACTTATGGTCCTATAGCTTAGGGAAATTAAAATCGAAAAGACACAGCCACCCCAAAGTTTAGAACGGCTCTGTTTACAAGAACCTCGTTTACAGTACAAGTTCAACATCACAGAAAGTAAAAAATGGATAAAGAAGTTGTGGTATTTACTTACAAAGCAATATCACTCAGCAATGAAATCTGTGTCATAAGGCCCTTAGCAGCACAATGAGTGGATTCAGGTATGATGATTCTAACTGAAATAAGTCACACAGAAAAAGAAACATCATAAGATATCAGTAATACACGGAATGTAAACTTGGCTACACAGGAACTGAATTACAGAACAGAACAGGGTCTCAAATTTAGAAAACCAACTTATGCTTGCTTAAAGGTAAAGGTGAGTTGGGGCGCTGCATAAAACCAGAGATTGAAATGAGCACAGATAAAGTTCCTTAAGTCAAATATGGAATAGACAAGAGCTACTCCTTGCTCAACGGAATGGACTCAACACCGCATATTAAACGCCTAAGAATGTACCTGACTAGTAAGTATCTTAAAACCTATGGATTGCTATGTCTCCGAAAGAGAATCAAGCATGTGTACAGGGGCATAAACACAGCAGTGATAGGATTGGAGAGGTTCGGTGAGCAAATGAAGACCCTTTGAAGTCATATTGCATGGTACCCATTCCACGGGTTTCAACTACCCAGGTTTTAGGAATTCTTCCTTCAGATAAAACATGCATGTGGAACCCAGAGTATGATCAACCATGTGATCGGGAGACGTGTTCAAATATGTCTCAGTTTTCCTCCCCTGGTACTCGGGTGCAACATTCCAGACGCTTTACTAACACTCTCCCCACTTGGAGAGTCAGCGCCTTTAACCTCCTGTTTGGCACAGTTTGCAATTTCTGCGGAAGATGAACAGGAATAGCGAGAACCAATGAGAGGCTAGCTGGAGGTGTCTGGACGGGCAAATTTAACTCTCATTTCCCACCAGGAAGAGGAAATAACCAAAGGCTCAGCGTGCCGTACCGGAACCAGATTAGGGCCTGAAGCCATCCTGCGGTGTTGCGGCCAGCTCAAAAGAAAGTGAGTTGAAGAAAGGAGCTCAGGGGCACTGTAGTTCACAAACCTGCAGAGTTATAAATGACAGCTATCGTCCAAAAATATACTGAAGTAAGGCTGCCAAGAGGACTTGAAAGCGGGGTAGAATTGCAGGAAACCGATTTCAGGAGGTAGACTGGAATTGCATTGAAAGCATAGGAAAAGAGGCAGAACGTCCACAATGATGCACTTGGCCAAAAAGGGCGTATGCGTTTTTTCCTGAATATATTCAGGAAAAAACGCATACGCCCTTTTTGGCCAACCAAGCAAGCTTGCAAAGGAAATCTGCACTACAATGAAGTCTCACTTCCCCCCGGTCAAAAGGGCCATCTGAAAAAAGTGTAAAATCCAAAAAGGCAGGACAGGCCATGGAGAACTGGGAGCCTTGTTATGCTGAAGGGCGGGATGTAAATTGCCAACAAACACTCGGGAGAAGTGTATGGTGTTTCCTGAAACATCTAAAAAACAAAGCAACAGAGCCTAGGTCACTTCCACTTATGGTCCTATAGCTTAGGGAATTTAAAATCAAAAAGACACAGCCACCCCAAAGTTTCGAACGGCTCTGTTTTCAAGAACCTCGTTTACAGTACAAGTTCAACATCGCAGAAAGTGAAAAATGGATTAAAAAGTTGTGGTATTTACTTACAAAGCAATATCACTCAGCAATGAAATCTGTGTCATCAGGCCCTTAGCAGCACAATGAGTGGATTCAGGTATGATGATTCTAACTGAAATAAGTCACACAGAAAAAGAAACATCATAAGATATCAGTAATACACGGAATGTAAACTTGGCTACACAGGAACTGAATTACAGAACAGAACAGGGTCTCAAATTTAGAAAACCAACTTATGCTTGCTTAAGGGGAAAGGTGAGTTGGGGTGCTGCATAAAACCAGAGATTGAAATGAGCACAGATAAAGTTCCTTAAGCCAAATATGGAATAGACAAGAGCTACTCCTTGCTCAACGAAATGGACTCAACACCGCATATTAAACGCCTAAGAATGTACCTGACTAGTAAGTATCTTAAAACCTATGGATTGCTATGTCTCCGAAAGAGAATCAAGCATGTGTACAGGGGCATAAACGCAGCAGTGATAGGATTGGAGAGGTTCGGTGAGCAAATGAAGACCCTTTGAAGTCATATTGCATGGTACCCATTACACGGGTCTGAACTCTCCAGGTTTAAGGTATTCTTCCTTCAGCTAAAACATGCATGTGGAACCCAAGTATGATCAACCATGTGAACGGGAGATGTGTTCAAATATGTCTCAGTTTTCCTCCCCTGGTACTCGGGTACAACATTCCAGACGCTTTACTAACACTCTCCCCACTTGGAGAGTCAGCGCCTTTAACCTCCTGTTTGGCCCAGTTTGCAATTTCTGCGAAAGATGAACAGGAATAGCGAGAACCAATGAGAGACTAGCTGGAGGTGTCTGGACGGGCAAATTTAACTCTCATTTCCCACCAGGAAGAGGAAATAACCAAAGGCTCAGCGTGCCGTACCGGAGCCAGATTAGGGCCTGAAGCCATCCTGCGGTGTTGCGGCCAGCTCACAAGAAAGCGAGTTGAAGAAAGGAGCTCAGGGGCACTGTAATTCACAAACCTGCAGAGTTATAAATGACAGCTATCGTCCAAAAATAGACTGAAGTAAGGCTGCCAAGAGGACTTGAAAGCGGGGCAGAATTGCAGGAAACCGATTTCAGGAGGTAGACTGGAATTGCATTGAAAGCATAGGAAAAGAGGCAGAACGTCCACAATGATGCACTTGGCCAAAAAGGGCGTATGCGTTTTTTCCTGAATATATTCAGGAAAAAACGCATACGCACTTTTTGGCCAACCAAGCAAGCTTGCAAAGGAAATCTGCACTACAATGAAGTCTCACTTCCCCCCGGTCAAAAGGGCCATCTGAAAAAAGTGTAAAATCCAGAAAGGCAGGACAGGCCATGGAGAACTGGGAACCTTGTTATGCTGATGGGCGGGATGTAAATTGCCAACAACCACTCGGGAGAAGTGTATGGTGTTTCCTGAAACATCTAAAAAACAAAGCAACAGAACCTAGGGCACTTCCACTTATGGTCCTATAGCTTAGGGAAATTAAAATCAAAAAGACACAGCCACCCCAAAGTTTGGAACGGCTCTGTTTACAAGAACCTCGTTTACAGTACAAGTTCAACATCGCAGAAAGTGAAAAATGGATAAAGAAGTTGTGGTATTTACTTACAAAGCAATATCACTCAGCAATGAAATCTGTGTCATCAGGCACTTAGCAGAACAATGAGTGGATTCAGGTATGATGATTCTAACTGAAATAAGTCACACAGAAAAAGAAACATCATAAGATATCACTAATACACGGAATGGAAACTTGGCTACACAGGAACTGAATTACAGAACAGAACAGGGTCTCAAATTTAGAAAATCAACTTATGCTTGCTTAAGGGTAAAGGTGAGTTGGTGTGCTGCATAAAACCAGAGATTGAAATGAGCACAGATAAAGTTCCTTAAGCCAAATATGGAATAGACAAGAGCTACTCCTTGCTCAAAGAAATGGACTCAACACCCCATATTAAACGCCTAAGAATGTTCCTGACTAGTAAGTATCTTAAAAACCTATGGATTGCTATGTCTCCGAAAGAGAATCAAGCATGTGTACAGGGGCATAAACGCAGCAGTGATAGGATTGGAGAGGTTCGGTGAGCAAATGAAGACCCTTTGAAGTCATATTGCATGGTACCCATTACACGGGTCTTAACTCTCCAGGTTTAAGGTATTCTTCCTTCAGCTAAAACATGCATGTGGAACCCAAGTATGATCAACCATGTGAACGGGAGATGTGTTCAAATATGTCTCAGTTTTCCTCCCCTGGTACTCGGGTACAACATTCCAGACGCTTTACTAACACTCTCCCCACTTGGAGAGTCAGCGCCTTTAACCTCCTGTTTGGCCCAGTTTGCAATTTCTGCGAAAGATGAACAGGAATAGCGAGAACCAATGAGAGACTAGCTGGAGGTGTCTGGACGGGCAAATTTAACTCTCATTTCCCACCAGGAAAAGGAAATAACCAAGGGCTCAGCATGCCGGGCCGGAACAAGATTAGGGCCTGAAGCCATCCTGCGGTGTTGCGGCCAGGTCACAAGAAAGCGAGTTGAAGAAAGGAGCTCAGGGGCACTGTAATTCACAAACCTGCAGAGTTATAAATGACAGCTATCGTCCAAAAATAGACTGAAGTAAGGCTGCCAAGAGGACTTGAAAGCGGGGCAGAATTGCAGGAAACCGATTTCAGGAGGTAGACTGGAATTGCATTGAAAGCATAGGAAAAGAGGCAGAACGTCCACAAGGATGCACTTGGCCAAAAAGGGCGTATGCGTTTTTTCCTGAATATATTCAGGAAAAAACGCATACGCCCTTTTTGGCCAACCAAGCAAGCTTGCAAAGGAAATCTGCACTACAATGAAGTCTCACTTCCCCCCGGTCAAAAGGGCCATCTGAAAAAAGTGTAAAATCCAGAAAGGCAGGACAGGCCATGGAGAACTGGGAGCCTTGTTATGCTGATGGGCGGGCTGTAAATTGCCAACAGACACTAGGGAGAAGTGTATGGTGTTTCCTGAAACATCTAAAAAACAAAGCAACAGAGCCTAGGGCACTGCCACTTATGGTCCTATAGCTTAGGGAAATTAAAATCGAAAAGACACAGCCACCCCAAAGTTTAGAACGGCTCTGTTTACAAGAACCTCGTTTACAGTACAAGTTCAACATCACAGAAAGTAAAAAATGGATAAAGAAGTTGTGGTATTTACTTACAAAGCAATATCACTCAGCAATGAAATCTGTGTCATCAGGCCCTTAGCAGCACAATGAGTGGATTCAGGTATGATGATTCTAACTGAAGTAAGTCACACAGAAAAAGAAACATCATAAGATATCAGTAATACACGGAATGTAAACTTGGCTACACAGGAACTGAATTACAGAACAGAACAGGGTCTCAAATTTAGAAAACCAACTTATGCTTGCTTAAGGGGAAAGGTGAGTTGGGGTGCTGCATAAAACCAGAGATTGAAATGAGCACAGATAAAGTTCCTTAAGTCAAATATGGAATAGACAAGAGCTACTCCTTGCTCAACGAAATGGACTCAACACCGCATATTAAACGCCTAAGAATGTACCTGACTAGTAAGTATCTTAAAACCTATGGATTGCTATGTCTCCGAAAGAGAATCAAGCATGTGTACAGGGGCATAAACGCAGCAGTGATAGGATTGGAGAGGTTCGGTGAGCAAATGAAGACCCTTTGAAGTCATATTGCATGGTACCCATTCCACGGGTTTCAACTACCCAGGTTTTAGGTATTCTTCCTTCAGCTAAAACATGCATGGGGAACCTAGAGTATGATCAACCATGTGATCGGGAGACGTGTTCAAATATGTCTCAGTTTTCCTCCCCTGGTACTCGGGTTCAACATTCCAGACGCTTTACTAACACTCTCCCCACTTGGAGAGTCAGCGCCTTTAACCTCCTGTTTGGCACAGTTTGCAATTTCTGCGGAAGATGAACAGGAATAGCGAGAACCAATGAGAGGCTAGCTGGAGGTGTCTGGACGGGCTAATTTAACTCTCATTTCCCAGCAGGAGGAGGAAATAACCAAAGGCTCAGCGTGCCGTGCCAGAACCAGATTAGGGCCTGAAGCCATCCTGCGGTGTTGCGGCCAGGTCACAAGAAAGCGAGTTGAAGAAAGGAGCTCAGGGGCACTGGAATTCACAAACCTGCAGAGTTATAAATGACAGCTATCGTCCAAAAATAGACTGAAGTAAGGCTGCCAAGAGGACTTGAAAGCGGGGCAGAATTGCAGGAAACCGATTTCAGGAGGTAGACTGGAATTGCATTGAAAGCATAGGAAAAGAGGCAGAACGTCCACAATGATGCACTTGGCCAAAAAGGGCGTATGCGTTTTTTCCTGAATATATTCAGGAAAAAACGCATACGCCCTTTTTGGCCAACCAAGCAAGCTTGCAAAGGAAATCTGCACTACAATGAAGTCTCACTTCCCCCCGGTCAAAAGGGCCATCTGAAAAAAGTGTAAAATCCAGAAAGGCAGGACAGACCATTGAGAACTGGGAGCCTTGTTATGCTGATGGGCGAGATGTAAATTGCCAACAGACACTGGGGAGAAGTGTATGGTGTTTCCTGAAACATCTAAAAAACAAAGCAACAGAACCTAGGGCACTTCCACTTATGGTCCTATAGCTTAGGGAAATTAAAATCAAAAAGACACAGCCACCCCAAAGTTTGGAACGGCTCTGTTTACAAGAACCTCGTTTACAGTACAAGTTCAACATCACAGAAAGTGAAAAATGGATAAAGAAGTTGTGGTATTTACTTACAAAGCAATATCACTCAGCAATGAAATCTGTGTCATCAGGCCCTTAGCAGCACAATGAGTGGATTCAGGTATGATGATTCTAACTGAAATAAGTCACACAGAAAAAGAAACATCATAAGATATCAGTAATACACGGAATGTAAACTTGGCTACACAGGAACTGAATTACAGAACAGAACAGTGTCTCAAATTTAGAAAACCAACTTATTCTTGCTTAAGGGTAAAGGTGAGTTGGGGTGCTGCATAAAACCAGAGATTGAAATGAGCACAGATAAAGTTCCTTAAGCCAAATATGGAATAGACAAGAGCTACTCCTTGCTCAACGAAATGGACTCAACACCCCATATTAAACGCCTAAGAATGTACCTGACTAGTAAGTATCTTAAAACCTATGGATTGCTATGTCTCCAAAAGAGAATCAAGCATGTTTACAGGGGCATAAACGCAGCAGTGATAGGATTGGAGAGGTTCGGTGAGCAAATGAAGACCCTTTGAAGTCATATTGCATGGTACCCATTCCATGGGTTTCAACTACCCAGGTTTAACGTATTCTTCCTTCAGCTAAAACATGCATGTGGAACCTAGAGTATGATCAACCATGTGATCGGGAGACGTGTTCAAATATGTCTCAGTTTTCCTCCCCTGGTACTCGGGTGCAACATTCCAGACGCTTTACTAACACTCTCGCCACTTGGAGAGTCAGTCCCTTTAACCTCCTGTTTGGCCCAGTTTGCAATTTCTGCGGAAGATGAACAGGAATAGCGAGAACCAATGAGAGGCTAGCTGGAGGTGTCTGGACGGGCAAATTTAACTCTCATTTCCCACCAGGAAGAGGAATTAACCAAAGGCTCAGCGTGCTGTACCAGAAACAGATTAGGGTCTGAAGCCATCCTGCGGTGTTGCGGCCAGCTCACAAGAAAGCGAGTTGAAGAAAGGAGCTCAGGGGCACTGTAATTCACAAACCTGCAGAGTTATAAATGACAGCTATCGTCCAAAAATAGACTGAAGTAAGGCTGCCAAGAGGACTTGAAAGCGGGGCAGAATTGCAGGAAACCGATTTCAGGATGTAGACTGGAATTGCACTGAAAGCATAGGAAAAGAGGCAGAACGTCCACAATGATGCACTTGGCCAAAAAGGGCGTATGCGTTTTTTCCTGAATATATTCAGGAAAAAACGCATACGCCCTTTTTGGCCAACCAAGCAAGCTTGCAAAGGAAATCTGCACTGCAATGAAGTCTCACTTCCCCCCGGTCAAAAGGGCCATCTGAAAAAAGTGTAAAATCCAGAAAGGCAGGACAGGCCATGGAGAACTGGGAGCCTTGTTATGCTGATGGGCGGGATGTAAATTGCCAACAACCACTCGGGAGAAGTGTATGGTGTTTCCTGAAACATCTAAAAAACAAAGCAACAGAACCTAGGGCACTTCCACTTATGGTCCTATAGATTAGGGAAATTAAAATCAAAAAGACACAGCCACCCCAAAGTTTGGAACGGCTCTGTTTACAAGAACCTCGTTTACAGTACAAGTTCAACATCGCAGAAAGTGAAAAATGGATAAAGAAGTTGTGGTATTTACTTACAAAGCAATATCACTCAGCAATGAAATCTGTGTCATCAGGCCCTTAGCAGCACAATGAGTGGATTCAGGTATGATGATTCTAACTGAAGTAAGTCACACAGAAAATGAAACATCATAAGATATCAGTAATACACGGAATGTAAACTTGGCTACACAGGAACTGAATTACACAACAGAACAGGGTCCCAAATTTAGAAAACCAACTTATGCTTGCTTAAGGGTAAAGGTGAGTTGGGGTGCTGCATAAAACCAGAGATTGAAATGAGCACAGATAAAGTTCCTTAAGCCAAATATGGAATAGACAAGAGCTACTCCTTGCTCAACGAAATGGACTCAACACCGCATATTAAACGCCTAAGAATGTACCTGACTAGTAAATATCTTAAAACCTATGGATTGCTATGTCTCCGAAAGAGAATCAAGCATGTGTACAGGGGCATAAACGCAGCAGTGATAGGATTGGAGAGGTTCGGTGAGCAAATGAAGACCCTTTGAAGTCATATTGCATGGTACCCATCCCACGGGTTTCAACTACCCTGGTTTTAGGTATTCTTCCTTCAGCTAAAACATGCATGTGGAACCCAGAGTATGATCAACCATGTGATCGGGAGACGTGTTCAAATATGTCTCAGTTTTCGTACCCTGGTACTCGGGTGCAACATTCCAGACGCTTTACTAACACTCTCCCCACTTGGAGAGTCAGCGCCTTTAACCTCCTGTTTGGCCCAGTTTGCAATTTCTGCGGAAGATGAACAGGAATAGCGAGAACCAATGAGAGGCTAGCTGGAGGTGTCTGGACGGGCAAATTTAACTCTCATTTCCCAACAGGAAGAGGAAATAACCAAAGGCTCAGCGTGCCGTACCGGAACCAGATTAGGGCCTGAAGCCATCCTGCGGTGTTGCGGCCAGCTCAAAAGAAAGCTAGTTGAAGAAAGGAGCTCAGGGGCACTGTAATTCACAAACCTGCAGAGTTATAAATGACAGCTATCGTCCAAAAATATACTGAAGTAAGGCTGCCAAGAGGACTTGAAAGCGGGGCAGAATTGCAGGAAACCGATTTCAGGAGGTAGACTGGAATTGCATTGAAAGCATAGGAAAAGAGGCAGAACGTCCACAATGATGCACTTGGCCAAAAAGGGCGTATGCGTTTTTTCCTGAATATATTCAGGAAAAAACGTATACGCACTTTTTGGCCAACCAAGCAAGCTTGCAAAGGAAATCTGCACTACAATGAAGTCTCACTTCCCCCCGGTCAAAAGGGCCATCTGAAAAAAGTGTAAAATCCAGAAAGGCAGGACAGGCCATGGAGAACTGGGAGCCTTGTTATGCTGATGGGCGGGATGTAAATTGCCAACAGACACTTGGGAGAAGTGTATGGTGTTTCCTGAAACATCTAAAAAACAAAGCAACAGAACCTAGGGCACTTCCACTTATGGTCCTATAGCTTAGGGAAATTAAAATCAAAAAGACACAGCCACCCCAAAGTTTGGAATGGCTCTGTTTACAAGAACCTCGTTTACAGTACAAGTTCAACATCGCAGAAAGTGAAAAATGGATAAAGAACTTGTGGTACTTACGTACAATGCAGTATCAATCAGCAATGAAATCTATGTCATCAGGCCCGTAGCAGCATAATGAGTGGATTCAGGTACGATGATTCTAACTGAAATAAGTCACACAGAAAAAGAAACATCATAAGATATCACTAATACACGGAATGTAAACTTGGCTACACAGGAACTGCATTCCAAAACAGAACAGGGTCTCAAATTTAGAAAACCAACTTATGCTTGCTTAAGGTGAAAGGTGAGTTGGGGTGCTGCATAAAACCAGAGATTGAAATGAGCACAGATAAAGTTCCTTAAGCCAAATATGGAATAGACAAGAGCTACTCCTTGCTCAACGAAATGGACACAAAACCCCATATTAAACGCCTAAGAATGCACCTGACTAGTAAGTATCTTAAAACCTATGGATTGCTATGTCTCCGAAAGAGAATCAAGCATGTGTACAGGGGCATAAACGCAGCAGTGATAGGATTGGAGAGGTTCGTGAGCAAATGAAGACCCTTTGAAGTCATATTGCATGGTACCCATTCCACGGGTTTCAACTACCCAGGTTTAAGGTATTCTTCCTTCATCTAAAACATGCATGTGGAACCTAGAGTATGATCAACCATGTGATCGGGAGACGTGTTCAAATATGTCTCAGTTTTCGTACCCTGGTACTCGGGTGCAACATTCCAGACGCTTTACTAACACTCTCCCCACTTGGAGAGTCAGTCCCTTTAACTTGCTGTTTGGCCCAGTTTGCAATTTATGTGGAAGATGAACAGGAATAGCGAGAACCAATGAGAGGCTAGCTGGAGATGTCTGGATGGGCAAATATAACTCTCATTTCCCACCAGGAAGAGGAATTAACCAAAGGCTCAGCATGCCGGGCCGGAACCAGATTAGGGCCTGAAGCCATCCTGCGGTGTTGCGGCCAGCTCACAAGAAAGCGAGTTGAAGAAAGGAGCTCAGGGGCACTGTAATTCACAAACCTGCAGAGTTATAAATGACAGCTATCGTCCAAAAATAGACTGAAGAAAGGCTGCCAAGAGGACTTGAAAGCGGGGCAGAATTGCAGGAAACCGATTTCAGGAGGTAGACTGGAATTGCATTGAAAGCATAGGAAAAGAGGCAGAACGTCCACAATGATGCACTTGGCCAAAAAGCGCGTATGCGTTTTTTCCTGAATATATTCAGGAAAAAACGCATACGCCCTTTTCGGCCAACCAAGCAAGCTTGCAAAGGAAATCTGCACTACAATGAAGTCTCACTTCCCCCCGGTCAAAAGGGCCATCTGAAAAAAGTGTAAAATCCAGAAAGGCAGGACAGGCCATGGAGAACTGGGAGCCTTGTTATGCTGATGGGCGGGATGTAAATTGCCAACAACCACTCGGGAGAAGTGTATGGTGTTTCCTGAAACATCTAAAAAACAAAGCAACAGAGCCTAGGGCACTTCCACTTATGGTCCTATAGCTTAGGGAAATTAAAATCAAAAAGACACAGCCACCCCAAAGTTTGGAACGGCTCTGTTTACAAGAACCTCGTTTACAGTACAAGTTCAACATCGCAGAAAGTGAAAAATGGATAAAGAAGTTGTGGTACTTACGTACAATGCAGTATCACTCAGCAATGAAATCTATGTCATCAGGCCCGTAGCAGCATAATGAGTGGATTCAGGTACGATGATTCTAACTGAAATAAGTCACACAGAAAAAGAAACATCATAAGATATCACTAATACACGGAATGTAAACTTGGCTACACAGGAACTGCATTCCAAAACAGAACAGGGTCTCAAATTTAGAAAACCAACTTATGCTTGCTTAAGGTGAAAGGTGAGTTGGGGTGCTGCATAAAACCAGAGATTGAAATGAGCACAGATAAAGTTCCTTAAGCCAAATATGGAATAGACAAGAGCTACTCCTTGCTCAACGAAATGGACACAAAACCCCATATTAAACGCCTAAGAATGCACCTGACTAGTAAGTATCTTAAAACCTATGGATTGCTATGTCTCCGAAAGAGAATCAAGCATGTGTACAGGGGCATAAACGCAGCAGTGATAGGATTGGAGAGGTTCGTGAGCAAATGAAGACCCTTTGAAGTCATATTGCATGGTACCCATTCCACGGGTTTCAACTACCCAGGTTTAAGGTATTCTTCCTTCATCTAAAACATGCATGTGGAACCTAGAGTATGATCAACCATGTGATCGGGAGACGTGTTCAAATATGTCTCAGTTTTCGTACCCTGGTACTCGGGTGCAACATTCCAGACGCTTTACTAACACTCTCCCCACTTGGAGAGTCAGTCCCTTTAACTTCCTGTTTGGCCCAGTTTGCAATTTATGTGGAAGATGAACAGGAATAGCGAGAACCAATGAGAGGCTAGCTGGAGATGTCTGGATGGGCAAATATAACTCTCATTTCCCACCAGGAAGAGGAATTAACCAAAGGCTCAGCATGCCGGGCCGGAACCAGATTAGGGCCTGAAGCCATCCTGCGGTGTTGCGGCCAGCTCACAAGAAAGCGAGTTGAAGAAAGGAGCTCAGGGGCACTGTAATTCACAAACCTGCAGAGTTATAAATGACAGCTATCGTCCAAAAATAGACTGAAGAAAGGCTGCCAAGAGGACTTGAAAGCGGGGCAGAATTGCAGGAAACCGATTTCAGGAGGTAGACTGGAATTGCATTGAAAGCATAGGAAAAGAGGCAGAACGTCCACAATGATGCACTTGGCCAAAAAGCGCGTATGCGTTTTTTCCTGAATATATTCAGGAAAAAACGCATACGCCCTTTTCGGCCAACCAAGCAAGCTTGCAAAGGAAATCTGCACTACAATGAAGTCTCACTTCCCCCCGGTCAAAAGGGCCATCTGAAAAAAGTGTAAAATCCAGAAAGGCAGGACAGGCCATGGAGAACTGGGAGCCTTGTTATGCTGATGGGCGGGATGTAAATTGCCAACAACCACTCGGGAGAAGTGTATGGTGTTTCCTGAAACATCTAAAAAACAAAGCAACAGAGCCTAGGGCACTTCCACTTATGGTCCTATAGCTTAGGGAAATTAAAATCAAAAAGACACAGCCACCCCAAAGTTTGGAACGGCTCTGTTTACAAGAACCTCGTTTACAGTACAAGTTCAACATCGCAGAAAGTGAAAAATGGATAAAGAAGTTGTGGTACTTACGTACAATGCAGTATCACTCAGCAATGAAATCTATGTCATCAGGCCCGTAGCAGCATAATGAGTGGATTCAGGTACGATGATTCTAACTGAAATAAGTCACACAGAAAAAGAAACATCATAAGATATCACTAATACACGGAATGTAAACTTGGCTACACAGGAACTGCATTCCAAAACAGAACAGGGTCTCAAATTTAGAAAACCAACTTATGCTTGCTTAAGGGGAAAGGTGAGTTGGGGTGCTGCATAAAACCAGAGATTGAAATGAGCACAGATAAAGTTCCTTAAGCCAAATATGGAATAGACAAGAGCTACTCCTTGCTCAACGAAATGGACACAAAACCCCATATTAAACGCCTAAGAATGCACCTGACTAGTAAGTATCTTAAAACCTATGGATTGCTATGTCTCCGAAAGAGAATCAAGCATGTGTACAGGGTCATAAACGCAGCAGTGATAGGATTGGAGAGGTTCGTGAGCAAATGAAGACCCTTTGAAGTCATATTGCATGGTACCCATTCCACGGGTTTCAACTACCCAGGTTTAAGGTATTCTTCCTTCATCTAAAACATGCATGTGGAACCTAGAGTATGATCAACCATGTGATCGGGAGACGTGTTCAAATATGTCTCAGTTTTCGTACCCTGGTACTCGGGTGCAACATTCCAGACGCTTTACTAACACTCTCCCCACTTGGAGAGTCAGTCCCTTTAACTTCCTGTTTGGCCCAGTTTGCAATTTATGTGGAAGATGAACAGGAATAGCGAGAACCAATGAAAGACTAGCTGGAGGTGTCTGGATGGGCAAATATAACTCTCATTTCCCACCAGGAAGAGGAATTAACCAAAGGCTCAGCGTGCTGTGCCAGAACCAGATTAGGGCCTGAAGACATCCTGCGGTGTTGCGGCCAGGTCACAAGAAAGCGAGTTGAAGAAAGGAGCTCAGGGGCACTGTAATTCACAAACCTGCAGAGTTATAAATGACAGCTATCGTCCAAAAATAGACTGAAGTAAGGCTGCCAAGAGGACTTGAAAGCGGGGCAGAATTGCAGGAAACCGATTTCAGGAGGTAGACTGGAATTGCATTGAAAGCATAGGAAAAGAGGCAGAACGTCCACAATGATGCACTTGGCCAAAAAGGGCGTATGCGTTTTTTCCTGAATATATTCAGGAAAAAACGCATACGCCCTTTTCGGCCAACCAAGCAAGCTTGCAAAGGAAATCTGCACTACAATGAAGTCTCACTTCCCCCCGGTCAAAAGGGCCATCTGAAAAAAGTGTAAAATCCAGAAAGGCAGGACAGGCCATGGAGAACTCGCAGCCTTGTTATGCTGATGGGCGGGATGTAAATTGCCAACAACCACTCGGGAGAAGTGTATGGTGTTTCCTGAAACATCTAAAAAACAAAGCAACAGAGCCTAGGGCACTTCCACTTATGGTCCTATAGCTTAGGGAAATTAAAATCAAAAAGACACAGCCACCCCAAAGTTTGGAACGGCTCTGTTTACAAGAACCTCGTTTACAGTACAAGTTCAACATCGCAGAAAGTGAAAAATGGATAAAGAAGTTGTGGTATTCACTTACAAAGCAATATCACTCAGCAATGAAATCTATGTCATCAGGCCCTTAGCAGCACAATGAGTGGATTCAGGTATGATGATTCTAACTGAAATAAGTCACACAGAAAAAGAAACATCATAAGATATCAGTAATACACGGAATGGAAACTTGGCTACACAGGAACTGAATTACAGAACAGAATAGGGTCTCAAATTAAGAAAACCAACTTATGCTTGCTTAAGGGGAAAGGTGAGTTGGGGTGCTGCATAAAACCAGAGATTGAAACGAGCACAGATAAAGTTCCTTAAGCCAAATATGGAATAGACAAGAGCTACTCCTTGCTCAACGAAATGGACTCAACACCGCATATTAAACGCCTAAGAATGTACCTGACTAGTAAGTATCTTAAAACCTATGGATTGCTATGTCTCCGAAAGAGAATCAAGCATGTGTACAGGGGCATAAACGCAGCAGTGATAGGATTGGAGAGGTTCGGTGAGCAAATGAAGACCCTTTGAAGTCATATTGCATGGTACCCATTCCACGGGTTTCAACTACCCAGGTTTAAGGTATTCTTCCTTCAGCTAAAACATGCATGTGGAACCTAGAGTATGATCAACCATGTGATCGGGAGACGTGTTCAAATATGTCTCAGTTTTTGTACCCTGGTACTCGGGTGCAACATTCCAGATGCTTTACTAACACTCTCCCGACTTGGAGAGTCAGTCCCTTTAACCTCCTGTTTGGCCCAGTTTGCAATTTCTGCGGAAGATGAACAGGAATAGCGAGAACCAATGAGAGACTAGCTGGAGGTGTCTGGACGGGCAAATTTAACTCTCATTTCCCACCAGGAAGAGGAAATAACCAAAGGCTCAGCATGCCGTGCCGGAACCAGATTAGGGCCTGAAGCCATCCAGCGGTGTTGCAGCCAGCTCACAAGAATACGAGTTGAAGAAAGGAGCTCAGGGGCACTGTAATTCACAAACCTGCAGAGTTATAAATGACAGCTATCGTCCAAAAATACACTGAAGTAAGGCTGCCAAGAGGACTTGAAAGCGGGGCAGAATTGCAGGAAACCGATTTCAGGAGGTAGACTGGAATTGCATTGAAAGCATAGGAAAAGAGGCAGAACGTCCACAATGATGCACTTGGCCAAAAAGGGCGTATGCGTTTTTTCCTGAATATATTCAGGAAAAAACGCATACGCACTTTTTGGCCAACCAAGCAAACTTGCAAAGGAAATCTGCACTACAATGAAGTCTCACTTCCCCCCGGTCAAAAGGGCCATCTGAAAAAAGTGTAAAATCCAGAAAGGCAGGACAGGCCATGGAGAACTGGGAGCCTTGTTATGCTGATGGGCGGGATGTAAATTGCCAACAGACACTTGGGAGAAGTGTATGGTGTTTCCTGAAACATCTAAAAAACAAAGCAACAGAGCCTAGGGCACTTCCACTTATGGTCCTATAGCTTAGGGAAATTAAAATCAAAAAGACACAGCCACCCCAAAGTTTGGAACGGCTCTGTTTACAAGAACCTCGTTTACAGTACAAGTTCAACATCGCAGAAAGTGAAAAATGGATAAAGAAGTTGTGGTATTCACTTACAAAGCAATATCACTCAGCAATGAAATCTATGTCATCAGGCCCTTAGCAGCACAATGAGTGGATTCAGGTATGATGATTCTAACTGAAATAAGTCACACAGAAAAAGAAACATCATAAGATATCAGTAATACACGGAATGGAAACTTGGCTACACAGGAACTGAATTACAGAACAGAATAGGGTCTCAAATTAAGAAAACCAACTTATGCTTGCTTAAGGGGAAAGGTGAGTTGGGGTGCTGCATAAAACCAGAGATTGAAACGAGCACAGATAAAGTTCCTTAAGCCAAATATGGAATAGACAAGAGCTACTCCTTGCTCAACGAAATGGACTCAACACCGCATATTAAACGCCTAAGAATGTACCTGACTAGTAAGTATCTTAAAACCTATGGATTGCTATGTCTCCGAAAGAGAATCAAGCATGTGTACAGGGGCATAAACGCAGCAGTGATAGGATTGGAGAGGTTCGGTGAGCAAATGAAGACCCTTTGAAGTCATATTGCATGGTACCCATTCCACGGGTTTCAACTACCCAGGTTTAAGGTATTCTTCCTTCAGCTAAAACATGCATGTGGAACCTAGAGTATGATCAACCATGTGATCGGGAGACGTGTTCAAATATGTCTCAGTTTTTGTACCCTGGTACTCGGGTGCAACATTCCAGATGCTTTACTAACACTCTCCCGACTTGGAGAGTCAGTCCCTTTAACCTCCTGTTTGGCCCAGTTTGCAATTTCTGCGGAAGATGAACAGGAATAGCGAGAACCAATGAGAGACTAGCTGGAGGTGTCTGGACGGGCAAATTTAACTCTCATTTCCCACCAGGAAGAGGAAATAACCAAAGGCTCAGCATGCCGTGCCGGAACCAGATTAGGGCCTGAAGCCATCCAGCGGTGTTGCAGCCAGCTCACAAGAAAACGAGTTGAAGAAAGGAGCTCAGGGGCACTGTAATTCACAAACCTGCAGAGTTATAAATGACAGCTATCGTCCAAAAATACACTGAAGTAAGGCTGCCAAGAGGACTTGAAAGCGGGGCAGAATTGCAGGAAACCGATTTCAGGAGGTAGACTGGAATTGCATTGAAAGCATAGGAAAAGAGGCAGAACGTCCACAATGATGCACTTGGCCAAAAAGGGCGTATGCGTTTTTTCCTGAATATATTCAGGAAAAAACGCATACGCACTTTTTGGCCAACCAAGCAAACTTGCAAAGGAAATCTGCACTACAATGAAGTCTCACTTCCCCCCGGTCAAAAGGGCCATCTGAAAAAAGTGTAAAATCCAGAAAGGCAGGACAGGCCATGGAGAACTGGGAGCCTTGTTATGCTGATGGGCGGGATGTAGATTGCCAACAACCACTCGGGAGAAGTGTATGGTGTTTCCTGAAACATCTAAAAAACAAAGCAACAGAGCCTAGGGCACTTCCACTTATGGTCCTATAGCTTAGGGAAATTAAAATCAAAAAGACACAGCCACCCCAAAGTTTGGGACGCCTCTCTTTACAAGAACCTCGTTTACAGTACAAATTCAACATCGCAGAAAATGAAAAATGGATAAAGAAGCTGTGGTATTTACTTACAAAGCAATATCACTCAGCAATGAAATCTATGTCATCAGGCCCTTAGCAGCACAATGAGTGGATTCAGGTATGATGATTCTAACTGAAATAAGTCACACAGAAAAAGAAACATCATAAGATATCACTAATACACGGAATGGAAACTTGGCTACACAGGAACTGAATTACAGAACAGAACAGGGTCTCAAATTTAGAAAACCAACTTATGCTTGCTTAAGGGTAAAGGTGAGTTGGGGTGCTGCATAAAACCAGAGATTGAAATGAGCACAGATAAAGTTCCTTAAGCCAAATATGGAATAGACGAGCTACTCCTTGCTCAACGAAATGGACTCAACACCGCATATTAAACGCCTAAGAATGTACCTGACTAGTAAGTATCTTAAAACCTATGGATTGCTATGTCTCCGAAAGAGAATCAAGCATGTGTACAGGGGCATAAACGCAGCAGTGATAGGATTGGAGAGGTTCGGTGAGCAAATGAAGACCCTTTGAAGTCATATTGCATGGTACCCATTCCACGGGTTTCAACTACCCAGGTTTAAGGTATTCTTCCTTCAGCTAAAACATGCATGTGGAACCGAGAGTATGATCATCCGTGTGAACGGGAGACGTGTTCAAATATGTCTCAGTTTTCCTCCCGTGGTACTCAGATGCAACATTCCAGACGCTTTACTAACACTCTCCCGACTTGGAGAGTCAGCGTCTTTAACCTCCTGTTTGGCCCAGTTTGCAATTTCTGCGGTAGATGAACAGGAATAGCGAGAACCAATGAGAGACTAGCTGGAGGTGTCTGGACGGGCAAATTTAACTCTCATTTCCCAATAGGAAGAGGAAATAACCAAAGGCTCAGCGTGCCGTGCCGGAACCAGATTAGGGCCTGAAGCCATCATGCGGTGTTGCGGCCTGGTCACAAGAAAGCGAGTTGAAGAAAGAGCTCAGGGGCACTGTAATTCACAAACCTGCAGAGTTATAAATGACAGCTATCGTCCAAAAATATACTGAAGTAAGGCTGCCAAGAGGACTTGAAAGCGGGGCAGAATTGCAGGAAACCAATTTCAGGAGGTAGACTGGAATTGCATTGAAAGCATAGGAAAAGAGGCAGAACGTCCACAATGATGCACTTGGCCAAAAAGGGCGTATGCGTTTTTTCCTGAATATATTCAGGAATAAAACGCATACGCACTTTTTGGCCAACCAAGCAAACTTGCAAAGGAAATCTGCACTACAATGAAGTCTCACTTCCCCCCGGTCAAAAGGGCCATCTGAAAAAAGTGTAAAATCCAGAAAGGCCGGACAGGCCATGGAGAACTGGGAGCCTTGTTATGCTGATGGGCGGGATGTAAATTGCCAACAGACACTGGGGAGAAGTGTATGGTGTTTCCTGAAACATCGAAAAAACAAAGCAACAGAGCCTAGGGCACTTCCACTTATGGTCCTATAGCTTAGGGAAATTAAAATCAAAAAGACACAGCCACCCCAAAGTTTGGGACGCCTCTGTTTACAAGAACCTCGTTTACAGTACAAATTCAACATCGCAGAAAATGAAAAATGGATAAAGAAGCTGTGGTATTTACTTACAAAGCAATATCACTCAGCAATGAAATCTATGTCATCAGGCCCTTAGCAGCACAATGAGTGGATTCAGGTATGATGATTCTAACTGAAATAAGTCACACAGAAAAAGAAACATCATAAGATATCACTAATACACGGAATGTAAACTTGGCTACACAGGAACTGAATTACAGAACAGAACAGGGTCTCAAATTTAGAAAACCAACTTATGCTTGCTTAAGGGTAAAGGTGAGTTGGGGTGCTGCATAAAACCAGAGATTGAAATGAGCACAGATAAAGTTCCTTAAGCCAAATATGGAATAGACGAGCTACTCCTTGCTCAACGAAATGGACTCAACACCGCATATTAAACGCCTAAGAATGTACCTGACTAGTAAGTATCTTAAAACCTATGGATTGCTATGTCTCCGAAAGAGAATCAAGCATGTGTACAGGGGCATAAACGCAGCAGTGCTAGGATTGGAGAGGTTCGGTGAGCAAATGAAGACCCTTTGAAGTCATATTGCATGGTACCCATTCCACGGGTTTCAACTACCCAGGTTTAAGGTATTCTTCCTTCAGCTAAAACATGCATGTGGAACCGAGAGTATGATCATCCGTGTGAACGGGAGACGTGTTCAAATATGTCTCAGTTTTCCTCCCGTGGTACTCATATGCAACATTCCAGACGCTTTACTAACACTCTCCCGACTTGGAGAGTCAGCGTCTTTAACCTCCTGTTTGGCCCAGTTTGCAATTTCTGCGGAAGATGAACAGGAATAGCGAGAACCAATGAGAGACTAGCTGGAGGTGTCTGGACGGGCAAATTTAACTCTCATTTCCCAATAGGAAGAGGAAATAACCAAAGGCTCAGCGTGCCATGCCGGAACCAGATTAGGGCCTGAAGCCATCATGCGGTGTTCCGGCCAGGTCACAAGAAAGCGAGTTGAAGAAAGAGCTCAGGGGCACTGTAATTCACAAACCTGCAGAGTTATAAATGACAGCTATCGTCCAAAAATATACTGAAGTAAGGCTGCCAAGAGGACTTGAAAGCGGGGCAGAATTGCAGGAAACCGATTTCAGGAGGTAGACTGGAATTGCATTGAAAGCATAGGAAAAGAGGCAGAACGTCCACAATGATGCACTTGGCCAAAAAGGGCGTATGTGTTTTTTCCTGAATATATTCAGGAATAAAACGCATACGCACTTTTTGGCCAACCAAGCAAACTTGCAAAGGAAATCTGCACTACAATGAAGTCTCACTTCTCCCCGGTCAAAAGGGCCATCTGAAAAAAGTGTAAAATCCAGAAAGGCTGGAAGGGCCATGGAGAACTGGGAGCCTTGTTATGCTGATGGGCGGGATGTAAATTGCCAACAGACACTTGGGAGAAGTGTATGGTGTTTCCTGAAACATCTAAAAAACAAAGCAACAGAGCCTAGGGCACTTCCACTTATGGTCCTATAGCTTAGGGAAATTAAAATCAAAAAGACACAGCCACCCCAAAGTTTGGAACGGCTCTGTTTACAAGAACCTCGTTTACAGTACAAGTTCAACATCGCAGAAAGTGAAAAATGGATAAAGAAGTTGTGGTATTCACTTACAAAGCAATATCACTCACCAATGAAATCTATGTCATCAGGCCCTTAGCAGCACAATGAGTGGATTCAGGTATGATGATTCTAACTGAAATAAGTCACACAGAAAAAGAAACATCATAAGATATCAGTAATACACGGAATGGAAACTTGGCTACACAGGAACAGAATTACAGAACAGAATAGGGTCTCAAATTAAGAAAACCAACTTATGCTTGCTTAAGGGGAAAGGTGAGTTGGGGTGCTGCATAAAACCAGAGATTGAAATGAGCACAGATAAAGTTCCTTAAGCCAAATATGGAATAGACAAGAGCTACTCCTTGCTCAACGAAATGGACTCAACACCGCATATTAAACGCCTAAGAATGTACCTGACTAGTAAGTATCTTAAAACCTATGGATTGCTATGTCTCCGAAAGAGAATCAAGCATGTGTACAGGGGCATAAACGCAGCAGTGATAGGATTGGAGAGGTTCGGTGAGCAAATGAAGACCCTTTGAAGTCATATTGCATGGTACCCATTCCACGGGTTTCAACTACCCAGGTTTAAGGTATTCTTCCTTCAGCTAAAACATGCATGTGGAACCTAGAGTATGATCAACCATGTGATCGGGAGACGTGTTCAAATATGTCTCAGTTTTTGTATCCTGGTACTCGGGTGCAACATTCCAGATGCTTTACTAACACTCTCCCGACTTGGAGAGTCAGTCCCTTTAACCTCCTGTTTGGCCCAGTTTGCAATTTCTGCGGAAGATGAACAGGAATAGCGAGAACCAATGAGAGACTAGCTGGAGGTGTCTGGACGGGCAAATTTAACTCTCATTTCCCACCAGGAAGAGGAAATAACCAAAGGCTCAGCATGCCGTGCCGGAACCAGATTAGGGCCTGAAGCCATCCAGCGGTGTTGCAGCCAGCTCACAAGAAAACGAGTTGAAGAAAGGAGCTCAGGGGCACTGTAATTCACAAACCTGCAGAGTTATAAATGACAGCTATCGTCCAAAAATACACTGAAGTAAGGCTGCCAAGAGGACTTGAAAGCGGGGCAGAATTGCAGGAAACCGATTTCAGGAGGTAGACTGGAATTGCATTGAAAGCATAGGAAAAGAGGCAGAACGTCCACAATGATGCACTTGGCCAAAAAGGGCGTATGCGTTTTTTCCTGAATATATTCAGGAAAAAACGCATACGCACTTTTTGGCCAACCAAGCAAACTTGCAAAGGAAATCTGCACTACAATGAAGTCTCACTTCCCCCCGGTCAAAAGGGCCATCTGAAAAAAGTGTAAAATCCAGAAAGGCAGGACAGGCCATGGAGAACTGGGAGCCTTGTTATGCTAATGGGCGGGATGTAAATTGCCAACAGACACTGGGGAGAAGTGTATGGTGTTTCCTGAAACATCGAAAAAACAAAGCAACAGAGCCTAGGGCACTTCCACTTATGGTCCTATAGCTTAGGGAAATTAAAATCAAAAAGACACAGCCACCCCAAAGTTTGGGACGCCTCTGTTTACAAGAACCTCGTTTACAGTACAAATTCAACATCGCAGAAAATGAAAAATGGATAAAGAAGCTGTGGTATTTACTTACAAAGCAATATCACTCAGCAATGAAATCTATGTCATCAGGCCCTTAGCAGCACAATGAGTGGATTCAGGTATGATGATTCTAACTGAAATAAGTCACACAGAAAAAGAAACATCATAAGATATCACTAATACACGGAATGGAAACTTGGCTACACAGGAACTGAATTACAGAACAGAACAGGGTCTCAAATTTAGAAAACCAACTTATGCTTGCTTAAGGGTAAAGGTGAGGTGGGGTGCTGCATAAAACCAGAGATTGAAATGAGCACAGATAAAGTTCCTTAAGCCAAATATGGAATAGACAAGAGCTACTCCTTGCTCAACGAAATGGACTCAACACCGCATATTAAACGCCTAAGAATGTACCTGACTAGTAAGTATCTTAAAACCTATGGATTGCTATGTCTCCGAAAGAGAATCAAGCATGTTTACAGGGGCATAAACGCAGCAGTGATAGGATTGGAGAGGTTCGGTGAGCAAATGAAGACCCTTTGAAGTCATATTGCATGGTACCCATTCCATGGGTTTCAACTACCCAGGTTTAACGTATTCTTCCTTCAGCTAAAACATGCATGTGGAACCTAGAGTATGATCAACCATGTGATCGGGAGACGTGTTCAAATATGTCTCAGTTTTCCTCCCCTGGTACTCGGGTGCAACATTCCAGACGCTTTACTAACACTCTCGCCACTTGGAGAGTCAGTCCCTTTAACCTCCTGTTTGGCCCAGTTTGCAATTTCTGCGGAAGATGAACAGGAATAGCGAGAACCAATGAGAGGCTAGCTGGAGGTGTCTGGACGGGCAAATTTAACTCTCATTTCCCACCAGGAAGAGGAATTAACCAAAGGCTCAGCGTGCTGTACCAGAAACAGATTAGGGTCTGAAGCCATCCTGCGGTGTTGCGGCCAGCTCACAAGAAAGCGAGTTGAAGAAAGGAGCTCAGGGGCACTGTAATTCACAAACCTGCAGAGTTATAAATGACAGCTATCGTCCAAAAATAGACTGAAGTAAGGCTGCCAAGAGGACTTGAAAGCGGGGCAGAATTGCAGGAAACCGATTTCAGGATGTAGACTGGAATTGCACTGAAAGCATAGGAAAAGAGGCAGAACGTCCACAATGATGCACTTGGCCAAAAAGGGCGTATGCGTTTTTTCCTGAATATATTCAGGAAAAAACGCATACGCCCTTTTTGGCCAACCAAGCAAGCTTGCAAAGGAAATCTGCACTGCAATGAAGTCTCACTTCCCCCCGGTCAAAAGGGCCATCTGAAAAAAGTGTAAAATCCAGAAAGGCAGGACAGGCCATGGAGAACTGGGAGCCTTGTTATGCTGATGGGCGGGATGTAAATTGCCAACAACCACTCGGGAGAAGTGTATGGTGTTTCCTGAAACATCTAAAAAACAAAGCAACAGAACCTAGGGAACTTCCACTTATGGTCCTATAGATTAGGGAAATTAAAATCAAAAAGACACAGCCACCCCAAAGTTTGGAACGGCTCTGTTTACAAGAACCTCGTTTACAGTACAAGTTCAACATCGCAGAAAGTGAAAAATGGATAAAGAAGTTGTGGTATTTACTTACAAAGCAATATCACTCAGCAATGAAATCTGTGTCATCAGGCCCTTAGCAGCACAATGAGTGGATTCAGGTATGATGATTCTAACTGAAGTAAGTCACACAGAAAATGAAACATCATAAGATATCAGTAATACACGGAATGTAAACTTGGCTACACAGGAACTGAATTACACAACAGAACAGGGTCCCAAATTTAGAAAACCAACTTATGCTTGCTTAAGGGTAAAGGTGAGTTGGGGTGCTGCATAAAACCAGAGATTGAAATGAGCACAGATAAAGTTCCTTAAGCCAAATATGGAATAGACAAGAGCTACTCCTTGCTCAACGAAATGGACTCAACACCGCATATTAAACGCCTAAGAATGTACCTGACTAGTAAATATCTTAAAACCTATGGATTGCTATGTCTCCGAAAGAGAATCAAGCATGTGTACAGGGGCATAAACGCAGCAGTGATAGGATTGGAGAGGTTCGGTGAGCAAATGAAGACCCTTTGAAGTCATATTGCATGGTACCCATCCCACGGGTTTCAACTACCCTGGTTTTAGGTATTCTTCCTTCAGCTAAAACATGCATGTGGAACCCAGAGTATGATCAACCATGTGATCGGGAGACGTGTTCAAATATGTCTCAGTTTTCGTACCCTGGTACTCGGGTGCAACATTCCAGACGCTTTACTAACACTCTCCCCACTTGGAGAGTCAGCGCCTTTAACCTCCTGTTTGGCCCAGTTTGCAATTTCTGCGGAAGATGAACAGGAATAGCGAGAACCAATGAGAGGCTAGCTGGAGGTGTCTGGACGGGCAAATTTAACTCTCATTTCCCAACAGGAAGAGGAAATAACCAAAGGCTCAGCGTGCCGTACCGGAACCAGATTAGGGCCTGAAGCCATCCTGCGGTGTTGCGGCCAGCTCAAAAGAAAGCTAGTTGAAGAAAGGAGCTCAGGGGCACTGTAATTCACAAACCTGCAGAGTTATAAATGACAGCTATCGTCCAAAAATATACTGAAGTAAGGCTGCCAAGAGGACTTGAAAGCGGGGCAGAATTGCAGGAAACCGATTTCAGGAGGTAGACTGGAATTGCATTGAAAGCATAGGAAAAGAGGCAGAACGTCCACAATGATGCACTTGGCCAAAAAGGGCGTATGCGTTTTTTCCTGAATATATTCAGGAAAAAACGTATACGCACTTTTTGGCCAACCAAGCAAGCTTGCAAAGGAAATCTGCACTACAATGAAGTCTCACTTCCCCCCGGTCAAAAGGGCCATCTGAAAAAAGTGTAAAATCCAGAAAGGCAGGACAGGCCATGGAGAACTGGGAGCCTTGTTATGCTGATGGGCGGGATGTAAATTGCCAACAGACACTTGGGAGAAGTGTATGGTGTTTCCTGAAACATCTAAAAAACAAAGCAACAGAACCTAGGGCACTTCCACTTATGGTCCTATAGCTTAGGGAAATTAAAATCAAAAAGACACAGCCACCCCAAAGTTTGGAATGGCTCTGTTTACAAGAACCTCGTTTACAGTACAAGTTCAACATCGCAGAAAGTGAAAAATGGATAAAGAACTTGTGGTACTTACGTACAATGCAGTATCAATCAGCAATGAAATCTATGTCATCAGGCCCGTAGCAGCATAATGAGTGGATTCAGGTACGATGATTCTAACTGAAATAAGTCACACAGAAAAAGAAACATCATAAGATATCACTAATACACGGAATGTAAACTTGGCTACACAGGAACTGCATTCCAAAACAGAACAGGGTCTCAAATTTAGAAAACCAACTTATGCTTGCTTAAGGTGAAAGGTGAGTTGGGGTGCTGCATAAAACCAGAGATTGAAATGAGCACAGATAAAGTTCCTTAAGCCAAATATGGAATAGACAAGAGCTACTCCTTGCTCAACGAAATGGACACAAAACCCCATATTAAACGCCTAAGAATGCACCTGACTAGTAAGTATCTTAAAACCTATGGATTGCTATGTCTCCGAAAGAGAATCAAGCATGTGTACAGGGGCATAAACGCAGCAGTGATAGGATTGGAGAGGTTCGTGAGCAAATGAAGACCCTTTGAAGTCATATTGCATGGTACCCATTCCACGGGTTTCAACTACCCAGGTTTAAGGTATTCTTCCTTCATCTAAAACATGCATGTGGAACCTAGAGTATGATCAACCATGTGATCGGGAGACGTGTTCAAATATGTCTCAGTTTTCGTACCCTGGTACTCGGGTGCAACATTCCAGACGCTTTACTAACACTCTCCCCACTTGGAGAGTCAGTCCCTTTAACTTGCTGTTTGGCCCAGTTTGCAATTTATGTGGAAGATGAACAGGAATAGCGAGAACCAATGAGAGGCTAGCTGGAGATGTCTGGATGGGCAAATATAACTCTCATTTCCCACCAGGAAGAGGAATTAACCAAAGGCTCAGCATGCCGGGCCGGAACCAGATTAGGGCCTGAAGCCATCCTGCGGTGTTGCGGCCAGCTCACAAGAAAGCGAGTTGAAGAAAGGAGCTCAGGGGCACTGTAATTCACAAACCTGCAGAGTTATAAATGACAGCTATCGTCCAAAAATAGACTGAAGAAAGGCTGCCAAGAGGACTTGAAAGCGGGGCAGAATTGCAGGAAACCGATTTCAGGAGGTAGACTGGAATTGCATTGAAAGCATAGGAAAAGAGGCAGAACGTCCACAATGATGCACTTGGCCAAAAAGCGCGTATGCGTTTTTTCCTGAATATATTCAGGAAAAAACGCATACGCCCTTTTCGGCCAACCAAGCAAGCTTGCAAAGGAAATCTGCACTACAATGAAGTCTCACTTCCCCCCGGTCAAAAGGGCCATCTGAAAAAAGTGTAAAATCCAGAAAGGCAGGACAGGCCATGGAGAACTGGGAGCCTTGTTATGCTGATGGGCGGGATGTAAATTGCCAACAACCACTCGGGAGAAGTGTATGGTGTTTCCTGAAACATCTAAAAAACAAAGCAACAGAGCCTAGGGCACTTCCACTTATGGTCCTATAGCTTAGGGAAATTAAAATCAAAAAGACACAGCCACCCCAAAGTTTGGAACGGCTCTGTTTACAAGAACCTCGTTTACAGTACAAGTTCAACATCGCAGAAAGTGAAAAATGGATAAAGAAGTTGTGGTACTTACGTACAATGCAGTATCACTCAGCAATGAAATCTATGTCATCAGGCCCGTAGCAGCATAATGAGTGGATTCAGGTACGATGATTCTAACTGAAATAAGTCACACAGAAAAAGAAACATCATAAGATATCACTAATACACGGAATGTAAACTTGGCTACACAGGAACTGCATTCCAAAACAGAACAGGGTCTCAAATTTAGAAAACCAACTTATGCTTGCTTAAGGTGAAAGGTGAGTTGGGGTGCTGCATAAAACCAGAGATTGAAATGAGCACAGATAAAGTTCCTTAAGCCAAATATGGAATAGACAAGAGCTACTCCTTGCTCAACGAAATGGACACAAAACCCCATATTAAACGCCTAAGAATGCACCTGACTAGTAAGTATCTTAAAACCTATGGATTGCTATGTCTCCGAAAGAGAATCAAGCATGTGTACAGGGGCATAAACGCAGCAGTGATAGGATTGGAGAGGTTCGTGAGCAAATGAAGACCCTTTGAAGTCATATTGCATGGTACCCATTCCACGGGTTTCAACTACCCAGGTTTAAGGTATTCTTCCTTCATCTAAAACATGCATGTGGAACCTAGAGTATGATCAACCATGTGATCGGGAGACGTGTTCAAATATGTCTCAGTTTTCGTACCCTGGTACTCGGGTGCAACATTCCAGACGCTTTACTAACACTCTCCCCACTTGGAGAGTCAGTCCCTTTAACTTCCTGTTTGGCCCAGTTTGCAATTTATGTGGAAGATGAACAGGAATAGCGAGAACCAATGAGAGGCTAGCTGGAGATGTCTGGATGGGCAAATATAACTCTCATTTCCCACCAGGAAGAGGAATTAACCAAAGGCTCAGCATGCCGGGCCGGAACCAGATTAGGGCCTGAAGCCATCCTGCGGTGTTGCGGCCAGCTCACAAGAAAGCGAGTTGAAGAAAGGAGCTCAGGGGCACTGTAATTCACAAACCTGCAGAGTTATAAATGACAGCTATCGTCCAAAAATAGACTGAAGAAAGGCTGCCAAGAGGACTTGAAAGCGGGGCAGAATTGCAGGAAACCGATTTCAGGAGGTAGACTGGAATTGCATTGAAAGCATAGGAAAAGAGGCAGAACGTCCACAATGATGCACTTGGCCAAAAAGCGCGTATGCGTTTTTTCCTGAATATATTCAGGAAAAAACGCATACGCCCTTTTCGGCCAACCAAGCAAGCTTGCAAAGGAAATCTGCACTACAATGAAGTCTCACTTCCCCCCGGTCAAAAGGGCCATCTGAAAAAAGTGTAAAATCCAGAAAGGCAGGACAGGCCATGGAGAACTGGGAGCCTTGTTATGCTGATGGGCGGGATGTAAATTGCCAACAACCACTCGGGAGAAGTGTATGGTGTTTCCTGAAACATCTAAAAAACAAAGCAACAGAGCCTAGGGCACTTCCACTTATGGTCCTATAGCTTAGGGAAATTAAAATCAAAAAGACACAGCCACCCCAAAGTTTGGAACGGCTCTGTTTACAAGAACCTCGTTTACAGTACAAGTTCAACATCGCAGAAAGTGAAAAATGGATAAAGAAGTTGTGGTACTTACGTACAATGCAGTATCACTCAGCAATGAAATCTATGTCATCAGGCCCGTAGCAGCATAATGAGTGGATTCAGGTACGATGATTCTAACTGAAATAAGTCACACAGAAAAAGAAACATCATAAGATATCACTAATACACGGAATGTAAACTTGGCTACACAGGAACTGCATTCCAAAACAGAACAGGGTCTCAAATTTAGAAAACCAACTTATGCTTGCTTAAGGGGAAAGGTGAGTTGGGGTGCTGCATAAAACCAGAGATTGAAATGAGCACAGATAAAGTTCCTTAAGCCAAATATGGAATAGACAAGAGCTACTCCTTGCTCAACGAAATGGACACAAAACCCCATATTAAACGCCTAAGAATGCACCTGACTAGTAAGTATCTTAAAACCTATGGATTGCTATGTCTCCGAAAGAGAATCAAGCATGTGTACAGGGTCATAAACGCAGCAGTGATAGGATTGGAGAGGTTCGTGAGCAAATGAAGACCCTTTGAAGTCATATTGCATGGTACCCATTCCACGGGTTTCAACTACCCAGGTTTAAGGTATTCTTCCTTCATCTAAAACATGCATGTGGAACCTAGAGTATGATCAACCATGTGATCGGGAGACGTGTTCAAATATGTCTCAGTTTTCGTACCCTGGTACTCGGGTGCAACATTCCAGACGCTTTACTAACACTCTCCCCACTTGGAGAGTCAGTCCCTTTAACTTCCTGTTTGGCCCAGTTTGCAATTTATGTGGAAGATGAACAGGAATAGCGAGAACCAATGAAAGACTAGCTGGAGGTGTCTGGATGGGCAAATATAACTCTCATTTCCCACCAGGAAGAGGAATTAACCAAAGGCTCAGCGTGCTGTGCCAGAACCAGATTAGGGCCTGAAGACATCCTGCGGTGTTGCGGCCAGGTCACAAGAAAGCGAGTTGAAGAAAGGAGCTCAGGGGCACTGTAATTCACAAACCTGCAGAGTTATAAATGACAGCTATCGTCCAAAAATAGACTGAAGTAAGGCTGCCAAGAGGACTTGAAAGCGGGGCAGAATTGCAGGAAACCGATTTCAGGAGGTAGACTGGAATTGCATTGAAAGCATAGGAAAAGAGGCAGAACGTCCACAATGATGCACTTGGCCAAAAAGGGCGTATGCGTTTTTTCCTGAATATATTCAGGAAAAAACGCATACGCCCTTTTCGGCCAACCAAGCAAGCTTGCAAAGGAAATCTGCACTACAATGAAGTCTCACTTCCCCCCGGTCAAAAGGGCCATCTGAAAAAAGTGTAAAATCCAGAAAGGCAGGACAGGCCATGGAGAACTCGCAGCCTTGTTATGCTGATGGGCGGGATGTAAATTGCCAACAACCACTCGGGAGAAGTGTATGGTGTTTCCTGAAACATCTAAAAAACAAAGCAACAGAGCCTAGGGCACTTCCACTTATGGTCCTATAGCTTAGGGAAATTAAAATCAAAAAGACACAGCCACCCCAAAGTTTGGAACGGCTCTGTTTACAAGAACCTCGTTTACAGTACAAGTTCAACATCGCAGAAAGTGAAAAATGGATAAAGAAGTTGTGGTATTCACTTACAAAGCAATATCACTCAGCAATGAAATCTATGTCATCAGGCCCTTAGCAGCACAATGAGTGGATTCAGGTATGATGATTCTAACTGAAATAAGTCACACAGAAAAAGAAACATCATAAGATATCAGTAATACACGGAATGGAAACTTGGCTACACAGGAACTGAATTACAGAACAGAATAGGGTCTCAAATTAAGAAAACCAACTTATGCTTGCTTAAGGGGAAAGGTGAGTTGGGGTGCTGCATAAAACCAGAGATTGAAACGAGCACAGATAAAGTTCCTTAAGCCAAATATGGAATAGACAAGAGCTACTCCTTGCTCAACGAAATGGACTCAACACCGCATATTAAACGCCTAAGAATGTACCTGACTAGTAAGTATCTTAAAACCTATGGATTGCTATGTCTCCGAAAGAGAATCAAGCATGTGTACAGGGGCATAAACGCAGCAGTGATAGGATTGGAGAGGTTCGGTGAGCAAATGAAGACCCTTTGAAGTCATATTGCATGGTACCCATTCCACGGGTTTCAACTACCCAGGTTTAAGGTATTCTTCCTTCAGCTAAAACATGCATGTGGAACCTAGAGTATGATCAACCATGTGATCGGGAGACGTGTTCAAATATGTCTCAGTTTTTGTACCCTGGTACTCGGGTGCAACATTCCAGATGCTTTACTAACACTCTCCCGACTTGGAGAGTCAGTCCCTTTAACCTCCTGTTTGGCCCAGTTTGCAATTTCTGCGGAAGATGAACAGGAATAGCGAGAACCAATGAGAGACTAGCTGGAGGTGTCTGGACGGGCAAATTTAACTCTCATTTCCCACCAGGAAGAGGAAATAACCAAAGGCTCAGCATGCCGTGCCGGAACCAGATTAGGGCCTGAAGCCATCCAGCGGTGTTGCAGCCAGCTCACAAGAATACGAGTTGAAGAAAGGAGCTCAGGGGCACTGTAATTCACAAACCTGCAGAGTTATAAATGACAGCTATCGTCCAAAAATACACTGAAGTAAGGCTGCCAAGAGGACTTGAAAGCGGGGCAGAATTGCAGGAAACCGATTTCAGGAGGTAGACTGGAATTGCATTGAAAGCATAGGAAAAGAGGCAGAACGTCCACAATGATGCACTTGGCCAAAAAGGGCGTATGCGTTTTTTCCTGAATATATTCAGGAAAAAACGCATACGCACTTTTTGGCCAACCAAGCAAACTTGCAAAGGAAATCTGCACTACAATGAAGTCTCACTTCCCCCCGGTCAAAAGGGCCATCTGAAAAAAGTGTAAAATCCAGAAAGGCAGGACAGGCCATGGAGAACTGGGAGCCTTGTTATGCTGATGGGCGGGATGTAAATTGCCAACAGACACTTGGGAGAAGTGTATGGTGTTTCCTGAAACATCTAAAAAACAAAGCAACAGAGCCTAGGGCACTTCCACTTATGGTCCTATAGCTTAGGGAAATTAAAATCAAAAAGACACAGCCACCCCAAAGTTTGGAACGGCTCTGTTTACAAGAACCTCGTTTACAGTACAAGTTCAACATCGCAGAAAGTGAAAAATGGATAAAGAAGTTGTGGTATTCACTTACAAAGCA
Organism: Stenella coeruleoalba; assembly: GCF_951394435.1. Classification (NCBI taxonomy): domain Eukaryota; kingdom Metazoa; phylum Chordata; class Mammalia; order Artiodactyla; family Delphinidae; genus Stenella; species Stenella coeruleoalba. The sequence goes on from NW_027646214.1 coordinate 939,505, forward strand.
ATATCACTCAGCAATGAAATCTATGTCATCAGGCCCTTAGCAGCACAATGAGTGGATTCAGGTATGATGATTCTAACTGAAATAAGTCACACAGAAAAAGAAACATCATAAGATATCAGTAATACACGGAATGGAAACTTGGCTACACAGGAACTGAATTACAGAACAGAATAGGGTCTCAAATTAAGAAAACCAACTTATGCTTGCTTAAGGGGAAAGGTGAGTTGGGGTGCTGCATAAAACCAGAGATTGAAACGAGCACAGATAAAGTTCCTTAAGCCAAATATGGAATAGACAAGAGCTACTCCTTGCTCAACGAAATGGACTCAACACCGCATATTAAACGCCTAAGAATGTACCTGACTAGTAAGTATCTTAAAACCTATGGATTGCTATGTCTCCGAAAGAGAATCAAGCATGTGTACAGGGGCATAAACGCAGCAGTGATAGGATTGGAGAGGTTCGGTGAGCAAATGAAGACCCTTTGAAGTCATATTGCATGGTACCCATTCCACGGGTTTCAACTACCCAGGTTTAAGGTATTCTTCCTTCAGCTAAAACATGCATGTGGAACCTAGAGTATGATCAACCATGTGATCGGGAGACGTGTTCAAATATGTCTCAGTTTTTGTACCCTGGTACTCGGGTGCAACATTCCAGATGCTTTACTAACACTCTCCCGACTTGGAGAGTCAGTCCCTTTAACCTCCTGTTTGGCCCAGTTTGCAATTTCTGCGGAAGATGAACAGGAATAGCGAGAACCAATGAGAGACTAGCTGGAGGTGTCTGGACGGGCAAATTTAACTCTCATTTCCCACCAGGAAGAGGAAATAACCAAAGGCTCAGCATGCCGTGCCGGAACCAGATTAGGGCCTGAAGCCATCCAGCGGTGTTGCAGCCAGCTCACAAGAAAACGAGTTGAAGAAAGGAGCTCAGGGGCACTGTAATTCACAAACCTGCAGAGTTATAAATGACAGCTATCGTCCAAAAATACACTGAAGTAAGGCTGCCAAGAGGACTTGAAAGCGGGGCAGAATTGCAGGAAACCGATTTCAGGAGGTAGACTGGAATTGCATTGAAAGCATAGGAAAAGAGGCAGAACGTCCACAATGATGCACTTGGCCAAAAAGGGCGTATGCGTTTTTTCCTGAATATATTCAGGAAAAAACGCATACGCACTTTTTGGCCAACCAAGCAAACTTGCAAAGGAAATCTGCACTACAATGAAGTCTCACTTCCCCCCGGTCAAAAGGGCCATCTGAAAAAAGTGTAAAATCCAGAAAGGCAGGACAGGCCATGGAGAACTGGGAGCCTTGTTATGCTGATGGGCGGGATGTAGATTGCCAACAACCACTCGGGAGAAGTGTATGGTGTTTCCTGAAACATCTAAAAAACAAAGCAACAGAGCCTAGGGCACTTCCACTTATGGTCCTATAGCTTAGGGAAATTAAAATCAAAAAGACACAGCCACCCCAAAGTTTGGGACGCCTCTCTTTACAAGAACCTCGTTTACAGTACAAATTCAACATCGCAGAAAATGAAAAATGGATAAAGAAGCTGTGGTATTTACTTACAAAGCAATATCACTCAGCAATGAAATCTATGTCATCAGGCCCTTAGCAGCACAATGAGTGGATTCAGGTATGATGATTCTAACTGAAATAAGTCACACAGAAAAAGAAACATCATAAGATATCACTAATACACGGAATGGAAACTTGGCTACACAGGAACTGAATTACAGAACAGAACAGGGTCTCAAATTTAGAAAACCAACTTATGCTTGCTTAAGGGTAAAGGTGAGTTGGGGTGCTGCATAAAACCAGAGATTGAAATGAGCACAGATAAAGTTCCTTAAGCCAAATATGGAATAGACGAGCTACTCCTTGCTCAACGAAATGGACTCAACACCGCATATTAAACGCCTAAGAATGTACCTGACTAGTAAGTATCTTAAAACCTATGGATTGCTATGTCTCCGAAAGAGAATCAAGCATGTGTACAGGGGCATAAACGCAGCAGTGATAGGATTGGAGAGGTTCGGTGAGCAAATGAAGACCCTTTGAAGTCATATTGCATGGTACCCATTCCACGGGTTTCAACTACCCAGGTTTAAGGTATTCTTCCTTCAGCTAAAACATGCATGTGGAACCGAGAGTATGATCATCCGTGTGAACGGGAGACGTGTTCAAATATGTCTCAGTTTTCCTCCCGTGGTACTCAGATGCAACATTCCAGACGCTTTACTAACACTCTCCCGACTTGGAGAGTCAGCGTCTTTAACCTCCTGTTTGGCCCAGTTTGCAATTTCTGCGGTAGATGAACAGGAATAGCGAGAACCAATGAGAGACTAGCTGGAGGTGTCTGGACGGGCAAATTTAACTCTCATTTCCCAATAGGAAGAGGAAATAACCAAAGGCTCAGCGTGCCGTGCCGGAACCAGATTAGGGCCTGAAGCCATCATGCGGTGTTGCGGCCTGGTCACAAGAAAGCGAGTTGAAGAAAGAGCTCAGGGGCACTGTAATTCACAAACCTGCAGAGTTATAAATGACAGCTATCGTCCAAAAATATACTGAAGTAAGGCTGCCAAGAGGACTTGAAAGCGGGGCAGAATTGCAGGAAACCAATTTCAGGAGGTAGACTGGAATTGCATTGAAAGCATAGGAAAAGAGGCAGAACGTCCACAATGATGCACTTGGCCAAAAAGGGCGTATGCGTTTTTTCCTGAATATATTCAGGAATAAAACGCATACGCACTTTTTGGCCAACCAAGCAAACTTGCAAAGGAAATCTGCACTACAATGAAGTCTCACTTCCCCCCGGTCAAAAGGGCCATCTGAAAAAAGTGTAAAATCCAGAAAGGCCGGACAGGCCATGGAGAACTGGGAGCCTTGTTATGCTGATGGGCGGGATGTAAATTGCCAACAGACACTGGGGAGAAGTGTATGGTGTTTCCTGAAACATCGAAAAAACAAAGCAACAGAGCCTAGGGCACTTCCACTTATGGTCCTATAGCTTAGGGAAATTAAAATCAAAAAGACACAGCCACCCCAAAGTTTGGGACGCCTCTGTTTACAAGAACCTCGTTTACAGTACAAATTCAACATCGCAGAAAATGAAAAATGGATAAAGAAGCTGTGGTATTTACTTACAAAGCAATATCACTCAGCAATGAAATCTATGTCATCAGGCCCTTAGCAGCACAATGAGTGGATTCAGGTATGATGATTCTAACTGAAATAAGTCACACAGAAAAAGAAACATCATAAGATATCACTAATACACGGAATGTAAACTTGGCTACACAGGAACTGAATTACAGAACAGAACAGGGTCTCAAATTTAGAAAACCAACTTATGCTTGCTTAAGGGTAAAGGTGAGTTGGGGTGCTGCATAAAACCAGAGATTGAAATGAGCACAGATAAAGTTCCTTAAGCCAAATATGGAATAGACGAGCTACTCCTTGCTCAACGAAATGGACTCAACACCGCATATTAAACGCCTAAGAATGTACCTGACTAGTAAGTATCTTAAAACCTATGGATTGCTATGTCTCCGAAAGAGAATCAAGCATGTGTACAGGGGCATAAACGCAGCAGTGCTAGGATTGGAGAGGTTCGGTGAGCAAATGAAGACCCTTTGAAGTCATATTGCATGGTACCCATTCCACGGGTTTCAACTACCCAGGTTTAAGGTATTCTTCCTTCAGCTAAAACATGCATGTGGAACCGAGAGTATGATCATCCGTGTGAACGGGAGACGTGTTCAAATATGTCTCAGTTTTCCTCCCGTGGTACTCATATGCAACATTCCAGACGCTTTACTAACACTCTCCCGACTTGGAGAGTCAGCGTCTTTAACCTCCTGTTTGGCCCAGTTTGCAATTTCTGCGGAAGATGAACAGGAATAGCGAGAACCAATGAGAGACTAGCTGGAGGTGTCTGGACGGGCAAATTTAACTCTCATTTCCCAATAGGAAGAGGAAATAACCAAAGGCTCAGCGTGCCATGCCGGAACCAGATTAGGGCCTGAAGCCATCATGCGGTGTTCCGGCCAGGTCACAAGAAAGCGAGTTGAAGAAAGAGCTCAGGGGCACTGTAATTCACAAACCTGCAGAGTTATAAATGACAGCTATCGTCCAAAAATATACTGAAGTAAGGCTGCCAAGAGGACTTGAAAGCGGGGCAGAATTGCAGGAAACCGATTTCAGGAGGTAGACTGGAATTGCATTGAAAGCATAGGAAAAGAGGCAGAACGTCCACAATGATGCACTTGGCCAAAAAGGGCGTATGTGTTTTTTCCTGAATATATTCAGGAATAAAACGCATACGCACTTTTTGGCCAACCAAGCAAACTTGCAAAGGAAATCTGCACTACAATGAAGTCTCACTTCTCCCCGGTCAAAAGGGCCATCTGAAAAAAGTGTAAAATCCAGAAAGGCTGGAAGGGCCATGGAGAACTGGGAGCCTTGTTATGCTGATGGGCGGGATGTAAATTGCCAACAGACACTTGGGAGAAGTGTATGGTGTTTCCTGAAACATCTAAAAAACAAAGCAACAGAGCCTAGGGCACTTCCACTTATGGTCCTATAGCTTAGGGAAATTAAAATCAAAAAGACACAGCCACCCCAAAGTTTGGAACGGCTCTGTTTACAAGAACCTCGTTTACAGTACAAGTTCAACATCGCAGAAAGTGAAAAATGGATAAAGAAGTTGTGGTATTCACTTACAAAGCAATATCACTCACCAATGAAATCTATGTCATCAGGCCCTTAGCAGCACAATGAGTGGATTCAGGTATGATGATTCTAACTGAAATAAGTCACACAGAAAAAGAAACATCATAAGATATCAGTAATACACGGAATGGAAACTTGGCTACACAGGAACAGAATTACAGAACAGAATAGGGTCTCAAATTAAGAAAACCAACTTATGCTTGCTTAAGGGGAAAGGTGAGTTGGGGTGCTGCATAAAACCAGAGATTGAAATGAGCACAGATAAAGTTCCTTAAGCCAAATATGGAATAGACAAGAGCTACTCCTTGCTCAACGAAATGGACTCAACACCGCATATTAAACGCCTAAGAATGTACCTGACTAGTAAGTATCTTAAAACCTATGGATTGCTATGTCTCCGAAAGAGAATCAAGCATGTGTACAGGGGCATAAACGCAGCAGTGATAGGATTGGAGAGGTTCGGTGAGCAAATGAAGACCCTTTGAAGTCATATTGCATGGTACCCATTCCACGGGTTTCAACTACCCAGGTTTAAGGTATTCTTCCTTCAGCTAAAACATGCATGTGGAACCTAGAGTATGATCAACCATGTGATCGGGAGACGTGTTCAAATATGTCTCAGTTTTTGTATCCTGGTACTCGGGTGCAACATTCCAGATGCTTTACTAACACTCTCCCGACTTGGAGAGTCAGTCCCTTTAACCTCCTGTTTGGCCCAGTTTGCAATTTCTGCGGAAGATGAACAGGAATAGCGAGAACCAATGAGAGACTAGCTGGAGGTGTCTGGACGGGCAAATTTAACTCTCATTTCCCACCAGGAAGAGGAAATAACCAAAGGCTCAGCATGCCGTGCCGGAACCAGATTAGGGCCTGAAGCCATCCAGCGGTGTTGCAGCCAGCTCACAAGAAAACGAGTTGAAGAAAGGAGCTCAGGGGCACTGTAATTCACAAACCTGCAGAGTTATAAATGACAGCTATCGTCCAAAAATACACTGAAGTAAGGCTGCCAAGAGGACTTGAAAGCGGGGCAGAATTGCAGGAAACCGATTTCAGGAGGTAGACTGGAATTGCATTGAAAGCATAGGAAAAGAGGCAGAACGTCCACAATGATGCACTTGGCCAAAAAGGGCGTATGCGTTTTTTCCTGAATATATTCAGGAAAAAACGCATACGCACTTTTTGGCCAACCAAGCAAACTTGCAAAGGAAATCTGCACTACAATGAAGTCTCACTTCCCCCCGGTCAAAAGGGCCATCTGAAAAAAGTGTAAAATCCAGAAAGGCAGGACAGGCCATGGAGAACTGGGAGCCTTGTTATGCTAATGGGCGGGATGTAAATTGCCAACAGACACTGGGGAGAAGTGTATGGTGTTTCCTGAAACATCGAAAAAACAAAGCAACAGAGCCTAGGGCACTTCCACTTATGGTCCTATAGCTTAGGGAAATTAAAATCAAAAAGACACAGCCACCCCAAAGTTTGGGACGCCTCTGTTTACAAGAACCTCGTTTACAGTACAAATTCAACATCGCAGAAAATGAAAAATGGATAAAGAAGCTGTGGTATTTACTTACAAAGCAATATCACTCAGCAATGAAATCTATGTCATCAGGCCCTTAGCAGCACAATGAGTGGATTCAGGTATGATGATTCTAACTGAAATAAGTCACACAGAAAAAGAAACATCATAAGATATCACTAATACACGGAATGGAAACTTGGCTACACAGGAACTGAATTACAGAACAGAACAGGGTCTCAAATTTAGAAAACCAACTTATGCTTGCTTAAGGGTAAAGGTGAGGTGGGGTGCTGCATAAAACCAGAGATTGAAATGAGCACAGATAAAGTTCCTTAAGCCAAATATGGAATAGACGAGCTACTCCTTGCTCAACGAAATGGACTCAACACCGCATATTAAACGTCTAAGAATGTACCTGACTAGTAAGTATCTTAAAACCTATGGATTGCTATGTCTCCGAAAGAGAATCAAGCATGTGTACAGGGGCATAAACGCAGCAGTGATAGGATTGGAGAGGTTCGGTGAGCAAATGAAGACCCTTTGAAGTCATATTGCATGGTACCCATTCCACGGGTTTCAACTACCCAGGTTTAAGGTATTCTTCCTTCAGCTAAAACATGCATGTGGAACCCAGAGTATGATCATCCGTGTGAACGGGAGACGTGTTCAAATATGTCTCAGTTTTCTTCCCGTGGTACTCAGATGCAACATTCCAGACGCTTTACTAACACTCTCCCGACTTGGAGAGTCAGCGCCTTTAACCTCCTGTTTGGCCCAGTTTGCAATTTCTGCGGAAGATGAACAGGAATAGCGAGAACCAATGAGAGACTAGCTGGAGGTGTCTGGACGGGCAAATTTAACTCTCATTTCCCAATAGGAAGAGGAAATAACCAAAGGCTCAGCATGCTGTGCCGGAACCAGATTAGGGCCTGAAGCCATCCTGCGGTGTTGCGGCCAGCTCACAAGAAAGCGAGTTGAAGAAAGAGCTCAGGGGCACTGTAATTCACAAACCTGCAGAGTTATAAATGACAGCTATCGTCCAAAAATAGACTGAAGTAAGGCTGCCAAGAGGACTTGAAAGCGGGGCAGAATTGCAGGAAACCGATTTCAGGAGGTAGACTGAAATTGCATTGAAAGCATATGAAAAGAGGCAGAACGTCCACAATGATGCACTTGGCCAAAAAGGGCGTATGCGTTTTTTCCTGGGAAAAAACGCATACGCCCTTTTTGGCCAACCAAGCAAGCTTGCAAAGGAAATCTGCACTACAATGAAGTCTCACTTCCCCCCGGTCAAAAGGGCCATCTGAAAAAAAGTGTAAAATCCAGAAAGGCAGGACAGGCCATGGAGAACTGGGAGCCTTGTTATGCTGATGGGCGGGATGTAAATTGCCAACAGACACTGGGGAGAAGTGTATGGTGTTTCCTGAAACATCTAAAAAACAAAGCAACAGAACCTAGGGCACCTCCACTTATGGTCCTATAGCTTAGGGAAATTAAAATCAAAAAGACACAGCCACCCCAAAGTTGCGAAAGGCTCTGTTTACAAGAACCTCGTTTACAGTACAAGTTCAACACCGCAGAAAGTAAAAAATGGAGAAAGAAGTTGTGGTATTTACTTACAAAGCAATATCACTCAGCAATGAAATCTGTGTCATCAGGCCCTTAGCAGCACAATGAGTGGATTCAGGTATGATGATTCTAACTGAAATAAGTCACACAGAAAAAGAAACATCATAAGATATCAGTAATACATGAAATGTAAACTTGGCTACACAGGAACTGAATTACAGAACAGAACAGGGTCTCAAATTTAGAAAACCAACTTATGCTTGCTTAAGGGGAAAGGTGAGTTGGGGTGCTGCATTAAACCAGAGATTGAAATGAGCACAGATAAAGTTCCTTAAGCCAAATATGGAATAGACAAGAGCTACTCCTTGCTCAACGAAATGGACTCAACACCGCATATTAAACACCTAAGATTGTACCTGACTAGGAAGTATCTTAAAACCTATGGATTGCTATGTCTCCGAAAGGGAATCAAGCATGTGTGCAGGGGCATAAACGCAGCAGTGATAGGATTGGAGAGGTTCGGTGAGCAAATGAAGACCCTTTGAAGTCATATTGTATGGTACCCATTCCACGGGTTTCAACTACCCAGGTTTAAGGTATTCTTCCTTCAGCTAAAACATGCATGTGGAACGTAGAGTATGATCAACCATGTGATCGGGAGACGTGTTCAAATATATCTCAGTTTTCCTCCCCTGGTACTCGGGTGCAACATTCCAGACGCTTTACTAACACTCTCCCCACTTGGAGAATCAGCGCCTTTAACCTCCTGTTTGGCCCAGTTTGCAATTTCTGCGGAAGATGAACAGGAATAGCGAGAACCAATGAGAGGCTAGCTGGAGGTGTCTGGACGGGCAAATTTAACTCTCATTTCCCACCAGGGAGAGGAAATAACCAAAGGCTCAGTGTACCGTGCCGGAACCAGATTAGGGCCTGAAGCCATCCTGCGGTGTTGCGGCCAGGTCACAAGAAAGCGAGTTGAAGAAAGGAGCTCAGGGGCACTGTAATTCACAAACCTGCAGAGTTATAAATGACAGCTATCGTCCAAAAATAGACTGAAGTAAGGCTGCCAAGAGGACTTGAAAGCGGGGCAGAATTGCAGGAAACCGATTTCAGGAGGTAGACTGGAATTGCATTGAAAGCATAGGAAAAGAGGCAGAACGTCCACAATGATGCACTTGGCCAAAAAGGGCGTATGCGTTTTTTCCTGAATATATTCAGGAAAAAACGCATACGCCCTTTTTGGCCAACCAAGCAAGCTTGCAAAGGAAATCTGCACTACAATGAAGTCTCACTTCCCCCCGGTCAAAAGGGCCATCTGAAAAAAGTGTAAAATCCAGAAAGGCAGGACAGGCCATGGAGAACTGGGAGCCTTGTTATGCTGATGGGCGGGATGTAAATTGCCAACAACCACTCCGGAGAAGTGTATGGTGCATCCTGAAACATCTAAAAAACAAAGCAACAGAGCCTAGGCACTTCCACTTATGGTCCTATAGCTTAGGGAATTTAAAATCAAAAAGACACAGCCACCCCAAAGTTTGGAACGGCTCTGTTTACAAGAACCTCGTTTACAGTACAAGTTCAACATCGCAGAAAGTGAAAAATGGATAAAAAAGTTGTGGTATTTACTTAGAAAGCAATATCACTCAGCAATGAAATCTGTGTCATCAGGCCCTTAGCAGCACAATGAGTGGATTCAGGTATGATGATTCTAACTGAAATAAGTCACACAGAAAAAGAAACATCATAAGATATCACTAATACATGGAATGTAAACTTGGCTACACAGGAACTGCATTCCAAAACAGAACAGGGTCTCAAATTTAGAAAACCAACTTATGCTTGCTTAAGGGGAAAGGTGAGTTGGGGTGCTGCATAAAACCAGAGATTGAAATGAGCACAGATAAAGTTCCTTAAGCCAAATATGGAATAGACAAGAGCTACTCCTTGCTCAACGAAATGGACTCAACACCCCATATTAAACGCCTAAGAATGTACCTGACTAGTAAGTATCTTAAAACCTATGGATTGCTATGTCTCCAAAAGAGAATCAAGCGTGTGTACAGGGGCATAAACGCAGCAGTGATAGGATTGGAGAGGTTCGGTGAGCAAATGAAGACCCTTTGAAGTCATATTGCACGGTACCCATTCCACGGGTCTCAACTCTCCAGGTTTAAGGTATTCTTCCTTCAGCTAAAACATGCATGTGGAACCCAGAGTATGATCAACCATGTGAACGGGAGACGTGTTCAAATATGTCTCAGTTTTCCTACCCTGGTACTTGGGTGCAACATTCTAGACGCTTTACTAACACTCTCCCGACTTGGAGAGTCAGTCCCTTTAACCTCCTGTTTGGCCCAGTTTGCAATTTCTGCGGAAGATGAACAGGAATAGCGAGAACCAATGAGAGGCTAGCTGGAGGTGTCTGGACGGGCAAATTTAACTCTCATTTCCCACCAGGAAGAGGAATTAACCAAAGGCTCAGCATGCCGGGCCGGAACCAGATTAGGGCCTGAAGCCATCCTGCGGTGTTGCGGCCAGGTCACAAGAAAGCGAGTTGAAGAAAGGAGCTCAGGGGCACTGTAATTCACAAACCTGCAGAGTTATAAATGACAGCTATCGTCCAAAAATAGACTGAAGTAAGGCTGCCAAGAGGACTTGAAAGCGGGGCAGAATTGCAGGAAACCGATTTCAGGAGGTAGACTGGAATTGCATTGAAAGCATAGGAAAAGAGGCAGAACGTCCACAATGATGCACTTGGCCAAAAAGGGCGTATGCGTTTTTTCCTGAATATATTCAGGAAAAAACGCATACGCCCTTTTTGGCCAACCAAGCAAGCTTGCAAAGGAAATCTGCACTACAATGAAGTCTCACTTCCCCCCGGTCAAAAGGGCCATCTGAAAAAAGTGTAAAATCCAGAAAGGCAGGACAGGCCATGGAGAACTGGGAGCCTTGTTATGCTGATGGGCGGGATGTAAATTGCCAACAACCACTCGGGAGAAGTGTATGGTGTTTCCTGAAACATCTAAAAAACAAAGCAACAGAGCCTAGGGCACTTCCACTTATGGTCCCATAGCTTAGGGAAATTAAAATCTAAAAGACACAGCCACCCCAAAGTTTGGGACGCCTCTGTTTACAAGAACCTCGTTTACCGTACAAGTTCAATATCACAGAAAGTGAAAAATGGATAAAGAACTTGTGGTACTTACGTACAATGCAGTATCACTCAGCAATGAAATCTATGTCATCAGGCCCGTAGCAGCATAATGAGTGGATTCAGGTACGATGATTCTAACTGAAATAAGTCACACAGAAAAAGAAACATCATAAGATATCACTAATACACGGAATGGAAACTTGGTTACACAGGAACTGAATTACAGAACAGAACAGGGTCTCAAATTTAGAAAACCAACTGATGCTTGCTTAAGGGGAAAGGTGAGTTGGGGTGCTGCATAAAACCAGAGATTGAAATGAGCACAGATAAAGTTCCTTAAGCCAAATATGGAATAGACAAGAGCTACTCCTTGCTCAACGAAATGGACTCAACACCGCATATTAAACGCCTAAGAATGTACCTGACTAGTAAGTATCTTAAAACCTATAGATTGCTACGTCTCAGAAAGAGAATCAAGCATGTGTACAGGGGCATAAACGCAGCAGTGATAGGATTGGAGAGGTTCGGTGAGCAAATGAAGACCGTTTGAAATCATATTGCATGGTACCCATTCCACGGGTTTCAACTACCCAGGTTGTAGGTATTCTTCCTTCAGCTAAAACATGCATGTGGAACCCAAGTATGATCAACCATGTGAACGGGAGACGTGTTCAAATATGTCTCAGTTTTCCTCCCCTGGTACTCGGGTGCAACATTCCAGACGCTTTACTAACACTCTCCCCACTTGGAGAGTCAGCGCCTTTAACCTCCTGTTTGGCCCAGTTTGCAATTTCTGCGGAAGATGAACAGGAATAGCGAGAACCAATGACAGGCTAGCTGGAGGTATCTGGACGGGCAAATTTAACTCTCATTTCCCACCAGGAAGAGGAAATAACCAAAGGCTCAGTGTACCGTGCCGGAACGAGATTAGGGCCTGAAGCCATCCTGCGGTGTTGCGGCCAGGTCACAAGAAAGCGAGTTGAAGAAAGGAGCTCAGGGGCACTGTAATTCACAAACCTGCAGAGTTATAAATGACAGCTATCGTCCAAAAATAGACTGAAGTAAGGCTGCCAAGAGGACTTGAAAGCGGGGCAGAATTACAGGAAACCGATTTCAGGAGGTAGACTGGAATTGCATTGAAAGCATAGGAAAAGAGGCAGAACGTCCACAATGATGCACTTGGCCAAAAAGGGCATATGCGTTTTATCCTGAATATATTCAGGAAAAAACGCATATGCCCTTTTTGGCCAACCAAGCAAGCTTGCAAAGGAAATCTGCACTACAATGAAGTCTCACTTCCCCCCGGTCAAAAGGGCCATCTGAAAAAAGTGTAAAATCCAGAAAGGCAGGACAGGCCATGGAGAACTGGGAGCCTTGTTATGCTGATGGGCGGGATGTAAATTGCCAACAACCACTCGGGAGAAGTGTATGGTGTTTCCTGAAACATCTAAAAAACAAAGCAACAGAGCCTAGGGCACTTCCACTTATGGTCCTATAGCTTAGGGAAATTAAAATCTAAAAGACACAGCCACCCCAAAGTTTGGGACGCCTCTGTTTACAAGAACCTCGTTTACCGTACAAGTTCAATATCACAGAAAGTGAAAAATGGATAAAGAACTTGTGGTACTTACGTACAATGCAGTATCACTCAGCAATGAAATCTATGTCATCAGGCCCGTAGCAGCATAATGAGTGGATTCAGGTACGATGATTCTAACTGAAATAAGTCACACAGAAAAAGAAACATCATAAGATATCACTAATACACGGAATGGAAACTTGGTTACACAGGAACTGAATTACAGAACAGAACAGGGTCTCAAATTTAGAAAACCAACTGATGCTTGCTTAAGGGGAAAGGTGAGTTGGGGTGCTGCATAAAACCAGAGATTGAAATGAGCACAGATAAAGTTCCTTAAGCCAAATATGGAATAGACAAGAGCTACTCCTTGCTCAACGAAATGGACTCAACACCGCATATTAAACGCCTAAGAATGTACCTGACTAGTAAGTATCTTAAAATCTATAGATTGCTACGTCTCAGAAAGAGAATCAAGCATGTGTACAGGGGCATAAACGCAGCAGTGATAGGATTGGAGAGGTTCGGTGAGCAAATGAAGACCCTTTGAAGTCATATTGCATGGTACCCATTCCACGGGTTTCAACTACCCAGGTTGTAGGTATTCTTCCTTCAGCTAAAACATGCATGTGGAACCCAAGTATGATCAACCATGTGAACGGGAGATGTGTTCAAATATGTCTCAGTTTTCCTCCCCTGGTACTCGGGTGCAACATTCCAGACGCTTTACTAACACTCTCCCCACTTGGAGAGTCAGCGCCTTTAACCTCCTGTTTGGCCCAGTTTGCAATTTCTGCGGAAGATGAACAGGAATAGCGAGAACCAATGAGAGGCTAGCTGGAGGTATCTGGACGGGCAAATTTAACTCTCATTTCCCACCAGGAAGAGGAAATAACCAAAGGCTCAGTGTACCGTGCCGGAACCAGATTAGGGCCTGAAGCCATCCTGCGGTGTTGCGGCCAGGTCACAAGAAAGCGAGTTGAAGAAAGGAGCTCAGGGGCACTGTAATTCACAAACCTGCAGAGTTATAAATGACAGCTATCGTCCAAAAATAGACTGAAGTAAGGCTGCCAAGAGGACTTGAAAGCGGGGCAGAATTACAGGAAACCGATTTCAGGAGGTAGACTGGAATTGCATTGAAAGCATAGGAAAAGAGGCAGAACGTCCACAATGATGCACTTGGCCAAAAAGGGCATATGCGTTTTATCCTGAATATATTCAGGAAAAAACGCATACGCCCTTTTTGGCCAACCAAGCAAGCTTGCAAAGGAAATCTGCACTACAATGAAGTCTCACTTCCCCCCGGTCAAAAGGGCCATCTGAAAAAAGTGTAAAATCCAGAAAGGCAGGACAGGCCATGGAGAACTGGGAGCCTTGTTATGCTGATGGGCGGGATGTAAATTGCCAACAACCACTCGGGAGAAGTGTATGGTGTTTCCTGAAACATCTAAAAAACAAAGCAACAGAGCCTAGGGCACTTCCACTTATGGTCCTATAGCTTAGGGAAATTAAAATCTAAAAGACACAGCCACCCCAAAGTTTGGGACGCCTCTGTTTACAAGAACCTCGTTTACCGTACAAGTTCAATATCACAGAAAGTGAAAAATGGATAAAGAACTTGTGGTACTTACGTACAATGCAGTATCACTCAGCAATGAAATCTATGTCATCAGGCCCGTAGCAGCATAATGAGTGGATTCAGGTACGATGATTCTAACTGAAATAAGTCACACAGAAAAAGAAACATAATAAGATATCACTAATACACGGAATGGAAACTTGGTTACACAGGAACTTAATTACAGAACAGAACAGGGTCTCAAATTTAGAAAACCAACTGATGCTTGCTTAAGGGGAAAGGTGAGTTGGGGTGCTGCATAAAACCAGAGATTGAAATGAGCACAGATAAAGTTCCTTAAGCCAAATATGGAATAGACAAGAGCTACTCCTTGCTCAACGAAATGGACTCAACACCGCATATTAAACGCCTAAGAATGTACCTGACTAGTAAGTATCTTAAAACCTATAGATTGCTATGTCTCAGAAAGAGAATCAAGCATGTGTACAGGGGCATAAACGCAGCAGTGATAGGATTGGAGAGGTTCGGTGAGCAAATGAAGACCCTTTGAAGTCATATTGCATGGTACCCATTCCACGGGTTTCAACTACCCAGGTTTTCGGTATTCTTCCTTCAGCTAAAACATGCATGTGGAACCCAAGTATGATCAACCATGTGAACGGGAGATGTGTTCAAATATGTCTCAGTTTTCCTCCCCTGGTACTCGGGTGCAACATTCCAGACACTTTACTAACACTCTCCCCACTTGGAGAGTCAGCGCCTTTAACCTCCTGTTTGGCCCAGTTTGCAATTTCTGCGGAAGATGAACAGGAATAGCGAGAACCAATGAGAGGCTAGCTGGAGGTATCTGGACGGGCAAATTTAACTCTCATTTCCCACCAGGAAGAGGAAATAACCAAAGGCTCAGTGTACCGTGCCGGAACCAGATTAGGGCCTGAAGCCATCCTGCGGTGTTGCGGCCAGGTCACAAGAAAGCGAGTTGAAGAAAGGAGCTCAGGGGCACTGTAATTCACAAACCTGCAGAGTTATAAATGACAGCTATCGTCCAAAAATAGACTGAAGTAAGGCTGCCAAGAGGACTTGAAAGCGGGGCAGAATTACAGGAAACCGATTTCAGGAGGTAGACTGGAATTGCATTGAAAGCATAGGAAAAGAGGCAGAACGTCCACAATGATGCACTTGGCCAAAAAGGGCATATGCGTTTTATCCTGAATATATTCAGGAAAAAACGCATACGCCCTTTTTGGCCAACCAAGCAAGCTTGCAAAGGAAATCTGCACTACAATGAAGTCTCACTTCCCCCCGGTCAAAAGGGCCATCTGAAAAAAGTGTAAAATCCAGAAAGGCAGGACAGGCCATGGAGAACTGGGAGCCTTGTTATGCTGATGGGCGGGATGTAAATTGCCAACAGACACTCGGGAGAAGTGTATGGTGTTTCCTGAAACATCTAAAAAACAAAGCAACAGAGCCTAGGGCACTTCCACTTATGGTCCTATAGCTTAGGGAAATTAAAATCAAAAAGACACAGCCACCCCAAAGTTTGGAACGGCTCTGTTTACAAGAACCTCGTTTACAGTACAAGTTCAACATCGCAGAAAGTGAAAAATGGATAAAGAAGTTGTGGTAATCACTTACAAAGCAATATCACTCAGCAATGAAATCTATGTCATCAGGCCCTTAGCAGCAAAATGAGTGGATTCAGGTATGATGATTCTAACTGAAATAAGTCACACAGAAAAAGAAACATCATAAGATATCAGTAATACACGGAATGGAAACTTGGCTACACAGGAACTGAATTACAGAACAGAACAGGGTCTCAAATTTAGAAAACCAACTTATGCTTGCTTAAGGGTAAAGGTGAGTTCGGGTGCTGCATAAAACCAGAGATTGAAATGAGCACAGATAAAGTTCCTTAAGCCAAATATGGAATAGACAAGAGCTACTCCTTGCTCAACGAAATGGACTCAACACCACATATTAAACGCCTAAGAATGTACCTGACTAGTAAGTATCTTAAAACCTATGGATTGCTATGTGTCCGAAAGAGAATCAAGCATGTGTACAGGGGCATAAACGCAGCAGTGATAGGATTGGAGAGGTTCGGTGAGCAAATGAAGACCCTTTGAAGTCATATTGCATGGTACCCATTCCACGGGTTTCACCTACCCAGGTTTAAGGTATTCTTCCTTCAGCTAAAACATGCATGTGGAACCTAGAGTATGATCAACCATGTGATCGGGAGACGTGTTCAAATATTTCTCAGTTTTCGTACCCTGGTACTCGGGTGCAACATTCAAGACGCTTTACTAACACTCTCCCGACTTGGAGAGTCAGTCCCTTTAACCTCCTGTTTGGCCCAGTTTGCAATTTCTGCGGAAGATGAACAGGAATAGCGAGAACCAATGACAGACTACCTGGAGGTGTCTGAACGGGCAAATTTAACTCTCATTTCCCACCAGGAAGAGGAATTAACCAAAGGCTCAGCGTGCCGTGCCGGAACCAGATTAGGGCCTGAAGCCATCCTGCGGTGTTGCGGCCAGGTCACAAGAAAGCGAGTTGAAGAAAGGAGCTCAGGGGCACTGTAATTCACAAACCTGCAGAGTTATAAATGACAGCTATCGTCCAAAAATAGACTGAAGTAAGGCTGCCAAGAGGACTTGAAAGCGGGGCAGAATTGCAGGAAACCGATTTCAGGAGGTAGACTGGAATTGCATTGAAAGCATAGGAAAAGAGGCAGAACGTCCACAATGATGCACTTGGCCAAAAAGGGCGTATGCGTTTTTTCCTGAATATATTCAGGAAAAAACGCATACGCCCTTTTTGGCCAACCAAGCAAGCTTGCAAAGGAAATCTGCACTACAACGAAGTCTCACTTCCCCCCGGTCAAAAGGGCCATCTGAAAAAAGTGTAAAATCCAGAAAGGCAGGACAGGCCATGGAGAACTGGGAGCCTTGTTATGCTGATGGGCGGGATGTAAATTGCCAACAGACACTCGGGAGAAGTGTATGGTGTTTCCTGAAACATCTAAAAAACAAAGCAACAGAGCCTACGGCACTTCCACTTATGGTCCTATAGCTTAGGGAAATTAAAATCAAAAAGACACAGCCACCCCAAAGTTTGGGACGCCTCTGTTTACAAGAACCTCGTTTACCGTACAAGTTCAATATCACAGAAAGTGAAAAATGGATAAAGAAGTTGTGGTAATCACTTACAAAGCAATATCACTCAGCAATGAAATCTATGTCATCAGGCCCTTAGCAGCACAATGAGTGGATTCAGGTATGATGATTCTAACTGAAATAAGTCACACAGAAAAAGAAACATCATAAGATATCAGTAATACACGGAATGGAAACTTGGCTACACAGGAACTGAATTACAGAACAGAACAGGGTCTCAAATTTAGAAAACCAACTTATGCTTGCTTAAGGGTAAAGGTGAGTTGGGGTGCTGCATAAAACCAGAGATTGAAATGAGCACAGATAAAGTTTCTTAAGCCAAATATGGAATAGACAAGAACTACTCCTTGCTCAACGAAATGGACTCAACACCCCATATTAAACGCCTAAGAATGTACCTGACTAGTAAGTATCTTAAAACCTATGGATTGCTATGTCTCCGAAAGAGAATCAAGCATGTGTACAGGGGCATAAACGTAGCAGTGATAGGATTGCAGATGTTCGGTGAGCAAATGAAGACCCTTTAAAGTCATATTGCATGGTACCCATTCCACGGGTTTCAACTACCCAGGTTTTTGGTATTCTTCCTTCAGCTAAAACATGCATGTGGAACCCAGAGTATGATCAACCATGTGATCGGGAGACGTGTTCAAATATGTCTCAGTTTTCGTACCCTGGTACTCGGGTGCAACATTCCAGATGCTTTACTAACACTCTCCCGACTTGGAGAGTCAGTCCCTTTAACCTCCTGTTTGGCCCAGTTTGCAATTTCTGTGGAAGATGAACAGGAATAGCGAGAACCAATGAGAGACTAGCTGGAGGTGTCTGGATGGGCAAATTTAACTCTCATTTCCCACCAGGAAGAGGAATTAACCAAAGGCTCAGCGTGCCATGCCAGAACAAGATTAGGGCCTGAAGACATCCTGCGGTGTTGCGGCCAGCACAAAAGAAAATGAGTTGAAGAAAGGAGCTCAGGGGCACTGTAATTCACAAACCTGCAGAGTTATAAATGACAGCTATCGTACAAAAATATACTGAAGTAAGGCTGCCAAGAGGACTTGAAAGCGGGGCAGAATTACAGGAAACCGATTTCAGGAGGTAGACTGGAATTGCATTGAAAGCATAGGAAAAGAGGCAGAACGTCCACAATGATGCACTTGGCCAAAAAGGGCGTATGCGTTTTTTCCTGAATATATTCAGGAAAAAACGCATACGCACTTTTTGGCCAACCAAGCAAGCTTGCAAAGGAAATCTGCACTACAATGAAGTCTCACTTCCCCCCGGTCAAAAGGGCCATCTAAAAAAGGGTAAAATCCAGAAAGGCAGGACAGGCCATGGAGAACTGGGAGCCTTGATATGCTGATGGTCGGGATGTAAATTGCCAACAGACACTTGGGAGAAGTGTATGGTGTTTCCTGAAACATCTAGAAAACAAAGCAACAGAGCCTAGGGCACTTCCACTTATGGTCCTATAGCTTAGGGAAATTAAAATCAAAAAGACACAGCCACCCCAAAGTTTGGGACGCCTCCGTTTACAAGAACCTCGTTTACCGTACAAGTGCAATATCACAGAAAGTGAAAAATGGATAAAGAACTTGTGGTACTTACGTACAATGCAGTATCACTCAGCAATGAAATCTATGTCATCAGGCCCGTAGCAGCATAATGAGTGGATTCAGGTACGATGATTCTAACTGAAATAAGTCACACAGAAAAAGAAACATCATAAGATATCACTAATACACGGAATGTAAACTTGGCTACACAGGAACTGCATTCCAAAACAGAACAGGGTCTCAAATTTAGAAAACCAACTTATGCTTGCTTAAGGGGAAAGGTGAGTTGGGGTGCTGCATAAAACCAGAGATTGAAATGAGCACAGATAAAGTTCCTTAAGCCAAATATGGAATAGACAAGAGCTACTCCTTGCTCAACGAAATGGACTCAAAACCCCATATTAAACGCCTAAGAATGTACCTGACTTGTAAGTATCTTAAAACCTATGGATTGCTATGTCTCCAAAAGAGAATCAAGCGTGTGTACAGGGGCATAAACGCAGCAGTGATAGGATTGGAGAGGTTCGGTGAGCAAATGAAGACCCTTTGAAGTCATATTGCATGGTACCCATTACACGGGTCTCAACTCTCCAGGTTTAAGGTATTCTTCCTTCAGCTAAAACATGCATGTGGAACCCAGAGTATGATCAACCATGTGAACGGGAGACGTGTTCAAATATGTCTCAGTTTTCCTCCCCTGGTACTCGGGTGCAACATTCCAGACGCTTTACTAACACTCTCCCCACTTGGAGAGTCAGTCCCTTTAACCTCCTGTTTGGCCCAGTTTGCAATTTCTGCAGAAGATGAACAGGAATAGCGAGAACCAATGAGAGGCTAGCTGGAGGTGTCTTGACGGGCAAATTTAACTCTCATTTCCCACCAGGAAGAGGAATTAACCAAAGACTCAGCATGCCAGGCCGGAACCAGATTAGGGCCTGAAGCCATCCTGCGGTGTTGCGGCCAGGTCACAAGAAAGCGAGTTGAAGAAAGGAGCTCAGGGGCACTGTAATTCACAAACCTGCAGAGTTATAAATGACAGCTATTGTCCAAAAATACACTGAAGTAAGGCTGCCAAGAGGACTTGAAAGCGGGGCAGAATTGCAGGAAACCGATTTCAGGAGGTAGACTGGAATTGCATTGAAAGCATAGGAAAAGAGGCAGAACGTCCACAATGATGCACTTGGCCAAAAAGTGTGTATGCGTTTTTTCCTGAATATATTCAGGAAAAAACGCATACGCCCATTTTGGCCAACCAAGCAAGCTTGCAAAGGAAATCTGCACTACAATGAAGTCTCACTTCCCCCCGGTCAAAAGGGCCATCTGAAAAAAGTGTAACATCCAGAAAGGCAGGACAGGCCATGGAGAACTGGGAGCCTTGTTATGCTGATGGGCGGGATGTAAATTGCCAAGAACCACTTGGGAGAAGTGTATGGTGTTTCCTGAAACAGCTAAAAAACAAAGCAACAGAACCTAGGGCACTTCCACTTATGGTCCTATAGCTTAGGGAAATTAAAATCAAAAAGACACAGCCACCCCAGAGTTTGGAACGGCTCTGTTTACAAGAACCTCGTTTACAGTACAAGTTCAACATCGCAGAAAGTGAAAAATGGATAAAGAAGTTGTGGTATTTACTTACAAAGCAATATCACTCAGCAATGAAATCTGTGTCATCAGGCCCTTAGCAGCACAATGAGTGGATTCAGGTATGATGATTCTAACTGAAATAAGTCACACAGAAAAAGAAACATCATAAGATATCACTAATACACGGAATGTAAACTTGGCTACACAGGAACTGCATTCCAAAACAGAACAGGGTCTCAAATTTAGAAAACCAACTTATGCTTACTTAAGGGGAAAGGTGAGTTGGGGTGCTGCATAAAACCAGAGATTGAAATGAGCACAGATAAAGTTCCTTAAGCCAAATATGGAATAGACAAGAGCTACTCCTTGCTCAACGAAATGGACTCAAAACCCCATATTAAACGCCTAAGAATGTACCTGACTAGTAAGTATCTTAAAACCTATGGATTGCTATGTCTCCAAAAGAGAATCAAGCGTGTGTACAGGGGCATAAACGCAGCAGTGATAGGACTGGAGAGGTTCGGTGAGCAAATGAAGACCCTTTGAAGTCATATTGCATGGTACCCATTACACGGGTCTCAACTCTCCAGGTTTAAGGTATTCTTCCTTCAGCTAAAACATGCATGTGGAACCCAGAGTATGATCAACCATGTGAACGGGAGACGTGTTCAAATATGTCTCAGTTTTCCTCCCCTGGTACTCGGGTGCAACATTCCAGACGCTTTACTAACACTCTCCCCACTTGGAGAGTCAGTCCCTTTAACTTCCTGTTTGGCCCAGTTTGCAATTTCTGCGGAAGATAAACAGGAATAGCGAGAACCAATGAGAGGCTAGCTGGAGGTGTCTGGACGGGCAAATTTAACTCTCATTTCCCACCAGGAAGAGGAATTAACCAAAGGCTCAGCGTGCCGTGCCGGAACCAGATTAGGGCCTGAAGCCATCCTGCGGTGTTGCGGCCAGGTCACAAGAAAGCGAGTTGAAGAAAGGAGCTCAGGGGCACTGTAATTCACAAACCTGCAGAGTTATAAATGACAGCTATCGTCCAAAAATAGACTGAAGTAAGGCTGCCAAGAGGACTTGAAAGCGGGGCAGAATTGCAGGAAACCGATTTCAGGAGGTAGACTGGAATTGCATTGAAAGCATAGGAAAAGAGGCAGAACGTCCACAATGATGCACTTGGCCAAAAAGTGCGTATGCGTTTTTTCCTGAATATATTCAGGAAAAAACGCATACGCCCTTTTTGGCCAACCAAGCAAACTTGCAAAGGAAATCTGCACTACAATGAAGTCTCACTTCCCCCCGGTCAAAAGGGCCATCTGAAAAAAGTGTAAAATCCAGAAAGGCAGGACAGGCTATGGAGAACTGGGAGCCTTGTTATGCTGATGGGCGGGATGTAATTTGCCAACAGACACTCAGGAGAAGTGTATGGTGTTTCCTGAAACATCTAAAAAACAAAGCAACAGAGCCTAGGGCACTTCCACTTATGGTCCTATAGCTTAGGGAAATTAAAATCAAAAAGACACAGCCACCCCAAAGTTTGGGACGCCTCTGTTTACAAGAACCTCGTTTACCGTACAAGTTCAATATCACAGAAAGTGAAAAATGGATAAAGAACTTGTGGTACTTACGTACAATGCAGTATCACTCAGCAATGAAATCTATGTCATCAGGCCCTTAGCAGCATAATGAGTGGATTCAGGTACGATGATTCTAACTGAAATAAGTCACACAGAAAAAGAAACATCATAAGATATCACTAATACACGGAATGTAAACTTGGCTACACAGGAACTGCATTTCAAAACAGAACAGGGTCTCAAATTTAGAAAACCAACTTATGCTTGCTTAAGGGGAAAGGTGAGTTGGGGTGCTGCATAAAACCAGAGATTGAAATGAGCACAGATAAAGTTCCTTAAGCCAAATATGGAATAGACAAGAGCTACTCCTTGCTCAACGAAATGGACTCAAAACCCCATATTAAACGCCTAAGAATGTACCTGACTAGTAAGTATCTTAAAACCTATGGATTGCTATGTCTCCAAAAGAGAATCAAGTGTGTGTACAGGGGCATAAACGCAGCAGTGATAGGATTGGAGAGGTTCGGTGAGCAAATGAAGACCCTTTGAAGTCATATTGCATGGTACCCATTACACGGGTCTCAACTCTCCAGGTTTAAGGTATTCTTCCTTCAGCTAAAACATGCATGTGGAACCCAGAGTATGATCAACCATGTGATCGGGAGACGTGTTCAAATATGTCTCAGTTTTCCTCCCCTGGTACTCGGGTGCAACATTCCAGACGCTTTACTAACACTCTCCCCACTTGGAGAGTCAGTCCCTTTAACCTCCTGTTTGGCCCAGTTTGCAATTTCTGCGGAAGATGAACAGGAATAGCGAGAACCAATGAGAGGCTAGCTGGAGGTGTCTGGACGGGCAAATTTAACTCTCATTTCCCACCAGGAAGAGGAATTAACCAAAGGCTCAGCATGCCATGCCGGAACCAGATTAGGGCCTGAAGCCATCCTGCGGTGTTGCGGCCAGGTCACAAGAAAGCGAGTTGAAGAAAGGAGCTCAGGGGCACTGTAATTCACAAACCTGCAGAGTTATAAATGACAGCTATCGTCCAAAAATAGACTGAAGTAAGGCTGCCAAGAGGACTTGAAAGCGGGGCAGAATTGCAGGAAACCGATTTCAGGAGGTAGACTGGAATTGCATTGAAAGCATAGGAAAAGAGGCAGAACGTCCACAATGATGCACTTGGCCAAAAAGGGCGTATGCGTTTTTTCCTGAATATATTCAGGAAAAAACGCATACGCCCTTTTTGGCCAACCAAGCAAGCTTGCAAAGGAAATCTGCACTACAATGAAGTCTCACTTCCCCCCGGTCAAAAGGGCCATCTGAAAAAAGTGTAAAATCCAGAAAGGCAGGACAGGCCATGGAGAACTGGGAGCCTTGTTATGCTGATGGGCGGGATGTAAATTGCCAACAGACACTTGGGAGAAGTGTATGGTGTTTCCTGAAACATCTAAAAAACAAAGCAACAGAGCCTAGGGCACTTCCACTTATGGTCCTATAGCTTAGGGAAATTAAAATCAAAAAGACACAGCCACCCCAAAGTTTGAAACGGCTCTGTTTACAAGAACCTCGTTTACAGTACAAGTTCAACATCGCAGAAAGTGAAAAATGGATAAAGAAGTTGCGGTATTTACTTACAAAGCAATATCACTCAGCAATGAAATCTGTGTCACAAGGCCCTTAGCAGCACAATGAGTGGATTCAGGTATGATGATTCTAACTGAAATAAGTCACACAGAAAAAGAAACATCATAAGATATCACTAATACACGGAATGTAAACTTGGCTACACAGGAACTGAATTACAGAACAGAACAGGGTCTCAAATTTAGAAAACCAACTTATGCTTGCTTAAGGGTAAAGGTGAGTTGGGGTGCTGCATAAAACCAGAGATTGAAATGAGCACAGATAAAGTTCCTTAAGCCAAATATGGAATAGATAAGAGCTACTCCTTGCTCAACGAAATGGACTCAACACCGCATATTAAACGCCAAAGAATGTACCTGACTAGTAAGTATCTTAAAACCTATGGATTGCTATGTCTCCGAAAGAGAATCAAGCATGTGTACAGGGGCATAAATGAAGCAGTGATAGGATTGGAGAGGTTCGGTGAGCAAATGAAGACCCTTTGAAGTCATATTGCACGGTACCCATTACACGGGTCTTAACTCTCCAGGTTTAAGGTATTCTTCCATCAGCTAAAACATGCATGTGGAACCCAAGTATGATCAACCATGTGAACGGGAGACGTGTTCAAATATGTCTCAGTTTTCCTTCCCTGGTACTCGGGTGCAACATTCCAGATGCTTTACTAACACTCTCCCCACTTGGAGAGTCAGTCCCTTTAACCTCTTGTTTGGCCCAGTTTGCAATTTCTGCGGAAGATGAACAGGAATAGCGAGAACCAATGAGAGACTAGTTGGAGGTGTCTGGATGGGCAAATTTAACTCTCATTTCCCACCAGGAAGAGGAATTAACCAAAGGTTCAGCGTGCCGTGCCAGAACCAGATTAGGGCCTGAAGACATCCTGCGGTGTTGCGGCCAGGTCACAAGAAAGCGAGTTAAAGAAAGGAGCTCAGGAGCACTGGAATTCACAAACCTGCAGAGTTATAAATGACAGCTATCGTCCAAAAATACACTGAAGTAAGGCTGCCAAGAGGACTTGAAAGCGGGGCAGAATTGCAGGAAACCGATTTCAGGAGGTAGACTGGAATTGCATTGAAAGCATAGGAAAAGAGGCAGAACGTCCACAATGATGCACTTGGTCAAAAAGGGCGTATGCGTTTTTTCCTGAATATATTCAGGAAAAAACGCATACGCCGTTTTTGGCTAACCAAGCAAGCTTGCAAAGGAAATCTGCACTACAATGAAGTCTCACTTCCCCCCGGTCAAAAGGGCCATCTGAAAAAAGTGTAAAATCCAGAAAGGCAGGACAGGCCATGGAGAACTGGGAGCCTTGTTATGCTGAAGGGCGGGATGTAAATTGCCAACAAACACTAGGGAGAAGTGTATGGTGTTTCCTGAAACATCTAAAAAACAAAGCAACAGAGCCTAGGGCACTTCCACTTATGGTCCTATAGCTTAGGGAATTTAAAATCAAAAAGACACAGCCACCCCAAAGTTTGGAACGGCTCTGTTTACAAGAACCTCGTTTACAGTACAAGTTCAACATTGCAGAAAGTGAAAAATGGATAAAAAAGTTGTGGTATTTACTTACAAAGCAATATCACTCAGCAATGAAATCTGTGTCATCAGGCCCTTAGCAGCACAATGAGTGGATTCAGGTATGATGATTCTAACTGAAATAAGTCACACAGAAAAAGACACATCATAAGATATCAGTAATACACGGAATGTAAACTTGGCTACACAGGAACTGAATTACAGAACAGAACAGGGTCTCAAATTTAGAAAACCAACTTATGCTTGCTTAAGGGGAAAGGTGAGTTGGGGTGCTGCATAAAACCAGAGATTGAAATGAGCACAGATAAAGTTCCTTAAGCCAAATATGGAATAGCCAAGAGCTACTCCTTGCTCAACGAAATGGACTCAACACCGCATATTAAACGCCTAAGAATGTACCTGACTAGTAAGTATCTTAAAACCTATGGATTGCTATGTCTCCGAAAGAGAATCAAGCATGTGTACAGGGGCATAAACGCAGCAGTGATAGGATTGGAGAGGTTCGGTGAGCAAACGAAGACCCTTTGAAGTCATATTGCATGGTACCCATTCCACGGGTTTCAAATACCCAGGTTTAAGGTATTCTTCCTTCAGCTAAAAGATGCATGTGGAACCCAGAGTATGATCAACCATGTGAACGGGAGACGTGTTCAAATATGTCTCAGTTTTCCTCCCCTGGTACTCGGGTGCAACATTCCAGACGCTTTACTAACACTCTCCCCACTTGGAGAGTCAGCGCCTTTAACCTCCTGTTTGGCCCAGTTTGCTATTTCTTGGAAGATGAACAGGAATAGCGAGAACCAATGAGAGACTCGCTGGAGGTGTCTGGACGGGCAAATTTAACTCTCATTTCCCACCAGGAAGAGGAAATAACCAAAGGCTCAGCGTGCCGTGTCGGAACCAGATTAGGGTCTGAAGCCATCCTGCGGTGTTTCGGCCAGGTCACAAGAAAGCGAGTTGAAGAAAGGAGCTCAGGGGCACTGTAATTCACAAACCTGCAGAGTTATAAATGACAGCTATCGTCCAAAAATAGACTGAAGTAAGGCTGCCAAGAGGACTTGAAAGCGGGGCAGAATTGCAGGAAACCGATTTCAGGAGGTAGACTGGAATTGCATTGAAAGCATAGGAAAAGAGGCAGAACGTCCACAATGATGCACTTGGCCAAAAAGGGCGTATGCGTTTTTTCCTGAATATATTCAGGAAAAAACGCATACGCCCTTTTTGGCCAACCAAGCAAGCTTGCAAAGGAAATCTGCACTACAATGAAGTCTCACTTCCCCCCGGTCAAAAGGGCCATGTGAAAAAAGTGTAAAATCCAGAAAGGCAGGACAGGCCATGGAGAACTGGGAGCCTTGTTATGGTGATGCGTGGGATGTAAATTGCCAACAGACACTCGGGAGAAGTGTATGGTGTTTCCTGAAACATCTAAAAAACAAAGCAACAGAGCCTAGGGCACTGCCACTTATGGTCCTATAGCTTAGGGAAATTAAAATCAAAAAGACACAGCCACCCCAAAGTTTGGGACGCCTCTGTTTACAAGAACCTCGTTTACAGTACAAGTTCAACATCGCAGAAAGTGAAAAATGGATAAAGAAGTTGTGGTATTTACTTACAAAGCAATATCACTCAGCAATGAAATCTGTGTCATCAGGCCCTTAGCAGCACAATGAGTGGATTCAGGTATGATGATTCTAACTGAAATAAGTCACACAGAAAAAGAAACATCATAAGATATCAGTAATACACGGAATGGAAACTTGGCTACACAGGAACTGAATTACAGAACAGAACAGGGTCTCAAATTTAGAAAACCAACTTATGCTTGCTTAAGGGTAAAGGTGAGTTGGGGTGCTGCATAAAACCAGAGATTGAAATGAGCACAGATAAAGTTCCTTAAGCCAAATATGGAATAGACAAGAGCTACTCCTTGCTCAACGAAATGGACTCAACACCGCATATTAAACGCCTAAGAATGTACCTGACTTGTAAGTATCTTAAAACCTATGGATTGCTATGTCTCCAAAAGAGAATCAAGCATGTGTACAGGGACATAAACGCAGCAGTGATAGGATTGGAGAGGTTCGGTGAGCAAATGAAGACCCTTTGAAGTCATATTGCATGGTACCCATTCCACGGGTTTCAACTACCTAGGTTTAAGGTATTCTTCCTTCAGCTAAAACATGCATGTGGAACCTAGAGTATGATCAACCATGTGATCGGGAGACGTGTTCAAATATGTCTCAGTTTTCGTACCCTGGTACTCGGGTGCAACATTCCAGACGCTTTACTAACACTCTGCCGACTTGGAGAGTCAGTCCCTTTAACCTCCTGTTTGGCCCAGTTTGCAATTTCTGCGGAAGATGAACAGGAATAGCGAGAACCAATGAGAGGCTAGCTGGAGGTGTCTGGACGGGCAAATTTAACTCTCATTTCCTACCAGGAAGAGGAATTAACCAAAGGCTCAGCGTGCCATGCCAGAATCAGATTAGGGCCTGAAGCCATCCTGCAGTGTTGCGGCCAGGTCACAAGAAAGCGAGTTGAAGAAAGGAGCTCAGGGGCACTGTAATTCACAAACCTGCAGAGTTATAAATGACAGCTATCGTCCAAAAATAGACTGAAGTAAGGCTGCCAAGAGGACTTGAAAGCGGGGCAGAATTGCAGGAAACCGATTTCAGGAGGTAGACTGGAATTGCATTGAAAGCATAGGAAAAGAGGCAGAACGTCCACAATGATGCACTTGGCCAAAAAGGGCGTATGCGTTTTTTCCTGAATATATTCAGGAAAAAACGCATACGCCCTTTTTGGCCAACCAAGCAAGCTTGCAAAGGAAATCTGCACTACAATGAAGTCTCACTTCCCCCCGGTCAAAAGGGCCATCTGAATAAAGTGTAAAATCCAGAAAGGCAGGACAGGCCATGGAGAACTGGGAGCCTTGTGATGCTGATGGGCGGGATGTAAATTGCCAACAGACACTCGGGAGAAGTGTATGGTGTTTCCTGAAACATCTAAAAAACAAAACAACAGAGCCTAGGGCACTGCCACTTATGGTCCTATAGCTTAGGGAAATTAAAATCAAAAAGACACAGCCACCCCAGAGTTTGGGACGGCTCTGTTTACAAGAACCTCGTTTACAGTACAAGTTCAACATTGCAGAAAGTGAAAAATGGATAAAGAAGTTGTGGTATTTACTTACAAAGCAATATCACTCAGCAATGAAATCTGTGTCATCAGGCCCTTAGCAGCACAATGAGTGGATTCAGGTATGATGATTCTAACTGAAATAAGTCACACAGAAAAAGAAACATCATAAGATATCAGTAATACACGGAATGTAAACTTGGCTACACAGGAACTGAATTACAGAACAGAACAGGGACTCAAATTTAGAAAAACAATTTATGCTTGCTTAAGGGTAAAGGTGAGTTGGGGTGCTGCATAAAACCAGAGATTGAAATGAGCACAGATAAAGTTCCTTAAGCCAAATATGGAATAGACAAGAGCTACTCCTTGCTCAACGAAATGGACTCAACACCGCATATTAAACGCCTAAGAATGTACCTGACTTGTAAGTATCTTAAAACCTATGGATTGCTATGTCTCCAAAAGAGAATCAAGCATGTGTACAGGGACAGAAACGCAGCAGTGATAGGATTGGAGAGGTTCGGTGAGCAAATGAAGACCCTTTGAACTCATATTGCATGGTACCCATTCCACGGGTTTCAACTACCCAGGTTTAAGGTATTCTTCCTTCAGCTAAAACATGCATGTGGAACATAGAGTATGATCAACCATGTGATCGGGAGACGTGTTCAAATATGTCTCAGTTTTCCTCCCCTGGTACTCGGGTGCAACATTCCAGACGCTTTACTAACACTCTCCCAACTTGGAGAGTCAGTCCCTTTAACCTCCTGTTTGGCCAAGTTTGCAATTTCTGCGGAAGATGAACAGGAATAGCGAGAACCAATGAGAGGCTAGCTCGAGGTGTCTGGACGGGCAAATTTAACTCTCATTTCCTACCAGGAAGAGGAATTAACCAAAAGCTCAGCGTGCCATGCTAGAATCAGATTAGGGCCTGAAGCCATCCTGCGGTGTTGCGGCCAGGTCACAAGAAAGCGAGTTGAAGAAAGGAGCTCAGGGGCACTGTAATTCACAAACCTGCAGAGTTATAAATGACAGCTATCGTCCAAAAATAGACTGAAGTAAGGCGGCCAAGAGGACTTGAAAGCGGGGCAGAATTGCAGGAAACCGATTTCAGGAGGTAGACTGGAATTGCATTGAAAGCATAGGAAAAGAGGCAGAACGTCCACAATGATGCACTTGGCCAAAAAGGGCGTATGCGTTTTTTCCTGAATATATTCAGGAAAAAACGCATACGCCCTTTTTGGCCAACCAAGCAAGCTTGCAAAGGAAATCTGCACTACAATGAAGTCTCACTTCCCCCCAGTCAAAAGGGCCATCTGAAAAAAGTGTAAAATCCAGAAAGGCAGGACAGGCCATGGAGAACTGGGAGCCTTGTTATGCTGATGGGCGGGATGTAAATTGCCATCAGACACTCGGGAGAAGTGTATGGTGTTTCCTGAAACATCTAAAAAACAAAGCAACAGAGCCTAGGGCACTGCCACTTATGGTCCTATAGCTTAGGGAAATTAAAATCAAAAAGACACAGCCACCCCAAAGTTTGGGACGCCTCTGTTTACAAGAACCTCGTTTACAGTACAAGTTCAACATCGCAGAAAGTGAAAAATGGATAAAGAAGTTGTGGTATTTACTTACAAAGCAATATCACTCAGCAATGAAATCTATGTCATCAGGCCCTTAGCAGCACAATGAGTGGATTCAGGTATGATGATTCTAACTGAAATAAGTCACACAGAAAAAGAAACATCATAAGATATCAGTAATACACGGAATGTAAACTTGGCTACACAGGAACTGAATTACAGAACAGAACAGGGTCTCAAATTTAGAAAACCAACTTATGCTTGCTTAAGGGGAAAGGTGAGTTGGGGTGCTGCATAAAACCAGAGATTGAAATGAGCACAGATAAAGTTCCTTAAGTCAAATGTGGAATAGACAAGAGCTACTCCTTGCTCAACGAAATGGACTCAACACCGCATATTAAACGCCTAAGAATGTACCTGACTAGTAAGTATCGTAAAACCTATGGATTGCTATGTCTCCAAAAGAGAATCAAGCATGTGTACAGGGGCATAAACGCAGCAGTGATAGGATTGGAGAGGTTCGGTGAGCAAATGAAGACCCTTTGAAGTCATATTGCATGGTACCCATTACACGAGTCTCAACTCTCCAGGTTTAAGGTATTCTTCCTTCAGCTAAAACATGCATGTGGAATCCAAGTATGATCAACCATGTGAACGGGAGACGTGTTCAAATATGTCTCAGTTTTCGTCCCGTGGTACTCGGGTGCAACATTCCAGACGCTTTACTAACACTCTCCCCACTTGGAGAGTCAGCGCCTTTAACCTCCTGTTTGGCCCAGTTTGCAATTTCTGCGGAAGATGAACAGGAGTAGCGAGAACCAATGAGAGGCTAGCTGGAGGTGTCTGGACGGGCAAATTTAACTCTCATTTCCTACCAGGAAGAGGAATTAACCAAAGGCTCAGCGTGCCATGCCAGAATCAGATTAGGGCCTGAAGCCATCCTGCGGTGTTGCGGCCAGGTCACAAGAAAGCGAGTTGAAGAAAGGAGCTCAGGGGCACTGTAATTCACAAACCTGCAGAGTTATAAATGACAGCTATCGTCCAAAAATAGACTGAAGTAAGGCGGCCAAGAGGACTTGAAAGCGGGGCAGAATTGCAGGAAACCGATTTCAGGAGGTAGACTGGAATTGCATTGAAAGCATAGGAAAAGAGGCAGAACGTCCACAATGATGCACTTGGCCAAAAAGGGCGTATGCGTTTTTTCCTGAATATATTCCTGAATATATTCAGGAAAAAACGCATACGCCCTTTTTGGGCCCTTTTGGGCAGAACGTCCACAATGATGCACTGTGCCAAAAGGGCGTATGCGTTTTTTCCTGAATATATTCAGGAAAAAACGCATACGCCCTTTTTGGCCAACCAAGCAAGCTTGCAAAGGAAATCTGCACTACAATGAAGTCTCACTTCCCCCCGGTCAAAAGAGCCATCTGAAAAAAGTGTAAAACCCAGAAAGGCAGGACAGGCCATGGAGAACTGGGAGCCTTGTTATGCTGATGGGCGGGATGTAAATTGCCAACAGACACTCGGGAGATGTGTATGGTGTTTCCTGAAACATCTAAAAAACAAAGCAACAGAGCCTAGGGCACTTCCACTTATGGTCCTATAGCTTAGGGAAATTAATATCAAAAAGACACAGCAACCCCAAAATTTGGGATGGCTCTTTTTACAGAAATCTCTTCTACGGCACAAGTTAAATATCCCAGAGAGCAAATAATGGATAAAGAAGTTGCGGTACTTATGTACAACAGAATACCACTCAGCAATGAAATCTATGTCACCAGGCCCGTACCAGCATAATGAGTGCATTGAGGCACGATGATTCTAAGTGAAATAAGTCACACAGAAAAAGAAACATCATAAGTTATCACTAATACACGGAATGTGAACTTGGCTACACATGAACTGAATTACAAAACAGAACAGGGTCTCAAGTTTAGAAAACCAACTTATGCCTGCTTAAGGGGGAAGGTGAGTTGGGGTGCTGCATAAAAGCAGAGTTTGAAATTAGCACAAATACCGTTCCATAAGCCAAATATGTAATAGACAAGAGCTACCCCTTGCTCAACGAAATGGATTCAACAATGAGGTATCACCTCACACCTGGTAGAATAGGCATCATTGAAAATCTACAAACAAAAAATGCTGGAAATGGTGTGGAGAAAAGGAACCCTCTTCCACTATTGTTGGGAATATAAATTGATACAGTCATTATGGAGAACAATATGGAATTTCTTAAGAAACTAACAATAGAATTACCATATGATACAGCAATCCCAGTACTGGACATATGCCCAGACAAAACCATAAATCAAAATGAGTCATTCACCGCAATGTTCATTGCATCACTATTTACAATATCGAGGTAATGGAAGCAACCTAAATGCCCACAGACAGACGAATGCATAAAGCTGTGGTACATATATAAAATGGAATATTACTAAGCCATGAAAAGGAATGAAATTGGGTCATTTGTAGAGATGTCGATGGATCTAGAGACTGTCATACAGAGTGAAGTAAGTCAGAAAGAGAAAAACAAATCTTGTATATTCATGCATATATGTGGAACCTAGAAAAACTGTACAGATTAACCATTTTGCAAGGCATAAATAGAGCAACAGATGTAGACAACAAACGTATGGACAACAAGGGGGGAAAGCTGTTGGGGGGGTGGTGGTGGGAGGAGTTGAGAGACTGGGATTGGCATGTATACATTTATATGTATAAAATAGATAACCAATAAGAACCTGCTGTATAAAAATATAAAATAAAATTCAAAATTAAAAAGAAGTAAAATTTAAAAAATAAAACAGAAAAAACAATTATTCCCTGCACATGCATGTATTTATATGAATAAATTATTTCCATGCTTATATCTGTAAATACAAAAAAGAGGAATAAAATCTACCTTGAACCAAAAACGAAAAAGAGAAAAAAAACACAGAACCCACCAGTTGCACAGAGGAAAACCGTATCAGGGCACTTGCTCCAGTTGTAAACAATTCTGAAGTTGGTCAGTGGTGGGGAATCGTCTCCCATTCAGCCAGCAGCCCCCACGCAACAAGCGTCCTCATTGCAAAGCTGGGGCACCGTGCCGAGGCATCTGTGAGTAAACGTGAGCTGAGCCCCAGGCCAGTTGCTGCTGAACTATTCCCACCCGTCCCAGGTAAAACACCTGAATATATACAAGGACTTGAAAGCCTAGAGGAAGGGCCATAGAGCCACACGAGTGACAGCATGCCGGCCGACTTGGTGCCTGCAGGCCAGCCAGGATGGTCCTGGCCCTGGGTGCTCTTCTGGAAGATTTCCATTTCCCTGCCTGAGATACCCGTCCTGTCCCTGCCCCCACTGCTTTTTTCCTTCCTCACCTCTGCCCAGGGAGAAATTCCAGCAGCAGGTATGGGTGACACATCCTCTTCTTTAGCAGGTGGCAGCCTGGCAACTGCTGCAGAAAGTCCAGCAGAGCCCCACTCACACTGGGCCACCCACAAAGCCGTGGCCTCTCACTCCCTCCCACCAGCCCAGCCCCGAGACTGCTGACAGGGCAGAGAAAATGGCGTCAGGCATGGCTGCAGGGGCTCTTGCTGCCTGGAGTGGTATTTATATTGATCTCAACCCAGGCACACCTGGGGAGGGCTGGCCGGCACGGTAAGGCTGCCCAGCTCAGCCAATCATCACCCCTCAGGGGCTCACAGTTGCAGAAAATGGAACTTGCTGAACCGGCCAGGTCCAAGGAACAGGTGTGGGCTCCTGAGAGTCAGGATAGACAAGGGGCTGCAGCTTTGGCTTGTTTTCTAATCATTTTATCTGGCCCATGAGTGGGAGACAACTTCAAGAAAACCCTCTCCTAATGAGAGGAACCCAGGAGTCAGGCAGAGGAGGGGTGGGTGGTGGTTGGAGACAGAGGCCTGGTGCCCCGGGTGCAGTGGAAGTCTCTGGAAGACCAGGTGGAGGGAGGCCTCACGGAGTGATGCCCAGGGTCACAGACCTGTCGCAGCTGCTGTTTGTTAGTTCAAGTCCTGCTCTGAGGTGCTCTGTGTCAGCTCTGAGCGACAGGTGAGCTGGGGGTGCTCTGCAATGAGGGCTATGTGCACGGTTCCTGTGTGCCCAGCCCTGCCACGGTACCTGCAAGGGTAGCTCTGTATCCTGGGAGGGGCCTGACCACGAGAGCCCCGTGGGCTGGGGTGGGGGTGGGGTACCTGCCCAGGTGAGCTCCATATTCTGGGATTGGTCTGACCACGAGAGCCCCATGGGCCACTGGGGACCTGGTAAAGGATGTCAGGACAGTCAGTGAAGCCACCGAGGATATACCTCCAGTTGCTCCTAATTCCTACACCCTGCTGGTCATTCTACCAACCACCAGGACATGGTATTCTGTATTAGTCTTCAATGATGCCTTCTTTTGTATTCCATTAGTCCCAGAGTCACAAGAAATTTTGGCTTGTGAGTGGCAGGACTCAACATACAACTAAAACAATACTTCCGGGCCGTCTGGCCCCAAGGGTGCAAAAATTCCCACACCATCTTTGGGGAAAGCTTAGCTAAAGACCTAAAAGTTCTACCTCTGGAAAAGGAAACCCTCCTTCAATATGCAGACGACATTCTGATCACCAGCCCTACTAAGGAGGCCTCTGAACTACCAAGCCAATAAAGGATAGAAGTTGTCCAAGAAAAAGCTCAAATATCACAGACTGCGGTGACCTGCCTGGGCTTCATTCTCACAGAAGGTCAGAGAAGCCCATCCCAGGAAAGGGAAGAAACCATTTTCAGCCTTACCCCTTTCTAAAACTAGAAGACAGCTTAGGGGTTCCTGGGGAGGCCAGGGTTTGCTGCTTCTGGATCCCTAGCTACAGTCTACTAGCTGGGCCTCTATATGAAACACTGAAAGGAAAAGATGATGATCCTTTTGAATAGAATCCAGAAGTGGCCTTTCAAGAATGGAAAGAGCAGTCAATTCAGACCCTTGCCCTGGAACTCCCTAATTTAGCTAAACTCTTTGACCTTTACATTCCCGGTGAAAGGTGAATCGCCATTGGAGAATTAGTGCAAAAACTGGGACCACTTGAAATGGAACAATGCAAGAATGCCATCCAGGTAGGATAAACTACGGTCACTAAGGGGCTTGGCCCACTGCCACATCTGGCCAAGATACTGGCGGTATCTAAAAACCTGGAAATCAGCAGCCCAAAAGGCCACCTCCCTCCTAAGGGAAAAGGACCCCACGTGGTGATCCTAACCACCAACCATGCCCTGAAGTTGCAGGGTTCGCTCCGTGGGCACACCGACCTCGAGTGAGGAGGCCCTCCAACTCCAACATCCAGAGAGATAACCGGGGGCAACAGGGCACCATGACGACTCGTGTGAACATCACTTGACCTGGAGTTTCTCTCATAAAACAACAAGAGTGTGTCCCAAAAGAGTAGACTACTGCTTGCAGGACTTACTGCACCCAGAGGGGAGCTAATAATCTTGGCGGGGGAACAGTATACCACACTGTCACCATAGAAAAGCCTACAGACACCGTGATGATGGTGGCCAATAAGACCGGCTGGACTCCTGTTTACTTGAAAAGGCTGTTGACTCAGTAGCCATCATGGTCCTTGATCACCACTGACCCTGGACTGTCTGGGAGTTGAGCGGGCAGGGCTCTGACACCTGGTGCTGTTTGTACGTTAATTCAGGGGCCTAACTGAAGAAAGCGCAGACTACTGGTCAGAGCATCTAGGCTGGCAGAGACGGTCAGCCTAAGGTGGCCGAACAAATGTGGGGCGGGGTGAAACCGGCCCCCACAGCGTCTCTGCACATCTCTTTCCTGGACCCTTAAAGGTCATTAGAATCTATAACACTTCCAATGCTGGTGCTCAGGTGGACGAGCAGGGAGGCAGGGGTCCTGGGGACAATCAACGTCACCGGGAGGCTGCTGGGGAGAAGCTCTGACCCTCGCCCCAGGGTATGAGGGCTCCCAACTCAGCACTCAGCAGTTACAGAAGAAGGGTCTGCACCCTCAGCACTCCAAGAATGAGGAACGGGACAAAAGGCAGAGGAGGGGTTTGTCCCCAGCAAAGCCCATTAAAAATCCCTGGGAGATAAAAATAGAATCTGGGCAATAAAGTCAAGTCTAACCTTTTTTATCCTTTGTGCTTTGTCTAATTTCACGTGCTCCTAGGGTCCCGCATGCAGAGGTTCCACACCCGGCACTTCAGACCAGATTTCCTAGTGCAGAATGGCTGGGTCGACACCTCAGCTCCTGGGCCCAGTGCAGACTCCACGATATAGAGCCTGAGCTACAGCCAACCCAGCCCTCGAGAGCTCCGCCGCCTCCCTCCCTCCCACTGACTCTGACAGGATCTCTACACAGCAGCCCAGCCCACAGCCCACGGGGTAGTGCATGCTCTCACCTCTCCATTCTCTGATCAAAATATAAAGTTTCCTTTGCTTGTGAACCAAACTCAGTCTCGATCTGTTGGCCCCAATGACACTGGGCAGGGGGACACTTGTTGGGGTCCACTCTGGAGGATCAGTAACAGAAATTGAGACTATTGTAACCTCAATGAACAGATGTGTGAGCCAAACTGTAGTTAACATAGAACAGTGTATAAGGCTCGGGTAAAATAAGATGTTTTTAACACTTCCATTTGATATTTCCATCACTTTTTATAAGCAAGTTCAGTGAAAAGGTTTGTCTTATTTGTCAGGTCAATATTAGAGAAACGAAGTGATTTCTTTCCAAGGATGTACAGCTAATAATCTTGGTTAAACCTTCAATCTTGTTTTAAATGCTTTTCCATTGAAAATGATACCTCTCTTTCAGCTCCCCCATTTCTGAGAAGTATAAAATCTTATAATTTATTATTACCAAAGGGGAAAGGTGGGAGGAGGGATAAATTAACAGTTTGGAATTAACACATACACACTGCTATGTATAAAATAGATCATCAACAAGGAACTACTGTATAGCACAGGGAACTACACTCAACATTTTGCAATAACCTATAAGGGGAAATAATCTGAAAAAGAATAGATATTTTTATTGACATCATCTATCAATGACAGTTAAAGTGTAGCCTAAGGGAAGCTGGTGGTGAGTGCTTCTGACCCTGAAGACTTCAATCATCTAAAGTTTGGACTCTGCCTACTTCCCAAGGCCCTTAATGAACATATGTGTAGCCGTAGCTTAAAAACTTCCCCAGTTTGGGTTTCGGGGAGACACTGATTTTGAAAAAGCCCTGGTGTTCTCCTTACATGAATGGGACTCTTCCTACTGCTAAAACATGTCTGTCACACCCAGAGGATGGTATACCGTCTGATCGGGAAGAGTTTGGAAAAGGCATCTCATCTCCTCATCTCCTGGTGCTCGGGTTCACCCCTCCAGCGTCTTTACTAACAGTCTCCCCACTTGGAGATGTCAGCACTGTCAACATCCTGTTGCGTACAGTTTGGAATTTGTCCAGAGGATGAAGCGGAAGGATGAGGAACAATGAGAGACAAGTCCTAGGTGTTCAGACAGGCACATGTCACTCTAATTTCCAATCAGGAAGACGAATTGACCAAAGGCTAGGGTTGCCCATGGAAACAGTATAGGGCTTGAGGAAATCCCGCTGCTTTGTGGCCAGTTCCCATAAACACGAGTTGAACAATGGAACTCAGGGGCAGTAAAATTCACAAAACTGCAGAGTTGAAAATATCCATCACTGAAAAATGTCTTGAGGAAAGTCAGAGAAAAGGACTTGTAAGCAAGGGAGAATGGCAGGAAAGGGATTTGAGGAGGTAGAAAGGACTCGCCATTAAGCACAAGAAAAGGAGCTGAACATTGCCAACATTGCAGTTGGCCAAAAAGGGTGTATGCGTTCTTTTCTGTATATATTCAAGAAAAGGGCATACACTTTTTTAGCCAACCAAACAGGTGGGCACTGGAAGTCAATACTACAAAAGATATCACTTCGCATCAGTCAGAAGAGCCATCCTCATAAAGCGTAAACAACAGAAATGCAGGACAGGGCAACGAGAAGAGGGAGCCCTGTGAGACTTATAGTGGAAATGTATATTGCCAACGGCCATTCTGGAGAAGTGTATTGTGTTTACTAAAGCATCTAAAAAATGAGCTACAGAGCATAGGGCACTTGCACTCATGGGCGTATATCTTGGGAAAAACAAAAATCGAGAGGACACAGGCACCCCAATGTTTACCCCCTCTCTGTTTAAAAGATCCTCGACTAGGATATAACTTAAATGTCTCTGGAGGGAAAAAATGGATAGAGATGTGGTACTTAGGTAGAGTGGAATATTATTCAGCCTGGAAATCAATGAAATATGGCCAGTTGTAACGACTCCGGAGGAGTTACGTATGATCATTCTAAGTGACAGAATTCAAAAAGAAAAAGACACATATCATAAGATATCACTTAAAGGTGGAATCCAAAATGGCTACACATGAAATAAATTACAAAACAAAAACATAGTCAAATATGTAGAAAACACGCATAAGGCTGCTAAACGGGAAAGGTGGGGAGGGGTGAGGCATCATCCAGGAGGTTGAAATTAGCAAAGATACCATTCCAAATACCAAACTGATAATCAACAAGGCCTACACGGTAGCTAAAAGAACTGCACTCAGCACACTCAAGTCACCGGAAAAGAATATATACGACTGGTAAGAATCTGAAAAAGAATTTATTGATGTCTCTCTGTACGTGAATCAAGTGGATGTACAGCAGCAAGAAACAGAGCTTTGAAAATCAGCTGTAACCAATATAGTAATAAATTGAAAAAAATAAACGACAGAGAGACAGAGAAAACCTCTTACAACTTTTCCTCAGGGACGGTGATGCAACATGGATTGAACACATCTAGACCCACAGCAGGATGAGACATAAGGCTGGAAACTGTTTGCACTAAGAGAAATGTGAGGTTGGGTGAGGAAATGCACACCCTTTAAAGTAATACTACCTGGTACCCATTCAATGGGTCCCAAATCTGCAGGTTCAAGGGATCTTCCTACAGCTAAAACATGCATGGAAAACCCAGAGGACTGTACACCATGTGATCGGGAGATGTGTCTAAAATGCACCTCATTTATCCTCTCCTGGTGCTCCTGTTCACCATTCCAGCCACGCTACTTAGAATCTCCCCACTTGGAGAATCAGCACATTTAAACTTCTGTTTCACACATTTTGCAAATTGTGAGGAGGATGAACGGGAAGAGGGGGAACCAATGAGAGAAGAGTTGTAGGGGTTTGGACGGGCACATATCACTCTAATTTCCCATTAAGAATAAGAATTAAAGAAAGGCTCAGCCTGCCTCGCCGGAGCCAAAATAGGGCCTGAAGCAATCCTGTGGGTTTGAGGCCAGCTCACAAAAGAGCAACTTAAAAAATGGAGCTCAGGGTCACTGCAATTCACAAACCTGCAGAGTTATAAATGAAAACTAACGTCCAAAAATATGTTGAGGTAAGGCAAAGAAGAGGATCTGAATGCAAGACAGAATTGCAAGAAACAGATTTCAAGAGATAGATTGGACTCGTCTTTAACGCACATGAAAAGCGGCAGAATTTCGACAATGATGCAGTTGGCCCAAAAGGGCGTATGCGTTTTTTCCTGATTATATCCAGGAAAAAACGCATACGCACTTTATGGGCAACGAAGCAAGCAAGCAATGCAAATGTGCACAACAAAGAAGTCTCACTTCCCACCGGTCAAAAGGGCCATCCTAAAAAATTGTAAAAACCAGAAATGCAGGACAGGCCATGGAGAACAGGGAGCCTTTATACGCTGATGGGCAGTGTGTGAACTGCCGAGAGCCACTCTGGAGAAGTGTATGGTGGTTCCTAAATCATCTAAAAAACAGAGCTACAGAGCATAGGACACTTCCAATCATGGGAGTATATCTAGGGAAGTCTAAAAATCAACAAGACACAAGCACACCACAGTTTAGGGCTACTCTGTTTACAAGAACCTCAACTTCAGTACACCTTAAATATCCCAGGAAAGAGAACAATGGATAAAGAAGATGTGGTACTTATGTACAATGGAATATCTCTTCACCATGAAATCAATGTAATAAGGCTAGTAGAAGGATAAAGAGTGGATTTAGGTCCGATAATACTACTTGAAATAAGTAAAACAGAAAAAGAAACATATCATAAGATATCACTTATAGAGGGAGGGTAAATATGGCTGCACAAGAAATGAATTACAGAACAGAACAGTGTCTCACATTTAGAAAACACACTTATGTCAGCTTAAGGGGAAAGGAGAGGTGGGGTGATGCATAAAACCAGAGTTTGAAATTAGCACAGATACCGTTCAATAAACCAAATAGGTATTAGACAAGATCTACACCTTGCTCAATGAACAGGCCTCAACACACCCTATACACCGCAGAGAAATATATCTGAGGAATAAGAATCTTAAAACCCATGTATTGATATATCTCCATAAGGGAATCAAGTGTGTGCAGAGCGGCACAAACACAGCAGTGAAAAGGAGCTAAACCCCATTATAGAAATAAATTTTAAAAACAAAACGCTGAAACAATGAAAGAGAGAAAAATTCTTACAAAATTCGCTCAGGGGCTGTGATGCAACCTGGATTGACCACATATAAACCCACAGCTGGATAAGACATAAGGCT
The DNA here is from genome assembly GCF_951394435.1 of Stenella coeruleoalba. NCBI lineage: Eukaryota > Metazoa > Chordata > Mammalia > Artiodactyla > Delphinidae > Stenella > Stenella coeruleoalba. The sequence goes on from NW_027646214.1 coordinate 980,070, forward strand.
GGACACTTGGGGCTGACAGGATTGGTGAGCTTTGGTGAGCAACTGCCGAAAGTTTAATGCAATACTTCATGCTACTCAGTCCAAGGGTCCCAACACTCCAGGTTGAAGGGAATCTTCCTACAGCTAAACCATGCTTGGGAAACCCAGCGACTGGTATACCATATGATCGGGAAAGGTTTCTAAAACGCACCTCATTTTTCCTCTCCTGGGGCTCCGGATCGACATTCCAGCCACTTTACTAACAACATCCCCACATGGAGTCAATGCCTTTAAGTTCTGGTATCGCACAGTCTGCAGTTAGTGCAGAGGATGAATGGGAATAGGGGGAACCAGTGAGAAACTAGCTGTAGCGGTTTCAATGGGCACATGTCACTCTAATATCACATCAGTAAGAAGAATTAACCAAAGGCACAGCAGGTGCCCCAGAAGAAAAATAGGGCTTCAAGGAATCCTGTGGTTATGGGGCAATACCACAAAAATAAGAGCTAAAAAATGGAGCTAAGGGCCACTGCAATTCAAAAACCTGCAGAGTTATAAAGGCCAACTATTTTTAAAAAATATATTGAGGTAAGGCTATGAAGAGGCATTGAAAGCAAGGCAGAATTGCAGGAAACCGATTTCAGGAGGTAGACTGGAATTGCATTGAAAGCATATGAAGAGAGTCAGAAACTCGACAATGATGCACTTGGCCAAAAAGGGCGTATGTGTTTTTTCCTGAATATATTCAGGAAAAAACGCATACGCACTTTTTGGCCAACCAAGCAAGCTTGCAAAGGAAATCTGCACTACAATGAAGTCTCATTTCCACCTGGTCAAAAGGGCCATCTGAAAAAAGTGTAAAATCCATAAAGGCACGACAGGCCATGGAGAACTGGGAGCCTTCTTATGCTGATGGGCGGGATGTAAATTGCCAACAGCCACTCTGGAGAAGTGTATGGTGTTTCCTGAAACATCTAAAAAACAAAGCAACAGAACCTAGGGCACTTCCACTTATGGTCCTATAGCTTAGGGAAATTAAAATCAAAAAGACACAGCCACCCCAAAGTTTGGAACGGCTCTGTTTACAAGAACCTCGTTTACAGTACAAGTTCAATATCGCAGAAAGTGAAAAATGGATAAAGAACTTGTGGTACTTACGTACAATGCAATATCACTCAGCAATGAAATCTATGTCATCAGGCCCGTAGCAGCATAATGAGTGGATTCAGGTATGATGATTCGAACTGAAATAAGTCACACAGAAAAGAAACATCATAAGGTATCACTAATACACAGAATGTGAACTTGGCTACACATGAACTGAATTACAAAACAGAACAGTGTCTCAAGTTTAGAAAACAAACTTATGCTTGCTTAATGGGAAGGTGAGTTGGGGTGCTGCATAAAACCAGAGATTGAAATGAGCACAGATAAAGTTCCTTAAGCCAAATATGGAATAGACAAGAGCTACTCCTTGCTCAACGAAATGGACTCAACACCCCATATTAAACGCCTAAGAATGTACCTGACTAGTAAATATCTTAAAACCTATGGATTGCTATGTCTCCAAAAGAGAATCAAGCGTGTGTACAGGGGCATAAACGCAGCAGTGATAGGATTGGAGAGGTTCGGTGAGCAAATGAAGACCCTTTGAAGTCATATTGCATGGTACCCATTACATGGGTCTCAACTCTCCAGGTTTAAGGTATTCTTCCTTCAGCTAAAACATGCATGTGGAACCCAGAGTATGATCAACCGTGTGAACGGGAGACGTGTTCAAATATGTCTCAGTTTTCCTCCCCTGGTACTCGGGTGCAACATTCCAGACGCTTTACTAACACTCTCCCCACTTGGAGAGTCAGCACCTTTAACCTCCTGTTTGGCCCCGTTTGCAATTTCTGCGGAAGATGAACAGGAATAGGGAGAACCAATGAGAGACTAGCTGGAGGTGTCTGGACGGGCAAATTTAACTCTCATTTCCCACCAGAAAGAGGAAATAACCAAAGGCTCAGCATGCCGTGCCGGAACCAGATTAGGGCCTGAAGCCATCCAGTGGTGTTGCAGCCAGCTCACAAGAAAACGAGTTGAAGAAAGGAGCTCAGGGGCACTGTAACTCACAAACCTGCAGAGTTATAAATGACAGCTATCGTCCAAAAATAGACTGAAGTAAGGCTGCCAAGAGGACTTGAAAGCGGGGCAGAATTGCAGGAAACCGATTTCAGGAGGTAGACTGGAATTGCATTGAAAGCATAGGAAAAGAGGCAGAACGTCCACAATGATGCACTTGGCCAAAAAGGGCATATGCGTTTTTTCCTGAATATATTCAGGAAAAAACGCATACGTCCTTTTTGGCCAACCAAGCAAGCTTGCAAAGGAAATCTGCACTACAATGAAGGCTCACTTCCCCCCGGTCAAAAGGGCCATCTGAAAAAAGTGTAAAATCCAGAAAGGCAGGACAGGCCATGGAGAACTGGGAGCCTTGTTATGCTGATGGGCGGGATGAAAATTGCCAACAGACACTCGGGAGAAGTGTATGGTGTTTCCTGAAACATCGAAAAAACAAAGCAACAGAGCCTAGGGCACTTCCACTTATGGTCCTATAGCTTAGGGAAATTAAAATCAAAAAGACACAGCCACCCCAAAGTTTGGGACAGCTCTGTTTACAAGAACCTCGTTTACATTACAAGTTCAACATCGCAGAAAGTGAAAAATGGATAAAGAAGTTGTGGTATTTACTTACAAAGCAATATCACTCAGCAATGAAATCTATGTCATCAGGCCCTTAGCAGCACAATGAGTGGATTCAGGTATGATGATTCTAACTGAAATAAGTCACACAGAAAAAGAAACATCATAAGATATCAGTAATACACGGAATGTAAACTTGGCTACACAGGAACTGAATTACAGAACAGAACAGGGTCTCAAATTTAGAAAACCAACTTATGCTTGCTTAAGGGGAAAGGTGAGTTGGGGTGCTGCATAAAACCAGAGATTGAAATGAGCACAGATAAAGTTCCTTAAGCCCAATATGGAATAGACAAGAGCTAGTCCTTGCTCAACGAAATGGACTCAACACCGCATATTAAACGCCTAAGAATGTACCTGACTAGTAAGTATCTTAAAACCTATGGATTGCTATGTCTCCGAAAGAGAATCAAGCATGTGTACAGGGGCATAAACGCAGCAGTGATAGGACTGGAGAGGTTCGTGAGCAAATGAAGACCCTTTGAAGTCATATTGCATGGTACCCATTCCACGGGTTTCAACTACCCAGGTTTAAGGTATTCTTCCTTCAGCTAAAACATGCATGTGGAACCTAGAGTATGATCAACCATGTGATCGGGAGACGTGTTCAAATATGTCTCAGTTTTCGGACCCTGGTACTCGGGTGCAACATTCCAGACGCTTACTAACACTCTCCCCACTTGGAGAGTCAGTCCCTTTAACCTCCTGTTTGGCCCAGTTTGCAATTTCTGCGGAAGATGAACAGGAATAGCGAGAATCAATGAGAGACTACCTGGAGGTGTCTGGATGGGCAAATTTAACTCTCATTTCCCACCAGGAAGAGGAATTAACCAAAGGCTCAGCGTGCCGTGCCAGAACCAGATTAGGGCCTGAAGACATCCTGCGGTGTTGTGGCCAGGTCACAAGAAAGCGAGTTGAAGAAAGGAGCTCAGGGGCACTGTAATTCACAAACCTGCAGAGTTATAAATGACAGCTATCGTCCAAAAATAGACTGAAGTAAGGCTGCCAAGAGGACTTGAAAGCGGGGCAGAATTGCAGGAAACCGATTTCAGGAGGTAGACTGGAATTGCATTGAAAGCATAGGAAAAGAGGCAGAACGTCCACAATGATGCACTTGGCCAAAAAGGGCGTATGCGTTTTTTCCTGAATATATTCAGGAAAAAACGCATATGCCCTTTTTGGCCAACCAAGCAAACTTGCAAAGGAAATCTGCACTACAATGAAGTCTCACTTCTCCCCGGTTAAAAGGGGCATCTGAAAAAAGTGTAAAATCCAGAAAGGCAGGACAGGCCATGGAGAACTGGGAGCCTTGTTATGCTGATGGGCGGGATGTAAATTGCCAACAGACACTCAGGAGAAGTGTATGGTGTTTCCTGAAACATCGAAAAAACAAAGCAACAGAGCCTAGGGCACTTCCACTTATGGTCCTATAGCTTAGGGAAATTAAAATCAAAAAGACACAGCCACCCCAAAGTTTGGGACGCCTCCGTTTACAAGAACCTCGTTTACCGTACAAGTTCAATATCACAGAAAGTGAAAAATGGATAAAGAACTTGTGGTACTTACGTACAATGCAGTATCACTCAGCAATGAAATCTATGTCATCAGGCCCGTAGCAGCATAATGAGTGGATTCAGGTACGATGATTCTAAATGAAATAAGTCAAACAGAAAAAGAAACATCATAAGATATCAGTAATACACGGAATGTAAACTTGGCTACACAGGAACTGCATTCCAAAACAGAACAGGGTCTCAAATTTAGAAAACCAACTTATGCTTGCTTAAGGGGAAAGGTGAGTTGGGGTGCTGCATAAAACCAGAGATTGAAATGAGCACAGATAAAGTTCCTTAAGCCAAATATGGAATAGACAAGAGCTACTCCTTGCTCAACGAAATGGACTCAACACCCCATATTAAACGCCAAAGAATGTACCTGACTAGTAAGTATCTTAAAACCTATGGATTGCTATGTCTCCGAAAGAGAATCAAGCATGTGTACAGGGGCATAAACGCAGCAGTGATAGGATTGGAGAGGTTCGGTGAGCAAATGAAGACCCTTTGAAGTCATATTGCATGGTACCCATTACACGGGTCTCAACTCTCCAGGTTTAAGGTATTCTTCCTTCAGCTAAAACATGCATGTGGAACCCAGAGTATGATCAACCGTGTGAACGGGAGACGTGTTCAAATATGTCTCAGTTTTCCTCCCCTGGTACTCGGGTGCAACATTCCAGACGCTTTACTAACACTCTCCCCACTTGGAGAGTCAGCACCTTTAACCTCCTGTTTGGCCCAGTTTGCAATTTCTGCGGAAGATGAACAGGAATAGGGAGAACCAATGAGAGACTAGCTGGAGGTGTCTGGACGGGCAAATTTAACTCTCATTTCCCACCAGAAAGAGGAAATAACCAAAGGCTCAGCATGCCGTGCCGGAACCAGATTAGGGCCTGAAGCCATCCAGCGGTGTTGCAGCCAGCTCACAAGAAAACGAGTTGAAGAAAGGAGCTCAGGGGCACTGTAACTCACAAACCTGCAGAGTTATAAATGACAGCTATCGTCCAAAAATAGACTGAAGTAAGGCTGCCAAGAGGACTTGAAAGCGGGGCAGAATTGCAGGAAACCGATTTCAGGAGGTAGACTGGAATTGCATTGAAAGCATAGGAAAAGAGGCAGAACGTCCACAATGATGCACTTGGCCAGAAAGGGCGTATGCGTTTTTTCCTGAATATATTCAGGAAAAAACGCATACGCCCTTTTTGGCCAACCAAGCAAGCTTGCAAAGGAAATCTGCACTACAATGAAGGCTCACTTCCCCCCGGTCAAAAGGGCCATCTGAAAAAAGTGTAAAATCCAGAAAGGCAGGACAGGCCATGGAGAACTGGGAGCCTTCTTATGCTGATGGGCGGGATGTAAATTGCCAACAGACACTCGGGAGAAGTGTATGGTGTTTCCTGAAACATCGAAAAAACAAAGCAACAGAGCCTAGGGCACTTCCACTTATGGTCCTATAGCTTAGGGAAATTAAAATCAAAAAGACACAGCCACCCCAAAGTTTGGGACGGCTCTGTTTACAAGAACCTCGTTTACAGTACAAGTTCAACATCGCAGAAAGTGAAAAATGGATAAAGAAGTTGTGGTATTTACTTACAAAGCAATATCACTCAGCAATGAAATCTATGTCATCAGGCCCTTAGCAGCACAATGAGTGGATTCAGGTATGATGATTCTAACTGAAATAAGTCACACAGAAAAAGAAACATCATAAGATATCAGTAATACACGGAATGTAAACTTGGCTACACAGGAACTGAATTACAGAACAGAAGAGGGTCTCAAATTTAGAAAACCAACTTATGCTTGCTTAAGGGGAAAGGTGAGTTGGGGTGCTGCATAAAACCAGAGATTGAAATGAGCACAGATAAAGTTCCTTAAGCCAAATATGGAATAGACAAGAGCTACTCCTTGCTCAACGAAATGGACTCAACACCGCATATTAAACGCCTAAGAATGTACCTGACTAGTAAGTATCTTAAAACCTATGGATTGCTACGTCTCCGAAAGAGAATCAAGCATGTGTACAGGGGCATAAACGCAGCAGTGATAGGACTGGAGAGGTTCGTGAGCAAATGAAGACCCTTTGAAGTCATATTGCATGGTACCCATTCCACGGGTTTCAACTACCCAGGTTTAAGGTATTCTTCCTTCAGCTAAAACATGCATGTGGAACCTAGAGTATGATCAACCATGTGATCGGGAGACGTGTTCAAATATGTCTCAGTTTTCGGACCCTGGTACTCGGGTGCAACATTCCAGACGCTTACTAACACTCTCCCCACTTGGAGAGTCAGTCCCTTTAACCTCCTGTTTGGCCCAGTTTGCAATTTCTGCGGAAGATGAACAGGAATAGCGAGAATCAATGAGAGACTACCTGGAGGTGTCTGGATGGGCAAATTTAACTCTCATTTCCCACCAGGAAGAGGAATTAACCAAAGGCTCAGCGTGCCGTGCCAGAACCAGATTAGGGCCTGAAGACATCCTGCGGTGTTGCGGCCAGGTCACAAGAAAGCGAGTTGAAGAAAGGAGCTCAGGGGCACTCTAATTCACAAACCTGCAGAGTTATAAATGACAGCTATCGTCCAAAAATAGACTGAAGTAAGGCTGCCAAGAGGACTTGAAAGCGGGGCAGAATTGCAGGAAACCGATTTCAGGAGGTAGACTGGAATTGCATTGAAAGCATAGGAAAAGAGGCAGAACGTCCAAAATGATGCACTTGGCCAAAAAGGGCGTATGCGTTTTTTCCTGAATATATTCAGGAAAAAACGCATACGCCCTTTTTGGCCAACCAAGCAAACTTGCAAAGGAAATCTGCACTACAATGAAGTCTCACTTCTCCCTGGTTAAAAGGGGCATCTGAAAAAAGTGTAAAATCCAGAAAGGCAGGACAGGCCATGGAGAACTGGGAGACTTGTTATGCTGATGGGTGGGATGTAAATTGCCAACAGACACTCAGGAGAAGTGTATGGTGTTTCCTGAAGCATCTAAGAAACAAAGCAACAGAGCCTAGGGCACTTCCACTTATGGTCCTATAGCTTAGGGAAATTAAAATCAAAAAGACACAGCCACCCCAAAGTTTGGGACGCCTCCGTTTACAAGAACCTCGTTTACCGTACAAGTTCAATATCACAGAAAGTGAAAAATGGATAAAGAACTTGTGGTACTTACGTACAATGCACTATCACTCAGCAATGAAATCTATGTCATCAGGCCCGTAGCAGCATAATGAGTGGATTCAGGTACGATGATTCTAACTGAAATAAGTCACACAGAAAAAGAAACATCATAAGATATCACTAATACACGGAATTAAACTTGGCTACACAGGAACTGCATTCCAAAACAGAACAGGGTCTCAAATTTAGAAAACCAACTTATGCTTGCTTAAGGGGAAAGGTGAGTTGGGGTGCTGCATAAAACCAGAGATTGAAATGAGCACAGATAAAGTTCCTTAAGCCAAATATGGAATAGACAAGAGCTACTCCTTGCTCAACGAAATGGACTCAACACCCCATATTAAACGCCAAAGAATGTACCTGACTAGTAAGTATCTTAAAACCTATGGATTGCTATGTCTCCGAAAGAGAATCAAGCATGTGTATAGGGGCATAAACGCAGCAGTGATAGGATTGGAGAGGTTCGGTGAGCAAATGAAGACCCTTTGAAGTCATATTGCATGGTACCCATTACACGGGTCTCAACTCTCCAGGTTTAAGGTATTCTTCCTTCAGCTAAAACATGCATGTGGAACCCAGAGTATGATCAACCGTGTGAACGGGAGACGTGTTCAAATATGTCTCAGTTTTCCTCCCCTGGTACTCGGGTGCAACATTCCAGATGCTTTACTAACACTCTCCCCACTTGGAGAGTCAGCACCTTTAACCTCCTGTTTGGCCCCGTTTGCAATTTCTGCGGAAGATGAACAGGAATAGGGAGAACCAATGAGAGACTAGCTGGAGGTGTCTGGACGGGCAAATTTAACTCTCATTTCCCACCAGAAAGAGGAAATAACCAAAGGCTCAGCATGCCGTGCCGGAACCAGATTAGGGCCTGAAGCCATCCAGCGGTGTTGCAGCCAGCTCACAAGAAAACGAGTTGAAGAAAGGAGCTCAGGGGCACTGTAACTCACAAACATGCAGAGTTATAAATGACAGCTATCGTCCAAAAATAGACTGAAGTAAGGCTGCCAAGAGGACTTGAAAGTGGGGCAGAATTGCAGGAAACCGATTTCAGGAGGTAGACTGGAATTGCATTGAAAGCATAGGAAAAGAGGCAGAACGTCCACAATGATGCACTTGGCCAAAAAGGGCGTATGCGTTTTTTCCTGAATATATTCAGGAAAAAACGCATACGTCCTTTTTGGCCAACCAAGCAAGCTTGCAAAGGAAATCTGCACTACAATTAAGGCTCACTTCCTCCCGGTCAAAAGGGCCATCTGAAAAAAGTGTAAAATCCAGAAAGGCAGGACAGGCCATGGAGAACTGGGAGCCTTCTTATGCTGATGGGCGGGATGTAAATTGCCAACAGACACTCGGGAGAAGTGTATGGTGTTTCCTGAAACATCGAAAAAACAAAGCAACAGAGCCTAGGGCACTTCCACTTATGGTCCTATAGCTTAGGGAAATTAAAATCAAAAAGACACAGCCACCCCAAAGTTTGGGACGGCTCTGTTTACAAGAACCTCGTTTACAGTACAAGTTCAACATCGCAGAAAGTGAAAAATGGATAAAGAAGTTGTGGTATTTACTTACAAAGCAATATCACTCAGCAATGAAATCTATGTCATCAGGCCCTTAGCAGTACAATGAGTGGATTCAGGTATGATGATTCTAACTGAAATAAGTCACACAGAAAAAGAAACATCATAAGATATCAGTAATACACGGAATGTAAACTTGGCTACACAGGAACTGAATTACAGAACAGAAGAGGGTCTCAAATTTAGAAAACCAACTTATGCTTGCTTAAGGGTAAAGGTGAGTTGGGGTGCTGCATAAAACCAGAGATTGAAATGAGCACAGATAAAGTTCCTTAAGCCAAATATGGAATAGACAAGAGCTAGTCCTTGCTCAACGAAATGGACTGAACACCGCATATTAAACGCCTAAGAATGTACCTGACTAGTAAGTATCTTAAAACCTATGGATTGCTATGTCTCCGAAAGAGAATCAAGCTTGTGTACAGGGGCATAAACGCAGCAGTGATAGGACTGGAGAGGTTCGTGAGCAAATGAAGACCCTTTGAAGTCATATTGCATGGTACCCATTCCACGGGTTTCAACTACCCAGGTTTAAGGTATTCTTCCTTCAGCTAAAACATGCATGTGGAACCTAGAGTATGATCAACCATGTGATCGGGAGACATGTTCAAATATGTCTCAGTTTTCGTACCCTGGTACTCGGGTGCAACATTTCAGACGCTTACTAACACTCTCCCCACTTGGAGTGTCAGTCCCTTTAACCTCCTGTTTGGCCCAGTTTGCAATTTCTACGGAAGATGAACAGGAATAGCGAGAATCAATGAGAGACTACCTGGAGGTGTCTGGATGGGCAAATTTAACTCTCATTTCCCACCAGGAAGAGGAATTAACCAAAGGCTCAGCGTGCCGTGCCAGAACCAGATTAGGGCCTGAGGACATCCTGCGGTGTTGCGGCCAGGTCACAAGAAAGCGAGTTGAAGAAAGGAGCTCAGGGGCACTGTAATTCACAAACCTGCAGAGTTATAAATGACAGCTATCGTCCAAAAATAGACTGAAGTAAGGCTGCCAAGAGGACTTGAAAGCGGGGCAGAATTGCAGGAAACCGATTTCAGGAGGTAGACTGGAATTGCATTGAAAGCATAGGAAAAGAGGCAGAACGTCCACAATGATGCACTTGGCCAAAAAGGGCGTATGCGTTTTTTCCTGAATATATTCAGGAAAAAACGCATACACCCTATTTGGCCAACCAAGCAAACTTGCAAAGGAAATCTGCACTACAATGAAGTCTCACTTCTGCCTGGTTAAAAGGGCCATCTGAAAAAAGTGTAAAATCCAGAAAGGCAGGACAGGCCATGGAGAACTGGGAGCCTTGTTATGCTGATGGGCGGGATGTAAATTGCCAACAGACACTCAGGAGAAGTGTATGGTGTTTCCTGAAACATCTAAGAAACAAAGCAACAGAGCCTAGGGCACTTCCACTTATGGTCCTATAGCTTAGGGAAATTAAAATCAAAAAGACACAGTCACCCCAAAGTTTGGGACGCCTCCGTTTACAAAAACCTCGTTTACCGTACAAGTTCAATATCACAGAAAGTGAAAAATGGATAAAGAACTTGTGGTACTTACGTACAATGCAGTATCACTCAGCAATGAAATCTATGTCATCAGGCCCGTAGCAGCATAATGAGTGGATTCAGGTACGAAAATTCTAACTGAAATAAGTCACACAGAAAAAGAAACATCATAAGATATCAGTAATACACGGAATGTAAACTTGGCTACACAGGAACTGCATTCCAAAACAGAACAGGGTCTCAAATTTAGAAAACCAACTTATGCTTGCTTAAGGGGAAAGGTGAGTTGGGGTGCTGCATAAAACCAGAGATTGAAATGAGCACAGATAAAGTTCCTTAAGCCAAATATGGAATAGACAAGAGCTACTCCTTGCTCAACGAAATGGACTCAACACCCCATATTAAACGCCAAAGAATGTACCTGACTAGTAAGTATCTTAAAACCTATGGATTGCTATGTCTCCGAAAGAGAATCAAGCATGTATACAGGGGCATAAACGCAGCAGTGATAGGATTGGAGAGGTTCGGTGAGCAAATGAAGACCCTTTGAAGTCATATTGCATGCTACCCATTCCACGGGTTTCAACTACCCAGGTTTAAGGTATTCTTCCTTCAGGTAAAACATGCATGTGGAACCCAGAGTATGATCAACCATGTGATCGGGAGACGTGTTCAAATATGTCTCAGTTTTCGTACCCTGGTACTCAGGTGCAACATTCCAGACGCTTTACTAACACTCTCCCGACTTGGAGAGTCAGTCCCTTTAACCTCCTGTTTGGCCCCATTTGCAATTTCTGCGGAAGATGAACAGGAATAGCGAGAACCAATGAGAGACTAGCTGAAGGTGTCTGGACGGGCAAATTTAACTCTCATTTCCCACCAGGAAGAGGAATTAACCAAAGGCTCAGCGTGCCGTGCCAGAACCAGATTAGGGCCTGAAGCCATCCTGCGGTGTTGCGGCCAGGTCACAAGAAAGCGAGTTGAAGAAAGGAGCTCAGGGGCACTGTATTTCACAAACCTGCAGAGTTATAAATGACAGCTATCGTCCAAAAATAGACTGAAGTAAGGCTGCCAAGAGGAATTGAAAGCGGGGCAGCATTGCAGGAAACCGATTTCAGGAGGTAGACTGGAATTGCATTGAAAGCATAGGAAAAGAGGCAGAACGTCCACAATGATGCACTTGGCGAAAAAGGGCGTATGCGTTTTTTCCTGAATATATTCAGGAAAAAACGCATACGCCCTTTTTGGCCAACCAAGCAAGCTTGCAAAGGAAATCTGCACTACAATGAAGTCTCACTTCCCCCCGGTCAAAAGGGCCATCTGAAAAAAGTGTAAAATCCAGAAAGATAGGACAGGCCTTGGAGAACTGGGAGCCTTGTTATGCTGATGGGCGGGATGTAAATTGCCAACAACCACTCGGGAGAAGTGTATGGTGTTTCCTGAAACATTTAAAAAACAAAGCAACAGAGCCTAGGGCACTTCCACTTATGGTCCTATAGCTTAGGGAATTTAAAATCAAAAAGACACAGCCACCCCAAAGTTTGGAACGGCTCTGTTTACAAGAACCTCGTTTACAGTACAAGTTCAACATCGCAGAAAATGAAAAATGGATAAAGAAGTTGTGGTATTTACTTACAAAGCAATATCACTCAGCAATGAAATCTGTGTCATCAGGCCCTCAGCAGCACAATGAGTGGATTCAGGTATGATGATTCTAACTGAAATAAGTCACACAGAAAAAGAAACATCATAAGATATCAGTAATACACGGAATGTAAACTTGGCTACACAGGAACTGAATTACAGAACAGAACAGGGTCTCAAATTTAGAAAACCAACTTATGCTTGCTTAAGGGGAAAGGTGAGTTGGAGTGCTGCATAAAACCAGAGATTGAAATGAGCACAGATAAAGTTCCTTAAGCCAAATATGGAATAGACAAGAGCTACTCCTTGCTCAACGAAATGGACTCAACACCGCATATTAAACGCCTAAGAATGTACCTGACTAGTAAGTATCTTAAAACCTATGGATTGCTATGTCTCTGAAAGAGAATCAAGCATGTGTACAGGGGCATAAACGCAGCAGTGATAGGATTGGAGAGGTTCGGTGAGCAAATGAAGACCCTTTGAAGTCATATTGCATGGTACCCATTCCACGGGTTTCAACTACCCAGGTTTTAGGTATTCTTCCTTCAGCTAAAACATGCATGTGGAACCCAGAGTATGATCAACCATGTGATCGGGAGACGTGTTCAAATATGTCTCAGTTTTCGTACCCTGGTACTCGGGTGCAACATTCCAGACGCTTTACTAACACTCTCCCGACTTGGAGAGTCAATCCCTTTAACCTCCTGTTTGGCCCAGTTTGCAATTTCTGCGGAAGATGAACAGGAATAGCGAGAACCAATGAGAGACTAGCTGGAGGTGTCTGGACGGGCAAATTTAACTCTCATTTCCCACCAGGAAGAGGAATTAACCAAAGGCTCAGCGTGCCGTGCCGGAACCAGATTAGGGCCTGAAGCCATGCTGCGGTGTTGCGGCCAGCTCACAAGAAAGCGAGTTGAAGAAAGGAGCTCAGGGGCACTGTAATTCACAAACCTGCAGAGTTATAAATGACAGCTATCGTCCAAAAATAGACTGAAGTAAGGCTGCCAAGAGGACTTGAAAGCGGGGCAGAATTGCAGGAAACCGATTTCAGGAGGTAGACTGGAATTGCATTGAAAGCATAGGAAAAGAGGCAGAACGTCCACAATGTTGCACTTGGCCAAAAAGGGCGTATGCGTTTTTTCCTGAATATATTCAGGAAAAAACGCATACGCCCTTTTTGGCCAACCAAGCAAGCTTGCAAAGGAAATCTGCACTACAATGAAGTCTCACTTCCCCCCGGTCAAAAGGGCCATCTGAAAAAAGTGTAAAATCCAGAAAGGCAGGACAGGCCATGGAGAACTGGGAGCCTTGTTATGCTGATGGGTGGGATGTAAATTGCCAACAGACACTTGGGAGAAGTGTATGGTGTTTCCTGAAACATCTAAAAAACAAAGCAACAGAACCTAGGGCACTTCCACTTATGGTCCTATAGCTTAGGGAAATTAAAATAAAAAAGACACAGCCACCCCAAAGTTTGGGACGGCTCTGTTTATAAGAACCTCGTTTACAGTACAAGTTCAACATCGCAGAAAATGAAAAATGTATAAAGAAGCTGTGGTATTTACTTACAAAGCAATAACACTCAGCAATGAAATCTATGTCACCAGGCCCTTAGCAGCACAATGAGTGGATTCAGGTATGATGATTCTAACTGAAATAAGTCACACAGAAAAAGAAACATCATAAGATATCAGTAATACACTGAATGGAAACTTGGCTACACAGGGACTGAATTACAGAACAGAACAGGGTCTCAAATTTAGAAAACCAACTTATTCTTGCTTAAGGGTAAAGGTGAGTTGGGGTGCTGCATAAAACCAGAGATTGAAATGAGCACAGATAAAGTTCCTTAAGCCAAATATGGAATAGACAAGAGCTACTCCTTGCTCAGTGAAATGGACTCAACACCCCATATTAAACGCCTAAGAATGTACCTGACTAGTAAGTATCTTAAAACCTATGGATTGCTATGTCTCCGAAAGAGAATCAAGCATGTGTACAGGGGCATAAACGCAGCAGTGATAGGATTGGAGAGGTTCGGTGAGCAAATGAAGACCCTTTGAAGTCATATTGCATGGTACCCATTCCACGGGTTTCAACTACCCAGGTTTAAGGTATTCTTCCTTCAGCTAAAACATGCATGTGTAACGTAGAGTATGATCAACCATGTGATCGGGAGACGTGTTCAAATATGTCTCAGTTTTCGTACCCTGGTACTCGGGTGCAACATTCCAGACGCTTGACTAACACTCTCCCGACTTGGAGAGTCAATCCCTTTAACCTCCTGTTTGGCCCAGTTTGCAATTTCTGCGGAAGATGAACAGGAATAGCGAGAACCAATGAGGCTAGTTGGAGGTGTCTGGACGGGCAAATTTAACTCTCATTTCCCACCAGGAAGAGGAATTAACCAAAGGCTCAGCGTGCCGTGCCGGAACCAGATTAGGGCTTTAAGCCATCCTGCGGTGTTGCGGCCAGCTCAAAAGAAAGCGAGTTGAAGAAAGGAGCTCAGGGGCACTGGAATTCACAAACCTGCAGAGTTATAAATGACAGCTATCGTCCAAAAATATACTGAAGTAAGGCTGCCAAGAGGACTTGAAAGCGGGGCAGAATTGCAGGAAACCGATTTCAGGAGGTAGACTGGAATTGCATTGAAAGCATAGGAAAAGAGGCAGAAAGTCCACAATGATGCACTTGGCCAAAAAGGGCATATGCGTTTTTTCCTGAATATATTCAGGAAAAAACGCATACGCCCTTTTTGGCCAACCAAGCAAGCTTGAAAAGGAAATCTGCACTACAATGAAGTCTCACTTCCCCCCGGTCAAAAGGGCCATCTGAAAAAAGTGTAAAATCCAGAAAGGCAGGACAGGCCATGGAGAACTGGGAGCCTTGTTATGCTGATGGGCGGGATGTAAATTGCCAACAACCACTCGGGAGAAGTGTATGGTGTTTCCTGAAACATCTAAAAAACAAAGCAACAGAACCTAGGGCACTTCCACTTATGGTCCTAGGCTTAGGGAAATTAAAATCAAAAAGACACAGCCACCCCAAAGTTTGGAAAGGCTCTGTTTACAAGAACCTCGTTTACAGTACAAGTTCAACATCGCAGAAAGTGAAAAATGGATAAAGAAGTTGTGGTATTTACTTACAAAGCAATATCACTCAGCAATGAAATCTGTGTCATCAGGCCCTTAGCAGCACAATGAGTGGATTCAGGTATGATGATTCTAACTGAAATAAGTCACACAGAAAAAGAAACATCATAAGATATCAGTAATACACGGAATGTAAACTTGGCTACACAGGAACTGAATTACAGAACAGAACAGGGTCTCAAATTTAGAAAACCAACATATTCTTGCTTAAGGGGAAAGGTGAGTTGGGGTGCTGCATAAAACCAGAGATTGAAATGAGCACAGATAAAGTTCCTTAAGCCAAATATGGAATAGACAAGAGCTACTCTTTGCTCAATGAAATGGACTCAACACCCCATATTAAACGCCTAAGAATGTACCTGACTAGTAAGTATCTTAAAACCTATAGATTGCTATGTCTCCGAAAGAGAATCAAGCATGTGTACAGGGGCATAAACGCAGCAGTGATAGGATTGGAGAGGTTCGGTGAGCAAATGAAGACCCTTTGAAGTCATATTGCATGGTACCCATTCCACGGGTTTCAACTACCCAGGTTTAAGGTATTCATCCTTCAGCTAAAACATGCATGTGGAACCTAGAATATGATCAACCATGTGATCGGGAGATGTGTTCAAATATGTCTCAGTTTTCGTACCCTGGTACTCGGGTGCAACATTCCAGACGCTTTACTAACACTCTCCCTACTTGGAGAGTCAGTCCCTTTAACCTCCTGTTTGGCCCAGTTTGCAATTTCTGCGAAAGGTGAACAGGAATAGCGAGAACCAATGAGAGGCTAGCTGGAGGTGTCTGGACGGGCAAATTTAACTCTCATTTCCCACCAGGAAGAGGAATTAACCAAAGGCTCCGCGTGCCGTGCCAGAACCAGATTAGGGCCTGAAGCCATCCTGCTGTGTTGCGGCCAGGTCACAAGAAAGCGAGTTGAAGAAAGGAGCTCAGGGGCACTGTAATTCACAAACCTGCAGAGTTATAAATGACAGCTATCGTCCAAAAATATACTGAAGTAAGGCTGCCAAGAGGACTTGAAAGCGGGGCAGAATTGCAGGAAACCGATTTCAGGAGGTAGACTGAAATTGCATTGAAAGCATAGGAAAAGAGGCAGAACGTCCACAATGATGCACTTGGCCAAAAAGAGCGTATGCGTTTTTTCCTGAATATGTTCAGGAAAAAACGCATACGCACTTTTTGGCCAACCCAGCAAGCTTGCAAAGGAAATCTGCACTACAATGAAGTCTCACTTCTCCCCGGTCAAGAGGGCCATCTGAAGAAAGTGTAAAATCCAGAAAGGCAGGACAGGCCATGGAGAACTGGGAGCCTTGTTATGCTGATGGGCGGGATGTAAATTGCCAACAGACACTCAGGAGAAGTGTATGGTGTTTCCTGAAACATCTAAAAAACAAAGCAACAGAGCCTAGGGCACTTCCACTTATGGTCCTATAGCTTAGGGAAATTAAAATCAAAAAGACACAGCCACCCCAAAGTTTGGGACGCCTCCGTTTACAAGAACCTCGTTTACCGTACAAGTTCAATATCACAGAAAGTGAAAAATGGATAAAGAACTTGTGGTACTTACGTACAATGCAGTATCACTCAGCAACGAAATCTATGTCATCAGGCCCGTAGCAGCATAATGAGTGGATTCAGGTACGATGATTCTAACTGAAATAAGTCACACAGAAAAAGAAACATCATAAGATATCACTAATACACGGAATGTAAACTTGGCTACACAGGAACTGCATTCCAAAACAGAACAGGGTCTCAAATTTAGAAAACCAACTTATGCTTGCTTAAGGGGAAAGGTGAGTTGGGGTGCTGTATAAAACCAGAGATTGAAATGAGCACAGATAAAGTTCCTTAAGCCAAATATGGAATAGACAAGAGCTACTCCTTGCTCAACGAAATGGAGTCAACACCCAATATTAAACGCCTAAGAATGTACCTGACTAGTAAGTATCTTAAAACCTATGGATTGCTATGTCTCCGAAAGAGAATCAAGCATGTGTACAGGGGCATAAACGCAGCAGTGATAGGACTGGAGAGGTTCGGTGAGCAAATGAAGACCCTTTGAAGTCATATTGCATGGTACCCATTCCACGGGTTTCAACTACCCAGGTTTTAGGTATTCTTCCTTCAGCTAAAACATGAATGTGGAACCCAGAGTATGATCAACCATGTGATCGGGAGACGTGTTCAAATATGTCTCAGTTTTCCTCCCCTGGTACTCGGGTGCAACATTCCAGACGCTTTACTAACACTCTCCCCACTTGGAGAGTCAGCGCCTTTAACCTCCTGTTTGGCCCAGTTTGCAATTTCTGCGGAAGATGAACAGGAATAGCGAGAACCAATGAGAGGCTAGCTGGAGGTGTCTGGACGGGCAAATTTAACTCTCATTTCCCACCAGGAGGAGGAAATAACCAAAGGCTCAGCGTGCCGTGCCAGAACCAGATTAGGGCCTGAAGCCATCCTGCGGTGTTGCGGCCAGGTCACAAGAAAGCGAGTTGAAGAAAGGAGCTCAGGGGCACTGTAATTCACAAACCTGCAGAGTTATAAATGACAGCTATCGTCCAAAAATAGACTGAAATAAGGCTGCCAAGAGGACTTGAAAGCGGGGCAGAATTGCAGGAAACCGATTTCAGGAGGTAGACTGAAATTGCATTGAAAGCATAGGAAAAGAGGCAGAACGTCCACAATGATGCACTTGGCCAAAAAGGGCGTATGCGTTTTCTCCTGAATATATTCAGGAAAAAACGCATACGCCCTTTTTGGCCAACCAAGCAAGCTTGCAAAGGAAATCTGCACTACAATGAAGTCTCACTTCCCCCCGGTCAAAAGGGCCATCTGAAAAAAGTGTAAAATCCAGAAAGGCAGGACAGGCCATGGAGAACTGGGAGCCTTCTTATGCTGATGGGCGGGATGTAAATTGCGAACAGACACTCGGGAGAAGTGTATGGTGTTTCCTGAAACATCGAAAAAACAAAGCAACAGAGCCTAGGGCACTTCCACTTATGGTCCTATAGCTTAGGGAAATTAAAATCAAAAAGACACAGCCACCCCAAAGTTTGGGACGGCTCTGTTTACAAGAACCTCGTTTACAGTACAAGTTCAACATCGCAGAAAGTGAAAAATGGATAAAGAAGTTGTGGTATTTACTTACAAAGCAATATCACTCAGCAATGAAATCTATGTCATCAGGCCCTTAGCAGTACAATGAGTGGATTCAGGTATGATGATTCTAACTGAAATAAGTCACACAGAAAAAGAAACATCATAAGATATCAGTAATACACGGAATGTAAACTTGGCTACACAGGAACTGAATTACAGAACAGAAGAGGGTCTCAAATTTAGAAAACCAACTTATGCTTGCTTAAGGGTAAAGGTGAGTTGGGGTGCTGCATAAAACCAGAGATTGAAATGAGCACAGATAAAGTTCCTTAAGCCAAATATGGAATAGACAAGAGCTAGTCCTTGCTCAACGAAATGGACTGAACACCGCATATTAAACGCCTAAGAATGTACCTGACTAGTAAGTATCTTAAAACCTATGGATTGCTATGTCTCCGAAAGAGAATCAAGCATGTGTACAGGGGCATAAACGCAGCAGTGATAGGACTGGAGAGGTTCGTGAGCAAATGAAGACCCTTTGAAGTCATATTGCATGGTACCCATTCCACGGGTTTCAACTACCCAGGTTTAAGGTATTCTTCCTTCAGCTAAAACATGCATGTGGAACCTAGAGTATGATCAACCATGTGATCGGGAGACATGTTCAAATATGTCTCAGTTTTCGTACCCTGGTACTCGGGTGCAACATTTCAGACGCTTACTAACACTCTCCCCACTTGGAGTGTCAGTCCCTTTAACCTCCTGTTTGGCCCAGTTTGCAATTTCTACGGAAGATGAACAGGAATAGCGAGAATCAATGAGAGACTACCTGGAGGTGTCTGGATGGGCAAATTTAACTCTCATTTCCCACCAGGAAGAGGAATTAACCAAAGGCTCAGCGTGCCGTACCAGAACCAGATTAGGGCCTGAGGACATCCTGCGGTGTTGCGGCCAGGTCACAAGAAAGCGAGTTGAAGAAAGGAGCTCAGGGGCACTGTAATTCACAAACCTGCAGAGTTATAAATGACAGCTATCGTCCAAAAATAGACTGAAGTAAGGCTGCCAAGAGGACTTGAAAGCGGGGCAGAATTGCAGGAAACCGATTTCAGGAGGTAGACTGGAATTGCATTGAAAGCATAGGAAAAGAGGCAGAACGTCCACAATGATGCACTTGGCCAAAAAGGGCGTATGCGTTTTTTCCTGAATATATTCAGGAAAAAACGCATACGCCCTTTTTGGCCAACCAAGCAAACTTGCAAAGGAAATCTGCACTACAATGAAGTCTCACTTCTGCCTGGTTAAAAGGGCCATCTGAAAAAAGTGTAAAATCCAGAAAGGCAGGACAGGCCATGGAGAACTGGGAGCCTTGTTATGCTGATGGGCGGGATGTAAATTGCCAACAGACACTCAGGAGAAGTGTATGGTGTTTCCTGAAACATCTAAGAAACAAAGCAACAGAGCCTAGGGCACTTCCACTTATGGTCCTATAGCTTAGGGAAATTAAAATCAAAAAGACACAGTCACCCCAAAGTTTGGGACGCCTCCGTTTACAAAAACCTCGTTTACCGTACAAGTTCAATATCACAGAAAGTGAAAAATGGATAAAGAACTTGTGGTACTTACGTACAATGCAGTATCACTCAGCAATGAAATCTATGTCATCAGGCCCGTAGCAGCATAATGAGTGGATTCAGGTACGAAAATTCTAACTGAAATAAGTCACACAGAAAAAGAAACATCATAAGATATCAGTAATACACGGAATGTAAACTTGGCTACACAGGAACTGCATTCCAAAACAGAACAGGGTCTCAAATTTAGAAAACCAACTTATGCTTGCTTAAGGGGAAAGGTGAGTTGGGGTGCTGCATAAAACCAGAGATTGAAATGAGCACAGATAAAGTTCCTTAAGCCAAATATGGAATAGACAAGAGCTACTCCTTGCTCAACGAAATGGACTCAACACCCCATATTAAACGCCTAAGAATGTACCTGACTAGTAAGTATCTTAAAACCTATGGATTGCTATGTCTCCGAAAGAGAATCAAGCATGTGTACAGGGGCATAAACGCAGCAGTGATAGGATTGGAGAGGTTCGGTGAGCAAATGAAGACCCTTTGAAGTCATATTGCATGGTACCCATTCCACGGGTTTCAACTACCCAGGTTTAAGGTATTCTTCCTTCAGCTAAAACATGCATGTGTAACGTAGAGTATGATCAACCATGTGATCGGGAGACGTGTTCAAATATGTCTCAGTTTTCGTACCCTGGTACTCGGGTGCAACATTCCAGACGCTTGACTAACACTCTCCCGACTTGGAGAGTCAATCCCTTTAACCTCCTGTTTGGCCCAGTTTGCAATTTCTGCGGAAGATGAACAGGAATAGCGAGAACCAATGAGGCTAGTTGGAGGTGTCTGGACGGGCAAATTTAACTCTCATTTCCCACCAGGAAGAGGAATTAACCAAAGGCTCAGCGTGCCGTGCCGGAACCAGATTAGGGCTTTAAGCCATCCTGCGGTGTTGCGGCCAGCTCAAAAGAAAGCGAGTTGAAGAAAGGAGCTCAGGGGCACTGGAATTCACAAACCTGCAGAGTTATAAATGACAGCTATCGTCCAAAAATATACTGAAGTAAGGCTGCCAAGAGGACTTGAAAGCGGGGCAGAATTGCAGGAAACCGATTTCAGGAGGTAGACTGGAATTGCATTGAAAGCATAGGAAAAGAGGCAGAAAGTCCACAATGATGCACTTGGCCAAAAAGGGCATATGCGTTTTTTCCTGAATATATTCAGGAAAAAACGCATACGCCCTTTTTGGCCAACCAAGCAAGCTTGAAAAGGAAATCTGTACTACAATGAAGTCTCACTTCCCCCCGGTCAAAAGGGCCATCTGAAAAAAGTGTAAAATCCAGAAAGGCAGGACAGGCCATGGAGAACTGGGAGCCTTGTTATGCTGATGGGCGGGATGTAAATTGCCAACAACCACTCGGGAGAAGTGTATGGTGTTTCCTGAAACATCTAAAAAACAAAGCAACAGAACCTAGGGCACTTCCACTTATGGTCCTAGGCTTAGGGAAATTAAAATCAAAAAGACACAGCCACCCCAAAGTTTGGAAAGGCTCTGTTTACAAGAACCTCGTTTACAGTACAAGTTCAACATCGCAGAAAGTGAAAAATGGATAAAGAAGTTGTGGTATTTACTTACAAAGCAATATCACTCAGCAATGAAATCTGTGTCATCAGGCCCTTAGCAGCACAATGAGTGGATTCAGGTATGATGATTCTAACTGAAATAAGTCACACAGAAAAAGAAACATCATAAGATATCAGTAATACACGGAATGTAAACTTGGCTACACAGGAACTGAATTACAGAACAGAACAGGGTCTCAAATTTAGAAAACCAACATATTCTTGCTTAAGGGGAAAGGTGAGTTGGGGTGCTGCATAAAACCAGAGATTGAAATGAGCACAGATAAAGTTCCTTAAGCCAAATATGGAATAGACAAGAGCTACTCTTTGCTCAATGAAATGGACTCAACACCCCATATTAAACGCCTAAGAATGTACCTGACTAGTAAGTATCTTAAAACCTATAGATTGCTATGTCTCCGAAAGAGAATCAAGCATGTGTACAGGGGCATAAACGCAGCAGTGATAGGATTGGAGAGGTTCGGTGAGCAAATGAAGACCCTTTGAAGTCATATTGCATGGTACCCATTCCACGGGTTTCAACTACCCAGGTTTAAGGTATTCTTCCTTCAGCTAAAACATGCATGTGGAACCTAGAGTATGATCAACCATGTGATCGGGAGATGTGTTCAAATATGTCTCAGTTTTCGTACCCTGGTACTCGGGTGCAACATTCCAGACGCTTTACTAACACTCTGCCTACTTGGAGAGTCAGTCCCTTTAACCTCCTGTTTGGCCCAGTTTGCAATTTCTGCGAAAGGTGAACAGGAATAGCGAGAACCAATGAGAGGCTAGCTGGAGGTGTCTGGACGGGCAAATTTAACTCTCATTTCCCACCAGGAAGAGGAATTAACCAAAGGCTCCGCGTGCCGTGCCAGAACCAGATTAGGGCCTGAAGCCATCCTGCTGTGTTGCGGCCAGGTCACAAGAAAGCGAGTTGAAGAAAGAAGCTCAGGGGCACTGTAATTCACAAACCTGCAGAGTTATAAATGACAGCTATCGTCCAAAAATATACTGAAGTAAGGCTGCCAAGAGGACTTGAAAGCGGGGCAGAATTGCAGGAAACCGATTTCAGGAGGTAGACTGAAATTGCATTGAAAGCATAGGAAAAGAGGCAGAACGTCCACAATGATGCACTTGGCCAAAAAGAGCGTATGCGTTTTTTCCTGAATATGTTCAGGAAAAAACGCATACGCACTTTTTGGCCAACCCAGCAAGCTTGCAAAGGAAATCTGCACTACAATGAAGTCTCACTTCTCCCCGGTCAAGAGGGCCATCTGAAGAAAGTGTAAAATCCAGAAAGGCAGGACAGGCCATGGAGAACTGGGAGCCTTGTTATGCTGATGGGCGGGATGTAAATTGCCAACAGACACTCAGGAGAAGTGTATGGTGTTTCCTGAAACATCTAAAAAACAAAGCAACAGAGCCTAGGGCACTTCCACTTATGGTCCTATAGCTTAGGGAAATTAAAATCAAAAAGACACAGCCACCCCAAAGTTTGGGACGCCTCCGTTTACAAGAACCTCGTTTACCGTACAAGTTCAATATCACAGAAAGTGAAAAATGGATAAAGAACTTGTGGTACTTACGTACAATGCAGTATCACTCAGCAACGAAATCTATGTCATCAGGCCCGTAGCAGCATAATGAGCGGATTCAGGTACGATGATTCTAACTGAAATAAGTCACACAGAAAAAGAAACATCATAAGATATCACTAATACACGGAATGTAAACTTGGCTACACAGGAACTGCATTCCAAAACAGAACAGGGTCTCAAATTTAGAAAACCAACTTATGCTTGCTTAAGGGGAAAGGTGAGTTGGGGTGCTGTATAAAACCAGAGATTGAAATGAGCACAGATAAAGTTCCTTAAGCCAAATATGGAATAGACAAGAGCTACTCCTTGCTCAACGAAATGGACTCAACACCCAATATTAAACGCCTAAGAATGTACCTGACTAGTAAGTATCTTAAAACCTATGGATTGCTATGTCTCCGAAAGAGAATCAAGCATGTGTACAGGGGCATAAACGCAGCAGTGATAGGACTGGAGAGGTTCGGTGAGCAAATGAAGACCCTTTGAAGTCATATTGCATGGTACCCATTCCACGGGTTTCAACTACCCAGGTTTTAGGTATTCTTCCTTCAGCTAAAACATGCATGTGGAACCCAGAGTATGATCAACCATGTGATCGGGAGACGTGTTGAAATATGTCTCAGTTTTCGTACCCTGGTCCTCGGGTGCAACATTCCAGACGCTTTACTAACACTCTCCCGACTTGGAGAGTCAGTCCCTTTAACCTCCTGTTTGGCCCAGTTTGCAATTTCTGCGGAAAATGAACAGGAATAGCGAGAACCAATGAGAGACTAGCTGGAGGTGTATGGACGGGTAAATTTAACTATCATTTCCCACCAGGAAGAGGAATTAACCAAAGGCTCAGCGTGCCGTGCAGGAACCAGATTAGGGCCTGAAGCCATCCTGCGGTGTTGCGGCCAGGTCACAAGAAAGCGAGTTGAAGAAAGGAGCTCAGGGGCACTGTAATTCACAAACCTGCAGAGTTATAAATGACAGCTATCGTCCAAAAATATACTGAAGTAAGGCTGCCAAGAGGACTTGAAAGCGGGGCAGAATTGCAGGAAACCGATTTCAGGAGGTAGACTGGAATTGCATTGAAAGCATAGGAAAAGAGGCAGAACGTCCACAATGATGCACTTGGCCAAAAAGGGCGTATGCGTTTTTTCCTGAATATATTCAGGAAAAAACGCATACGCCCTTTTTGGCCAACCAAGCAAACTTGCAAAGGAAATCTGCACTACAATGAAGTCTCACTTCCCCCCGGTCAAAAGGGCCATCTGAAAAAAGTGTAAAATCCAGAAAGGCAGGAGGGGCCATGGAGAATTGGGAGCCTTGTTATGCTGATGGGGGGGATGTAAATTGCCAACAGACACTCGGGAGATGTGTATGGTGTTTCCTGAAACATCTAAAAAAGAAAGCAACAGAACCTAGGGCACATCCACTTATGGTCCTATAGCTTAGGGAAATTAAAATCAAAAAGACACAGCCACCCCAAAGTTTGGGACGCCTCTGTTTACAAGAACATCGTTTACCGTACAAGTTCAATATCACAGAAATTGAAAAATGGATAAAGAACTTGTGGTATTTACGTACAATGCAGTATCACTCAGCAATGAAATCTATGTCATCAGGCCCGTAGCAGCATAATGAGTGGATTCAGATACGATGATTCTAACTGAAATAAGTCACACAGAAAAAGAAACATCATAAGATATCAGTAATACACGGAATGGAAACTTGGCTACACAGGAACTGAATTACAGAACAGAACAGGGTCTCAAATTTAGAAAACCAACTTATGCTTGCTTAAGGGGAAAGGTGAGTTGGGGTGCTGCATAAAACCAGAGATCGAAATGAGCACAAAGTTCCTTAAGCCAAATATGGAATAGACAAGAGCTACTCCTTGCTCAATGAAATGGACTCAACACCGCATATTAAACGCCTAAGGATGTACCTGACTAGTAAGTATATTAAAACCTATGAATTGCCATGTCTCCGAAAGAGAATCAAGCATGTGTACAGGGGCATAAACGCAGCAGTGATAGGACTGGAGAGGTTCGGTGAGCAAATGAAGACCCTTTGAAGTCATATTGCATGGTACCCATTACACGGGTCTCAACTCTCCAGGTTTAAGGTATTCTTCCTTCAGCTAAAACATGCATGTGGAACCCAGAGTATGATCAACCGTGTGATCGGGAGATGTGTTCAAATATGTCTCAGTTTTCCTCCCCTGGTACTCGGGTGCAACATTCCAGACGCTTTACTAACACTCTCCCCACTTGGAGAGTCAGCGCCTTTAACCTCCTGTTTGGCCCAGTTTGCAATTTCTGTGGAAGATGAAAAGGAATAGCGAGAACCAATGAGAGACTAGCTGGAGGTGTCTGGACGGGCAAATTTAACTCTCATTTCCCACCAGGAAGAGGAAATAACCAAAGGCTCAGCGTGCCGTGCCGGAACCAGATTAGGGCCTGAAGCCATCCTGCGGTGTTGCGGCCAGGTCACAAGAAAGCAAGTTGAAGAAAGGAGCTCAGGGCACTGTAATTCACAAACCTGCAGAGTTATAAATGACAGCTATCGTCCAAAAATAGACTGAAGTAAGGCTGCCAAGAGGACTTGAAAACGCGGCAGAATTGCAGGAAACCGATTTCAGGAGGTAGACTGGAATTGCATTGAAAGCATAGGAAAAGAGGCAGAACGTCCACAATGATGCACTTGGCCAAAAAGGGCGTATGCGTTTTTTCCTGAATATATTCAGGAAAAAACGCATACGCCCTTTTTGGCCAACCAAGCAAGCTTGCAAAGGAAATCTGCACTACAATGAAGTCTCACTTCCCCCCGGTCAAAAGGGCCATCTGAAAAAAGTGTAAAATCCAGAAAGGCAGGACAGACCATGGAGAACTGGGAGCCTTGTTATGCTGATGGGTGGGATGTCAATTGCCAACAACCACTCGGGAGAAGTGTATGGTGTTTCCTGAAATATCTAAAAAACAAAGCAACAGAACCTAGGGCACTTCCACTTATGGTCCTATAGCTTAGGGAAATTAAAATCAAAAAGACACAGCCACCCCAAAGTTTGGAACGGCTCAGTTTACAAGAACCTCGTTTACAGTACAAGTTCAACATCGCAGAAAGTGAAAAATGGATAAAGAAGTTGTGGTATTTACTTACAAAGCAATATCACTCAGCAATGAAATCTGTGTCATCAGGCCCTTAGCAGCACAATGAGTGGATTCAGGTATGATGATTCTAACTGAAATAAGTCACACAGAAAAAGAAACATCATAAGATATCAGTAATACACGGAATGTAAACTTGGCTACACAGGAACTGAATTACAGAACAGAACAGGGTCTCAAATTTAGAAAACCAACTTATGCTTGCTTAAGGGTAAAGGTGAGTTGGGGTGCTGCATAAAACCAGAGATTGAAATGAGCACAGATAAAGTTCCTTAAGCCAAATATGGAATAGACAAGAGCTACTCCTTGCTCAACGAAATGGACTCAACACCCCATATTAAACGCCTAAGAATGTACCTGACTAGTAAGTATCTTAAAACCTATGGATTGCTATGTCTCCGAAAGAGAATCAAGCATGTGTACAGGGGCATAAACGCAGCAGTGCTAGGATTGGAGAGGTTCGGTGAGCAAATGAAGACCCTTTGAAGTCATATTGCATGGTACCCATTCCACAGGTTTCAACTACCCAGGTTTAAGGTATTCTTCCTTCAGCTAAAACATGCATGTGGAACCTAGAGTATGATCAACCATGTGATCGGGAGACGTGTTCAAATATGTCTCAGTTTTCGTACCCTGGTACTCGGGTGCAACATTCCAGACGCTTTACTAACACTCTCCCCACTTGGAGAGTCAGCGCCTTTAACCTCCTGTTTGGCCCAGTTTGCAATTTCTGCGGAAGATGAACAGGAATAGCGAGAACCAATGAGAGGCTAGCTGGAGGTGTCTGGACGGGCAAATTTAACTCTCATTTCCCACCAGGAAGAGGAATTAACCAAAGGCTCAGCATGCCGGGCCGGAACCAGATTAGGGCCTGAAGCCATCCTGCGGTGTTGCGGCCAGGTCACAAGAAAGCGAGTTGAAGAAAGGAGCTCAGGGGCACTGTAATTCACAAACCTGCAGAGTTATAAATGACAGCTATCGTCCAAAAATAGACTGAAGTAAGGCTGCCAAGAGGACTTGAAAGCGGGGCAGAATTGCAGGAAACCGATTTCAGGAGGTAGACTGGAATTGCATTGAAAGCATAGGAAAAGAGGCAGAACGTCCACAAGGATGCACTTGGCCAAAAAGGGCGTATGCGTTTTTTCCTGAATATATTCAGGAAAAAACGCATACGCCCTTTTTGGCCAACCAAGCAAGCTTGCAAAGGAACTCTGCACTACAATGAAGTCTCACTTCCCCCCGGTCAAAAGGGCCATCTGAAAAAAGTGTAAAATCCAGAAAGGCAGGACAGGCCATGGAGAACTGGGAGCCTTGTTATGCTGATGGGCGGGCTGTAAATTGCCAACAGACACTAGGGAGAAGTGTATGGTGTTTCCTGAAACATCTAAAAAACAAAGCAACAGAGCCTAGGGCACTGCCACTTATGGTCCTATAGCTTAGGGAAATTAAAATCAAAAAGACACAGCCACCCCAAAGTTTGGGACGCCTCTGTTTACAAGAACCTCGTTTACCATTCTAGTTCAATATCACAGAAAGTGAAAAATGGATAAAGAACTTGTGGTACTAACTTACAATGCAGTATCACTCAGCAATGAAATCTATGTCATCAGGACCGTAGCAGGATAATGAGTGGATTCAGGTACGATGATTCTAACTGAAATAAGTCACACAGAAAAAGAAACATCATAAGATATCACTAATACACGGAATTAAACTTGGCTACACAGGAACTGCATTCCAAAACAGAACAGGGTCTCAAATTTAGAAAACCAACTTATGCTTGCTTAAGGGGAAAGGTGAGTTGGGGTGCTGCATAAAACCAGGGATTGAAATGAGCACAGATAAAGTTCCTTAAGCCAAATATGGAATAGACAAGAGCTACTCCTTGCTCAACGAAATGGACTCAACACCCCATATTAAACGCCTAAGAATGTACCTGACTAGTAAGTATCTTAAAACCTATGGATTGCTATGTCTCCGAAAGAGAATCAAGCATGTGTACAGGGGCATAAACGCAGCAGTGATAGGATTGGAGAGGTTCGGTGAGCAAATGAAGACCCTTTGAAGTCATATTGCATGGTACCCATTCCACGGGTTTCAACTACCCAGGTTTTAGGTATTCTTCCTTCAGCTAAAACATGCATGTGGAACCCAGAGTATGATCAACCATGTGATCGGGAGACGTGTTCAAATATGTCTCAGTTTTCCTCCCCTGGTACTCGGGTGCAACATTCCAGACGCTTTACTAACACTCTCCCCACTTGGAGAGTCAGCGCCTTTAACCTCCTGTTTGGCCCAGTTTGCAATTTCTGCGGAAGATGAACAGGAATAGCGAGAACCAATGAGAGGCTAGCTGGAGGTGTCTGGACGGGCAAATTTAACTCTCATTTCCCACCAGGAGGAGGAAATAACCAAAGGCTCAGCGTGCCGTGCCAGAACCAGATTAGGGCCTGAAGCCATCCTGCGGTGTTGCGGCCAGGTCACAAGAAAGCGAGTTGAAGAAAGGAGCTCAGGGGCACTGTAATTCACAAACCTGCAGAGTTATAAATGACAGCTATCGTCCAAAAATAGACTGAAATAAGGCTGCCAAGAGGACTTGAAAGCGGGGCAGAATTGCAGGAAACCGATTTCAGGAGGTAGACTGAAATTGCATTGAAAGCATAGGAAAAGAGGCAGAACGTCCACAATGATGCACTTGGCCAAAAAGGGCGTATGCGTTTTCTCCTGAATATATTCAGGAAAAAACGCATACGCCCTTTTTGGCCAACCAAGCAAGCTTGCAAAGGAAATCTGCACTACAATGAAGTCTCACTTCCCCCCGGTCAAAAGGGCCATCTGAAAAAAGTGTAAAATCCAGAAAGGCAGGACAGGCCATGGAGAACTGGGAGCCTTGTTATGCTGATGGGCGGGATGTAAATTGCCAACAGACACTCGGGAGAAGTGTATGGTGTTTCCTGAAACATCTAAAACACAAAGCAACAGAGCCTAGGGCACTTCCACTTATGGTCCTATAGCTTAGGGAAATTAAAATCAAAAAGACACAGCCACCCCAAAGTTTGGGACGCCTCTGTTTACAAGAACCTCGTTTACAGTACAAGTTCAACATCGCAGAAAGTGAAAAATGGATAAAGAAGTTGTGGTATTTACTTACAAAGCAATATCACTCAGCAATGAAATCTATGTCATCAGGCCCTTAGCAGAACAATGAGTGGATTCAGGTATGATGATTCTAACTGAAATAAGTCACACAGAAAAAGAAACATCATAAGATATCAGTAATACACGGAATGTAGACTTGGCTACACAGGAACTGAATTACAGAACAGAACAGGGTCTCAAATTTAGAAAACCAACTTATTCTTGCTTAAGGGTAAAGGTGAGTTGGGGTGCTGCATAAAACCAGAGATTGAAATGAGCACAGATAAAGTTCCTTAAGCCAAATATGGAATAGACAAGAGCTACTCCTTGCTCAACGAAATGGACTCAACACCGCATATTAAACGCCTAAGAATGTACCTGACTAGTAAGTATCGTAAAACCTATGGATTGCTATGTCTCCAAAAGAGAATCAAGCATGTGTACAGGGGCATAAACGCAGCAGTGATAGGATTGGAGAGGTTCGGTGAGCAAATGAAGACCCTTTGAAGTCATATTGCATGGTACCCATTACACGGGTCTCAACTCTCCAGGTTTAAGGTATTCTTCCTTCAGCTAAAACATGCATGTGGAACCCAAGTATGATCAACCATGTGAACGGGAGACGTGTTCAAATATGTCTCAGTTTTCCTCCCCTGGTACTCGGGTGCAACATTCCAGACGCTTTACTAACAGTCTCCCCACTTGGAGAGTCAGCGCCTTTAACCTCCTGTTTGGCCCAGTTTGCAATTTCTGCGGAAGATGAACAGGAATAGCGAGAACCAATGAGAGACTAGCTGGAGGTGTCTGGACGGGCAAATTTAACTCTCATTTCCCACCAGGAATAGGAAATAACCAAAGGCTCAGCGTGCCGTACCGGAGCCAGATTAGGGCCTGAAGCCATCCTGCAGTGTTGCGGCCAGCTCACAAGAAAGCGAGTTGAAGAAAGGAGCTCAGGGGCACTGTAATTCACAAACCTGCAGAGTTATAAATGACAGCTATCGTCCAAAAATAGACTGAAGTAAGGCTGCCAAGAGGACTTGAAAGCGGGGCAGAATTGCAGGAAACCGATTTCAGGAGGTAGACTGGAATTGCATTGAAAGCATAGGAAAAGAGGCAGAACGTCCACAATGATGCACTTGGCCAAAAAGGGCGTATGCGTTTTTTCCTGAATATATTCAGGAAAAAACGCATACGCCCTTTTTGGCCAACCAAGCAAACTTGCAAAGGAAATCTGCACTACAATGAAGTCTCACTTCCCCCCGGTCAAAAGGGCCATCTGAAAAAAGTGTAAAATCCAGAAAGGCAGGAGGGGCCATGGAGAATTGGGAGCCTTGTTATGCTGATGGGGGGGATGTAAATTGCCAACAGACACTCGGGAGAAGTGTATGGTGTTTCCTGAAACATCTAAAAAAGAAAGCAACAGAACCTAGGGCACATCCACTTATGGTCCTATAGCTTAGGGAAATTAAAATCAAAAAGACACAGCCACCCCAAAGTTTGGGACGCCTCTGTTTACAAGAACATCGTTTACCGTACAAGTTCAATATCACAGAAATTGAAAAATGGATAAAGAACTTGTGGTATTTACGTACAATGCAGTATCACTCAGCAATGAAATCTATGTCATCAGGCCCGTAGCAGCATAATGAGTGGATTCAGATACGATGATTCTAACTGAAATAAGTCACACAGAAAAAGAAACATCATAAGATATCAGTAATACACGGAATGGAAACTTGGCTACACAGGAACTGAATTACAGAACAGAACAGGGTCTCAAATTTAGAAAACCAACTTATGCTTGCTTAAGGGGAAAGGTGAGTTGGGGTGCTGCATAAAACCAGAGATCGAAATGAGCACAAAGTTCCTTAAGCCAAATATGGAATAGACAAGAGCTACTCCTTGCTCAATGAAATGGACTCAACACCGCATATTAAACGCCTAAGGATGTACCTGACTAGTAAGTATATTAAAACCTATGAATTGCCATGTCTCCGAAAGAGAATCAAGCATGTGTACAGGGGCATAAACGCAGCAGTGATAGGACTGGAGAGGTTCGGTGAGCAAATGAAGACCCTTTGAAGTCATATTGCATGGTACCCATTACACGGGTCTCAACTCTCCAGGTTTAAGGTATTCTTCCTTCAGCTAAAACATGCATGTGGAACCCAGAGTATGATCAACCGTGTGATCGGGAGATGTGTTCAAATATGTCTCAGTTTTCCTCCCCTGGTACTCGGGTGCAACATTCCAGACGCTTTACTAACACTCTCCCCACTTGGAGAGTCAGCGCCTTTAACCTCCTGTTTGGCCCAGTTTGCAATTTCTGTGGAAGATGAAAAGGAATAGCGAGAACCAATGAGAGACTAGCTGGAGGTGTCTGGACGGGCAAATTTAACTCTCATTTCCCACCAGGAAGAGGAAATAACCAAAGGCTCAGCGTGCCGTGCCGGAACCAGATTAGGGCCTGAAGCCATCCTGCGGTGTTGCGGCCAGGTCACAAGAAAGCAAGTTGAAGAAAGGAGCTCAGGGCACTGTAATTCACAAACCTGCAGAGTTATAAATGACAGCTATCGTCCAAAAATAGACTGAAGTAAGGCTGCCAAGAGGACTTGAAAACGCGGCAGAATTGCAGGAAACCGATTTCAGGAGGTAGACTGGAATTGCATTGAAAGCATAGGAAAAGAGGCAGAACGTCCACAATGATGCACTTGGCCAAAAAGGGCGTATGCGTTTTTTCCTGAATATATTCAGGAAAAAACGCATACGCCCTTTTTGGCCAACCAAGCAAGCTTGCAAAGGAAATCTGCACTACAATGAAGTCTCACTTCCCCCCGGTCAAAAGGGCCATCTGAAAAAAGTGTAAAATCCAGAAAGGCAGGACAGACCATGGAGAACTGGGAGCCTTGTTATGCTGATGGGTGGGATGTCAATTGCCAACAACCACTCGGGAGAAGTGTATGGTGTTTCCTGAAATATCTAAAAAACAAAGCAACAGAACCTAGGGCACTTCCACTTATGGTCCTATAGCTTAGGGAAATTAAAATCAAAAAGACACAGCCACCCCAAAGTTTGGAACGGCTCAGTTTACAAGAACCTCGTTTACAGTACAAGTTCAACATCGCAGAAAGTGAAAAATGGATAAAGAAGTTGTGGTATTTACTTACAAAGCAATATCACTCAGCAATGAAATCTGTGTCATCAGGCCCTTAGCAGCACAATGAGTGGATTCAGGTATGATGATTCTAACTGAAATAAGTCACACAGAAAAAGAAACATCATAAGATATCAGTAATACACGGAATGTAAACTTGGCTACACAGGAACTGAATTACAGAACAGAACAGGGTCTCAAATTTAGAAAACCAACTTATGCTTGCTTAAGGGTAAAGGTGAGTTGGGGTGCTGCATAAAACCAGAGATTGAAATGAGCACAGATAAAGTTCCTTAAGCCAAATATGGAATAGACAAGAGCTACTCCTTGCTCAACGAAATGGACTCAACACCCCATATTAAACGCCTAAGAATGTACCTGACTAGTAAGTATCTTAAAACCTATGGATTGCTATGTCTCCGAAAGAGAATCAAGCATGTGTACAGGGGCATAAACGCAGCAGTGCTAGGATTGGAGAGGTTCGGTGAGCAAATGAAGACCCTTTGAAGTCATATTGCATGGTACCCATTCCACAGGTTTCAACTACCCAGGTTTAAGGTATTCTTCCTTCAGCTAAAACATGCATGTGGAACCTAGAGTATGATCAACCATGTGATCGGGAGACGTGTTCAAATATGTCTCAGTTTTCGTACCCTGGTACTCGGGTGCAACATTCCAGACGCTTTACTAACACTCTCCCCACTTGGAGAGTCAGCGCCTTTAACCTCCTGTTTGGCCCAGTTTGCAATTTCTGCGGAAGATGAACAGGAATAGCGAGAACCAATGAGAGGCTAGCTGGAGGTGTCTGGACGGGCAAATTTAACTCTCATTTCCCACCAGGAAGAGGAATTAACCAAAGGCTCAGCATGCCGGGCCGGAACCAGATTAGGGCCTGAAGCCATCCTGCGGTGTTGCGGCCAGGTCACAAGAAAGCGAGTTGAAGAAAGGAGCTCAGGGGCACTGTAATTCACAAACCTGCAGAGTTATAAATGACAGCTATCGTCCAAAAATAGACTGAAGTAAGGCTGCCAAGAGGACTTGAAAGCGGGGCAGAATTGCAGGAAACCGATTTCAGGAGGTAGACTGGAATTGCATTGAAAGCATAGGAAAAGAGGCAGAACGTCCACAAGGATGCACTTGGCCAAAAAGGGCGTATGCGTTTTTTCCTGAATATATTCAGGAAAAAACGCATACGCCCTTTTTGGCCAACCAAGCAAGCTTGCAAAGGAAATCTGCACTACAATGAAGTCTCACTTCCCCCCGGTCAAAAGGGCCATCTGAAAAAAGTGTAAAATCCAGAAAGGCAGGACAGGCCATGGAGAACTGGGAGCCTTGTTATGCTGATGGGCGGGCTGTAAATTGCCAACAGACACTAGGGAGAAGTGTATGGTGTTTCCTGAAACATCTAAAAAACAAAGCAACAGAGCCTAGGGCACTGCCACTTATGGTCCTATAGCTTAGGGAAATTAAAATCAAAAAGACACAGCCACCCCAAAGTTTGGGACGCCTCTGTTTACAAGAACCTCGTTTACCATTCTAGTTCAATATCACAGAAAGTGAAAAATGGATAAAGAACTTGTGGTACTAACTTACAATGCAGTATCACTCAGCAATGAAATCTATGTCATCAGGACCGTAGCAGGATAATGAGTGGATTCAGGTACGATGATTCTAACTGAAATAAGTCACACAGAAAAAGAAACATCATAAGATATCACTAATACACGGAATTAAACTTGGCTACACAGGAACTGCATTCCAAAACAGAACAGGGTCTCAAATTTAGAAAACCAACTTATGCTTGCTTAAGGGGAAAGGTGAGTTGGGGTGCTGCATAAAACCAGGGATTGAAATGAGCACAGATAAAGTTCCTTAAGCCAAATATGGAATAGACAAGAGCTACTCCTTGCTCAACGAAATGGACTCAACACCCCATATTAAACGCCTAAGAATGTACCTGACTAGTAAGTATCTTAAAACCTATGGATTGCTATGTCTCCGAAAGAGAATCAAGCATGTGTACAGGGGCATAAACGCAGCAGTGATAGGATTGGAGAGGTTCGGTGAGCAAATGAAGACCCTTTGAAGTCATATTGCATGGTACCCATTCCACGGGTTTCAACTACCCAGGTTTTAGGTATTCTTCCTTCAGCTAAAACATGCATGTGGAACCCAGAGTATGATCAACCATGTGATCGGGAGACGTGTTCAAATATGTCTCAGTTTTCCTCCCCTGGTACTCGGGTGCAACATTCCAGACGCTTTACTAACACTCTCCCCACTTGGAGAGTCAGCGCCTTTAACCTCCTGTTTGGCCCAGTTTGCAATTTCTGCGGAAGATGAACAGGAATAGCGAGAACCAATGAGAGGCTAGCTGGAGGTGTCTGGACGGGCAAATTTAACTCTCATTTCCCACCAGGAGGAGGAAATAACCAAAGGCTCAGCGTGCCGTGCCAGAACCAGATTAGGGCCTGAAGCCATCCTGCGGTGTTGCGGCCAGGTCACAAGAAAGCGAGTTGAAGAAAGGAGCTCAGGGGCACTGTAATTCACAAACCTGCAGAGTTATAAATGACAGCTATCGTCCAAAAATAGACTGAAATAAGGCTGCCAAGAGGACTTGAAAGCGGGGCAGAATTGCAGGAAACCGATTTCAGGAGGTAGACTGAAATTGCATTGAAAGCATAGGAAAAGAGGCAGAACGTCCACAATGATGCACTTGGCCAAAAAGGGCGTATGCGTTTTTTCCTGAATATATTCAGGAAAAAACGCATACGCCCTTTTTGGCCAACCAAGCAAGCTTGCAAAGGAAATCTGCACTACAATGAAGTCTCACTTCCCCCCGGTCAAAAGGGCCATCTGAAAAAAGTGTAAAATCCAGAAAGGCAGGACAGGCCATGGAGAACTGGGAGCCTTGTTATGCTGATGGGCGGGATGTAAATTGCCAACAGACACTCGGGAGAAGTGTATGGTGTTTCCTGAAACATCTAAAACACAAAGCAACAGAGCCTAGGGCACTTCCACTTATGGTCCTATAGCTTAGGGAAATTAAAATCAAAAAGACACAGCCACCCCAAAGTTTGGGACGCCTCTGTTTACAAGAACCTCGTTTACAGTACAAGTTCAACATCGCAGAAAGTGAAAAATGGATAAAGAAGTTGTGGTATTTACTTACAAAGCAATATCACTCAGCAATGAAATCTATGTCATCAGGCCCTTAGCAGAACAATGAGTGGATTCAGGTATGATGATTCTAACTGAAATAAGTCACACAGAAAAAGAAACATCATAAGATATCAGTAATACACGGAATGTAGACTTGGCTACACAGGAACTGAATTACAGAACAGAACAGGGTCTCAAATTTAGAAAACCAACTTATTCTTGCTTAAGGGTAAAGGTGAGTTGGGGTGCTGCATAAAACCAGAGATTGAAATGAGCACAGATAAAGTTCCTTAAGCCAAATATGGAATAGACAAGAGCTACTCCTTGCTCAACGAAATGGACTCAACACCGCATATTAAACGCCTAAGAATGTACCTGACTAGTAAGTATCGTAAAACCTATGGATTGCTATGTCTCCAAAAGAGAATCAAGCATGTGTACAGGGGCATAAACGCAGCAGTGATAGGATTGGAGAGGTTCGGTGAGCAAATGAAGACCCTTTGAAGTCATATTGCATGGTACCCATTACACGGGTCTCAACTCTCCAGGTTTAAGGTATTCTTCCTTCAGCTAAAACATGCATGTGGAACCCAAGTATGATCAACCATGTGAACGGGAGACGTGTTCAAATATGTCTCAGTTTTCCTCCCCTGGTACTCGGGTGCAACATTCCAGACGCTTTACTAACAGTCTCCCCACTTGGAGAGTCAGCGCCTTTAACCTCCTGTTTGGCCCAGTTTGCAATTTCTGCGGAAGATGAACAGGAATAGCGAGAACCAATGAGAGACTAGCTGGAGGTGTCTGGACGGGCAAATTTAACTCTCATTTCCCACCAGGAATAGGAAATAACCAAAGGCTCAGCGTGCCGTACCGGAGCCAGATTAGGGCCTGAAGCCATCCTGCAGTGTTGCGGCCAGCTCACAAGAAAGCGAGTTGAAGAAAGGAGCTCAGGGGCACTGTAATTCACAAACCTGCAGAGTTATAAATGACAGCTATCGTCCAAAAATAGACTGAAGTAAGGCTGCCAAGAGGACTTGAAAGCGGGGCAGAATTGCAGGAAACCGATTTCAGGAGGTAGACTGGAATTGCATTGAAAGCATAGGAAAAGAGGCAGAACGTCCACAATGATGCACTTGGCCAAAAAGGGCGTATGCGTTTTTTCCTGAATATATTCAGGAAAAAACGCATACGCCCTTTTTGGCCAACCAAGCAAGCTTGCAAAGGAAATCTGCACTACAATGAAGTCTCACTTCCCCCCGGTCAAAAGGGCCATCTGAAAAAAGTGTAAAATCCAGAAAGGCAGGACAGGCCATGGAGAACTGGGAGCCTTGTTATGCTGATGGGCGGGATGTAAATTGCCAACAACCACTCGGGAGAAGTGTATGGTGTTTCCTGAAACATCTAAAAAACAAAGCAACAGAACCTAGGGCACTTCCACTTATGGTCCTATAGCTTAGGGAAATTAAAATCAAAAAGACACAGCCACCCCAAAGTTTGGAATGGCTCTGTTTACAAGAACCTCGTTTACAGTACAAGTTCAACATCGCAGAAAGTGAAAAATGGATAAAGAAGTTGTGGTATTTACTTACAAAGCAATATCACTCAGCAATGAAATCTGTGTCATCAGGCCCTTAGCAGCACAATGAGTGGATTCAGGTATGATGATTCTAACTGAAATAAGTCACACAGAAAAAGAAACATCATAAGATATCAGTAATACACGGAATGTAAACTTGGCTACACAGGAACTGAATTACAGAACAGAACAGGGTCTCAAATTTAGAAAACCAACTTATGCTTGCTTAAGGGGAAAGGTGAGTTGGGGTGCTGCATAAAACCAGAGATTGAAATGAGCACAGATAAAGTTCCTTAAGCCAAATATGGAATAGACAAGAGCTACTCCTTGCTCAACGAAATGGACTCAACACCGCATATTAAACGCCTAAGAATGTACCTGACTAGTAAGTATCTTAAAACCTATAGATTGCTATGTCTCCGAAAGAGAATCAAGCATGTGTACAGGGGCATAAACGCAGCAGTGATAGGATTGGAGATTCGGTGAGCAAATGAAGACCCTTTGAAGTCATATTGCATGGTACCCATTCCACGGGTTTCAACTACCCAGGTTTTAGGTATTCTTCCTTCAGCTAAAACATGCATGTGGAACCCAGAGTATGATCAACCATTTGATCGGGAGACGTGTTCAAATATGTCTCAGTTTTCCTCCCCTGGTACTTGGGTGCAACATTCCAGACGCTTTACTAACACTCTCCCCACTTGGAGAGTCAGCGCCTTTAACCTCCTGTTTGGCCCAGTTTGCAATTTCTGTGGAAGATGAACAGGAATAGCGAGAACCAATGAGAGGCTAGCTGGAGGTGTCTGGACGGGCAAATT
The DNA here is from genome assembly GCF_951394435.1 of Stenella coeruleoalba. Lineage (NCBI taxonomy): Eukaryota > Metazoa > Chordata > Mammalia > Artiodactyla > Delphinidae > Stenella > Stenella coeruleoalba. The sequence goes on from NW_027646214.1 coordinate 1,018,325, forward strand.
TAACTCTCATTTCCCACCAGGAGGAGGAAATAAACAAAGGCTCAGCGTGCCGTGCCAGAACCAGATTAGGGCCTGAAGCCATCCTGCGGTGTTGCGGCCAGGTCACAAGAAAGCGAGTTGAAGAAAGGAGCTCAGGGGCACTGTAATTCACAAACCTGCAGAGTTATAAATGACAGCTATCGTCCAAAAATAGACTGAAGTAAGGCTGCCAAGAGGACTTGAAAGCGGGGCAGAATTGCAGGAAACCGATTTCAGGAGGTAGACTGGAATTGCATTGAAAGCATAGGAAAAGAGGCAGAACGTCCACAATGATGCACTTGGCCAAAAAGGGCGTATGCGTTTTTTCCTGAATATATTCAGGAAAAAACGCATACGCCCTTTTTGGCCAACCAAGCAAGCTTGCAAAGGAAATCTGCACTACAATGAAGTCTCACTTCCCCGAGGTCAAAAGGGCCATCTGAAAAAAGTGTAAAATCCAGAAAGGCAGGACAGGCCATGGAGAACTGGGAGCCTTGTTATGCTGATGGGCGGGATGTAAATTGCCAACAGACACTCGGGAGAAGTGTATGGTGTTTCCTGAAACATCTAAAACACAAAGCAACAGAGCCTAGGGCACTGCCACTTATGGTCCTATAGCTTAGGGAAATTAAAATCAAAAAGACACAGCCACCCCAAAGTTTGGGACGCCTCTGTTTACAAGAACCTCGTTTACAGTACAAGTTCAACATCGCAGAAAGTGAAAAATGGATAAAGAAGTTGTGGTATTTACTTACAAAGCAATATCACTCAGCAATGAAATCTATGTCATCAGGCCCTTAGCAGAACAATGAGTGGATTCAGGTATGATGATTCTAACTGAAATAAGTCACACAGAAAAAGAAACATCATAAGATATCAGTAATACACGGAATGTAAACTTGGCTACACAGGAACTGAATTACAGAACAGAACAGGGTCTCAAATTTAGAAAACCAACTTATGCTTGCTTAAGGGTAAAGGCGAGGTGGGGTGCTGCATAAAACCAGAGATTGAAATGAGCACAGATAAAGTTCCTTAAGTCAAATATGGAATAGACAAGAGCTACTCCTTGCTCAACGAAATGGACTCAACACCGCATATTAAACGCCTAAGAATGTACCTGACTAGTAAGTATCGTAAAACCTATGGATTGCTATGTCTCCAAAAGAGAATCAAGCATGTGTACAGGGGCATAAACGCAGCAGTGATAGGATTGGAGAGGTTCGGTGAGCAAATGAAGACCCTTTGAAGTCATATTGCATGGTACCCATTACACGGGTCTCAACTCTCCACGTTTAAGGTATTCTTCCTTCAGCTAAAACATGCATGTGGAACCCAAGTATGATCAACCATGTGAATGGGAGACGTGTTCAAATATGTCTCAGTTTTCCTCCCCTGGTACTCGGGTGCAACATTCCAGACGCTTTACTAACACTCTCCCCACTTGGAGAGTCAGCGCCTTTAACCTCCTGTTTGGCCCAGTTTGCAATTTCTGCGGAAGATGAACAGGAATAGCGAGAACCAATGAGAGACTAGCTGGAGGTGTCTGGACGGGCAAATTTAACTCTCATTTCCCACCAGGAAGAGGAAATAACCAAAGGGTCAGCGTGCCGTACCGGAGCCAGATTAGGGCCTGAAGCCATCCTGCGGTGTTGCGGCCAGCTCACAAGAAAGCGAGTTGAAGAAAGGAGCTCAGGGGCACTGTAATTCACAAACCTGCAGAGTTATAAATGACAGCTATCGTCCAAAAATAGACTGAAGTAAGGCTGCCAAGAGGACTTGAAAGTGGGGCAGAATTGCAGGAAACCGATTTCAGGAGGTAGACTGGAATTGCATTGAAAGCATAGGAAAAGAGGCAGAACGTCCACAATGATGCACTTGGCCAAAAAGGGCGTATGCGTTTTTTCCTGAATATATTCAGGAAAAAACGCATACGCCCTTTTTGGCCAACCAAGCAAGCTTGCAAAGGAAATCTGCACTACAATGAAGTCTCACTTCCCCCCGGTCAAAAGGGCCATCTGAAAAAAGTGTAAAATCCAGAAAGGCAGGACAGGCCATGGAGAACTGGGAGCCTTGTTATGCTGATGGGCGGGATGTAAATTGCCAACAGACACTCGGGAGAAGTGTATGGTGTTTCCTGAAACATCTAAAACACAAAGCAACAGAGCCTAGGGCACTGCCACTTATGGTCCTATAGCTTAGGGAAATTAAAATCAAAAAGACACAGCCACCCCAAAGTTTGGGACGGCTCTGTTTACAAGAACCTCGTTTACAGTACAAGTTCAACATCGCAGAAAGTGAAAAATGGATAAAGAAGTTGTGGTATTTACTTACAAAGCAATATCACTCAGCAATGAAATCTGTGTCATCAGGCCCTTAGCAGCACAATGAGTGGATTCAGGTATGATGATTCTAACTGAAATAAGTCACACAGAAAAAGAAATATCATAAGATATCAGTAATACACGGAATGTAAACTTGGCTACACAGGAACTGAATTACAGAACAGAACAGGGTCTCAAATTTAGAAAACCAACTTATGCTTGCTTAAGGGGAAAGGTGAGTTGGGGTGCTGCATAAAACCAGAGATTGAAATGAGCACAGATAAATTTCCTTAAGTCAAATATGGAATAGACAAGAGCTACTCCTTGCTCAACGAAATGGACTCAACACCGCATATTAAACGCCTAAGAATGTACCTGACTAGTAAGTATCGTAAAACCTATGGATTGCTATGTCTCCAAAAGAGAATCAAGCATGTGTACAGGGGCATAAACGCAGCAGTGATAGGATTGGAGAGGTTCGGTGAGCAAATGAAGACCCTTTGAAGTCATATTGCATGGTACCCATTACACGGGTTTCAACTACCCAGGTTTTAGGTATTCTTCCTTCAGCTAAAACATGCATGTGGAACCCAGAGTATGATCAACCATTTGATCGGGAGACGTGTTCAAATATGTCTCAGTTTTCCTCCCCTGGTACTTGGGTGCAACATTCCAGACGCTTTACTAACACTCTCCCCCCTTGGAGAGTCAGCGCCTTTAACCTCCTGTTTGGCCCAGTTTGCAATTTCTGTGGAAGATGAACAGGAATAGCGAGAACCAATGAGAGGCTAGCTGGAGGTGTCTGGACGGGCAAATTTAACTCTCATTTCCCACCAGGAGGAGGAAATAAACAAAGGCTCAGCGTGCCGTGCCAGAACCAGATTAGGGCCTGAAGCCATCCTGCGGTGTTGCGGCCAGGTCACAAGAAAGCGAGTTGAAGAAAGGAGCTCAGGGGCACTGTAATTCACAAACCTGCAGAGTTATAAATGACAGCTATCGTCCAAAAATAGACTGAAGTAAGGCTGCCAAGAGGACTTGAAAGCGGGGCAGAATTGCAGGAAACCGATTTCAGGAGGTAGACTGGAATTGCATTGAAAGCATAGGAAAAGAGGCAGAACGTCCACAATGATGCACTTGGCCAAAAAGGGCGTATGCGTTTTTTCCTGAATATATTCAGGAAAAAACGCATACGCCCTTTTTGGCCAACCAAGCAAGCTTGCAAAGGAAATCTGCACTACAATGAAGTCTCACTTCCCCCCGGTCAAAAGGGCCATCTGAAAAAAGTGTAAAATCCAGAAAGGCAGGACAGGCCATGGAGAACTGGGAGCCTTGTTATGCTGATGGGCGGGATGTAAATTGCCAACAGACACTCGGGAGAAGTGTATGGTGTTTCCTGAAACATCTAAAACACAAAGCAACAGAGCCTAGGGCACTGCCACTTATGGTCCTATAGCTTAGGGAAATTAAAATCAAAAAGACACAGCCACCCCAAAGTTTGGGACGCCTCTGTTTACAAGAACCTCGTTTACAGTACAAGTTCAACATCGCAGAAAGTGAAAAATGGATAAAGAAGTTGTGGTATTTACTTACAAAGCAATATCACTCAGCAATGAAATCTATGTCATCAGGCCCTTAGCAGAACAATGAGTGGATTCAGGTATGATGATTCTAACTGAAATAAGTCACACAGAAAAAGAAACATCATAAGATATCAGTAATACACGGAATGTAAACTTGGCTACACAGGAACTGAATTACAGAACAGAACAGGGTCTCAAATTTAGAAAACCAACTTATGCTTGCTTAAGGGTAAAGGCGAGGTGGGGTGCTGCATAAAACCAGAGATTGAAATGAGCACAGATAAAGTTCCTTAAGTCAAATATGGAATAGACAAGAGCTACTCCTTGCTCAACGAAATGGACTCAACACCGCATATTAAACGCCTAAGAATGTACCTGACTAGTAAGTATCGTAAAACCTATGGATTGCTATGTCTCCAAAAGAGAATCAAGCATGTGTACAGGGGCATAAACGCAGCAGTGATAGGATTGGAGAGGTTCGGTGAGCAAATGAAGACCCTTTGAAGTCATATTGCATGGTACCCATTACACGGGTCTCAACTCTCCAGGTTTAAGGTATTCTTCCTTCAGCTAAAACATGCATGTGGAACCCAAGTATGATCAACCATGTGAATGGGAGACGTGTTCAAATATGTCTCAGTTTTCCTCCCCTGGTACTCGGGTGCAACATTCCAGACGCTTTACTAACACTCTCCCCACTTGGAGAGTCAGCGCCTTTAACCTCCTGTTTGGCCCAGTTTGCAATTTCTGCGGAAGATGAACAGGAATAGCGAGAACCAATGAGAGACTAGCTGGAGGTGTCTGGACGGGCAAATTTAACTCTCATTTCCCACCAGGAAGAGGAACTAACCAAAGGGTCAGCGTGCCGTACCGGAGCCAGATTAGGGCCTGAAGCCATCCTGCGGTGTTGCGGCCAGCTCACAAGAAAGCGAGTTGAAGAAAGGAGCTCAGGGGCACTGTAATTCACAAACCTGCAGAGTTATAAATGACAGCTATCGTCCAAAAATAGACTGAAGTAAGGCTGCCAAGAGGACTTGAAAGCGGGGCAGAATTGCAGGAAACCGATTTCAGGAGGTAGACTGGAATTGCATTGAAAGCATAGGAAAAGAGGCAGAACGTCCACAATGATGCACTTGGCCAAAAAGGGCGTATGCGTTTTTTCCTGAATATATTCAGGAAAAAACGCATACGCCCTTTTTGGCCAACCAAGCAAGCTTGCAAAGGAAATCTGCACTACAATGAAGTCTCACTTCCCCCCGGTCAAAAGGGCCATCTGAAAAAAGTGTAAAATCCAGAAAGGCAGGACAGGCCATGGAGAACTGGGAGCCTTGTTATGCTGATGGGCGGGATGTAAATTGCCAACAACCACTCGGGAGAAGTGTATGGTGTTTCCTGAAACATCTAAAAAACAAAGCAACAGAACCTAGGGCACTTCCACTTATGGTCCTATAGCTTAGGGAAATTAAAATCAAAAAGACACAGCCACCCCAAAGTTTGGAATGGCTCTGTTTACAAGAACCTCGTTTACAGTACAAGTTCAACATCGCAGAAAGTGAAAAATGGATAAAGAAGTTGTGGTATTTACTTACAAAGCAATATCACTCAGCAATGAAATCTGTGTCATCAGGCCCTTAGCAGCACAATGAGTGGATTCAGGTATGATGATTCTAACTGAAATAAGTCACACAGAAAAAGAAACATCATAAGATATCAGTAATACACGGAATGTAAACTTGGCTACACAGGAACTGAATTACAGAACAGAACAGGGTCTCAAATTTAGAAAACCAACTTATGCTTGCTTAAGGGTAAAGGTGAGGTGGGGTGCTGCATAAAACCACAGATTGAAATGAGCACAGATAAAGTTCCTTAAGCCAAATATGGAATAGACAAGAGCTACTCCTTGCTCAATGAAATGGACTCAACACCGCATATTAAACGCCTAAGAATGTACCTGACTAGTAAGTATCTTAAAACCTATAGATTGCTATGTCTCCGAAAGAGAATCAAGCATGTGTACAGGGGCATAAACGCAGCAGTGATAGGATTGGAGATTTGGTGAGCAAATGAAGACCCTTTGAAGTCATATTGCATGGTACCCATTCCACGGGTTTCAACTACCCAGGTTTTAGGTATTCTTCCTTCAGCTAAAACATGCATGTGGAACCCAGAGTATGATCAACCATTTGATCGGGAGACGTGTTCAAATATGTCTCAGTTTTCCTCCCCTGGTACTTGGGTGCAACATTCCAGACGCTTTACTAACACTCTCCTCACTTGGAGAGTCAGCGCCTTTAACCTCCTGTTTGGCCCAGTTTGCAATTTCTGTGGAAGATGAACAGGAATAGCGAGAACCAATGAGAGGCTAGCTGGAGGTGTCTGGACGGGCAAATTTAACTCTCATTTCCCACCAGGAGGAGGAAATAACCAAAGGCTCAGCGTGCCGTGCCAGAACCAGATTAGGGCCTGAAGCCATCCTGCGGTGTTGCGGCCAGGTCACAAGAAAGCGAGTTGAAGAAAGGAGCTCAGGGGCACTGTAATTCACAAACCTGCAGAGTTATAAATGACAGCTATCGTCCAAAAATAGACTGAAGTAAGGCTGCCAAGAGGACTTGAAAGCGGGGCAGAATTGCAGGAAACCGATTTCAGGAGGTAGACTGGAATTGCACTGAAAGCATAGGAAAAGAGGCAGAACGTCCACAATGATGCACTTGGCCAAAAAGGGCGTATGCGTTTTTTCCTGAATATATTCAGGAAAAAACGCATACGCCCTTTTTGGCCAACCAAGCAAGCTTGCAAAGGAAATCTGCACTACAATGAAGTCTCACTTCCCCCCGGTCAAAAGGGCCATCTGAAAAAAGTGTAAAATCCAGAAAGGCAGGACAGGCCATGGAGAACTGGGAGCCTTGTTATGCTGATGGGCGGGATGTAAATTGCCAACAGACACTCGGGAGAAGTGTATGGTGTTTCCTGAAACATCTAAAACACAAAGCAACAGAGCCTAGGGCACTGCCACTTATGGTCCTATAGCTTAGGGAAATTAAAATCAAAAAGACACAGCCACCCCAAAGTTTGGGACGCCTCTGTTTACAAGAACCTCGTTTACAGTACAAGTTCAACATCGCAGAAAGTGAAAAATGGATAAAGAAGTTGTGGTATTTACTTACAAAGCAATATCACTCAGCAATGAAATCTATGTCATCAGGCCCTTAGCAGAACAATGAGTGGATTCAGGTATGATGATTCTAACTGAAATAAGTCACACAGAAAAAGAAACATCATAAGATATCAGTAATACACGGAATGTAAACTTGGCTACACAGGAACTGAATTACAGAACAGAACAGGGTCTCAAATTTAGAAAACCAACTTATGCTTGCTTAAGGGTAAAGGCGAGGTGGGGTGCTGCATAAAACCAGAGATTGAAATGAGCACAGATAAAGTTCCTTAAGTCAAATATGGAATAGACAAGAGCTACTCCTTGCTCAACGAAATGGACTCAACACCGCATATTAAACGCCTAAGAATGTACCTGACTAGTAAGTATCGTAAAACCTATGGATTGCTATGTCTCCAAAAGAGAATCAAGCATGTGTACAGGGGCATAAACGCAGCAGTGATAGGATTGGAGAGGTTCGGTGAGCAAATGAAGACCCTTTGAAGTCATATTGCATGGTACCCATTACACGGGTCTCAACTCTCCAGGTTTAAGGTATTCTTCCTTCAGCTAAAACATGCATGTGGAACCCAAGTATGATCAACCATGTGAATGGGAGACGTGTTCAAATATGTCTCAGTTTTCCTCCCCTGGTACTCGGGTGCAACATTCCAGACGCTTTACTAACACTCTCCCCACTTGGAGAGTCAGCGCCTTTAACCTCCTGTTTGGCCCAGTTTGCAATTTCTGCGGAAGATGAACAGGAATAGCGAGAACCAATGAGAGACTAGCTGGAGGTGTCTGGACGGGCAAATTTAACTCTCATTTCCCACCAGGAAGAGGAAATAACCAAAGGGTCAGCGTGCCGTACCGGAGCCAGATTAGGGCCTGAAGCCATCCTGCGGTGTTGCGGCCAGCTCACAAGAAAGCGAGTTGAAGAAAGGAGCTCAGGGGCACTGTAATTCACAAACCTGCAGAGTTATAAATGACAGCTATCGTCCAAAAATAGACTGAAGTAAGGCTGCCAAGAGGACTTGAAAGCGGGGCAGAATTGCAGGAAACCGATTTCAGGAGGTAGACTGGAATTGCATTGAAAGCATAGGAAAAGAGGCAGAACGTCCACAATGATGCACTTGGCCAAAAAGGGCGTATGCGTTTTTTCCTGAATATATTCAGGAAAAAACGCATACGCCCTTTTTGGCCAACCAAGCAAGCTTGCAAAGGAAATCTGCACTACAATGAAGTCTCACTTCCCCCCGGTCAAAAGGGCCATCTGAAAAAAGTGTAAAATCCAGAAAGGCAGGACAGGCCATGGAGAACTGGGAGCCTTGTTATGCTGATGGGCGGGATGTAAATTGCCAACAACCACTCGGGAGAAGTGTATGGTGTTTCCTGAAACATCTAAAAAACAAAGCAACAGAACCTAGGGCACTTCCACTTATGGTCCTATAGCTTAGGGAAATTAAAATCAAAAAGACACAGCCACCCCAAAGTTTGGAATGGCTCTGTTTACAAGAACCTCGTTTACAGTACAAGTTCAACATCGCAGAAAGTGAAAAATGGATAAAGAAGTTGTGGTATTTACTTACAAAGCAATATCACTCAGCAATGAAATCTGTGTCATCAGGCCCTTAGCAGCACAATGAGTGGATTCAGGTATGATGATTCTAACTGAAATAAGTCACACAGAAAAAGAAACATCATAAGATATCAGTAATACACGGAATGTAAACTTGGCTACACAGGAACTGAATTACAGAACAGAACAGGGTCTCAAATTTAGAAAACCAACTTATGCTTGCTTAAGGGTAAAGGTGAGGTGGGGTGCTGCATAAAACCACAGATTGAAATGAGCACAGATAAAGTTCCTTAAGCCAAATATGGAATAGACAAGAGCTACTCCTTGCTCAATGAAATGGACTCAACACCGCATATTAAACGCCTAAGAATGTACCTGACTAGTAAGTATCGTAAAACCTATGGATTGCTATGTCTCCAAAAGAGAATCAAGCATGTGTACAGGGGCATAAACGCAGCAGTGATAGGATTGGAGAGGTTCGGTGAGCAAATGAAGACCCTTTGAAGTCATATTGCATGGTACCCATTACACGGGTTTCAACTACCCAGGTTTTAGGTATTCTTCCTTCAGCTAAAACATGCATGTGGAACCCAGAGTATGATCAACCATTTGATCGGGAGACGTGTTCAAATATGTCTCAGTTTTCCTCCCCTGGTACTTGGGTGCAACATTCCAGACGCTTTACTAACACTCTCCCCACTTGGAGAGTCAGCGCCTTTAACCTCCTGTTTGGCCCAGTTTGCAATTTCTGTGGAAGATGAACAGGAATAGCGAGAACCAATGAGAGGCTAGCTGGAGGTGTCTGGACGGGCAAATTTAACTCTCATTTCCCACCAGGAGGAGGAAATAAACAAAGGCTCAGCGTGCCGTGCCAGAACCAGATTAGGGCCTGAAGCCATCCTGCGGTGTTGCGGCCAGGTCACAAGAAAGCGAGTTGAAGAAAGGAGCTCAGGGGCACTGTAATTCACAAACCTGCAGAGTTATAAATGACAGCTATCGTCCAAAAATAGACTGAAGTAAGGCTGCCAAGAGGACTTGAAAGCGGGGCAGAATTGCAGGAAACCGATTTCAGGAGGTAGACTGGAATTGCATTGAAAGCATAGGAAAAGAGGCAGAACGTCCACAATGATGCACTTGGCCAAAAAGGGCGTATGCGTTTTTTCCTGAATATATTCAGGAAAAAACGCATACGCCCTTTTTGGCCAACCAAGCAAGCTTGCAAAGGAAATCTGCACTACAATGAAGTCTCACTTCCCCCCGGTCAAAAGGGCCATCTGAAAAAAGTGTAAAATCCAGAAAGGCACGACAGGCCATGGAGAACTGGGAGCCTTCTTATGCTGATGGGCGGGATGTAAATTGCCAACAGACACTCGGGAGAAGTGTATGGTGTTTCCTGAAACATCTAAAACACAAAGCAACAGAGCCTAGGGCACTGCCACTTATGGTCCTATAGCTTAGGGAAATTAAAATCAAAAAGACACAGCCACCCCAAAGTTTGGGACGCCTCTGTTTACAAGAACCTCGTTTACAGTACAAGTTCAACATCGCAGAAAGTGAAAAATGGATAAAGAAGTTGTGGTATTTACTTACAAAGCAATATCACTCAGCAATGAAATCTATGTCATCAGGCCCTTAGCAGAACAATGAGTGGATTCAGGTATGATGATTCTAACTGAAATAAGTCACACAGAAAAAGAAACATCATAAGATATCAGTAATACACGGAATGTAAACTTGGCTACACAGGAACTGAATTACAGAACAGAACAGGGTCTCAAATTTAGAAAACCAACTTATGCTTGCTTAAGGGTAAAGGCGAGGTGGGGTGCTGCATAAAACCAGAGATTGAAATGAGCACAGATAAAGTTCCTTAAGTCAAATATGGAATAGACAAGAGCTACTCCTTGCTCAACGAAATGGACTCAACACCGCATATTAAACGCCTAAGAATGTACCTGACTAGTAAGTATCGTAAAACCTATGGATTGCTATGTCTCCAAAAGAGAATCAAGCATGTGTACAGGGGCATAAACGCAGCAGTGATAGGATTGGAGAGGTTCGGTGAGCAAATGAAGACCCTTTGAAGTCATATTGCATGGTACCCATTACACGGGTCTCAACTCTCCACGTTTAAGGTATTCTTCCTTCAGCTAAAACATGCATGTGGAACCCAAGTATGATCAACCATGTGAATGGGAGACGTGTTCAAATATGTCTCAGTTTTCCTCCCCTGGTACTCGGGTGCAACATTCCAGACGCTTTACTAACACTCTCCCCACTTGGAGAGTCAGCGCCTTTAACCTCCTGTTTGGCCCAGTTTGCAATTTCTGCGGAAGATGAACAGGAATAGCGAGAACCAATGAGAGACTAGCTGGAGGTGTCTGGACGGGCAAATTTAACTCTCATTTCCCACCAGGAAGAGGAAATAACCAAAGGGTCAGCGTGCCGTACCGGAGCCAGATTAGGGCCTGAAGCCATCCTGCGGTGTTGCGGCCAGCTCACAAGAAAGCGAGTTGAAGAAAGGAGCTCAGGGGCACTGTAATTCACAAACCTGCAGAGTTATAAATGACAGCTATCGTCCAAAAATAGACTGAAGTAAGGCTGCCAAGAGGACTTGAAAGCGGGGCAGAATTGCAGGAAACCGATTTCAGGAGGTAGACTGGAATTGCATTGAAAGCATAGGAAAAGAGGCAGAACGTCCACAATGATGCACTTGGCCAAAAAGGGCGTATGCGTTTTTTCCTGAATATATTCAGGAAAAAACGCATACGCCCTTTTTGGCCAACCAAGCAAGCTTGCAAAGGAAATCTGCACTACAATGAAGTCTCACTTCCCCCCGGTCAAAAGGGCCATCTGAAAAAAGTGTAAAATCCAGAAAGGCAGGACAGGCCATGGAGAACTGGGAGCCTTGTTATGCTGATGGGCGGGATGTAAATTGCCAACAACCACTCGGGAGAAGTGTATGGTGTTTCCTGAAACATCTAAAAAACAAAGCAACAGAACCTAGGGCACTTCCACTTATGGTCCTATAGCTTAGGGAAATTAAAATCAAAAAGACACAGCCACCCCAAAGTTTGGAATGGCTCTGTTTACAAGAACCTCGTTTACAGTACAAGTTCAACATCGCAGAAAGTGAAAAATGGATAAAGAAGTTGTGGTATTTACTTACAAAGCAATATCACTCAGCAATGAAATCTGTGTCATCAGGCCCTTAGCAGCACAATGAGTGGATTCAGGTATGATGATTCTAACTGAAATAAGTCACACAGAAAAAGAAACATCATAAGATATCAGTAATACACGGAATGTAAACTTGGCTACACAGGAACTGAATTACAGAACAGAACAGGGTCTCAAATTTAGAAAACCAACTTATGCTTGCTTAAGGGTAAAGGTGAGGTGGGGTGCTGCATAAAACCACAGATTGAAATGAGCACAGATAAAGTTCCTTAAGCCAAATATGGAATAGACAAGAGCTACTCCTTGCTCAATGAAATGGACTCAACACCGCATATTAAACGCCTAAGAATGTACCTGACTAGTAAGTATCTTAAAACCTATGGATTGCTATGTCTCCGAAAGAGAATCAAGCATGTGTACAGGGGCATAAACGCAGCAGTGATAGGATTGGAGAGGTTCGGTGAGCAAATGAAGACCCTTTGAAGTCATATTGCATGGTACCCATTCCACGGGTTTCAACTACCCATGTTTTAGGTATTCTTCCTTCAGCTAAAACATGCATGTGGAACCCAGAGTATGATCAACCATGTGATCGGGAGACGTGTTCAAATATGTCTCAGTTTTCCTCCCCTGGTACTTGGGTGCAACATTCCAGACGCTTTACTAACACTCTCCCCACTTGGAGAGTCAGCGCCTTTAACCTCCTGTTTGGCCCAGTTTGCAATTTCTGCGGAAGATGAACAGGAATAGCGAGAACCAATGAGAGGCTAGCTGGAGGTGTCTGGACGGGCAAATTTAACTCTCATTTCCCACCAGGAGGAGGAAATAACCAAAGGCTCAGCGTGCCGTGCCAGAACCAGATTAGGGCCTGAAGCCATCCTGCGGTGTTGCGGCCAGGTCACAAGAAAGCGAGTTGAAGAAAGGAGCTCAGGGGCACTGTAATTCACAAACCTGCAGAGTTATAAATGACAGCTATCGTCCAAAAATAGACTGAAATAAGGCTGCCAAGAGGACTTGAAAGCGGGGCAGAATTGCAGGAAACCGATTTCAGGAGGTAGACTGAAATTGCATTGAAAGCATAGGAAAAGAGGCAGAACGTCCACAATGATGCACTTGGCCAAAAAGGGCGTATGCGTTTTTTCCTGAATATATTCAGGAAAAAACGCATACGCCCTTTTTGGCCAACCAAGCAAGCTTGCAAAGGAAATCTGCACTACAATGAAGTCTCACTTCCCCCCGGTCAAAAGGGCAATCTGAAAAAAGTGTAAAATCCAGAAAGGCAGGACAGGCCATGGAGAACTGGGAGCCTTGTTATGCTGATGGGCGGGATGTAAATTGCCAACAGACACTCGGGAGAAGTGTATGGTGTTTCCTGAAACATCTAAAACACAAAGCAACAGAGCCTAGGGCACTGCCACTTATGGTCCTATAGCTTAGGGAAATTAAAATCAAAAAGACACAGCCACCCCAAAGTTTGGGACGGCTCTGTTTACAAGAACCTCGTTTACAGTACAAGTTCAACATCGCAGAAAGTGAAAAATGGATAAAGAAGTTGTGGTATTTACTTACAAAGCAATATCACTCAGCAATGAAATCTATGTCATCAGGCCCTTAGCAGAACAATGAGTGGATTCAGGTATGATGATTCTAACTGAAATAAGTCACACAGAAAAAGAAACATCATAAGATATCAGTAATACACGGAATGTAGACTTGGCTACACAGGAACTGAATTACAGAACAGAACAGGGTCTCAAATTTAGAAAACCAACTTATTCTTGCTTAAGGGTAAAGGTGAGTTGGGGTGCTGCATAAAACCAGAGATTGAAATGAGCACAGATAAAGTTCCTTAAGCCAAATATGGAATAGACAAGAGCTACTCCTTGCTCAACGAAATGGACTCAACACCGCATATTAAACGCCTAAGAATGTACCTGACTAGTAAGTATCGTAAAACCTATGGATTGCTATGTCTCCAAAAGAGAATCAAGCATGTGTACAGGGGCATAAACGCAGCAGTGATAGGATTGGAGAGGTTCGGTGAGCAAATGAAGACCCTTTGAAGTCATATTGCATGGTACCCATTACACGGGTCTCAACTCTCCACGTTTAAGGTATTCTTCCTTCAGCTAAAACATGCATGTGGAACCCAAGTATGATCAACCATGTGAACGGGAGACGTGTTCAAATATGTCTCAGTTTTCCTCCCCTGGTACTCGGGTGCAACATTCCAGACGCTTTACTAACAGTCTCCCCACTTGGAGAGTCAGCGCCTTTAACCTCCTGTTTGGCCCAGTTTGCAATTTCTGCGGAAGATGAACAGGAATAGCGAGAACCAATGAGAGACTAGCTGGAGGTGTCTGGACGGGCAAATTTAACTCTCATTTCCCACCAGGAAGAGGAAATAACCAAAGGGTCAGCGTGCCGTACCGGAGCCAGATTAGGGCCTGAAGCCATCCTGCGGTGTTGCGGCCAGCTCACAAGAAAGCGAGTTGAAGAAAGGAGCTCAGGGGCACTGTAATTCACAAACCTGCAGAGTTATAAATGACAGCTATCGTCCAAAAATAGACTGAAGTAAGGCTGCCAAGAGGACTTGAAAGCGGGGCAGAATTGCAGGAAACCGATTTCAGGAGGTAGACTGGAATTGCATTGAAAGCATAGGAAAAGAGGCAGAACGTCCACAATGATGCACTTGGCCAAAAAGGGCGTATGCGTTTTTTCCTGAATATATTCAGGAAAAAACGCATACGCCCTTTTTGGCCAACCAAGCAAGCTTGCAAAGGAAATCTGCACTACAATGAAGTCTCACTTCACCCCGGTCAAAAGGGCCATCTGAAAAAAGTGTAAAATTCAGAAAGGCAGGACAGGCCATGGAGAACTGGGAGCCTTGTTATGCTGATGGGCGGGATGTAAATTGCCAACAACCACTCGGGAAAAGTGTATGGTGTTTCCTGAAACATCTAAAAAACAAAGCAACAGAATCTAGGGCACTTCCACTTATGGTCCTATAGCTTAGGGAAATTAAAATCAAAAAGACACAGCCACCCCAAAGTTTGGAATGGCTCTGTTTACAAGAACCTCGTTTACAGTACAAGTTCAACATCGCAGAAAGTGAAAAATGGATAAAGAAGTTGTGGTATTTACTTACAAAGCAATATCACTCAGCAATGAAATCTGTGTCATCAGGCCCTTAGCAGCACAATGAGTGGATTCAGGTATGATGATTCTAACTGAAATAAGTCACACAGAAAAAGAAACATCATAAGATATCAGTAATACACGGAATGTAAACTTGGCTACACAGGAACTGAATTACAGAACAGAACAGGGTCTCAAATTTAGAAAACCAACTTATGCTTGCTTAAGGGTAAAGGTGAGTTGGGGTGCTGCATAAAACCAGAGATTGAAATGAGCACAGATAAAGTTCCTTAAGCCAAATATGGAATAGACAAGAGCTACTCCTTGCTCAACGAAATGGACTCAACACCGCATATTAAACGCCTAAGAATGTACCTGACTAGTAAGTATCTTAAAACCTATAGATTGCTATGTCTCCGAAAGAGAATCAAGCATGTGTACAGGGGCATAAACGCAGCAGTGATAGGATTGGAGATTCGGTGAGCAAATGAAGACCCTTTGAAGTCATATTGCATGGTACCCATTCCACGGGTTTCAACTACCCAGGTTTTAGGTATTCTTCCTTCAGCTAAATCATGCATGTGGAACCCAGAGTATGATCAACCATTTGATCGGGAGACGTGTTCAAATATGTCTCAGTTTTCCTCCCCTGGTACTTGGGTGCAACATTCCAGACGCTTTACTAACACTCTCCCCACTTGGAGAGTCAGCGCCTTTAACCTCCTGTTTGGCCCAGTTTGCAATTTCTGTGGAAGATGAACAGGAATAGCGAGAACCAATGAGAGGCTAGCTGGAGGTGTCTGGACGGGCAAATTTAACTCTCATTTCCCACCAGGAGGAGGAAATAAACAAAGGCTCAGCGTGCCGTGCCAGAACCAGATTAGGGCCTGAAGCCATCCTGCGGTGTTGCGGCCAGGTCACAAGAAAGCGAGTTGAAGAAAGGAGCTCAGGGGCACTGTAATTCACAAACCTGCAGAGTTATAAATGACAGCTATCGTCCAAAAATAGACTGAAGTAAGGCTGCCAAGAGGACTTGAAAGCGGGGCAGAATTGCAGGAAACCGATTTCAGGAGGTAGACTGGAATTGCATTGAAAGCATAGGAAAAGAGGCAGAACGTCCACAATGATGCACTTGGCCAAAAAGGGCGTATGCGTTTTTTCCTGAATATATTCAGGAAAAAACGCATACGCCCTTTTTGGCCAACCAAGCAAGCTTGCAAAGGAAATCTGCACTACAATGAAGTCTCACTTCCCCCCGGTCAAAAGGGCCATCTGAAAAATGTGTAAAATCCAGAAAGGCAGGACAGGCCATGGAGAACTGGGAGCCTTGTTATGCTGATGGGCGGGATGTAAATTGCCAACAGACACTCGGGAGAAGTGTATGGTGTTTCCTGAAACATCTAAAACACAAAGCAACAGAGCCTAGGGCACTGCCACTTATGGTCCTATAGCTTAGGGAAATTAAAATCAAAAAGACACAGCCACCCCAAAGTTTGGGACGCCTCTGTTTACAAGAACCTCGTTTACAGTACAAGTTCAACATCGCAGAAAGTGAAAAATGGATAAAGAAGTTGTGGTATTTACTTACAAAGCAATATCACTCAGCAATGAAATCTATGTCATCAGGCCCTTAGCAGAACAATGAGTGGATTCAGGTATGATGATTCTAACTGAAAGAAGTCACACAGAAAAAGAAACATCATAAGATATCAGTAATACACGGAATGTAAACTTGGCTACACAGGAACTGAATTACAGAACAGAACAGGGTCTCAAATTTAGAAAACCAACTTATGCTTGCTTAAGGGTAAAGGCGAGGTGGGGTGCTGCATAAAACCAGAGATTGAAATGAGCACAGATAAAGTTCCTTAAGTCAAATATGGAATAGACAAGAGCTACTCCTTGCTCAACGAAATGGACTCAACACCGCATATTAAACGCCTAAGAATGTACCTGACTAGTAAGTATCGTAAAACCTATGGATTGCTATGTCTCCAAAAGAGAATCAAGCATGTGTACAGGGGCATAAACGCAGCAGTGATAGGATTGGAGAGGTTCGGTGAGCAAATGAAGACCCTTTGAAGTCATATTGCATGGTACCCATTACACGGGTCTCAACTCTCCACGTTTAAGGTATTCTTCCTTCAGCTAAAACATGCATGTGGAACCCAAGTATGATCAACCATGTGAATGGGAGACGTGTTCAAATATGTCTCAGTTTTCCTCCCCTGGTACTCGGGTGCAACATTCCAGACGCTTTACTAACACTCTCCCCACTTGGAGAGTCAGCGCCTTTAACCTCCTGTTTGGCCCAGTTTGCAATTTCTGCGGAAGATGAACAGGAATAGCGAGAACCAATGAGAGACTAGCTGGAGGTGTCTGGACGGGCAAATTTAACTCTCATTTCCCACCAGGAAGAGGAAATAACCAAAGGGTCAGCGTGCCGTACCGGAGCCAGATTAGGGCCTGAAGCCATCCTGCGGTGTTGCGGCCAGCTCACAAGAAAGCGAGTTGAAGAAAGGAGCTCAGGGGCACTGTAATTCACAAACCTGCAGAGTTATAAATGACAGCTATCGTCCAAAAATAGACTGAAGTAAGGCTGCCAAGAGGACTTGAAAGCGGGGCAGAATTGCAGGAAACCGATTTCAGGAGGTAGACTGGAATTGCATTGAAAGCATAGGAAAAGAGGCAGAACGTCCACAATGATGCACTTGGCCAAAAAGGGCGTATGCGTTTTTTCCTGAATATATTCAGGAAAAAACGCATACGCCCTTTTTGGCCAACCAAGCAAGCTTGCAAAGGAAATCTGCACTACAATGAAGTCTCACTTCCCCCCGGTCAAAAGGGCCATCTGAAAAAAGTGTAAAATCCAGAAAGGCAGGACAGGCCATGGAGAACTGGGAGCCTTGTTATGCTGATGGGCGGGATGTAAATTGCCAACAGACACTCGGGAGAAGTGTATGGTGTTTCCTGAAACATCTAAAACACAAAGCAACAGAGCCTAGGGCACTGCCACTTATGGTCCTATAGCTTAGGGAAATTAAAATCAAAAAGACACAGCCACCCCAAAGTTTGGGACGCCTCTGTTTACAAGAACCTCGTTTACAGTACAAGTTCAACATCGCAGAAAGTGAAAAATGGATAAAGAAGTTGTGGTATTTACTTACAAAGCAATATCACTCAGCAATGAAATCTATGTCATCAGGCCCTTAGCAGAACAATGAGTGGATTCAGGTATGATGATTCTAACTGAAATAAGTCACACAGAAAAAGAAACATCATAAGATATCAGTAATACACGGAATGTAAACTTGGCTACACAGGAACTGAATTACAGAACAGAACAGGGTCTCAAATTTAGAAAACCAACTTATGCTTGCTTAAGGGTAAAGGCGAGGTGGGGTGCTGCATAAAACCAGAGATTGAAATGAGCACAGATAAAGTTCCTTAAGTCAAATATGGAATAGACAAGAGCTACTCCTTGCTCAACGAAATGGACTCAACACCGCATATTAAACGCCTAAGAATGTACCTGACTAGTAAGTATCGTAAAACCTATGGATTGCTATGTCTCCAAAAGAGAATCAAGCATGTGTACAGGGGCATAAACGCAGCAGTGATAGGATTGGAGAGGTTCGGTGAGCAAATGAAGACCCTTTGAAGTCATATTGCATGGTACCCATTACACGGGTCTCAACTCTCCACGTTTAAGGTATTCTTCCTTCAGCTAAAACATGCATGTGGAACCCAAGTATGATCAACCATGTGAATGGGAGACGTGTTCAAATATGTCTCAGTTTTCCTCCCCTGGTACTCGGGTGCAACATTCCAGACGCTTTACTAACACTCTCCCCACTTGGAGAGTCAGCGCCTTTAACCTCCTGTTTGGCCCAGTTTGCAATTTCTGCGGAAGATGAACAGGAATAGCGAGAACCAATGAGAGACTAGCTGGAGGTGTCTGGACGGGCAAATTTAACTCTCATTTCCCACCAGGAAGAGGAAATAACCAAAGGGTCAGCGTGCCGTACCGGAGCCAGATTAGGGCCTGAAGCCATCCTGCGGTGTTGCGGCCAGCTCACAAGAAAGCGAGTTGAAGAAAGGAGCTCAGGGGCACTGTAATTCACAAACCTGCAGAGTTATAAATGACAGCTATCGTCCAAAAATAGACTGAAGTAAGGCTGCCAAGAGGACTTGAAAGCGGGGCAGAATTGCAGGAAACCGATTTCAGGAGGTAGACTGGAATTGCATTGAAAGCATAGGAAAAGAGGCAGAACGTCCACAATGATGCACTTGGCCAAAAAGGGCGTATGCGTTTTTTCCTGAATATATTCAGGAAAAAACGCATACGCCCTTTTTGGCCAACCAAGCAAGCTTGCAAAGGAAATCTGCACTACAATGAAGTCTCACTTCCCCCCGGTCAAAAGGGCCATCTGAAAAAAGTGTAAAATCCAGAAAGGCAGGACAGGCCATGGAGAACTGGGAGCCTTGTTATGCTGATGGGCGGGATGTAAATTGCCAACAACCACTATGGAAGTGTATGGTGTTTCCTGAAACATCTAAAAAACAAAGCAACAGAACCTAGGGCACTTCCACTTATGGTCCTATAGCTTAGGGAAATTAAAATCAAAAAGACACAGCCACCCCAAAGTTTGGAATGGCTCTGTTTACAAGAACCTCGTTTACAGTACAAGTTCAACATCGCAGAAAGTGAAAAATGGATAAAGAAGTTGTGGTATTTACTTACAAAGCAATATCACTCAGCAATGAAATCTGTGTCATCAGGCCCTTAGCAGCACAATGAGTGGATTCAGGTATGATGATTCTAACTGAAATAAGTCACACAGAAAAAGAAACATCATAAGATATCACTAATACACGGAATGTAAACTTGGCTACACAGGAACTGAATTACAGAACAGAACAGGGTCTCAAATTTAGAAAACCAACTTATGCTTGCTTAAGGGTAAAGGTGAGGTGGGGTGCTGCATAAAACCAGAGATTGAAATGAGCACAGATAAAGTTCCTTAAGCCAAATATGGAATAGACAAGAGCTACTCCTTGCTCAACGAAATGGACTCAACACCGCATATTAAACGCCTAAGAATGTACCTGACTAGTAAGTATCTTAAAACCTATAGATTGCTATGTCTCCGAAAGAGAATCAAGCATGTGTACAGGGGCATAAACGCAGCAGTGATAGGATTGGAGATTCGGTGAGCAAATGAAGACCCTTTGAAGTCATATTGCATGGTACCCATTCCACGGGTTTCAACTACCCAGGTTTTAGGTATTCTTCCTTCAGCTAAAACATGCATGTGGAACCTAGAGTATGATCAACCATTTGATCGGGAGACGTGTTCAAATATGTCTCAGTTTTCCTCCCCTGGTACTTGGGTGCAACATTCCAGACGCTTTACTAACACTCTCCCCACTTGGAGAGTCAGCGCCTTTAACCTCCTGTTTGGCCCAGTTTGCAATTTCTGTGGAAGATGAACAGGAATAGCGAGAACCAATGAGAGGCTAGCTGGAGGTGTCTGGACGGGCAAATTTAACTCTCATTTCCCACCAGGAGGAGGAAGTAAACAAAGGCTCAGCGTGCCGTGCCAGAACCAGATTAGGGCCTGAAGCCATCCTGCGGTGTTGCGGCCAGGTCACAAGAAAGCGAGTTGAAGAAAGGAGCTCAGGGGCACTGTAATTCACAAACCTGCAGAGTTATAAATGACAGCTATCGTCCAAAAATAGACTGAAGTAAGGCTGCCAAGAGGACTTGAAAGCGGGGCAGAATTGCAGGAAACCGATTTCAGGAGGTAGACTGGAATTGCATTGAAAGCATAGGAAAAGAGGCAGAACGTCCACAATGATGCACTTGGCCAAAAAGGGCGTATGCGTTTTTTCCTGAATATATTCAGGAAAAAACGCATACGCCCTTTTTGGCCAACCAAGCAAGCTTGCAAAGGAAATCTGCACTACAATGAAGTCTCACTTCCCCCCGGTCAAAAGGGCCATCTGAAAAAAGTGTAAAATCCAGAAAGGCAGGACAGGCCATGGAGAACTGGGAGCCTTGTTATGCTGATGGGCGGGATGTAAATTGCCAACAGACACTCGGGAGAAGTGTATGGTGTTTCCTGAAACATCTAAAACACAAAGCAACAGAGCCTAGGGCACTGCCACTTATGGTCCTATAGCTTAGGGAAATTAAAATCAAAAAGACACAGCCACCCCAAAGTTTGGGACGCCTTTGTTTAAAAGAACCTCTTTTACAGTACAAGTTCAACATCGCAGAAAGTGAAAAATGGATAAAGAAGTTGTGGTATTTACTTACAAAGCAATATCACTCAGCAATGAAATCTATGTCATCAGGCCCTTAGCAGAACAATGAGTGGATTCAGGTATGATGATTCTAACTGAAATAAGTCACACAGAAAAAGAAACATCATAAGATATCAGTAATACACGGAATGTAAACTTGGCTACACAGGAACTGAATTACAGAACAGAACAGGGTCTCAAATTTAGAAAACCAACTTATGCTTGCTTAAGGGTAAAGGCGAGGTGGGGTGCTGCATAAAAGCAGAGATTGAAATGAGCACAGATAAAGTTCCTTAAGTCAAATATGGAATAGACAAGAGCTACTCCTTGCTCAACGAAATGGACTCAACACCGCATATTAAACGCCTAAGAATGTACCTGACTAGTAAGTATCGTAAAACCTATGGATTGCTATGTCTCCAAAAGAGAATCAAGCATGTGTACAGGGGCATAAACGCCGCAGTGATAGGATTGGAGAGGTTCGGTGAGCAAATGAAGACCCTTTGAAGTCATATTGCATGGTACCCATTACACGGGTCTCAACTCTCCAGGTTTAAGGTATTCTTCCTTCAGCTAAAACATGCATGTGGAACCCAAGTATGATCAACCATGTGAACGGGAGACGTGTTCAAATATGTCTCAGTTTTCCTTCCCTGGTACTCGGGTGCAACATTCCAGACGCTTTACTAACAGTCTCCCCACTTGGAGAGTCAGCGCCTTTAACCTCCTGTTTTGCCCAGTTTGCAATTTCTGCGGAAGATGAACAGGAATAGCGAGAACCAATGAGAGGCTAGCTGGAGGTGTCTGGACGGGCAAATTTAACTCTCATTTCCCACCAGGAATAGGAAATAACCAAAGGCTCAGCGTGCCGTACCGGAACCAGATTAGGGCCTGAAGCCATCCTGCGGTGTTGCGGCCAGCTCAAAAGAAAGCGAGTTGAAGAAAGGAGCTCAGGGGCACTGTAATTCACAAACCTGCAGAGTTATAAATGACAGCTATCGTCCAAAAATAGACTGAAGTAAGGCTGCCAAGAGGACTTGAAAGCGGGGCAGAATTGCAGGAAACCGATTTCAGGAGGTAGACTGGAATTGCATTGAAAGCATAGGAAAAGAGGCAGAACGTCCACAATGATGCACTTGGCCAAAAAGGGCGTATGCGTTTTTTCCTGAATATATTCAGGAAAAAACGCATACGCCCTTTTTGGCCAACCAAGCAAGCTTGCAAAGGAAATCTGCACTACAATGAAGTCTCACTTCCCCCCGGTCAAAAGGGCCATCTGAAAAAAGTGTAAAATCCAGAAAGGCAGGACAGGCCATGGAGAACTGGGAGCCTTGTTATGCTGATGGGCGGGATGTAAATTGCCAACAACCACTCGGGAGAAGTGTATGGTGTTTCCTGAAACATCTAAAAAACAAAGCAACAGAACCTAGGGCACTTCCACTTATGGTTCTATAGCTTAGGGAAATTAAAATCAAAAAGACACAGCCACCCCAAAGTTTGGAACGGCTCTGTTTACAAGAACCTCGTTTACAGTACAAGTTCAACATCGCAGAAAGTGAAAAATGGATAAAGAAGTTGTGGTATTTACTTACAAAGCAATATCACTCAGCAATGAAATCTGTGTCATCAGGCCCTTAGCAGCACAATGAGTGGATTCAGGTATGATGATTCTAACTGAAATAAGTCACACAGAAAAAGAAACATCATAAGATATCAGTAATACACGGAATGTAGACTTGGCTACACAGGAACTGAATTACAGAACAGAACAGGGTCTCAAATTTAGAAAACCAACATATGCTTGCTTAAGGGTAAAGGTGAGTTGGGGTGCTGCATAAAACCAGTGATTGAAATGAGCACAGATAAAGTTCCTTAAGCCAAATATGGAATAGACAAGAGCTACTCCTTGCTCAACGAAATGGACTCAACACCGCATATTAAACGCCTAAGAATGTACCTGACTAGTAAGTATCGTAAAACCTATGGATTGCTATGTCTCCAAAAGAGAATCAAGCATGTGTACAGGGGCATAAATGCAGCAGTGATAGGATTGGAGAGGTTCGGTGAGCAAATGAAGACCCTTTGAAGTCATATTGCATGGTACCCATTACACGGGTCTCAACTCTCCAGGTTTAAGGTATTCTTCCTTCAGCTAAAACATGCATGTGGAACCCAAGTATGATCAACCATGTGAACGGGAGACGTGTTCAAATATGTCTCAGTTTTCCTCCCCTGGTACTCGGGTGCAACATTCCAGACGCTTTACTAACACTCTCCCCCTTGGAGAGTCAGCGCCTTTAACCTCCTGTTAGGCACAGTTTGTAATTTCTGCGGAAGATGAACAGGAATAGCGAGAACCAATGAGAGGCTAGCTGGAGGTGTCTGGACGGGCAAATTTAACTCTCATTTCCCACCAGGAAGAGGAAATAACCAAAGGCTCAGCGTGCCGTACCGGAACCAGATTAGGGCCTGAAGCCATCCTGCGGTGTTGCGGCCAGCTCAAAAAAAACCGAGTTGAAGAAAGGAGCGCAGGGGCACTGTAATTCACAAACCTGCAGAGTTATAAATGAGAGCTATCGTCCAAAAATAGACTGAAGTACGGCTGCCAAGAGGACTTGAAAGCGGGGCAGAATTGCAGGAAACCGATTTCAGGAGGTAGACTGGAATTGCATTGAAAGCATAGGAAAAGAGGCAGAACGTCCACAATGATGCACTTGGCCAAAAAGGGCGTATGCGTTTTTTCCTGAATATATTCAGGAAAAAACGCATACGCCCTTTTTGGCCAACCAAGCAAGCTTGCAAAGGAAATCTGCCCTACAATGACGTCTCACTTCCCCCCGGTCAAAAGGGCCATCTGAAAAAAGTGTAAAATCCAGAAAGGCAGGACAGGCCATGGAGAACTGGGAGCCTTGTTATGCTGATGGGCGGGATGTAAATTGCCAACAACCACTCCGGAGAAGTGTATGGTGTTTCCTGAAACATCAAAAAAACAAAGCAACAGAACCTAGGGCACTTCCACTTATGGTCCTATAGCTTAGGGAAATTAAAATCAAAAAGACACAGCCACCCCAAAGTTTGGAATGGCTCTGTTTAAAAGAATCTCATTTACAGTACAAGTTCAACATCGCAGAAAGTGAAAAATGGATAAAGAAGTTGTGGTATTTACTTACAAAGCAATATCACTCAGCAATGAAATCTGTGTCATCAGGCCCTTAGCAGCACAATGAGTGGATTCAGGTATGATGATTCTAACTGAAATAAGTCACACAGAAACAGAAACATCATAAGATATCACTAATACACGGAATGTAAACTTGGCTACACAGGAACTGAATTACAGAACAGAACAGGGTCTCAAATTTAGAAAACCAACTTATGCTTGCTTAAGGGTAAAGGTGAGTTGGGGTGCTGCATAAAACCAGAGATTGAAATGAGCACAGATAAAGTTCCTTAAGCCAAATATGGAATAGACAAGAGCTACTCCTTGCTCAACGAAATGGACTCAACACCGCATATTAAACGCCTAAGAATGTACCTGACTAGTAAGTATCGTAAAACCTATGGATTGCTATGTCTCCAAAAGAGAATCAAGCATGTGTACAGGGGCATAAACGCAGCAGTGATAGGATTGGAGAGGTTCGGTGAGCAAATGAAGACCCTTTGAAGTCATATTGCATGGTACCCATTCCACGGGTCTCAACTCTCCAGGTTTAAGGTATTCTTCCTTCAGCTAAAATATGCATGTGGAACCCAAGTATGATCAACCATGTGAACGGGAGACGTGTTCAAATATGTCTCAGTTTTCCTCCCCTGGTACTCGGGTGCAACATTCCAGACGCTTTACTAACACTCTCCCCACTTGGAGAGTCAGCGCCTTTAACCTCCTGTTTGGGCCAGTTTGCAATTTCTGCGGAAGATGAACAGGAATAGCGAGAACCAATGAGAGGCTAGCTGGAGGTGTCTGGACGGGCAAATTTAACTCTCATTTCCCACCAGGAGGAGGAAATAACCAAAGGCTCAGCGTGCCGTGCCAGAACCAGATTAGGGCCTGAAGCCATCCTGCGGTGTTGCGGCCAGGTCACAAGAAAGCGAGTTGAAGAAAGGAGCTCAGGGGCACTGTAATTCACAAACCTGCAGAGTTATAAATGACAGCTATCGTCCAAAAATAGACTGAAGTAAGGCTGCCAAGAGGACTTGAAAGCGGGGCAGAATTGCAGGAAACCGATTTCAGGAGGTAGACTGAAATTGCATTGAAAGCATAGGAAAAGAGGCAGAACGTCCACAATCATGCACTTGGCCAAAAAGGGCGTATGCGTTTTTTCCTGAATATATTCAGGAAAAAACGCATACGCCCTTTTTGGCCAACCAAGCAAGCTTGCAAAGGAAATCTGCACTACAATGAAGTCTCACTTCCCCCCGGTCAAAAGGGCAATCTGAAAAAAGTGTAAAATCCAGAAAGGCAGGACAGGCCATGGAGAACTGGGAGCCTTGTTATGCTGATGGGCGGGATGTAAATTGCCAACAGACACTCGGGAGAAGTGTATGGTGTTTCCTGAAACATCTAAAACACAAAGCAACAGAGCCTAGGGCACTGCCACTTATGGTCCTATAGCTTAGGGAAATTAAAATCAAAAAGACACAGCCACCCCAAAGTTTGGGACGCCTCTGTTTACAAGAACCTCGTTTACAGTACAAGTTCAACATCGCAGAAAGTGAAAAATGGATAAAGAAGTTGTGGTATTTACTTACAAAGCAATATCACTCAGCAATGAAATCTGTGTCATCAGGCCCTTAGCAGCACAATGAGTGGATTCAGGTATGATGATTCTAACTGAAATAAGTCACACAGAAAAAGAAACATCATAAGATATCAGTAATACACGGAATGTAAACTTGGCTACACAGGAACTGAATTACAGAACAGAACAGGGTCTCAAATTTAGAAAACCAACTTATGCTTGCTTAAGGGTAAAGGTGAGTTGGGGTGCTGCATAAAACCAGTGATTGAAATGAGCACAGATAAAGTTCCTTAAGCCAAATATGGAATAGACAAGAGCTACTCCTTGCTCAACGAAATGGACTCAACACCGCATATTAAACGCCTAAGAATGTACCTGACTAGTAAGTATCGTAAAACCTATGGATTGCTATGTCTCCAAAAGAGAATCAAGCATGTGTACAGGGGCATAAATGCAGCAGTGATAGGATTGGAGAGGTTCGGTGAGCAAATGAAGACCCTTTGAAGTCATATTGCATGGTACCCATTACACGGGTCTCAACTCTCCAGGTTTAAGGTATTCTTCCTTCAGCTAAAACATGCATGTGGAACCCAAGTATGATCAACCATGTGAACGGGAGACGTGTTCAAATATGTCTCAGTTTTCCTCCCCTGGTACTCGGGTGCAACATTCCAGACGCTTTACTAACACTCTCCCCCTTGGAGAGTCAGCGCCTTTAACCTCCTGTTTGGCACAGTTTGCAATTTCTGCGGAAGATGAACAGGAATAGCGAGAACCAATGAGAGGCTAGCTGGAGGTGTCTGGACGGGCAAATTTAACTCTCATTTCCCACCAGGAAGAGGAAATAACCAAAGGCTCACCGTGCCGTACCGGAACCAGATTAGGGCCTGAAGCCATCCTGCGGTGTTGCGGCCAGCTCAAAAAAAACCGAGTTGAAGAAAGGAGCGCAGGGGCACTGTAATTCACAAACCTGCAGAGTTATAAATGAGAGCTATCGTCCAAAAATAGACTGAAGTACGGCTGCCAAGAGGACTTGAAAGCGGGGCAGAATTGCAGGAAACCGATTTCAGGAGGTAGACTGGAATTGCATTGAAAGCATAGGAAAAGAGGCAGAACGTCCACAATGATGCACTTGGCCAAAAAGGGCGTATGCGTTTTTTCCTGAATATATTCAGGAAAAAACGCATACGCCCTTTTTGGCCAACCAAGCAAGCTTGCAAAGGAAATCTGCCCTACAATGAAGTCTCACTTCCCCCCGGTCAAAAGGGCCATCTGAAAAAAGTGTAAAATCCAGAAAGGCAGGACAGGCCATGGAGAACTGGGAGCCTTGTTATGCTGATGGGCGGGATGTAAATTGCCAACAACCACTCGGGAGAAGTGTATGGTGTTTCCTGAAACATCTAAAAAACAAAGCAACAGAACCTAGGGCACTTCCACTTATGGTCCTATAGCTTAGGGAAATTAAAATCAAAAAGACACAGCCACCCCAAAGTTTGGAACGGCTCTGTTTACAAGAACCTCATTTACAGTACAAGTTCAACATCGCAGAAAGTGAAAAATGGATAAAGAAGTTGTGGTATTTACTTACAAAGCAATATCACTCAGCAATGAAATCTGTGTCATCAGGCCCTTAGCAGCACAATGAGTGGATTCAGGTATGATGATTCTAACTGAAATAAGTCACACAGAAAAAGAAACATCATAAGATATCAGTAATACACGGAATGTAAACTTGGCTACACAGGAACTGAATTACAGAACAGAACAGGGTCTCAAATTTAGAAAACCAACTTATGCTTGCTTAAGGGTAAAGGTGAGTTGGGGTGCTGCATAAAACCAGTGATTGAAATGAGCACAGATAAAGTTCCTTAAGCCAAATATGGAATAGACAAGAGCTACTCCTTGCTCAACGAAATGGACTCAACACCGCATATTAAACGCCTAAGAATGTACCTGACTAGTAAGTATCGTAAAACCTATGGATTGCTATGTCTCCAAAAGAGAATCAAGCATGTGTACAGGGGCATAAATGCAGCAGTGATAGGATTGGAGAGGTTCGGTGAGCAAATGAAGACCCTTTGAAGTCATATTGCATGGTACCCATTACACGGGTCTCAACTCTCCAGGTTTAAGGTATTCTTCCTTCAGCTAAAACATGCATGTGGAACCCAAGTATGATCAACCATGTGAACGGGAGACGTGTTCAAATATGTCTCAGTTTTCCTCCCCTGGTACTCGGGTGCAACATTCCAGACGCTTTACTAACACTCTCCCCCTTGGAGAGTCAGCGCCTTTAATCTCCTGTTTGGCACAGTTTGCAATTTCTGCGGAAGATGAACAGGAATAGCGAGAACCAATGAGAGGCTAGCTGGAGGTGTCTGGACGGGCAAATTTAACTCTCATTTCCCACCAGGAAGAGGAAATAACCAAAGGCTCAGCGTGCCGTACCGGAACCAGATTAGGGCCTGAAGCCATCCTGCGGTGTTGCGGCCAGCTCAAAAGAAAGCGAGTTGAAGAAAGGAGCTCAGGGGCACTGTAATTCACAAACCTGCAGAGTTATAAATGACAGCTATCGTCCAAAAATATACTGAAGTAAGGCTGCCAAGAGGACTTGAAAGCGGGGCAGAATTGCAGGAAACCGATTGCAGGAGGTAGACTGGAATTGCATTGAAAGCATAGGAAAAGAGGCAGAACGTCCACAATGATGCACTTGGCCAAAAAGGGCGTATGCGTTTTTTCCTGAATATATTCAGGAAAAAACGCATACGCCCTTTTTGGCCAACCAAGCAAGCTTGCAAAGGAAATCCGCACTACAATGAAGTCTCACTTCCCCCCGGTCAAAAGGGCCATCTGAAAAAAGTGTAAAATCCAGAAAGGCAGGACAGGCCATGGAGAACTGGGAGCCTTGTTATGCTGATGGGCGGGATGTAAATTGCCAACAGACACACGGGAGAAGTGTATGGTGTTTCCTGAAACATCTAAAAAACAAAGCAACAGAGCCTAGGGCACTGCCACTTACGGTCCTATAGCTTAGGGAAATTAAAATCAAAAAGACACAGCCACCCCAAAGTTTGGGACGCCTCTGTTTACAACAACCTCGTTTACAGTACAAGTTCAACATCGCAGAAAGTGAAAAATGGATAAAGAAGTTGTGGTATTTACTTACAAAACAATATCACTCAGCAATGAAATCTATGTCATCAGGCCCTTAGCATCACAATGAGTGGATTCAGGTATGATGATTCTAACTGAAATAAGTCACAGAGAAAAAGAAACATCATAAGATATCTGTAATACACGGAATGTAAACTTGGCTACACAGGAACTGAATTACAGAACAGAACAGGGTCTCAAATTTAGAAAACCAACTTATGCTTGCTTAAGGGTAAAGGTGAGTTGGGGTGCTGCATAAAACCAGAGATTGAAATGAGCACAGATAAAGTTCCTTAAGTCAAATATGGAATAGACAAGAGCTACTCCTTGCTCAACGAAATGGACTCAACACCGCATATTAAATGCCTAAGAATGTACCTGACTAGTAAGTATCGTAAAACCTATGGATTGCTATGTCTCCAAAAGAGAATCAAGCATGTGTACAGGGGCATAAACGCAGCAGTGATAGGATTGGAGAGGTTCGGTGAGCAAATGAAGACCCTTTGAAGTCATATTGCATGGTACCCATTACACGGGTCTCAACTCTCCAGGTTTAAGGTATTCTTCCTTCAGCTAAAACATGCATGTGGAACCCAAGTATGATCAACCATGTGAACGGGAGACGTGTTCAAATATGTCTCAGTTTTCCTCCCCTGGTACTCGGGTGCAACATTCCAGACGCTTTACTAACACTCTCCCCACTTGGAGAGTCAGTCCCTTTAACCTCCTGTTTGGCCCAGTTTGCAATTTCTGCGGAAGATGAACAGGAATAGCGAGAACCAATGAGAGGCTAGCTGGAGGTGTCTGGACGGGCAAATTTAATTCTCATTTCCCACCAGGAAGAGGAAATAACCAAAGGCTCAGCGTGCCGTGCCGGAACCAGATTAGGGCCTGAAGCCATCCTGCGGTGTTGCGGCCAGGTCACAAGAAAGCGAGTTGAAGAAAGGAGCTCAGGGGCACTGTAATTCACAAACCTGCAGAGTTATAAATGACAGCTATCGTCCAAAAATAGACTGAAGTAAGGCTGCCAAGAGGACTTCAAAGCGGGGCAGAATTGCAGGAAACCGATTTCAGGAGGTAGACTGGAATTGCATTGAATGCATAGAAAAAGAGGCAGAACGTCCACAATGATGCACTTGGCCAAAAAGGGCGTATGCGTTTTTTCCTGAATATATTCAGGAAAAGATGAACAGGAATAGCGAGAATATATTCAGGAAAAAACGCATACGCCCTTTTTGGCCAACCAAGCAAGCTTGCAAAGGAAATCTGCACTACAATGAAGTCTCACTTCCCCCCGGTCAAAAGGGCCATCTGAAAAAAGTGTAAAATCCAGAAAGGCAGGACAGGCCATGGAGAACTGGGAGCCTTGTTATGCTGATGGGCGGGATGTAAATTGCCAACAGACACTCGGGAGAAGTGTATGGTGTTTCCTGAAACATCTAAAAAACAAAGCAACAGAGCCTAGGGCACTTCCACTTATGGTCCTATAGCTTAGGGAATTCAAAATCAAAAAGACACAGCCACCCCAAAGTTTGGAACGGCTCTGTTTACAAGAACCTCGTTTACAGTACAAGTTCAACATCGCAGAAAGTGAAAAATGGATAAAGAAGTTGTGGTATTTACTTACAAAGCAATATCACTCAGCAATGAAATCTGTGTCATCAGGTCCTTAGCAGCACAATGAGTGGATTCAGGTATGATGATTCTAACTGAAATAAGTCACACAGAAAAAGAAACATCATAAGATATCAGTAATACACGGAATGTAAACTTGGCTACACAGGAACTGAATTACAGAACAGAACAGGGTCTCAAATTTAGAAAACCAACTTATGCTTGCTTAAGGGGAAAGGTGAGTTGGGGTGCTGCATAAAACCAGAGATTGAAATGAGCACAGATAAAGTTCCTTAAGCCAAATATGGAATAGACAAGAGCTACTACTTGCTCAATGAAATGGACTCAACACCGCATATTAAACGCCTAAGAATGTACCTGACTAGTAAGTATCTTAAAACCTATGGATTGCTATGTCTCCGAAAGAGAATCAAGCATGTGTACAGGGGCATAAACGCAGCAGTGATAGGATTGGAGAGGTTCGGTGACCAAATGAAGACCCTTTGAAGTCATATTGCATGGTACCCATTCCACGGGTTTCAACTACCCAGGTTTTCGGTATTCTTCCTTCAGCTAAAATATGCATATGGAACCCAAGTATGATCAACCATGTGAACGGGACACGTGTTCAAATATGTCTCAGTTTTCCTCCCCTGGTACTCGGGTGCAACATTCCAGACGCTTTACTAACACTCTCCCCACTTGGAGAGTCAGTCCCTTTAACCTCCTGTTTGGCCCAGTTTGCAATTTCTGCGGAAGATGAACAGGAATAGCGAGAACCAATGAGAGGCTAGCTGGAGGTGTCTGGACGGGCAAATTTAACTCTCATTTCCCACCAGGAAGAGGAATTAACCAAAGGCTCAGCATGCCGTGCCAGAACCAGATTAGGGCCTGAAGCCATCCTGCGGTGTTGCGGCCAGGTCACAAGAAAGCGAGTTGAAGAAAGGAGCTCAGGGGCACTGTAATTCACAAACCTGCAGAGTTATAAATGACAGCTATCGTCCAAAAATAGACTGAAGTAAGGCTGCCAAGAGGACTTGAAAGCGGGGCAGAATTGCAGGAAACCGATTTCAGGAGGTAGACTGGAATTGCATTGAAAGCATAGGAAAAGAGGCAGAACGTCCACAATGATGCACTTGGCCAAAAAGGGCGTATGCGTTTTTTCCTGAATATATTCAGGAAAAAACGCATACGCCCTTTTTGGCCAACCAAGCAAACTTGCAAAGGAAATCTGCACTACAATGAAGTCTCACTACCCCCGGTCAAAAGGGCCATCTGAAAAAAGTGTAAAATCCAGAAAGGCAGGACAGGCCATGGAGAACTGGGAGCCTTGTTATGCTGATGGGCGGGATGTAAATTGCCAACAACCACTCGGGAGAAGTGTATGGTGTTTCCTGAAACATCTAAAAAACAAAGCAACAGAACCTAGGGCACTTCCACTTATGGTCCTATAGCTTAGGGAAATTAAAATCAAAAAGACACAGCCACCCCAAAGTTTGGAACGGCTCTGTTTACAAGAACCTCGTTTACAGTACAAGTTCAACATCGCAGAAAGTGAAAAATGGATAAAGAAGTTGTGGTATTTACTTACAAAGCAATATCACTCAGCAATGAAATCTGTGTCATCAGGCCCTTAGCAGCACAATGAGTGGATTCAGGTATGATGATTCTAACTGAAATAAGTCACACAGAAAAAGAAACATCATAAGATATCTGTAATACACGGAATGTAAACTTGGCTACACAGGAACTGAATTACAGAACAGAACAGGGTCTCAAATTTAGAAAACCAACTTATGCTTGCTTAAGGGGAAAGGTGAGTTGGGGTGCTGCATAAAACCAGAGATTGAAATGAGCACAGATAAAGTTCCTTAAGCCAAATATGGAATAGACAAGAGCTACTCCTTGCTCAACGAAATGGACTCAACACCGCATATTAAACGCCTAAGAATGTACCTGACTAGTAAGTATCTTAAAACCTATGGATTGCTATGTCTCCGAAAGAGAATCAAGCATGTGTACAGGCGCATAAACGCAGCAGTGATAGGATTGGGGAGGTTCGGTGAGCAAATGAAGACCCTTTGAAGACATATTGCATGGTACCCATTCCACGGGTCTCAACTCTCCAGGTTTAAGGTATTCTTCCTTCAGCTAAAACATGCATGTGGAACCCAGAGTATGATCAACCGTGTGGACGGGAGACGTGTTCAAATATGTCTCAGTTTTCCTCCCCTGGTACTCGGGTGCAACATTCCAGAAGCTTTACTAACACTCTCCCGACTTGGAGAGTCAGCGCCTTTAACCTCCTGTTTGGCCCAGTTTGCAATTTCTGCGGAAGATGAACAGGAATAGCGAGAACCAATGAGAGACTAGCTGGAGGTGTCTGGACGGGCAAATTTAACTCTCATTTCCCACCAGGAAGAGGAATTAACCAAAGGCTCAGCGTGCCGTGCCAGAACCAGATTAGGGCCTGAAGCCATCCTGCGGTGTTGCGGACAGCTCACAAGAAAGCGAGTTGAAGAAAGGAGCTCAGGGGCACTGTAATTCACAAGCCTGCAGAGTTATAAATGACAGCTATCGTCCAAAAATAGACTGAAGTAAGGCTGCCAAGAGGACTTGAAAGCGGGGCAGAATTGCAGGAAACCGATTTCAGGAGGTAGACTGGAATTGCATTGAAAGCATAGGAAAAGAGGCAGAACGTCCACAATGATGCACTTGGCCAAAAAGGGCGTATGCATTTTTTCCTGAATATATTCAGGAAAAAACGCATACGCCCTTTTTGGCCAACCAAGCAAGCTTGCAAAGGAAATCTGCACTACAATGAAGTCTCACTTCCCCCCGGTCAAAAGGGCCATCTGAAAAAAGTGTAAAATCCAGAAAGGCAGGACAGGCCATGGAGAACTGGGAGCCTTGTTATGCTGATGGGCGGGATGTAAATTGCCAACAACCACTCGGGAGAAGTGTATGGTGTCTCCTGAAACATCTAAAAAAAAATCAACAGAGCCTAGGGCACTTCCACTTACGGTCCTATAGCTTAGGAAAATTAAAATAAAATAGACACAGCCACTCCAAAGTTTGGGACGCCTCTGTTTACAAGAACCTCGTTTACAGTACAAGTTCAACATCGCAGAAAGTGAAAAATGGATAAAGAAGTTGTGGTATTTACTTACAAAGCAATATCACTCAGCAATGAAATCTATGTCATCAGGCCCTTAGCAGCACAATGAGTGGATTCAGGTATGATGATTCTAACTGAAATAAGTCACACAGAAAAAGAAACATCATAATATATCAGTAATACACGGAATGTAAACTTGGCTAAACAGGAACTGAATTACAGAACAGAACAGGGTCTCAAATTTAGAAAACCAACTTATGCTTGCTTAAGGATAAAGGTGAATTGGGGTGCTGCATAAGCAGAGATCGAAATGAGCACAGATAAAGTTCCTTAAGCCAAATATGGAATAGACAAGAGCTACTCCTTGCTCAACGAAATGGACTCAACACCGCATATTAAACGCCTAAGAATGTACCTGACTAGTAAGTATCTTAAAATCTATGGATTGCTATGTCTCCGAAAGAGAATCAAGCATGTGTACAGGGGCATAAACGCAGCAGTGATAGGATAGGAGAGGGTCGGTGAGCAAATGAAGACCCTTTGAAGTCATATTGCATGGTACCCATTCCACGGGTTTCAACTACCCAGGTTTTAGGTATTCTTCCTTCAGCTAAAACATGCATGTGGAACCTAGAGTATGATCAACCATGCGATCGGGAGGCGTGTTCAAATATGTCTCAGTTTTTGTACCCTGGTACTCGGGTGCAACCTTCCAGACGCTTTACTAACACTCTCCCGACTTGGAGAGTCAGTCCCTTTAACCTTCTGTTTGGCCCAGTTTGCAATTTCTGCGGAAAATGAACAGGAATAGCGAGAACCAATGAGAGGCTAGCTGGAGGTGTCTGGACGGGCAAATTTAACTCTCATTTCCCACCAGGAAGAGGAATTAACCAAAGGCTCAGCGTGCCGTGCCGGAACCAGATTAGGGCCTGAAGCCATCCTGCGGTGTTGTGGCCAGCTCAAATGAAAGCGAGCTGAGGAAAGGAGCTCAGGGGCACTGTAATTCACAAACCTGCAGAGTTATAAATGATAGCTATCGTCCAAAAATAGACTGAAGTAAGGCTGCCAAGAGGACTTGAAAGCGGGGCAGAATTGCAGGAAACCGATTTCAGGAGGTAGACTGGAATCGCATTGAAAGCATAGGAAAAGAGGCAGAATGTCCACAATGATGCACTTGGCCAAAAAGGGCGTATGCGTTTTATCCTGAATATATTCAGGAAAAAACGCATACGCACTTTTTGGCCAACCAAGCAAGCTTGCAAAGGAAATCTGCACTACAATGAAGTCTCACTTCCCCCCGGTCAAAAGGGCCATCTGAAAAAAGTGTAAAATCCAGAAATGCAACAGACCATTGAGAACTGGGAGCCTTGTTATGCTGATGGGCGGGATGTAAATTGCCAACAGACACTCGGGAGAAGTGTATGGTGTTTCCTGAAACATCTAAAAAACAAAGCAACAGAGCCTAGGGCACTTCCACTTATGGTCCTATAGCTTAGGGAAATTAAAATCAAAAAGACACAGCCACCCCAAAGTTTGGAACTGCTCTGTTTACAAGAACCTCGTTTACAGTACAAGTTCAACATCGCAGAAAGTGAAAAATGGATAAAGAAGTTGTGGTATTCACTTACAAAGCAATATCACTCAGCAATGAAATCTATGTCATCAGGCCCTTAGCAGCACAATGAGTGGATTCAGGTATGATGATTCTAACTGAAATAAGTCACACAGAAAAAGAAACATCATAAGATATCAGTAATACACGGAATGGAAACTTGGCTACACAGGAACTGAATTACAGAACAGAACAGGGTCTCACATTTAGAAAAACAACTTATGCTTGCTTAAGGGTAAAGGTGAGTTGGGGTGCTGCATAAAACCAGAGATTGAAATGAGCACAGATAAAGTTCCTTAAGCCAAATATGGAATAGACAAGAGCTACTCCTTGCTCAACGAAATGGACTCAACACCGCATATTAAACGCCTAAGAATGTACCTGACTTGTAAGTATCTTAAAACCTATGGATTGCTATGTCTCTGAAAGAGAATCAAGCATGTGTACAGGGGCATAAACGCAGCAGTGATAGGATTGGAGAGGTTCGGTGAGCAAATGAAGACCCTTTGAAGTCATATTGCATGGTACCCATTCCACGGGTTTCAACTACCCAGGTTTAAGGTATTCTTCCTTCAGCTAAAACATGCATGTGGAACCCAAGTATGATCAACCATGTGAATGGGAGACGTGTTCAAATATGTCTCAGTTTTCCTCCCCTGGTACTCGGGTGCAACATTCCAGACGCTTTACTAACACTCTCCCCACTTGGAGAGTCAGTCCCTTTAACCTCCTGTTTGGCCCAGTTTGCAATTTCTGCGGAAGATGAACAGGAATAGCGAGAACCAATGAGAGGCTAGCTGGAGGTGTCTGGACGGGCAAATTTAACTCTCATTTCCCACCAGGAAGAGGAATTAACCAAAGGCTCAGCATGCCGGGCCGGAACTAGATTAGGGCCTGAAGCCATCCTGCGGTGTTGCGGCCAGGTCACAAGAAAGCGAGTTGAAGAAAGGAGCTCAGGGGCACTGTAATTCACAAACCTGCAGAGTTATAAATGACAGCTATCGTCCAAAAATAGACTGAAGTAAGGCTGCCAAGAGGACTTGAAAGCGGGGCAGAATTGCAGGAAACCGATTTCAGGAGGTAGACTGGAATTGCATTGAGCGCATAGGAAAAGAGGCAGAACGTCCACAATGATGCACTTGGCCAAAAAGGGCGTATGCGTTTTTTCCTGAATATATTCAGGAAAAAACGCATACGCCCTTTTTGGCCAACCAAGCAAGCTTGCGAAGGATATCTGCACTACAATGAAGTCTCACTTCCCCCCGGTCAAAAGGGCCATCTGAAAAAAGTGTAAAATCCAGAAAGGCAGGACAGGCCATGGAGAACTGGGAGCCTTGTTATGCTGATGGGCGGGATGTAAATTGCCAACAGACACTAGGGAGAAGTGTATGGTGTTTCCTGAAACATCTAAAAAACAAAGCAACAGAACCTAGGGCACTTCCACTTATGGTCCTATAGCTTAGGGAAATTAAAATCAAAAAGACACAGCCACCGCAAAGTTTGGAACGGCTCTGTTTACAAGAACCTCGTTTACAGTACAAGTTCAACACCGCAGAAAGTGAACAATGGATAAAGAAGTTGTGGTATTTAGTTACAAAGCAATATCACTCAGCAATGAAATCTATGTCATCAGGCCCTTAGCAGCACAATGAGTGGATTCAGGTATGATGATTCTAACTGAAATAAGTCACACAGAAAAAGAAACATCATAAGATATCAGTAATACACGGAATGTAAACTTGGCTACACAGGAACTGAATTACAGAACAGAACAGGGTCTCAAATTTAGAAAACCAACTTATGCTTGCTTAAGGGTAAAGGTGAGTTGGGGTGCTGCATAAAACCAGAGATTGAAATGAGCACAGATAAAGTTCCTTACGCCAAATATGGAATAGACAAGAGCTACTCCTTGCTCAACGAAATGGACTCAACACCGCATATTAAACACCTAAGAATGTACCTGACTAGAAAGTATCTTAAAACCTATGGATTGCTATGTCTCCGAAAGAGAATCAAGCATGTGTACAGGGCCATAAACGCAGCAGTGATAGGATTGGAGAAGTTCGGTGAGCAAATGAAGACCCTTTGAAGTCATATTGCATGGTACCCATTCCACGGGTTTCAACTACGCAGGTTTAAGGTATTCTTCCTTCAGCTAAAACATGCATGTGGAACCTAGAGTATGATCAACCATGTGATCGGGAGACGTGTTCAAATATGTCTCAGTTTTCTTACCCTGGTACTCGGGTGCAACATTCCAGACGCATTACTAACACTCTCCCGACTTGGAGAGTCAGTCCCTTTAACCTCCTGTTTGGCCCAGTTTGCAATTTCTGTGGAAGATGAACAGGAATAACGAGAACCAATGAGAGACTAGCTGGAGGTGTCTGGATGGGCAAATTTAACTCTCATTTCCCACCAGGAAGAGGAATTAACCAAAGGCTCAGCGTGCCGTGCCAGAACCAGATTAGGGCCTGAAGCCATCCTGCGGTGTTGCAGCCAGGTCACAAGAAAGCGAGTTGAAGAAAGGAGCTCAGGGGCACTGTAATTCACAACCCTGCAGAGTTATAAATGACAGCTATCGTCCAAAAATAGACTGAAGTAAGGCTGCCAAGAGGACTTGAAAGCGGGGCAGAATTGCAGGAAACCGATTTCAGGAGGTAGACTGGAATTGCATTGAAAGCATAGGAAAAGAGGCAGAACGTCCACAATGATGCACTTGGCCAAAAAGGGCGTATGCGTTTTTTCCTGAATATATTCAGGAAAAAACGCATACGCACTTTTTGGCCAACCAAGCAAGCTTGCAAAGGAAATCTGCACTACAATGAAGTCTCACTTCCCCCCGGTCAAAAGGGCCATCTGAAAAATGTGTAAAATCCAGAAAGGCAGGACAGGCCATGGAGAACTGGGAGCCTTGTTATGCTGATGGGCGGGATGTAAATTGCCAACAGACACTCGGGAGAAGTGTATGGTGTTTCCTGAAACATCTAAAAAACAAAGCAACAGAGCCTAGGGCACTGCCACTTATGGTCCTATAGCTTAGGGAAATTAAAATCAAAAAGATACAGCCACCCCAAAGTTTGGGACGCCTCTGTTTACAAGAACCTCGTTTACAGTACAATTTCAACATCGCAGAAAGTGAAAAATGGATAAAGAAGTTGTGGTATTTACTTACAAAGCAATATCACTCAGCAATGAAATCTGTGTCATCAGGCCCTTAGCAGCACAATGAGTGGATTCAGGTATGATGATTCTAACTGAAATAAGTCACACAGAAAAAGAAACATCATAAGATATCAGTAATATATGGAATGTAAACTTGGCTACACAGGAACTGAATTACAGAACAGAACAGGATCTCAAATTTAGAAAACCAACTTATGCTTGCTTAAGGGGAAAGGTGAGTTGTGGTGCTGCATAAAACCAGAGATTGAAATGAGCACAGATAAAGTTCCTTAAGCCAAATATGGAATAGACAAGAGCTACTCCTTGCTCAACGAAATGGACTCAACACCGCATATTAAACGCCTAAGAATGTACCTGACTAGTAAGTATCGTAAAACCTATAGATTGCTATGTCTCCGAAAGAGAATCAAGCATGTGTACAGGGGCAAAAACGCAACAGTGATAGGATTGGAGAGGTTCGGTGAGCAAATGAAGACCCTTTGAAGTCATATTGCATGGTACCCTTTCCACGGGTTTCAACTACCCAGGTTTTAGGTATTCTTCCTTCAGCTAAAACATGCATGTGGAACCCAGAGTATGATCAACCATGTGATCGGGAGACGTGTTCAAATATGTCTCAGTTTTCCTCCCCTGGTACTCGGGTGCAACATTCCAGACGCTTTACTAACACTCTCCCCACTTGGAGAGTCAGCGCCTTTAACCTCCTGTTTGGCACAGTTTGCAATTTCTGCCGAAGTTGAACAGGAATAGCGAGAACCAATGAGAGGCTAGCTGGAGGTGTCTGGACGGGCAAATTTAACTCTCATTTCCCACCAGGAAGAGGAAATAACCAAAGGCTCAGCGTGCCGTACCGGAACCAATTTAGGGCCTGAAGCCATCCTGCGGTGTTGCGGCCAGCTCAAAAGAAAGCGAGTTGAAGAAAGGAGCTCAGGGGCACTGTAATTCACAAACCTGCAGAGTTATAAATGACAGCTATCGTCCAAAAATAGACTGAAGTAAGGCTGCCAAGAGGACTTGAAAGCGGGGCAGAATTGCAGGAAACCGATTTCAGGAGGTAGACTGGAATTGCATTGAAAGCATAGGAAAAGAGGCAGAACGTCCACAATGATGCACTTGGCCAAAAAGTGCGTATGCGTTTTTTCCTGAATATATTCAGGAAAAAACGCATACGCCCTTTTTGGCCAACCAAGCAAGCTTGCAAAGGAAATCTGCACTACAAAGAAGTCTCACTTCCCCCCGGTCAAAAGGGCCATCTGAAAAAGGTGTAAAATCCAGAAAGGCAGGACAGGCCATGGAGAACTGGGAGCTTTTTTATGCTGATGGGCGGGATGTAAATTGTCAACAGACACTCCTGAGAAGTGTACGGTGTTTCCTGAAACATCTAAAAAACAAAGCAACAGAGCCTAGGGCACTTCCACTTATGGTCCTATAGCTTAGGGAAATTTAAATCAAAAAGACACAGCCACCCAAAAGTTTGGGACTCCTCTGTTTACAAGAACCTCGTTTACTGTAAAAGTTCAATATCGCAGAAAGTGAAAAATGGATAAAGAAGTTGTGGTACTTACGTACAATGCAGTATCACTCAGCAATGAAATCTTTGTCATCAGGCCCGTAGCAGCTTAATGAGTGGATTCAGGTACGATGTTTCTAACTGAAATAAGTCACACAGAAAAAGAAACATCATAAGATATCACTAATACACGGAATGTAAACTTGGCTACACAGGAACTGAATTACAGAACAGAACAGGGTCTCAAATTTAGAAAACCAACTTATGCTTGCTTAAGGGGAAAGGTGAGTTGGGGTGCTGCATAAAACCAGAGATTGAAATGAGCACAGATAAAGTTCCTTAAGCCAAATATGGAATAGACAAGAGCTACTGCTTGCTCAACGAAATGGACTCGACACCGCATATTAAACGCCTAAGAATGTACCTGACTAGTAAGTATCTTAAAACCTATGGATTGCTATGTCTCCGAAAGAGAATGAAGCATGTGTACAGGGGCATAAACACAGCAGTGAAAGGATTGGAGAGGTTCGGTGAGCAAAAGAAGACCCTTTGAAGTCATATTACATGGTACCCATTCCATGGGTTTTAACTACCCAGGTTTAAGGTATTCTTCCTTCAGCTAAAACTTGCATGTGGAACCTAGAGTATG
This sequence comes from Stenella coeruleoalba, assembly GCF_951394435.1. Taxonomy (NCBI): domain Eukaryota; kingdom Metazoa; phylum Chordata; class Mammalia; order Artiodactyla; family Delphinidae; genus Stenella; species Stenella coeruleoalba. The sequence goes on from NW_027646214.1 coordinate 1,059,191, forward strand.
ATCAACCATGTGATCGGGAGACGTGTTCAAATATGTCTCAGTTTTCGTACCCTGGTACTCGGGTGCAACATTCCAGACGCTTTACTAACACTCTCCCCACTTGGAGAGTCAGTCCCTTTAACCTCCTGTTTGGCCCAGTTTGCAATTTCTGTGGAAGATGAACAGGAATAGCGAGAACCAATGAGAGACTAGCTGAAGATGTCTGGATGGGCAAATTTAACTCTCATTTCCCACCAGGAAGAGGAATTAACCAAAGGCTCAGCGTGCCGTGCCAGAACCAGATTAGGGCCTGAAGCCATCCTGCGGTGTTGCGGCCAGCTCACAAGAAAGCGAGTTGAAGAAAGGAGCTCAGGGGCACTGTAATTCACAAACCTGCAGAGTTATAAATGACAGCTATCGTCCAAAAATAGACTGAAGTAAGGCTGCCAAGAGGACTTGAAAGCGGGGCAGAATTGCAGGAAACCGATTTCAGGAGGTAGACTGGAATTGCATTGAAAGCATAGGAAAAGAGGCAGAACGTCCACAATGATGCACTTGGCCAAAAAGGGCGTATGCGTTTTTTCCTGAATATATTCAGGAAAAAACGCATACGCCCTTTTTGGCCAACCAAGCAAGCTTGCAAAGGAAATCTGCACTACAATGAAGTCTCACTTCCCCCCGGTCAAAAGGGCCATCTGAAAAATGTGTAAAATCCAGAAAGGCAGGACAGGCCATGGAGAACTGGGAGCCTTGTTATGCTGATGGGTGGGATGTAAATTGCCAACAGACACTCGGGAGAAGTGTATGGTGTTTCCTGAAACATCGCAAAAACAAAACAACAGAGTCTAGGGCACTTCCACTTATGGTCCTATAGCTTAGGGAAATTAAAATCAAAAAGACACAGCCACCCCAAAGTTTGGGACGCCTCTGTTTACAAGAACCTCATTTACCGTGCAAGTTCAATATCACAGAAAGTGAAAAATGGATAAAGAACTTGTGGTACTTACGTACAATGCAGTATCAATCAGCAATGAAATCTATGTCATCAGGCCCGTAGCAGCATAATGAGTGGATTCAGGTACGATGATTCTAACTGAAATAAGTCACACAGAAAAAGAAACATCATAAAATATTACTAATACACGGAATGTAAACTTGGCTACACAGGAACTGAATTCCAAAACAGAACAGGGTCTCAAATTTAGAAAACCAACTTATGCTTGCTTAAGGGGAAAGGTGAGTTGGGGTGCTGCATAAAACCAAAGATTGAAATGAGCACAGATAAATTTCCTTAAGCCAAATATGGAATAGACAAGAGCTACTCCTTGCTCAGCGAAATGGACTCAACACCCCATATTAAACGCCTAAGAATGTTGGTGACTAGTAAGTATCTTAAAACCTATGGATTGCTATGTCTCCAAAAGAGAATCAAGCGTGTGTACAGGGGCATAAACACAGCAGTGAAAGGATTGGAGAGGTTCGGTGAGCAAAAGAAGACCCTTTGAAGTCATATTACATGGTACCCATTCCACGGGTTTCAACTACCCAGGTTTAAGGTATTCTTCCTTCAGCTAAAACATGCATGTGGAACCTAGAGTATGATCAACCATGTGATCGGGAGACGTGTTCAAATATGTCTCAGTTTTCATACCCTGGTACTCGGGTGCAACATTCCAGACGCTTTACTAACACTCTCCCGACTTGGAGAGTCAGTCCCTTTAACCTCCTGTTTGGCCCAGTTTGCAATTTCTGCGGAAGATGAAGAACAGGAATAGCGAGAACCAATGAGAGACTAGCTGGAGGTGTCTGGACGGGCAAATTTAACTCTCATTTCCCACCAGGAAGATGAATTAACCAAAGGCTCAGCGTGCCGTGCCAGAACCAGATTAGGGCCTGAAGCCATCCTGCGGTGTTGCGGCCAGCTCAAAAGAAAGCGAGTTGAAGAAAGGAGCTCAGGGGCACTGTAATTCACAAACCTGCAGAGTTATAAATGACAGCTATCGTCCAAAAATAGACTGAAGTAAGGCTGCCAAGAGGACTTGAAAGCAGGGCAGAATTGCAGGAAACCGATTTCAGGAGGTAGACTGGAATTGCATTGAAAGCATAGGAAAAGAGGCAGAACGTCCACAATGATGCACTTGGCCAAAAAGTGCGTATGCGTTTTTTCCTGAATATATTCAGGAAAAAACGCATACGCACTTTTTGGCCAACCAAGCAAGCTTGCAAAGGAAATCTGCACTACAAAGAAGTCTCACTTCCCCCCGGTCAAAAGGGCCATCTGAAAAAGGTGTAAAATCCAGAAAGGCAGGACAGGCCATGGAGAACTGGGAGCTTTGTTATGCTGATGGGCGGGATGTAAATTGTCAACAGACACTCCTGAGAAGTGTATGGTGTTTCCTGAAACATCTAAAAAACAAAGCAACAGAGCCTAGGGCACTTCCACTTATGGTCCTATAGCTTAGGGAAATTAAAATCAAAAAGACACAGCCACCCAAAAGTTTGGGACTCCTCTGTTTACAAGAACCTCGTTTACTGTAAAAGTTCAATATCGCAGAAAGTGAAAAATGGATAAAGAAGTTGTGGTACTTACGTACAATGCAGTATCACTCAGCAATGAAATCTTTGTCATCAGGCCCGTAGCAGCTTAATGAGTGGATTCAGGTATGATGTTTCTAACTGAAATAAGTCACACAGAAAAAGAAACATCATAAGATATCAGTAATACACGGAATGTAAACTTGGCTACACAGGAACTGAATTACAGAACAGAACAGGGTCTCAAATTTAGAAAACCAACTTATGCTTGCTTAAGGGTAAAGGTGAGTTGGGGTGCTGCATAAAACCAGAGATTGAAATGAGCACAGATAAAGTTCCTTAAGCCAAATATGGAATAGACAAGAGCTACTCCTTGCTCAACGAAATGGACTCAACACCGCATATTAAACGCCTAAGAATGTACCTGACTAGTAAGTATCTTAAAACCTATGGATTTCTATGTCTCCGAAAGAGAATCAAGCATGTGTACAGGGGCATAAACGCAGCAGTGATAGGATTGGAGAGGTTCGGTGAGCAAATAAAGACCCTTTGAAGTCATATTGCATGGTACCCATTCCACGGGTTTCAACTACCCAGGTTTTAGGTATTCTTCCTTCAGCTAAAACATGCATGTGGAACCTAGAGTATGATCAACCATGTGATCGGGAGACGTGTTCAAATATGTCTCAGTTTTCGTACCCTGGTACTCGGGTGCAACATTCCAGACGCTTTACTAACACTCTCCCGACTTGGAGAGTCAGTCCCTTTAACCTCCTGTTTGGCCCAGTTTGCAATTTCTGCGGAAGATGAACAGGAATAGCGAGAACCAATGAGAGACTAGCTGGAGGTGTCTGGACGGGCAAATTTAACTCTCATTTCCCACCAGGAAGAGGAATTAACCAAAGGCTCAGCGTGCGGTGCCAGAACCAGATTAGGGCCTGAAGCCATCCTGCGGTGTTGCGGCCAGCTCACAAGAAAGCGAGTTGAAGAAAGGAGCTCAGGGGCACTGTAATTCACAAACCTGCAGAGTTATAAATGACAGCTATCGTCCAAAAATAGACTGAAGTAAGGCTGCCAAGAGGACTTGAAAGCGGGGCAGAATTGCAGGAAACCGATTTCAGGAGGTAGACTGGAATTGCATTGAAAGCATAGGAAAAGAGGCAGAACGTCCACAATGATGCACTTGGCCAAAAAGGGCGTATGCGTTTTTTCCTGAATATATTCAGGAAAAAACGCATACGCCCTTTTTGGCCAACCAAGCAAGCTTGCAAAGGAAATCTGCACTACAATGAAGTCTCACTTCCCCCCGGTCAAAAGGGCCATCTGAAAAAAGTGTAAAATCCAGAAAGGCAGGACAGGCCATGGAGAACTGGGAGCCTTGATATGCTGATGGGCGGGATGTAAATTGCCAACAGACACTCGGGAGAAGTGTATCGTGTTTCCTGAAACATCTAAAAAACAATGCAACAGAGCCTAGGACACTGCCACTTATGGTCCTATAGCTTAGGGAAATTAAAATCAAAAAGACACAGCCACCCCAAAGTTTGGGACGCCTCTGTTTACAAGAACCTCGTTTACAGTACAAGTTCAACATTGTAGAAAGTGAAAAATGGATAAAGAAGTTGTGGTATTTACTTACAAAGCAATATCACTCAGCAATGAAATCTGTGTCATCAGGCCCTTAGCAGCACAATGAGTGGATTCAGGTCTGATGATTCTAACTGAAATAAGTCACACAGAAAAAGAAACATCATAAGATATCAGTAATACATGGAATGTAAACTTGGCTACACAGGAACTGAATTACAGAACAGAACAGGGTCTCAAATTTAGAAAACCAACTTATGCTTGCTTAAGGGTAAAGGTGAGTTGGGGTGCTGCATAAAACCAGAGATTGAAATGAGCACAGATAAAGTTCCTTAAGCCAAATATGGAATAGACAAGAGCTACTCCTTGCTCAACGAAATGGACTCAACACCGCATATTAAACGCCTAAGAATGTACCTGACTAGTAAGTATCTTAAAACCTATGGATTTCTATGTCTCCGAAAGAGAATCAAGCATGTGTACAGGGGCATAAACGCAGCAGTGATAGGATTGGAGAGGTTCGGTGAGCAAATAAAGACCCTTTGAAGTCATATTGCATGGTACCCATTCCACGGGTTTCAACTCTCCAGGTTTAAGGTATTCTTCCTTCAGCTAAAACATGCATGTGGAACCTAGAGTATGATCAACCATGTGATCGGGAGACGTGTTCAAATATGTCTCAGTTTTCGTACCCTGGTACTCGGGTGCAACATTCCAGACGCTTTACTAACACTCTCCCGACTTGGAGAGTCAGTCCCTTTAACCTCCTGTTTGGCCCAGTTTGCAATTTCTGCGGAAGATGAACAGGAATAGCGAGAACCAATGAGAGACTAGCTGGAGGTGTCTGGACGGGCAAATTTAACTCTCATTTCCCATCAGGAAGAGGAATTAACCAAAGGCTCAGCATGCGGTGCCAGAACCAGATTAGGGCCTGAAGCCATCCTGCGGTGTTGCGGCCAGCTCACAAGAAAGCGAGTTGAAGAAAGGAGCTCAGGGGCACTGTAATTCACAAACCTGCAGAGTTATAAATGACAGCTATCGTCAAAAAATATACTGAAGTAAGGCTGCCAAGAGGACTTGAAAGCGGGGCAGAATTGCAGGAAACCGATTTCAGGAGGTAGACTGGAATTGCATTGAAAGCATAGGAAAAGAGGCAGAACGTCCACAATGATGCACTTGGCCAAAAAGGGCGTATGCGTTTTTTCCTGAATATATTCAGGAAAAAACGCATACGCCCTTTTTGGCCAACCAAGCAAGCTTGCAAAGGAAATCTGCACTACAATGAAGTCTCACTTCCCCCGGTCAAAAGGGCCATCTGAAAAAAGTGTAAAATCCAGAAACGCAGGACAGGCCATGGAGAACTGGGAGCCTTGTTATTCTGAAGGGCGGGATGTAAATTGCCAAGAACCACTCGGGAGAAGTGTATGGTGTTAACTGAAACATCTAAAAAACAAAGCAACAGAGCCTAGGGCACTTCCACTTATGGTCCTATAGCTTAGGGAATTTAAAATCTAAAAGACACAGCCACCCCAAAGTTTGGAACGGCTCTGTTTACAAGAACCTCGTTTACAGTACAAGTTCAACATCGCAGAAAGTGAAAAATGGATAAAGAAGTTGTGGTATTTACTTACAAAGCAATATCACTCAGCAATGAAATCTATGTCATCAGGCCCTTAGCAGCACAATGAGTGGATTCAGGTCTGATGATTCTAACTGAAATAAGTCACACAGAAAAAGAAACATCATAAGATATCACTAATACACGGAATGTAAACTTGGCTACACAGGAACTGAATTACAGAACAGAACAGGGTCTCAAATTTAGAAAACCAACTTATTCTTGCTTAAAGGTAAAGGTGAGGTGGGGTGCTGCATAAAACCAGAGATTGAAATGAGCACAGATAAAGTTCCTTAAGTCAAATATGGAATAGACAAGAGCTACTCCTTGCTCAATGAAATGGACTCAACACCGCATATTAAACGCCTAAGAATGTACCTGACTAGTAAGTATCTTAAAACCTATGGATTTCTATGTCTCCGAAAGAGAATCAAGCATGTGTACAGGGGCATAAACGCAGCAGTGATAGGATTGGAGAGGTTCGGTGAGCAAATGAAGACCCTTTGAAGTCATATTGCATGCTACCCATTCCACGGGTTTCAACTACCCAGGTTTAAGGTATTCTTCCTTCAGCTAAAACATGCATGTGGAACCTAGAGTATGATCAACCATGTGATCGGGAGACGTGTTCAAATATGTCTCAGTTTTCGTACCCTGGTACTCGGGTGCAACATTCCAGACGCTTTACTAACACTCTCCCGACTTGGAGAGTCAGTCCCTTTAACCTCCTGTTTGGCCCAGTTTGCAATTTCTGCGGAAGATGAACAGGAATAGCGAGAACCAATGAGAGACTAGCTGAAGGTGTCTGGACGGGCAAATTTAACTCTCATTTCCCACCAGGAAGATGAATTAACCAAAGGCTCAGCGTGCCGTGCCAGAACCAGATTAGGGCCTGAAGCCATCCTGCGGTGTTGCGGCCAGCTCAAAAGAAAGCGAGTTGAAGAAAGGAGCTCAGGGGCACTGTAATTCACAAACCTGCAGAGTTATAAATGACAGCTATCGTCCAAAAATAGACTGAAGTAAGGCTGCCAAGAGGACTTGAAAGCAGGGCAGAATTGCAGGAAACCGATTTCAGGAGGTAGACTGGAATTGCATTGAAAGCATAGGAAAAGAGGCAGAACGTCCACAATGATGCACTTGGCCAAAAAGTGCGTATGCGTTTTTTCCTGAATATATTCAGGAAAAAACGCATACGCCCTTTTTGGCCAACCAAGCAAGCTTGCAAAGGAAATCTGCACTACAAAGAAGTCTCACTTCCCCCCGGTCAAAAGGGCCATCTGAAAAAGGTGTAAAATCCAGAAAGGCAGGACAGGCCATGGAGAACTGGGAGCTTTGTTATGCTGATGGGCGGGATGTAAATTGTCAACAGACACTCCTGAGAAGTGTATGGTGTTTCCTGAAACATCTAAAAAACAAAGCAACAGAGCCTAGGGCACTTCCACTTATGGTCCTATAGCTTAGGGAAATTAAAATCAAAAAGACACAGCCACCCAAAAGTTTGGGACTCCTCTGTTTACAAGAACCTCGTTTACTGTAAAAGTTCAATATCGCAGAAAGTGAAAAATGGATAAAGAAGTTGTGGTACTTACGTACAATGCAGTATCACTCAGCAATGAAATCTTTGTCATCAGGCCCGTAGCAGCTTAATGAGTGGATTCAGGTACGATGTTTCTAACTGAAATAAGTCACACAGAAAAAGAAACATCATAAGATATCAGTAATACACGGAATGTAAACTTGGCTACACAGGAACTGAATTACAGAACAGAACAGGGTCTCAAATTTAGAAAACCAACTTATGCTTGCTTAAGGGTAAAGGTGAGTTGGGGTGCTGCATAAAACCAGAGATTGAAATGAGCACAGATAAAGTTCCTTAAGCCAAATATGGAATAGACAAGAGCTACTCCTTGCTCAACGAAATGGACTCAACACCGCATATTAAACGCCTAAGAATGTACCTGACTTGTAAGTATCTTAAAACCTATGGATTTCTATGTCTCCGAAAGAGAATCAAGCATGTGTACAGGGGCATAAACGCAGCAGTGATAGGATTGGAGAGGTTCGGTGAGCAAATAAAGACCCTTTGAAGTCATATTGCATGGTACCCATTCCACGGGTTTCAACTACCCAGGTTTAAGGTATTCTTCCTTCAGCTAAAACATGCATGTGGAACCTAGAGTATGATCAACCATGTGATCGGGAGACGTGTTCAAATATGTCTCAGTTTTCGTACCCTGGTACTCGGGTGCAACATTCCAGACGCTTTACTAACACTCTCCCGACTTGGAGAGTCAGTCCCTTTAACCTCCTGTGTGGCCCAGTTTGCAATTTCTGCGGAAGATGAACAGGAATAGCGAGAACCAATGAGAGACTAGCTGGAGGTGTCTGGACGGGCAAATTTAACTCTCATTTCCCACCAGGAAGAGGAATTAACCAAAGGCTCAGCGTGCCGTGCCATAACCAGATTAGGGCCTGAAGCCATCCTGCGGTGTTGCGGCCAGCTCACAAGAAAGCGAGTTGAAGAAAGGAGCTCAGGGGCACTGTAATTCACAAACCTGCAGAGTTATAAATGACAGCTATCGTCCAAAAATAGACTGAAGTAAGGCTGCCAAGAGGACTTGAAAGCGGGGCAGAATTGCAGGAAACCGATTTCAGGAGGTAGACTGGAATTGCATTGAAAGCATAGGAAAAGAGGCAGAACGTCCACAATGATGCACTTGGCCAAAAAGGGCGTATGCATTTTTTCCGGAATATATTCAGGAAAAAACGCATACGCCCTTTTTGGCCAACCAAGCAAGCTTGCAAAGGAAATCTGCACTACAATGAAGTCTCACTTCCCCCCGGTCAAAAGGGCCATCTGAAAAAAGTGTAAAATCCAGAAAGGCAGGACAGGCCATGGAGAACTGGGAGCCTTGATATGCTGATGGGCGGGATGTAAATTGCCAACAGACACTCGGGAGAAGTGTATCGTGTTTCCTGAAACATCTAAAAAACAATGCAACAGAGCCTAGGACACTGCCACTTATGGTCCTATAGCTTAGGGAAATTAAAATCAAAAAGACACAGCCACCCCAAAGTTTGGGACGCCTCTGTTTACAAGAACCTCGTTTACAGTACAAGTTCAACATTGTAGAAAGTGAAAAATGGATAAAGAAGTTGTGGTATTTACTTACAAAGCAATATCACTCAGCAATGAAATCTGTGTCATCAGGCCCTTAGCAGCACAATGAGTGGATTCAGGTATGATGATTCTAACTGAAATAAGTCACACAGAAAAAGAAACATCATAAGATATCAGTAATACATGGAATGTAAACTTGGCTACACAGGAACTGAATTACAGAACAGAACAGGGTCTCAAATTTAGAAAACCAACTTATGCTTGCTTAAGGGTAAAGGTGAGTTGGGGTGCTGCATAAAACCAGAGATTGAAATGAGCACAGATAAAGTTCCTTAAGCCAAATATGGAATAGACAAGAGCTACTCCTTGCTCAACGAATTGGACTCAACACCGCATATTAAACGCCTAAGAATGTACCTGACTAGTAAGTATCTTAAAACCTATGGATTTCTATGTCTCCGAAAGAGAATCAAGCATGTGTACAGGGGCATAAACGCAGCAGTGATAGGATTGGAGAGGTTCGGTGAGCAAATAAAGACCCTTTGAAGTCATATTGCATGGTACCCATTCCACGGGTTTCAACTACCCAGGTTTAAGGTATTCTTCCTTCAGCTAAAACATGCATGTGGAACCTAGAGTATGATCAACCATGTGATCGGGAGACGTGTTCAAATATGTCTCAGTTTTCGTACCCTGGTACTCGGGTGCAACATTCCAGACGCTTTACTAACACTCTCCCGACTTGGAGAGTCAGTCCCTTTAACCTCCTGTGTGGCCCAGTTTGCAATTTCTGCGGAAGATGAACAGGAATAGCGAGAACCAATGAGAGACTAGCTGGAGGTGTCTGGACGGGCAAATTTAACTCTCATTTCCCACCAGGAAGAGGAATTAACCAAAGGCTCAGCGTGCCGTGCCAGAACCAGATTAGGGCCTGAAGCCATCCTGCGGTGTTGCGGCCAGCTCACAAGAAAGCGAGTTGAAGAAAGGAGCTCAGGGGCACTGTAATTCACAAACCTGCAGAGTTATAAATGACAGCTATCGTCCAAAAATAGACTGAAGTAAGGCTGCCAAGAGGACTTGAAAGCGGGGCAGAATTGCAGGAAACCGATTTCAGGAGGTAGACTGGAATTGCATTGAAAGCATAGGAAAAGAGGCAGAACGTCCACAATGATGCACTTGGCCAAAAAGGGCGTATGCGTTTTTTCCTGAATATATTCAGGAAAAAACGCATACGCCCTTTTTGGCCAACCAAGCAAGCTTGCAAAGGAAATCTGCACTACAATGAAGTCTCACTTCCCCCCGGTCAAAAGGGCCATCTGAAAAAAGTGTAAAATCCAGAAAGGCAGGACAGGCCATGGAGAACTGGGAGCCTTGTTATTCTGAAGGGCGGGATGTAAATTGCCAAGAACCACTCGGGAGAAGTGTATGGTGTTAACTGAAACATCTAAAAAACAAAGCAACAGAGCCTAGGACACTGCCACTTATTGTCCTATAGCTTAGGGAATTTAAAATCTAAAAGACACAGCCACCCCAAAGTTTGGAACGGCTCTGTTTACAAGAACCTCGTTTACAGTACAAGTTCAACATCGCAGAAAGTGAAAAATGGATAAAGAAGTTGTGGTATTTACTTACAAAGCAATATCACTCAGCAATGAAATCTATGTCATCAGGCCCTTAGCAGCACAATGAGTGGATTCAGGTCTGATGATTCTAACTGAAATAAGTCACACAGAAAAAGAAACATCATAAGATATCACTAATACACGGAATGGAAACTTGGCTACACAGGAACTGAATTACAGAACAGAACAGGGTCTCAAATTTAGAAAACCAACTTATTCTTGCTTAAGGGTAAAGGTGAGTTGGGGTGCTGCATAAAACCAGAGATTTAAATGAGCACAGATAAAGTTCCTTAAGTCAAATATGGAATAGACAAGAGCTACTCCTTGCTCAACGAAATGGACTCAACACCGCATATTAAACGCCTAAGAATGTACCTGACTAGTAAGTATCTTAAAACCTATGGATTTCTATGTCTCCGAAAGAGAATCAAGCATGTGTACAGGGGCATAAACGCAGCAGTGATAGGATTGGAGAGGTTCGGTGAGCAAATGAAGACCCTTTGAAGTCATATTGCATGCTACCCATTCCACGGGTTTCAACTACCCAGGTTTAAGGTATTCTTCCTTCAGCTAAAACATGCATGTGGAACCTAGAGTATGATCAACCATGTGATCGGGAGACGTGTTCAAATATGTCTCAGTTTTCGTACCCTGGTACTCGGGTGCAACATTCCAGACGCTTTACTAACACTCTCCCGACTTGGAGAGTCAGTCCCTTTAACCTCCTGTTTGGCCCAGTTTGCAATTTCTGCGGAAGATGAACAGGAATAGCGAGAACCAATGAGAGGCTAGCTGGAGGTGTCTGAACGGGCAAATTTAACTCTCATTTCCCACCAGGAAGAGGAATTAATCAAAGGCTCAGCATGCCGGGCCGGAACCAGATTAGGGCCTGAAGCCATCCTGCGGTGTTGCGGCCAGGTCACAAGAAAGCAAGTTGAAGAAAGGAGCTCAGGGGCACTGTAATTCACAAACCTGCAGAGTTATAAATGACAGCTATCGTACAAAAATTGACTGAAGTAAGGCTGCCAAGAGGACTTGAAAGCGGGGCAGAATTGCAGGAAACCGATTTCAGTAGGTAGACTGGAATTGCATTGAAAGCATAGGAAAAGAGGCAGAACGTCCACAATGATGCACTTGGCCAAAAAGGGCGTATGCGTTTTTTCCTGAATATATTCAGGAAAAAACGCATACGCCCTTTTTGGCCAACCAAGCAAGCTTGCAAAGGAAATCTGCACTACAAAGAAGTCTCACTTCCCCCCGGTCAAAAGGGCCATCTGAAAAAGGTGTAAAATCCAGAAAGGCAGGACAGGCTATGGAGAACTGGGAGCTTTGTTATGCTGATGGGCGGGATGTAAATTGTCAACAGACACTCCTGAGAAGTGTATGGTGTTTCCTGAAACATCTAAAAAACAAAGCAACAGAGCCTAGGGCACTTCCACTTATGGTCCTATAGCTTAGGGAAATTAAAATCAAAAAGACACAGCCACCCAAAAGTTTGGGACTCCTCTGTTTACAAGAACCTCGTTTACTGTAAAAGTTCAATATCGCAGAAAGTGAAAAATGGATAAAGAAGTTGTGGTACTTACGTACAATGCAGTATCACTCAGCAATGAAATCTTTGTCATCAGGCCCGTAGCAGCTTAATGAGTGGATTCAGGTACGATGTTTCTAACTGAAATAAGTCACACAGAAAAAGAAACATCATAAGATATCACTAATACACGGAATGTAAACTTGGCTACACAGGAACTGAATTACAGAACAGAACAGGGTCTCAAATTTAGAAAACCAACTTATGCTTGCTTAAGGGGAAAGGTGAGTTGGGGTGTTGCATAAAACCAGAGATTGAAATGAGCACAGATAAAGTTCCTTAAGCCAAATATGGAATAGACAAGAGCTACTCCTTGCTCAACGAAATGGACTCAACACCGCATATTAAACGCCTAAGAATGTACCTGACTAGTAAGTATCTTAAAACCTATGGATTTCTATGTCTCCGAAAGAGAATCAAGCATGTGTACAGGGGCATAAACGCAGCAGTGATAGGTTTGGAGATGTTCGGTGAGCAAATGAAGACCCTTTGAAGTCATATTGCATGGTACCCATTCCACGGGTTTCAACTACCCAGGTTTAAGGTATTCTTCCTTCAGCTAAAACATGCATGTGGCACCTAGAGTATGATCAACCATGTGATCGGGAGACGTGTTCAAATATGTCTCAGTTTTCGTACCCTGGTACTCGGGTGCAACATTCCAGACGCTTTACTAACACTCTCCCCACTTGGAGAGTCAGTCCCTTTAACCTCCTGTTTGGCCCAGTTTGCAATTTCTGCGGAAGATGAACAGGAATAGCGAGAACCAATGAGAGACTAGCTGGAGGTGTCTGAACGGGCAAATTTAACTCTCATTTCCCACCAGGAAGAGGAATTAACCAAAGGCTCAGCGTGCCGTGCCAGAACCAGATTAGGGCCTGAAGCCATCCTGCGGTGTTGCGGCCAGCTCACAAGAAAGCGAGTTGAAGAAAGGAGCTCAGGGGCACTGTAATTCACAAGCCTGCAGAGTTATAAATGACAGCTATCGTCCAAAAATAGACTGAAGTAAGGCTGCCAAGAGGACTTGAAAGCGGGGCAGAATTGCAGGAAACCGATTTCAGGAGGTAGACTGGAATTGCATTGAAAGCATAGGAAAAGAGGCAGAACGTCCACAATGATGCACTTGGCCAAAAAGGGCGTATGCGTTTTTTCCTGAATATATTCAGGAAAAAACGCATACGCCCTTTTTGGCCAACCAAGCAAGCTTGCAAAGGAAATCTGCACTACAATGAAGTCTCACTTCCCCCCGGTCAAAAGGGCCATCTGAAAAAAGTGTAAAATCCAGAAAGGCAGGACAGGCCATGGAGAACTGGGAGCCTTGTTATGCTGATGGGCGGGATGTAAATTGCCAACAACCACTCGGGAGAAGTGTATGGTGTCTCCTGAAACATCTAAAAAACAAATCAACAGAGCCTAGGGCACTTCCACTTACAGTCCTATAGCTTAGGAAAATTAAAATAAAATAGACACAGCCACCCCAAAGTTTGGAACGGCTCTGTTTACAAGAACCTCGTTTACAGTACAAGTTCAACATCGCAGAAAGTGAAAAATGGATAAAGAAGTTGTGGTATTTACTTACAAAGCAATATCACTCAGCAATGAAATCTATGTCATCAGGCCCTTAGCAGCACAATGAGTGGATTCAGGTATGATGATTCTAACTGAAATAAGTCACACAGAAAAAGAAACATCATAATATATCAGTAATACACGGAATGTAAACTTGGCTACACAGGAACTGAATTACAGAACAGAACAGGGTCTCAAATTTAGAAAACCAACTTATGCTTGCTTAAGGATAAAGGTGAATTGGGGTGCTGCATAAGCAGAGATCGAAATGAGCACAGATAAAGTTCCTTAAGCCAAATATGGAATAGACAAGAGCTACTCCTTGCTCAACGAAATGGACTCAACACCGCATATTAAACGCCTAAGAATGTACCTGACTAGTAAGTATCTTAAAATCTATGGATTGCTATGTCTCCGAAAGAGAATCAAGCATGTGTACAGGGGCATAAACGCAGCAGTGATAGGATAGGAGAGGGTCGGTGAGCAAATGAAGACCCTTTGAAGTCATATTGCATGGTACCCATTCCACGGGTTTCAACTACCCAGGTTTTAGGTATTCTTCCTTCAGCTAAAACATGCATGTGGAACCTAGAGTATGATCAACCATGCGATCGGGAGGCGTGTTCAAATATGTCTCAGTTTTTGTACCCTGGTACTCGGGTGCAACATTCCAGACGCTTTACTAACACTCTCCCGACTTGGAGAGTCAGTCCCTTTAACCTTCTGTTTGGCCCAGTTTGCAATTTCTGCGGAAAATGAACAGGAATAGCGAGAACCAATGAGAGGCTAGCTGGAGGTGTCTGAACGGGCAAATTTAACTCTCATTTCCCACCAGGAAGAGGAATTAACCAAAGGCTCAGCGTGCCGTGCCGGAACCAGATTAGGGCCTGAAGCCATCCTGCGGTGTTGTGGCCAGCTCAAATGAAAGCGAGCTGAGGAAAGGAGCTCAGGGGCACTGTAATTCACAAACCTGCAGAGTTATAAATGACAGCTATCGTCCAAAAATAGACTGAAGTAAGGCTGCCAAGAGGACTTGAAAGCGGGGCAGAATTGCAGGAAACCGATTTCAGGAGGTAGACTGGAATCGCATTGAAAGCATAGGAAAAGAGGCAGAATGTCCACAATGATGCACTTGGCCAAAAAGGGCGTATGCGTTTTATCCTGAATATATTCAGGAAAAAACGCATACGCCCTTTTTGGCCAACCAAGCAAGCTTGCAAAGGAAATCTGCACTACAATGAAGTCTCACTTCCCCCCGGTCAAAAGGGCCATCTGAAAAAAGTGTAAAATCCAGAAATGCAACAGGCCATTGAGAACTGGGAGCCTTGTTATGCTGATGGGCTGGATGTAAATTGCCAACAGACACTCGGGAGAAGTGTATGGTGTTTCCTGAAACATCTAAAAAACAAAGCAACAGAGCCTAGGGCACTTCCACTTATGGTCCTATAGCTTAGGGAAATTAAAATCAAAAAGACACAGCCACCCCAAAGTTTGGAACGGCTCTGTTTACAAGAACCTCGTTTACAGTACAAGTTCAACATCGCAGAAAGTGAAAAATGGATAAAGAAGTTGTGGTATTCACTTACAAAGCAATATCACTCAGCAATGAAATCTATGTCATCAGGCCCTTAGCAGCACAATGAGTGGATTCAGGTATGATGATTCTAACTGAAATAAGTCACACAGAAAAAGAAACATCATAAGATATCAGTAATACACGGAATGGAAACTTGGCTACACAGGAACTGAATTACAGAACAGAACAGGGTCTCACATTTAGAAAAACAACTTATGCTTGCTTAAGGGTAAAGGTGAGTTGGGGTGCTGCATAAAACCAGAGATTGAAATGAGCACAGATAAAGTTCCTTAAGCCAAATATGGAATAGACAAGAGCTACTCCTTGCTCAACGAAATGGACTCAACACCGCATATTAAACGCCTAAGAATGTACCTGACTTGTAAGTATCTTAAAACCTATGGATTGCTGTGTCTCTGAAAGAGAATCAAGCATGTGTACAGGGGCATAAACGCAGCAGTGATAGGATTGGAGAGCTTCGGTGAGCAAATGAAGACCCTTTGAAGTCATATTGCATGGTACCCATTCCACGGGTTTCAACTACCCAGGTTTAAGGTATTCTTCCTTCAGCTAAAACATGCATGTGGAACCCAAGTATGATCAACCATGTGAATGGGAGACGTGTTCAAATATGTCTCAGTTTTCCTCCCCTGGTACTCGGGTGCAACATTCCAGACGCTTTACTAACACTCTCCCCACTTGGAGAGTCAGTCCCTTTAACCTCCTGTTTGGCCCAGTTTGCAATTTCTGCGGAAGATGAACAGGAATAGCGAGAACCAATGAGAGGCTAGCTGGAGGTGTCTGGACAGGCAAATTTAACTCTCATTTCCCACCAGGAAGAGGAATTAACCAAAGGCTCAGCATGCCGGGCCGGAACTAGATTAGGGCCTGAAGCCATCCTGCGGTGTTGCAGCCAGGTCACAAGAAAGCGAGTTGAAGAAAGGAGCTCAGGGGCACTGTAATTCACAAACCTGCAGAGTTATAAATGACAGCTATCGTCCAAAAATAGACTGAAGTAAGGCTGCCAAGAGGACTTGAAAGCGGGGCAGAATTGCAGGAAACCGATTTCAGGAGGTAGACTGGAATTGCATTGAGCGCATAGGAAAAGAGGCAGAACGTCCACAATGATGCACTTGGCCAAAAAGGGCGTATGCGTTTTTTCCTGAATATATTCAGGAAAAAACGCATACGCACTTTTTGGCCAACCAAGCAAGCTTGCGAAGGATATCTGCACTACAATGAAGTCTCACTTCCCCCCGGTCAAAAGGGCCATCTGAAAAAAGTGTAAAATCCAGAAAGGCAGGACAGGCCATGGAGAACTGGGAGCCTTGTTATGCTGATGGGCGGGATGTAAATTGCCAACAGACACTAGGGAGAAGTGTATGGTGTTTCCTGAAACATCTAAAAAACAAAGCAACAGAACCTAGGGCACTTCCACTTATGGTCCTATAGCTTAGGGAAATTAAAATCAAAAAGACACAGCCACCGCAAAGTTTGGAACGGCTCTGTTTACAAGAACCTCGTTTACAGTACAAGTTCAACATCGCAGAAAGTGAACAATGGATAAAGAAGTTGTGGTATTTAGTTACAAAGCAATATCACTCAGCAATGAAATCTATGTCATCAGGCCCTTAGCAGCACAATGAGTGGATTCAGGTATGATGATTCTAACTGAAATAAGTCACACAGAAAAAGAAACATCATAAGATATCAGTAATACACGGAATGTAAACTTGGCTACACAGGAACTGAATTACAGAACAGAACAGGGTCTCAAATTTAGAAAACCAACTTATGCTTGCTTAAGGGTAAAGGTGAGTTGGGGTGCTGCATAAAACCAGAGATTGAAATGAGCACAGATAAAGTTCCTTACGCCAAATATGGAATAGACAAGAGCTACTCCTTGCTCAACGAAATGGACTCAACACCGCATATTAAACACCTAAGAATGTACCTGACTAGAAAGTATCTTAAAACCTATGGATTGCTATGTCTCCGAAAGAGAATCAAGCATGTGTACAGGGCCATAAACGCAGCAGTGATAGGATTGGAGAGGTTCGGTGAGCAAATGAAGACCCTTTGAAGTCATATTGCATGGTACCCATTCCACGGATTTCAACTACCCAGGTTTAAGGTATTCTTCCTTCAGCTAAAACATGCATGTGGAACCTAGAGTATGATCAACCATGTGATCGGGAGACGTGTTCAAATATGTCTCAGTTTTCTTACCCTGGTACTCGGGTGCAACATTCCAGACGCATTACTAACACTCTCCCGACTTGGAGAGTCAGTCCCTTTAACCTCCTGTTTGGCCCAGTTTGCAATTTCTGTGGAAGATGAACAGGAATAACGAGAACCAATGAGAGGCTAGCTGGAGGTGTCTGGATGGGCAAATTTAACTCTCATTTCCCACCAGGAAGAGGAATTAACCAAAGGCTCAGCGTGCCGTGCCAGAACCAGATTAGGGCCTGAAGCCATCCTGCGGTGTTGCAGCCAGGTCACAAGAAAACGAGTTGAAGAAAGGAGCTCAGGGGCACTGTAATTCACAAACCTGCAGAGTTATAAATGACAGCTATCGTCCAAAAATAGACTGAAGTAAGGCTGCCAAGAGGACTTGAAAGCGGGGCAGAATTGCAGGAAACCGATTTCAGGAGGTAGACTGGAATTGCATTGAAAGCATAGGAAAAGAGGCAGAACGTCCACAATGATGCACTTGGCCAAAAAGGGCGTATGCGTTTTTTCCTGAATATATTCAGGAAAAAACGCATACGCCCTTTTTGGCCAACCAAGCAAGCTTGCAAAGGAAATCTGCACTACAATGAAGTCTCACTTCCCCCCGGTCAAAAGGGCCATCTGAAAAATGTGTAAAATCCAGAAAGGCAGGACAGGCCATGGAGAACTGGGAGCCTTGTTATGCTGATGGGCGGGATGTAAATTGCCAACAGACACTCGGGAGAAGTGTATGGTGTTTCCTGAAACATCTAAAAAACAAAGCAACAGAGCCTAGGGCACTGCCACTTATGGTCCTATAGCTTAGGGAAATTAAAATCAAAAAGATACAGCCACCCCAAAGTTTGGGACGCCTCTGTTTACAAGAAGCTCGTTTACAGTACAATTTCAACATCGCAGAAAGTGAAAAATGGATAAAGAAGTTGTGGTATTTACTTACAAAGCAATATCACTCAGCAATGAAATCTGTGTCATCAGGCCCTTAGCAGCACAATGAGTGGATTCAGGTATGATGATTCTAACTGAAATAAGTCACACAGAAAAAGAAACATCATAAGATATCAGTAATATATGGAATGTAAACTTGGCTACACAGGAACTGAATTACAGAACAGAACAGGATCTCAAATTTAGAAAACCAACTTATGCTTGCTTAAGGGGAAAGGTGAGTTGTGGTGCTGCATAAAACCAGAGATTGAAATGAGCACAGATAAAGTTCCTTAAGCCAAATATGGAATAGACAAGAGCTACTCCTTGCTCAACGAAATGGACTCAACACCGCATATTAAACGCCTAAGAATGTACCTGACTAGTAAGTATCTTAAAACCTATAGATTGCTATGTCTCCGAAAGAGAATCAAGCATGTGTACAGGGGCAAAAACGCAACAGTGATAGGATTGGAGAGGTTCGGTGAGCAAACGAAGACCCTTTGAAGTCATATTGCATGGTACCCTTTCCACGGGTTTCAACTACCCAGGTTTTAGGTATTCTTCCTTCAGCTAAAACATGCATGTGGAACCCAGAGTATGATCAACCATGTGATCGGGAGACGTGTTCAAATATGTCTCAGTTTTCCTCCCCTGGTACTCGGGTGCAACATTCCAGACGCTTTACTAACACTCTCCCCACTTGGAGAGTCAGCGCCTTTAACCTCCTGTTTGGCACAGTTTGCAATTTCTGCCGAAGTTGAACAGGAATAGCGAGAACCAATGAGAGGCTAGCTGGAGGTGTCTGGACGGGCAAATTTAACTCTCATTTCCCACCAGGAAGAGGAAATAACCAAAGGCTCAGCGTGCCGTACCGGAACCAATTTAGGGCCTGAAGCCATCCTGCGGTGTTGCGGCCAGCTCAAAAGAAAGCGAGTTGAAGAAAGGAGCTCAGGGGCACTGTAATTCACAAACCTGCAGAGTTATAAATGACAGCTATCGTCCAAAAATAGACTGAAGTAAGGCTGCCAAGAGGACTTGAAAGCGGGGCAGAATTGCAGGAAACCGATTTCAGGAGGTAGACTGGAATTGCATTGAAAGCATAGGAAAAGAGGCAGAACGTCCACAATGATGCACTTGGCCAAAAAGTGCGTATGCGTTTTTTCCTGAATATATTCAGGAAAAAACGCATACGCCCTTTTTGGCCAACCAAGCAAGCTTGCAAAGGAAATCTGCACTACAAAGAAGTCTCACTTCCCCCTGGTCAAAAGGGCCATCTGAAAAATGTGTAAAATCCAGAAAGGCAGGACAGGCCATGGAGAACTGGGAGCTTTGTTATGCTGATGGGCGGGATGTAAATTGTCAACAGACACTCCTGAGAAGTGTATGGTGTTTCCTGAAACATCTAAAAAACAAAGCAACAGAGCCTAGGGCACTTCCACTTATGGTCCTATAGCTTAGGGAAATTAAAATCAAAAAGACACAGCCACCCAAAAGTTTGGGACTCCTCTGTTTACAAGAACCTCGTTTACTGTAAAAGTTCAATATCGCAGAAAGTGAAAAATGGATAAAGAAGTTGTGGTACTTACGTACAATGCAGTATCACTCAGCAATGAAATCTTTGTCATCAGGCCCGTAGCAGCTTAATGAGTGGATTCAGGTACGATGTTTCTAACTGAAATAAGTCACACAGAAAAAGAAACATCATAAGATATCACTAATACACGGAATGTAAACTTGGCTACACAGGAACTGAATTACAGAACAGAACAGGGTCTCAAATTTAGAAAACCAACTTATGCTTGCTTAAGGGGAAAGGTGAGTTGGGGTGCTGCATAAAACCAGAGATCGAAATGAGCACAGATAAAGTTCCTTAAG
Source organism: Stenella coeruleoalba (assembly GCF_951394435.1). Classification (NCBI taxonomy): domain Eukaryota; kingdom Metazoa; phylum Chordata; class Mammalia; order Artiodactyla; family Delphinidae; genus Stenella; species Stenella coeruleoalba. The sequence goes on from NW_027646214.1 coordinate 1,079,423, forward strand.
CCAAATATGGAATAGACAAGAGCTACTGCTTGCTCAACGAAATGGACTCGACACCGCATATTAAACGCCTAAGAATGTACCTGACTAGTAAGTATCTTAAAACCTATGGATTGCTATGTCTCCGAAAGAGAATGAAGCATGTGTACAGGGGCATAAACACAGCAGTGAAAGGATTGGAGAGGTTCGGTGAGCAAAAGAAGACCCTTTGAAGTCATATTACATGGTACCCATTCCATGGGTTTTAACTACCCAGGTTTAAGGTATTCTTCCTTCAGCTAAAACTTGCATGTGGAACCTAGAGTATGATCAACCATGTGATCGGGAGACGTGTTCAAATATGTCTCAGTTTTCGTACCCTGGTACTCGGGTGCAACATTCCAGACGCTTTACTAACACTCTCCCCACTTGGAGAGTCAGTCCCTTTAACCTCCTGTTTGGCCCAGTTTGCAATTTCTGTGGAAGATGAACAGGAATAGCGAGAACCAATGAGAGACTAGCTGAAGATGTCTGGATGGGCAAATTTAACTCTCATTTCCCACCAGGAAGAGGAATTAACCAAAGGCTCAGCGTGCCGTGCCAGAACCAGATTAGGGCCTGAAGCCATCCTGCGGTGTTGCGGCCAGCTCACAAGAAAGCGAGTTGAAGAAAGGAGCTCAGGGGCACTGTAATTCACAAACCTGCAGAGTTATAAATGACAGCTATCGTCCAAAAATAGACTGAAGTAAGGCTGCCAAGAGGACTTGAAAGCGGGGCAGAATTGCAGGAAACAGATTTCAGGAGGTAGACTGGAATTGCATTGAAAGCATAGGAAAAGAGGCAGAACGTCCACAATGATGCACTTGGCCAAAAAGGGCGTATGCGTTTTTTCCTGAATATATTCAGGAAAAAACGCATACGCCCTTTTTGGCCAACCAAGCAAGCTTGCAAAGGAAATCTGCACTACAATGAAGTCTCACTTCCCCCCGGTCAAAAGGGCCATCTGAAAAATGTGTAAAATCCAGAAAGGCAGGACAGGCCATGGAGAACTGGGAGCCTTGTTATGCTGATGGGCGGGATGTAAATTTCCAACAGACACTCGGGAGAAGTGTATGGTGTTTCCTGAAACATCGAAAAAACAAAACAACAGAGTCTAGGGCACTTCCACTTATGGTCCTATAGCTTAGGGAAATTAAAATCAAAAAGACACAGCCACCCCAAAGTTTGGGACGCCTCTGTTTACAAGAACCTCATTTACCGTGCAAGTTCAATATCACAGAAAGTGAAAAATGGATAAAGAACTTGTGGTACTTACGTACAATGCAGTATCAATCAGCAATGAAATCTATGTCATCAGGCCCGTAGCAGCATAATGAGTGGATTCAGGTACGATGACTCTAACTGAAATAAGTCACACAGAAAAAGAAACATCATAAAATATCACTAATACACGGAATGTAAACTTGGCTACACAGGAACTGAATTCCAAAACAGAACAGGGTCTCAAATTTAGAAAACCAACTTATGGTTGCTTAAGGGGAAAGGTGAGTTGGGGTGCTGCATAAAACCAAAGATTGAAATGAGCACAGATAAATTTCCTTAAGCCAAATATGGAATAGACAAGAGCTACTCCTTGCTCAGCGAAATGGACTCAACACCCCATATTAAACGCCTAAGAATGTTGGTGACTAGTAAGTATCTTAAAACCTATGGATTGCTATGTCTCCAAAAGAGAATCAAGCGTGTGTACAGGGGCATAAACACAGCAGTGAAAGGATTGGAGAGGTTCGGTGAGCAAAAGAAGACCCTTTGAAGTCATATTACATGGTACCCATTCCACGGGTTTCAACTACCCAGGTTTAAGGTATTCTTCCTTCAGCTAAAACATGCATGTGGAACCTAGAGTATGATCAACCATGTGATCGGGAGACGTGTTCAAATATGTCTCAGTTTTCGTACCCTGGTACTCGGGTGCAACATTCCAGACGCTTTACTAACACTCTCCCGACTTGGAGAGTCAGTCCCTTTAACCTCCTGTTTGGCCCAGTTTGCAATTTCTGCGGAAGATGAACAGGAATAGCGAGAACCAATGGAGACTAGCTGGAGGTGTCTGGACGGGCAAATTTAACTCTCATTTCCTACCAGGAAGAGGAATTAACCAAAGGCTCAGCGTGCCATGCCAGAATCAGATTAGGGCCTGAAGCCATCCTGCGGTGTTGCGGCCAGGTCACAAGAAAGCGAGTTGAAGAAAGGAGCTCAGGGGCACTGTAATTCACAAACCTGCAGAGTTATAAATGACAGCTATCGTCCAAAAATATACTGAAGTAAGGCTGCCAAGAGGACTTGAAAGCGGGGCAGAATTGCAGGAAACCGATTTCAGGAGGTAGACTGGAATTGCATTGAAAGCATAGGAAAAGAGGCAGAACGTCCACAATGATGCACTTGGCCAAAAAGGGCGTATGCGTTTTTTCCTGAATATATTCAGGAAAAAACGCATACGCCCTTTTTGGCCAACCAAGCAAGCTTGCAAAGGAAATCTGCACTACAAAGAAGTCTCACTTCCCCCCGGTCAAAAGGGCCATCTGAAAAAGGTGTAAAATCCAGAAAGGCAGGACAGGCCATGGAGAACTGGGAGCTTTGTTATGCTGATGGGCGGGATGTAAATTGTCAACAGACACTCCTGAGAAGTGTATGGTGTTTCCTGAAACATCTAAAAAACAAAGCAACAGAGCCTAGGGCACTTCCACTTATGGTCCTATAGCTTAGGGAAATTAAAATCAAAAAGACACAGCCACCCAAAAGTTTGGGACTCCTCTGTTTACAAGAACCTCGTTTACTGTAAAAGTTCAATATCGCAGAAAGTGAAAAATGGATAAAGAAGTTGTGGTACTTACGTACAATGCAGTATCACTCAGCAATGAAATCTTTGTCATCAGGCCCGTAGCAGCTTAATGAGTGGATTCAGGTACGATGTTTCTAACTGAAATAAGTCACACAGAAAAAGAAACATCATAAGATATCAGTAATACACGGAATGTAAACTTGGCTACACAGGAACTGAATTACAGAACAGAACAGGGTCTCAAATTTAGAAAACCAACTTATGCTTGCTTAAGGGTAAAGGTGAGTTGGGGTGCTGCATAAAACCAGAGATTGAAATGAGCACAGATAAAGTTCCTTAAGCCAAATATGGAATAGACAAGAGCTACTCCTTGCTCAACGAAATGGACTCAACACCGCATATTAAACGCCTAAGAATGTACCTGACTAGTAAGTATCTTAAAACCTATGGATTTCTATGTCTCCGAAAGAGAATCAAGCATGTGTACAGGGGCATAAACGCAGCAGTGATAGGATTGGAGAGGTTCGGTGAGCAAATAAAGACCCTTTGAAGTCATATTGCATGGTACCCATTCCACGGGTTTCAACTACCCAGGTTTAAGGTATTCTTCCTTCAGCTAAAACATGCATGTGGAACCTAGAGTATGATCAACCATGTGATCGGGAGACGTGTTCAAATATGTCTCAGTTTTCGTACCCTGGTACTCGGGTGCAACATTCCAGACGCTTTACTAACACTCTCCCGACTTGGAGAGTCAGTCCCTTTAACCTCCTGTGTGGCCCAGTTTGCAATTTCTGCGGAAGATGAACAGGAATAGCGAGAACCAATGAGAGACTAGCTGGAGGTGTCTGGACGGGCAAATTTAACTCTCATTTCCCACCAGGAAGAGGAATTAACCAAAGGCTCAGCGTGCCGTGCCAGAACCAGATTAGGGCCTGAAGCCATCCTGCGGTGTTGCGGCCAGCTCACAAGAAAGCGAGTTGAAGAAAGGAGCTCAGGGGCACTGTAATTCACAAACCTGCAGAGTTATAAATGACAGCTATCGTCCAAAAATAGACTGAAGTAAGGCTGCCAAGAGGACTTGAAAGCGGGGCAGAATTGCAGGAAACCGATTTCAGGAGGTAGACTGGAATTGCATTGAAAGCATAGGAAAAGAGGCAGAACGTCCACAATGATGCACTTGGCCAAAAAGGGCGTATGCGTTTTTTCCTGAATATATTCAGGAAAAAACGCATACGCCCTTTTTGGCCAACCAAGCAAGCTTGCAAAGGAAATCTGCACTACAATGAAGTCTCACTTCCCCCCGGTCAAAAGGGCCATCTGAAAAAAGTGTAAAATCCAGAAAGGCAGGACAGGCCATGGAGAACTGGGAGCCTTGATATGCTGATGGGCGGGATGTAAATTGCCAACAGACACTCGGGAGAAGTGTATCGTGTTTCCTGAAACATCTAAAAAACAATGCAACAGAGCCTAGGACACTGCCACTTATGGTCCTATAGCTTAGGGAAATTAAAATCAAAAAGACACAGCCACCCCAAAGTTTGGGACGCCTCTGTTTACAAGAACCTCGTTTACAGTACAAGTTCAACATTGTAGAAAGTGAAAAATGGATAAAGAAGTTGTGGTATTTACTTACAAAGCAATATCACTCAGCAATGAAATCTGTGTCATCAGGCCCTTAGCAGCACAATGAGTGGATTCAGGTATGATGATTCTAACTGAAATAAGTCACACAGAAAAAGAAACATCATAAGATATCAGTAATACATGGAATGTAAACTTGGCTACACAGGAACTGAATTACAGAACAGAACAGGGTCTCAAATTTAGAAAACCAACTTATGCTTGCTTAAGGGTAAAGGTGAGTTGGGGTGCTGCATAAAACCAGAGATTGAAATGAGCACAGATAAAGTTCCTTAAGCCAAATATGGAATAGACAAGAGCTACTCCTTGCTCAACGAAATGGACTCAACACCGCATATTAAACGCCTAAGAATGTACCTGACTAGTAAGTATCTTAAAACCTATGGATTTCTATGTCTCCGAAAGAGAATCAAGCATGTGTACAGGGGCATAAACGCAGCAGTGATAGGATTGGAGAGGTTCGGTGAGCAAATAAAGACCCTTTGAAGTCATATTGCATGGTACCCATTCCACGGGTTTCAACTACCCAGGTTTAAGGTATTCTTCCTTCAGCTAAAACATGCATGTGGAACCTAGAGTATGATCAACCATGTGATCGGGAGACGTGTTCAAATATGTCTCAGTTTTCGTACCCTGGTACTCGGGTGCAACATTCCAGACGCTTTACTAACACTCTCCCGACTTGGAGAGTCAGTCCCTTTAACCTCCTGTGTGGCCCAGTTTGCAATTTCTGCGGAAGATGAACAGGAATAGCGAGAACCAATGAGAGACTAGCTGGAGGTGTCTGGACGGGCAAATTTAACTCTCATTTCCCACCAGGAAGAGGAATTAACCAAAGGCTCAGCGTGCCGTGCCAGAACCAGATTAGGGCCTGAAGCCATCCTGCGGTGTTGCGGCCAGCTCACAAGAAAGCGAGTTGAAGAAAGGAGCTCAGGGGCACTGTAATTCACAAACCTGCAGAGTTATAAATGACAGCTATCGTCCAAAAATAGACTGAAGTAAGGCTGCCAAGAGGACTTGAAAGCGGGGCAGAATTGCAGGAAACCGATTTCAGGAGGTAGACTGGAATTGCATTGAAAGCATAGGAAAAGAGGCAGAACGTCCACAATGATGCACTTGGCCAAAAAGGGCGTATGCATTTTTTCCTGAATATATTCAGGAAAAAACGCATACGCCCTTTTTGGCCAACCAAGCAAGCTTGCAAAGGAAATCTGCACTACAATGAAGTCTCACTTCCCCCCGGTCAAAAGGGCCATCTGAAAAAAGTGTAAAATCCAGAAAGGCAGGACAGGCCATGGAGAACTGGGAGCCTTGATATGCTGATGGGCGGGATGTAAATTGCCAACAGACACTCGGGAGAAGTGTATCGTGTTTCCTGAAACATCTAAAAAACAATGCAACAGAGCCTAGGACACTGCCACTTATGGTCCTATAGCTTAGGGAAATTAAAATCAAAAAGACACAGCCACCCCAAAGTTTGGGACGCCTCTGTTTACAAGAACCTCGTTTACAGTACAAGTTCAACATTGTAGAAAGTGAAAAATGGATAAAGAAGTTGTGGTATATACTTACAAAGCAATATCACTCAGCAATGAAATCTGTGTCATCAGGCCCTTAGCAGCACAATGAGTGGATTCAGGTATGATGATTCTAACTGAAATAAGTCACACAGAAAAAGAAACATCATAAGATATCAGTAATACATGGAATGTAAACTTGGCTACACAGGAACTGAATTACAGAACAGAACAGGGTCTCAAATTTAGAAAACCAACTTATGCTTGCTTAAGGGTAAAGGTGAGTTGGGGTGCTGCATAAAACCAGAGATTGAAATGAGCACAGATAAAGTTCCTTAAGCCAAATATGGAATAGACAAGAGCTACTCCTTGCTCAACGAAATGGACTCAACACCGCATATTAAACGCCTAAGAATGTACCTGACTAGTAAGTATCTTAAAACCTATGGATTTCTATGTCTCCGAAAGAGAATCAAGCATGTGTACAGGGGCATAAACGCAGCAGTGATAGGATTGGAGAGGTTCGGTGAGCAAATAAAGACCCTTTGAAGTCATATTGCATGGTACCCATTCCACGGGTTTCAACTACCCAGGTTTAAGGTATTCTTCCTTCAGCTAAAACATGCATGTGGAACCTAGAGTATGATCAACCATGTGATCGGGAGACGTGTTCAAATATGTCTCAGTTTTCGTACCCTGGTACTCGGGTGCAACATTCCAGACGCTTTACTAACACTCTCCCGACTTGGAGAGTCAGTCCCTTTAACCTCCTGTGTGGCCCAGTTTGCAATTTCTGCGGAAGATGAACAGGAATAGCGAGAACCAATGAGAGACTAGCTGGAGGTGTCTGGACGGGCAAATTTAACTCTCATTTCCCACCAGGAAGAGGAATTAACCAAAGGCTCAGCGTGCGGTGCCAGAACCAGATTAGGGCCTGAAGCCATCCTGCGGTGTTGCGGCCAGCTCACAAGAAAGCGAGTTGAAGAAAGGAGCTCAGGGGCACTGTAATTCACAAACCTGCAGAGTTATAAATGACAGCTATCGTCAAAAAATATACTGAAGTAAGGCTGCCAAGAGGACTTGAAAGCGGGGCAGAATTGCAGGAAACCGATTTCAGGAGGTAGACTGGAATTGCATTGAAAGCATAGGAAAAGAGGCAGAACGTCCACAATGATGCACTTGGCCAAAAAGTGCGTATGCGTTTTTTCCTGAATATATTCAGGAAAAAACGCATACGCCCTTTTTGGCCAACCAAGCAAGCTTGCAAAGGAAATCTGCACTACAAAGAAGTCTCACTTCCCCCTGGTCAAAAGGGCCATCTGAAAAAAGTGTAAAATCCAGAAAGGCAGGACAGGCCATGGAGAACTGGGAGCCTTGTTATTCTGAAGGGCGGGATGTAAATTGCCGAGAACCACTCGGGAGAAGTGTATGGTGTTAACTGAAACATCTAAAAAACAAAGCAACAGAGCCTAGGGCACTTCCACTTATGGTCCTATAGCTTAGGGAATTTAAAATCTAAAAGACACAGCCACCCCAAAGTTTGGAACGGCTCTGTTTACAAGAACCTCGTTTACAGTACAAGTTCAACATCGCAGAAAGTGAAAAATGGATAAAGAAGTTGTGGTATTTACTTACAAAGCAATATCACTCAGCAATGAAATCTATGTCATCAGGCCCTTAGCAGCACAATGAGTGGATTCAGGTCTGATGATTCTAACTGAAATAAGTCACACAGAAAAAGAAACATCATAAGATATCACTAATACACGGAATGGAAACTTGGCTACACAGGAACTGAATTACAGAACAGAACAGGGTCTCAAATTTAGAAAACCAACTTATTCTTGCTTAAAGGTAAAGGTGAGGTGGGGTGCTGCATAAAACCAGAGATTGAAATGAGCACAGATAAAGTTCCTTAAGCCAAATATGGAATAGACAAGAGCTACTCCTTGCTCAACGAAATGGACTCAACACCGCATATTAAACGCCTAAGAATGTACCTGACTAGTAAGTATCTTAAAACCTATGGATTTCTATGTCTCCGAAAGAGAATCAAGCATGTGTACAGGGGCATAAACGCAGCAGTGATAGGATTGGAGAGTTTCGGTGAGCAAATGAAGACCCTTTGAAGTCATATTGCATGCTACCCATTCCACGGGTTTCAACTACCCAGGTTTAAGGTATTCTTCCTTCAGCTAAAACATGCATGTGGAACCTAGAGTATGATCAACCATGTGATCGGGAGACGTGTTCAAATATGTCTCAGTTTTCGTACCCTGGTACTCGGGTGCAACATTCCAGACGCTTTACTAACACTCTCCCCACTTGGAGAGTCAGTCCCTTTAACCTCCTGTTTGGCCCAGTTTGCAATTTCTGCGGAAGATGAACAGGAATAGCGAGAACCAATGAGAGGCTAGCTGGAGGTGTCTGAACGGGCAAATTTAACTCTCATTTCCCACCAGGAAGAGGAATTAATCAAAGGCTCAGCATGCCGGGCCGTAACCAGATTAGGGCCTGAAGCCATCCTGCGGTGTTGCGGCCAGGTCACAAGAAAGCAAGTTGAAGAAAGGAGCTCAGGGGCACTGTAATTCACAAACCTGCAGAGTTATAAATGACAGCTATTGTCCAAAAATTGACTGAAGTAAGGCTGCCAAGAGGACTTGAAAGCGGGGCAGAATTGCAGGAAACCGATTTCAGGAGGTAGACTGGAATTGCATTGAAAGCATAGGAAAAGAGGCAGAACGTCCACAATGATGCACTTGGCCAAAAAGGGCGTATGCGTTTTTTCCTGAATATATTCAGGAAAAAAGGCATACGCCCTTTTTGGCCAACCAAGCAAGCTTGCAAAGGAAATCTGCACTACAAAGAAGTCTCACTTCCCCCCGGTCAAAAGGGCCATCTGAAAAATGTGTAAAATCCAGAAAGGCAGGACAGGCCATGGAGAACTGGGAGCTTTGTTATGCTGATGGGCGGGATGTAAATTGTCAACAGACACTCCTGAGAAGTGTATGGTGTTTCCTGAAACATCTAAAAAACAAAGCAACAGAGCCTAGGGCACTTCCAATTATGGTCCTATAGCTTAGGGAAATTAAAATCAAAAAGACACAGCCACCCAAAAGTTTGGGACTCCTCTGTTTACAAGAACCTCGTTTACTGTAAAAGTTCAATATCGCAGAAAGTGAAAAATGGATAAAGAAGTTGTGGTACTTACGTACAATGCAGTATCACTCAGCAATGAAATCTTTGTCATCAGGCCCGTAGCAGCTTAATGAGTGGATTCAGGTACGATGTTTCTAACTGAAATAAGTCACACAGAAAAAGAAACATCATAAGATATCACTAATACACGGAATGTAAACTTGGCTACACAGGAACTGAATTACAGAACAGAACAGGGTCTCAAATTTAGAAAACCAACTTATGCTTGCTTAAGGGGAAAGGTGAGTTGGGGTGCTGCATAAAACCAGAGATTGAAATGAGCACAGATAAAGTTCCTTAAGCCAAATATGGAATAGACAAGAGCTACTCCTTGCTCAACGAAATGGACTCAACACCGCATATTAAACGCCTAAGAATGTACCTGACTAGTAAGTATCTTAAAACCTATGGATTTCTATGTCTCCGAAAGAGAATCAAGCATGTGTACAGGGGCATAAACGCAGCAGTGATAGGTTTGGAGATGTTCGGTGAGCAAATGAAGACCCTTTGAAGTCATATTGCATGGTACCCATTCCACGGGTTTCAACTACCCAGGTTTAAGGTATTCTTCCTTCAGCTAAAACATGCATGTGGAACCTAGAGTATGATCAACCATGTGATCGGGAGACGTGTTCAAATATGTCTCAGTTTTCGTACCCTGGTACTCGGGTGCAACATTCCAGACGCTTTACTAACACTCTCCCCACTTGGAGAGTCAGTCCCTTTAACCTCCTGTTTGGCCCAGTTTGCAATTTCTGCGGAAGATGAACAGGAATAGCGAGAACCAATGAGAGACTAGCTGGAGGTGTCTGAACGGGCAAATTTAACTCTCATTTCCCACCAGGAAGAGGAATTAACCAAAGGCTCAGCGTGCCGTGCCAGAACCAGATTAGGGCCTGAAGCCATCCTGCGGTGTTGCGGCCAGCTCACAAGAAAGCGAGTTGAAGAAAGGAGCTCAGGGGCACTGTAATTCACAAACCTGCAGAGTTATAAATGACAGCTATCGTCCAAAAATAGACTGAAGTAAGGCTGCCAAGAGGACTTGAAAGCGGGGCAGAATTGCAGGAAACCGATTTCAGGAGGTAGACTGGAATTGCATTGAAAGCATAGGAAAAGAGGCAGAACGTCCACAATGATGCACTTGGCCAAAAAGGGCGTATGCGTGTTTTCCTGAATATATTCAGGAAAAAACGCATACGCCCTTTTTGGCCAACCAAGCAAGCTTGCAAAGGAAATCTGCACTACAATGAAGTCTCACTTCCCCCCGGTCAAAAGGGCCATCTGAAAAAAGTGTAAAATCCAGAAAGGCAGGACAGGCCATGGAGAACTGGGAGCCTTGTTATGCTGATGGGCGGGATGTAAATTGCCAACAGACACTCGGGAGAAGAGTATGGTGTTTCCTGAAACATCTAAAAAACAAAGCAACAGAGCCTAGGGCAATGTCACTTATGGTCCTATAGCTTAGGGAATTTAAAATCAAAAAGACACAGCCACCCCAAAGTTTGGGACGCCTCTGTTTACAAGAACCTCGTTTACAGTACAAGTTCAACATCGCAGAAAGTGAAAAATGGATAAAGAAATTGTGGTACTTACGTACAATGCAGTATCACTCAGCAATGAAATCTATGTCATCAGGCCCGTAGCAGCATAATGAGTGGATTCAGGTACGATGATTCTAACTGAAATAAGTCACACAGAAAAAGAAACATCATAAGATATCACTAATACACGGAATGTAAACTTGGCTACACAGGAACTGCATTCCAAAACAGAACAGGGTCTCAAATTTAGAAAACCAACTTATGCTTGCTTAAGGGGAAAGGTGAGTTGGGGTGCTGCATAAAACCAGAGATTGAAATGAGCACAGATAAAGTTCCTTAAGCCAAATATGGAATAGAAAAGAGCTACTCCTTGCTCAACGAAATGGACTCAACACCCCATATTAAACGCCTAAGAATGTACCTGACTAGTAAGTATCTTAAAACCTATGGATTGCTATGTCTCCAAAAGAGAATCAAGCTTGTGTACAGGGGCATAAACGCAGCAGTGATAGGATTGGAGAGGTTCGGTGAGCAAATGAAGACCCTTTGAAGTCATATTGCATGGTACCCATTACACGGGTCTCAACTCTCCAGGTTTAAGGTATTCTTCCTTCAGCTAAAACATGCATGTTGAACCCAGAGTATGATCAACCATGTGAACGGGAGACGTGTTCAAATATGTCTCAGTTTTCCTCCCCTGGTACTCGGGTGCAACATTCCGAACGCTTTACTAACACTCTCCCGACTTGGAGAGTTAGTGCCTTTAACCTCCTGTTTGGCCCAGTTTGCAATTTCTGCGGAAGATGAACAGGAATAGCGAGAACCAATGAGAGACTAGCTGGAGGTGTCTGAACGGGCAAATTTAACTCTCATTTCCCACCAGGAAGAGGAATTAATCAAAGGCTCAGCATGCCGGGCCGGAACCAGATTAGGACCTGAAGCCATCCTGCGGTGTTGCGGCCAGCTCACAAGAAAGCGAGTTGAAGAAAGGAGCTCAGGGGCACTGTAATTCACAAACCTGCAGAGTTATAAATGACAGCTATCGTCGAAAAATAGACTGAAGTAAGGCTGCCAAGAGGACTTGAAAGCGGGGCAGAATTGCAGGAAACCGATTTCAGGAGGTAGACTGGAATTGCATTGAAAGCATAGGAAAAGAGGCAGAACGTCCACAATGATGCACTTGGCCAAAAAGGGCGTATGCGTTTTTTCCTGAATATATTCAGGAAAAACGCATACGCCCTTTTTGGCCAACCAAGCAAGCTTGCAAAGGAAATCTGCACAACAAGGAAGTCTCACTTCCCCCCGGTCAAAAGGGCCATCTGAAAAAAGTGTAAAATCCAGAAAGGCAGGACAGGCCATGGAGAACTGGGAGCCTTGTTATGCTGAAAGGCGGGATGTAAATTGCCAACAACCACTCGGGAGAAGTGTATGGTGTTTCCTGAAACATCTAAAAAACAAAGCAACAGAGCCTAGGGCACTTCCAATTATGGTCCTATAGCTTAGGGAATTTAAAATCAAAAAGACACAGCCACCCCAAAGTTTGGAACGGCTCTGTTTACAACAACCTCGTTTACAGTACAAGTTCAACATCGCAGAAAGTGAAAAATGGATAAAGAAGTTGTGGTATTTACTTACAAAGCAATATCACTCAGCAACGAAATCTGTGTCATCAGGCCCTTAGCAGCACAATGAGTGGATTCAGGTATGATGATTCTAACTGAAATAAGTCACACAGAAAAAGAAACATCATAAGATATCAGTAATACACGGAATGTAAACTTGGCTACACAGGAACTGAATTACAGAACAGAACAGTGTCTCAAATTTAGAAAACCAACTTATGCTTGCTTAAGGGGAAAGGTGAGTTGGGGTGCTGCATAAAACCAGAGATTGAAATGAGCACAGATAAAGTTCCTTAAGCCAAATATGGAATACACAAGAGCTACTCCTTGCTCAACGAAATGGACTCAACACCCCATATTAAACGCCTAAGAATGTACCTGACTAGTAAGTATCTTAAAACCGATGGATTGCTATGTCTCCAAAAGAGAATCAAGCATGTGTACAGGGGCATAAACGCAGCAGTGATAGGATTGGAGAGGTTCGGTGAGCAAATGAAGACCCTTTGAAGTCATATTGCATGGTACCCATTACACGGGTCTTAACTCTCCAGGTTTAAGGTATTCTTCCTTCAGCTAAAACATGCATGTGGAACCCAGAGTATGATCAACCATTTGATCGGGAGACGTGTTCAAATATGTCTCAGTTTTCGTACCCTGGTACTCGGGTGCAACATTCCAGACGCTTTACTAACACTCTCCCGACTTGGAGAGTCAGTCCCTTTAACCTCCTGTGTGGCCCAGTTTGCAATTTCTGTGGAAGATGAACAGGAATAGCGAGAACCAATGAGAGACTAGCTGGAGGTGTCTGGATGGGAAATTTAACTCTCATTTCCCACCAGGAAGAGGAATTAACCAAAGGCTCAGCGTGCCGTGCCGGATCCAGATTAGGGCCTGAAGCCATCCTGCGGTGTTGCGGCCAGCTCAAAAGAAAGCGAGTTGAAGAAAGGAGCTCAGGGGCACTGTAATTCACAAACCTGCAGAGTTATAAATGACAGCTATCGTCCAAAAATAGACTGAAGTAAGGCTGCCAAGAGGACTTGAAAGCGGGGCAGAATTGCAGGAAACCGATTTCAGGAGGTAGACTGGAATTGCATTGAAAGCATAGGAAAAGAGGCAGAACGTCCACAATGATGCACTTGGCCAAAAAGGGCGTATGCGTTTTTTCCTGAATATATTCAGGAAAAAACGCATACGCCCTTTTTGGCCAACCAAGCAAGCTTGCAAAGGAAATCTGCACTACAATGAAGTCTCACTTCCCCCCGGTCAAAAGGGCCATCTGAAAAAAGTGTAAAATCCAGAAAGGCAGGACAGGCCATGGAGAACTGGGAGCCTTGTTATGCTGATGGGCGGGATGTAAATTGTCAACAGACACTGGGGAGTAGTGTATGGTCTTTCCTGAAACATCTAAAAAACAAAGCAACAGAGCCTAGGGCACTTCCACTTATGGTCCTATAGCTTAGGGAAATTAAAATCAAAAAGACACAGCCACCCCAAAGTTTGGGACGCCTCTGTTTACAAGAACCTCGTTTACCGTACAAGTTCAATATCACAGAAAGTGAAAAATGCATAAAGAACTTGTGGTACTTACGTACAATGCAGTATCACTCAGCAATGAAATCTATGTCATCAGGCCCGTAGCAGCATAATGAGTAGATTCAGGTACGATGATTCTAACTGAAATAAGTCACACAGAAAAAGAAACATCATAAGATATCAGTAATATATGGAATGTAAACTTGGCTACACAGGAACTGAATTACAGAACAGAACAGGATCTCAAATTCAGAAAACCAACTTATGCTTGCTTAAGGGGAAAGGTGAGTTGTGGTGCTGCATAAAACCAGAGATTGAAATGAGCACAGATAAAGTTCCTTAAGCCAAATATGGAATAGACAAGAGCTACTCCTTGCTCAACGAAATGGACTCAACACTGCATATTAAACGCCTAAGAATGTACCTGACTAGTAAGTATCTTAAAACCTATAGATTGCTATGTCTCCGTAAGAGAATCAAGCATGTGTACAGGGGAAAAAAACGCAACAGTGATAGGATTGGAGAGGTTCGGTGAGCAAATGAAGACCCTTTGAAGTCATATTGCATGGTACCCATTCCACGGGTTTCAACTACCCAGGTTTTAGGTATTCTTCCTTCAGCTAAAACATGCATGTGGAACCCAGAGTATGATGAACCATGTGATCGGGAGACGTGTTCAAATATGTCTCAGTTTTCCTCCCCTGGTACTCGTGTGCAACATTCCAGACGCTTTACTAACACTCTCCCCACTTGGAGAGTCAGCGCCTTTAACCTCCTGTTTGGCACAGTTTGCAATTTCTGCCGAAGTTGAACAGGAATAGCGAGAACCAATGAGAGGCTAGCTGGAGGTGTCTGGACTGGCAAATTTAACTCTCATTTCCCACCAGGAAGAGGAAATAACCAAAGGCTCAGCGTGCCGTACCGGAACAAATTTAGGGCCTGAAGCCATCCTGCGGTGTTGCGGCCAGCTCAAAAGAAAGCGAGTTGAAGAAAGGAGCTCAGGGGCACTGTAATTCACAAACCTGCAGAGTTATAAATGACAGCTATCGTCCAAAAATAGACTGAAGTAAGGCTGCCAAGAGGACTTGAAAGCGGGGCAGAATTGCAGGAAACCGATTTCAGGAGGTAGACTGGAATTGCATTGAAAGCATAGGAAAAGAGGCAGAACGTCCACAATGATGCACTTGGCCAAAAAGGGCGTATGCGTTTTTTCCTGAATATATTCAGGAAAAAACGCATACGCCCTTTTTGGCCAACCAAGCAAGCTTGCAAAGGAAATCTGCACTACAATGAAGTCTCACTTCCCCCCGGTCAAAAGGGCCATCTGAAAAAAGTGTAAAATCCAGAAAGTCAGGACAGGCCATGGAGAACTGGGAGCCTTGTTATGCTGATGGGCGGGATGTAAATTGCCAACAACCACTCGGGAGAAGTGTATGGTGTTTCCTGAAACATCTAAAAAACAAAGCAACAGAACCTAGGGCACTTCCACTTATGGTCCTATAGCTTAGGGAAATTAAAATCAAAAAGACACAGCCACCCCAAAGTTTGGGACGCCTCTGTTTACAAGAACCTCGTTTACAGTACAAGTTCAACATCGCAGAAAGTGAAAAATGGATAAAGAAGTTGTGGTATTTACTTACAAAGCAACATCACTCAGCAATGAAATCTGTGTCACAAGGCCCTTAGCAGCAAAATGAGTGGATTCAGGTATGATGATTCTAACTGAAATAAGTCACACAGAAAAAGAAACATCATAAGATATCAGTAATACACGGAATGTAAACTTGGCTACACAGGAACTGAATTACAGAAGAGAACAGGGTCTCAAATTTAGAAAACCAACTTATGCTTGCTTAAAGGGAAAGGTGAGTTGGGGTGCTGCATAAAATCAGAGATTGAAATGAGCACAGATAAAGTTCCTTAAGCCAAATATGGAATAGACAAGAGCTACTCCTTGCTCAACGAAATGGACTCAACACCGCATATTAAACGCCTAAGAATGTACCTGACTAGTAAGTATCTTAAAACCTATGGATTGTATGTCTCTGAAAGAGAATCAAGCATGTGTACAGGGGCATAAACGCAGCAGTGATAGGATTGGAGAGGTTCGGTGAGCAAATGAAGACCCTTTGAAGTCATATTGCATGGTACCCATTACAAGGGTCTCAACTCTCCAGGTTTAAGGTATTCTTCCTTCAGGTAAAACATGCATGTGGAACCCAGAGTATGATCAACCGTGTGAACGGGAGACGTGTTCAACTATGTCTCAGTTTTCCTCCCCTGGTACTCGGGTGCAACATTCCAGATGCTTTACTAACACTCTCCCGACTTGGAGAGTCAGTCCCTTTAACCTCCTGTTTGGCCCAGTTTGCAATTTCTGTGGAAGATGAACAGGAATAGCGAGAACCAATGAGAGGCTAGCTGGAGGTGTCTGGATGGGCAAATTTAACTCTCATTTCCCACCAGGAAGAGGAATTAACCAAAGGCTCAGCGTGCCGTGCCGGAACCAGATTAGGGCCTGAAGCCATCCTGCGGTGTTTCGGCCAGGTCACAAGAAAGCGAGTTGAAGAAAGGAGCTCAGGGGCACTGTAATTCACAAACCTGCAGAGTTATAAATGACAGCTATCGTCCAAAAATAGACTGAAGTAAGGCTGCCAAGAGGACTTGAAAGCGGGGCAGAATTGCAGGAAACCGATTTCAGGAGGTAGACTGGAATTGTATTGAAAGCATAGGAAAAGAGGCAGAACGTCCACAATGATGCACTTGGCCAAAAAGGGCGTATGCGTTTTTTCCTGAATATATTCAGGAAAAAACGCATACGCCCTTTTTAGCCAACCAAGCAAGCTTGCAAAGGAAATCTGCACTACAATGAAGTCTCACTTCCCCCCGGTCAAAAGGGCCTTCTGAAAAATGTGTAAAGTCCAGAAAGGCAGGACAGGCCATGGAGAACTGGGAGCCTTGTTATGCTGATGGGCGGGATGTAAATTGCCAACAGACACTCGGGAGAAGTGTATGGTGTTTCCTGAAACATCTAAAAAACAAAGCAACAGAGCCTAGGGCACTTCCACTTATGGTCCTATAGCTTAGGGAAATTAAAATCAAAAAGACACAGCCACCCCAAAGTTTGGGACGCCTCTGTTTACAAGAACCTCGTTTACAGTACAATTTCAACATCGCAGAAAGTGAAAAATGGATAAAGAAGTTGTGGTATTTACTTACAAAGCAATATCACTCAGCAATGAAATCTATGTCATCAGGCCCTTAGCAGCACAATGAGTGGATTCAGGTATGATGATTCTAACTGAAATAAGTCACACAGAAAAAGAAACATCATAAGATATCAGTAATATATGGAATGTAAACTTGGCTACACAGGAACTGAATTACAGAACAGAACAGGATCTCAAATTTAGAAAACCAACTTATGCTTGCTTAAGGGGAAAGGTGAGTTGTGGTGCTGCATAAAACCAGAGATTGAAATGAGCACAGATAAAGTTCCTTAAGCCAAATATGGAATAGACAAGAGCTACTCCTTGCTCAACGAAATGGACTCAACACCGCATATTAAACGCCTAAGAATGTACCTGACTAGTAAGTATCTTAAAACCTATAGATTGCTATGTCTCCGAAAGAGAATCAAGCATGTGTACAGGGGCAAAAACGCAGCAGTGATAGGATTGGAGAGGTTCGGTGAGCAAATGAAGACCCTTTGAAGTCATATTGCATGGTACCCATTCCACGGGTTTCAACTACCCAGGTTTTAGGTATTCTTCCTTCAGCTAAAACATGCATGTGGAACCCAGAGTATGATGAACCATGTGATCGGGAGACGTGTTCAAATATGTCTCAGTTTTCGTCCCCTGGTACTCGGGTGCAACATTCCAGACGCTTTACTAACACTCTCCCCACTAGGAGAGCCAGCGCCTTTAACCTCCTGTTTGGCCCAGTTTGCAATTTCTGCGGAAGATGAACAGGAATAGCGAGAACCAATGAGAGACTAGCTGGAGGTGTCTGGACAGGCAAATTTAACTCTCATTTCCCACCAGGAAGAGGAAATAACCAAAGGCTCAGCGTGCCGTGCCGGAACCAGATTAGGGCCTGAAGCCATCCTGCGGTTTTGCGGCCAGCTCAAAAGAAAGCGAGTTGAGGAAAGGAGCTCAGGGGCACTGTAATTCACAAACCTGCAGAGTTATAAATGACAGCTATCGTCCAAAAATAGACTGAAGTAAGGCTGCCAAGAGGACTTGAAAGCGGGGCAGAATTGCAGGAAACCGATTTCAGGAGGTAGACTGGAATTGCATTGAAAGCATAGGAAAAGAGGCAGAACGTCCACAATGATGCACTTGGCCAAAAAGGGCGTATGCGTTTTTTCCTGAATATATTCAGGAAAAAACGCATACGCCCTTTTTGGCCAACCAAGCAAGCTTGCAAAGGAAATCTGCACTACAATGAAGTCTCACTTCCCCCCGGTCAAAAGGGCCATCTGAAAAAAGTGTAAAATCCAGAAAGGCAGGACAGGCCATGGAGAACTGGGAGCCTTGTTATGCTGATGGGCGGGATGTAAATTGCCAACAGACACTCCGGAGAAGTGTATGGTGTTTCCTGAAACATCTAAAAAACAAAGCAACAGAGCCTAGGGCTCTTCCACTTATGGTCGTTTAGCTTACGGAAATTAAAATCAAAAAGACACAGCCACCCCAAAGTTTGGGACGCCTCTGTTTACAAGAACCTCGTTTACAGTACAAGTTCAACATCGCAGAATGTGAAAAATGGATAAAGAAGTTGTGGTATTTACTTACAAAGAAATATCACTCAGCAATGAAATCTATGTCATCAGGCCCTTAGCAGCACAATGAGTGGATTCAGGTATGATGATTCTAACTGAAATAAGTCACACAGAAATAGAAACATCATAAGATATCAGTAATACACGGAATGTAAACTTGGCTACACAGGAACTGAATTACAGAACAGAACAGGGTCTCAAATTTAGAAAACCAACTTATGCTTGCTTAAGGGGAAAGGTGAATTGGGGTGCTGCATAAAACCAGAGATCGAAATGAGCACAGATAAAGTTCCTTAAGCCAAATATGGAATACACAAGAGCTACTCCTTGCTCAACGAAATGGACTCAACACCCCATATTAAACGCCTAAGAATGTACCTGACTAGTAAGTATCTTAAAACCTATGGATTGCTATGTCTCTGAAAGAGAATCAAGCATGTGTACAGGGGCATAAACGCAGCAGTGATAGGATTGGAGAGGTTCGGTGAGCAAATGAAGACCCTTTGAAGTCATATTGCATGGTACCCATTACACGGGTCTTAACTCTCCAGGTTTAAGGTATTCTTCCTTCAGCTAAAACATGCATGTGGAACCCAGAGTATGATCAACCATTTGATCGGGAGACGTGTTCAAATATGTCTCAGTTTTCGTCCCCTGGTACTCGGGTGCAACATTCCAGACGCTTTACTAACACTCTCCCGACTTGGAGAGTCAGTCCCTTTAACCTCCTGTGTGGCCCAGTTTGCAATTTCTGTGGAAGATGAACAGGAATAGCGAGAACCAATGAGAGACTAGCTGGAGGTGTCTGGATGGGAAATTTAACTCTCATTTCCCACCAGGAAGAGGAATTAACCAAAGGCTCAGCGTGCCGTGCCGGATCCAGATTAGGGCCTGAAGCCATCCTGCGGTGTTGCGGCCAGCTCAAAAGAAAGCGAGTTGAAGAAAGGAGCTCAGGGGCACTGTAATTCACAAACCTGCAGAGTTATAAATGACAGCTATCGTCCAAAAATAGACTGAAGTAAGGCTGCCAAGAGGACTTGAAAGCGGGGCAGAATTGCAGGAAACCGATTTCAGGAGGTAGACTGGAATTGCATTGAAAGCATAGGAAAAGAGGCAGAACGTCCACAATGATGCACTTGGCCAAAAAGGGCGTATGCGTTTTTTCCTGAATATATTCAGGAAAAAACGCATACGCCCTTTTTGGCCAACCAAGCAAGCTTGCAAAGGAAATCTGCACTACAATGAAGTCTCACTTCCCCCCGGTCAAAAGGGCCATCTGAAAAAAGTGTAAAATCCAGAAAGGCAGGACAGGCCATGGAGAACTGGGAGCCTTGTTATGCTGATGGGCGGGATGTAAATTGCCAACAGACACTCGGGAGAAGTGTATGGTCTTTCCGGAAACATCTAAAAAACAAAGCAACAGAGCCTAGGGCACTTCCACTTATGGTCCTATAGCTTAGGGAAATTAAAATCAAAAAGACACAGCCACCCCAAAGTTTGGGACGCCTCTGTTTACAAGAACCTCGTTTACAGTACAATTTCAACATCGCAGAAAGTGAAAAATGGATAAAGAAGTTGTGGTATTTACTTACAAAGCAATATCACTCAGCAATGAAATCTATGTCATCAGGCCCTTAGCAGCACAATGAGTGGATTCAGGTATGATGATTCTAACTGAAATAAGTCACACAGAAAAAGAAACATCATAAGATATCAGTAATATATGGAATGTAAACTTGGCTACACAGGAACTGAATTACAGAACAGAACAGGATCTCAAATTTAGAAAACCAACTTATGCTTGCTTAAGGGGAAAGGTGAGTTGTGGTGCTGCATAAAACCAGAGATTGAAATGAGCACAGATAAAGTTCCTTAAGCCAAATATGGAATAGACAAGAGCTACTCCTTGCTCAACGAAATGGACTCAACACCGCATATTAAACGCCTAAGAATGTACCTGACTAGTAAGTATCTTAAAACCTATAGATTGCTATGTCTCCGAAAGAGAATCAAGCATGTGTACAGGGGCAAAAACGCAGCAGTGATAGGATTGGAGAGGTTCGGTGAGCAAATGAAGACCCTTTGAAGTCATATTGCATGGTACCCATTCCACGGGTTTCAACTACCCAGGTTTTAGGTATTCTTCCTTCAGCTAAAACATGCATGTGGAACCCAGAGTATGATGAACCATGTGATCGGGAGACGTGTTCAAATATGTCTCAGTTTTCGTCCCCTGGTACTCGGGTGCAACATTCCAGACGCTTTACTAACACTCTCCCCACTTGGAGAGCCAGCGCCTTTAACCTCCTGTTTGGCCCAGTTTGCAATTTCTGCGGAAGATGAACAGGAATAGCGAGAACCAATGAGAGACTAGCTGGAGGTGTCTGGACAGGCAAATTTAACTCTCATTTCCCACCAGGAAGAAGAAATAACCAAAGGCTCAGCGTGCCGTGCCGGAACCAGATTAGGGCCTGAAGCCATCCTGCGGTTTTGCGGCCAGCTCAAAAGAAAGCGAGTTGAAGAAAGGAGCTCAGGGGCACTGTAATTCACAAACCTGCAGAGTTATAAATGACAGCTATCGTCCAAAAATAGACTGAAGTAAGGCTGCCAAGAGGACTTGAAAGCGGGGCAGAATTGCAGGAAACCGATTTCAGGAGGTAGACTGGAATTGCATTGAAAGCATAGGAAAAGAGGCAGAACGTCCACAATGATGCACTTGGCCAAAAAGGGCGTATGCGTTTTTTCCTGAATATATTCAGGAAAAAACGCATACGCCCTTTTTGGCCAACCAAGCAAGCTTGCAAAGGAAATCTGCACTACAATGAAGTCTCACTTCCCCCCGGTCAAAAGGGCCATCTGAAAAAAGTGTAAAATCCAGAAAGGCAGGACAGGCCATGGAGAACTGGGAGCCTTGTTATGCTGATGGGCGGGATGTAAATTGCCAACAGACACTCCGGAGAAGTGTATGGTGTTTCCTGAAACATCTAAAAAACAAAGCAACAGAGCCTAGGGCTCTTCCACTTATGGTCGTATAGCTTACGGAAATTAAAATCAAAAAGACACAGCCACCCCAAAGTTTGGGACGCCTCTGTTTACAAGAACCTCGTTTACAGTACAAGTTCAACATCGCAGAATGTGAAAAATGGATAAAGAAGTTGTGGTATTTACTTACAAAGCAATATCACTCAGCAATGAAATCTATGTCATCAGGCCCTTAGCAGCACAATGAGTGGATTCAGGTATGATGATTCTAACTGAAATAAGTCACACAGAAAAAGAAACATCATAAGATATCAGTAATACACGGAATGTAAACTTGGCTACACAGGAACTGAATTACAGAACAGAACAGGGTCTCAAATTTAGAAAACCAACTTATGCTTGCTTAAGGGGAAAGGTGAGTTGGGGTGCTGCATAAAACCAGAGATCGAAATGAGCACAGATAAAGTTCCTTAAGCCAAATATGGAATACACAAGAGCTACTCCTTGCTCAATGAAATGGACTCAACACCCCATATTAAACGCCTAAGAATGTACCTGACTAGTAAGTATCTTAAAACCTATGGATTGCTATGTCTCTGAAAGAGAATCAAGCATGTGTACAGGGGCATAAACGCAGCAGTGATAGGATTGGAGAGGTTCGGTGAGCAAATGAAGACCCTTTGAAGTCATATTGCATGGTACCCATTACACGGGTCTTAACTCTCCAGGTTTAAGGTATTCTTCCTTCAGCTAAAACATGCATGTGGAACCCAGAATATGATCAACCATTTGATCGGGAGACGTGTTCAAATATGTCTCAGTTTTCGTCCCCTGGTACTCGGGTGCAACATTCCAGACGCTTTACTAACACTCTCCCGACTTGGAGAGTCAGTCCCTTTAACCTCCTGTGTGGCCCAGTTTGCAATTTCTGTGGAAGATGAACAGGAATAGCGAGAACCAATGAGAGACTAGCTGGAGGTGTCTGGATGGGAAATTTAACTCTCATTTCCCACCAGGAAGAGGAATTAACCAAAGGCTCAGCGTGCCGTGCCGGATCCAGATTAGGGCCTGAAGCCATCCTGCGGTGTTGCGGCCAGCTCAAAAGAAAGCGAGTTGAAGAAAGGAGCTCAGGGGCACTGTAATTCACAAACCTGCAGAGTTATAAATGACAGCTATCGTCCAAAAATAGACTGAAGTAAGGCTGCCAAGAGGACTTGAAAGCGGGGCAGAATTGCAGGAAACCGATTTCAGGAGGTAGACTGGAGTTGCATTGAAAGCATAGGAAAAGAGGCAGAACGTCCACAATGATGCACTTGGCCAAAAAGGGCGTATGCGTTTTTTCCTGAATATATTCAGGAAAAAACGCATACGCCCTTTTTGGCCAACCAAGCAAGCTTGCAAAGGAAATCTGCACTACAATGAAGTCTCACTTCCCCCCGGTCAAAAGGGCCATCTGAAAAAAGTGTAAAATCCAGAAAGGCAGGACAGGCCATGGAGAACTGGGAGCCTTGTTATGCTGATGGGCGGGATGTAAATTGCCAACAGACACTCGGGAGAAGTGTATGGTCTTTCCTGAAACATCTAAAAAACAAAGCAACAGAGCCTAGGGCACTTCCACTTATGGTCCTATAGCTTAGGGAAATTAAAATCAAAAAGACACAGCCACCCCAAAGTTTGGGACGCCTCTGTTTACAAGAACCTCGTTTACAGTACAAGTTCAATATCACAGAAAGTGAAAAATGCATAAAGAACTTGTGGTACTTACGTACAATGCAGTATCACTCAGCAATGAAATCTATGTCATCAGGCCCGTAGCAGCATAATGAGTAGATTCAGGTACGATGATTCTAACTGAAATAAGTCACACAGAAAAAGAAACATCATAAGATATCAGTAATATATGGAATGTAAACTTGGCTACACAGGAACTGAATTACAGAACAGAACAGGATCTCAAATTTAGAAAACCAACTTATGCTTGCTTAAGGGGAAAGGTGAGTTGTGGTGCTGCATAAAACCAGAGATTGAAATGAGCACAGATAAAGTTCCTTAAGCCAAATATGGAATAGACAAGAGCTACTCCTTGCTCAACGAAATGGACTCAACACCGCATATTAAACGCCTAGGAATGTACCTGACTAGTAAGTATCTTAAAACCTATAGATTGCTATGTCTCCGAAAGAGAATCAAGCATGTGTACAGGGGCAAAAACGCAACAGTGATAGGATTGGAGAGGTTCGGTGAGCAAATGAAGACCCTTTGAAGTCATATTGCATGGTACCCATTCCACGGGTTTCAACTACCCAGGTTTTAGGTATTCTTCCTTCAGCTAAAACATGCATGTGGAACCCAGAGTATGATCAAACATGTGATCGGGAGACGTGTTCAAATATGTCTCAGTTTTCCTCCCCTGGTACTCGGGTGCAACATTCCAGACGCTTTACTAACACTCTCCCCACTTGGAGAGTCAGCGCCTTTAACCTCCTGTTTGGCACAGTTTGCAATTTCTGCCGAAGTTGAACAGGAATAGCGAGAACCAATGAGAGGCTAGCTGGAGGTGTCTGGACGGGCAAATTTAACTCTCATTTCCCACCAGGAAGAGGAAATAACCAAAGGCTCAGTGTGCCGTACCGGAACCAATTTAGGGCCTGAAGCCATCCTGCGGTGTTGCGGCCAGCTCAAAAGAAAACGAGTTGAAGAAAGGAGCTCAGGGGCACTGTAATTCACAAACCTGCAGAGTTATAAATGACAGCTATCGTCCAAAAATAGACTGAAGTAAGGCTGCCAAGAGGACTTGAAAGCGGGGCAGAATTGCAGGAAACCGATTTCAGGAGGTAGACTGGAATTGCATTGAAAGCATAGGAAAAGAGGCAGAACGTCCACAATGATGCACTTGGCCAAAAAGGGCGTATGCGTTTTTTCCTGAATATATTCAGGAAAAAACGCATACGCCCTTTTTGGCCAACCATGCAAGCTTGCAAAGGAAATCTGCACTACAATGAAGTCTCACTACCCCCCGGTCAAAAGGGCCATCTGAAAAAAGTGTAAAATCCAGAAAGTCAGGACAGGCCATGGAGAACTGGGAGCCTTGTTATGCTGATGGGCGGGATGTAAATTGCCAACAACCACTCGGGAGAAGTGTATGGTGTTTCCTGAAACATCTAAAAAACAAAGCAACAGAGCCTAGGGCACTTCCACTTATGGTCCTATAGCTTAGGGAAATTAAAATCAAAAAGACACAGCCACCCCAAAGTTTGGAACGGCTCTGTTTACAAGAACCTCGTTTACAGTATAAGTTCAACATCGCAGAAAGTGAAAAATGGATAAAGAAGTTGTGGTATTTACTTACAAAGCAATATCACTCAGCAATGAAATCTGTGTCATCAGGCCCTTAGCAGCACAATGAGTGGATTCAGGTATGATGATTCTAACTGAAATAAGTCACACAGAAAAAGAAACATCATAAGATATCAGTAATACACGGAATGTAAACTTGGCTACACAGGAACTGAATTACAGAACAGAACAGGGTCTCAAATTTAGAAAACAAACTTATGCTTGCTTAAGGGTAAAGGTGAGTTGTGGTGCTGCATAAAACCAGAGATTGAAATGAGCACAGATAAAGTTCCTTAAGCCAAATATGGAATAGACAAGAGCTACTCCTTGCTCAACGAAATGGACTCAACACCGCATATTAAACGCCTAAGAATGTACCTGACTAGTAAGTATCTTAAAACCTATGGATTGCTATGTCTCCGAAAGAGAATCAAGCATGTGTACAGGGGCATAAACGCAGCAGTGATAGGATTGGAGAGGTTCGGTGAGCAAATGAAGACCCTTTGAAGTCATATTGCATGGTACCCATTACACGGGTCTTAACTCTCCAGGTTTTAGGTATTCTTCCTTCAGCTAAAACATGCATGTGGAACCCAAGTATGATCAACCATGTGAACGGGAGACGTGTTCAAATATGTCTCAGTTTTCCTCCCCTGGTACTCGGGTGCAACATTCCAGACGCTTTACTAACACTCTCCCCACTTGGAGAGTCAGCGCCTTTAACCTCCTGTTTGGCCCAGTTTGCAATTTCTGCGGAAGATGAACAGGAATAGCGAGAACCAATGAGAGACTAACTGGAGGTGTCTGGACGGGCAAATTTAACTCTCATTTCCCACCAGGAAAAGGAAATAACCAAAGGCTCAGCGTGCCGTGCCGGAACCAGATTAGGGCCTGAAGCCATCCTGCGGTGTTGCGGCCAGGTCACAAGAAAGCGAGTTGAAGAAAGGAGCTCAGGGGCACTGTAATTCACAAACCTGCAGAGTTATAAATGACAGCTATCGTCCAAAAATAGACTGAAGTAAGGCTGCCAAGAGGACTTGAAAGCGGGGCAGAATTGCAGGAAACCGATTTCAGGAGGTAGACTGGAAATGCATTGAAAGCATAGGAAAAGAGGCAGAACGTCCACAATGATGCACTTAGCCAAAAAGGGCGTATGCGTTTTTTCCTGAATATATTCAGGAAAAAACGCATACGCCCTTTTTGGCCAATCAAGCAAGCTTGCAAAGGAAATCTGCACTACAATGAAGTCTCACTTCCCCCCGGTCAAAAGGGCCATCTGAAAAAGGTGTAAAATCCAGAAAGGCAGGACAGGCCATGGAGAACTGGGAGCCTTGTTATGCTGATGGGCGGGATGTAAATTGCCAACAGACACTCGGGAGAAGTGTATGGTGTTTCCTGAAACATCTAAAAAACAAAGCAACAGAGCCTAGGGCACTTCCACTTATGGTCCTATAGCTTAGGGAAATTAAAATCAAAAAGACACAGCCACCCCAAAGTTTGGGACGCCTCTGTTTACAAGAACCTCGTTTACAGTACAATTTCAACATCGCAGAAAGTGAAAAATGGATAAAGAAGTTGTGGTATTTACTTACAAAGCAATATCACTCAGCAATGAAATCTATGTCATCAGGCCCTTAGCAGCACAATGAGTGGATTCAGGTATGATGATTCTAACTGAAATAAGTCACACAGAAAAAGAAACATCATAAGATATCAGTAATATATGGAATGTAAACTTGGCTACACAGGAACTGAATTACAGAACAGAACAGGATCTCAAATTTAGAAAACCAACTTATGCTTGCTTAAGGGGAAAGGTGAGTTGTGGTGTTGCATAAAACCAGAGATTGAAATGAGCACAGATAAAGTTCCTTAAGCCAAATATGGAATAGACAAGAGCTACTCCTTGCTCAACGAAATGGACTCAACACCGCATATTAAACGCCTAAGAATGTACCTGACTAGTAAGTATCTTAAAACCTATAGATTGCTATGTCTCCGAAAGAGAATCAAGCATGTGTACAGGGGCATAAACGCAGCAGTGATAGGATTGGAGAGGTTCGGTGAGCAAATGAAGACCCTTTGAAGTCATATTGCATGGTACCCATTCCACGGGTTTCAACTTTCCAGGTTTTAGGTATTCTTCCTTCAGCTAAAACATGCATGTGGAACCCAGAGTATGATCAACCATGTGATCGGGAGATGTGTTCAAATATGTCTCAGTTTTCGTCCCCTGGTACTCGGGTGCAACATTCCAGACGCTTTACTAACACTCTCCCCACTTGGAGAGCCAGCGCCTTTAACCTCCTGTTTGGCCCAGTTTGCAATTTCTGCGGAAGATGAACAGGAATAGCGAGAACCAATGAGAGACTAGCTGGAGGTGTCTGGACAGGCAAATTTAACTCTCATTTCCCACCAGGAAGAGGAAATAACCAAAGGCTCAGCATGCCGTGCCGGAACCAGATTAGGGCCTGAAGCCATCCTGCGGTTTTGCGGCCAGCTCAAAAGAAAGCGAGTTGAGGAAAGGAGCTCAGGGGCACTGTAATTCACAAACCTGCAGAGTTATAAATGACAGCTATCGTCCAAAAATAGACTGAAGTAAGGCTGCCAAGAGGACTTGAAAGCGGGGCAGAATTGCAGGAAACCGATTTCAGGAGGTAGACTGGAATTGCATTGAAAGCATAGGAAAAGAGGCAGAACGTCCACAATGATGCACTTGGCCAAAAAGGGCGTATGCGTTTTTTCCTGAATATATTCAGGAAAAAACGCATACGCCCTTTTTGGCCAACCAAGCAAGCTTGCAAAGGAAATCTGCACTACAATGAAGTCTCACTTCCCCCCGGTCAAAAGGGCCATCTGAAAAAAGTGTAAAATCCAGAAAGGCAGGACAGGCCATGGAGAACTGGGAGCCTTGTTATGCTGATGGGCGGGATGTAAATTGCCAACAGACACTCCAGAGAAGTGTATGGTGTTTCCTGAAACATCTAAAAAACAAAGCAACAGAGCCTAGGGCTCTTCCACTTATGGTCGTATAGCTTACGGAAATTAAAATCAAAAAGACACAGCCACCCCAAAGTTTGGGACGCCTCTGTTTACAAGAACCTCGTTTACAGTACAAGTTCAACATCGCAGAATGTGAAAAATGGATAAAGAAGTTGTGGTATTTACTTACAAAGAAATATCACTCAGCAATGAAATCTATGTCATCAGGCCCTTAGCAGCACAATGAGTGGATTCAGGTATGATGATTCTAACTGAAATAAGTCACACAGAAAAAGAAACATCATAAGATATCAGTAATACACGGAATGTAAACTTGGCTACACAGGAACTGAATTACAGAACAGAACAGGGTCTCAAATTTAGAAAACCAACTTATGCTTGCTTAAGGGGAAAGGTGAGTTGGGGTGCTGCATAAAACCAGAGATCGAAATGAGCACAGATAAAGTTCCTTAAGCCAAATATGGAATAGACAAGAGCTACTCCTTGCTCAACGAAATGGACTCAACACCCCATATTAAACGCCTAAGAATGTACCTGACTAGTAAGTATCTTAAAACCTATGGATTGCTATGTCTCTGAAAGAGAATCAAGCGTGTGTACAGTGGCATAAACGCAGGAGTGATAGGATTGGAGAGGTTCGGTGAGCAAATGAAGACCCTTTGAAGTCATATTGCATGGTACCCATTCCACGGGTCTCAACTCTGCAGGTTTCAGGTATTCTTCCTTCAGCTAAAACATGCATGTGGAACCCAGAGTATGATCAACCGTGTGATCGGGAGACGTGTTCAAATATGTCTCAGTTTTCCTCCCCTGGTACTCGGGTGCAACATTCCAGATGCTTTATTAACACTCTCTCCACTTGGAGAGTCAGTCCCTTTAACCTCCTGTTTGGCCCAGTTTGCAATTTCTGCGGAAGATGAACAGGAATAGGGAGAACCAATGGGAGACTAGATGGAGGTGTCTGGATGGGCAAATTTAACTCTCATTTCCCACCAGGAAGAGGAATTAACCAAAGGCTCAGCGTGCCGTGCCGGTACCAGATTAGGGCCTCAAGCAATCCTGCAGAGTGGCGGCCAGGTCACAAGAAAGTGAGTTGAAGAAAGGAGCTCAGGGGCACTGTAATTCACAAACCTGCAGAGTTATAAATGACAGCTATCGTCCAAAAATATACTGAAGTAAGGCTGCCAAGAGGACTTGAAAGCGGGGCAGAATTGCAGGAAACCGATTTCAGGAGGTAGACTGGAATTGCATTGAAAGCATAGGAAAAGAGGCAGAACGTCCACAATGATGCACTTGGCCAAAAAGGGTGTATGCGTTTTTTCCTGAATATATTCAGGAAAAAACGCATATGCCCTTTTTGGCCAAACAAGCAAACTTGCAAAGGAAATCTGCACTACAATGAAGTCTCACTTCCCCCCGGTCAAAAGGGCCATCTGAAAAAAGTGTAAAATCCAGAAAGGCAGGACAGGCCATGGACAACTGGGAGACTTGTTATGCTGATGGGCGGGATGTAAATTGCCAACAGACACTCCGGAGACGTGTATGGTGTTTCCTGAAACATCTAAAAAACAAAGCCACAGAGCCTAGGGCACTTCCACTTATGGTCCTATTGCTTAGGGAAATTAAAATCAAAAAGACACAGCCACCCCAAAGTTTGGGACGCCTCTGTTTACAAGAACCTCGTTTACCGTACAAGTTCAATATCACAGAAAGTGAAAAATGGATAAAGAACTTGTGGTACTTACGTACAATGCAGTATCACTCAGCAATGAAATCTATGTCATCAGGCCCGTGGCAGCATAATGAGTGGATTCAGGTACGATGATGCTAACTGAAATAAGTCACACAGAAAAAGAAACATCATAAGATATCAGTAATACACGGAATGGAAACTTGGCTACACAGGACTGAATTACAGAACAGAACAGGGTCTCAAATTTAGAAAGCCAACTTATGCTTGCTTAAGGGGAAAGGTGAGTTGGGGTGCTGCATAAAACCAGAGATTGAAATGAGCACAGATAAAGTTCCTTAAGCCAAATATGGAATAGACAAGAGCTACTGCTTGCTCAACGAAATGGACTCGACACCCCATATTAAACGCCTAAGAATGTACCTGACTAGTAAGTATCTTAAAACCTATGGATTGCTATGTCTCCAAAAGAGAATCAAGCGTGTGTACAGGGGCATAAATGCAGCAGTGATAGGATTGGAGAGGTTCGGTGAGCAAATGAAGACCCTTTGAAGTCATATTGCATGGTACCCATTCCACGGGTCTCAACTCTGCAGGTTTCAGGTATTCTTCCTTCAGCTAAAACATGCATGTGGAACCCAGAGTATGATCAACCGTGTGAACGGGAGACGTGTTCAAATATGTCTCAGTTTTCTTCCCCTGGTACTCGGGTGCAACATTCCAGATGCTTTACTAACACTCTCCCCACTTGGAGAGTCAGCGCCTTAAACCTCCTGTTTGGCCCAGTTTGCAATTTCTGCGGAAGATGAACAGGAATAGTGAGAACCAAAGAGAGACTAGCTGGAGGTGTCTGGACGGGCAAATTTAACTCTCATTTCCCACCAGGAAGAGGAATTAACCAAAGGCTCAGCGTGCCGTGCCAGAACCAGATTAGGGCCTGAAGCCATCCTGCGGTGTTGCGGACAGCTCACAAGAAAGCGAGTTGAAGAAAGGAGCTCAGGGGCACTGTAATTCACAAACCTGCAGAGTTATAAATGACAGCTATCGTCCAAAAATAGACTGAAGTAAGGCTGCCAAGAGGACTTGAAAGCGGGGCAGAATTGCAGGAAACCGATTTCAGGAGGTAGACTGGAATTGCATTGAAAGCATAGGAAAAGAGGCAGAACGTCCACAATGATGCACTTGGCCAAAAAGGGCGTATGCGCTTTTTCCTGAATATATTCAGGAAAAAACGCATACGCCCTTTTTGGCCAACCAAGCAAGCTTGCAAAGAAGTCTGCAGTACAATGAAGTCTCACTTCCCCCCGGTCAAAAGGGCCATCTGAAAAAAGTGTAAAATCCTGAAAGGCAGGACAGGCCCTGGAGAACTGGGAGCCTTGTTATGCTGATGGGCGGGATGTAAATTGCCAACAGACACTCGGGAGAAGTGTATGGTGTTTCCTGAAACATCTAAAAAACAAAGCAACAGAGCCTAGGGCACTTCCACTTATGGTCCTATAGCTTAGGGAAATTAAAATCAAAAAGACACAGCCACCCCAAAATTTGGGACGCCTCTGTTTACAAGAACCTCGTTTACCGTACAAGTTCAATATCACAGAAAGTGAAAAATGGATAAAGAACTTGTGGTACTTACGTACAAAGCAATATCACTCAGCAATGAAATCTATGTCATCAGGCCCTTAGCAGAACAATGAGTGGATTCAGGTATGATGATTCTAACTGAAATAAGTCACACAGAAAAAGAAACATCATAAGATATCACTAATACACGGAATGTAAACTTGGCTACACAGGAACTGAATTCCAAAACAGCACAGGGTCTCAAATTCAGAAAACCAACTTATGCTTGCTTAAGGGGAAAGGTGAGTTGGGGTGCTGCATAAAACCAGAGATTGAAATGAGCACAGATAAAGTTCCTTAAGCCAAATATGGAATAGACAAGAGCTACTCCTTGCTCAACGAAATGGACTCAACACCCCATATTAAACGCCTAAGAATGTAACTGACTAGTAAGTATCTTAAAACCTATGGATTTC
Source organism: Stenella coeruleoalba (assembly GCF_951394435.1). NCBI lineage: Eukaryota > Metazoa > Chordata > Mammalia > Artiodactyla > Delphinidae > Stenella > Stenella coeruleoalba. The sequence goes on from NW_027646214.1 coordinate 1,111,129, forward strand.
TATGTCTCCAAAAGAGAATCAAGCGTGTGTACAGGGGCATAAACGCAGCAGTGATATGATTGGAGAGGTTCGGTGAGCAAACGAAGACCCTTTGAAGTCATATTGCATGGTACCCATTCCACGGGTTTCAACTACCCAGGTTTAAGGTATTCTTCCTTCAGCTAAAACATGCATGTGGAACCTAGAGTATGATCAACCATGTGATTGGGAGACGTGTTCAAATATGTCTCAGTTTTCGTACCCTGGTACTCGGGTGCAACATTCCAGACGCTTTACTAACACTCTCCCGACTTGGAGAGTCAGTCCCTTTAACCTCCTGTTTGGCCCAGTTTGCAATTTCTGCGGAAGATGACCAGGAATAGCGAGAACCAATGAGAGACTAGCTGGAGGTGTCTGGACGGGAAATTTAACTCTCATTTCTCACCAGGAAGAGGTATTAACGAAAGGCTCAGCGTGCCGTGCCAGAACCAGATTAGGGCCTGAAGCCATCCTGCGGTGTTGCGGCCAGCTCACAAGAAAGCGAGTTGAAGAAAGGAGCTCAGGGGCACTGTAATTCACAAACCTGCAGAGTTATAAATGACAGCTATCGTCCAAAAATAGACTGAAGTAAGGCTGCCAAGAGGACTTGAAAGCGGGGCAGAATTGCAGGAAACCGATTTCAGGAGGTAGACTGGAATTGCATTGAAAGCATAGGAAAAGAGGCAGAACGTCCACAATGATGCACTTGGCCAAAAAGGGCGTATGCGTTTTTTCCTGAATATATTCAGGAAAAAACGCATACGCCCTTTTTGGCCAACGAAGCAAGCTTGCAAAGGAAATCTGCACTACAATGAAGTCTCACTTCCCCCCGGTCAAAAGGGCCATCTGAAAAAAGTGTAAAATCCAGAAAGGCAGGACAGGCCATGGAGAACTGGGAGCCTTGATATGCTGATGGGCGGGATGTAAATTGCCAACAGACACTCGGGAGAAGTGTATGGTGTTTCCTGAAACATCTAAAAAACAATGCAACAGAGCCTAGGACACTGCCACTTATGGTCCTATAGCTTAGGGAAATTAAAATCAAAAAGACACAGCCACCCCAAAGTTTGGGACGCCTCTGTTTACAAGAACCTCGTTTACAGTACAAGTTCAACATTGTAGAAAGTGAAAAATGGATAAAGAAGTTGTGGTATTTACTTACAAAGCAATATCACTCAGCAATGAAATCTGTGTCATCAGGCCCTTAGCAGCACAATGAGTGGATTCAGGTATGATGATTCTAACTGAAATAAGTCACACAGAAAAAGAAACATCATAAGATATCAGTAATACATGGAATGTAAACTTGGCTACACAGGAACTGAATTACAGAACATAACAGGGTCTCAAATTTAGAAAACCAACTTATGCTTGCTTAAGGGTAAAGGTGAGTTGGGGTGCTGCATAAAACCAGAGATTGAAATGAGCACAGATAAAGTTCCTTAAGCCAAATATGGAATAGACAAGAGCTACTCCTTGCTCAACGAAATGCACTCAACACCGCATATTAAACGCCTAAGAATGTACCTGACTTGTAAGTATCTTAAAACCTATGGATTGCTATGTCTCCGAAAGAGAATCAAGCATGTGTACAGGGGCATAAACGGAGCAGTGATAGGATTGGAGAGGTTTGGTGAGCAAATGAAGACCCTTTGAAGTCATATTGCATGGTACCCATTCCACGGGTTTCAACTACCCAGGTTTAAGGTATTCTTCCTTCAGCTAAAACATGCATGTGGAACCTAGAGTATGATCAACCATGTGATCAGGAGACGTGTTCAAATATGTCTCAGTTTTCGTACCCTGGTACTCGGGTGCAACATTCCAGATGCTTTACTAACACTCTCCCGACTTGGAGAGTCAGTCCCTTTAACCTCCTGTTTGGCCCAGTTTGCAATTTCTGCGGAAGATAAACAGGAATAGTGAGAACCAATGAGAGACTAGCTGGAGGTGTCTGGACAGGCAAATTTAACTCTCATTTCCCACCAGGAAGAGGAATTAACCAAAGGCTCAGCGTGCCGTGCCGGAACCAGATTAGGGCCTGAAGCCATCCTGCGGTGTTGCGGCCAGCTCACAAGAAAGCGAGTTGAAGAAAGGAGCTCAGGGGCACTGTAATTCACAAACCTGCAGAGTTATAAATGACAGCTATCGTCCAAAAATAGACTGAAGTAAGGCTGCCAAGAGGACTTGAAAGCGGGGCAGAATTGCAGGAAACCGATTTCAGGAGGTAGACTGGAATTGCATTGAAAGCATAGGAAAAGAGGCAGAACGTCCACAATGATGCACTTGGCCAAAAAGGGCGTATGCGTTTTTTCCTGAATATATTCAGGAAAAAACGCATACGCCCTTTTTGGCCAACCAAGCAAGCTTGCAAAGGAAATCTGCACTACAATGAAGTCTCACTTCCCCCCGGTCAAAAGGGCCATCTGAAAAAAGTGTAAAATCCAGAAAGGCAGGACAGGCCATGGAGAACTGGGAGAATTGTTATGCTGATGGGCGGGATGTAAATTGCCAACAGACACTCGGGAGAAGTGTATGGTGTTTCCTGAAACATCTAAAAAACAAAGCAACAGAACCTAGGGCACTTCCACTTATGGTCCTATAGCTTAGGGAAATTAAAATCAAAAAGACACAGCCACCCCAAAGTTTGGAACGGCTCTGTTTACAAGAACCTCGTTTACAGTACAAGTTCAACATCGCAGAAAGTGAAAAATGGGTAAAGAAGTTGTGGTATTTACTTACAAAGCAATATCACTCAGCAATGAAATCTGTGTCATCAGGCCCTTAGCAGCACAATGAGTGGATTCAGGTATGATGATTCTAACTGAAATAAGTCACACAGAAAAAGAAACATCATAAGATATCAGTAATACACGGAATGTAAACTTGGCTACACAGGAACTGAATTACAGAACAGAACAGGGTCTCAAATTTAGAAAACCAACTTATGCTTGCTTAAGGGGAAAGGTGAGTTGGGGTGCTGCATAAAACCAGAGATTGAAATGAGCACAGATAAAGTTCCTTAAGCCAAATATGGAATACACAAGAGCTACTACTTACTCAACGAAATGGACTCAACACCGCATATTAAACGCCTAAGAATGTACCTGACTAGTAACTATCTTAAAACCTATGGATTGCTATGTCTCCGAAAGAGAGTCAAGCATGTGTACAGGGGCATAAACGCAGCAGTGATAGCATTGGAGAGGTTTGGTGAGCAAATGAAGACCCTTTGAAGTCATATTGCATGGTACCCATTCCACGGGTTTCAACTACCCAGGTTTTAGGTATTCTTCCTTCAGCTAAAACATGCATGTGGAACCCAGAGTATGATCAACCATGTGAAAGGGAGATGTGTTCAAATATGTCTCAGTTTTCGTACCCTGGTACTCGGGTGCAACATTACAGACGCTTTACTAACACTCTCCCCACTTGGAGAGTCAGTCCCTTTAACCTCCTGTTTGGCCCAGTTTGCAATTTCTGCGGAAGATGAACAGGAATAGTGAGAACCAATGAGAGACTAGCTGGAGGTGTCTGGACGGGCAAATTTAACTCTCATTTCCCACCAGGAAGAGGAATTAACCAAAGGCTCAGCGTGCCGTGCCGGAACCAGATTAGGGCCTGAAGCCATCCTGCGGTGTTGCGGCCAGCTCAAAAGAAAGCGAGTTGAAGAAAGGAGCTCAGGGGCACTGTAATTCACAAACCTGCAGAGTTATAAATGACAGCTATCGTCCAAAAATAGACTGAAGTAAGGCTGCCAAGAGGACTTGAAAGCGGGGCAGAATTGCAGGAAACCGATTTCAGGAGGTAGACTGGAATTGCATTGAAAGCATAGGAAAAGAGGCAGAACGTCCACAATGATGCACTTGGCCAAAAAGGGCGTATGCGTTTTTTCCTGAATATATTCAGGAAAAAACGCATACGCCCTTTTTGGCCAACCAAGCAAGCTTGCAAAGGAAATCTGCACTACAATGAAGTCTCACTTCCCCCCGGTCAAAAGGGCCATCTGAAAAAAGTGTAAAATCCAGAAAGGCAGGACAGGCCATAGAGTACTGGGAGCCTTGTTATTCTGAAGGGCGGGATGTAAATTGCCAAGAACCACTCGGGAGAAGTGTATGGTGTTAACTGAAACATCTAAAAAACAAAGCAACAGAGCCTAGGGCACTTCCACTTATGGTCCTATAGCTTAGGGAATTTAAAATCTAAAAGACACAGCCACCCCAAAGTTTCAAACGACTCTGTTTACAAGAACCTCGTTTACAGTACAAGTTCAACATCGCAGAAAGTGAAAAATGGATAAAGAAGTTGTGGTATTTACTTACAAAGCAATATCACTCAGCAATGAAATCTATGTCATCAGGCCCTTAGCAGCACAATGAGTGGATTCAGGTCTGATGATTCTAACTGAAATAAGTCACACAGAAAAAGAAACATCATAAGATATCACTAATACACGGAATGGAAACTTGGCTACACAGGAACTGAATTACAGAACAGAACAGGGTCTCAAATTTAGAAAACCAACTTATTCTTGCTTAAAGGTAAAGGTGAGGTGGGGTGCTGCATAAAACCAGAGATTGAAATGAGCACAGATAAAGTTCCTTAAGTCAAATATGGAATAGACAAGAGCTACTCCTTGCTCAACGAAATGGACTCAACACCGCATATTAAACGCCTAAGAATGTACCTGACTAGTAAGTATCTTAAAACCTATGGATTTCTATGTCTCCGAAAGAGAATCAAGCATGTGTACAGGGGCATAAACGCAGCAGTGATAGGATTGGAGAGGTTCGGTGAGCAAATGAAGACCCTTTGAAGTCATATTGCATGCTACCCATTCCACGGGTTTCAACTACCCAGGTTTAAGGTATTCTTCCTTCAGCTAAAACATGCATGTGGAACCTAGAGTATGATCAACCATGTGATCGGGAGATGTGTTCAAATATGTCTCAGTTTTCGTACCCTGGTACTCGGGTGCAACATTCCAGACGCTTTACTAACACTCTCCCGACTTGGAGAGTCAGTCCCTTTAACCTCCTGTTTGGCCCAGTTTGCAATTTCTGCGGAAGATGAACAGGAATAGCGAGAACCAATGAGAGACTAGCTGGAGGTGTCTGGACGGGCAAATTTAACTCTCATTTCCCACCAGGAAGAGGAATTAACCAAAGGCTCAGCGTGCCGTGCCAGAACCAGATTAGGGCCTGAAGCCATCCTGCGGTGTTGCGGCCAGCTCAAAAGAAAGCGAGTTGAAGAAAGGAGCTCAGGGGCACTGTAATTCACAAACCTGCAGAGTTATAAATGACAGCTATCGTCCAAAAATAGACTGAAGTAAAGCTACCAAGAGGACTTGAAAGCAGGGCAGAATTGCAGGAAACCGATTTCAGGAGGTAGACTGGAATTGCATTGAAAGCATAGGAAAAGAGGCAGAACGTCCACAATGATGCACTTGGCCAAAAAGGGCGTATGCGTTTTTTCCTGAATATATTCAGGAAAAAATGCATACGCCCTTTTTGGCCAACCAAGCAAGCTTGCAAAGGAAATCTGCACTACAAAGAAGTCTCACTTCCCCCCGGTCAAAAGGGCCATCTGAAAAATGTGTAAAATCCAGAAAGGCAGGACAGGCCATGGAGAACTGGGAGCCTTGTTATGCTGATGGGCGGGATGTAAATTGCCAACAGACACTCGGGAGAAGTGTATGGTCTTTCCTGAAACATCTAAAAAACAAAGCAACAGAGCCTAGGGCACTTCCACTTATGGTCCTATAGCTTAGGGAAATTAAAATCAAAAAGACACAGCCACCCAAAAGTTTGGGACTCCTCTGTTTACAAGAACCTCGTTTACTGTAAAAGTTCAATATCGCAGAAAGTGAAAAATGGATAAAGAAGTTGTGGTACTTACGTACAATGCAGTATCACTCAGCAATGAAATCTTTGTCATCAGGCCCGTAGCAGCTTAATGAGTGGATTCAGGTACGATGTTTCTAACTGAAATAAGTCACACAGAAAAAGAAACATCATAAGATATCACTAATACACGGAATGTAAACTTGGCTACACAGGAACTGAATTACAGAACAGAACAGGGTCTCAAATTTAGAAAACCAACTTATGCTTGCTTAAGGGGAAAGGTGAGTTGTGGTGCTGCATAAAACCAGAGATTGAAATGAGCACAGATAAAGTTCCTTAAGCCAAATATTGAATAGACAAGAGCTACTCCTTGCTCAACGAAATGGACTCAACACCGCATATTAAACGCCTAAGAATGTACCTGACTAGTAAGTATCTTAAAACCTATGGATTGCTATGTCTCCGAAAGAGAATCAAGCATGTGTACAGGGGCATAAACGCAGCAGTGATAGGATTGGAGAGGTTTGGTGAGCAAATGAAGACCCTTTGAGGTCATATTGCATGGTACCCATTCCACGGGTTTCAACTACCCAGGTTTAAGGTATTCTTCCTTCAGCTAAAACATGCATGTGGAACCTAGAGTATGATCAACCATGTGATCGGGAGACGTGTTCAAATATTTCTCAGTTTTCGTACCCTGGTACTCGGGTGCAACATTCCAGACGCTTTACTAACACTCTCCCCACTTGGAGAGTCAGTCCCTTTAACCTCCTGTTTGGCCCAGTTTGCAATTTCTGCGGAAGATGAACAGGAATAGCGAGAACCAATGAGAGACTAGCTGGAGGTGTCTGGACGGGCAAATTTAACTCTCATTTCCCACCAGGAAGAGGAATTAACCAAAGGCTAAGCGTGCCGTGCCAGAACCAGATTAGGACCTGAAGCCATCCTGCGGTGTTGCGGCCAGCTCAAAAGAAAGCGAGTTGAAGAAAGGAGCTCAGGGGCACTGTAATTCACAAACCTGCAGAGTTATAAATGACAGCTATCGTCCAAAAATAGACTGAAGTAAGGCTGCCAAGAGGACTTGAAAGTGGGGCAGAATTGCAGGAAACCGATTTCAGGAGGTAGATTGGAATTGCATTGAAAGCATAGGAAAAGAGGCAGAACGTCCACAATGATGCACTTGGCCAAAAAGGGCGTATGCGTTTTTTCCTGAATATATTCAGGAAAAAACGCATACGCCCTTTTTGGCCAACCAAGCAAGCTTGCAAAGGAAATCTGCACTACAATGAAGTCTCACTTCCCCCCGGTCAAAAGGGCCATCTGAAAAAAGTGTAAAATCCAGAAAGGCAGGACAGGCCATGGAGAACTGGGAGCCTTGTTATTCTGAAGGGCGGGATGTAAATTGCCAACAGACACTCGGGAGAAGTGTATGGTGTTTCCTGAAACATCTAAAAAACAATGCAACAGAGCCTAGGACACTGCCACTTATGGTCCTATAGCTTAGGGAAATTAAAATCAAAAAGACACAGCCACCCCAAAGTTTGGGACGCCTCTGTTTACAAGAACCTCGTTTACAGTACAAGTTCAACATCGCAGAAAGTGAAAAATGGATAAAGAAGTTGTGGTATTTACTTACAAAGCAATATCACTCAGCAATGAAATCTGTGTCATCAGGCCCTTAGCAGCACAATGAGTGGATTCAGGTCTGATGATTCTAACTGAAATAAGTCACACAGAAAAAGAAACATCATAAGATATCAGTAATACACGGAATGTAAACTTGGCTACACAGGAACTGAATTACAGAACAGAACAGGGTCTCAAATTTAGAAAACCAACTTATGCTTGCTTAAGGGGAAAGGTGAGTTGGGGTGCTGCATAAAACCAGAGATTGAAATGAGCACAGATAAAGTTCCTTAAGCCAAATATGGAATACACAAGAGCTACTCCTTGCTCAACGAAATGGACTCAACACCGCATATTAAACGCCTAAGAATGTACCTGACTAGTAAGTATCTTAAAACCTATGGATTGCTATGTCTCCGAAAGAGAATCAAGCATGTGTACAGGGGCATAAACGCAGCAGTGATAGGATTGGAGAGGTTCGGTGAGCAAATGAAGACCCTTTGAAGTCATATTGCATGGTACCCATTCCACGGGTTTCAACTACCCAGGTTTTAGGTATTCTTCCTTCAGCTAAAACATGCATGTGGAACCCAGAGTATGATCAACCATGTGATCGGGAGACGTGTTCAAATATGTCTCAGTTTTCGTACCCTGGTACTCGGGTGCAACATTCCAGACGCTTTACTAACACTCTCCCGACTTGGAGAGTCAGTCCCTTTAACCTCCTGTTTGGCCCAGTTTGCAATTTCTGCGGAAGATGAACAGGAATAGTGAGAACCAATGAGAGACTAGCTGGAGGTGTCTGGACGGGCAAATTTAACTCTCATTTCCCACCAGGAAGAGGAATTAACCAAAGGCTCAGCGTGCCGTGCCGGAACCAGATTAGGGCCTGAAGCCATCCTGCGGTGTTGCGGCCAGCTCAAAAGAAAGCGAGTTGAAGAAAGGAGCTCAGGGGCACTGTAATTCACAAACCTGCAGAGTTATAAATGACAGCTATCGTCCAAAAATAGACTGAAGTAAGGCTGCCAAGAGGACTTGAAAGCGGGACAGAATTGCAGGAAACCGATTTCAGGAGGTAGACTGGAATTGCATTGAAAGCATAGGAAAAGAGGCAGAACGTCCACAATGATGCACTTGGCCAAAAAGGGCGTATGCGTTTTTTCCTGAATATATTCAGGAAAAAACGCATACGCCCTTTTTGGCCAACCAAGCAAGCTTGCAAAGGAAATCTGCACTACAATGAAGTCTCACTTCCCCCCGGTCAAAAGGGCCATCTGAAAAAAGTGTAAAATCCAGAAAGGCAGGACAGGCCATGGAGAACTGGGAGCCTTGTTATGCTGATGGGCGGGATGTAAATTGCCAACAGACACTCGGGAGAAGTGTATGGTCTTTCCTGAAACATCTAAAAAACAAAGCAACAGAGCCTAGGGCACTTCCACTTATGGTCTTATAGCTTAGGGAAATTAAATTAAAAAAGACACAGACACCCCAATGTTTGGGACGCCTCTGTTAACAAGAACCTCGTTTACAGTACAAGTTCAACATCGCAGAAAGTGAAAAATGGATAAAGAAGTTGTGGCATTTACTTACAAAGCAATATCACTCAGCAATGAAATCTGTGTCATCAGGCCCTTAGCAGCACAATGAGTGGATTCAGGTATGATGATTCTAACTGAAATAAGTCACACAGAAAAAGAAACATCATAAGATATCAGTAATACACGGAATGTAAACTTGGCTACACAGGAACTGAATTACAGAACAGAACAGGGTCTCAAATTTAGAAAACCAACTTATGCTTGCTTAAGGGTAAAGGTGAGTTGCGGTGCTGCATAAAACCAGAGATTGAAATGAGCAAAGATAAAGTTCCTTAAGCCAAATATGGAATAGACAAGAGCTACACCTTGCTCAACGAAATGGACTCAACACCGCATATTAAACGCCTAAGAATGTACCTGACTAGTAAGTATCTTAAAACCTATGGATTGCAATGTCTCCGAAAGAGAATCAAGCATGTGTACAGGGGCATAAACGCAGCAGTGATAGGTTTGGAGATGTTCGGTGAGCAAATGAAGACCCTTTGAAGTCATATTGCATGGTACCCATTCCACGGGTTTCACCTACCCAGGTTTAAGGTATTCTTCCTTCAGCTAAAACATGCATGTGGAACCTAGAGTATGATCAACCATGTGATCGGGAGACGTGTTCAAATATGTCTCAGTTTTCGTACCCTGGTACTCGGGTGCAACATTCCAAACGCTTTACTAACACTCTCCCCACTTGGAGAGTCAGTCCCTTTAACCTCCTGTTTGGCCCAGTTCTCAATTTCTGCGGAAGATGAACAGGAATAGCGAGAACCAATGAGAGACTAGCTGGAGGTGTCTGAACGGGCAAATTTAACTCTCATTTCCCACCAGGAAGAGGAATTAACCAAAGGCTCAGCATGCCGTGCCAGAACCAGATTAGGGCCTGAAGCCATCCTGCGGTGTTGCGGCCAGGTCACAAGAAAGCGAGTTGAAGAAAGGAGCTCAGGGGCACTGTAATTCACAAACCTGCAGAGTTATAAATGACAGCTATCGTCCAAAAATAGACTGAAGTAAGGCTGCCAAGAGGACTTGAAAGCGGGCCAGAATTGCAGGAAACCGATTTCAGGAGGTAGACTGGAATTGCATTGAAAGCATAGGAAAAGAGGCAGAACGTCCACAATGATGCACTTGGCCAAAAAGGGCGTATGCGTGTTTTCCTGAATATATTCAGGAAAAAACGCATACGCCCTTTTTGGCCAACCAAGCAAGCTTGCAAAGGAAATCTGCACTACAATGAAGTCTCACTTCCCCCCGGTCAAAAGGGCCATCTGAAAAAAGTGTAAAATCCAGAAAGGCAGGACAGGCCATGGAGAACTGGGAGCCTTGTTATGCTGATGGGCGGGATGTAAATTGCCAACAGACACTCGGGAGAAGTGTATGGTGTTTCCTGAAACATCTAAAAAACAAAGCAACAGAGCCTAGGGCAATGCCACTTATGGTCCTATAGCTTAGGGAAATTAAAATCAAAAAGACACAGCCACCCCAAAGTTTGGGACGCCTCTGTTTACAAGAACCTCGTTTACAGTACAAGTTCAACATCGCAGAAAGTGAAAAATGGATAAAGGAATTGTGGTACTTACGTACAATGCAGTATCAATCAGCAATGAAATCTATGTCATCAGGCCCGTAGCAGCATAATGAGTGGATTCAGGTACGATGATTCTAACTGAAATAAGTCACACAGAAAAAGAAACATCATAAGATATCACTAATACACGGAATGTAAACTTGGCTACCCAGGAACTGCATTCCAAAACAGAACAGGGTCTCAAATTTAGAAAACTAACTTATGCTTGCTTAAGGGGAAAGGTGAGTTGGGGTGCTGCATAAAACCAGAGATTGAAATGAGCACAGATAAAGTTCCTTAAGCCAAATATGGAATAGACAAGAGCTACTCCTTGCTCATCGAAATGGACTCAACACCCCATATTAAACGCCTAAGAATGTACCTGACTAGTAAGTATCTTAAAACCTATGGATTGCTATGTCTCCAAAAGAGAATCAAGCTTGTGTACAGGGGCATAAACGCAGCAGTGATAGGATTGGAGAGGTTCGGTGAGCAAATGAAGACCCTTTGAAGTCATATTGCATGGTACCCATTACACGGGTCTCAACTCTCCAGGTTTAAGGTATTCTTCCTTCAGCTAAAACATGCATGTTGAACCCAGAGTATGATCAACCATGTGAACGGGAGACGTGTTCAAATATGTCTCAGTTTTCCTCCCCTGGTACTCGGGTGCAACATTCCAAACGCTTTACTAACACTCTCCCGACTTGGAGAGTCAGTCCCTTTAACCTCCTGTTTGGCCCACTTTGCAATTTCTGCGGAAGATGAACAGGAATAGCGAGAACCAATGAGAGGCTAGCTGGAGGTGTCTGAACGGGCAAATTTAACTCTCATTTCCCACCAGGAAGAGGAATTAATCAAAGGCTCAGCATGCCGGGCCGGAACCAGATTAGGGCCTGAAGCCATCCTGCGGTGTTGCGGCCAGGTCACAAGAAAGCGAGTTGAAGAAAGGAGCTCAGGGGCACTGTAATTCACAAACCTGCAGAGTTATAAATGACAGCTATCGTCCAAAAATAGACTGAAGTAAGGCTGCCAAGAGGACTTGAAAGCGGGGCAGAATTGCAGGAAACCGATTTCAGGAGGTAGACTGGAATTGCATTGAAAGCATAGGAAAAGAGGCAGAACGTCCACAATGATGCACTTGGCCAAAAAGGGCGTATGCGTTTTTTCCTGAATATATTCAGGAAAAAACGCATACGCCCTTTTTGGCCAACCAAGCAAGCTTGCAAAGGAAATCTGCACTACAATGAAGTCTCACTTCCCCCCGGTCAAAAGGGCCATCTGAAAAAAGTGTAAAATCCAGAAAGGCAGGACAGGCCATGGAGAACTGGGAGCCTTGTTATGCTGATGGGCGGGATGTAAATTGCCAAAAGACACTCGGGAGAAGTGTATGGTGTTTCCTGAAACATCTAAAAAACAAAGCAACAGAGCCTAGGGCACTTCCACTTATGGTCCTATAGCTTAGGGAATTTAAAATCAAAAAGACACAGCCACCCCAATGTTTGGAACGGCTCTGTTTACAAGAACCTCGTTTACAGTACAAGTTCAACATCGCAGAAAGTGAAAAATGGATAAAGAAGTTGTAGTATTTACTTACAAAGCAATATCACTCAGCAATGAAATCTGTGTCATCAGGCCCTTAGCAGCACAATGAGTGGATTCAGGTATGATGATTCTAACTGAAATAAGTCACACAGAAAAAGAAACATCATAAGATATCAGTAATACACGGAATGTAAACTTGGCTACACAAGAACTGAATTACAGAACAGAACAGGGTCTCAAATTTAGAAAACCAACTTATGCTTGCTTAAGGGGAAAGGTGAGTTGGGGTGCTGCATAAAACCAGAGATTGAAATGAGCACAGATAAAGTTCCTTAAGCCAAATATGGAATACACAAGAGCTACTCCTTGCTCAACGAAATGGACTCAACACCCCATATTAAACGCCTAAGAATGTACCTGACTAGTAAGTATCTTAAAACCTATGGATTGCTATGTCTCTGAAAGAGAATCAAGCATGTGTACAGGGGCATAAACGCAGCAGTGATAGGATTGGAGAGGTTCGGTGAGCAAATGAAGACCCTTTGAAGTCATATTGCATGGTACCCATTACACGGGTCTTAACTCTCCAGGTTTAAGGTATTCTTCCTTCAGCTAAAACATGCATGTGGAACCCAGAGTATGATCAACCATTTGATCGGGAGACGTGTTCAAATATGTCTCAGTTTTCGTACCCTGGTACTCGGGTGCAACATTCCAGATGCTTTACTAACACTCTCCCGACTTGGAGAGTCAGTCCCTTTAACCTCCTGTGTGGCCCAGTTTGCAATTTCTGTGGAAGATGAACAGGAATAGCGAGAACCAATGAGAGACTAGCTGGAGGTGTCTGGATGGGAAATTTAACTCTCATTTCCCACCAGGAAGAGGAATTAACCAAAGGCTCAGCGTGCCGTGCCGGATCCAGATTAGGGCCTGAAGCCATCCTGAGGTGTTGCGGCCAGCTCAAAAGAAAGCGAGTTGAAGAAAGGAGCTCAGGGGCACTGTAATTCACAAACCTGTCGAGTTATAAATGACAGCTATCGTCCAAAAATAGACTGAAGTAAGGCTGCCAAGAGGACTTGAAAGCGGGGCAGAATTGCAGGAAACCGATTTCAGGAGGTAGACTGGAATTGCATTGAAAGCATAGGAAAAGAGGCAGAACGTCCACAATGATGCACTTGGCCAAAAAGGGCGTATGAGTTTTTTCCTGAATATATTCAGGAAAAAACGCATACGCCCTTTTTGGCCAACCAAGCAAACTTGCAAAGGAAATCTGCACTACAATGAAGTCTCACTTCCCCCCGGTCAAAAGGGCCATCTGAAAAAAGTGTAAAATCCAGAAAGGCAGGACAGGCCATGGAGAACTGGGAGCCTTGATATGCTGATGGGCGGGATGTAAATTGCCAACAGACACTCGGGAGAAGTGTATGGTCTTTCCTGAAACATCTAAAAAACAAAGCAACAGAGCCTAGGGCACTTCCACTTATGGTCCTATAGCTTAGGGAAATTAAAATCAAAAAGACACAGCCACCCCAAAGTTTGGGACGCCTCTGTTTACAAGAACCTCGTTTACCGTACAAGTTCAATATCACAGAAAGTGAAAAATGCATAAAGAACTTGTGGTACTTACGTGCAATGCAGTATCACTCAGCAATGAAATCTATGTCATTAGGCCCGTAGCAGCATAATGAGTAGATTCAGGTACGATGATTCTAACTGAAATAAGTCACACAGAAAAAGAAACATCATAAGATATCACTAATACATGGAATGTAAACTTGGCTACACAGGAACTGCATTCCAAAACAGAGCAGGGTCTCAAATTTAGAAAACCAACTTATGCTTGCTTAAGGGGAAAGGTGAGTTGGGGTGCTGCATAAAACCAGAGATTGAAATGAGCACAGATAAAGTTCCTTAAGCCAAATATGGAATAGACAAGAGCTACTCCTTGCTCAACGAAATGGACTCAACACCGCATATTAAACGCCTAAGAATGTACCTGACTAGTAAGTATCTTAAAACCTATGGATTGCTATGTCTCCGAAAGAGAATCAAGCATGTGTACAGGGGCATAAACGCAGCAGTGATAGGATTGGAGAGGTTCGGTGAGCAAATGAAGACCCTTTGAAGTCATATTGCATGGTACCCATTCCACGGGTTTCAACTACCCAGGTTTTAGGTATTCTTCCTTCAGCTAAAACATGCATGTGGAACCCAAGTATGATCAACCATGTGAACGGGAGACGTGTTCAAATATGTCTCAGTTTTCCTCCCCTGGTACTCGGGTGCAACATTCCAGACGCTTTACTAACACTCTCCGCACTTGGAGAGTCAGCGCCTTTAACCTCCTGTTTGGCCCAGTTTGCAATTTCTGCGGAAGATGAACAGGAATAGCGAGAACCAATGAGAGACTAGCTGGAGGTGTCTGGACAGGCAAATTTAACTCTCATTTCCCACCAGGAAGAGGAAATAACCAAAGGCTCAGCGTGCCGTGCCGGATCCAGATTAGGGCCTGAAGCCATCCTGCGGTGTTGCGGCCAGCTCACAAGAAAGCGAGTTGAAGAAAGGAGCTCAGGGGCACTGTAATTCACAAACCTGCAGAGTTATAAATGACAGCTATCGTCCAAAAATAGACTGAAGTAAGGCTGCCAAGAGGACTTGAAAGCGGGGCAGAATTGCAGGAAACCGATTTCAGGAGGTAGACTGGAATTGCATTGAAAGCATAGGAAAAGAGGCAGAAAGTCCACAATGATGCACTTGGCCAAAAAGGGCATATGCGTTTTTTCCTGAATATATTCAGGAAAAAACGCATACGCCCTTTTTGGCCAACCAAGCAAGCTTGCAAAGGAAATCTGCACTACAATGAAGTCTCACTTCCCCTCGGTCAAAAGGGCCATCTGAAAAAAGGGTAAAATCCAGAAAGGCAGGACAGGCCATGGAGAACTGGGAGCCTTGTTATGCTGAAGGGCGGGATGTAAATTGCCAACAACCACTCGGGAGAAGTGTATGGTGTTTCCTGAAACATCTAAAAAACAAAGCAACAGAACCTAGGGCACTTCCACTTATGGTCATATAGCTTAGGGAAATTAAAATCAAAAAGACACAGCCACCCCAAAGTTTGGAACGGCTCTGTTTACAAGAACCTCGTTTACAGTACAAGTTCAACATCGCAGAAAGTGAAAAATGGGTAAAGAAGTTGTGGTATTTACTTACAAAACAGTATCACTCAGCAATGAAATCTGTGTCATCAGGCCCTTAGCAGCACAATGAGTGGATTCAGGTATGATGATTCTAACTGAAATAAGTCACACAGAAAAAGAAACATCATAAGATATCAGTAATACACGGAATGTAAACTTGGCTACACAGGAACTGAATTACAGAACAGAACAGTGTCTCAAATTTAGAAAACCAACTTATGCTTGCTTAAGGGGAAAGGTGAGTTGGGGTGCTGCATTAAACCAGAGATTGAAATGAGCACAGATAAAGTTCCTTAAGCCAAATACGGAATAGACAAGAGCTACTCCTTGCTCAACGAAATGGACTCAACACCCCATATTAAACGCCTAAGAATGTACCTGACTAGTAAGTATCTTAAAACCTATGGATTGCTATGTCTCCGAAAGAGAATCAAGCATGTGTACAGGGGCATAAACGCAGCAGTGATAGGATTGGAGAGGTTGGGTGAGCAAATGAAGACCCTTTGAAGTCATATTGCATGGTACCCATTCCACGGGTTTCAACTACCCAGGTTTAAGGTATTCTTCCTTCAGCTAAAACATGCATGTGGAACCTAGAGTATGATCAACCATGTGATCGGGAGACGTGTTCAACTATGTCTCAGTTTTCGTACCCTGGTACTCGGGTGCAACATTCCAGACGCTTTACTAACACTCTCCCGACTTGGAGAGTCAGTCCCTTTAACCTCCTGTTTGGCCCAGTTTGCAATTTCTGCGGAAGATGAACAGGAATAGCGAGAACCAATGGAGACTAGCTGGAGGTGTCTGGACGGGCAAATTTAACTCTGATTTCCTAACAGGAAGAGGAATTAACCAAAGGCTCAGCGTGCCATGCCAGAATCAGATTAGGGCCTGAAGCCATCCTGTGGTGTTGCGGCCAGCTCAAAAGAAAGCGAGTTGAAGAAAGGAGCTCAGGGGCACTGTAATTCACAAACCTGCAGAGTTATAAATGACAGCTATTGTCCAAAAATAGACTGAAGTAAGGCTGCCAAGAGGACTTGAAAGCGGGGCAGAATTGCAGGAAACCGATTTCAGGAGGTAGACTGGAATTGCATTGAAAGCATAGGAAAAGAGGCAGAACGTCCACAATGATGCACTTGGCCAAAAAGGGCGTATGCGTTTTTTCCTGAATATATTCAGGAAAAAACGCATACGCCCTTTCTGGCCAACCAAGCAAGCTTGCAAAGGAAATCTGCACTACAATGAAGTCTCACTTCCCCCCGGTCAAAAGGGCCATCTGAAAAAAGTGTAAAATCAGAAAGGCAACAGTCCATTGAGAACTGGGAGCCTTGTTATGCTGATGGGCGGGATGTAAATTGCCAACAGACACTCGGGAGAAGTGTATGGTGTTTCCTGAAACATCTAAAAAACAAAGCAACAGAGCCTAGGGCACTTCCACTTATGGTCCTATAGCTTAGGGAAATTAAAATCAAAAACACACAGCCACCCCAAAGATTGGAACGGCTCTGTTTACAAGAACCCCGTTTACAGTACAAGTTCAACATCGCAGAAAGTGAAAAATGGATAAAGAACTTGTGGTACTTACGTACAATGCAGTATCACTCAGCAATGAAATCTATGTCATCAGGCCCGTAGCAGCATAATGAGTAGATTCACGTACGATGATTCTAACTGAAATAAGTCACACAGAAAAAGAAACATCATAAGATATCACTAATACACGGAATGTAAACTTGGCTACACAGGAACTGAATTCCAAAACAGAACAGGTTCTCAAATTTAGAAAACCAACTTATGCTTGCTTAAGGGGAAAGGTGAGTTGGGTTGCTGCATAAAACCAGAGATTGAAATGAGCACAGATAAAGTTCCTTAAGCCAAATATGGAATAGACAAGAGCTACTCCTTGCTCAACGAAATGGACTCAACACCGCATATTAAACGCCTAAGAATGTACCTGACTAGTAAGTATCTTAAAACCTATGGATTGCTATGTCTCCGAAAGAGAATCAAGCATGTGTACAGGGGCATAAACGCAGCAGTGATAGGATTGGAGAGGTTCGGTGAGCAAATGAAGACCCTTTGAAGTCATATTGCATGGTACCCATTCCACAGGTTTCAACTACCCAGGTTTTAGGTATTCTTCCTTCATCTAAAACATGCATGTGGAACCCAGAGTATGATCAACCATGTGATCGGGAGACGTGTTCAAATATGTCTCAGTTTTCCTCCCCTGGTACTCGGGTGCAACATTCCAGACGCTTTACTAACACTCTCCCCACTTGGAGAGTCAGTCCCTTTAACCTCCTGTTTGGCCCAGTTTGCAATTTCTGCGGAAGATGAACAGGAATAGCGAGAACCAAGGAGAGGCTAGCTGGAGGTGTCTGGACGGGCAAATTTAACTCTCATTTCCCACCAGGAAGAGGAATTAACCAAAGGCTCAGCATGCCGGGCCGGAACCAGATTAGGGCCTGAAGCCATCCTGCGGTGTTGCGGCCAGCTCACAAGAAAGCGAGTTGAAGAAAGGAGCTCAGGGGCACTGTAATTCACAAACCTGCAGAGTTATAAACGACAGCTATCGTCCAAAAATAGACTGAAGTAAGGCTGCCAAGAGGACTTGAAAGCGGGGCAGAATTGCAGGAAACCGATTTCAGGAGGTAGACTGGAATTGCATTGAAAGCATAGGAAAAGAGGCAGAACGTCCACAATGATGCACTTGGCCAAAAAGGGCGTATGCGTTTTTTCCTGAATATATTCAGGAAAAAACGCATACGCCCTTTTTGGCCAACCAAGCAAGCTTGCAAAGGAAATCTGCACTACAATGAAGTCTCACTTCCCCCCGGTCAAAAGGGCCATCTGAATAAAGTGTAAAATCCAGAAAGGCAGGACAGGCCATGGAGAACTGGGAGCCTTGTTATGCTGATGGGCGGGATGTAAATTGCCAACAGACACTCAGGAGAAGTGTATGGTATTTCCTGAAACATCTAAAAAACAAAGCAACAGAGCCTAGGGCACTGCCACTTATGGTCCTATAGCTTAGGGAAATTAAAATCAAAAAGACACAGCCACCCCAAAGTTTGGGACGCCTCTGTTTACAAGAACCTCGTTTACAGTACAAGTTCAACATCGCAGAAAGTGAAAAATGGATAAAGAAGTTGTGGTATTTACTTACAATGCAGTATCACTCAGCAATGAAATCTGTGTCATCAGGCCCTTAGCAGCACAATGAGTGGATTCAGGTATGATGATTCTAACTGAAATAAGTCACACAGAAAAAGAAACATCATAAGATATCACTAATACACGGAATGTAAACTTGGCTACACAGGAACTGAATTCCAAAACAGAACAGGTTCTCAAATTTAGAAAACCAACTTATGCTTGCTTAAGGGGAAAGGTGAGTTGGGTTGCTGCATAAAACCAGAGATTGAAATGAGCACAGATAAAGTTCCTTAAGCCAAATATGGAATAGACAAGAGCTACTCCTTGCTCAACGAAATGGACTCAACACCGCATATTAAACGCCTAAGAATGTACCTGACTAGTAAGTATCTTAAAACCTATGGATTGCTATGTCTCCGAAAGAGAATCAAGCATGTGTACAGGGGCATAAACGCAGCAGTGATAGGATTGGAGAGGTTCGGTGAGCAAATGAAGACCCTTTGAAGTCATATTGCATGGTACCCATTACACGGGTCTCAACTCTCCAGGTTTAAGGTATTCTTCCTTCAGCTAAAACATGCATGTGGAACCCAGAGTATGATCAACCATGTGATCGGGAGACGTGTTCAAATATGTCTCAGTTTTCCTCCCCTGGTACTCGGGTGCAACATTCCAGACGCTTTACTAACACTCTCCCCACTTGGAGAGTCAGTCCCTTTAACCTCCTGTTTGGCCCAGTTTGCAATTTCTGCGGAAGATGAACAGGAATAGCGAGAACCAATGAGAGGCTAGCTGGAGGTGTCTGGACGGGCAAATTTAACTCTCATTTCCCACCAGGAAGAGGAATTAACCAAAGGCTTAGCGTGCCGTACCGGAACCAGATTAGGGCCTGAAGCCATCCTGCGGTGTTGCGGCCAGGTCACAAGAAAGCGAGTTGAAGAAAGGAGCTCAGGGGCACTGTAATTCACAAACCTGCAGAGTTATAAACGACAGCTATCGTCCAAAAATAGACTGAAGTAAGGCTGCCAAGAGGACTTGAAAGCGGGGCAGAATTGCAGGAAACCGATTTCAGGAGGTAGACTGGAATTGCATTGAAAGCATAGGAAAAGAGGCAGAACGTCCACAATGATGCACTTGGCCAAAAAGGGCGTATGCGTTTTTTCCTGAATATATTCAGCAAAAAACGCATACGCCCTTTTTGGCCAACCAAGCAAGCTTGCAAAGGAAATCTGCACTACAATGAAGTCTCACTTCCCCCCGGTCAAAAGGGCCATCTGAATAAAGTGTAAAATCCAGAAAGGCAGGACAGGCCATGGAGAACTGGGAGCCTTGTTATGCTGATGGGCGGGATGTAAATTGCCAACAGACACTCAGGAGAAGTGTATGGTATTTCCTGAAACATCTAAAAAACAAAGCAACAGAGCCTAGGGCACTGCCACTTATGGTCCTATAGCTTAGGGAAATTAAAATCAAAAAGACACAGCCACCCCAAAGTTTGGGACGCCTCTGTTTACTAGAACCTCGTTTACAGTACAAGTTCAACATCGCAGAAAGTGAAAAATGGATAAAGAAGTTGTGGTATTTACTTACAAAGCAATATCACTCAGCAATGAAATCTATGTCATCAGGCCCTTAGCATCACAATGAGTGGATTCACGTATGATGATTCTAACTGAAATAAGTCACACAGAAAAAGAAACATCATAAGATATCAGTAATACACGGAATGTAAACTTGGCTACACAGGAACTGAATTACAGAACAGAACAGGGTCTCAAATTTAGAAAACCAACTTATGCTTGCTTAAGGGTAAAGGTGAGTTGGGGTGCTGCATAAAACCAGAGATTGAAATGAGCACAGATAAAGTTCCTTAAGTCAAATATGGAATAGACAAGAGCTACTCCTTGCTCAACGAAATGGACTCAACACCGCATATTAAACGCCTAAGAATATACCTGACTAGTAAGTATCTTAAAACCTATGGATTGCTATGTCTCCGAAAGAGAATCAAGCATGTGTACAGGGGCATAAACGCAGCAGTGATAGGATTGGAGAGGTTGGGTGAGCAAATGAAGACCCTTTGAAGTCATATTGCATGGTACCCATTACACGGGTCTCAACTCTCCAGGTTTAAGGTATTCTTCCTTCAGCTAAAACATGCATGTGGAACCCAGAGTATGATCAACCATGTGATCGGGAGACGTGTTCAAATATGTCTCAGTTTTCCTCCCCTGGTACTCGGGTGCAACATTCCAGACGCTTTACTAACACTCTCCCCACTTGGAGAGTCAGTCCCTTTAACCTCCTGTTTGGCCCAGTTTGCAATTTCTGCGGAAGATGAACAGGAATAGCGAGAACCAATGAGAGGCTAGCTGGAGGTGTCTGGACGGGCAAATTTAACTCTCATTTCCCACCAGGAAGAGGAATTAACCAAAGGCTTAGCGTGCCGTACCGGAACCAGATTAGGGCCTGAAGCCATCCTGCGGTGTTGCGGCCAGGTCACAAGAAAGCGAGTTGAAGAAAGGAGCTCAGGGGCACTGTAATTCACAAACCTGCAGAGTTATAAACGACAGCTATCGTCCAAAAATAGACTGAAGTAAGGCTGCCAAGAGGACTTGAAAGCGGGGCAGAATTGCAGGAAACCGATTTCAGGAGGTAGACTGGAATTGCATTGAAAGCATAGGAAAAGAGGCAGAACGTCCACAATGATGCACTTGGCCAAAAAGGGCGTATGCGTTTTTTCCTGAATATATTCAGCAAAAAACGCATACGCCCTTTTTGGCCAACCAAGCAAGCTTGCAAAGGAAATCTGCACTACAATGAAGTCTCACTTCCCCCCGGTCAAAAGGGCCATCTGAATAAAGTGTAAAATCCAGAAAGGCAGGACAGGCCATGGAGAACTGGGAGCCTTGTTATGCTGATGGGCGGGATGTAAATTGCCAACAGACACTCAGGAGAAGTGTATGGTATTTCCTGAAACATCTAAAAAACAAAGCAACAGAGCCTAGGGCACTGCCACTTATGGTCCTATAGCTTAGGGAAATTAAAATCAAAAAGACACAGCCACCCCAAAGTTTGGGACGCCTCTGTTTACTAGAACCTCGTTTACAGTACAAGTTCAACATCGCAGAAAGTGAAAAATGGATAAAGAAGTTGTGGTATTTACTTACAAAGCAATATCACTCAGCAATGAAATCTATGTCATCAGGCCCTTAGCATCACAATGAGTGGATTCACGTATGATGATTCTAACTGAAATAAGTCACACAGAAAAAGAAACATCATAAGATATCAGTAATACACGGAATGTAAACTTGGCTACACAGGAACTGAATTACAGAACAGAACAGGGTCTCAAATTTAGAAAACCAACTTATGCTTGCTTAAGGGTAAAGGTGAGTTGGGGTGCTGCATAAAACCAGAGATTGAAATGAGCACAGATAAAGTTCCTTAAGTCAAATATGGAATAGACAAGAGCTACTCCTTGCTCAACGAAATGGACTCAACACCGCATATTAAACGCCTAAGAATATACCTGACTAGTAAGTATCTTAAAACCTATGGATTGCTATGTCTCCGAAAGAGAATCAAGCATGTGTACAGGGGCATAAACGCAGCAGTGATAGGATTGGAGAGGTTGGGTGAGCAAATGAAGACCCTTTGAAGTCATATTGCATGGTACCCATTCCACGGGTCTCAACTCTCCACGTTTAAGGTATTCTTCCTTCAGCTAAAACATGCATGTGGAACCCAAGTATGATCAACCATGTGAACGGGAGACGTGTTCAAATATGTCTCAGTTTTCCTCCCCTGGTACTCGGGTGCAACATTCCAGACGCTTTACTAACACTCTCCCCACTTGGAGAGTCAGCGCCTTTAACCTCCTGTTTGGCTCAGTTTGCAATTTCTGCGGAAGATGAACAGGAATAGCGAGAACCAATGAGAGGCTAGCTGGAGGTGTCTGGACGGGCAAATTTAACTCTCATTTCCCACCAGGAAGAGGAAATAACCAAAGGCTCAGCGTGCCGTACCGGAACCAGATTAGGGCCTGAAGCCATCCTGCGGTGTTGCGGCCAGCTCAAAAGAAAGCGAGTTGAAGAAAGGAGCTCAGGGGCACTGTAATTCACAAACCTGCAGAGTTATAAATGACAGCTATTGTCCAAAAATATACTGAAGTAAGGCTGCCAAGAGGACTTGAAAGCGGGGCAGAATTGCAGGAAACCGATTTCAGGAGGTAGACTGGAATTACATTGAAAGCATAGGAAAAGAGGCAGAACGTCCACAATGATGCACTTGGCCAAAAAGGGCGTATGCGTTTTTTCCTGAATATATTCAGGAAAAAACGCATACGTCCTTTTTGGCCAACCAAGCAAGCTTGCAAAGGAAATCTGCACTACAATGAAGTCTCACTTCCCCCCGGTCAAAAGGGCCATCTGAAAAAAGTGTAAAATCCAGAAAGGCAGGACAGGCCATGGAGAACTGGGAGCCTTGTTATGCTGATGGGCGGGATGTAAATTGCCAACAACCACTCGGGAGAAGTGTATGGTGTTTCCTGAAACATCTAAAAAACAAAGCAACAGAACCTAGGGCACTTCCACTTATGGTCCTATAGCTTAGGGAAATTAAAATCAAAAAGACACAGCCACCCCAAAGTTTGGAATGGCTCTGTTTACAAGAACCTCGTTTACAGTACAAGTTCAACATCGCAGAAAGTGAAAAATGGATAAAGAAGTTGTGGTATTTACTTACAAAGCAATATCACTCAGCAATGAAATCTGTGTCATCAGGCCCTTAGCAGCACAATGAGTGGATTCAGGTATGATGATTCTAACTGAAGTAAGTCACACAGAAAAAGAAACATCATAAGATATCAGTAATACACGGAATGTAAACTTGGCTACACAGGAACTGAATTACAGAACAGAACAGGGACTCAAATTTAGAAAACCAACTTATGCTTGCTTAAGGGTAAAGGTGAGTTGGGGTGCTGCATAAAACCAGAGATTGAAATGAGCACAGATAAAGTTCCTTAAGCCAAATATGGAATAGACAAGAGCTACTCCTTGCTCAACGAAATGGACTCAACAACGCATATTAAACGCCTAAGAATGTACCTGACTTGTAAGTATCTTAAAACCTATGGATTGCTATGTCTCCAAAAGAGAATCAAGCATGTGTACAGGGGCATAAACGCAGCAGTGATAGGATTGGAGAGGTTGGGTGAGCAAATGAAGACCCTTTGAACTCATATTGCATGGTACCCATTCCACGTGTTTCAACTACCTAGGTTTAAGGTATTCTTCCTTCATCTAAAACATGCATGTGGAACCTAGAGTATGATCAACCATGTGATCGGGAGACGTGTTCAAATATGTCTCAGTTTTCGTACCCTGGTACTCGGGTGCAACATTCCAGACGCTTTACTAACACTCTCCCGACTTGGAGAGTCAGTCCCTTTAACCTCCTGTTTGGCCCAGTTTGCAATTTCTGCGGAAGATGAACAGGAATAGCGAGAACCAATGAGAGGCTAGCTGGAGGTGTCTGGACGGGCAAATTTAACTCTCATTTCCCAACAGGAAGAGGAAATAACCAAAGGCTTAGCGTGCCGTACCGGAACCAGATTAGGGCCTGAAGCCATCCTGCGGTGTTGCGGCCAGCTCAAAAGAAAGCGAGTTGAAGAAAGGAGCTCAGGGGCACTGTAATTCACAAACCTGCAGAGTTATAAATGACAGCTATTGTCCAAAAATATACTGAAGTAAGGCTGCCAAGAGGACTTGAAAGCGGGGCAGAATTGCAGGAAACCGATTTCAGGAGGTAGACTGGAATTACATTGAAAGCATAGGAAAAGAGGCAGAACGTCCACAATGATGCACTTGGCCAAAAAGGGCGTATGCGTTTTTTCCTGAATATATTCAGGAAAAAACGCATACGTCCTTTTTGGCCAACCAAGCAAGCTTGCAAAGGAAATCTGCACTACAATGAAGTCTCACTTCCCCCCGGTCAAAAGGGCCATCTGAAAAAAGTGTAAAATCCAGAAAGGCAGGACAGGCCATGGAGAACTGGGAGCATTGTTATGCTGATGGGCGGGATGTAAATTGCCAACAGACACTCGGGAGAAGTGTATGGTGTTTCCTGAAACATCTAAAAAACAAAGCAACAGAACCTAGGGCACTTCCACTTATGGTCCTATAGCTTAGGGAAATTAAAATCAAAAAGACACAGCCACCCCAAAGTTTGGAACGGCTCTGTTTACAAGAACCTCGTTTACAGTACAAGTTCAACATCGCAGAAAGTGAAAAATGGAGAAAGAAGTTGTGGTATTTACTTACAAAGCAATATCACTCAGCAATGAAATCTGTGTCATCAGGCCCTTAGCAGCACAATGAGGGGATTCAGGTATGATGATTCTAACTGAAGTAAGTCACACAGAAAAAGAAACATCATAAGATATCAGTAATACACGGAATGTAAACTTGGCTACACAGGAACTGAATTACAGAACAGAACAGGGACTCAAATTTAGAAAACCAACTTATGCTTGCTTAAGGGTAAAGGTGAGTTGGGGTGCTGCATAAAACCAGAGATTGAAATGAGCACAGATAAAGTTCCTTAAGCCAAATATGGAATAGACAAGAGCTACTCCTTGCTCAACGAAATGGACTCAACACTGCATATTAAACGCCTAAGAATGTACCTGACTTGTAAGTATCTTAAAACCTATGGATTGCTATGTCTCCAAAAGAGAATCAAGCATGTGTACAGGGGCATAAACGCAGCAGTGATAGGATTGGAGAGGTTCGGTGAGCAAATGAAGACCCTTTGAAATCATATTGCATGGTACCCATTCCACGGGTTTCAACTCTCCAGGTTTAAGGTATTCTTCCTTCAGCTAAAACATGCATGTGGAACCTAGAGTATGATCAACCATGTGATCGGGAGACGTGTTCAAATATGTCTCAGTTTTCGTACCCTGGTACTCGGGTGCAACATTCCAGACGCTTTACTAACACTCTCCCGACTTGGAGAGTCAGTCCCTTTAACTTCCTGTTTGGCCCAGTTTGCAATTTCTGCGGAAGATGAACAGGAATAGCGAGAACCAATGGAGACTAGCTGGAGGTGTCTGGACGGGCAAATTTAACTCTGATTTCCTAACAGGAAGAGGAATTAACCAAAGGCTCAGCGTGCCATGCCAGAATCAGATTAGGGCCTGAAGCCATCCTGTGGTGTTGCGGCCAGCTCAAAAGAAAGCAAGTTGAAGAAAGGAGCTCAGGGGCACTGTAATTCACAAACCTGCAGAGTTATAAATGACAGCTATCGTCCAAAAATAGACTGAAGTAAGGCTGCCAAGAGGACTTGAAAGCGGGGCAGAATTGCAGGAAACCGATTTCAGGAGGTAGACTGGAATTGCATTGAAAGCATAGGAAAAGAGGCAGAACGTCCACAATGATGCACTTGGCCAAAAAGGGCGTATGCGTTTTTTCCTGAATATATTCAGGAAAAAACGCATACGCCCTTTTTGGCCAACCAAGCAAGCTTGCAAAGGAAATCTGCACTACAATGAAGTCTCACTTCCCCCCGGTCAAAAGGGCCATCTGAAAAAAGTGTAAAATCCAGAAAGGCAGGACAGGCCATGGAGAACTGGGAGCCTTGTTATGCTGATGGGCGGGATGTAAATTGCCAACAACCACTCGGGAGAAGTGTATGGTGTTTCCTGAAACATCTAAAAAACAAAGCAACAGAACCTAGGGCACTTCCACTTATGGTCCTATAGCTTAGGGAAATTAAAATCAAAAAGACACAGCCACCCCAAAGTTTGGAACGGCTCTGTTTACAAGAACCTCGTTTACACTACAAGTTCAACATCACAGAAAGTGAAAAATGGATAAAGAAGTTGTGGTATTTACTTACAAAGCAATATCACTCAGCAATGAAATCTGTGTCATCAGGCCCTTAGCAGCACAATGAGGGGATTCAGGTATGATGATTCTAACTGAAATAAGTCACACAGAAAAAGAAACATCATAAGATATCAGTAATACACGGAATGTAAACTTGGCTACACAGGAACTGAATTACAGAACAGAACAGGGTCTCAAATTTAGAAAACCAACTTATTCTTGCTTAAGGGTAAAGGTGAGTTGGGGTGCTGCATAAAACCAGAGATTGAAATGAGCACAGATAAAGTTCCTTAAGCCAAATATGGAATAGACAAGAGCTACTCCTTGCTCAACGAAATGGACTCAACAACGCATATTAAACGCCTAAGAATGTACCTGACTTGTAAGTATCTTAAAACCTATGGATTGCTATGTCTCCAAAAGAGAATCAAGCATGTGTACAGGGGCATAAACGCAGCAGTGATAGGATTGGAGAGGTTGGGTGAGCAAATGAAGACCCTTTGAACTCATATTGCATGGTACCCATTCCACGTGTTTCAACTACCTAGGTTTAAGGTATTCTTCCTTCATCTAAAACATGCATGTGGAACCTAGAGTATGATCAACCATGTGATCGGGAGACGTGTTCAAATATGTCTCAGTTTTCGTACCCTGGTACTCGGGTGCAACATTCCAGACGCTTTACTAACACTCTCCCGACTTGGAGAGTCAGTCCCTTTAACCTCCTGTTTGGCCCAGTTTGCAATTTCTGCGGAAGATGAACAGGAATAGCGAGAACCAATGGAGACTAGCTGGAGGTGTCTGGACGGGCAAATTTAACTCTCATTTCCTACCAGGAAGAGGAATTAACCAAAGGCTCAGCGTGCCATGCCAGAATCAGATTAGGGCCTGAAGCCATCCTGCGGTGTTGCGGCCAGGTCACAAGAAAGCGAGTTGAAGAAAGGAGCTCAGGGGCACTGTAATTCACAAACCTGCAGAGTTATAAATGACAGCTATCGTCCAAAAATATACTGAAGTAAGGCTGCCAAGAGGACTTGAAAGCGGGGCAGAATTGCAGGAAACCGATTTCAGGAGGTAGACTGGAATTGCATTGAAAGCATAGGAAAAGAGGCAGAACGTCCACAATGATGCACTTGGCCAAAAAGGGCGTATGCGTTTTTTCCTGAATATATTCAGGAAAAAACGCATACGCCCTTTTTGGCGAACCAAGCAAGCTTGCAAAGGAAATCTGCACTACAATGAAGTCTCACTTCCCCCCAGTCAAAAGGGCCATCTGAAAAAAGTGTAAAATCCAGAAAGGCAGGACAGGCCATGGAGAACTGGGAGCCTTGTTATGCTGATGGGCGGGATGTAAATTGCCAACAGACACTCGGGAGAAGTGTATGGTGTTTCCTGAAACATCTAAAAAACAAAGCAACAGAGCCTAGGGCACTGCCACTTATGGTCCTATAGCTTAGGGAAATTAAAATCAAAAAGACACAGCCACCCCAAAGTTTGGGACGCCTCTGTTTACAAGAACCTCGTTTACAGTACAAGTTCAACATCGCAGAAAGTGAAAAATGGATAAAGAAGTTGTGGTATTTACTTACAAAGCAATATCACTCAGCAATGAAATCTGTGTCATCAGGCCCTTAGCATCACAATGAGTGGATGCAGGTATGATGATTCTAACTGAAATAAGTCACACAGAAAATGAAACATCATAAGATATCACTAATACACGGAATGTAAACTTGGCTACACAGGAACTGAATTACAGAACAGAACAGGGTCTCAAATTTAGAAAACCAACTTATGCTTGCTTAAGGGTAAAGGTGAGTTGGGGTGCTGCATAAAACCAGAGATTGAAATGAGCACAGATAAAGTTCCTTAAGTCAAATATGGAATAGACAAGAGCTACTCCTTGCTCAACGAAATGGACTCAACACCGCATATTAAACGCCTAAGAATGTACCTGACTAGTAAGTATCTTAAAACCTATGGATTGCTATGTCTCCGAAAGAGAATCAAGCATGTGTACAGGGGCATAAACGCAGCAGTGATAGGATTGGAGAGGTTGGGTGAGCAAATGAAGACCCTTTGAAGTCATATTGCATGGTACCCATTCCACGGGTCTCAACTCTCCACGTTTAAGGTATTTTTCCTTCAGCTAAAACATGCATGTGGAACCCAAGTATGATCAACCATGTGAACGGGAGACGTGTTCAAATATGTCTCAGTTTTCCTCCCCTGGTACTCGGGTGCAACATTCCAGACGCTTTACTAACACTCTCCCCACTTGGAGAGTCAGCGCCTTTAACCTCCTGTTTGGCCCAGTTTGCAATTTCTGCGGAAGATGAACAGGAATAGCGAGAACCAATGAGAGGCTAGCTGGAGGTGTCTGGACGGGCAAATTTAACTCTCATTTCCCACCAGGAAGAGGAAATAACCAAAGGCTCAGCGTGCCGTACCGGAACCAGATTAGGGCCTGAAGCCATCCTGCGGTGTTGCGGCCAGCTCAAAAGAAAGCGAGTTGAAGAAAGGAGCTCAGGGGCACTGTAATTCACAAACCTGCAGAGTTATAAATGACAGCTATTGTCCAAAAATATACTGAAGTAAGGCTGCCAAGAGGACTTGAAAGCGGGGCAGAATTGCAGGAAACCGATTTCAGGAGGTAGACTGGAATTACATTGAAAGCATAGGAAAAGAGGCAGAACGTCCACAATGATGCACTTGGCCAAAAAGGGCGTATGCGTTTTTTCCTGAATATATTCAGGAAAAAACGCATACGTCCTTTTTGGCCAACCAAGCAAGCTTGCAACGGAAATCTGCACTACAATGAAGTCTCACTTCCCCCCGGTCAAAAGGGCCATCTGAATAAAGTGTAAAATCCAGAAAGGCAGGACAGGCCATGGAGAACTGGGAGCCTTGTTATGCTGATGGGCGGGATGTAAATTGCCAACAACCACTCGGGAGAAGTGTATGGTGTTTCCTGAAACATCTAAAAAACAAAGCAACAGAACCTAGGGCACTTCCACTTATGGTCCTATAGCTTAGGGAAATTAAAATCAAAAAGACACAGCCACCCCAAAGTTTGGAATGGCTCTGTTTACAAGAACCTCGTTTACAGTACAAGTTCAACATCGCAGAAAGTGAAAAATGGATAAAGAAGTTGTGGTATTTACTTACAAAGCAATATCACTCAGCAATGAAATCTGTGTCATCAGGCCCTTAGCAGCACAATGAGTGGATTCAGGTATGATGATTCTAACTGAAGTAAGTCACACAGAAAAAGAAACATCATAAGATATCAGTAATACACGGAATGGAAACTTGGCTACACAGGAACTGAATTACAGAACAGAACAGGGACTCAAATTTAGAAAACCAACTTATGCTTGCTTAAGGGTAAAGGTGAGTTGGGGTGCTGCATAAAACCAGAGATTGAAATGAGCACAGATAAAGTTCCTTAAGCCAAATATGGAATAGACAAGAGCTACTCCTTGCTCAACGAAATGGACTCAACAACGCATATTAAACGCCTAAGAATGTACCTGACTTGTAAGTATCTTAAAACCTATGGATTGCTATGTCTCCGAAAGAGAATCAAGCATGTGTACAGGGGCATAAACGCAGCAGTGATAGGATTGGAGAGGTTGGGTGAGCAAATGAAGACCCTTTGAAATCATATTGCATGGTACCCATTCCACGGGTTTCAACTCTCCAGGTTTAAGGTATTCTTCCTTCAGCTAAAACATGCATGTGGAACCTAGAGTATGATCAACCATGTGATCGGGAGACGTGTTCAAATATGTCTCAGTTTTCGTACCCTGGTACTCGGGTGCAACATTCCAGACGCTTTACTAACACTCTCCCGACTTGGAGAGTCAGTCCCTTTAACTTCCTGTTTGGCCCAGTTTGCAATTTCTGCGGAAGATGAACAGGAATAGCGAGAACCAATGGAGACTAGCTGGAGGTGTCTGGACGGGCAAATTTAACTCTGATTTCCTAACAGGAAGAGGAATTAACCAAAGGCTCAGCGTGCCATGCCAGAATCAGATTAGGGCCTGAAGCCATCCTGTGGTGTTGCGGCCAGCTCAAAAGAAAGCGAGTTGAAGAAAGGAGCTCAGGGGCACTGTAATTCACAAACCTGCAGAGTTATAAATGACAGCTATCGTCCAAAAATAGACTGAAGTAAGGCTGCCAAGAGGACTTGAAAGCGGGGCAGAATTGCAGGAAACCGATTTCAGGAGGTAGACTGGAATTGCATTGAAAGCATAGGAAAAGAGGCAGAACGTCCACAATGATGCACTTGGCCAAAAAGGGCGTATGCGTTTTTTCCTGAATATATTCAGGAAAAAACGCATACGCCCTTTTTGGCCAACCAAGCAAGCTTGCAAAGGAAATCTGCACTACAATGAAGTCTCACTTCCCCCCGGTCAAAAGGGCCATCTGAAAAAAGTGTAAAATCCAGAAAGGCAGGACAGGCCATGGAGAACTGGGAGCCTTGTTATGCTGATGGGCGGGATGTAAATTGCCAACAACCACTCGGGAGAAGTGTATGGTGTTTCCTGAAACATCTAAAAAACAAAGCAACAGAACCTAGGGCACTTCCACTTATGGTCCTATAGCTTAGGGAAATTAAAATCAAAAAGACACAGCCACCCCAAAGTTTGGAACGGCTCTGTTTACAAGAACCTCGTTTACACTACAAGTTCAACATCACAGAAAGTGAAAAATGGATAAAGAAGTTGTGGTATTTACTTACAAAGCAATATCACTCAGCAATGAAATCTGTGTCATCAGGCCCTTAGCAGCACAATGAGGGGATTCAGGTATGATGATTCTAACTGAAATAAGTCACACAGAAAAAGAAACATCATAAGATATCAGTAATACACGGAATGTAAACTTGGCTACACAGGAACTGAATTACAGAACAGAACAGGGTCTCAAATTTAGAAAACCAACTTATTCTTGCTTAAGGGTAAAGGTGAGTTGGGGTGCTGCATAAAACCAGAGATTGAAATGAGCACAGATAAAGTTCCTTAAGCCAAATATGGAATAGACAAGAGCTACTCCTTGCTCAACGAAATGGACTCAACACCCCATATTAAACGCCTAAGAATGTACCTGACTAGTAAGTATCTTAAAACCTATGGATTGCTATGTCTCCGAAAGAGAATCAAGCATGTGTACAGGGGCATAAACGCAGCAGTGCTAGGATTGGAGAGGTTCGGTGAGCAAATGAAGACCCTTTGAAGTCATATTGCATGGTACCCATTCCACAGGTTTCAACTACCCAGGTTTAAGGTATTCTTCCTTCAGCTAAAACATGCATGTGGAACCTAGAGTATGATCAACCATGTGATCGGAAGACGTGTTCAAATATGTCTCAGTTTTCCTCCCCTGGTACTCGGGTGCAACATTCCAGACGCTTTACTAACACTCTCCCCACTTGGAGAGTCACTCCCTTTAACCTCCTGTTTGGCCCAGTTTGCAATTTCTGCGGAAGATGAACAGGAATAGCGAGAACCAATGAGAGGCTAGCTGGAGGTGTCTGGACGGGCAAATTTAACTCTCATTTCCCACCAGGAAGAGGAATTAACCAAAGGCTCAGCATGCCGGGCCGGAACCAGATTAGGGCCTGAAGCCATCCTGCGGTGTTGCGGCCAGGTCACAAGAAAGCGAGTTGAAGAAAGGAGCTCAGGGGAACTGTAATTCACAAACCTGCAGAGTTATAAATGACAGCTATCGTCCAAAAATAGACTGAAGTAAGGCTGCCAAGAGGACTTGAAAGCGGGGCAGAATTGCAGGAAACCGATTTCAGGAGGTAGACTGGAATTGCATTGAAAGCACAGGAAAAGAGGCAGAACGTCCACAATGATGCACTTGGCCAAAAAGGGCGTATACGGTTTTTCCTGAATATATTCAGGAAAAAACGCATACGCCCTTTTTGGCCAACCAAGCAAGCTTGCAAAGGAAATCTGCACTACAATGAAGTCTCACTTCCCCCCGGTCAAAAGGGCCATCTGAAAAAAGGGTAAAATCCAGAAAGGCAGGACAGGCCATGGAGAACTGGGAGCCTTGTTATGCTGATGGGCGGGATGTAAATTGCCAACAGACACTCGGGAGAAGTGTATGGTGTTTCCTGAAACATCTAAAAAACAAAGCAACAGAGCCTAGGGCACTGCCACTTATGGTCCTATAGCTTAGGGAAATTAAAATCAAAAAGACACAGCCACCCCAAAGTTTGGAACGGCTCTGTTTACAAGAACCTCGTTTACAGTACAAGTTCAACATCGCAGAAAGTGAAAAATGGATAAAGAAGTTGTGGTATTTACTTACAAAGCAATATCACTCAGCAATGAAATCTATGTCATCAGGCCCTTAGCATCACAATGAGTGGATTCAGGTATGATGATTCTAACTGAAATAAGTCACACAGAAAAAGAAACATCATAAGATATCAGTAATACACGGAATGTAAACTTGGCTACACAGGAACTGAATTACAGAACAGAACAGGGTCTCAAATTTAGAAAACCAACTTATGCTTGCTTAAGGGTAAAGGTGAGTTGGGGTGCTGCATAAAACCAGAGATTGAAATGAGCACAGATAAAGTTCCTTAAGTCAAATATGGAATAGACAAGAGCTACTCCTTGCTCAACGAAATGGACTCAACACCGCATATTAAACGCCTAAGAATGTACCTGACTAGTAAGTATCTTAAAGCCTATGGATTGCTATGTCTCCGAAAGAGAATCAAGCATGTGTACAGTGGCATAAACGCAGCAGTGATAGGATTGGAGAGGTTCGTTGAGCAAATGAAGACCCTTTGAAGTCATATTGCATGGTACCCATTACACGGGTCTCAACTCTCCAGGTTTAAGGTATTCTTCCTTCAGCTAAAACATGCATGTGGAACCCAAGTATGATCAACCATGTGAACGGGAGACGTGTTCAAATATGTCTCAGTTTTCCTCCCCTGGTACTCGAGTGCAACATTCCAGACGCTTTACTAAAAGTCTCCCCACTTGGAGAGTCAGCGCCTTTAACCTCCTGTTTGGCCCAGTTTGCAATTTCTGCGGAAGATGAACAGGAATAGCGAGAACCAATGAGAGGCTAGCTGGAGGTGTCTGGACGGGCAAATTTAACTCTCATTTCCCAACAGGAAGAGGAAATAACCAAAGGCTCAGCGTGCCGTACCGGAACCAGATTAGGACCTGAAGCCATCCTGCGGTGTTGCGGCCAGCTCAAAAGAAAGCGAGTTAAAGAAAGGAGCTCAGGGGCACTGTAATTCACAAACCTGCAGAGTTATAAATGACAGCTATCGTCCAAAAATATACTGAAGTAAGGCTACCAAGAGGACGTGAAAGCGGGGCAGAATTGCAGGAAACCGATTTCAGGAGGTAGACTGGAATTGCATTGAAAGCATAGGAAAAGAGGCAGAACGTCCACAATGATGCACTTGGCCAAAAAGGGCGTATGCGTTTTTTCCTGAATATATTCAGGAAAAAACGCATACGCCCTTTTTGGCCAACCAAGCAAGCTTGCAAAGGAAATCTGCACTACAATGAAGTCTCACTTCCCCCCGGTCAAAAGGGCCATCTGAAAAAAGTGTAAAATCCAGAAAGGCAGAACAGGCCATGGAGAACTGGGAGCCTTGTTATGCTGATGGGCGGGATGTAAATTGCCAACAGACACTCGGGAGAAGTGTATGGTGTTTCCTGAAACATCTAAAAAACAAAGCAACAGAGCCTAGGGCACTGCCACTTATGGTCCTATAGCTTAGGGAAATTAAAATCAAAAAGACACAGCCACCCCAAAGTTTCGGACGCCTCTGTTTACAAGAACCTCGTTTACAGTACAAGTTCAACATCGCAGAAAGTGAGAAATGGATAAAGAAGTTGTGGTATTTACTTACAAAGCAATATCACTCAGCAATGAAATCTATGTCATCAGGCCCTTAGCATCACAATGAGTGGATTCAGGTATGATTATTCTAACTGAAATAAGTCACACAGAAAAAGAAACATCATAAGATATCAGTAATACACGGAATGTAAACTTGGCTACACAGGAACTGAATTACAGAACAGAACAGGGTCTCAAATTTAGAAAACCAACTTATGCTTGCTTAAGGGTAAAGGTGAGTTGGGGTGCTGCATAAAACCAGAGATTGAAATGAGCACAGATAAAGTTCCTTAAGTCAAATATGGAATAGACAAGAGCTACTCCTTGCTCAACGAAATGGACTCAACACCGCATATTAAACGCCTAAGAATGTACCTGACTAGTAAGTATCGTAAAACCTATGGATTGCTATGTCTCCAAAAGAGAATCAAGCATGTGTACAGGGGCATAAACGCAGCAGTGCTAGGATTGGAGAGGTTCGGTGAGCAAATGAAGACCCTTTGAAGTCATATTGCATGGTACCCATTCCATAGGTTTCAACTACCCAGGTTTAAGGTATTCTTCCTTCAGCTAAAACATGCATGTGGAACCTAGAGTATGATCAACCATGTGATCGGGAGACGTGTTCAAATATGTCTCAGTTTTCCTACCCTGGTACTCGGGTGCAACATTCCAGACGCTTTACTAACACTCTCCCCACTTGGAGAGTCAGTCCCTTTAACCTCCTGTTTGGCCCACTTTGCAATTTCTGCGGAAGATGAACAGGAATAGCGAGAACCAATGAGAGGCTAGCTGGAGGTGTCTGGACGGGCAAATTTAACTCTCATTTCCCACCAGGAAGAGGAATTAACCAAAGGCTCAGCATGCCGGGCCGGAACCAGATCAGGGCCTGAAGCCATCCTGCGGTGTTGCGGCCAGCTCACAAGAAAGCGAGTTGAAGAAAGGAGCTCAGGGGCACTGTAATTCACAAACCTGCAGAGTTATAAATGACAGCTATCGTCCAAAAATAGACTGAAGAAAGGCTGCCAAGAGGACTTGAAAGCGGGGCAGAATTGCAGGAAACCGATTTCAGGAGGTAGACTGGAATTGCATTGAAAGCATAGGAAAAGAGGCAGAACGTCCACAATGATGCACTTGGCCAAAAAGCGCGTATGCGTTTTTTCCTGAATATAATCAGGAAAAAACGCATACGCCCTTTTTGGCCAAACAAGCAAGCTTGCAAAGGAAATCTGCACTACAATGAAGTCTCACTTCCCCCCGGTCAAAAGGGCCATCTGAAAAAAGTGTAAAATCCAGAAAGGCAGGACAGGCCATGGAGAACTGGGAGCCTTGTTATGCTGATGGGCGGGATGTAAATTGCCAACAGACACTCGGGAGAAGTGTATGGTGTTTCCTGAAACATCTAAAAAACAAAGCAACAGAGCCTAGGGCACTGCCACTTATGGTCCTATAGCTTAGGGAAATTAAAATCAAAAAGAAACAGCCACCCCAAAGTTTGGGACAGCTCTGTTTACAACAACCTCGTTTACAGTACAAGTTCAACATCGCAGAAAGTGAAAAATGGATAAAGAAGTTGTGGTATTTACTTACAAAGCAATATCACTCAGCAATGAAATCTATGTCATCAGGCCCTTAGCAGCACAATGAGTGGATTCAGGTATGATGATTCTAACTGAAATAAGTCACACAGAAAAAGAAACATCATAAGATATCAGTAATACACGGAATGTAAACTTGGCTACACAGGAACTGAATTACAGAACAGAACAAGGTCTCAAATTTAGAAAACCAACTTATGCTTGCTTAAGGGTAAAGGTGAGTTGGGGTGCTGCATAAAACCAGAGATTGAAATGAGCACAGATAAAGTTCCTTAAGTCAAATATGGAATAGACAAGAGCTACTCCTTGCTCAACGAAATGGACTCAACACCGCATATTAAACGCCTAAGAATGTACCTGACTAGTAAGTATCGTAAAACCTATGGATTGCTATGTCTCCGAAAGAGAATCAAGCATGTGTACAGGGGCATAAACGCAGCAGTGATAGGATTGGAGAGGTTCGGTGAGCAAATGAAGACCCGTTGAAGTCATATTGCATGGTACCCATTTCACGGGTCTCAACTCTCCAGGTTTAAGGTATTCTTCCTTCAGCTAAAACATGCATGTGGAACCCAAGTATGATCAACCATGTGAACGGGAGACGTGTTCAAATATGTCTCAGTTTTCCTCCCCTGGTACTCGGGTGCAACATTCCAGACGCTTTACTAACACTCTCCCCACTTGGAGAGTCAGCGCCTTTAACCTCCTGTTTGGCCCAGTTTGCAATTTCTGCGGAAGATGAACAGGAATAGCGAGAACCAATGAGAGGCTAGCTGGAGGTGTCTGGACGGGCAAATTTAACTCTCATTTCCCACCAGGAAGAGGAAATAACCAAAGGTTTAGCGTGCCGTACCGGAACCAGATTAGGGCCTGAAGCCATCCTGCGGTGTTGCGGCCAGCTCTAAAGAAACCGAGTTGAAGAAAGGAGCGCAGGGGCCCTGTAATTCACAAACCTGCAGAGTTATAAATGACAGCTATCGTCCAAAAATAGACTGAAGTAAGGCTGCCAAGAGGACTTGAAAGCGGGGCAGAATTGCAGCAAACCGATTTCAGGAGGTAGACTGGAATTGCATTGAAAGCATAGGAAAAGAGGCAGAACGTCCACAATGATGCACTTGGCCAAAAAGGGCGTATGCGTTTTTTCCTGAATATATTCAGCAAAAAACGCATACGTCCTTTTTGGCCAACCAAGCAAGCTTGCAAAGGAAATCTGCACTACAATGAAGTCTCACTTCCCCCCGGTCAAAAGGGCCATCTGAAAAAAGTGTAAAATCCAGAAAGGCAGGACAGGCCATGGAGAACTGGGAGCCTTGTTATGCTGATGGGCGGGATGTAAATTGCCAACAGACACTCGGGAGAAGTGTATGGTGTTTCCTGAAACATCTAAAAAACAAAGCAACAGAGCCTAGGGCACTGCCACTTATGGTCCTATAGCTTAGGGAAATTAAAATCAAAAAGACACAGCCACCCCAAAGTTTGGGACGCCTCTGTTTACAACAACCTCGTTTACAGTACAAGTTCAACATCGCAGAAAGTGAAAAATGGATAAAGAAGTTGTGGTATTTACTTACAAAGCAATATCACTCAGCAATGAAATCTATGTCATCAGGCCCTTAGCATCACAATGAGTGGATTCAGGTATGATGATTCTAACTGAAATAAGTCACACAGAAAAAGAAACATCATAAGATATCAGTAATACACGGAATGTAAACTTGGCTACACAGGAACTGAATTACAGAACAGAACAGGGTCTCAAATTTAGAAAACCAACTTATGCTTGCTTAAGGGTAAAGGTGAGTTGGGGTGCTGCATAAAACCAGAGATTGAAATGAGCACAGATAAAGTTCCTTAAGTCAAATATGGAATAGACAAGAGCTACTCCTTGCTCAACGAAATGGACTCAACACCGCATATTAAACGCCTAAGAATGTACCTGACTAGTAAGTATCGTAAAACCTATGGATTGCTATGTCTCCGAAAGAGAATCAAGCATGTGTACAGGGGCATAAACGCAGCAGTGATAGGATTGGAGAGGTTCGGTGAGCAAATGAAGACCCTTTGAAGTCATATTGCATGGTACCCATTACACGGGTCTCAACTCTCCTGGTTTAAGGTATTCTTCCTTCAGCTAAAACATGCATGTGGAACCCAAGTATGATCAACCATGTGAACGGGAGACGTGTTCAAATATGTCTCAGTTTTCCTCCCCTGGTACTCGGGTGCAACATTCCAGACGCTTTACTAACACTCTCCCCACTTGGAGAGTCAGCGCCTTTAACCTCCTGTTTGGCCCAGTTTGCAATTTCTGCGGAAGATGAACAGGAATAGCGAGAACCAATGAGAGGCTAGCTGGAGGTGTCTGGACGGGCAAATTTAACTCTCATTTCCCACCAGGAAGAGGAAATAACCAAAGGCTCAGCGTGCCGTACCGGAACCAGATTAGGGCCTGAAGCCATCCTGCGGTGTTGCGGCCAGCTCTAAAGAAACCGAGTTGAAGAAAGGAGCGCAGGGGCCCTGTAATTCACAAACCTGCAGAGTTATAAATGACAGCTATCGTCCAAAAATAGACTGAAGTAAGGCTGCCAAGAGGACTTGAAAGCGGGGCAGAATTGCAGCAAACCGATTTCAGGAGGTAGACTGGAATTGCATTGAAAGCATAGGAAAAGAGGCAGAACGTCCACAATGATGCACTTGGCCAAAAAGGGCGTATGCGTTTTTTCCTGAATATATTCAGGAAAAAACGCATACGCCCTTTTTGGCCAACCAAGCAAGCTTGCAAAGGAAATCTGCACTACAATGAAGTCTCACTTCCCCCCGGTCAAAAGGGCCATCTGAAAAAAGTGTAAAATCCAGAAAGGCAGGACAGGCCATGGAGAACTTGGAGCCTTGTTATGCTGATGGGCGGGATGTAAATTGCCAACAACCACTCGAGAGAAGTGTATGGTGTTTCCTGAAACATCTAAAAAACAAAGCAACAGAACCTAGGGCACTTCCACTTATGGTCCTATAGCTTAGGGAAATTAAAATCAAAAAGACACAGCCACCCCAAAGTTTGGAACGGCTCTGTTTACAAGAACCTCGTTTACAGTACAAGTTCAACATCGCAGAAAGTGAAAAATGGATAAAGAACTTGTGGTACTTACGTACAATGCAGTATCACTCAGCAATGAAATCTATGTCATCAGGCCCATAGCAGCATAATGAGTAGATTCAGGTATGATGATTCTAACTGAAATAAGTCACACAGAAAAAGAAACATCATAAGATATCACTAATACACGGAATGTAAACTTGGCTACACAGGAACTGAATTCCAAAACACAACAGGTTCTCAAATTTAGAAAACCAACTTATGCTTGCTTAAGGGGAAAGGTGAGTTGGGGTGCTGCATAAAACCAGAGATTGAAATGAGCACAGATAAAGTTCCTTAAGCCAAATATGGAATAGACAAGAGCTACTCCTTGCTCAACGAAATGGACTCAACACCGCATATTAAACGCCTAAGAATGTACCTGACTAGTAAGTATCTTAAAACCTATGGATTGCTATGTCTCCGAAAGAGAATCAAGCATGTGTACAGGGGCATAAACGCAGCAGTGATAGGATTGGAGAGGTTCGGTGAGCAAATGAAGACCCTTTGAAGTCATATTGCATGGTACCCATTCCACGGGTTTCAACTACCCAGTTTTTAGGTATTCTTCCTTCAGCTAAAACATGCATGTGGAACCCAGAGTATGATCAACCATGTGATCGGGAGACGTGTTCAAATATGTCTCAGTTTTCCTCCCCTGGTACTCGGGTGCAACATTCCAGACACTTTACTAACACTCTCCCCACTTGGAGAGTCAGCGCCTTTAACCTCCTGTTTGGCCCAGTTTGCAATTTCGGCGGAAGATGAACAGGAATAGCGAGAACCAATGAGAGGCTAGCTGGAGGTGTCTGGACGGGCAAATTTAACTCTCATTTCCCACCAGGAAGAGGAATTAACCAAAGGCTCAGCATGCCGGGCCGGAACCAGATTAGGGCCTGAAGCCATCCTGCGGTGTTGCGGCCAGGTCACAAGAAAGCGAGTTGAAGAAAGGAGCTCAGGGGCACTGTAATTCACAAACCTGCAGAGTTATAAATGACAGCTATCGTCCAAAAATAGACTGAAGTAAGGCTGCCAAGAGGACTTGAAAGCGGGGCAGAATTGCAGGAAACCGATTTCAGGAGGTAGACTGGAAGTGCATTGAAAGCATAGGAAAAGAGGCAGAACGTCCACAATGATGCACTTGGCCAAAAAGGGCGTATACGGTTTTTCCTGAATATATTCAGGAAAAAACGCATACGCCCTTTTTGGCCAACCAAGCAAGCTTGCAAAGGAAATCTGCACTACAATGAAGTCTCACTTCCCCCCGGTCAAAAGGGCCATCTGAAAAAAGTGTAAAATCCAGAAAGGCAGGACAGGCCATGGAGAACTGGGAGCCTTGTTATGCTGATGGGCGGGATGTAAATTGCCAACAGACACTCGGGAGAAGTGTATGGTGTTTCCTGAAACATCTAAAAAACAAAGCAACAGAGCCTAGGGCACTGCCACTTATGGTTCTATAGCTTAGGGAAATTAAAATCAAAAAGACACAGCCACCCCAAAGTTTGGAACGGCTCTGTTTACAAGAACCTCGTTTACAGTACAAGTTCAACATCGCAGAAAGTGAAAAATGGATAAAGAAGTTGTGGTATTTACTTACAAAGCAATATCACTCAGCAATTAAATCTACGTCATCAGGCCCTTAGCATCACAATGAGTGGATTCAGGTATGATGATTCTAAC
Organism: Stenella coeruleoalba; assembly: GCF_951394435.1. Taxonomy (NCBI): domain Eukaryota; kingdom Metazoa; phylum Chordata; class Mammalia; order Artiodactyla; family Delphinidae; genus Stenella; species Stenella coeruleoalba. Next base: position 1,151,878 of record NW_027646214.1, read on the forward strand.
TGAAATAAGTCACACAGAAAAAGAAACATCATAAGATATCAGTAATACACGGAATGTAAACTTGGCTACACAGGAACTGAATTACAGAACAGAACAGGGTCTCAAATTTAGAAAACCAACTTATGCTTGCTTAAGGGTAAAGGTGAGTTGGGGTGCTGCATAAAACCAGAGATTGAAATGAACACAGATAAACTTCCTTAAGTCAAATATGGAATATACAAGAGCTACTCCTTGCTCAACGAAATGGACTCAACACCGCATATTAAACGCCTAAGAATGTACTTGACTAGTAAGTATCTTAAAACCTATGGATTGCTATGTCTCCGAAAGAGAATCAAGCATGTGTACAGGGGCATAAACGCAGCAGTGATAGGATTGGAGAGGTTCGGTGAGCAAATGAAGACCCTTTGAAGTCATATTGCATGGTACCCATTACACGGGTCTCAACTCTCCAGGTTTAAGGTATTCTTCCTTCAGCTAAAACATGCATGTGGAACCCAAGTATGATCAACCATGTGAACGGGAGACGTGTTCAAATATGTCTCAGTTTTCCTCCCCTGGTACTCGGGTGCAACATTCCAGACGCTTTACTGACACTCTCCCCACTTGGAGAGTCAGCGCCTTTAACCTCCTGTTTGGCCCAGTTTGCAATTTCTGCGGAAGATGAACAGGAATAGCGAGAACCAATGAGAGGCTAGCTGGAGGTGTCTGGACGGGCAAATTTAACTCTCATTTCCCAACAGGAAGAGGAAATAACCAAAGGCTCAGCGTGCCGTACCGGAACCAGATTAGGACCTGAAGCCATCCTGCGGTGTTGCGGCCAGCTCAAAAGAAAGCGAGTTAAAGAAAGGAGCTCAGGGGCACTGTAATTCACAAACCTGCAGAGTTATAAATGACAGCTATCGTCCAAAAATATACTGAAGTAAGGCTGCCAAGAGGACTTGAAAGCGGGGCAGAATTGCAGGAAACCGATTTCAGGAGGTAGACTGGAATTGCATTGAAAGCATAGGAAAAGAGGCAGAACGTCCACAATGATGCACTTGGCCAAAAAGGGCGTATGCGTTTTTTCCTGAATATATTCAGGAAAAAACGCATACGCCCTTTTTGGCCAACCAAGCAAGCTTGCAAAGGAAATCTGCACTACAATGAAGTCTCACTTCCCCCCGGTCAAAAGGGCCATCTGAAAAAAGTGTAAAATCCAGAAAGGCAGAACAGGCCATGGAGAACTGGGAGCCTTGTTATGCTGATGGGCGGGATGTAAATTGCCAACAGACACTCGGGAGAAGTGTATGGTGTTTCCTGAAACATCTAAAAAACAAAGCAACAGAGCCTAGGGCACTGCCACTTATGGTCCTATAGCTTAGGGAAATTAAAATCAAAAAGACACAGCCACCCCAAAGTTTCGGACGCCTCTGTTTACAAGAACCTCGTTTACAGTACAAGTTCAACATCGCAGAAAGTGAGAAATGGATAAAGAAGTTGTGGTATTTACTTACAAAGCAATATCACTCAGCAATGAAATCTATGTCATCAGGCCCTTAGCATAACAATGAGTGGATTCAGGTATGATGATTCTAACTGAAATAAGTCACACAGAAAAAGAAACATCATAAGATATCAGTAATACACGGAATGTAAACTTGGCTACACAGGAACTGAATTACAGAACAGAACAGGGTCTCAAATTTAGAAAACCAACTTATGCTTGCTTAAGGGTAAAGGTGAGTTGGGGTGCTGCATAAAACCAGAGATTGAAATGAGCACAGATAAAGTTCCTTAAGTCAAATATGGAATAGACAAGAGCTACTCCTTGCTCAACGAAATGGACTCAACACCGCATATTAAACGCCTAAGAATGTACCTGACTAGTAAGTATCGTAAAACCTATGGATTGCTATGTCTCCAAAAGAGAATCAAGCATGTGTACAGGGGCATAAACGCAGCAGTGCTAGGATTGGAGAGGTTCGGTGAGCAAATGAAGACCCTTTGAAGTCATATTGCATGGTACCCATTCCATAGGTTTCAACTACCCAGGTTTAAGGTATTCTTCCTTCAGCTAAAACATGCATGTGGAACCTAGAGTATGATCAACCATGTGATCGGGAGACGTGTTCAAATATGTCTCAGTTTTCCTACCCTGGTACTCGGGTGCAACATTCCAGACGCTTTACTAACACTCTCCCCACTTGGAGAGTCAGTCCCTTTAACCTCCTGTTTGGCCCACTTTGCAATTTCTGCGGAAGATGAACAGGAATAGCGAGAACCAATGAGAGGCTAGCTGGAGGTGTCTGGACGGGCAAATTTAACTCTCATTTCCCACCAGGAAGAGGAATTAACCAAAGGCTCAGCGTGCCGTGCCAGAACCAGATTAGGGCCTGAAGCCATCCTGCGGTGTTGCGGCCAGCTCACAAGAAAGCGAGTTGAAGAAAGGAGCTCAGGGGCACTGTAATTCACAAACCTGCAGAGTTATAAATGACAGCTATCGTCCAAAAATAGACTGAAGAAAGGCTGCCAAGAGGACTTGAAAGCGGGGCAGAATTGCAGGAAACCGATTTCAGGAGGTAGACTGGAATTGCATTGAAAGCATAGGAAAAGAGGCAGAACGTCCACAATGATGCACTTGGCCAAAAAGCGCGTATGCGTTTTTTCCTGAATATAATCAGGAAAAAACACATACGCCCTTTTTGGCCAAACAAGCAAGCTTGCAAAGGAAATCTGCACTACAATGAAGTCTCACTTCCCCCCTGTCAAAAGGGCCATCTGAAAAAAGTGTAAAATCCAGAAAGGCAGGACAGGCCATGGAGAACTGGGAGCCTTGTTATGCTGATGGGCGGGATGTAAATTGCCAACAGACACTCGGGAGAAGTGTATGGTGTTTCCTGAAACATCTAAAAAACAAAGCAACAGAGCCTAGGGCACTGCCACTTATGGTCCTATAGCTTAGGGAAATTAAAATCAAAAAGACACAGCCACCCCAAAGTTTGGGACGCCTCTGTTTACAACAACCTCTTTTACAGTACAAGTTCAACATCGCAGAAAGTGAAAAATGGATAAAGAAGTTGTGGTATTTACTTACAAAGCAATATCACTCAGCAATGAAATCTATGTCATCAGGCCCTTAGCATCACAATGAGTGGATTCAGGTATGATGATTCTAACTGAAATAAGTCACACAGAAAAAGAAACATCATAAGATATCAGTAATACACGGAATGTAAACTTGGCTACACAGGAACTGAATTACAGAACAGAACAGGGTCTCAAATTTAGAAAACCAACTTATGCTTGCTTAAGGGTAAAGGTGAGTTGGGGTGCTGCATAAAACCAGAGATTGAAATGAGCACAGATAAAGTTCCTTAAGTCAAATATGGAATAGACAAGAGCTACTCCTTGCTCAACGAAATGGACTCAACACCGCATATTAAACGCCTAAGAATGTACCTGACTAGTAAGTATCGTAAAACCTATGGATTGCTATGTCTCCGAAAGAGAATCAAGCATGTGTACAGGGGCATAAACGCAGCAGTGATAGGATTGGAGAGGTTCGGTGAGCAAATGAAGACCCTTTGAAGTCATATTGCATGGTACCCATTTCACGGGTCTCAACTCTCCAGGTTTAAGGTATTCTTCCTTCAGCTAAAACATGCATGTGGAACCCAAGTATGATCAACCATGTGAACGGGAGACGTGTTCAAATATGTCTCAGTTTTCCTCCCCTGGTACTCGGGTGCAACATTCCAGACGCTTTACTAACACTCTCCCCACTTGGAGAGTCAGCGCCTTTAACCTCCTGTTTGGCCCAGTTTGCAATTTCTGCGGAAGATGAACAGGAATAGCGAGAACCAATGAGAGGCTAGCTGGAGGTGTCTGGACGGGCAAATTTAACTCTCATTTCCCACCAGGAAGAGGAAATAACCAAAGACTCAGCGTGCCGTACCGGAACCAGATTAGGGCCTGAAGCCATCCTGCGGTGTTGCGGCCAGCTCTAAAGAAACCGAGTTGAAGAAAGGAGCGCAGGGGCCCTGTAATTCACAAACCTGCAGAGTTATAAATGACAGCTATCGTCCAAAAATAGACTGAAGTAAGGCTGCCAAGAGGACTTGAAAGCGGGGCAGAATTGCAGGAAACCGATTTCAGGAGGTAGACTGGAATTGCATTGAAAGCATAGGAAAAGAGGCAGAACGTCCACAATGATGCACTTGGCCAAAAAGCGCGTATGCGTTTTTTCCTGAATATATTCAGGAAAAAATGCATACGCCCTTTTTGGCCAACCAAGCAAGCTTGCAAAGGAAATCTGCACTACAATGAAGTCTCACTTCCCCCCGGTCAAAAGGGCCATCTGAAAAAAGTGTAAAATCCAGAAAGGCAGGACAGGCCATGGAGAACTGGGAGCCTTGTTATGCTGATGGGCGGGATGTAAATTGCCAACAGACACTCGGGAGAAGTGTATGGTGTTTCCTGAAACATCTAAAACACAAAGCAACAGAGCCTAGGGCACTGCCACTTATGGTCCTATAGCTTAGGGAAATTAAAATCAAAAAGACACAGCCACCCCAAAGTTTGGGACGCCTCTGTTTACAACAACCTCGTTTACAGTACAAGTTCAACATCGCAGAAAGTGAAAAATGGATAAAGAAGTTGTGGTATTTACTTACAAAGCAATATCACTCAGCAATGAAATCTGTGTCATCAGGCCCTTAGCAGCACAATGAGTGGATTCAGGTATGATGATTCTAACTGAAATAAGTCACACAGAAAAAGAAACATCATAAGATATCAGTAATACATGGAATGTAAACTTGGCTACACAGGAACTGAATTACAGAACAGAACAGGGTCTCAAATTTAGAAAACCAACTTATGCTTGCTTAAGGGTAAAGGTGAGTTGGGGTGCTGCATAAAACCAGAGATTGAAATGAGCACAGATAAAGTTCCTTAAGTCAAATATGGAATAGACAAGAGCTACTCCTTGCTCAACGAAATGGACTCAACACCGCATATTAAACGCCTAAGAATGTACCTGACTAGTAAGTATCGTAAAACCTATGGATTGCTATGTCTCCGAAAGAGAATCAAGCATGTGTACAGGGGCATAAACGCAGCAGTGATAGGATTGGAGAGGTTCGGTGAGCAAATGAAGACCCTTTTAAGTCATATTGCATGGTACCCATTTCACGGGTCTCAACTCTCCAGGTTTAAGGTATTCTTCCTTCAGCTAAAACATGCATGTGGAACCCAAGTATGATCAACCATGTGAACGGGAGACGTGTTCAAATATGTCTCAGTTTTCCTCCCCTGGTACTCGGGTGCAACATTCCAGACGCTTTACTAACACTCTCCCCACTTGGAGAGTCAGCGCCTTTAACCTCCTGTTTGGCCCAGTTTGCAATTTCTGCGGAAGATGAACAGGAATAGCGAGAACCAATGAGAGGCTAGCTGGAGGTGTCTGGACGGGCAAATTTAACTCTCATTTCCCACCAGGAAGAGGAAATAACCAAAGACTCAGCGTGCCGTACCGGAACCAGATTAGGGCCTGAAGCCATCCTGCGGTGTTGCGGCCAGGTCACAAGAAAGCGAGTTGAAGAAAGGAGCTCAGGGGCACTGTAATTCACAAACCTGCAGAGTTATAAATGACAGCTATCGTCCAAAAATAGACTGAAGTAAGGCTGCCAAGAGGACTTGAAAGCGGGGCAGAATTGCAGGAAACCGATTTCAGGAGGTAGACTGGAATTGCATTGAAAGCATAGGAAAAGAGGCAGAACGTCCACAATGATGCACTTGGCCAAAAAGGGCATATCCGTTTTTTCCTGAATATATTCAGGAAAAAACGCATACGCCCTTTTTGGCCAACCAAGCAAGCTTGCAAAGGAAATCTGCACTACAATGAAGTCTCACTTCCCCCCGGTCAAAAGGGCCATCTGAAAAAAGTGTAAAATCCAGAAAGGCAGGACAGGCCATGGAGAACTGGGAGCCTTGTTATGCTGATGGGCGGGATGTAAATTGCCAACAGACACTCGGGAGAAGCGTATGGTGTTTCCTGAAACATCTAAAAAACAAAGCAACAGAACCTAGGGCACTTCCACTTATGGTCCTATAGCTTAGGGAAATTAAAATCGAAAAGACACAGCCACCCCAAAGTTTAGAACGGCTCTGTTTACAAGAACCTCGTTTACAGTACAAGTTCAACATCACAGAAAGTAAAAAATGGATAAAGAAGTTGTGGTATTTACTTACAAAGCAATATCACTCAGCAATGAAATCTGTGTCATCAGGCCCTTAGCAGCACAATGAGTGGATTCAGGTATGATGATTCTAACTGAAATAAGTCACACAGAAAAAGAAACATCATAAGATATCAGTAATACACGGAATGTAAACTTGGCTACACAGGAACTGAATTACAGAACAGAACAGGGTCTCAAATTTAGAAAACCAACTTATGCTTGCTTAAAGGTAAAGGTGAGTTGGGGCGCTGCATAAAACCAGAGATTGAAATGAGCACAGATAAAGTTCCTTAAGTCAAATATGGAATAGACAAGAGCTACTCCTTGCTCAACGGAATGGACTCAACACCGCATATTAAACGCCTAAGAATGTACCTGACTAGTAAGTATCTTAAAACCTATGGATTGCTATGTCTCCGAAAGAGAATCAAGCATGTGTACAGGGGCATAAACGCAGCAGTGCTAGGATTGGAGAGGTTCGGTGAGCAAATGAAGACCCTTTGAAGTCATATTGCATGGTACCCATTCCATAAGTTTCAACTACCCAGGTTTAAGGTATTCTTCCTTCAGCTAAAACATGCATGTGGAACCTAGAGTATGATCAACCATGTGATCGGGAGACGTGTTCAAATATGTCTCAGTTTTCCTCCCCTGGTACTCGGGTGCAACATTCCAGACGCTTTACTAACACTCTCCCCACTTGGAGAGTCAGCGCCTTTAACCTCCTGTTTGGCACAGTTTGCAATTTCTGCGGAAGATGAACAGGAATAGCGAGAACCAATGAGAGGCTAGCTGGAGGTGTCTGGACGGGCAAATTTAACTCTCATTTCCCACCAGGAAGAGGAAATAACCAAAGGCTCAGCGTGCCGTACCGGAACCAGATTAGGGCCTGAAGCCATCCTGCGGTGTTGCGGCCAGCTCAAAAGAAAGTGAGTTGAAGAAAGGAGCTCAGGGGCACTGTAATTCACAAACCTGCAGAGTTATAAATGACAGCTATCGTCCAAAAATATACTGAAGTAAGGCTGCCAAGAGGACTTGAAAGCGGGGCAGAATTGCAGGAAACCGATTTCAGGAGGTAGACTGGAATTGCATTGAAAGCATAGGAAAAGAGGCAGAACGTCCACAATGATGCACTTGGCCAAAAAGGGCGTATGCGTTTTTTCCTGAATATATTCAGGAAAAAACGCATACGCCCTTTTTGGCCAACCAAGCAAGCTTGCAAAGGAAATCTGCACTACAATGAAGTCTCACTTCCCCCCGGTCAAAAGGGCCATCTGAAAAAAGTGTAAAATCCAAAAAGGCAGGACAGGCCATGGAGAACTGGGAGCCTTGTTATGCTGAAGGGCGGGATGTAAATTGCCAACAAACACTCGGGAGAAGTGTATGGTGTTTCCTGAAACATCTAAAAAACAAAGCAACAGAGCCTAGGTCACTTCCACTTATGGTCCTATAGCTTAGGGAATTTAAAATCAAAAAGACACAGCCACCCCAAAGTTTCGAACGGCTCTGTTTACAAGAACCTCGTTTACAGTACAAGTTCAACATCGCAGAAAGTGAAAAATGGATTAAAAAGTTGTGGTATTTACTTACAAAGCAATATCACTCAGCAATGAAATCTGTGTCATCAGGCCCTTAGCAGCACAATGAGTGGATTCAGGTATGATGATTCTAACTGAAATAAGTCACACAGAAAAAGAAACATCATAAGATATCAGTAATACACGGAATGTAAACTTGGCTACACAGGAACTGAATTACAGAACAGAACAGGGTCTCAAATTTAGAAAACCAACTTATGCTTGCTTAAGGGTAAAGGTGAGTTGGGGTGCTGCATAAAACCAGAGATTGAAATGAGCACAGATAAAGTTCCTTAAGTCAAATATGGAATAGACAAGAGCTACTCCTTGCTCAACGAAATGGACTCAACACCGCATATTAAACGCCTAAGAATGTACCTGACTAGTAAGTATCTTAAAACCTATGGATTGCTATGTCTCCGAAAGAGAATCAAGCATGTGTACAGGGGCATAAACGCAGCAGTGATAGGATTGGAGAGGTTCGGTGAGCAAATGAAGACCCTTTGAAGTCATATTGCATGGTACCCATTACACGGGTCTGAACTCTCCAGGTTTAAGGTATTCTTCCTTCAGCTAAAACATGCATGTGGAACCCAAGTATGATCAACCATGTGAACGGGAGACGTGTTCAAATATGTCTCAGTTTTCCTCCCCTGGTACTCGGGTGCAACATTCCAGACGCTTTACTAACACTCTCCCCACTTGGAGAGTCAGCGCCTTTAACCTCCTGTTTGGCCCAGTTTGCAATTTCTGCGGAAGATGAACAGGAATAGCGAAAACCAATGAGAGACTAGCTGGAGGTGTCTGGACGGGCAAATTTAACTCTCATTTCCCACCAGGAAGAGGAAATAACCAAAGGCTCAGTGTGCCGTGCAGGAACCAGATTAGGGCCTGAAGCCATCCTGCGGTGTTGCGGCCAGCTCACAAGAAAGCGAGTTGAAGAAAGGAGCTCAGGGGCACTGTAATTCACAAACCTGCAGAGTTATAAATGACAGCTATCGTCCAAAAATAGACTGAAGTAAGGCGGCCAAGAGGACTTGAAAGCGGGGCAGAATTGCAGGAAACCGATTTCAGGAGGTAGACTGGAATTGCATTGAAAGCATAGGAAAAGAGGCAGAACGTCCACAATGATGCACTTGGCCAAAAAGGGCGTATGCGTTTTTTCCTGAATATATTCAGGAAAAAACGCATACGCCCTTTTTGGCCAACCAAGCAAGCTTGCAAAGGAAATCTGCACTACAATGAAGTCTCACTTCCCCCCGGTCAAAAGGGCCATCTGAAAAAAGTGTAAAATCCAGAAAGGCAGGACAGGCCATGGAGAACTGGGAGCCTTGTTATGCTGATGGGCGGGATGTAAATTGCCAACAACCACTCGGGAGAAGTGTATGGTGTTTCCTGAAACATCTAAAAAACAAAGCAACAGAACCTAGGGCACTTCCACTTATGGTCCTATAGCTTAGGGAAATTAAAATCAAAAAGACACAGCCACCCCAAAGTTTGGAACGGCTCTGTTTACAAGAACCTCGTTTACAGTACAAGTTCAACATCGCAGAAAATGAAAAATGGATAAAGAAGTTGTGGTATTTACTTACAAAGCAATATCACTCAGCAATGAAATCTGTGTCATCAGGCCCTTAGCAGCACAATGAGTGGATTCAGGTATGATGATTCTAACTGAAGTAAGTCACACAGAAAAAGAAACATCATAAGATATCAGTAATACACGGAATGTAAACTTGGCTACACAGGAACTGAATTACAGAACAGAACAGGGTCTCAAATTTAGAAAATCAACTTATGCTTGCTTAAGGGTAAAGGTGAGTTGGTGTGCTGCATAAAACCAGAGATTGAAATGAGCACAGATAAAGTTCCTTAAGCCAAATATGGAATAGACAAGAGCTACTCCTTGCTCAAAGAAATGGACTCAACACCCCATATTAAACGCCTAAGAATGTTCCTGACTAGTAAGTATCTTAAAAACCTATGGATTGCTATGTCTCCGAAAGAGAATCAAGCATGTGTACAGGGGCATAAACGCAGCAGTGATAGGATTGGAGAGGTTCGGTGAGCAAATGAAGACCCTTTGAAGTCATATTGCATGGTACCCATTACACGGGTCTTAACTCTCCAGGTTTAAGGTATTCTTCCTTCAGCTAAAACATGCATGTGGAACCCAAGTATGATCAACTATGTGAACGGGAGATGTGTTCAAATATGTCTCAGTTTTCCTCCCCTGGTACTCGGGTACAACATTCCAGACGCTTTACTAACACTCTCCCCACTTGGAGAGTCAGCGCCTTTAACCTCCTGTTTGGCCCAGTTTGCAATTTCTGCGAAAGATGAACAGGAATAGCGAGAACCAATGAGAGACTAGCTGGAGGTGTCTGGACGGGCAAATTTAACTCTCATTTCCCACCAGGAAGAGGAAATAACCAAAGGCTCAGCGTGCCGTACCGGAGCCAGATTAGGGCCTGAAGCCATCCTGCGGTGTTGCGGCCAGGTCACAAGAAAGCGAGTTGAAGAAAGGAGCTCAGGGGCACTGTAATTCACAAACCTGCAGAGTTATAAATGACAGCTATCGTCCAAAAATAGACTGAAGTAAGGCTGCCAAGAGGACTTGAAAGCGGGGCAGAATTGCAGGAAACCGATTTCAGGAGGTAGACTGGAATTGCATTGAAAGCATAGGAAAAGAGGCAGAACGTCCACAATGATGCACTTGGCCAAAAAGGGCGTATGCGTTTTTTCCTGAATATATTCAGGAAAAAACGCATACGCACTTTTTGGCCAACCAAGCAAGCTTGCAAAGGAAATCTGCACTACAATGAAGTCTCACTTCCCCCCGGTCAAAAGGGCCATCTGAAAAAAGTGTAAAATCCAGAAAGGCAGGACAGGCCATGGAGAACTGGGAACCTTGTTATGCTGATGGGCGGGATGTAAATTGCCAACAACCACTCGGGAGAAGTGTATGGTGTTTCCTGAAACATCTAAAAAACAAAGCAACAGAACCTAGGGCACTTCCACTTATGGTCCTATAGCTTAGGGAAATTAAAATCAAAAAGACACAGCCACCCCAAAGTTTGGAACGGCTCTGTTTACAAGAACCTCGTTTACAGTACAAGTTCAACATCGCAGAAAGTGAAAAATGGATAAAGAAGTTGTGGTATTTACTTACAAAGCAATATCACTCAGCAATGAAATCTGTGTCATCAGGCACTTAGCAGAACAATGAGTGGATTCAGGTATGATGATTCTAACTGAAATAAGTCACACAGAAAAAGAAACATCATAAGATATCACTAATACACGGAATGGAAACTTGGCTACACAGGAACTGAATTACAGAACAGAACAGGGTCTCAAATTTAGAAAATCAACTTATGCTTGCTTAAGGGTAAAGGTGAGTTGGTGTGCTGCATAAAACCAGAGATTGAAATGAGCACAGATAAAGTTCCTTAAGCCAAATATGGAATAGACAAGAGCTACTCCTTGCTCAAAGAAATGGACTCAACACCCCATATTAAACGCCTAAGAATGTTCCTGACTAGTAAGTATCTTAAAAACCTATGGATTGCTATGTCTCCGAAAGAGAATCAAGCATGTGTACAGGGGCATAAACGCAGCAGTGATAGGATTGGAGAGGTTCGGTGAGCAAATGAAGACCCTTTGAAGTCATATTGCATGGTACCCATTACACGGGTCTTAACTCTCCAGGTTTAAGGTATTCTTCCTTCAGCTAAAACATGCATGTGGAACCCAAGTATGATCAACCATGTGAACGGGAGATGTGTTCAAATATGTCTCAGTTTTCCTCCCCTGGTACTCGGGTACAACATTCCAGACGCTTTACTAACACTCTCCCCACTTGGAGAGTCAGCGCCTTTAACCTCCTGTTTGGCCCAGTTTGCAATTTCTGCGAAAGATGAACAGGAATAGCGAGAACCAATGAGAGACTAGCTGGAGGTGTCTGGACGGGCAAATTTAACTCTCATTTCCCACCAGGAAAAGGAAATAACCAAGGGCTCAGCATGCCGGGCCGGAACAAGATTAGGGCCTGAAGCCATCCTGCGGTGTTGCGGCCAGGTCACAAGAAAGCGAGTTGAAGAAAGGAGCTCAGGGGCACTGTAATTCACAAACCTGCAGAGTTATAAATGACAGCTATCGTCCAAAAATAGACTGAAGTAAGGCTGCCAAGAGGACTTGAAAGCGGGGCAGAATTGCAGGAAACCGATTTCAGGAGGTAGACTGGAATTGCATTGAAAGCATAGGAAAAGAGGCAGAACGTCCACAATAATGCACTTGGCCAAAAAGGGCGTATGCGTTTTTTCCTGAATATATTCAGGAAAAAACGCATACGCACTTTTTGGCCAACCAAGCAAGCTTGCAAAGGAAATCTGCACTACAATGAAGTCTCACTTCCCCCCGGTCAAAAGGGCCATCTGAAAAAAGTGTAAAATCCAGAAAGGCAGGACAGGCCATGGAGAACTGGGAGCCTTGTTATGCTGATGGGCGGGATGTAAATTGCCAACAACCACTCGGGAGAAGTGTATGGTGTTTCCTGAAACATCTAAAAAACAAAGCAACAGAACCTAGGGCACTTCCACTTATGGTCCTATAGCTTAGGGAAATTAAAATCAAAAAGGCACAGCCACCCCAAAGTTTGGAATGGCTCTGTTTACAAGAACCTCGTTTACAGTACAAGTTCAACATCGCAGAAAGTGAAAAATGGATAAAGAAGTTGTGGTATTTACTTACAAAGCAATATCACTCAGCAATGAAATCTGTGTCATCAGGCCCTTAGCAGCACAATGAGTGGATTCAGGTATGATGATTCTAACTGAAGTAAGTCACACAGAAAAAGAAACATCATAAGATATCAGTAATACACGGAATATAAACTTGGCTACACAGGAACTGAATTACAGAACAGAACAGGGTCTCAAATTTAGAAAACCAACTTATGCTTGCTTAAGGGGAAAGGTGAGTTGGGGTGCTGCATAAAACCAGAGATTGAAATGAGCACAGATAAAGTTCCTTAAGTCAAATATGGAATAGACAAGAGCTACTCCTTGCTCAACGAAATGGACTCAACACCGCATATTAAACGCCTAAGAATGTACCTGACTAGTAAGTATCTTAAAACCTATGGATTGCTATGTCTCCGAAAGAGAATCAAGCATGTGTACAGGGGCATAAACGCAGCAGTGATAGGATTGGAGAGGTTCGGTGAGCAAATGAAGACCCTTTGAAGTCATATTGCATGGTACCCATTCCACGGGTTTCAACTACCCAGGTTTTAGGTATTCTTCCTTCAGCTAAAACATGCATGGGGAACCTAGAGTATGATCAACCATGTGATCGGGAGACGTGTTCAAATATGTCTCAGTTTTCCTCCCCTGGTACTCGGGTTCAACATTCCAGACGCTTTACTAACACTCTCCCCACTTGGAGAGTCAGCGCCTTTAACCTCCTGTTTGGCACAGTTTGCAATTTCTGCGGAAGATGAACAGGAATAGCGAGAACCAATGAGAGGCTAGCTGGAGGTGTCTGGACGGGCTAATTTAACTCTCATTTCCCAGCAGGAGGAGGAAATAACCAAAGGCTCAGCGTGCCGTGCCAGAACCAGATTAGGGCCTGAAGCCATCCTGCGGTGTTGCGGCCAGGTCACAAGAAAGCGAGTTGAAGAAAGGAGCTCAGGGGCACTGGAATTCACAAACCTGCAGAGTTATAAATGACAGCTATCGTCCAAAAATAGACTGAAGTAAGGCTGCCAAGAGGACTTGAAAGCGGGGCAGAATTGCAGGAAACCGATTTCAGGAGGTAGACTGGAATTGCATTGAAAGCATAGGAAAAGAGGCAGAACGTCCACAATGATGCACTTGGCCAAAAAGGGCGTATGCGTTTTTTCCTGAATATATTCAGGAAAAAACGCATACGCCCTTTTTGGCCAACCAAGCAAGCTTGCAAAGGAAATCTGCACTACAATGAAGTCTCACTTCCCCCCGGTCAAAAGGGCCATCTGAAAAAAGTGTAAAATCCAGAAAGGCAGGACAGACCATTGAGAACTGGGAGCCTTGTTATGCTGATGGGCGAGATGTAAATTGCCAACAGACACTGGGGAGAAGTGTATGGTGTTTCCTGAAACATCTAAAAAACAAAGCAACAGAACCTAGGGCACTTCCACTTATGGTCCTATAGCTTAGGGAAATTAAAATCAAAAAGACACAGCCACCCCAAAGTTTGGAACGGCTCTGTTTACAAGAACCTCGTTTACAGTACAAGTTCAACATCACAGAAAGTGAAAAATGGATAAAGAAGTTGTGGTATTTACTTACAAAGCAATATCACTCAGCAATGAAATCTGTGTCATCAGGCCCTTAGCAGCACAATGAGTGGATTCAGGTATGATGATTCTAACTGAAATAAGTCACACAGAAAAAGAAACATCATAAGATATCAGTAATACACGGAATGTAAACTTGGCTACACAGGAACTGAATTACAGAACAGAACAGTGTCTCAAATTTAGAAAACCAACTTATTCTTGCTTAAGGGTAAAGGTGAGTTGGGGTGCTGCATAAAACCAGAGATTGAAATGAGCACAGATAAAGTTCCTTAAGCCAAATATGGAATAGACAAGAGCTACTCCTTGCTCAACGAAATGGACTCAACACCCCATATTAAACGCCTAAGAATGTACCTGACTAGTAAGTATCTTAAAACCTATGGATTGCTATGTCTCCAAAAGAGAATCAAGCATGTTTACAGGGGCATAAACGCAGCAGTGATAGGATTGGAGAGGTTCGGTGAGCAAATGAAGACCCTTTGAAGTCATATTGCATGGTACCCATTCCATGGGTTTCAACTACCCAGGTTTAACGTATTCTTCCTTCAGCTAAAACATGCATGTGGAACCTAGAGTATGATCAACCATGTGATCGGGAGACGTGTTCAAATATGTCTCAGTTTTCCTCCCCTGGTACTCGGGTGCAACATTCCAGACGCTTTACTAACACTCTCGCCACTTGGAGAGTCAGTCCCTTTAACCTCCTGTTTGGCCCAGTTTGCAATTTCTGCGGAAGATGAACAGGAATAGCGAGAACCAATGAGAGGCTAGCTGGAGGTGTCTGGACGGGCAAATTTAACTCTCATTTCCCACCAGGAAGAGGAATTAACCAAAGGCTCAGCGTGCTGTACCAGAAACAGATTAGGGTCTGAAGCCATCCTGCGGTGTTGCGGCCAGCTCACAAGAAAGCGAGTTGAAGAAAGGAGCTCAGGGGCACTGTAATTCACAAACCTGCAGAGTTATAAATGACAGCTATCGTCCAAAAATAGACTGAAGTAAGGCTGCCAAGAGGACTTGAAAGCGGGGCAGAATTGCAGGAAACCGATTTCAGGATGTAGACTGGAATTGCATTGAAAGCATAGGAAAAGAGGCAGAACGTCCACAATGATGCACTTGGCCAAAAAGGGCGTATGCGTTTTTTCCTGAATATATTCAGGAAAAAACGCATACGCCCTTTTTGGCCAACCAAGCAAGCTTGCAAAGGAAATCTGCACTGCAATGAAGTCTCACTTCCCCCCGGTCAAAAGGGCCATCTGAAAAAAGTGTAAAATCCAGAAAGGCAGGACAGGCCATGGAGAACTGGGAGCCTTGTTATGCTGATGGGCGGGATGTAAATTGCCAACAACCACTCGGGAGAAGTGTATGGTGTTTCCTGAAACATCTAAAAAACAAAGCAACAGAACCTAGGGCACTTCCACTTATGGTCCTATAGCTTAGGGAAATTAAAATCAAAAAGACACAGCCACCCCAAAGTTTGGAACGGCTCTGTTTACAAAAACCTCGTTTACAGTACAAGTTCAACATCGCAGAAAGTGAAAAATGGATAAAGAAGTTGTGGTATTTACTTACAAAGCAATATCACTCAGCAATGAAATCTGTGTCATCAGGCCCTTAGCAGCACAATGAGTGGATTCAGGTATGATGATTCTAACTGAAGTAAGTCACACAGAAAAAGAAACATCATAAGATATCAGTAATACACGGAATGTAAACTTGGCTACACAGGAACTGAATTACACAACAGAACAGGGTCCCAAATTTAGAAAACCAACTTATGCTTGCTTAAGGGTAAAGGTGAGTTGGGGTGCTGCATAAAACCAGAGATTGAAATGAGCACAGATAAAGTTCCTTAAGCCAAATATGGAATAGACAAGAGCTACTCCTTGCTCAACGAAATGGACTCAACACCGCATATTAAACGCCTAAGAATGTACCTGACTAGTAAGTATCTTAAAACCTATGGATTGCTATGTCTCCGAAAGAGAATCAAGCATGTGTACAGGGGCATAAACGCAGCAGTGATAGGATTGGAGAGGTTCGGTGAGCAAATGAAGACCCTTTGAAGTCATATTGCATGGTACCCATCCCACGGGTTTCAACTACCCTGGTTTTAGGTATTCTTCCTTCAGCTAAAACATGCATGTGGAACCCAGAGTATGATCAACCATGTGATCGGGAGACGTGTTCAAATATGTCTCAGTTTTCGTACCCTGGTACTCGGGTGCAACATTCCAGACGCTTTACTAACACTCTCCCCACTTGGAGAGTCAGCGCCTTTAACCTCCTGTTTGGCCCAGTTTGCAATTTCTGCGGAAGATGAACAGGAATAGCGAGAACCAATGAGAGGCTAGCTGGAGGTGTCTGGACGGGCAAATTTAACTCTCATTTCCCAACAGGAAGAGGAAATAACCAAAGGCTCAGCGTGCCGTACCGGAACCAGATTAGGGCCTGAAGCCATCCTGCGGTGTTGCGGCCAGCTCACAAGAAAGCTAGTTGAAGAAAGGAGCTCAGGGGCACTGTAATTCACAAACCTGCAGAGTTATAAATGACAGCTATCGTCCAAAAATATACTGAAGTAAGGCTGCCAAGAGGACTTGAAAGCGGGGCAGAATTGCAGGAAACCGATTTCAGGAGGTAGACTGGAATTGCATTGAAAGCATAGGAAAAGAGGCAGAACGTCCACAATGATGCACTTGGCCAAAAAGGGCGTATGCGTTTTTTCCTGAATATATTCAGGAAAAAACGTATACGCACTTTTTGGCCAACCAAGCAAGCTTGCAAAGGAAATCTGCACTACAATGAAGTCTCACTTCCCCCCGGTCAAAAGGGCCATCTGAAAAAAGTGTAAAATCCAGAAAGGCAGGACAGGCCATGGAGAACTGGGAGCCTTGTTATGCTGATGGGCGGGATGTAAATTGCCAACAGACACTTGGGAGAAGTGTATGGTGTTTCCTGAAACATCTAAAAAACAAAGCAACAGAACCTAGGGCACTTCCACTTATGGTCCTATAGCTTAGGGAAATTAAAATCAAAAAGACACAGCCACCCCAAAGTTTGGAATGGCTCTGTTTACAAGAACCTCGTTTACAGTACAAGTTCAACATCGCAGAAAGTGAAAAATGGATAAAGAACTTGTGGTACTTACGTACAATGCAGTATCAATCAGCAATGAAATCTATGTCATCAGGCCCGTAGCAGCATAATGAGTGGATTCAGGTACGATGATTCTAACTGAAATAAGTCACACAGAAAAAGAAACATCATAAGATATCACTAATACACGGAATGTAAACTTGGCTACACAGGAACTGCATTCCAAAACAGAACAGGGTCTCAAATTTAGAAAACCAACTTATGCTTGCTTAAGGTGAAAGGTGAGTTGGGGTGCTGCATAAAACCAGAGATTGAAATGAGCACAGATAAAGTTCCTTAAGCCAAATATGGAATAGACAAGAGCTACTCCTTGCTCAACGAAATGGACACAAAACCCCATATTAAACGCCTAAGAATGCACCTGACTAGTAAGTATCTTAAAACCTATGGATTGCTATGTCTCCGAAAGAGAATCAAGCATGTGTACAGGGGCATAAACGCAGCAGTGATAGGATTGGAGAGGTTCGGTGAGCAAATGAAGACCCTTTGAAGTCATATTGCATGGTACCCATCCCACGGGTTTCAACTACCCTGGTTTTAGGTATTCTTCCTTCAGCTAAAACATGCATGTGGAACCCAGAGTATGATCAACCATGTGATCGGGAGACGTGTTCAAATATGTCTCAGTTTTCGTACCCTGGTACTCGGGTGCAACATTCCAGACGCTTTACTAACACTCTCCCCACTTGGAGAGTCAGCGCCTTTAACCTCCTGTTTGGCCCAGTTTGCAATTTCTGCGGAAGATGAACAGGAATAGCGAGAACCAATGAGAGGCTAGCTGGAGGTGTCTGGACGGGCAAATTTAACTCTCATTTCCCAACAGGAAGAGGAAATAACCAAAGGCTCAGCGTGCCGTACCGGAACCAGATTAGGGCCTGAAGCCATCCTGCGGTGTTGCGGCCAGCTCAAAAGAAAGCGAGTTGAAGAAAGGAGCTCAGGGGCACTGTAATTCACAAACCTGCAGAGTTATAAATGACAGCTATCGTCCAAAAATAGACTGAAGAAAGGCTGCCAAGAGGACTTGAAAGCGGGGCAGAATTGCAGGAAACCGATTTCAGGAGGTAGACTGGAATTGCATTGAAAGCATAGGAAAAGAGGCAGAACGTCCACAATGATGCACTTGGCCAAAAAGGGCGTATGCGTTTTTTCCTGAATATATTCAGGAAAAAACGCATACGCCCTTTTCGGCCAACCAAGCAAGCTTGCAAAGGAAATCTGCACTACAATGAAGTCTCACTTCCCCCCGGTCAAAAGGGCCATCTGAAAAAAGTGTAAAATCCAGAAAGGCAGGACAGGCCATGGAGAACTGGGAGCCTTGTTATGCTGATGGGCGGGATGTAAATTGCCAACAACCACTCGGGAGAAGTGTATGGTGTTTCCTGAAACATCTAAAAAACAAAGCAACAGAGCCTAGGGCACTTCCACTTATGGTCCTATAGCTTAGGGAAATTAAAATCAAAAAGACACAGCCACCCCAAAGTTTGGAACGGCTCTGTTTACAAGAACCTCGTTTACAGTACAAGTTCAACATCGCAGAAAGTGAAAAATGGATAAAGAAGTTGTGGTACTTACGTACAATGCAGTATCACTCAGCAATGAAATCTATGTCATCAGGCCCGTAGCAGCATAATGAGTGGATTCAGGTACGATGATTCTAACTGAAATAAGTCACACAGAAAAAGAAACATCATAAGATATCACTAATACACGGAATGTAAACTTGGCTACACAGGAACTGCATTCCAAAACAGAACAGGGTCTCAAATTTAGAAAACCAACTTATGCTTGCTTAAGGGGAAAGGTGAGTTGGGGTGCTGCATAAAACCAGAGATTGAAATGAGCACAGATAAAGTTCCTTAAGCCAAATATGGAATAGACAAGAGCTACTCCTTGCTCAACGAAATGGACACAAAACCCCATATTAAACGCCTAAGAATGCACCTGACTAGTAAGTATCTTAAAACCTATGGATTGCTATGTCTCCGAAAGAGAATCAAGCATGTGTACAGGGTCATAAACGCAGCAGTGATAGGATTGGAGAGGTTCGTGAGCAAATGAAGACCCTTTGAAGTCATATTGCATGGTACCCATTACACGGGTTTCAACTACCCAGGTTTAAGGTATTCTTCCTTCATCTAAAACATGCATGTGGAACCTAGAGTATGATCAACCATGTGATCGGGAGACGTGTTCAAATATGTCTCAGTTTTCGTACCCTGGTACTCGGGTGCAACATTCCAGACGCTTTACTAACACTCTCCCCACTTGGAGAGTCAGTCCCTTTAACTTCCTGTTTGGCCCAGTTTGCAATTTATGTGGAAGATGAACAGGAATAGCGAGAACCAATGAAAGACTAGCTGGAGGTGTCTGGATGGGCAAATATAACTCTCATTTCCCACCAGGAAGAGGAATTAACCAAAGGCTCAGCGTGCTGTGCCAGAACCAGATTAGGGCCTGAAGCCATCCTGCGGTGTTGCGGCCAGGTCACAAGAAAGCGAGTTGAAGAAAGGAGCTCAGGGGCACTGTAATTCACAAACCTGCAGAGTTATAAATGACAGCTATCGTCCAAAAATAGACTGAAGTAAGGCTGCCAAGAGGACTTGAAAGCGGGGCAGAATTGCAGGAAACCGATTTCAGGAGGTAGACTGGAATTGCATTGAAAGCATAGGAAAAGAGGCAGAACGTCCACAATGATGCACTTGGCCAAAAAGGGCGTATGCGTTTTTTCCTGAATATATTCAGGAAAAAACGCATACGCCCTTTTCGGCCAACCAAGCAAGCTTGCAAAGGAAATCTGCACTACAATGAAGTCTCACTTCCCCCCGGTCAAAAGGGCCATCTGAAAAAAGTGTAAAATCCAGAAAGGCAGGACAGGCCATGGAGAACTCGCAGCCTTGTTATGCTGATGGGCGGGATGTAAATTGCCAACAACCACTCGGGAGAAGTGTATGGTGTTTCCTGAAACATCTAAAAAACAAAGCAACAGAGCCTAGGGCACTTCCACTTATGGTCCTATAGCTTAGGGAAATTAAAATCAAAAAGACACAGCCACCCCAAAGTTTGGAACGGCTCTGTTTACAAGAACCTCGTTTACAGTACAAGTTCAACATCGCAGAAAGTGAAAAATGGATAAAGAAGTTGTGGTATTCACTTACAAAGCAATATCACTCAGCAATGAAATCTATGTCATCAGGCCCTTAGCAGCACAATGAGTGGATTCAGGTATGATGATTCTAACTGAAATAAGTCACACAGAAAAAGAAACATCATAAGATATCAGTAATACACGGAATGGAAACTTGGCTACACAGGAACTGAATTACAGAACAGAATAGGGTCTCAAATTAAGAAAACCAACTTATGCTTGCTTAAGGGGAAAGGTGAGTTGGGGTGCTGCATAAAACCAGAGATTGAAACGAGAACAGATAAAGTTCCTTAAGCCAAATATGGAATAGACAAGAGCTACTCCTTGCTCAACGAAATGGACTCAACACCGCATATTAAACGCCTAAGAATGTACCTGACTAGTAAGTATCTTAAAACCTATGGATTGCTATGTCTCCGAAAGAGAATCAAGCATGTGTACAGGGGCATAAACGCAGCAGTGATAGGATTGGAGAGGTTCGGTGAGCAAATGAAGACCCTTTGAAGTCATATTGCATGGTACCCATTCCACGGGTTTCAACTACCCAGGTTTAAGGTATTCTTCCTTCAGCTAAAACATGCATGTGGAACCTAGAGTATGATCAACCATGTGATCGGGAGACGTGTTCAAATATGTCTCAGTTTTTGTACCCTGGTACTCGGGTGCAACATTCCAGATGCTTTACTAACACTCTCCCGACTTGGAGAGTCAGTCCCTTTAACCTCCTGTTTGGCCCAGTTTGCAATTTCTGCGGAAGATGAACAGGAATAGCGAGAACCAATGAGAGACTAGCTGGAGGTGTCTGGACGGGCAAATTTAACTCTCATTTCCCACCAGGAAGAGGAAATAACCAAAGGCTCAGCATGCCGTGCCGGAACCAGATTAGGGCCTGAAGCCATCCAGCGGTGTTGCAGCCAGCTCACAAGAAAACGAGTTGAAGAAAGGAGCTCAGGGGCACTGTAATTCACAAACCTGCAGAGTTATAAATGACAGCTATCGTCCAAAAATACACTGAAGTAAGGCTGCCAAGAGGACTTGAAAGCGGGGCAGAATTGCAGGAAACCGATTTCAGGAGGTAGACTGGAATTGCATTGAAAGCATAGGAAAAGAGGCAGAACGTCCACAATGATGCACTTGGCCAAAAAGGGCGTATGCGTTTTTGCCTGAATATATTCAGGAAAAAACGCATACGCACTTTTTGGCCAACCAAGCAAACTTGCAAAGGAAATCTGCACTACAATGAAGTCTCACTTCCCCCCGGTCAAAAGGGCCATCTGAAAAAAGTGTAAAATCCAGAAAGGCAGGACAGGCCATGGAGAACTGGGAGCCTTGTTATGCTGATGGGCGGGATGTAAATTGCCAACAGACACTTGGGAGAAGTGTATG
The DNA here is from genome assembly GCF_951394435.1 of Stenella coeruleoalba. Taxonomy (NCBI): domain Eukaryota; kingdom Metazoa; phylum Chordata; class Mammalia; order Artiodactyla; family Delphinidae; genus Stenella; species Stenella coeruleoalba. Next base: position 1,173,706 of record NW_027646214.1, read on the forward strand.
GTGTTTCCTGAAACATCTAAAAAACAAAGCAACAGAGCCTAGGGCACTTCCACTTATGGTCCTATAGCTTAGGGAAATTAAAATCAAAAAGACACAGCCACCCCAAAGTTTGGAACGGCTCTGTTTACAAGAACCTCGTTTACAGTACAAGTTCAACATCGCAGAAAGTGAAAAATGGATAAAGAAGTTGTGGTATTCACTTACAAAGCAATATCACTCAGCAATGAAATCTATGTCATCAGGCCCTTAGCAGCACAATGAGTGGATTCAGGTATGATGATTCTAACTGAAATAAGTCACACAGAAAAAGAAACATCATAAGATATCAGTAATACACGGAATGGAAACTTGGCTACACAGGAACTGAATTACAGAACAGAACAGGGTCTCAAATTAAGAAAACCAACTTATGCTTGCTTAAGGGGAAAGGTGAGTTGGGGTGCTGCATAAAACCAGAGATTGAAACGAGCACAGATAAAGTTCCTTAAGCCAAATATGGAATAGACAAGAGCTACTCCTTGCTCAACGAAATGGACTCAACACCGCATATTAAACGCCTAAGAATGTACCTGACTAGTAAGTATCTTAAAACCTATGGATTGCTATGTCTCTGAAAGAGAATCAAGCATGTGTACAGGGGCATAAACGCAGCAGTGATAGGATTGGAGAGGTTCGGTGAGCAAATGAAGACCCTTTGAAGTCATATTGCATGGTACCCATTCCACGGGTTTCAACTACCCAGGTTTAAGGTATTCTTCCTTCAGCTAAAACATGCATGTGGAACCTAGAGTATGATCAACCATGTGATCGGGAGACGTGTTCAAATATGTCTCAGTTTTTGTACCCTGGTACTCGGGTGCAACATTCCAGATGCTTTACTAACACTCTCCCGACTTGGAGAGTCAGTCCCTTTAACCTCCTGTTTGGCCCAGTTTGCAATTTCTGCGGAAGATGAACAGGAATAGCGAGAACCAATGAGAGACTAGCTGGAGGTGTCTGGACGGGCAAATTTAACTCTCATTTCCCACCAGGAAGAGGAAATAACCAAAGGCTCAGCATGCCGTGCCGGAACCAGATTAGGGCCTGAAGCCATCCAGCGGTGTTGCAGCCAGCTCACAAGAAAACGAGTTGAAGAAAGGAGCTCAGGGGCACTGTAATTCACAAACCTGCAGAGTTATAAATGACAGCTATCGTCCAAAAATACACTGAAGTAAGGCTGCCAAGAGGACTTGAAAGCGGGGCAGAATTGCAGGAAACCGATTTCAGGAGGTAGACTGGAATTGCATTGAAAGCATAGGAAAAGAGGCAGAACGTCCACAATGATGCACTTGGCCAAAAAGGGCGTATGCGTTTTTTCCTGAATATATTCAGGAAAAAACGCATACGCACTTTTTGGCCAACCAAGCAAACTTGCAAAGGAAATCTGCACTACAATGAAGTCTCACTTCCCCCCGGTCAAAAGGGCCATCTGAAAAAAGTGTAAAATCCAGAAAGGCAGGACAGGCCATGGAGAACTGGGAGCCTTGTTATGCTGATGGGCGGGATGTAGATTGCCAACAACCACTCGGGAGAAGTGTATGGTGTTTCCTGAAACATCTAAAAAACAAAGCAACAGAGCCTAGGGCACTTCCACTTATGGTCCTATAGCTTAGGGAAATTAAAATCAAAAAGACACAGCCACCCCAAAGTTTGGGACGCCTCTGTTTACAAGAACCTCGTTTACAGTACAAATTCAACATCGCAGAAAATGAAAAATGGATAAAGAAGCTGTGGTATTTACTTACAAAGCAATATCACTCAGCAATGAAATCTATGTCATCAGGCCCTTAGCAGCACAATGAGTGGATTCAGGTATGATGATTCTAACTGAAATAAGTCACACAGAAAAAGAAACATCATAAGATATCACTAATACACGGAATGGAAACTTGGCTACACAGGAACTGAATTACAGAACAGAACAGGGCCTCAAATTTAGAAAACCAACTTATGCTTGCTTAAGGGTAAAGGTGAGTTGGGGTGCTGCATAAAACCAGAGATTGAAATGAGCACAGATAAAGTTCCTTAAGCCAAATATGGAATAGACGAGCTACTCCTTGCTCAACGAAATGGACTCAACACCGCATATTAAACGCCTAAGAATGTACCTGACTAGTAAGTATCTTAAAACCTATGGATTGCTATGTCTCCGAAAGAGAATCAAGCATGTGTACAGGGGCATAAACGCAGCAGTGATAGGATTGGAGAGGTTCGGTGAGCAAATGAAGACCCTTTGAAGTCATATTGCATGGTACCCATTCCACGGGTTTCAACTACCCAGGTTTAAGGTATTCTTCCTTCAGCTAAAACATGCATGTGGAACCGAGAGTATGATCATCCGTGTGAACGGGAGACGTGTTCAAATATGTCTCAGTTTTCCTCCCGTGGTACTCAGATGCAACATTCCAGACGCTTTACTAACACTCTCCCGAATTGGAGAGTCAGCGTCTTTAACCTCCTGTTTGGCCCAGTTTGCAATTTCTGCGGTAGATGAACAGGAATAGCGAGAACCAATGAGAGACTAGCTGGAGGTGTCTGGACGGGCAAATTTAACTCTCATTTCCCAATAGGAAGAGGAAATAACCAAAGGCTCAGCGTGCCGTGCCGGAACCAGATTAGGGCCTGAAGCCATCATGCGGTGTTGCGGCCTGGTCACAAGAAAGCGAGTTGAAGAAAGAGCTCAGGGGCACTGTAATTCACAAACCTGCAGAGTTATAAATGACAGCTATCGTCCAAAAATATACTGAAGTAAGGCTGCCAAGAGGACTTGAAAGCGGGGCAGAATTGCAGGAAACCAATTTCAGGAGGTAGACTGGAATTGCATTGAAAGCATAGGAAAAGAGGCAGAACGTCCACAATGATGCACTTGGCCAAAAAGGGCATATGCGTTTTTTCCTGAATATATTCAGGAATAAAACGCATACGCACTTTTTGGCCAACCAAGCAAACTTGCAAAGGAAATCTGCACTACAATGAAGTCTCACTTCCCCCCGGTCAAAAGGGCCATCTGAAAAAAGTGTAAAATCCAGAAAGGCAGGACAGGCCATGGAGAACTGGGAGCCTTGTTATGCTGATGGGCGGAATGTAAATTGCCAACAGACACTGGGGAGAAGTGTATGGTGTTTCCTGAAACATCGAAAAAACAAAGCAACAGAGCCTAGGGCACTTCCACTTATGGTCCTATAGCTTAGGGAAATTAAAATCAAAAAGACACAGCCACCCCAAAGTTTGGGACGCCTCTGTTTACAAGAACCTCGTTTACAGTACAAATTCAACATCGCAGAAAATGAAAAATGGATAAAGAAGCTGTGGTATTTACTTACAAAGCAATATCACTCAGCAATGAAATCTATGTCATCAGGCCCTTAGCAGCACAATGAGTGGATTCAGGTATGATGATTCTAACTGAAATAAGTCACACAGAAAAAGAAACATCATAAGATATCACTAATACACGGAATGTAAACTTGGCTACACAGGAACTGAATTACAGAACAGAACAGGGTCTCAAATTTAGAAAACCAACTTATGCTTGCTTAAGGGTAAAGGTGAGTTGGGGTGCTGCATAAAACCAGAGATTGAAATGAGCACAGATAAAGTTCCTTAAGCCAAATATGGAATAGACGAGCTACTCCTTGCTCAACGAAATGGACTCAACACCGCATATTAAACGCCTAAGAATGTACCTGACTAGTAAGTATCTTAAAACCTATGGATTGCTATGTCTCCGAAAGAGAATCAAGCATGTGTACAGGGGCATAAACGCAGCAGTGATAGGATTGGAGAGGTTCGGTGAGCAAATGAAGACCCTTTGAAGTCATATTGCATGGTACCCATTCCACGGGTTTCAACTACCCAGGTTTAAGGTATTCTTCCTTCAGCTAAAACATGCATGTGGAACCGAGAGTATGATCATCCGTGTGAACGGGAGACGTGTTCAAATATGTCTCAGTTTTCCTCCCGTGGTACTCATATGCAACATTCCAGACGCTTTACTAACACTCTCCCGACTTGGAGAGTCAGCGTCTTTAACCTCCTGTTTGGCCCAGTTTGCAATTTCTGCGGAAGATGAACAGGAATAGCGAGAACCAATGAGAGACTAGCTGGAGGTGTCTGGACGGGCAAATTTAACTCTCATTTCCCAATAGGAAGAGGAAATAACCAAAGGCTCAGCGTGCCATGCCGGAACCAGATTAGGGCCTGAAGCCATCATGCGGTGTTCCGGCCAGGTCACAAGAAAGCGAGTTGAAGAAAGAGCTCAGGGGCACTGTAATTCACAAACCTGCAGAGTTATAAATGACAGCTATCGTCCAAAAATATACTGAAGTAAGGCTGCCAAGAGGACTTGAAAGCGGGGCAGAATTGCAGGAAACCGATTTCAGGAGGTAGACTGGAATTGCATTGAAAGCATAGGAAAAGAGGCAGAACGTCCACAATGATGCACTTGGCCAAAAAGGGCGTATGTGTTTTTTCCTGAATATATTCAGGAATAAAACGCATACGCACTTTTTGGCCAACCAAGCAAACTTGCAAAGGAAATCTGCACTACAATGAAGTCTCACTTCTCCCCGGTCAAAAGGGCCATCTGAAAAAAGTGTAAAATCCAGAAAGGCTGGAAGGGCCATGGAGAACTGGGAGCCTTGTTATGCTGATGGGCGGGATGTAAATTGCCAACAGACACTTGGGAGAAGTGTATGGTGTTTCCTGAAACATCTAAAAAACAAAGCAACAGAGCCTAGGGCACTTCCACTTATGGTCCTATAGCTTAGGGAAATTAAAATCAAAAAGACACAGCCACCCCAAAGTTTGGAACGGCTCTGTTTACAAGAACCTCGTTTACAGTACAAGTTCAACATCGCAGAAAGTGAAAAATGGATAAAGAAGTTGTGGTATTCACTTACAAAGCAATATCACTCACCAATGAAATCTATGTCATCAGGCCCTTAGCAGCACAATGAGTGGATTCAGGTATGATGATTCTAACTGAAATAAGTCACACAGAAAAAGAAACATCATAAGATATCAGTAATACACGGAATGGAAACTTGGCTACACAGGAACTGAATTACAGAACAGAATAGGGTCTCAAATTAAGAAAACCAACTTATGCTTGCTTAAGGGGAAAGGTGAGTTGGGGTGCTGCATAAAACCAGAGATTGAAATGAGCACAGATAAAGTTCCTTAAGCCAAATATGGAATAGACAAGAGCTACTCCTTGCTCAACGAAATGGACTCAACACCGCATATTAAACGCCTAAGAATGTACCTGACTAGTAAGTATCTTAAAACCTATGGATTGCTATGTCTCCGAAAGAGAATCAAGCATGTGTACAGGGGCATAAACGCAGCAGTGATAGGATTGGAGAGGTTCGGTGAGCAAATGAAGACCCTTTGAAGTCATATTGCATGGTACCCATTCCACGGGTTTCAACTACCCAGGTTTAAGGTATTCTTCCTTCAGCTAAAACATGCATGTGGAACCTAGAGTATGATCAACCATGTGATCGGGAGACGTGTTCAAATATGTCTCAGTTTTTGTACCCTGGTACTCGGGTGCAACATTCCAGATGCTTTACTAACACTCTCCCGACTTGGAGAGTCAGTCCCTTTAACCTCCTGTTTGGCCCAGTTTGCAATTTCTGCGGAAGATGAACAGGAATAGCGAGAACCAATGAGAGACTAGCTGGAGGTGTCTGGACGGGCAAATTTAACTCTCATTTCCCACCAGGAAGAGGAAATAACCAAAGGCTCAGCATGCCGTGCCGGAACCAGATTAGGGCCTGAAGCCATCCAGCGGTGTTGCAGCCAGCTCACAAGAAAACGAGTTGAAGAAAGGAGCTCAGGGGCACTGTAATTCACAAACCTGCAGAGTTATAAATGACAGCTATCGTCCAAAAATACACTGAAGTAAGGCTGCCAAGAGGACTTGAAAGCGGGGCAGAATTGCAGGAAACCGATTTCAGGAGGTAGACTGGAATTGCATTGAAAGCATAGGAAAAGAGGCAGAACGTCCACAATGATGCACTTGGCCAAAAAGGGCGTATGCGTTTTTTCCTGAATATATTCAGGAAAAAACGCATACGCACTTTTTGGCCAACCAAGCAAACTTGCAAAGGAAATCTGCACTACAATGAAGTCTCACTTCCCCCCGGTCAAAAGGGCCATCAGAAAAAAGTGTAAAATCCAGAAAGGCAGGACAGGCCATGGAGAACTGGGAGCCTTGTTATGCTGATGGGCGGGATGTAAATTGCCAACAGACACTGGGGAGAAGTGTATGGTGTTTCCTGAAACATCGAAAAAACAAAGCAACAGAGCCTAGGGCACTTCCACTTATGGTCCTATAGCTTAGGGAAATTAAAATCAAAAAGACACAGCCACCCCAAAGTTTGGGACGCCTCTGTTTACAAGAACCTCGTTTACAGTACAAATTCAACATCGCAGAAAATGAAAAATGGATAAAGAAGCTGTGGTATTTACTTACAAAGCAATATCACTCAGCAATGAAATCTATGTCATCAGGCCCTTAGCAGCACAATGAGTGGATTCAGGTATGATGATTCTAACTGAAATAAGTCACACAGAAAAAGAAACATCATAAGATATCACTAATACACGGAATGGAAACTTGGCTACACAGGAACTGAATTACAGAACAGAACAGGGTCTCAAATTTAGAAAACCAACTTATGCTTGCTTAAGGGTAAAGGTGAGGTGGGGTGCTGCATAAAACCAGAGATTGAAATGAGCACAGATAAAGTTCCTTAAGCCAAATATGGAATAGACGAGCTACTCCTTGCTCAACGAAATGGACTCAACACCGCATATTAAACGTCTAAGAATGTACCTGACTAGTAAGTATCTTAAAACCTATGGATTGCTATGTCTCCGAAAGAGAATCAAGCATGTGTACAGGGGCATAAACGCAGCAGTGATAGGATTGGAGAGGTTCGGTGAGCAAATGAAGACCCTTTGAAGTCATATTGCATGGTACCCATTCCACGGGTTTCAACTACCCAGGTTTAAGGTATTCTTCCTTCAGCTAAAACATGCATGTGGAACCCAGAGTATGATCATCCGTGTGAACGGGAGACGTGTTCAAATATGTCTCAGTTTTCTTCCCGTGGTACTCAGATGCAACATTCCAGACGCTTTACTAACACTCTCCCGACTTGGAGAGTCAGCGCCTTTAACCTCCTGTTTGGCCCAGTTTGCAATTTCTGCGGAAGATGAACAGGAATAGCGAGAACCAATGAGAGACTAGCTGGAGGTGTCTGGACGGGCAAATTTAACTCTCATTTCCCAATAGGAAGAGGAAATAACCAAAGGCTCAGCATGCTGTGCCGGAACCAGATTAGGGCCTGAAGCCATCCTGCGGTGTTGCGGCCAGCTCACAAGAAAGCGAGTTGAAGAAAGAGCTCAGGGGCACTGTAATTCACAAACCTGCAGAGTTATAAATGACAGCTATCGTCCAAAAATAGACTGAAGTAAGGCTGCCAAGAGGACTTGAAAGCGGGGCAGAATTGCAGGAAACCGATTTCAGGAGGTAGACTGAAATTGCATTGAAAGCATATGAAAAGAGGCAGAACGTCCACAATGATGCACTTGGCCAAAAAGGGCGTATGCGTTTTTTCCTGGGAAAAAACGCATACGCCCTTTTTGGCCAACCAAGCAAGCTTGCAAAGGAAATCTGCACTACAATGAAGTCTCACTTCCCCCCGGTCAAAAGGGCCATCTGAAAAAAAGTGTAAAATCCAGAAAGGCAGGACAGGCCATGGAGAACTGGGAGCCTTGTTATGCTGATGGGCGGGATGTAAATTGCCAACAGACACTGGGGAGAAGTGTATGGTGTTTCCTGAAACATCTAAAAAACAAAGCAACAGAACCTAGGGCACCTCCACTTATGGTCCTATAGCTTAGGGAAATTAAAATCAAAAAGACACAGCCACCCCAAAGTTGCGAAAGGCTCTGTTTACAAGAACCTCGTTTACAGTACAAGTTCAACACCGCAGAAAGTAAAAAATGGAGAAAGAAGTTGTGGTATTTACTTACAAAGCAATATCACTCAGCAATGAAATCTGTGTCATCAGGCCCTTAGCAGCACAATGAGTGGATTCAGGTATGATGATTCTAACTGAAATAAGTCACACAGAAAAAGAAACATCATAAGATATCAGTAATACATGAAATGTAAACTTGGCTACACAGGAACTGAATTACAGAACAGAACAGGGTCTCAAATTTAGAAAACCAACTTATGCTTGCTTAAGGGGAAAGGTGAGTTGGGGTGCTGCATTAAACCAGAGATTGAAATGAGCACAGATAAAGTTCCTTAAGCCAAATATGGAATAGACAAGAGCTACTCCTTGCTCAACGAAATGGACTCAACACCGCATATTAAACACCTAAGATTGTACCTGACTAGGAAGTATCTTAAAACTTATGGATTGCTATGTCTCCGAAAGGGAATCAAGCATGTGTGCAGGGGCATAAACGCAGCAGTGATAGGATTGGAGAGGTTCGGTGAGCAAATGAAGACCCTTTGAAGTCATATTGTATGGTACCCATTCCACGGGTTTCAACTACCCAGGTTTAAGGTAGTCTTCCTTCAGCTAAAACATGCATGTGGAACGTAGAGTATGATCAACCATGTGATCGGGAGACGTGTTCAAATATATCTCAGTTTTCCTCCCCTGGTACTCGGGTGCAACATTCCAGACGCTTTACTAACACTCTCCCCACTTGGAGAATCAGCGCCTTTAACCTCCTGTTTGGCCCAGTTTGCAATTTCTGCGGAAGATGAACAGGAATAGCGAGAACCAATGAGAGGCTAGCTGGAGGTGTCTGGACGGGCAAATTTAACTCTCATTTCCCACCAGGAAGAGGAAATAACCAAAGGCTCAGTGTACCGTGCCGGAACCAGATTAGGGCCTGAAGCCATCCTGCGGTGTTGCGGCCAGGTCACAAGAAAGCGAGTTGAAGAAAGGAGCTCAGGGGCACTGTAATTCACAAACCTGCAGAGTTATAAATGACAGCTATCGTCCAAAAATAGACTGAAGTAAGGCTGCCAAGAGGACTTGAAAGCGGGGCAGAATTGCAGGAAACCGATTTCAGGAGGTAGACTGGAATTGCATTGAAAGCATAGGAAAAGAGGCAGAACGTCCACAATGATGCACTTGGCCAAAAAGGGCGTATGCGTTTTTTCCTGAATATATTCAGGAAAAAACGCATACGCCCTTTTTGGCCAACCAAGCAAGCTTGCAAAGGAAATCTGCACTACAATGAAGTCTCACTTCCCCCCGGTCAAAAGGGCCATCTGAAAAAAGTGTAAAATCCAGAAAGGCAGGACAGGCCATGGAGAACTGGGAGCCTTGTTATGCTGATGGGCGGGATGTAAATTGCCAACAACCACTCCGGAGAAGTGTATGGTGCATCCTGAAACATCTAAAAAACAAAGCAACAGAGCCTAGGCACTTCCACTTATGGTCCTATAGCTTAGGGAATTTAAAATCAAAAAGACACAGCCACCCCAAAGTTTGGAACGGCTCTGTTTACAAGAACCTCGTTTACAGTACAAGTTCAACATCGCAGAAAGTGAAAAATGGATAAAAAAGTTGTGGTATTTACTTAGAAAGCAATATCACTCAGCAATGAAATCTGTGTCATCAGGCCCTTAGCAGCACAATGAGTGGATTCAGGTATGATGATTCTAACTGAAATAAGTCACACAGAAAAAGAAACATCATAAGATATCACTAATACACGGAATGTAAACTTGGCTACACAGGAACTGCATTCCAAAACAGAACAGGGTCTCAAATTTAGAAAACCAACTTATGCTTGCTTAAGGGGAAAGGTGAGTTGGGGTGCTGCATAAAACCAGAGATTGAAATGAGCACAGATAAAGTTCCTTAAGCCAAATATGGAATAGACAAGAGCTACTCCTTGCTCAACGAAATGGACTCAACACCCCATATTAAACGCCTAAGAATGTACCTGACTAGTAAGTATCTTAAAACCTATGGATTGCTATGTCTCCAAAAGAGAATCAAGCGTGTGTACAGGGGCATAAACGCAGCAGTGATAGGATTGGAGAGGTTCGGTGAGCAAATGAAGACCCTTTGAAGTCATATTGCACGGTACCCATTCCACGGGTCTCAACTCTCCAGGTTTAAGGTATTCTTCCTTCAGCTAAAACATGCATGTGGAACCCAGAGTATGATCAACCATGTGAACGGGAGACGTGTTCAAATATGTCTCAGTTTTCCTACCCTGGTACTTGGGTGCAACATTCTAGACGCTTTACTAACACTCTCCCGACTTGGAGAGTCAGTCACTTTAACCTCCTGTTTGGCCCAGTTTGCAATTTCTGCGGAAGATGAACAGGAATAGCGAGAACCAATGAGAGGCTAGCTGGAGGTGTCTGGACGGGCAAATTTAACTCTCATTTCCCACCAGGAAGAGGAATTAACCAAAGGCTCAGCATGCCGGGCCGGAACCAGATTAGGGCCTGAAGCCATCCTGCGGTGTTGCGGCCAGGTCACAAGAAAGCGAGTTGAAGAAAGGAGCTCAGGGGCACTGTAATTCACAAACCTGCAGAGTTATAAATGACAGCTATCATCCAAAAATAGACTGAAGTAAGGCTGCCAAGAGGACTTGAAAGCGGGGCAGAATTGCAGGAAACCGATTTCAGGAGGTAGACTGGAATTGCATTGAAAGCATAGGAAAAGAGGCAGAACGTCCACAATGATGCACTTGGCCAAAAAGGGCGTATGCGTTTTTTCCTGAATATATTCAGGAAAAAACGCATATGCCCTTTTTGGCCAACCAAGCAAGCTTGCAAAGGAAATCTGCACTACAATGAAGTCTCACTTCCCCCCGGTCAAAAGGGCCATCTGAAAAAAGTGTAAAATCCAGAAAGGCAGGACAGGCCATGGAGAACTGGGAGCCTTGTTATGCTGATGGGCGGGATGTAAATTGCCAACAGACACTCGGGAGAAGTGTATGGTGTTTCCTGAAACATCTAAAAAACAAAGCAACAGAGCCTAGGGCACTTCCACTTATGGTCCTATAGCTTAGGGAAATTAAAATCAAAAAGACACAGCCACCCCAAAGTTTGGAACGGCTCTGTTTACAAGAACCTCGTTTACAGTACAAGTTCAACATCGCAGAAAGTGAAAAATGGATAAAGAAGTTGTGGTAATCACTTACAAAGCAATATCACTCAGCAATGAATTCTATGTCATCAGGCCCTTAGCAGCACAATGAGTGGATTCAGGTATGATGATTCTAACTGAAATAAGTCACACAGAAAAAGAAACATCATAAGATATCAGTAATACACGGATTGGAAACTTGGCTACACAGGAACTGAATTACAGAACAGAACAGGGTCTCAAATTTAGAAAACCAACTTATGCTTGCTTAAGGGTAAAGGTGAGTTGGGGTGCTGCATAAAACCAGAGATTGAAATGAGCACAGATAAAGTTCCTTAAGCCAAATATGGAATAGACAAGAGCTACTCCTTGTTCAACGAAATGGACTCAACACCGCATATTAAACGCCTAAGAATGTACCTGACTAGTAAGTATCTTAAAACCTATGGATTGCTATGTCTCCGAAAGAGAATCAAGCATGTGTACAGGGGCATAAACGCAGCAGTGATAGGATTGGAGAGGTTCGGTGAGGAAATGAAGACCCTTTGAAGTCATATTGCATGGTACCCATTCTACGGGTTTCACCTACCCAGGTTTAAGGTATTCTTCCTTCAGCTAAAACATGCATGTGGAACCTAGAGTATGATCAACCATGTGATCGGGAGACGTGTTCAAATATTTCTCAGTTTTCGTACCCTGGTACTCGGGTGCAACATTCCAGACGCTTTACTAACACTCTCCCGACTTGGAGAGTCAGTCCCTTTAACCTCCTGTTTGGCCCAGTTTGAAATTTCTGCGGAAGATGAACAGGAATAGCGAGAACCAATGAGAGACTAGCTGGAGGTGTCTGAACGGGCAAATTTAACTCTCATTTCCCACCAGGAAGAGGAATTAACCAAAGGCTCAGTGTGCCGTGCCAGAACCAGATTAGGGCCTGAAGCCATCCTGCGGTGTTGCGGCCAGGTCACAAGAAAGCGAGTTGAAGAAAGGAGCTCAGGGGCACTGTAATTCACAAACCTGCAGAGTTATAAATGACAGCTATCGTCCAAAAATAGACTGAAGTAAGGCTGCCAAGAGGACTTGAAAGCGGGGCAGAATTGCAGGAAACCGATTTCAGGAGGTAGACTGGAATTGCATTGAAAGCATAGGAAAAGAGGCAGAACGTCCACAATGATGCACTTGGCCAAAAAGGGCGTATGCGTTTTTTCCTGAATATATTCAGGAAAAAACGCATACGCCCTTTTTGGCCAACCAAGCAAGCTTGCAAAGGAAATCTGCACTACAATGAAGTCTCACTTCCCCCCGGTCAAAAGGGCCATCTGAAAAAAGTGTAAAATCCAGAAAGGCAGGACAGGCCATGGAGAACTGGGAGCCTTGTTATGCTGATGGGCGGGATGTAAATTGCCAAAAGACACTCGGGAGAAGTGTATGGTGTTTCCTGAAACATCTAAAAAACAAAGCAACAGAGCCTAGGGCACTTCCACTTATGGTCCCATAGCTTAGGGAAATTAAAATCTAAAAGACACAGCCACCCCAAAGTTTGGGACGCCTCTGTTTACAAGAACCTCGTTTACCGTACAAGTTCAATATCACAGAAAGTGAAAAATGGATAAAGAACTTGTGGTACTTACGTACAATGCAGTATCACTCAGCAATGAAATCTATGTCATCAGGCCCGTAGCAGCATAATGAGTGGATTCAGGTACGATGATTCTAACTGAAATAAGTCACACAGAAAAAGAAACATCATAAGATATCACTAATACACGGAATGGAAACTTGGTTACACAGGAACTGAATTACAGAACAGAACAGGGTCTCAAATTTAGAAAACCAACTGATGCTTGCTTAAGGGGAAAGGTGAGTTGGGGTGCTGCATAAAACCAGAGATTGAAATGAGCACAGATAAAGTTCCTTAAGCCAAATATGGAATAGACAAGAGCTACTCCTTGCTCAACGAAATGGACTCAACACCGCATATTAAACGCCTAAGAATGTACCTGACTAGTAAGTATCTTAAAACCTATAGATTGCTACGTCTCAGAAAGAGAATCAAGCATGTGTACAGGGGCATAAACGCAGCAGTGATAGGATTGGAGAGGTTCGGTGAGCAAATGAAGACCGTTTGAAATCATATTGCATGGTACCCATTCCACGGGTTTCAACTACCCAGGTTGTAGGTATTCTTCCTTCAGCTAAAACATGCATGTGGAACCCAAGTATGATCAACCATGTGAACGGGAGACGTGTTCAAATATGTCTCAGTTTTCCTCCCCTGGTACTCGGGTGCAACATTCCAGACGCTTTACTAACACTCTCCCCACTTGGAGAGTCAGCGCCTTTAACCTCCTGTTTGGCCCAGTTTGCAATTTCTGCGGAAGATGAACAGGAATAGCGAGAACCAATGAGAGGCTAGCTGGAGGTATCTGGACGGGCAAATTTAACTCTCATTTCCCACCAGGAAGAGGAAATAACCAAAGGCTCAGTGTACCGTGCCGGAACGAGATTAGGGCCTGAAGCCATCCTGCGGTGTTGCGGCCAGGTCACAAGAAAGCGAGTTGAAGAAAGGAGCTCAGGGGCACTGTAATTCACAAACCTGCAGAGTTATAAATGACAGCTATCGTCCAAAAATAGACTGAAGTAAGGCTGCCAAGAGGACTTGAAAGCGGGGCAGAATTACAGGAAACCGATTTCAGGAGGTAGACTGGAATTGCATTGAAAGCATAGGAAAAGAGGCAGAACGTCCACAATGATGCACTTGGCCAAAAAGGGCATATGCGTTTTATCCTGAATATATTCAGGAAAAAACGCATATGCCCTTTTTGGCCAACCAAGCAAGCTTGCAAAGGAAATCTGCACTACAATGAAGTCTCACTTCCCCCCGGTCAAAAGGGCCATCTGAAAAAAGTGTAAAATCCAGAAAGGCAGGACAGGCCATGGAGAACTGGGAGCCTTGTTATGCTGATGGGCGGGATGTAAATTGCCAACAACCACTCGGGAGAAGTGTATGGTGTTTCCTGAAACATCTAAAAAACAAAGCAACAGAGCCTAGGGCACTTCCACTTATGGTCCTATAGCTTAGGGAAATTAAAATCTAAAAGACACAGCCACCCCAAAGTTTGGGACGCCTCTGTTTACAAGAACCTCGTTTACCGTACAAGTTCAATATCACAGAAAGTGAAAAATGGATAAAGAACTTGTGGTACTTACGTACAATGCAGTATCACTCAGCAATGAAATCTATGTCATCAGGCCCGTAGCAGCATAATGAGTGGATTCAGGTACGATGATTCTAACTGAAATAAGTCACACAGAAAAAGAAACATCATAAGATATCACTAATACACGGAATGGAAACTTGGTTACACAGGAACTGAATTACAGAACAGAACAGGGTCTCAAATTTAGAAAACCAACTGATGCTTGCTTAAGGGGAAAGGTGAGTTGGGGTGCTGCATAAAACCAGAGATTGAAATGAGCACAGATAAAGTTCCTTAAGCCAAATATGGAATAGACAAGAGCTACTCCTTGCTCAACGAAATGGACTCAACACCGCATATTAAACGCCTAAGAATGTACCTGACTAGTAAGTATCTTAAAATCTATAGATTGCTACGTCTCAGAAAGAGAATCAAGCATGTGTACAGGGGCATAAACGCAGCAGTGATAGGATTGGAGAGGTTCGGTGAGCAAATGAAGACCCTTTGAAGTCATATTGCATGGTACCCATTCCACGGGTTTCAACTACCCAGGTTGTAGGTATTCTTCCTTCAGCTAAAACATGCATGTGGAACCCAAGTATGATCAACCATGTGAACGGGAGATGTGTTCAAATATGTCTCAGTTTTCCTCCCCTGGTACTCGGGTGCAACATTCCAGACGCTTTACTAACACTCTCCCCACTTGGAGAGTCAGCGCCTTTAACCTCCTGTTTGGCCCAGTTTGCAATTTCTGCGGAAGATGAACAGGAATAGCGAGAACCAATGAGAGGCTAGCTGGAGGTATCTGGACGGGCAAATTTAACTCTCATTTCCCACCAGGAAGAGGAAATAACCAAAGGCTCAGTGTACGGTGCCGGAACCAGATTAGGGCCTGAAGCCATCCTGCGGTGTTGCGGCCAGGTCACAAGAAAGCGAGTTGAAGAAAGGAGCTCAGGGGCACTGTAATTCACAAACCTGCAGAGTTATAAATGACAGCTATCGTCCAAAAATAGACTGAAGTAAGGCTGCCAAGAGGACTTGAAAGCGGGGCAGAATTACAGGAAACCGATTTCAGGAGGTAGACTGGAATTGCATTGAAAGCATAGGAAAAGAGGCAGAACGTCCACAATGATGCACTTGGCCAAAAAGGGCATATGCGTTTTATCCTGAATATATTCAGGAAAAAACGCATACGCCCTTTTTGGCCAACCAAGCAAGCTTGCAAAGGAAATCTGCACTACAATGAAGTCTCACTTCCCCCCGGTCAAAAGGGCCATCTGAAAAAAGTGTAAAATCCAGAAAGGCAGGACAGGCCATGGAGAACTGGGAGCCTTGTTATGCTGATGGGCGGGATGTAAATTGCCAACAACCACTCGGGAGAAGTGTATGGTGTTTCCTGAAACATCTAAAAAACAAAGCAACAGAGCCTAGGGCACTTCCACTTATGGTCCTATAGCTTAGGGAAATTAAAATCTAAAAGACACAGCCACCCCAAAGTTTGGGACGCCTCTGTTTACAAGAACCTCGTTTACCGTACAAGTTCAATATCACAGAAAGTGAAAAATGGATAAAGAACTTGTGGTACTTACGTACAATGCAGTATCACTCAGCAATGAAATCTATGTCATCAGGCCCGTAGCAGCATAATGAGTGGATTCAGGTACGATGATTCTAACTGAAATAAGTCACACAGAAAAAGAAACATCATAAGATATCAGTAATACATGGAATGGAAACTTGGCTACACAGGAACTGAATTACAGAACAGAACAGGGTCTCAAATTTAGAAAACCAACTTATGCTTGCTTAAGGGTAAAGGTGAGTTGGGGTGCTGCATAAAACCAGAGATTGAAATGAGCACAGATAAAGTTTCTTAAGCCAAATATGGAATAGACAAGAACTACTCCTTGCTCAACGAAATGGACTCAACACCCCATATTAAACGCCTAAGAATGTACCTGACTAGTAAGTATCTTAAAACCTATGGATTGCTGTGTCTCCGAAAGAGAATCAAGCATGTGTACAGGGGCATAAACGTAGCAGTGATAGGATTGCAGATGTTCGGTGAGCAAATGAAGACCCTTTAAAGTCATGTTGCATGGTACCCATTCCACGGGTTTCAACTACCCAGGTTTTTGGTATTCTTCCTTCAGCTAAAACATGCATGTGGAACCCAGAGTATGATCAACCATGTGATCGGGAGACGTGTTCAAATATGTCTCAGTTTTCGTACCCTGGTACTCGGGTGCAACATTCCAGATGCTTTACTAACACTCTCCCGACTTGGAGAGTCAGTCCCTTTAACCTCCTGTTTGGCCCAGTTTGCAATTTCTGTGGAAGATGAACAGGAATAGCGAGAACCAATGAGAGACTAGCTGGAGGTGTCTGGATGGGCAAATTTAACTCTCATTTCCCACCAGGAAGAGGAATTAACCAAAGGCTCAGCGTGCCATGCCAGAACAAGATTAGGGCCTGAAGACATCCTGCGGTGTTGCGGCCAGCACAAAAGAAAATGAGTTGAAGAAAGGAGCTCAGGGGCACTGTAATTCACAAACCTGCAGAGTTATAAATGACAGCTATCGTACAAAAATATACTGAAGTAAGGCTGCCAAGAGGACTTGAAAGCGGGGCAGAATTACAGGAAACCGATTTCAGGAGGTAGACTGGAATTGCATTGAAAGCATAGGAAAAGAGGCAGAACGTCCACAATGATGCACTTGGCCAAAAAGGGCGTATGCGTTTTTTCCTGAATATATTCAGGAAAAAACGCATACGCACTTTTTGGCCAACCAAGCAAGCTTGCAAAGGAAATCTGCACTACAATGAAGTCTCACTTCCCCCCGGTCAAAAGGGCCATCTGAAAAAAGTGTAAAATCCAGAAAGGCAGGACAGGCCATGGAGAACTGGGAGCCTTGATATGCTGATGGGCGGGATGTAAATTGCCAACAGACACTTGGGAGAAGTGTATGGTGTTTCCTGAAACATCTAGAAAACAAAGCAACAGAGCCTAGGGCACTTCCACTTATGGTCCTATAGCTTAGGGAAATTAAAATCAAAAAGACACAGCCACCCCAAAGTTTGGGACGCCTCCGTTTACAAGAACCTCGTTTACCGTACAAGTGCAATATCACAGAAAGTGAAAAATGGATAAAGAACTTGTGGTACTTACGTACAATGCAGTATCACTCAGCAATGAAATCTATGTCATCAGGCCCGTAGCAGCATAATGAGTGGATTCAGGTACGATGATTCTAACTGAAATAAGTCACACAGAAAAAGAAACATCATAAGATATCACTAATACACGGAATGTAAACTTGGCTACACAGGAACTGAATTGCAGAACAGAACAGGGTCTCAAATTTAGAAAACCAACTTATGCTTGCTTAAGGGGAAAGGTGAGTTGGGGTGCTGCATAAAACCAGAGATTGAAATGAGCACAGATAAAGTTCCTTAAGCCAAATATGGAATAGACAAGAGCTACTCCTTGCTCAACGAAATGGACTCAACACCGCATATTAAACGCCTAAGAATGTACCTGACTAGTAAGTATCTTAAAACCTATGGATTGCTATGTCTCCGAAAGAGAATCAAGCATGTGTACAGGGGCATAAACGCAGCAGTGATAGGATTGGAGAGGTTCGGTGAGCAAATGAAGACCCTTTGAAGTCATATTGCATGGTACCCATTCCACGGGTTTCAAATACCCTGGTTTAAGATATTCTTCCTTCAGCTAAAACATGCATGTGGAACCTAGAGTATGATCAACCATGTGATCGGGAGACGTGTTCAAATATGTCTCAGTTTTCGTACCCTGGTACTCGGGTGCAATATTCCAGACGCTTTACTAACACTCTCCCTACTTGGAGAGTCAGTCCCTTTAACCTCCTGTTTGGCCCAGTTTGCAATTTCTGCGGAAGATGAACAGGAATAGCGAGAACCAATGAGAGACTAGCTGGAGGTGTCTGGACGGGCAAATTCAACTCTCATTTCCCACCAGGAAGAGGAATTAACCAAAGGCTCAGCATGCCATGCCGGAACCAGATTAGGGCCTGAAGCCATCCTGCGGTGTTGCGGCCAGGTCACAAGAAAGCGAGTTGAAGAAAGGAGCTCAGGGGCACTGTAATTCACAAACCTGCAGAGTTACAAATGACAGCTATCGTCAAAAAATAGACTGAAGTAAGGCTGCCAAGAGGACTTGAAAGCGGGGCAGAATTGCAGGAAACCGATTTCAGGAGGTAGACTGGAATTGCATTGAAAGCATAGGAAAAGAGGCAGAACGTCCACAATGATGCACTTGGCCAAAAAGGGCGTATGCGTTTTTTCCTGAATATATTCAGGAAAAAACGCATACGCCCTTTTTGGCCAACCAAGCAAGCTTGCAAAGGAAATCTGCACTACAATGAAGTCTCACTTCCCCCCGGTCAAAAGGGCCATCTGAAAAAAGTGTAAAATCCAGAAAGGCAGGACAGGCCATGGAGAACTGGGAGCCTTGTTATGCTGATGGGCGGGATGTAATTTGCCAAGAACCACTCGGGAGAAGTGTATGGTGTTTCCTGAAACATCTAAAAAACAAAGCAACAGAACCTAGGGCACTTCCACTTATGGTCCTATAGCTTAGGGAAATTAAAATGAAAAAGACACAGCCACCCCAAAGTTTGGGACGCCTCTGTTTACAAGAACCTCGTTTAGAGTACAAGTTCAACATCGCAGAAAGTGAAAAATGGATAAAGAAGTTGTGGTATTTACTTACAAAGCAATATCACTCAGCAATGAAATCTGTGTCATCAGGCCCTTAGCAGCACAATGAGTGGATTCAGGTATGATGATTCTAACTGAAATAAGTCACACAGAAAAAGAAACATCATAAGATATCACTAATACACGGAATGTAAACTTGGCTACATAGGAACTGCATTCCAAAACAGAACAGGTTCTCAAATTTAGAAAACCAACTTATGCTTGCTTAAGGGGAAAGGTGAGTTGGGGTGCTGCATAAAACCAGAGATTGAAATGAGCACAGATAAAGTTCCTTAAGCCAAATATGGAATAGACAAGAGCTACTCCTTGCTCAACGAAATGGACTCAAAACCCCATATTAAACGCCTAAGAATGTACCTGACTTGTAAGTATCTTAAAACCTATGGATTGCTATGTCTCCAAAAGAGAATCAAGCGTGTGTACAGGGGCATAAACGCAGCAGTGATAGGATTGGAGAGGTTCGGTGAGCAAATGAAGACCCTTTGAAGTCATATTGCATGGTACCCATTACACGGGTCTCAACTCTCCAGGTTTAAGGTATTCTTCCTTCAGCTAAAACATGCATGTGGAACCCAGAGTATGATCAACCATGTGAACGGGAGACGTGTTCAAATATGTCTCAGTTTTCCTCCCCTGGTACTCGGGTGCAACATTCCAGACGCTTTACTAACACTCTCCCCACTTGGAGAGTCAGTCCCTTTAACCTCCTGTTTGGCCCAGTTTGCAATTTCTGCAGAAGATGAACAGGAATAGCGAGAACCAATGAGAGGCTAGCTGGAGGTGTCTTGACGGGCAAATTTAACTCTCATTTCCCACCAGGAAGAGGAATTAACCAAAGACTCAGCATGCCAGGCCGGAACCAGATTAGGGCCTGAAGCCATCCTGCGGTGTTGCGGCCAGGTCACAAGAAAGCGAGTTGAAGAAAGGAGCTCAGGGGCACTGTAATTCACAAACCTGCAGAGTTATAAATGACAGCTATCGTCCAAAAATACACTGAAGTAAGGCTGCCAAGAGGACTTGAAAGCGGGGCAGAATTGCAGGAAACCGATTTCAGGAGGTAGACTGGAATTGCATTGAAAGCATAGGAAAAGAGGCAGAACGTCCACAATGATGCACTTGGCCAAAAAGTGTGTATGCGTTTTTTCCTGAATATATTCAGGAAAAAACGCATACGCCCATTTTGGCCAACCAAGCAAGCTTGCAAAGGAAATCTGCACTACAATGAAGTCTCACTTCCCCCCGGTCAAAAGGGCCATCTGAAAAAAGTGTAACATCCAGAAAGGCAGGACAGGCCATGGAGAACTGGGAGCCTTGTTATGCTGATGGGCGGGATGTAAATTGCCAAGAACCACTTGGGAGAAGTGTATGGTGTTTCCTGAAACAGCTAAAAAACAAAGCAACAGAACCTAGGGCACTTCCACTTATGGTCCTATAGCTTAGGGAAATTAAAATCAAAAAGACACAGCCACCCCAGAGTTTGGAACGGCTCTGTTTACAAGAACCTCGTTTACAGTACAAGTTCAACATCGCAGAAAGTGAAAAATGGATAAAGAAGTTGTGGTATTTACTTACAAAGCAATATCACTCAGCAATGAAATCTGTGTCATCAGGCCCTTAGCAGCACAATGAGTGGATTCAGGTATGATGATTCTAACTGAAATAAGTCACACAGAAAAAGAAACATCATAAGATATCACTAATACACGGAATGTAAACTTGGCTACACAGGAACTGCATTCCAAAACAGAACAGGGTCTCAAATTTAGAAAACCAACTTATGCTTACTTAAGGGGAAAGGTGAGTTGGGGTGCTGCATAAAACCAGAGATTGAAATGAGCACAGATAAAGTTCCTTAAGCCAAATATGGAATAGACAAGAGCTACTCCTTGCTCAACGAAATGGACTCAAAACCCCATATTAAACGCCTAAGAATGTACCTGACTAGTAAGTATCTTAAAACCTATGGATTGCTATGTCTCCAAAAGAGAATCAAGCGTGTGTACAGGGGCATAAACGCAGCAGTGATAGGACTGGAGAGGTTCGGTGGGCAAATGAAGACCCTTTGAAGTCATATTGCATGGTACCCATTACACGGGTCTCAACTCTCCAGGTTTAAGGTATTCTTCCTTCAGCTAAAACATGCATGTGGAACCCAGAGTATGATCAACCATGTGAACGGGAGACGTGTTCAAATATGTCTCAGTTTTCGTACCCTGGTACTCGGGTGCAAAATTCCAGACGCTTTACTAACACTCTCCCGACTTGGAGACTCAGTCCCTTTAACCTCCTGTTTGGCCCAGTTTGCAATTTCTGTGGAAGATGAACAGGAATAGCGAGAACCAATGAGAGGCTAGCTGGAGGTGTCTGGACGGGCAAATTAACTCTCATTTCCCACCAGGAAGAGGAATTAACCAAAGGCTCAGCATGCCATGCCGGAACCAGATTAGGGCCTGAAGCCATCCTGCGGTGTTGCGGCCAGGTCACAAGAAAGCGAGTTGAAGAAAGGAGCTCAGGGGCACTGTAATTCACAAACCTGCAGAGTTATAAATGACAGCTATCGTCCAAAAATAGACTGAAGTAAGGCTGCCAAGAGGACTTGAAAGCGGGGCAGAATTGCAGGAAATCGATTTCAGGAGGTAGACTGGAATTGCATTGAAAGCATAGGAAAAGAGGCAGAACGTCCACAATGATGCACTTGGCCAAAAAGGGCGTATGCGTTTTTTCCTGAATATATTCAGGAAAAAACGCATACGCACTTTTTGGCCAACCAAGCAAGCTTGCAAAGGAAATCTGCACTACAATGAAGTCTCACTTCCCCCCGGTCAAAAGGGCCATCTGAAAAAAGTGTAAAATCCAGAAAGGCAGGACAGGCCATGGAGAACTGGGAGTCTTGTTATGCTGATGGGCGGGATGTAAATTGCCAACAGACACTTGGGAGAAGTGTATGGTGTTTCCTGAAACATCTAAAACACAAAGCAACAGAGCCTAGGGCACTTCCACTTATGGTCCTATAGCTTAGGGAAATTAAAATCAAAAAGACACAGCCACCCCAAAGTTTGGGACGCCTCTGTTTACAAGAACCTCGTTTACCGTACAAGTTCAATATCACAGAAAGTGAAAAATGGATAAAGAACTTGTGGTACTTACGTACAATGCAGTATCACTCAGCAATGAAATCTATGTCATTAGGCCCTTAGCAGCATAATGAGTGGATTCAGGTACGATGATTCTAACTGAAATAAGTCACACAGAAAAAGAAACATCATAAGATATCACTAATACACGGAATGTAAACTTGGCTACACAGGAACTGCATTTCAAATCAGAACAGGGTCTCAAATTTAGAAAACCAACTTATGCTTGCTTAAGGGGAAAGGTGAGTTGGGGTGCTGCATAAAACCAGAGATTGAAATGAGCACAGATAAAGTTCCTTAAGCCAAATATGGAATAGACAAGAGCTACTCCTTGCTCAACGAAATGGACTCAAAACCCCATATTAAACGCCTAAGAATGTACCTGACTAGTAAGTATCTTAAAACCTATGGATTGCTATGTCTTCGAAAGAGAATCAAGTGTGTGTACAGGGGCATAAACGCAGCAGTGATAGGATTGGAGAGGTTCGGTGAGCAAATGAAGACCCTTTGAAGTCATATTGCATGGTACCCATTACACCGGTCTCAACTCTCCAGGTTTAAGGTATTCTTCCTTCAGCTAAAACATGCATGTGGAACCCAGAGTATGATCAACCATGTGAACGGGAGACGTGTTAAAATATGTCTCAGTTTTCCTCCCCTGGTACTCGGGTGCAACATTCCAGACGCTTTACTAACACTCTCCCCACTTGGAGAGTCAGTCCCTTTAACCTCCTGTTTGGCCCAGTTTGCAATTTCTGCGGAAGATGAACAGGAATAGCGAGAACCAATGAGAGGCTAGCTGGAGGTGTCTGGACGGGCAAATTTAACTCTCATTTCCCACCAGGAAGAGGAATTAACCAAAGGCTCAGCGTGCCGTGCCGGAACCAGATTAGGGCCTGAAGCCATCCTGCGGTGTTGCGGCCAGGTCACAAGAAAGCGAGTTGAAGAAAGGAGCTCAGGGGCACTGTAATTCACAAACCTGCAGAGTTATAAATGACAGCTATCGTCCAAAAATAGACTGAAGTAAGGCTGCCAAGAGGACTTGAAAGCGGGGCAGAATTGCAGGAAACCGATTTCAGGAGGTAGACTGGAATTGCATTGAAAGCATAGGAAAAGAGGCAGAACGTCCACAATGATGCACTTGGCCAAAAAGGGCGTATGCGTTTTTTCCTGAATATATTCAGGAAAAAACGCATACGCCCTTTTTGGCCAACCAAGCAAACTTGCAAAGGAAATCTGCACTACAATGAAGTCTCACTTCCCCCCGGTCAAAAGGGCCATCTGAAAAAAGTGTAAAATCCAGAAAGGCAGGACAGGCTATGGAGAACTGGGAGCCTTGTTATGCTGATGGGCGGGATGTAATTTGCCAACAGACACTCAGGAGAAGTGTATGGTGTTTCCTGAAACATCTAAAAAACAAAGCAACAGAGCCTAGGGCACTTCCACTTATGGTCCTATAGCTTAGGGAAATTAAAATCAAAAAGACACAGCCACCCCAAAGTTTGGGACGCCTCTGTTTACAAGAACCTCGTTTACCGTACAAGTTCAATATCACAGAAAGTGAAAAATGGATAAAGAACTTGTGGTACTTACGTACAATGCAGTATCACTCAGCAATGAAATCTATGTCATCAGGCCCTTAGCAGCATAATGAGTGGATTCAGGTACGATGATTCTAACTGAAATAAGTCACACAGAAAAAGAAACATCATAAGATATCACTAATACACGGAATGTAAACTTGGCTACACAGGAACTGCATTTCAAAACAGAACAGGGTCTCAAATTTAGAAAACCAACTTATGCTTGCTTAAGGGGAAAGGTGAGTTGGGGTGCTGCATAAAACCAGAGATTGAAATGAGCACAGATAAAGTTCCTTAAGCCAAATATGGAATAGACAAGAGCTACTCCTTGCTCAACGAAATGGACTCAAAACCCCATATTAAACGCCTAAGAATGTACCTGACTAGTAAGTATCTTAAAACCTATGGATTGCTATGTCTCCAAAAGAGAATCAAGTGTGTGTACAGGGGCATAAACGCAGCAGTGATAGGATTGGAGAGGTTCGGTGAGCAAATGAAGACCCTTTGAAGTCATATTGCATGGTACCCATTACACCGGTCTCAACTCTCCAGGTTTAAGGTATTCTTCCTTCAGCTAAAACATGCATGTGGAACCCAGAGTATGATCAACCATGTGATCGGGAGACGTGTTCAAATATGTCTCAGTTTTCCTCCCCTGGTACTCGGGTGCAACATTCCAGACGCTTTACTAACACTCTCCCCACTTGGAGAGTCAGTCCCTTTAACCTCCTGTTTGGCCCAGTTTGCAATTTCTGCGGAAGATGAACAGGAATAGCGAGAACCAATGAGAGGCTAGCTGGAGGTGTCTGGACGGGCAAATTTAACTCTCATTTCCCACCAGGAAGAGGAATTAACCAAAGGCTCAGCATGCCATGCCGGAACCAGATTAGGGCCTGAAGCCATCCTGCGGTGTTGCGGCCAGGTCACAAGAAAGCGAGTTGAAGAAAGGAGCTCAGGGGCACTGTAATTCACAAACCTGCAGAGTTATAAATGACAGCTATCGTCCAAAAATAGACTGAAGTAAGGCTGCCAAGAGGACTTGAAAGCGGGGCAGAATTGCAGGAAACCGATTTCAGGAGGTAGACTGGAATTGCATTGAAAGCATAGGAAAAGAGGCAGAACGTCCACAATGATGCACTTGGCCAAAAAGGGCGTATGCGTTTTTTCCTGAATATATTCAGGAAAAAACGCATACGCCCTTTTTGGCCAACCAAGCAAGCTTGCAAAGGAAATCTGCACTACAATGAAGTCTCACTTCCCCCCGGTCAAAAGGGCCATCTGAAAAAAGTGTAAAATCCAGAAAGGCAGGACAGGCCATGGAGAACTGGGAGCCTTGTTATGCTGATGGGCGGGATGTAAATTGCCAACAGACACTTGGGAGAAGTGTATGGTGTTTCCTGAAACATCTAAAAAACAAAGCAACAGAGCCTAGGGCACTTCCACTTATGGTCCTATAGCTTAGGGAAATTAAAATCAAAAAGACACAGCCACCCCAAAGTTTGAAACGGCTCTGTTTACAAGAACCTCGTTTACAGTACAAGTTCAACATCGCAGAAAGTGAAAAATGGATAAAGAAGTTGCGGTATTTACTTACAAAGCAATATCACTCAGCAATGAAATCTGTGTCACAAGGCCCTTAGCAGCACAATGAGTGGATTCAGGTATGATGATTCTAACTGAAATAAGTCACACAGAAAAAGAAACATCATAAGATATCACTAATACACGGAATGTAAACTTGGCTACACAGGAACTGAATTACAGAACAGAACAGGGTCTCAAATTTAGAAAACCAACTTATGCTTGCTTAAGGGTAAAGGTGAGTTGGGGTGCTGCATAAAACCAGAGATTGAAATGAGCACAGATAAAGTTCCTTAAGCCAAATATGGAATAGATAAGAGCTACTCCTTGCTCAACGAAATGGACTCAACACCGCATATTAAACGCCAAAGAATGTACCTGACTAGTAAGTATCTTAAAACCTATGGATTGCTATGTCTCCGAAAGAGAATCAAGCATGTGTACAGGGGCATAAACGAAGCAGTGATAGGATTGGAGAGGTTCGGTGAGCAAATGAAGACCCTTTGAAGTCATATTGCACGGTACCCATTACACGGGTCTTAACTCTCCAGGTTTAAGGTATTCTTCCATCAGCTAAAACATGCATGTGGAACCCAAGTATGATCAACCATGTGAACGGGAGACGTGTTCAAATATGTCTCAGTTTTCCTTCCCTGGTACTCGGGTGCAACATTCCAGATGCTTTACTAACACTCTCCCCACTTGGAGAGTCAGTCCCTTTAACCTGTTGTTTGGCCCAGTTTGCAATTTCTGTGGAAGATGAACAGGAATAGCGAGAACCAATGAGAGACTAGTTGGAGGTGTCTGGATGGGCAAATTTAACTCTCATTTCCCACCAGGAAGAGGAATTAACCAAAGGTTCAGCGTGCCGTGCCAGAACCAGATTAGGGCCTGAAGACATCCTGCGGTGTTGCGGCCAGGTCACAAGAAAGCGAGTTAAAGAAAGGAGCTCAGGAGCACTGGAATTCACAAACCTGCAGAGTTATAAATGACAGCTATCGTCCAAAAATAGACTGAAGTAAGGCTGCCAAGAGGACTTGAAAGCGGGGCAGAATTGCAGGAAACCGATTTCAGGAGGTAGACTGGAATTGCATTGAAAGCATAGGAAAAGAGGCAGAACGTCCACAATGATGCACTTGGTCAAAAAGGGCGTATGCGTTTTTTCCTGAATATATTCAGGAAAAAACGCATACGCCGTTTTTGGCTAACCAAGCAAGCTTGCAAAGGAAATCTGCACTACAATGAAGTCTCACTTCCCCCCGGTCAAAAGGGCCATCTGAAAAAAGTGTAAAATCCAGAAAGGCAGGACAGGCCATGGAGAACTGGGAGCCTTGTTATGCTGAAGGGCGGGATGTAAATTGCCAACAAACACTAGGGAGAAGTGTATGGTGTTTCCTGAAACATCTAAAAAACAAAGCAACAGAGCCTAGGGCACTTCCACTTATGGTCCTATAGCTTAGGGAATTTAAAATCAAAAAGACACAGCCACCCCAAAGTTTTGAACGGCTCTGTTTACAAGAACCTCGTTTACAGTACAAGTTCAACATCGCAGAAAGTGAAAAATGGATAAAAAAGTTGTGGTATTTACTTACAAAGCAATATCACTCAGCAATGAAATCTGTGTCATCAGGCCCTTAGCAGCACAATGAGTGGATTCAGGTATGATGATTCTAACTGAAATAAGTCACACAGAAAAAGACACATCATAAGATATCAGTAATACACGGAATGTAAACTTGGCTACACAGGAACTGAATTACAGAACAGAACAGGGTCTCAAATTTAGAAAACCAACTTATGCTTGCTTAAGGGGAAAGGTGAGTTGGGGTGCTGCATAAAACCAGAGATTGAAATGAGCACAGATAAAGTTCCTTAAGCCAAATATGGAATAGCCAAGAGCTACTCCTTGCTCAACGAAATGGACTCAACACCGCATATTAAACGCCTAAGAATGTACCTGACTAGTAAGTATCTTAAAACCTATGGATTGCTATGTCTCCGAAAGAGAATCAAGCATGTGTACAGGGGCATAAACGCAGCAGTGATAGGATTGGAGAGGTTCGGTGAGCAAACGAAGACCCTTTGAAGTCATATTGCATGGTACCCATTCCACGGGTTTCAAATACCCAGGTTTAAGGTATTCTTCCTTCAGCTAAAAGATGCATGTGGATCCCAAGTATGATCAACCATGTGAACGGGAGACGTGTTCAAATATGTCTCAGTTTTCCTCCCCTGGTACTCGGGTGCAACATTCCAGACGCTTTACTAACACTCTCCCCACTTGGAGAGTCAGCGCCTTTAACCTCCTGTTTGGCCCAGTTTGCTATTTCTTGGAAGATGAACAGGAATAGCGAGAACCAATGAGAGACTCGCTGGAGGTGTCTGGACGGGCAAATTTAACTCTCATTTCCCACCAGGAAGAGGAAATAACCAAAGGCTCAGCGTGCCGTGTCGGAACCAGATTAGGGCCTGAAGCCATCCTGCGGTGTTTCGGCCAGGTCACAAGAAAGCGAGTTGAAGAAAGGAGCTCAGGGGCACTGTAATTCACAAACCTGCAGAGTTATAAATGACAGCTATCGTCCAAAAATAGACTGAAGTAAGGCTGCCAAGAGGACTTGAAAGCGGGGCAGAATTGCAGGAAACCGATTTCAGGAGGTAGACTGGAATTGCATTGAAAGCATAGGAAAAGAGGCAGAACGTCCACAATGATGCACTTGGCCAAAAAGGGCGTATGCGTTTTTTCCTGAATATATTCAGGAAAAAACGCATACGCCCTTTTTGGCCAACCAAGCAAGCTTGCAAAGGAAATCTGCACTACAATGAAGTCTCACTTCCCCCCGGTCAAAAGGGCCATGTGAAAAAAGTGTAAAATCCAGAAAGGCAGGACAGGCCATGGAGAACTGGGAGCCTTGTTATTGTGATGCGTGGGATGTAAATTGCCAACAGACACTCGGGAGAAGTGTATGGTGTTTCCTGAAACATCTAAAAAACAAAGCAACAGAGCCTAGGGCACTGCCACTTATGGTCCTATAGCTTAGGGAAATTAAAATCAAAAAGACACAGCCACCCCAAAGTTTGGGACGCCTCTGTTTACAAGAACCTCGTTTACAGTACAAGTTCAACATCGCAGAAAGTGAAAAATGGATAAAGAAGTTGTGGTATTTACTTACAAAGCAATATCACTCAGCAATGAAATCTGTGTCATCAGGCCCTTAGCAGCACAATGAGTGGATTCAGGTATGATGATTCTAACTGAAATAAGTCACACAGAAAAAGAAACATCATAAGATATCAGTAATACACGGAATGGAAACTTGGCTACACAGGAACTGAATTACAGAACAGAACAGGGTCTCAAATTTAGAAAACCAACTTATGCTTGCTTAAGGGTAAAGGTGAGTTGGGGTGCTGCATAAAACCAGAGATTGAAATGAGCACAGATAAAGTTCCTTAAGCCAAATATGGAATAGACAAGAGCTACTCCTTGCTCAACGAAATGGACTCAACACCGCATATTAAACGCCTAAGAATGTACCTGACTTGTAAGTATCTTAAAACCTATGGATTGCTATGTCTCCAAAAGAGAATCAAGCATGTGTACAGGGACATAAACGCAGCAGTGATAGGATTGGAGAGGTTCGGTGAGCAAATGAAGACCCTTTGAAGTCATATTGCATGGTACCCATTCCACGGGTTTCAACTACCTAGGTTTAAGGTATTCTTCCTTCAGCTAAAACATGCATGTGGAACCTAGAGTATGATCAACCATGTGATCGGGAGACGTGTTCAAATATGTCTCAGTTTTCGTACCCTGGTACTCGGGTGCAACATTCCAGACGCTTTACTAACACTCTGCCGACTTGGAGAGTCAGTCCCTTTAACCTCCTGTTTGGCCCAGTTTGCAATTTCTGCGGAAGATGAACAGGAATAGCGAGAACCAATGAGAGGCTAGCTGGAGGTGTCTGGACGGGCAAATTTAACTCTCATTTCCTACCAGGAAGAGGAATTAACCAAAGGCTCAGCGTGCCATGCCAGAATCAGATTAGGGCCTGAAGCCATCCTGCAGTGTTGCGGCCAGGTCACAAGAAAGCGAGTTGAAGAAAGGAGCTCAGGGGCACTGTAATTCACAAACCTGCAGAGTTATAAATGACAGCTATCGTCCAAAAATAGACTGAAGTAAGGCTGCCAAGAGGACTTGAAAGCGGGGCAGAATTGCAGGAAACCGATTTCAGGAGGTAGACTGGAATTGCATTGAAAGCATAGGAAAAGAGGCAGAACGTCCACAATGATGCACTTGGCCAAAAAGGGCGTATGCGTTTTTTCCTGAATATATTCAGGAAAAAACGCATACGCCCTTTTTGGCCAACCAAGCAAGCTTGCAAAGGAAATCTGCACTACAATGAAGTCTCACTTCCCCCCGGTCAAAAGGGCCATGTGAAAAAAGTGTAAAATCCAGAAAGGCAGGACAGGCCATGGAGAACTGGGAGCCTTGTGATGCTGATGGGCGGGATGTAAATTGCCAACAGACACTCGGGAGAAGTGTATGGTGTTTCCTGAAACATCTAAAAAACAAAACAACAGAGCCTAGGGCACTGCCACTTATGGTCCTATAGCTTAGGGAAATTAAAATCAAAAAGACACAGCCACCCCAGAGTTTGGGACGGCTCTGTTTACAAGAACCTCGTTTACAGTACAAGTTCAACATTGCAGAAAGTGAAAAATGGATAAAGAAGTTGTGGTATTTACTTACAAAGCAATATCACTCAGCAATGAAATCTGTGTCATCAGGCCCTTAGCAGCACAATGAGTGGATTCAGGTATGATGATTCTAACTGAAATAAGTCACACAGAAAAAGAAACATCATAAGATATCAGTAATACACGGAATGTAAACTTGGCTACACAGGAACTGAATTACAGAACAGAACAGGGACTCAAATTTAGAAAAACAATTTATGCTTGCTTAAGGGTAAAGGTGAGTTGGGGTGCTGCATAAAACCAGAGATTGAAATGAGCACAGATAAAGTTCCTTAAGCCAAATATGGAATAGACAAGAGCTACTCCTTGCTCAACGAAATGGACTCAACACCGCATATTAAACGCCTAAGAATGTACCTGACTTGTAAGTATCTTAAAACCTATGGATTGCTATGTCTCCAAAAGAGAATCAAGCATGTGTACAGGGACATAAACGCAGCAGTGATAGGATTGGAGAGGTTCGGTGAGCAAATGAAGACCCTTTGAACTCATATTGCATGGTACCCATTCCACGGGTTTCAACTACCCAGGTTTAAGGTATTCTTCCTTCAGCTAAAACATGCATGTGGAACATAGAGTATGATCAACCATGTGATCGGGAGACGTGTTCAAATATGTCTCAGTTTTCGTACCCTGGTACTCGGTTGCAACATTCCAGACGCTTTACTAACACTCTCCCAACTTGGAGAGTCAGTCCCTTTAACCTCCTGTTTGGCCCAGTTTGCAATTTCTGCGGAAGATGAACAGGAATAGCGAGAACCAATGAGAGGCTAGCTCGAGGTGTCTGGACGGGCAAATTTAACTCTCATTTCCTACCAGGAAGAGGAATTAACCAAAAGCTCAGCGTGCCATGCCAGAATCAGATTAGGGCCTGAAGCCATCCTGCGGTGTTGCGGCCAGGTCACAAGAAAGCGAGTTGAAGAAAGGAGCTCAGGGGCACTGTAATTCACAAACCTGCAGAGTTATAAATGACAGCTATCGTCCAAAAATAGACTGAAGTAAGGCGGCCAAGAGGACTTGAAAGCGGGGCAGAATTGCAGGAAACCGATTTCAGGAGGTAGACTGGAATTGCATTGAAAGCATAGGAAAAGAGGCAGAACGTCCACAATGATGCACTTGGCCAAAAAGGGCGTATGCGTTTTTTCCTGAATATATTCAGGAAAAAACGCATACGCCCTTTTTGGCCAACCAAGCAAGCTTGCAAAGGAAATCTGCACTACAATGAAGTCTCACTTCCCCCCAGTCAAAAGGGCCATCTGAAAAAAGTGTAAAATCCAGAAAGGCAGGACAGGCCATGGAGAACTGGGAGCCTTGTTATGCTGATGGGCGGGATGTAAATTGCCATCAGACACTCGGGAGAAGTGTATGGTGTTTCCTGAAACATCTAAAAAACAAAGCAACAGAGCCTAGGGCACTGCCACTTATGGTCCTATAGCTTAGGGAAATTAAAATCAAAAAGACACAGCCACCCCAAAGTTTGGGACGCCTCTGTTTACAAGAACCTCGTTTACAGTACAAGTTCAACATCGCAGAAAGTGAAAAATGGATAAAGAAGTTGTGGTATTTACTTACAAAGCAATATCACTCAGCAATGAAATCTATGTCATCAGGCCCTTAGCAGCACAATGAGTGGATTCAGGTATGATGATTCTAACTGAAATAAGTCACACAGAAAAAGAAACATCATAAGATATCAGTAATACACGGAATGTAAACTTGGCTACACAGGAACTGAATTACAGAACAGAACAGGGTCTCAAATTTAGAAAACCAACTTATGCTTGCTTAAGGGTAAAGGTGAGTTGGGGTGCTGCATAAAACCAGAGATTGAAATGAGCACAGATAAAGTTCCTTAAGTCAAATATGGAATAGACAAGAGCTACTCCTTGCTCAACGAAATGGACTCAACACCGCATATTAAACGCCTAAGAATGTACCTGACTAGTAAGTATCGTAAAACCTATGGATTGCTATGTCTCCAAAAGAGAATCAAGCATGTGTACAGGGACATAAACGCAGCAGTGATAGGATTGGAGAGGTTCGGTGAGCAAATGAAGACCCTTTGAACTCATATTGCATGGTACCCATTCCACGGGTTTCAACTACCCAGGTTTAAGGTATTCTTCCTTCAGCTAAAACATGCATGTGGAACATAGAGTATGATCAACCATGTGATCGGGAGACGTGTTCAAATATGTCTCAGTTTTCGTACCCTGGTACTCGGTTGCAACATTCCAGACGCTTTACTAACACTCTCCCAACTTGGAGAGTCAGTCCCTTTAACCTCCTGTTTGGCCCAGTTTGCAATTTCTGCGGAAGATGAACAGGAATAGCGAGAACCAATGAGAGGCTAGCTCGAGGTGTCTGGACGGGCAAATTTAACTCTCATTTCCTACCAGGAAGAGGAATTAACCAAAAGCTCAGCGTGCCATGCCAGAATCAGATTAGGGCCTGAAGCCATCCTGCGGTGTTGCGGCCAGGTCACAAGAAAGCGAGTTGAAGAAAGGAGCTCAGGGGCACTGTAATTCACAAACCTGCAGAGTTATAAATGACAGCTATCGTCCAAAAATAGACTGAAGTAAGGCGGCCAAGAGGACTTGAAAGCGGGGCAGAATTGCAGGAAACCGATTTCAGGAGGTAGACTGGAATTGCATTGAAAGCATAGGAAAAGAGGCAGAACGTCCACAATGATGCACTTGGCCAAAAAGGGCGTATGCGTTTTTTCCTGAATATATTCAGGAAAAAACGCATACGCCCTTTTTGGCCAACCAAGCAAGCTTGCAAAGGAAATCTGCACTACAATGAAGTCTCACTTCCCCCCAGTCAAAAGGGCCATCTGAAAAAAGTGTAAAATCCAGAAAGGCAGGACAGGCCATGGAGAACTGGGAGCCTTGTTATGCTGATGGGCGGGATGTAAATTGCCATCAGACACTCGGGAGAAGTGTATGGTGTTTCCTGAAACATCTAAAAAACAAAGCAACAGAGCCTAGGGCACTGCCACTTATGGTCCTATAGCTTAGGGAAATTAAAATCAAAAAGACACAGCCACCCCAAAGTTTGGGACGCCTCTGTTTACAAGAACCTCGTTTACAGTACAAGTTCAACATCGCAGAAAGTGAAAAATGGATAAAGAAGTTGTGGTATTTACTTACAAAGCAATATCACTCAGCAATGAAATCTATGTCATCAGGCCCTTAGCAGCACAATGAGTGGATTCAGGTATGATGATTCTAACTGAAATAAGTCACACAGAAAAAGAAACATCATAAGATATCAGTAATACACGGAATGTAAACTTGGCTACACAGGAACTGAATTACAGAACAGAACAGGGTCTCAAATTTAGAAAACCAACTTATGCTTGCTTAAGGGTAAAGGTGAGTTGGGGTGCTGCATAAAACCAGAGATTGAAATGAGCACAGATAAAGTTCCTTAAGTCAAATATGGAATAGACAAGAGCTACTCCTTGCTCAACGAAATGGACTCAACACCGCATATTAAACGCCTAAGAATGTACCTGACTAGTAAGTATCGTAAAACCTATGGATTGCTATGTCTCCAAAAGAGAATCAAGCATGTGTACAGGGGCATAAACGCAGCAGTGATAGGATTGGAGAGGTTCGGTGAGCAAATGAAGACCCTTTGAAGTCATATTGCATGGTACCCATTACACGGGTCTCAACTCTCCAGGTTTAAGGTATTCTTCCTTCAGCTAAAACATGCATGTGGAATCCAAGTATGATCAACCATGTGAACGGGAGACGTGTTCAAATATGTCTCAGTTTTCGTCCCGTGGTACTCGGGTGCAACATTCCAGACGCTTTACTAACACTCTCCCCACTTGGAGAGTCAGCGCCTTTAATCTCCTGTTTGGCCCAGTTTGCAATTTCTGCGGAAGATGAACAGGAATAGCGAGAACCAATGAGAGGCTAGCTGGAGGTGTCTGGACGGGCAAATTTAACTCTCATTTCCTACCAGGAAGAGGAATTAACCAAAGGCTCAGCGTGCCATGCCAGAATCAGATTAGGGCCTGAAGCCATCCTGCGGTGTTGCGGCCAGGTCACAAGAAAGCGAGTTGAAGAAAGGAGCTCAGGGGCACTGTAATTCACAAACCTGCAGAGTTATAAATGACAGCTATCGTCCAAAAATAGACTGAAGTAAGGCGGCCAAGAGGACTTGAAAGCGGGGCAGAATTGCAGGAAACCGATTTCAGGAGGTAGACTGGAATTGCATTGAAAGCATAGGAAAAGAGGCAGAACGTCCACAATGATGCACTTGGCCAAAAAGGGCGTATGCGTTTTTTCCTGAATATATTCCTGAATATATTCAGGAAAAAACGCATACGCCCTTTTTGGGCCCTTTTGGGCAGAACGTCCACAATGATGCACTGTGCCAAAAGGGCGTATGCGTTTTTTCCTGAATATATTCAGGAAAAAACGCATACGCCCTTTTTGGCCAACCAAGCAAGCTTGCAAAGGAAATCTGCACTACAATGAAGTCTCACTTCCCCCCGGTCAAAAGAGCCATCTGAAAAAAGTGTAAAACCCAGAAAGGCAGGACAGGCCATGGAGAACTGGGAGCCTTGTTATGCTGATGGGCGGGATGTAAATTGCCAACAGACACTCGGGAGATGTGTATGGTGTTTCCTGAAACATCTAAAAAACAAAGCAACAGAGCCTAGGGCACTTCCACTTATGGTCCTATAGCTTAGGGAAATTAATATCAAAAAGACACAGCAACCCCAAAATTTGGGATGGCTCTTTTTACAGAAATCTCTTCTACGGCACAAGTTAAATATCCCAGAGAGCAAATAATGGATAAAGAAGTTGCGGTACTTATGTACAACAGAATACCACTCAGCAATGAAATCTATGTCACCAGGCCCGTACCAGCATAATGAGTGCATTGAGGCACGATGATTCTAAGTGAAATAAGTCACACAGAAAAAGAAACATCATAAGTTATCACTAATACACGGAATGTGAACTTGGCTACACATGAACTGAATTACAAAACAGAACAGGGTCTCAAGTTTAGAAAACCAACTTATGCCTGCTTAAGGGGGAAGGTGAGTTGGGGTGCTGCATAAAAGCAGAGTTTGAAATTAGCACAAATACCGTTCCATAAGCCAAATATGTAATAGACAAGAGCTACCCCTTGCTCAACGAAATGGATTCAACAATGAGGTATCACCTCACACCTGGTAGAATAGGCATCATTGAAAATCTACAAACAAAAAATGCTGGAAATGGTGTGGAGAAAAGGAACCCTCTTCCACTATTGTTGGGAATATAAATTGATACAGTCATTATGGAGAACAATATGGAATTTCTTAAGAAACTAACAATAGAATTACCATATGATACAGCAATCCCAGTACTGGACATATGCCCAGACAAAACCATAAATCAAAATGAGTCATTCACCGCAATGTTCATTGCATCACTATTTACAATATCGAGGTAATGGAAGCAACCTAAATGCCCACAGACAGACGAATGCATAAAGCTGTGGTACATATATAAAATGGAATATTACTAAGCCATGAAAAGGAATGAAATTGGGTCATTTGTAGAGATGTCGATGGATCTAGAGACTGTCATACAGAGTGAAGTAAGTCAGAAAGAGAAAAACAAATCTTGTATATTCATGCATATATGTGGAACCTAGAAAAACTGTACAGATTAACCATTTTGCAAGGCATAAATAGAGCAACAGATGTAGACAACAAACGTATGGACAACAAGGGGGGAAAGCTGTTGGGGGGGTGGTGGTGGGAGGAGTTGAGAGACTGGGATTGGCATGTATACATTTATATGTATAAAATAGATAACCAATAAGAACCTGCTGTATAAAAATATAAAATAAAATTCAAAATTAAAAAGAAGTAAAATTTAAAAAATAAAACAGAAAAAACAATTATTCCCTGCACATGCATGTATTTATATGAATAAATTATTTCCATGCTTATATCTGTAAATACAAAAAAGAGGAATAAAATCTACCTTGAACCAAAAACGAAAAAGAGAAAAAAAACACAGAACCCACCAGTTCCACAGAGGAAAACCGTATCAGGGCACTTGCTCCAGTTGTAAACAATTCTGAAGTTGGTCAGTGGTGGGGAATCGTCTCCCATTCAGCCAGCAGCCCCCACGCAACAAGCGTCCTCATTGCAAAGCTGGGGCACCGTGCCGAGGCATCTGTGAGTAAACGTGAGCTGAGCCCCAGGCCAGTTGCTGCTGAACTATTCCCACCCGTCCCAGGTAAAACACCTGAATATATACAAGGACTTGAAAGCCTAGAGGAAGGGCCATAGAGCCACACGAGTGACAGCATGCCGGCCGACTTGGTGCCTGCAGGCCAGCCAGGATGGTCCTGGCCCTGGGTGCTCTTCTGGAAGATTTCCATTTCCCTGCCTGAGATACCCGTCCTGTCCCTGCCCCCACTGCTTTTTTCCTTCCTCACCTCTGCCCAGGGAGAAATTCCAGCAGCAGGTATGGGTGACACATCCTCTTCTTTAGCAGGTGGCAGCCTGGCAACTGCTGCAGAAAGTCCAGCAGAGCCCCACTCACACTGGGCCACCCACAAAGCCGTGGCCTCTCACTCCCTCCCACCAGCCCAGCCCCGAGACTGCTGACAGGGCAGAGAAAATGGCGTCAGGCATGGCTGCAGGGGCTCTTGCTGCCTGGAGTGGTATTTATATTGATCTCAACCCAGGCACACCTGGGGAGGGCTGGCCGGCACGGTAAGGCTGCCCAGCTCAGCCAATCATCACCCCTCAGGGGCTCACAGTTGCAGAAAATGGAACTTGCTGAACCGGCCAGGTCCAAGGAACAGGTGTGGGCTCCTGAGAGTCAGGATAGACAAGGGGCTGCAGCTTTGGCTTGTTTTCTAATCATTTTATCTGGCCCATGAGTGGGAGACAACTTCAAGAA
This sequence comes from Stenella coeruleoalba, assembly GCF_951394435.1. Classification (NCBI taxonomy): domain Eukaryota; kingdom Metazoa; phylum Chordata; class Mammalia; order Artiodactyla; family Delphinidae; genus Stenella; species Stenella coeruleoalba. The sequence goes on from NW_027646214.1 coordinate 1,210,850, forward strand.
AACCCTCTCCTAATGAGAGGAACCCAGGAGTCAGGCAGAGGAGGGGTGGGTGGTGGTTGGAGACAGAGGCCTGGTGCCCCGGGTGCAGTGGAAGTCTCTGGAAGACCAGGTGGAGGGAGGCCTCACGGAGTGATGCCCAGGGTCACAGACCTGTCGCAGCTGCTGTTTGTTAGTTCAAGTCCTGCTCTGAGGTGCTCTGTGTCAGCTCTGAGCGACAGGTGAGCTGGGGGTGCTCTGCAATGAGGGCTATGTGCACGGTTCCTGTGTGCCCAGCCCTGCCACGGTACCTGCAAGGGTAGCTCTGTATCCTGGGAGGGGCCTGACCACGAGAGCCCCGTGGGCTGGGGTGGGGGTGGGGTACCTGCCCAGGTGAGCTCCATATTCTGGGATTGGTCTGACCACGAGAGCCCCATGGGCCACTGGGGACCTGGTAAAGGATGTCAGGACAGTCAGTGAAGCCACCGAGGATATACCTCCAGTTGCTCCTAATTCCTACACCCTGCTGGTCATTCTACCAACCACCAGGACATGGTATTCTGTATTAGTCTTCAATGATGCCTTCTTTTGTATTCCATTAGTCCCAGAGTCACAAGAAATTTTGGCTTGTGAGTGGCAGGACTCAACATACAACTAAAACAATACTTCCGGGCCGTCTGGCCCCAAGGGTGCAAAAATTCCCACACCATCTTTGGGGAAAGCTTAGCTAAAGACCTAAAAGTTCTACCTCTGGAAAAGGAAACCCTCCTTCAATATGCAGACGACATTCTGATCACCAGCCCTACTAAGGAGGCCTCTGAACTACCAAGCCAATAAAGGATAGAAGTTGTCCAAGAAAAAGCTCAAATATCACAGACTGCGGTGACCTGCCTGGGCTTCATTCTCACAGAAGGTCAGAGAAGCCCATCCCAGGAAAGGGAAGAAACCATTTTCAGCCTTACCCCTTTCTAAAACTAGAAGACAGCTTAGGGGTTCCTGGGGAGGCCAGGGTTTGCTGCTTCTGGATCCCTAGCTACAGTCTACTAGCTGGGCCTCTATATGAAACACTGAAAGGAAAAGATGATGATCCTTTTGAATAGAATCCAGAAGTGGCCTTTCAAGAATGGAAAGAGCAGTCAATTCAGACCCTTGCCCTGGAACTCCCTAATTTAGCTAAACTCTTTGACCTTTACATTCCCGGTGAAAGGTGAATCGCCATTGGAGAATTAGTGCAAAAACTGGGACCACTTGAAATGGAACAATGCAAGAATGCCATCCAGGTAGGATAAACTACGGTCACTAAGGGGCTTGGCCCACTGCCACATCTGGCCAAGATACTGGCGGTATCTAAAAACCTGGAAATCAGCAGCCCAAAAGGCCACCTCCCTCCTAAGGGAAAAGGACCCCACGTGGTGATCCTAACCACCAACCATGCCCTGAAGTTGCAGGGTTCGCTCCGTGGGCACACCGACCTCGAGTGAGGAGGCCCTCCAACTCCAACATCCAGAGAGATAACCGGGGGCAACAGGGCACCATGACGACTCGTGTGAACATCACTTGACCTGGAGTTTCTCTCATAAAACAACAAGAGTGTGTCCCAAAAGAGTAGACTACTGCTTGCAGGACTTACTGCACCCAGAGGGGAGCTAATAATCTTGGCGGGGGAACAGTATACCACACTGTCACCATAGAAAAGCCTACAGACACTGTGATGATGGTGGCCAATAAGACCGGCTGGACTCCTGTTTACTTGAAAAGGCTGTTGACTCAGTAGCCATCATGGTCCTTGATCACCACTGACCCTGGACTGTCTGGGAGTTGAGCGGGCAGGGCTCTGACACCTGGTGCTGTTTGTACGTTAATTCAGGGGCCTAACTGAAGAAAGCGCAGACTACTGGTCAGAGCATCTAGGCTGGCAGAGACGGTCAGCCTAAGGTGGCCGAACAAATGTGGGGCGGGGTGAAACCGGCCCCCACAGCGTCTCTGCACATCTCTTTCCTGGACCCTTAAAGGTCATTAGAATCTATAACACTTCCAATGCTGGTGCTCAGGTGGACGAGCAGGGAGGCAGGGGTCCTGGGGACAATCAACGTCACCGGGAGGCTGCTGGGGAGAAGCTCTGACCCTCGCCCCAGGGTATGAGGGCTCCCAACTCAGCACTCAGCAGTTACAGAAGAAGGGTCTGCACCCTCAGCACTCCAAGAATGAGGAACGGGACAAAAGGCAGAGGAGGGGTTTGTCCCCAGCAAAGCCCATTAAAAATCCCTGGGAGATAAAAATAGAATCTGGGCAATAAAGTCAAGTCTAACCTTTTTTATCCTTTGTGCTTTGTCTAATTTCACGTGCTCCTAGGGTCCCGCATGCAGAGGTTCCACACCCGGCACTTCAGACCAGATTTCCTAGTGCAGAATGGCTGGGTCGACACCTCAGCTCCTGGGCCCAGTGCAGACTCCACGATATAGAGCCTGAGCTACAGCCAACCCAGCCCTCGAGAGCTCCGCCGCCTCCCTCCCTCCCACTGACTCTGACAGGATCTCTACACAGCAGCCCAGCCCACAGCCCACGGGGTAGTGCATGCTCTCACCTCTCCATTCTCTGATCAAAATATAAAGTTTCCTTTGCTTGTGAACCAAACTCAGTCTCGATCTGTTGGCCCCAATGACACTGGGCAGGGGGACACTTGTTGGGGTCCACTCTGGAGGATCAGTAACAGAAATTGAGACTATTGTAACCTCAATGAACAGATGTGTGAGCCAAACTGTAGTTAACATAGAACAGTGTATAAGGCTCGGGTAAAATAAGATGTTTTTAACACTTCCATTTGATATTTCCATCACTTTTTATAAGCAAGTTCAGTGAAAAGGTTTGTCTTATTTGTCAGGTCAATATTAGAGAAACGAAGTGATTTCTTTCCAAGGATGTACAGCTAATAATCTTGGTTAAACCTTCAATCTTGTTTTAAATGCTTTTCCATTGAAAATGATACCTCTCTTTCAGCTCCCCCATTTCTGAGAAGTATAAAATCTTATAATTTATTATTACCAAAGGGGAAAGGTGGGAGGAGGGATAAATTAACAGTTTGGAATTAACACATACACACTGCTATGTATAAAATAGATCATCAACAAGGAACTACTGTATAGCACAGGGAACTACACTCAACATTTTGCAATAACCTATAAGGGGAAATAATCTGAAAAAGAATAGATATTTTTATTGACATCATCTATCAATGACAGTTAAAGTGTAGCCTAAGGGAAGCTGGTGGTGAGTGCTTCTGACCCTGAAGACTTCAATCATCTAAAGTTTGGACTCTGCCTACTTCCCAAGGCCCTTAATGAACATATGTGTAGCCGTAGCTTAAAAACTTCCCCAGTTTGGGTTTCGGGGAGACACTGATTTTGAAAAAGCCCTGGTGTTCTCCTTACATGAATGGGACTCTTCCTACTGCTAAAACATGTCTGTCACACCCAGAGGATGGTATACCGTCTGATCGGGAAGAGTTTGGAAAAGGCATCTCATCTCCTCATCTCCTGGTGCTCGGGTTCACCCCTCCAGCGTCTTTACTAACAGTCTCCCCACTTGGAGATGTCAGCACTGTCAACATCCTGTTGCGTACAGTTTGGAATTTGTCCAGAGGATGAAGCGGAAGGATGAGGAACAATGAGAGACAAGTCCTAGGTGTTCAGACAGGCACATGTCACTCTAATTTCCAATCAGGAAGACGAATTGACCAAAGGCTAGGGTTGCCCATGGAAACAGTATAGGGCTTGAGGAAATCCCGCTGCTTTGTGGCCAGTTCCCATAAACACGAGTTGAACAATGGAACTCAGGGGCAGTAAAATTCACAAAACTGCAGAGTTGAAAATATCCATCACTGAAAAATGTCTTGAGGAAAGTCAGAGAAAAGGACTTGTAAGCAAGGGAGAATGGCAGGAAAGGGATTTGAGGAGGTAGAAAGGACTCGCCATTAAGCACAAGAAAAGGAGCTGAACATTGCCAACATTGCAGTTGGCCAAAAAGGGTGTATGCGTTCTTTTCTGTATATATTCAAGAAAAGGGCATACACTTTTTTAGCCAACCAAACAGGTGGGCACTGGAAGTCAATACTACAAAAGATATCACTTCGCATCAGTCAGAAGAGCCATCCTCATAAAGCGTAAACAACAGAAATGCAGGACAGGGCAACGAGAAGAGGGAGCCCTGTGAGACTTATAGTGGAAATGTATATTGCCAACGGCCATTCTGGAGAAGTGTATTGTGTTTACTAAAGCATCTAAAAAATGAGCTACAGAGCATAGGGCACTTGCACTCATGGGCGTATATCTTGGGAAAAACAAAAATCGAGAGGACACAGGCACCCCAATGTTTACCCCCTCTCTGTTTAAAAGATCCTCGACTAGGATATAACTTAAATGTCTCTGGAGGGAAAAAATGGATAGAGATGTGGTACTTAGGTAGAGTGGAATATTATTCAGCCTGGAAATCAATGAAATATGGCCAGTTGTAACGACTCCGGAGGAGTTACGTATGATCATTCTAAGTGACAGAATTCAAAAAGAAAAAGACACATATCATAAGATATCACTTAAAGGTGGAATCCAAAATGGCTACACATGAAATAAATTACAAAACAAAAACATAGTCAAATATGTAGAAAACACGCATAAGGCTGCTAAACGGGAAAGGTGGGGAGGGGTGAGGCATCATCCAGGAGGTTGAAATTAGCAAAGATACCATTCCAAATACCAAACTGATAATCAACAAGGCCTACACGGTAGCTAAAAGAACTGCACTCAGCACACTCAAGTCACCGGAAAAGAATATATACGACTGGTAAGAATCTGAAAAAGAATTTATTGATGTCTCTCTGTACGTGAATCAAGTGGATGTACAGCAGCAAGAAACAGAGCTTTGAAAATCAGCTGTAACCAATATAGTAATAAATTGAAAAAAATAAACGACAGAGAGACAGAGAAAACCTCTTACAACTTTTCCTCAGGGACGGTGATGCAACATGGATTGAACACATCTAGACCCACAGCAGGATGAGACATAAGGCTGGAAACTGTTTGCACTAAGAGAAATGTGAGGTTGGGTGAGGAAATGCACACCCTTTAAAGTAATACTACCTGGTACCCATTCAATGGGTCCCAAATCTGCAGGTTCAAGGGATCTTCCTACAGCTAAAACATGCATGGAAAACCCAGAGGACTGTACACCATGTGATCGGGAGATGTGTCTAAAATGCACCTCATTTATCCTCTCCTGGTGCTCCTGTTCACCATTCCAGCCACGCTACTTAGAATCTCCCCACTTGGAGAATCAGCACATTTAAACTTCTGTTTCACACATTTTGCAAATTGTGAGGAGGATGAACGGGAAGAGGGGGAACCAATGAGAGAAGAGTTGTAGGGGTTTGGACGGGCACATATCACTCTAATTTCCCATTAAGAATAAGAATTAAAGAAAGGCTCAGCCTGCCTCGCCGGAGCCAAAATAGGGCCTGAAGCAATCCTGTGGGTTTGAGGCCAGCTCACAAAAGAGCAACTTAAAAAATGGAGCTCAGGGTCACTGCAATTCACAAACCTGCAGAGTTATAAATGAAAACTAACGTCCAAAAATATGTTGAGGTAAGGCAAAGAAGAGGATCTGAATGCAAGACAGAATTGCAAGAAACAGATTTCAAGAGATAGATTGGACTCGTCTTTAACGCACATGAAAAGCGGCAGAATTTCGACAATGATGCAGTTGGCCCAAAAGGGCGTATGCGTTTTTTCCTGATTATATCCAGGAAAAAACGCATACGCACTTTATGGGCAACGAAGCAAGCAAGCAATGCAAATGTGCACAACAAAGAAGTCTCACTTCCCACCGGTCAAAAGGGCCATCCTAAAAAATTGTAAAAACCAGAAATGCAGGACAGGCCATGGAGAACAGGGAGCCTTTATACGCTGATGGGCAGTGTGTGAACTGCCGAGAGCCACTCTGGAGAAGTGTATGGTGGTTCCTAAATCATCTAAAAAACAGAGCTACAGAGCATAGGACACTTCCAATCATGGGAGTATATCTAGGGAAGTCTAAAAATCAACAAGACACAAGCACACCACAGTTTAGGGCTACTCTGTTTACAAGAACCTCAACTTCAGTACACCTTAAATATCCCAGGAAAGAGAACAATGGATAAAGAAGATGTGGTACTTATGTACAATGGAATATCTCTTCACCATGAAATCAATGTAATAAGGCTAGTAGAAGGATAAAGAGTGGATTTAGGTCCGATAATACTACTTGAAATAAGTCAAACAGAAAAAGAAACATATCATAAGATATCACTTATAGAGGGAGGGTAAATATGGCTGCACAAGAAATGAATTACAGAACAGAACAGTGTCTCACATTTAGAAAACACACTTATGTCAGCTTAAGGGGAAAGGAGAGGTGGGGTGATGCATAAAACCAGAGTTTGAAATTAGCACAGATACCGTTCAATAAACCAAATAGGTATTAGACAAGATCTACACCTTGCTCAATGAACAGGCCTCAACACACCCTATACACCGCAGAGAAATATATCTGAGGAATAAGAATCTTAAAACCCATGTATTGATATATCTCCATAAGGGAATCAAGTGTGTGCAGAGCGGCACAAACACAGCAGTGAAAAGGAGCTAAACCCCATTATAGAAATAAATTTTAAAAACAAAACGCTGAAACAATGAAAGAGAGAAAAATTCTTACAAAATTCGCTCAGGGGCTGTGATGCAACCTGGATTGACCACATATAAACCCACAGCTGGATAAGACATAAGGCTGGACACTTGGGGCTGACAGGATTGGTGAGCTTTGGTGAGCAACTGCCGAAAGTTTAATGCAATACTTCATGCTACTCAGTCCAAGGGTCCCAACACTCCAGGTTGAAGGGAATCTTCCTACAGCTAAACCATGCTTGGGAAACCCAGCGACTGGTATACCATATGATCGGGAAAGGTTTCTAAAACGCACCTCATTTTTCCTCTCCTGGGGCTCCGGATCGACATTCCAGCCACTTTACTAACAACATCCCCACATGGAGTCAATGCCTTTAAGTTCTGGTATCGCACAGTCTGCAGTTAGTGCAGAGGATGAATGGGAATAGGGGGAACCAGTGAGAAACTAGCTGTAGCGGTTTCAATGGGCACATGTCACTCTAATATCACATCAGTAAGAAGAATTAACCAAAGGCACAGCAGGTGCCCCAGAAGAAAAATAGGGCTTCAAGGAATCCTGTGGTTATGGGGCAATACCACAAAAATAAGAGCTAAAAAATGGAGCTAAGGGTCACTGCAATTCAAAAACCTGCAGAGTTATAAAGGCCAACTATTTTTAAAAAATATATTGAGGTAAGGCTATGAAGAGGCATTGAAAGCAAGGCAGAATTGCAGGAAACCGATTTCAGGAGGTAGACTGGAATTGCATTGAAAGCATATGAAGAGAGTCAGAAACTCGACAATGATGCACTTGGCCAAAAAGGGCGTATGTGTTTTTTCCTGAATATATTCAGGAAAAAACGCATACGCACTTTTTGGCTAACCAAGCAAGCTTGCAAAGGAAATCTGCACTACAATGAAGTCTCATTTCCACCTGGTCAAAAGGGCCATCTGAAAAAAGTGTAAAATCCATAAAGGCACGACAGGCCATGGAGAACTGGGAGCCTTCTTATGCTGATGGGCGGGATGTAAATTGCCAACAGCCACTCTGGAGAAGTGTATGGTGTTTCCTGAAACATCTAAAAAACAAAGCAACAGAACCTAGGGCACTTCCACTTATGGTCCTATAGCTTAGGGAAATTAAAATCAAAAAGACACAGCCACCCCAAAGTTTGGAACGGCTCTGTTTACAAGAACCTCGTTTACAGTACAAGTTCAATATCGCAGAAAGTGAAAAATGGATAAAGAACTTGTGGTACTTACGTACAATGCAATATCACTCAGCAATGAAATCTATGTCATCAGGCCCTTAGCAGCACAATGAGTGGATTCAGGTATGATGATTCTAACTGAAATAAGTCACACAGAAAAAGAAACATCATAAGATATCAGTAATACACGGAATGTAAACTTGGCTACACAGGAACTGAATTACAGAACAGAACAGGGTCTCAAATTTAGAAAACCAACTTATGCTTGCTTAAGGGGAAAGGTGAGTTGGGGTGCTGCATAAAACCAGAGATTGAAATGAGCACAGATAAAGTTCCTTAAGCCCAATATGGAATAGACAAGAGCTAGTCCTTGCTCAACGAAATGGACTCAACACCGCATATTAAACGCCTAAGAATGTACCTGACTAGTAAGTATCTTAAAACCTATGGATTGCTATGTCTCCGAAAGAGAATCAAGCATGTGTACAGGGGCATAAACGCAGCAGTGATAGGACTGGAGAGGTTCGTGAGCAAATGAAGACCCTTTGAAGTCATATTGCATGGTACCCATTCCACGGGTTTCAACTACCCAGGTTTAAGGTATTCTTCCTTCAGCTAAAACATGCATGTGGAACCTAGAGTATGATCAACCATGTGATCGGGAGACGTGTTCAAATATGTCTCAGTTTTCGGACCCTGGTACTCGGGTGCAACATTCCAGACGCTTACTAACACTCTCCCCACTTGGAGAGTCAGTCCCTTTAACCTCCTGTTTGGCCCAGTTTGCAATTTCTGCGGAAGATGAACAGGAATAGCGAGAATCAATGAGAGACTACCTGGAGGTGTCTGGATGGGCAAATTTAACTCTCATTTCCCACCAGGAAGAGGAATTAACCAAAGGCTCAGCGTGCCGTGCCAGAACCAGATTAGGGCCTGAAGACATCCTGCGGTGTTGTGGCCAGGTCACAAGAAAGCGAGTTGAAGAAAGGAGCTCAGGGGCACTGTAATTCACAAACCTGCAGAGTTATAAATGACAGCTATCGTCCAAAAATAGACTGAAGTAAGGCTGCCAAGAGGACTTGAAAGCGGGGCAGAATTGCAGGAAACCGATTTCAGGAGGTAGACTGGAATTGCATTGAAAGCATAGGAAAAGAGGCAGAACGTCCACAATGATGCACTTGGCCAAAAAGGGCGTATGCGTTTTTTCCTGAATATATTCAGGAAAAAACGCATATGCCCTTTTTGGCCAACCAAGCAAACTTGCAAAGGAAATCTGCACTACAATGAAGTCTCACTTCTCCCCGGTTAAAAGGGGCATCTGAAAAAAGTGTAAAATCCAGAAAGGCAGGACAGGCCATGGAGAACTGGGAGCCTTGTTATGCTGATGGGCGGGATGTAAATTGCCAACAGACACTCAGGAGAAGTGTATGGTGTTTCCTGAAACATCTAAGAAACAAAGCAACAGAGCCTAGGGCACTTCCACTTATGGTCCTATAGCTTAGGGAAATTAAAATCAAAAAGACACAGCCACCCCAAAGTTTGGGACGCCTCCGTTTACAAGAACCTCGTTTACCGTACAAGTTCAATATCACAGAAAGTGAAAAATGGATAAAGAACTTGTGGTACTTACGTACAATGCAGTATCACTCAGCAATGAAATCTATGTCATCAGGCCCGTAGCAGCATAATGAGTGGATTCAGGTACGATGATTCTAACTGAAATAAGTCACACAGAAAAAGAAACATCATAAGATATCAGTAATACACGGAATGTAAACTTGGCTACACAGGAACTGCATTCCAAAACAGAACAGGGTCTCAAATTTAGAAAACCAACTTATGCTTGCTTAAGGGGAAAGGTGAGTTGGGGTGCTGCATAAAACCAGAGATTGAAATGAGCACAGATAAAGTTCCTTAAGCCAAATATGGAATAGACAAGAGCTACTCCTTGCTCAACGAAATGGACTCAACACCCCATATTAAACGCCAAAGAATGTACCTGACTAGTAAGTATCTTAAAACCTATGGATTGCTATCTCTCCGAAAGAGAATCAAGCATGTGTACAGGGGCATAAACGCAGCAGTGATAGGATTGGAGAGGTTCGGTGAGCAAATGAAGACCCTTTGAAGTCATATTGCATGGTACCCATTACACGGGTCTCAACTCTCCAGGTTTAAGGTATTCTTCCTTCAGCTAAAACATGCATGTGGAACCCAGAGTATGATCAACCGTGTGAACGGGAGACGTGTTCAAATATGTCTCAGTTTTCCTCCCCTGGTACTCGGGTGCAACATTCCAGACGCTTTACTAACACTCTCCCCACTTGGAGAGTCAGCACCTTTAACCTCCTGTTTGGCCCAGTTTGCAATTTCTGCGGAAGATGAACAGGAATAGGGAGAACCAATGAGAGACTAGCTGGAGGTGTCTGGACGGGCAAATTTAACTCTCATTTCCCACCAGAAAGAGGAAATAACCAAAGGCTCAGCATGCCGTGCCGGAACCAGATTAGGGCCTGAAGCCATCCAGCGGTGTTGCAGCCAGCTCACAAGAAAACGAGTTGAAGAAAGGAGCTCAGGGGCACTGTAACTCACAAACCTGCAGAGTTATAAATGACAGCTATCGTCCAAAAATAGACTGAAGTAAGGCTGCCAAGAGGACTTGAAAGCGGGGCAGAATTGCAGGAAACCGATTTCAGGAGGTAGACTGGAATTGCATTGAAAGCATAGGAAAAGAGGCAGAACGTCCACAATGATGCACTTGGCCAAAAAGGGCGTATGCGTTTTTTCCTGAATATATTCAGGAAAAAACGCATACGCACTTTTTGGCCAACCAAGCAAGCTTGCAAAGGAAATCTGCACTACAATGAAGGCTCACTTCCCCCCGGTCAAAAGGGCCATCTGAAAAAAGTGTAAAATCCAGAAAGGCAGGACAGGCCATGGAGAACTGGGAGCCTTGTTATGCTGATGGGCGGGATGTAAATTGCCAACAGACACTCGGGAGAAGTGTATGGTGTTTCCTGAAACATCGAAAAAACAAAGCAACAGAGCCTAGGGCACTTCCACTTATGGTCCTATAGCTTAGGGAAATTAAAATCAAAAAGACACAGCCACCCCAAAGTTTGGGACGGCTCTGTTTACGAGAACCTCGTTTACAGTACAAGTTCAACATCGCAGAAAGTGAAAAATGGATAAAGAAGTTGTGGTATTTACTTACAAAGCAATATCACTCAGCAATGAAATCTATGTCATCAGGCCCTTAGCAGCACAATGAGTGGATTCAGGTATGATGATTCTAACTGAAATAAGTCACACAGAAAAAGAAACATCATAAGATATCAGTAATACACGGAATGTAAACTTGGCTACACAGGAACTGAATTACAGAACAGAAGAGGGTCTCAAATTTAGAAAACCAACTTATGCTTGCTTAAGGGGAAAGGTGAGTTGGGGTGCTGCATAAAACCAGAGATTGAAATGAGCACAGATAAAGTTCCTTAAGCCAAATATGGAATAGACAAGAGCTAGTCCTTGCTCAACGAAATGGACTCAACACCGCATATTAAACGCCTAAGAATGTACCTGACTAGTAAGTATCTTAAAACCTATGGATTGCTACGTCTCCGAAAGAGAATCAAGCATGTGTACAGGGGCATAAACGCAGCAGTGATAGGATTGGAGAGGTTCGTGAGCAAATGAAGACCCTTTGAAGTCATATTGCATGGTACCCATTCCACGGGTTTCAACTACCCAGGTTTAAGGTATTCTTCCTTCAGCTAAAACATGCATGTGGAACCTAGAGTATGATCAACCATGTGATCGGGAGACGTGTTCAAATATGTCTCAGTTTTCGGACCCTGGTACTCGGGTGCAACATTCCAGACGCTTACTAACACTCTCCCCACTTGGAGAGTCAGTCCCTTTAACCTCCTGTTTGGCCCAGTTTGCAATTTCTGCGGAAGATGAACAGGAATAGCGAGAATCAATGAGAGACTACCTGGAGGTGTCTGGATGGGCAAATTTAACTCTCATTTCCCACCAGGAAGAGGAATTAACCAAAGGCTCAGCGTGCCGTGCCAGAACCAGATTAGGGCCTGAAGACATCCTGCGGTGTTGCGGCCAGGTCACAAGAAAGCGAGTTGAAGAAAGGAGCTCAGGGGCACTGTAATTCACAAACCTGCAGAGTTATAAATGACAGCTATCGTCCAAAAATAGACTGAAGTAAGGCTGCCAAGAGGACTTGAAAGCGGGGCAGAATTGCAGGAAACCGATTTCAGGAGGTAGACTGGAATTGCATTGAAAGCATAGGAAAAGAGGCAGAACGTCCAAAATGATGCACTTGGCCAAAAAGGGCGTTAGCGTTTTTTCCTGAATATATTCAGGAAAAAACGCATACGCCCTTTTTGGCCAACCAAGCAAACTTGCAAAGGAAATCTGCACTACAATGAAGTCTCACTGCTCCCTGGTTAAAAGGGGCATCTGAAAAAAGTGTAAAATCCAGAAAGGCAGGACAGGCCATGGAGAACTGGGAGACTTTTTATGCTGATGGGTGGGATGTAAATTGCCAACAGACACTCAGGAGAAGTGTATGGTGTTTCCTGAAGCATCTAAGAAACAAAGCAACAGAGCCTAGGGCACTTCCACTTATGGTCCTATAGCTTAGGGAAATTAAAATCAAAAAGACACAGCCACCCCAAAGTTTGGGACGCCTCCGTTTACAAGAACCTCGTTTACCGTACAAGTTCAATATCACAGAAAGTGAAAAATGGATAAAGAACTTGTGGTACTTACGTACAATGCACTATCACTCAGCAATGAAATCTATGTCATCAGGCCCGTAGCAGCATAATGAGTGGATTCAGGTACGATGATTCTAACTGAAATAAGTCACACAGAAAAAGAAACATCATAAGATATCACTAATACACGGAATTAAACTTGGCTACACAGGAACTGCATTCCAAAACAGAACAGGGTCTCAAATTTAGAAAACCAACTTATGCTTGCTTAAGGGGAAAGGTGAGTTGGGGTGCTGCATAAAACCAGAGATTGAAATGAGCACAGATAAAGTTCCTTAAGCCAAATATGGAATAGACAAGAGCTACTCCTTGCTCAACGAAATGGACTCAACACCCCATATTAAACGCCAAAGAATGTACCTGACTAGTAAGTATCTTAAAACCTATGGATTGCTATGTCTCCGAAAGAGAATCAAGCATGTGTACAGGGGCATAAACGCAGCAGTGATAGGATTGGAGAGGTTCGGTGAGCAAATGAAGACCCTTTGAAGTCATATTGCATGGTACCCATTACACGGGTCTCAACTCTCCAGGTTTAAGGTATTCTTCCTTCAGCTAAAACATGCATGTGGAACCCAGAGTATGATCAACCGTGTGAACGGGAGACGTGTTCAAATATGTCTCAGTTTTCCTCCCCTGGTACTCGGGTGCAACATTCCAGACGCTTTACTAACACTCTCCCGACTTGGAGAGTCAATCCCTTTAACCTCTTGTTTGGCCCAGTTTGCAATTTCTGCGGAAGATGAACAGGAATAGCGAGAACCAATGAGAGGCTAGCTGGAGGTGTCTGGACGGGCAAATTTAACTCTCATTTCCCACCAGGAAGAGGAATTAACCAAAGGCTCAGCGTGCCGTGCCGGAACCAGATTAGGGCCTGAAGCCATGCTGCGGTGTTGCGGCCAGCTCACAAGAAAGCGAGTTGAAGAAAGGAGCTCAGGGGCACTGTAATTCACAAACCTGCAGAGTTATAAATGACAGCTATCGTCCAAAAATAGACTGAAGTAAGGCTGCCAAGAGGACTTGAAAGCGGGGCAGAATTGCAGGAAACCGATTTCAGGAGGTAGACTGGAATTGCATTGAAAGCATAGGAAAAGAGGCAGAACGTCCACAATGATGCACTTGGCCAAAAAGGGCGTATGCGTTTTTTCCTGAATATATTCAGGAAAAAACGCATACGCCCTTTTTGGCCAACCAAGCAAGCTTGCAAAGGAAATCTGCACTACAATGAAGTCTCACTTCCCCCCGGTCAAAAGGGCCATCTGAAAAAAGTGTAAAATCCAGAAAGGCAGGACAGGCCATGGAGAACTGGGAGCCTTGTTATGCTGATGGGTGGGATGTAAATTGCCAACAGACACTTGGGAGAAGTGTATGGTGTTTCCTGAAACATCTAAAAAACAAAGCAACAGAACCTAGGGCACTTCCACTTATGGTCCTATAGCTTAGGGAAATTAAAATAAAAAAGACACAGCCACCCCAAAG